>NC_060110.1:24209109-25438219 GCF_021155765.1 Diprion similis
TGAGTGTAGTGTTGCATACTCTGCAGGCTGTAGCCGCACACGTAAAGCTGCAGAGTATAGGTATACTACCTATAAATGTTCACAGAGCGTTGATGCAGCAGAAACCGTAATGAACATTTGCTGTGTTTATTTTGAGTTATCCTATTGTTCTTTTTTTTTTTTTCTTGCTATTCTTAAAATTTTTCATTTCTGGTGAATTTAAAAAATGGCGCGTGCCGCGTCCTTGGCCGGAAGCAAAAACACTTTTATCAGAGGCCCGACAATAAACCGCACCCCCTCGCCCTTTCTCGAACGGCAGGTTACGCTGGTTTCTGCCTCTTCCTCCCTCCCGCCGACTCCCTCCCACCCTCTCTTTATTTCTTTCTCCTCTTCTCTCGCATTCTCCGTACCTTCATCTCAACCCCCCGACTTTATCCCTCTACCCAACCTTCCTTTCCAGCCTTACCAAGGAAAATATAAAAATCCATACAGAGAGAGAGTCGCTCGGAGAAAATATCCGTCATTTAAAATGGATGGATTTAGGTGGATATAAAAGTTAGGGGCGGTGGTGGCGGTACCAGGACCGAGAAGGTAGCGGGGATCAGCTCCGAACGAAACCAGCAGTGGGTGCTATGCTGCTGGTGTTGGAGATTTAAGGGGGACATTTAAAATGGATGGTTCTCTCGGTAATATCTACTGGTGTGCGTCGCTCCGCGGCAAACGGGGAAAAGGGAGGGTGGAGGAGGACCTCTATAAGAGTACGAGGAGAAGAGGGGAGGATTGACGAGGGGCCGCTGAAGCACCAGAGAAACAGACAAGGCTGCACCAAAATGGCAGCCACAAACATGCCTTCGTAAATTCAAAAACCAAGGAACATATTTTTACTTTCAGTTGGCATCGAGCATAGAAGTAGGTAGAGTAGCACCAGAGCATGATTTGCCGGGGGTGAATTTCGAAGTGTGAGAAAAATGAAACGAATTAAGGTCGACTTGAAAAGTGACGTTGTGAAAATGTATTGGTCTGCACGTTGGAAGCCGGACGACCAGCTCTCTGTAATAAATGTAACCACGCGTAGAGATTCGTGCACGGCACCTGAAGAGTGAGCATATCTGATTGATAAATTGTCCCTTAAGGAGCGCGAGAAAAGTTGACGCGAGCACACAATCCACTGTATAATCTGTTGAGAAGAAGAAGAAGAAGAAGAAGAAGAAGAAGAAGGGTGGGATGGGGAATGGGACCTCGGAGTAAAATTTGTCGGGACCGCAAGCCTAGGATGGTCCTGATACCTTGCGCCGCAAGCCAAGACTCACGAAACTTGGCCGAACAATGAGCCGAGTTAAAGGTCAGCTGCGTCAACGCGCGATCCCGCGACTCCGGGCTCCCAAGCTTAAGATATGGAAGACGGCGGAGGAACTGCGTCGCGACAACGGCGGCGGCGGAGGCGGTGGAGGCGGGGGGGTGGCAGACGACATGTTTTATTGATGCGACTCTGTCGCCAGCCGCCCCTACAACGCCGCCTCGTCCCACCACGTCTTCGGTCGCCCTTAGAGCCTTACAGCCGCCTTCGTGAGCTGCACCCACGTCCTGGCGACGACGTCTTGCCGAGCGCTGATCGTGTTTTAGGTTAAGTTATCTTGGGAGTAATAAGCGGGCGAATGTGGATTCCGATGACCGTTTGGCGGAACGAGGGACCGTGAATCGGGAGGCGAAGAGGAGCGAGGATCTTATGCCAGCTCGAGGAGGACGCCGAGTGAGATATATCGGCGAATTATGCAAGATGGCGCACCGCACGGTAGGAACGCGTTCTCCACTCCGTCAATTATGCTAATTCTGATTTCCCCGAGATTAATGGAGGATAGCATCTGCCTCGGATCCGGCCCGTGAAATCATGGCGTTGGACCATTCGGACCTGCCCGACTGTATAATGCAATCCGCTGCCAGTCGCCATTTTGGCACGCTACAAGATGACCCGGCAAAAATAACTTCCAGCTAAACCGTCCGTGCAAACGATGAATCAATTATAATGCCCGTCATATCGGATTCTCAATACTTCTCTTGAAAACAGACTGAATGTTATATTTCAATATCTTGTATCTGCAACAAATTCCGCTGACTGAAATATTGAGCATACTTTAAATAAATGTCCACGATCTTCAACAAACGAAAACTTTGAATCAACCCGTTTGTAGATAAAAACTCTCGTTCGGGAATGGTCTTTCTAATCGTGAATCGCATTCCGACGTTCGAGCATGACAAGAATACTCAGCAAATAAGGAGCTCGATTGGATCGACGACAAATGACAATTCCACACCCGTCCCTTATATATCTTGGAATCGAATTAATCCCCGCGGGTTAACGCCCAGATGGCCTACTGCGGTAGTAGTTCAAGGCCGCGCAGAGAGAGGAGAGAAAAGGCTCCTCGACGACTAGATCCTACTAGTCGACGGATCAGAAGACACTCATCAGTCGATCCCCGTTCCTTTCTGAAATGAAGCTTAGATGAGAGTCGCGACGAGGAAGGAGGCGAAGAATTGGGGATGGGAAAGGTGAGTCCCGGTGATCGAGCTGCTGCACGTAGAGAACGAAAAAGGGAGAAAGACGGACGTAGGCCTTTCGGGAAAGACGGTTTAATCCACGATCCCACTTAATCGCAATCTCTACTTTTTCTTTCCCGCTGGTACATGTATAATATAAGACGGTGGGTGGTGAAGCTGCCGCTACCGCTGCCCGCATCTTGAGCAAGACGTATCGACTCGGATTTTTCCCGGAGTCATTTATCAAAGCCTGCCTTCTTCTCTGCACTTCCCTTCACCTCCACCTCCGTTTTCAGTTCCGGCTTCGGCTTCGGCTCCGGCTCTCATCTATGCCACTCGATACAGCAGTAGAGGGTCACAGTCTCACCGGGAGGCGGTGGTTGCGGTGTCGATGGCGATGGCGAGAAGGAGTCGTATGGTTCATGTTAGGAAGAAAGGAAGGAAGGAAGGAAGGAGGGAGGAAGGAAGGAAGGAAGGAAGGAAGGAAGGAAGGATGGAAGGTATGGAAAAGGTGGCCGCCTCGCAAGCACGGCACACCGTCTATCTATCATTGCCTTGCACGCTGACATCCATCTTCCCTTGGCGCAGGGGCTGATCGACTATTGGATGCTTGCGGTACACCTCGCTCGTGCAGGATAGTCGAGGCTATAAGTTTCTATCGTAAACAGCAAATACTTGGAGTCCCTTTTGTCAGTGGTAAGCGCTCGCTGCAATTCGGAAAAGAACTTTGCGGCGTCATTGCTTCAGCGTTCTTCAAGAATTGGCCGGGGATCAAAAGGCTTCACCTCGAACTCTTGCCTTTAGTAGGCAGCTGTCTGCAGTTCTTTTGCTTATATTGGAACATGTAAAACGCAATCTCTGGATGCCCATCATGCGTAGATCTTCCTTGAAGCATATGGAGCAACTTGACTCCAGTAAAAATGACTCTTTCAACTGACGTACGTATGGGCAGTAAGTTCTTTTCTATTGTAGAACGACTCATGTTTCCAAAATATCGTTTACTCACCCTGATTCAAATTTCTGCTGTAAAATACAAATCAACGTGAGATACCTCCATTTCCAGAGCATCAATGTGAAAGTTAAACAGAAATGAAGAGTACTTATAATGTATACCCATATACGAGTAAATGAGACAAATAGCACACTACCCACCCATCTGATAATATATTTATACAGATCGTAGGGCAAGCGTGCCCCATGGCGAAAATATATGTATTTGATTAGGGTGAGTTTGTATATTGGGTGACTGTGTATGGAGTGTGTCGACGCATACGTAAATAGGTCCGAAGTAAGGGCAGGACACCCGTCGAAAGGCAAATACTTACACGTGTCCTCGAGATAAGGTTCCAAGTGAAAACCAGGACCAAATACGAGGTGAATCTTGCGCGATTCGTGTTGTTGCGATAAAGGACTGCAATTCCCTACCGATATTGGGAAACCCCTGTATGCTATTTGCAAAGTATCTTCAAACACCCCGTGAATTTTTGCTGATACTGTTCGCTACTTTACCACCAGAGTTATTTTCCACCACCCCGTACGTCCTGCAGCTCCCGTTTGGAAAGCCTTCGACGCAGCCTTGAGATCGAGCCGTCCTGCGAGCCTATAGTTCCAAACTTCCATCTCGCGTTGCAGGAGGAGTACTGCAAATTGTTATTGAATTGCAAGTTCGTCAACACCGCAAGGAGAATTGTCCCCATGCAGTCCTTGAGAGCATCCCTTGCAGCTAATGCAGATGCTTCCTGTCTACCTGCTCCTGCCCTGGAGTAGCGTAAATCGACGATGAAATTACGGTGGAAATGGCACCGTGCACGAATCTATTCGCGATCATTGCGAAGGTCAAGAGACAGACGGTGGTATTATAGCCGCGATGCGCGATGCTGCATGGGGATTGAAGATGGGTTGAAAAATGGCCTCTGAACGCGGTCGAAGGTGGGTCCTAAGGATGCCCGAAGTCTCGAGTTTCATTCGCGATGCTCTGACCCGGCGGAGCGGACCTCGCCGAGCAGGCAGCTCTCTACCCTAGGTTAGTTAAGCTGGTCCTTGGCACGGAGCAAATAGGCCATTCAACTCGTTCGACGAGTTTTGGGCCCTTTAAATTGGGACTCTCAACCTTCCCCGGGCCAGCATCGCGTCGGCTGCGGCGCAGGTTCACGACCTCACACAAAATAGACGGTTGTAATGGTACCCCGAAGCGTTCTTCGCTCTTCTTCTTTCACTGTTTTATTTTTTACAACCGCGTTCTTTACTCACCTCTCCTGCATGCAGCATGCACCGAAGAACCCTGCACTGGGACCTGCAGGAGGCGACGATACGCGCCGGGAGACGCAATGGAGAGAATATTTCTTGATATTTCGAATCAACCTGACCTTCGAAAACCAAGGGGAGAAAGGGGCCTAAGGGGGGGAGGTAAGAGGGGACCGATGGAGTGCACTGGCCACGAAAGACCCGCGATGCTGCTGCAGCCACGAGGAAAATCGAGCCGACTGTCTCTCGACGTATACGTGCGAGTGCTCAATTTTTTCTGGCTCATCATCAATATTTGGGACTGAGAATGTTGTTATGCCCCGGAGGAACCGGAGGCTTTTTGGCCGAGTGTCCGTCCCGTCGACTTGACCAGGAGCCCCGCTGCAGGTGATCGCTTCTTTCCTCCTCTAGACGGTTGACAACCCCTTCGTACGAACCAACGAAGGACCGTGACCTTACCTAAAAACTTTCCCAATTCCATCCTAACCGGAAAATCTACTTCTCACTCTTCGCCATAGCTGTCAGCGAATCTCTTCGCCTGCGCCATATTTTGGACTCTTTGCTAATGGACCGTTTAAGTATTCATAGTAATTATAGATCGGTCGGACAGCGGAATTTTCACATCGAGGAAATCAATCGGACGATTGAAATAGTCGATATCGTGGTTTTTGACTAATTGTAAAAAAAAAAACAAAAAAAAAAACAAACAAACAAAAGAGTTTTCTGTGTTTTGTACGGTATTTACTTAAGTCATCCTGATTTCACTGCATCCAGAATTACTGACGCGCCAATTCAATTCTATCTCAATTTTTAACTTGATCCTGTGGCTTCAACTACACATCATCAATTTTTTTTTACTAAGATGAATTCAAGTCTGAATAAACACTTGTTTCGACAAGCTTTATTTTGATAATAATATTCCACTATTTGCGTGATAGAGAACAGAGAACGAAAATATCTCGACAACTAGATGGTGATAATAATTGAATGGTGCGCGGTGAAGACGTGTTAGGAAAAGTGAATGTGGATGGATCGGGATTGTAAATGCGGAAAGTGTGTCAGATGTTTAGAATGACGCTGGAGGGTTTAACTCCGGACAAAAATAGCTGTTCCAGGTTCACCTCTGACGAGTCTCTTACAATAGGTAGCTTGTTTGACCCAGAGATAATCCATTCCTTTGTGATATTGTAATGTCGTGCATTGATCATATTCGTATGAAGATATTTTTGTGCCATTTGTTTCCCCGTACAATATGCCGAATCTATATCGTTAAAAATGGCTGTGCAATATCTGTTTGCACGGAGCAAGGAACCCGGAATTTTGTGTTATACGATTACGTGAAATCCCATGGATCTCATTCAGCGAATAATCGATTGCCAATAATTCGCATTCATATTCGTCGTACAATAAAATACAATTTTCAATATTCTCGCGAATGATCCTGCGCGGTAATATCTTTTCTCTGGTGGCACGAAAACTTTTCAAGACATCGGCTGAGTTTCATATTTCTTATTCATGGGAGTAGACGCGTCGTTAGTCTGGGAAATTGGAAAATATAAAATGAAGTCGTAAAAAATAAAAAAGTGAAAATAATCCCGCGATGTATAAATTACTGATGTCGAGTATACCAAGGCGGTCTTCTACTAGTTTCTTGTCTCTATTTCCACCCTGACTAAAGGATCACTTCTCCAAAAGAGTTAACGATGAGCGCTTCCAACAACGACGCGAAGAGAATACATGAGAGATAAAAAAAAATCATTCCAGTTCAACAAAATGACGAATTTCACTTCGGGATAAACTATTGCGAGTCTTGGGATGATCTTGAAAAAAAAAATGGCAGGATTAACAGATCAGAACAGTCGCAGAATGAAAGATAATCATGATGATCTCCGCTTGACAAGTTGTGCAGAAGATCGGACGAAGTATTTTCAACTTTGGGTCCGACGTTGAATGGTTGATACTTATTTTTATAAAAAAATATCCGAGGTAACGCAAAGCCGATGTTAAAGACGAGATACACCCGGTGACTTGGACTGCGGAGTGGTGGCAGAGAGGGCTATATAAGACGAAAGGGGACCGAGGAACTTACCAGTTCAACATTAAGCAACGAATTAGAAGTTCTCCGCTGAAGGACCGACGAAACACTGCGGCCGAAAACCTAAGGGTCCACCGAGACATCGCGGATTTCCAAATCCTAACGGAGTGCGCGTTAATTTCCTAACCGGAAGCCGGACGTCTTAAGGGTAAATTATTCCCCATTGTCAACCGGGTTCTACAAAGTGGAACAAGCGAGCCATTTGTTTCCATGAATCGGCTCGCTTTTAATCGAAACCATCGTCTGCTACGCGCTTTTATCAAAGCAATGCCAATCACCTTACAGGCGTCCTTAGAACTCCACGAGCATGTATAAACCAGCCCTTTACACGGCGGCCAACGATCTTCAACGATCTGATGCCCATGACATCACGGAGGAATACGCCGAGGAAATCGGCCATATGTCGGGGCGATGCCTCGACATAGGATCCGGTCCTGGAGACGTGGTGAACGATTTTATTTTGCCGAAGCTGCACCCGAGGGCCAGCGTTACATGTGAGTCTCGTTCTTCTCGCCAGTCATGCGAACACCTTGTCAAACTAAATACACGCATTCCAACGCACTCCAGGTTCGGACATCTCCGAGTCCATGCTCAATTTCGGGAAGTCAAAATACAGGGACAACAAACGACTCTCCTTCATCAAACTGGACATCGAGTCACCCGATCTTCCCAGGGATTTAATTGAGCAATTCGATCACGTTATATCGTACAATTGTTTACACTGGTGCCAAAACATGCGGTGAGTTTTGTCAGTTGTCTTGATTGGAGGGTTGATCCTGATGAATTGCTGAGGCAACTGAAATAAGGATCAGATTTTGAGACTTTACTTTGAGAGTTGGTTATTGGTTCTAAACGAGTCCTCAAATGTTTATGCAAATTCGTGATCTGGTCCGATTGTTCCAGCCAGGCGTTTGAAAACATCTTTAATCTGCTTCGACCAGGTGGAAGCACCCTTTTGGTATTCCTGGCCAACAACCCTGGCTTCAAAGCGTATGAGACGTTGGCTGCTATGCCATGCTATCAAACCTACATGAAGGTGAGCTCTTTTCAGACTCGACGATCTTTCACAGGACCGAAACGTCATCTGAGATTCGTCGATTTGTTTACAGGACGTGGATCGTTACATTCCGGTATTTCAGCACACCGAACGACGGCGTGAGACTTTGAAGAGTCTGGTCCAAGACGAAGGGTTCGAGGTCCTTCACTGCAGTCGCAGGGAGAGAAGTTACATCTTCGATACACCGGAGATCTTGACCAGTAAGATGTGTTTTTGTTTAATCACACTAGGACGTAATCCTCGTTCTTCACGAATTGCCTACTGCGTCATCGTCGAGTGTAGAGATCTCTTTTCCTCGTGTGATTGTCATGCTTTTTTCAGAATTCATGCTGGCGGTGAATCCTTTTATAGAACGCATGCCAGTCGACCTCAGAGCAGGATATGTGAAAGATCTGCTGGCAGAAGCGGTGAAAGAAACGATTACCTTCAACAAAAGTAACAACAACGAAAATAAGTATAGTATGTTGTCTAGATATTACATATTTGTACTTCACTTAAG
Organism: Diprion similis; assembly: GCF_021155765.1. Taxonomy (NCBI): domain Eukaryota; kingdom Metazoa; phylum Arthropoda; class Insecta; order Hymenoptera; family Diprionidae; genus Diprion; species Diprion similis. The sequence goes on from NC_060110.1 coordinate 24,217,519, forward strand.
GAAACCTATTGCTAAGTGATATTAAAAATGAGAAAAATAAATTGTTATCTAGTTTTTTAAGTATAATATAAAATACACACCAATGATCTAACAACGCAACTATTGTTCTTCTCTTCAAATGTATACACGTATATGTATATTATGTATAGTATAGAAATGTAACAAATGTAAATTAGTTTACTTTATTCGTTTACGAACCCTTAAAGAACTTACTATAGGAGTTTCTAAAGTAAAACCTGATAATTTGCAATCAGCAATTTGCTTATTGGTTCTTAGGACTTTCATTTGTTCAATTTGCTATGCCGAAAGCGAGCTACGATAAAATATCCCTCGAACATATCGTTTGGCTACAATGATTAAGAATTTTCTTACAAACGTCGAGTCACAACTATTATGTATGCAGATTGCAGAGACTTATGACTAATCAACTTATTTCAAACTTGAAGGAATTGTTTCTCAAACGATCATGTTGAAGAATAATTTTTCTTCTTCAACTCTCTCAAAATAGACTATGCATAATGCATAATATAGACAATCTTCAACTATGTCTACCCATTTCGATTCTTACCTAAATGGATGTTTCCTAAAAACATTATACAATTTATTAGAATTTCGACCTGACTGGCACATTAACAATTTCATTGTTGGTAGATCATCGACTCGTACAGCGTTAGTATTGATTAGTTGACTTTAGGTTTTAATGCTCCCAAAAATATTGCATATGGATTCTATAATGGTGAATTTTTAACATTTTCTGTTTGAAAAAAATTCAGTATTCGTTTATGAGTAATTCTAAACTGAAATAAAGTGTTTATATTTGTGGTTCGATTTTTGTTATAATATCTTGTTTAAGATAAATAGCAATGCCTTTTTCGCTTTTTTAATGGGACAAAAGTACTCCTCTTAATCACTCGAAGCCTTTATTTCAAAGAAATGCAGAATATCATGTTGATTATAAAATGATATCTTTCTATATTTATTGTATAACGCTTGTACCTTTATATACTTTGTATTAGAATCAAACTAGAGCCTCGAAATACCTTTCGTCAGGCACATGTCAGTGTGTATCTCATTATTATCTATTACATACTCGACATTCTACCAGGAGTAGCGAACTTCTCTCCAGATAATCGTGCCATTGGCTATTGCGTTGCTGTTAATATTATTCATGATTCCAAGTGGCAAACTCTATCTTGTTGCTTCTAATAGACGGTACGTTCAAGAGTATGTGAGAATCGCACATTTTCACAAAATTTCTCATTTTCTATTAAGAAATACCAGAATATTTATACTCATCTGAAATGCTAAGCAACATTTTCAATTTCATCATACTCATGTAACAGTAAAATGAGTTACATTTAGGAAACTTTCGAAGTTCATACCGGTAAGTTGTCTCTTGGGGTTGATCAACGCTGCAACGTCATTGAATTTCATCAATTTTCAGGATTCATGGCGTCATTCATCCTTAACGAGGATAGGAATAATGATTATAGTTTACTGTCCAGGCGTCTCACTTTGTAGTTTACTCGATAAAGCTAATCGTCAACTGATAGCAGCGAAATAATCAATTGAAACCGATATATCAATCATCGTCCGTGTTTTGAAATGTTCGAATGTTCAATTATCGAGGTTATTTTTTTTCTAGATTCATGCATTGAGATGAATGGAATGAAGAAAAATGAAAATTTGTGGCGTGAAACTTAAGGGTTAGGATTTCAAACCGTACAATTAATACGAATTTTTTTGTTCTATTCAAAAACGCAATGATAACTACATCCAAAACATCAATGAGATAAGCTACTCGATAATAAATAGTTTTTACTTCTCCAAGCTGTTACGAATGTAAACTAATCTGCATGCAATGGTGGACAATTAGCGAAGACAGAGATTTTATCAAGCAAGGCTTAGATGGTGGGGGAAGAAATCGAGACTCAATAATTACATCAAATCTGAAGTCAATGTTCTTGATAGCCTTGAGCCAGGCACATTCATTAACATTTTTTTCGCCGCGATAACATTTGGTCGTAAAATTTGAAATCAGTCTCGACTCGTTGATGTAGGTCGCTAATTTACGAGTAATAAAATAGCTATCGTATCTGCCGGTATGTCAACTTTAATCAATTATTTACTATTTCTAGGAAACATGTTTTTACCAATTGGACCTACAGATTTAATGGTATTTATTCAATGTCGCATTTTCAGACGAGGTGTCATGCTAAATACTTTAATGATTATTATAAAATAATTTCTAACATGATCGTTTGAAAAGCAAGCTCTATATATGAAGCGGGACGAAATTGATTTGTTAGAAGTGCATAGTTTAAATGTGAATTAACTTTTCTAAGGAACCATGAAACCATTGTGGTTTGTATCGTAGATCTTGAAGGACTATTATCCCTTAGTTATCCCTTGGCGTAATAAAATCATCAAGCAAAAGTAACTTGACAACGGAACAGCACGTGGCTGATCGAGACTTGAGGTTTTTCGATCATATATGAGGAATAGTCGACTTTTATTCCCGTATTGCAGGACTTTATTTCCGACTCAATTCTGGCCACATTATTGACTTAAAAATAAGAACTTGATACTTCTTTCGCAATATGGAGTGTAAAATTAAGAACGCATGTTGATTATCAAAAAATTCATTCTCGAAAATTCATATAATTAGGTTAAATTAAAAAAAAAAACAATTGTAAATACAATAAAAATAATTATGTCGCATTTATAGAAGGAACGGTTGACTTTCGTCTCTTTCTCTCTCTCTCTCTATCTTTAAAAAGTCTACTTTTTTCCCGCAAAAGTTGAGAGGAAAAAATATTCCAACTTCGTCTCTCTTGAGTCGGGAATAAAAGATTTTTTTTCCTCGTTTCTAATATCACTTTGCAGCAAGCTTACTGCACTCATTTTCGTTGTTGTTACTTTTGTAGAAAATACTGCCCTACAGTTGAGAATTTTTTACACTCTATTCTTACTGTAATTGCATTAAAAGCATGCGAAAGTCCCACCGAAAAATCACTGAAATAAAAACTTTTCCATTTGTAATGAAAAATATGTATTTATTTTTAATTACTCTTTATTGATAATTTAAATGCTAATTAAAATCAAAATAATGGATTTGCAGCGAGACTGGAAGCCGGTCTTCGCTAAGATGCTCATCGCCGATCTTATTCCATTGCACCACAGACTTACTTGCTCACCAGATGACAAATGTCAGAGGTATATTCAGTGCGAAAAGAGGTCTTCCGAAAATTTTATCCAAAACTAAGGCTTATCAACAAAAATGCCGATACCCTGGTACTCGAGAAAGAACCGCTTCAATATCCCTGAGATCCATCAAACCCCATTGTTAGTCAAATTCTTAAGTATTGGACTTGTAATTTGGAGATCCGCAGGGGATGAAATTAGTGATACTTTGATGAATACAGAGTGGATTTTTCGAGTGTAATTTTGGTAAAATCGCAATGAAAAAATTTCACAATTACACCGAAGAATTGAGTGGAATTTTAGTGGATTACTGGAATATTACTGATTTTATGATCCACTGAAAAAAAAATCTGATAACACGGTGGAAACGAATCCGCCAGAATGAGGTTGACTGGCACGCGTTCTTTGGCCAAAAAATTAAACGGTTTTAGATTCAGCATGTTAATGGTCTTAGAATTGATCATACGATTTTTGATATTTGCAAAATTAAGAAAATGGTGGGCATTTTTCGAAAAAATTAAAAAATACCGCTTTTTTAGCCGTTTTTTGCAAAAATAAAAATAGTTAAAATCCAAATTTTGAAAAAAGTATGATTCATTCCGAGGCCATTAATATGCTGAGTCCAAAACCGTTCAATTTTTTGGTTTCAGGTTAATCATCTCCGAAAAATCAGCAACCATTCAGTCTGATTTTCAACTACGATGTTTCTGTATAAAAAGTGATTAAAATCAATGTAGAAATTTTTTATTCATGTTATTTGAAAGTGTATTTATTAAGCCTAGGAAAGCCTAAATCAATATTTACAGATAAAACTTATTAAAAAAAATTATTGAAAAAAAAACCTTTTTTTTTTGCTCGTCAGTTGGGTAAACCCCTTAAAAGGATCCACCGTCAACATAAATTCTGAAAGAAGTATCGCAATCACACGAGGAGAAGAGACTTCGACACTTGATGATGATGCTGTAAGCCATTCACAAAATACATCTTACCGTCCGGCAAACTTTCGCGAAGATCTGGTAAATGGCCAGGACAAAAATTTTAAACTGACAGGACACAGATGACTGGAGATACGTAAACTATCATTTTATTACCCGTAGAGCAGCAACTGACGTCAATGAGTCGAGACGAATTTTAAATACCTCGACAAAATGTTCCCGGGATAAAAAAAATTTAAATGAATGGACGTGTAGGCTCAAGGATATCAAGAACAACTTGACTTCATATTTGATGCGACTGTTAATCCAGATGTCTTTTACCACCACCTTCGCCGTGCTCATAACGGATAATCGCAGGTCATGTCAATATATAAATCGTACCGTTCCGTGTATCTGTCCTCAGTCACTACTAGCAGGAAAAATCTCTGTCTTCGCTGACTCTCCTTGCTGATTAGTTCGCCAGTCCGCGAACAGTGCTCAAGACAGACTGATTGTAAGTAATCATAGTCGCAAGGAACATATTTGAAACTATTTAAATAATTTTACAACGGAATAAAACTATGATCATTTTTTTTGAAAGCGTCCACCGCCAAACTTTGACAGAAAATGTCTTCTGTATTCCTTTACACTGAGGAATTGTTTTCATTTTTTTTGAAGTGGTAGAACATTATGAAAAAAAAATTAAAAACTAATTTTTTTTTTTCAAAATCTTGCGTTCAGAGGACACGTCAGTGAAACTCTAAACTTTTTCGATTTTTTTGAAACTTGAACTCATTATAAAGCTCCATAAAAGAAGTGGTTTTCACTGGGTTCTAATCAGTTACGTTCCACATGTGTCCAGTTATTATTTAAAATAACGTGAAAAAATGGTGTTTTTTGAAAAGCTCCCTTCGTCACAATTCTCATCGTAAGAATCTGGAAAAATTCCACAGCCATTAGAGTAGCGTAGAGAACAAAATTTATCATGGAAATTGCAATCCGACAAGTTACCACATAATTGGCAATTGTTACAAATATTCAAAAAAATTGTCGAAAAACGATGCAACTTGACATTTGTTTGAAGAAAAAAAATACTGTCACTAGATAATTGAATGAAGAATGAAGAAGAAAAAGGTCAAGTGCAACTCGACTCTTAGAATAATCATTCAGAGGCTAGAGCTGGATGATCGTTTAACCCTTTTTTTATAACGATCTCGTGGATTGATGGCGAAATTATTATCACCCTTAGATCAAGTTCACGGATTCATACCTAAAAAGTACTACATTTCATGCTTATTTACTGAACCGCTTTGACCCATCCGCAAATACGAGATCTGGCAGTGAATTTTACATTTTACCAGTTACTGGAACAACTATGTAGCTACGTTCTATTAAAATAAAAAATGGGGAGCGTCACACCTTATTTACAGCAGGACCTTGCTAGTGAGAAGAGTGAGTTTTAAGACGATGTTCAAACCAGCTCAGTACTCTGCAAACGACGAACTGCCGCGTCACGAGACCACCGAATTCATTCAGGAGTATTCCAATGAAATTGGTCAAATGTCAGGACGGTGCCTTGATGTCGGATGCGGACCCTGCGACCTAGTCATCGAATCTCTCCTTCCAATACTGAATCCAAAGTCTACCGTCGTCTGTAAGTCTCAACCACCGCACTGATAACGGGTGTCACGAAAATGTCTTTCTACCGAATGATTCCTCTGAACTCAGGCTCGGACGTTTCCAAGACCATGTTGGACTACGCAAAAGAAAAATACGGCACCAACGACCGGCTATCCTTTCTCCAGCTGGACATCGAGTCCTTGGCGCTGGAAAAAGATCTAATTGAACAATTCGATCACGTTACGTCGTTCTATTGCTTACACTGGTGCCAAGACATGCGGTAGGTTCTCGTCATTCCTCTCCTCGGATGGGTCAATCGTTGTATCTGGCTTACGGAATCACACGATGAATTCGTCTATGCTTTCAGTCAAGCCTTGGAGAACATCTTTGATCTGCTTCGTCCTGGAGGTACGGCCTTCTTGACCTTCGTGAGCAATTTTCCTTGCATGGACGCATACAAGGTGCTGGCGACTATCCCTCGATACCAGCGATACATGACGGTACGTTGTTATTTTCTTCGTAACTTGTTTATTCTTATAATCTATGTACGCATACGTAACGATTATGCAATGCTTGCGTTTATAAATCCTGGATCACAATTAGACTCGTACATCGGAATACATTCGTTAAGTGCACCGGTTATGTAAAAATTTTCCCAACACACGTCATTTGGAATCTCAGTCAATACTTATCCGCATTATGATAAGAATAGCAATCTAGTAATCTCTGAAAATTCTCAACATTTTTAAATTGTGAGAATAACACATTTGCAAGAAGTAGCCTGTCTTGGAATAAGCCCACGGGTTCCAGTCAGATCTTCTGAAACGCCAAACAAAATTCTTGTTTAAATCATATTCAATTACAGGATGCGGACCGTTTCATTCCAGTATTTCAGCACGCAGAACGTCCGCGCGAGTCCTTGAAAAAGCTACTTCAAGATGTCGGCTTTGAGGTCTGCCACTGCAGTAGCAGAGAAAAAACTTACATTTACGAAAGTCCGGATGCTTTCGCCAGTAAGTTGTTTGTTTGAATTTATCATCATAGCAATGAAATTGATTTTGCACCGTTTTCAGAATTCATGGTATCTGTGAACCCCTTCATGCACCGCATGCCGGCTAAACTACAGCAGGAGTACGAAATAGACCTGGACATAGAAGCAAGAAAGCACACATTCACCCTCAACACGGATAGAAATGACGATTATCAGATACTGTCCAGACGTCAAACCTTCGTAGTTTACATGAAAAAGCCATTGGTCTACTGATAGACAACCGAATAAATAACAAAATCGCTGATTGTATGTAGTTATATTCCTTGTTATATCGTAGTAAATATATTCTGAGGATTAAAGTGTGCCATGTAACAAAATCCTATCCCATAATTAATATCTGCAACATCAGTGAGATGTGACTCTCGGAGAAAGTTGGCAAGTCGGTGATTATTCGTCTGATTATCAGATGTGGTAGTGACTGGCCATTCTAAAAATTGTCAAGATCACGGTTACGCGAAAATAAAAATTAGATATCGTATATGACTTGCCAGAGTGAATGTAATAGGATAAGAAAAAAAGTTTTGTACTTCTAAAAATTCGCTTGAATATTATTTAATGACGGCAAGTCAATTTATTATTCAATCAGCTTGTACACTATTGACTGTCCATTAAAAATTTAGCAAATATTCGTTAAAGTATTTTTGACACGTGGTCAACTTTAAGCTTGAAATAGGCCCTCTCCATCGGTAGACTTCGTTTTCTGCCAGCAGTAAGTGAAAATATGAATTGACGGTATACTACTAGAGCTGTGAATAGTTTTCGCGCTATATTCAAATCATCTACAAAAGAATAATTTAAGCTTCGATCGATCCAAATTGTTGATTCGTGTTTCCCTGGGTGCATAAATTATTTTTTGAAAATCTGAAACAGTGCGGTGAAATTAAATCTGCACTGCAGTAAGACTTCACTCATAAATAGCAAAAGCAAAACGTAATCTTGATTGACCTTGATGGAATTTATCGGCACATTTCGCTATGAGTGTGATTTGGTTTTATCTGTAACTGATTCAGTTTTTTTTTTTTTTTTTTTGAGAATGGACCATAAATACTATGCCAATTCAGTCGACCTATTTCTAAGTTCATCTGATTGTTGCTCGCAATCATCGACGTCAGACATTTTTTATGGGTCATAATAATAATAATATCATATTAGATTAAACGAGGAAAAGAATCAGAATCGAATAGTACATCTCATTACATTTCTAGAGAGTGATTAAGAAGAAGAATGTAGAAAATGAAGACAATTTTCATTTGCGTCAAATCATTCTAACAATATTATCTGCACTAATAAAGCGGAAACTTATACTTATGATTCGAATACGATAAACATGTTTGTTTATTCAAATCAAAAGTTATTATAGTTGACTCTGCACGCAGACGTAACAGTATAACGAAATAAAAAAAATATTGCACGTAACCATTGTGTCGTTGTTATACGTATAATTAAAAACAAATTTAACATTTTTATGAAACATTATCGAGAAAAACAAGTTTAGACTGGTAGTGTAGTTAGGCATGACGTACGAAAGGCTCCTTGAACTACCTGAACTTCCGGAGAAACATTCTGAGAGCAGAGTTCAATTCAATTTTCACATACCTGATTCTATTATAGGTATAGTGTTGGGGTTTTTTTTTTTTGAACAATGCAACGTCGCAACAACAATATCAAGAATTCCTCGATCCTCGAAGAAACTTCACTTCCATGCAATTATTAAAAACGCAATGTTAATTGCTTCGCCAACATTGGACTCTGTGAAACGGTAATGCCATAATCAAAAAATACTGCTTGGTGTGGCGTACTAATTTGACAAAAAATTAAAATCACATCTGTCTAGAGAAGAAAAACATAGTATCACTGAATAATTAGATGAAGAAGAAAAACGTCAAGTAAACCGCAACTCTTAGAATGACCTTGAGAAACTAGTGCTACATGATGAAACAGAAATAAATCGAGCTTGCCTCCAACAAACAGGGAAAATCTACTATCAATATGTTTAAATGGATTTTTGGTAAATATGTTGTATCACTTTGAACGTGTTTTTATCCCCACGAAAAATCGTTGTTTCGTAATCCAAATTATCGGTTATCCGCACGGTTTCCGGCCCCGATAAGTTTAGATAATGAAAGCGCTTCTGCGAAAACCACCATTTAATTGAAAATTTAACAATCGATTCCTCTTCGTAGCTGTAATGGTTTCCAAAAAATAAAACCGTTAATTTGGACCCTTACAGCGAGTCTACCATGATACAGAGTCCATCCAACACCCACCAATAGCATCACGTCATCACCGATACCTTAACACGCGAATGACTTAACGAACAATTAAATCCACCGCATAACTTTCTTCAGAATTTAAAATACAAGCACAAATTTACAATTTTCGTTACGAATTGGTATCACATTTTACGGGGAGTTTATGAATGTTCCGGGTAGAACCACAGTCTTTACCATAGTCGTAAGTGTTTTGAATAAAATTAGACCAGAATGCATAAAATTACGTTGCCATCCCTGTGTACCATTGAAATAGAGAAGTGGGTAATTCCAAGGTTCCACATTTGGATCCATAGATGATGGAGTTGATACGTACTGCCAATTTTTCGGTATTTTTGTTGCGAGTTATAAAAAAAGATTCTTCAATTTATCCATCGGCTGCAATAGGAAATCAGCAGGAACTACGTTAAGTTCTTGAAATTTATAATAACGTTAATCCATGCCAGCTGACTTTAGAGTAAACATGAGCTGCATTCTGGTCATACAATCGAGTTTGTGATTATTATGAAATTATTATCAGTTTCGAGATAACTATACATTTGCCAACAGCTATCGGCATTCATCATGCAAACGATCCAGCCGACCACGCAGTTCGAGCAGAATTCATTTCTTATTGAGTCAGCATTCGATCAAGTTATAAGTAACCATCTACATAATTCTCATTGTTAAACAAGAAAAAGAACTGTAATTAAATCAGGCATCTCAATATTCCCAGAAGGTAAGTGAAACGATGCATTAATGCATTCTGCGCTACCTTGCATTAGTGCAAACGACGCTTTGACGTTGAAGACGTCCTTATGAGAGTCCATTTAAATATTCCGTCGAATGCTAAAGTTTATAACAAGATTTACTAGCGATAAGGCAGGCATATCTTACAACAATACGCTAGTTCTAAGGAAAAGTACGTTCCTACATCTAATGAGATTAAACGATGAGGAAATTTTCATCGTGTTTATAAATCGTAGGACCTTGCCAGTGAAAGCAATAACCATTAAGACGATGTTCAAACCAGCTCTGTACTCTAAAATCAACGAACAGGCGCGTCGTGATACCAGCGACTTCATTGAGGAACATTCTCGTGAAATTGGCTTAATGTCAGGACGGTGCCTTGATATTGGAAGCGGTCCCTGTGACGTAGTCAGCGATTTTCTGCTTCCAAAACTAGACCCGAAGTCAACCGTTGTCTGTAAGTCTCTACCACCGCACTGATAACAGGTGTCACGAAAATGTCTTTCTACCGAATGATTCCTCTGAACTCAGGCTCGGACATTTCCAAGACCATGTTGGACTACGCAAAAGAAAAATACGGCGCCAACGACCGGCTATCCTTTCTCCAGCTGGACATCGAGTCCCCGGCGCTGGAAAAAGATCTAATTGAACAATTCGATCACGTTACGTCGTTCTATTGCTTACACTGGTGCCAAGACATGCGGTAGGTTCTCGTCATTCCTCTCCTCGGATGGGTTAATCGTTGTATCTGGCTTACGGAATCACACGATGAATTCGTCCATGCTTTCAGTCAAGCCTTGGAGAACATCTTTGATCTGCTTCGTCCTGGAGGTACGGCCTTCTTGACCTTCGGGAGCAATTTTCCTTGCATGGACGCCTACAAGGTGCTGGCGACTGTCCCGCGGTACCATCGTTACATGAAGGTATTTGTTTTCAAACTCGTAAAGTTCACGTCATTTTAATATCTGTCAACGATTACGTTATTATTGTACGTCACAATATGATTCGTGTATCGAAATACATTTGTCGAGTTCAGAAGTTATCTCAGTTTTATTATCAACCATAGTTTGCAAAGCTCTGTGACATTTGATAGCAATCGTGTATCATGTATTAGGGTGATTCGTTTAAGATTACTTTTTTGTTCACTCCCGACCTAAAATTTTATCGAACATGTAGAAATAAAAACTCCCTGAAAGTTACAGCCATCAAAATTAACATCAAGTACTTTTCCTTAGTGTGAAAAGATTTACCACCTAAAATACACATAAATTAAGATTTTTTTTTCAAAATTCTATATCTTTGCGGCATTTTATGCTATCACATCGAATCAGATCGCAATCTACTCAGAATTAAACGGTCTACAAAAGTGTCCAGTGCGACGTAAGTGTAACGTACACTGGTGAGTTGCTACAGGTGACTAAAGTTGATTGTTACCTAAAATTCGCGTTTTTCGATGTTATTTCATAAATGACTAAACTTAGCGAAAAAATGTAGATGCCAAATTTGTAGGAAATTAAATTTCGTACAAAAAAGATCCGTGCAAAAAAAATGTGATATGACAAGGAAAATCAATATTTCAGAACGTTTGATTCGATAACCCTCGAAAAATTCATACAACAAATAAGTTGAGGATCAATATCTCAAGAAATATCAAACTGAGTGATTAGGTTCAAGGAACCTCTTTTGTAGGAAATTTAATTTAAGAAAATACTTATTCCCCATTATGATAAAAATGCGATTCTCTATAAAGATTTTAAGACTTGCTAAATTGTGAGGATAACACATTTGAAAGATGTAGCCCGTTTTGTAATGACCCAACTGAGTTCTTATAAAATCTTCTAAGATACAAAACAATATTCTTCATTCAGTCATATTCAATTACAGGATGTGGACCGTTTCATTCCAGTATTTCAGTATGCCGAACGTCCACGCGAAGCGCTAAAAACGTTGCTTCGACATGTCGGCTTTGAGGTCTGCCACTGCAGTCGCAGAGAAATAAGCGGCATTTACAAAACTCCAAATGATTTCAGCAGTAAGTAATCACTGCGCAATGGGTTACATAATTACAGCAATGTCTTAAAAATTTTGATCCGTTTTCAGGAATGATGGCAGCTATCAACCCCTTTATCCACCGCATGCCGGCTGAACTACAGCGAGAGTATGAAATAGATTTGGGCATAGAAGGGACGAAGAATGCAATTGTCTTCAACAAGGATAATAATGGTGGCTATAGCATACTGTCCAGACATCACATGTTTGTAGTTTACTTGGAAAAACCTTGGATCGATTAATAAACAGCCGGATGATCAATGGATGTCTATAGGTGAGGGTGGGGCAAAGTGGGCACCTTAAAATTTTTGATATCTCAAAAAATTTGGGGGCAAAGTGGGACCCCAGAAATTTTTTAAATAACATGCAAGGGATAAAATTATCCACCTCAACTTTTTGTTAAACATGAATTCTTCGGAAATTATTTACTAGAAAACATTTTATTCTGATTTTAGGCATTATTTTCTTAAGGGGCCCGCTTTGACCATTCTTCGTATTTTAATCACTGACTTGAATGTCACAAGAAGCTCTCACACTTAGAAAAAAAGAAAACACGCAGATATCTTAGTTTTGCTGAGCCATCGACTCTCCTTTGCTTCGAGTCGCAGACAATATTTGTCTTTTCGAAAAGCCGCCAGAGCTAGGGACGAGCATGGTATTAAAAAAAATAAAAAATCAATAACACCCTGAACGTGATCCTATCACATTAAATTTTATTTCATATATATATAAAATGTATATATACGCACGTGTGTTTATATGTGTATATGTATGTATATATACATATATATATACATACTACATACGCTGTCTTTGGTTTTACACGATTTAATACAGCCATTTATCATGCATATAGGTATGTATATGTCCTATAATACCTTATGTATTCGTTATTCAAAATCCTTCTCTCTGCTTGTGTGTGACGAAATAGGGCGCGCAAGCGCGCGTGTGCGTGTGTTTGGTGTCTTTTCTCGGTGGTGGTTGGTATTGATTTTCATAGAGTAGGTAACAATTTCGCTATAATCTAGCCGCTAAAAAACACACTCAAGTGTAGGTGTGTGTACATACATTAATTGATAGACATACATTTATAATTACATATTTCGAACACCGACACAATATTGGCACCCTGGTAAACACAAAAGTCTATCGCCGATCTCTAACCTCACTCATTGAAATGATGAAACTTGACAACAAACCGCAGACAAATGCTGTGCGCGATTTTCAGGATAGACATCTTATGAATATACACCAGCATGCCAAAATTTACAAAAATGGAAGCAACGCAATCGTAACCGTATAACTTATGTACTTGCGCCGGTATATACCCCGTGTCCATAAGGAGAGTGCGCACCTTATGCGCGTGCGTCAAGTCGTTTGAATTCTATTGGCTGACAGTTGTCGCCTGATTGTGCAGCCGCAGCAACACCAACCGCGGCTGTCAAAAACTGTCCCTAGAAGTCCACAGTTAACGGTGGGCTCCTAGGGACATTTTTTAACGCACGCGCATAAGGTGCGCACTCTTCTCATTGACACACGGTATAATATACATATATAATATATATGGTACATGTATGATATTATGCTATTTACGTACGTACGTGTATTCTAACAATAAATCGGTAACAACATGTCGGAAAAACCTGTACCTACTCCCAAACCTCTTACATATTATACTACATGCTATGCCATAGTATGTATACATTTAATTCTCTCGGCCATACATCAGTTTAGAGATACAACGTGTTTCGGAAGAATATAAAAACTACATGCTACTATTCATATTGTACGTGTCCCGCGCTATCAAACTCCGTTGTTTAACTTTAACCATATCGGGTAGACCATAATTTTATTTACACAACACTTGAGACTTCGTAAAAAAAAATTCTCTCGGTCAATTACGATCGTTACAATGCCGATTTACACTCTTTTCGAAATCTTGCAACACCTGCTCCGTAACTCGATTACTTTAAAATTCCATGCCAATCATAATTATCATCCACATTCACGTTGCAAATCATAATCATGCAAAATAATCAGTTTCCCAGATTGAGGCATTTTTCATGCAACTTTACAAAATGTAAATAAGTGTTAAAGAGGACACGTGATGTTTAATTAGTGTGGGGAAAATTTAAATTTGATCAAGTAGAAATATTTCTCTGTCAAATTAGTAACCGCAACCGTCTAATTCGGTTTGAAAATTTATACGAGTAGAACTGATTTTTTTTTTTAAGTTTAGAAAATTGTGTGCCTCAAATAATCGATAATCCATAATCGAAAAGTTAAAAAACCTGACTGAATCAGAATTTTCTAAAAGTATAATAATTAGCCAAGTTGCAAGGTATTCATGCAGATCCAGACAATTCGTAACCTCAGTATTTCTTCTCTCAAAAACAAAGCCCGTCAACCTCAAGTGTATTTCACAATATTTTTGTATTATTATAGGTTCATGACGAACAAACGAAGCAGAAAACCTCGTACACAGTATTACTTCATCTAATTTTCACTATTCACGATATAATATAGTATAATATGCACGTATATGTACATACATATTGTAATGTTTATCGTTAATCTATATATCACATATATACAGAGTGACTTTCTAACGACTGCATATGATCCGCCATGTGCTGAAATTTAGTGCGCAGGCACAACCGGCATAAATTCAGAGGACAGTTTTTGTTCAGTGGCAGTTGTGCTCAATTTAGAACTATGAAAATTTTTGAGGTTAGACACAGTTTCTCGCCCTGACAAACAGTTGTTCTCAAATTGTAGCGCGTTTCCATTCAATTTTAACACACCACGAACCATTCAGTCGTTGGGAATTCACTCTGTATACGTTCACGGTGTGGTGCAGCTACATATCTAACAAGGAAGGTATCTCAAGTCGATTTCTCCGATTTGATTTCTTTTGTAATATATTATAGTAGACTGAAAACTAAGCGACACGTATTTTTTTTTACCTGCCATTAAATACTTTAAGAGGGTGAAAGCACCCTCCAAAGTAAGGTATGTCAAGCGGGGTGATTAAATTTGACAGTTTTCTTTTTTTTTTTTTTTTTTCGTAATTGAGAAAATTACATTTTTCATTTCTCGTTGTGAGAAAACTTTCCCAGTTGGATTGGTTAAAAAATATGATGTTCTTATTGGTGAAACTGCGAAACCGCCCCTTAACGTGCCTTATACTTTGGAGGTTGGTTTCACCCCCTTAAAGTGTTTAATGGCAGGTAAAAAAAAATATGTGTCGCTTAGTTTTTAATCTACTATAACATATTACAAAAGAAATCAAATCGGAGAGATCAACTTGGGATCCCTTCCTTGTAAGCTATCAGCAGTACGAACATATTTTCATGTAGGTATCGGAAAGAAGTTCGAAACACACGCTAATGTCTAGATTGCACATCGTGCAATACTGAATAATTGAAAAAAGGAGAATAAGGTATAGATTTGAAAATCCAACTTCTCGATTTCATTGCGATTTGGAAAAAATGAATAAATATTTTTGAAGAATCTCTCGCCACAGGTCGATAACACGAAAAAAAAACCTTCTTCAACTGTTTTCGTGGTCCGGATTTCGAATCTGAATTTAATTATATATACCGCATTCCACTGTTCCACGTAACGTGCAAAAATGACAAATTACCCAATTACACATTGCACGAGGTTTAGCCGAATCAGAATCATCCCAACTATCATAACATTTGAAATTGTAGCATAACTCTTCTTACGAATATCATACAGGTAGGTATGCATTAAACACTGCAGTGTATAATATTGCTAATGCCGCAGTACCTCAAATTAATTATTTACGGCCATGTGCCGTGCAACAAATATGATTACCGCTATATTATGGTTATTCTAAGTGTTATCTTTTCTTACTATACTTGTACGCTCTTTATTTTACAAATAATCCTTAAGGCTAATAATTATTTTTATCATTATCAGTTATATTATATATCATTGTTAATTTTGTTATTATTTTTTTAAACGTTATTCATTATTACGCGTGTGTGTGTGTGTGTGCGCGTTTGTATGCATGTATATATTATACCATAATATTACACGTTATCCTATGTAGAAGCAACATCGAACATCGAATACATTTACATGAGAGAGTAAATAAATTTGAAAAAAATATGGTTCATAGAGTATATAATGTATAATAGTGGGGGAGGGGGAGGGTGATTGAGGGCAAGGCACAAGTGAGTCGAAGAGAGATAGATGATAGGTGGATAGATCTCATAGAAGAGAGAGAGAGAGAGAGAGAGAGAGAGAATGAAAGAGAGAGAGACAGCGAGTATGATTATATCCGAACTATAGATAAACATACTTCGGTGATTTTCATATAAGCGTGATATTCTTTTATTATTACTTCTATTTCAATTGAAATATGGGCAAAAACATTTATTTGCATCACCTTTTAATAATAATAATAACATCGATCAATGAATTTTAGATTACAAAGTTTATATACCGATTTTCTATTTATCATTATATACGAGAAAATATTTCAATTCGCTAAATTTCGACCTGCTAATAAAAAAACGATGCGTTTCTTAAATTTTACTTGTGACGGTGTCTAATTGCGCAGTTCACATTTTTTAAATTTATTCCTTCGAAAAGTATTTTGAGTTTCATGTTTTCCCAGTATCATGTTTCAATTCGACAAGACTCCCCTTCCCAATCTTGGCCAAGTTTTTGTCTACCCTTAGGATCCGCACTAAATCATATCAACAATTTAGCTTATCCCTAATTCTTTGATCTTTCACGTCTATGGGTATTTAAAATGTGATAATTCTTCTCTTGTCTCGCTATTTCTATCATATTTTCGTCTCTTATTTCCGTCCAAATTTCAAATAATAAATAAAATCGTAATTCGTTATTCTTGTCGTCTTATCAAAGTAACAACTTCACGATTCAACATGATGAAGAAATTATACATAGTAGGTCGGCAAATAAATATAAAATGTCTTTGTAATATTGTCACTACGATTATATCTGAACGATTTCACTAAATGACACTAATTTCATTTTCATTCGCATAATAATAATTATTAGGAAGATAGAGAGAACAAGAAAAAAAAAAAAAAAAGTAATTGTGATGTAAAAAACAGACGAAAAAATTCTAGCTAATTTCGTCAATGCTCATATAGAAAATAGAATGTAAAGTAGTTGTTATACATGTTGTATATTGTATCGTAAATGTACAATGTACATATAATATAATTTCTATTACGTTAAGATTTAAATACTTTCAGTGTAAAATATAATATTTCATGGCAGATCTCGATGTAGATTATATAGGTAATTATACATTATAAAATTTATGCGTAATAAGCATCGTCAACGAAAAACAACTGTGAATATATAAGTGTAACGCATTTATACAAGCATTAAAAATACAATCATGCGGATAATCACATATTTATATATATGAAATTATTTGTGATCGTATTGTGGCAACGAGCATGCATAACATAAAGTAAAGTCATAAATTTTGCACACAGGATAAACGGACGTGATCAAAGTTGTATATAAGGTATAGGGTCATAAGTAGAAGTGGCAATTAAGAAGATTCGTCGAAAAAACATTGATTAATTTTTTTTCAAAAAGTTCGAGAAGCATGGAGGTAGGTATACGGAGTGTCGTTTGCATTGAAAAAAGACTGAAATGCTATTCTGGACAAAGCCGTAATTTAGGATGATTTGAATTCCATTTGAACCGAACGCTATCGTTACCATTATTATTATTATCATTATCATTATTATCGTTATTATTAATATTAATATCAATATAAATATAAATATTATTATCAACGTTAAAATATAGAATATAATGTGTGAAGGTAAATTGCAGATGGCGTATAAATATTAATAATAACTGAGTATTAAATAATTTAATAAATCAATATTCTTATAAAAAATTACAATAATAATTTCAAGGAATCGCCGCGTTATTTTTCGTTCATTATTTTTTTTTTACTCAAAAATAAATATCTCATAGACGCGTCTGACGTATTATGCAGAGAGAGAGAGAGAGAGAGAGAGAGAGAGAGAGAGAGAAAGAGATGATTTTCTTTTTCATCCTTTTTTGTATAATTTATCGCACGCGAATATTTCTCAACTCTTTCTTGAATAGAGAAAAAATGAGAAATATAGATCAACATAAGCGAGAGAAGAAAATGTACAAAATAGACGATTTATAATAAAATTACTGTTGCATGAAATTACATAATCTTTAAGGAAACATAAAATTAATATTAATATACTCTGGAAGACAAAAGCCATGATTATGCGACAAATGGCAATATGACTGTATAATAATAATAATTTGCTGTTGTTAGACACATTAATTGTCTCAGATTTTCACTCATCATTAATAATAAAACAGAAACTGGACGTATACCATCTGATAATAAAATTCCGTGCACCCATCGAGGGTATTAAATGTAGAGGAATTTTTTTCATTCAATTTGAAGTTACATTAACTATATAAATGCAGTCATGCGTAACGTATACTTAACATTTGTTGCAAAAAGAAGAGAAAGATTTATTATTGTTATTTCTTTTTTTTTTCACAAGTAGTAATAAAAACGATAACGATATAGTATAAATTACTAAATAAAATTCTGTAGAAAATAGTCCTCAAGAAATTTGATAACGATAATTTTCAAGATTGCACATATCCGATAAGCCTTTTCGCTGTATTTATACAATTATACATAATGATAATATTTCTTTTCGTTTGTTTTTTTTTTTTTTTTGCTTTTTTTTTCTTTGTCTTTAGTTTACTTTAACACATGATTCCTGGCCCACGACATTTATTCAAAACAAAGTTCAGATAATATTCATTGTTCTGTTACTATCGATTTAAGTGCATATAGCAGCGCATATACATATATGTATATGTATATACATACATATATATATATACATATTATTTGCAATAGTAACTTTGGTTTCATATTCTGAGTTCAATTAAACATTAAACAATTATATAATAACGATGAAATTTATACGCATCCGAACCGTACTTCAGGCTTAAATCTATCCCTTTACAGTTTTAAATTGAGCGAAACTATACGTTACGTATAAATATATATATATTACCAAGCGAGCCTAATTTTCAGAATTAGAGGACAATAACGAAGAAAAAAATAAATAATAATCAATAAATTAATAAATAGAAAAATATGTGCACTTGCCAAGTAAAAGTAGCATTTGTTATTAATTGCTACTGAAAAAGAAGACAGAATTTCAAATTGAGAGAGAGAGAGAAAGAGAGAGAGAGAGAGAGAATAATTCAGGTACAGAGAATCGTTGTAGGAAACAACGTATTAATAGAGGAGGTGTCTAGCAAACCTACGCATATCCCTAATGATAATATAATATAATATAATTATAATAACTTTATATTAGTAAGTAACTTTATTGAAAAATTGTGAATCTTTGTTAAAATGTCACGAGGGCCAGGCAGCTACGATTTATCTGTAGGCCGTTAACTACACTTTCTCCTTTTCCTCCCGAATATTATTTTTTATTTTTATTGTTATTATTAATATTAATATTATTATTGTTATTGGTATTATTATTATTAATATTATTGTTATTATTTAAATTATTATTATCATTATTATTATTATCATCATCATCGCCGTCGTCATCGTCATCGTCATCGTCATCGTCATCATCATGTTTTGTTTTCGTTTTTATACGTTTTTTAATGATTTATTTATGTTTAGTAATTTTTTTTTTTGTTCACTTTTTTTTCAATTTTCTTCCTCCTGCCTCTTTAGCATCTATTTGTAACATCGCTGACCTACGCTATTCTATGCACACACCCCGTTTCGATTATAAACGATTAATACCGTCGTTATACTATCTACAGAGTGTCCAGAAAAAACAAATCTGCTACCGGGTATGTGTATTATATCGGTAATCGTCAAAACGGTACGAACGACGAACGTGCGTAGCGATCGACCGCAGGTAACTATTATAGGCATATATTGAACATTAATTTAAATTAAAGACATAAAAGATAAATATTTTCTATAACAGTGAAACGGCATATTGTTTACTTCAATCGTCTGCAGCTATATGATGATAGTTGCGTATGTAAAAATTGCATTTTAATTTTTCTGAATACCCTGTATCTCCACAATGTCGTATCAACTAATAGATAGAAATATATATATTTATATATATATATTGTATGTATGTGTCTGTGTGGCTATGTATGTATATGTATGCAGTAATGTGGACATCATTTTCGCGTTACATGCCATATCCTTGTGCAAAGGGAAATGGACTGTATATAATTAACTTAAATTACAAGGTAAAAAACCTATAATAATAAATCATGGTGCGTATGTGGATTATAAGCTGCGAAACATGAATAATAGCGACAAGTTTTTGGAGGATTAATATAGGAGGTTGCAATGAATGCTGTTTAGCAATATTCATAGTTTCTAGGTTTATAGGTATACAGATTAGCTACATGTATAGGTGCGTTCCATTAGCTATTGGCAAAAGAAGATTTGAGGAGAAGGATGCAGTTTGAAAACTCCCTAAAGTGACTGGCGAAGAAATTCAACTATTCCAGAGCATCTAATTGTAGAAATAAAAAATTTGACTAACAATAAATAGAAGTAAACATATGCAGACAATTTGCCCTTCAATATCAAGTAATTGTTAGTTTTTAGTAAGACGAACTAATTCTAAGCGTTGATGCGTGTGAGAAAAAAAATGGAGATAAATATCAAATAAATAAATAAATATATACTAAACTGAATTTAAAAAATCGGTCTGTCGACTCAAACTAGTCTAGCTGAACAATTATTATTTCCATTTCTTGTAACAAGTCGCACTGGATAAATTTAAATCTCACAAATTCGCATACCAGGCTCAACAGATTTTCAAAACATTAAGACTTGATACGGGGTAATGCGTTACTTTAATTAAACTAATTGTACAGATATATCTAAGGTAATGCACATAGTATATATGCATGTATGCATGTATGTATGTATTTATGTATGTATGTATAACTTTGCAAGTCGACGCTACCTTATCAATTATCATCTCTATGAACAATGATGACATTATATTATAATAACAACATCAACAGCAACAACACATAATTAATATTTCAACATGAATATAATATTTTTATCAATATTTTGTGTATAAATATTTGTGGTAGGACGAAGGAGGATGGGAGGTCAAGCTAATATATACAGACGATGTAATTACTGGGATACAAAATTCTGATCCGAAATTTTGCGCGCATAGACAGAGTCACAAAATGCATGCATTTTAAGATTTTCTGTTCTCCGACAGTTAGCCTCTGTCTCTACACCCAGTATTCAGCTAATCCGAGGTCTACGTCAAATCGTACGCATCACTGTTATCCAGGTAAAATTGTACATTGTACTATCGAGTGGCAAGTTTTATTTTAAACCTAAATTAAACAGTAACTTGTGCAACGATTGGAGACAAAACTTGAGAGAAAAAAAAAAAAAAAAACGGAATACAACAAACAACTGTTTACCTAAAAGTGAAACGGTTCGATTACCGTTGTATCGGAATCATAATAAATAAAAATAGATTCGTGATAATGAAATATGGGCAAATATAAAACTTGCAGATTGCAGCGTGATTGAAATTGAAATATAAGTATTATTCTCTAGGGTATTGTAATGGAAGATCTTGGACCGCTCTCTACAACGTAAAGAAATTGTCTTAAATTTCTACAACAAATAATATTAAAAATTTGTACCGTTTAGTAGAAAAATCACGATGCCCAGCTCTATAAACTAAACTATTAGCACGCAACTCATCCCCTATCAACTAAAATATCGATTTCTTCTTATTTATAACTGGTACAGTAGCAAATTGTGACTAGGGCTCTGCTAAAATCAGTGGTAATAAATTTCAAAATCACAGCAGCAAAATTAAAATCTCGATAATGATTAACTTGTGTGAATTTGACGACTACTCAATAATTTGTGATAGAGAATAACTTTCTTCTTCTACATCGAAGCTTTAAAAATGAAACGATAACAGCGAGCTGTATATCCAAACACATAGTTATAATTATTCTAATACTAGGTTGTTTATCAAATGAGACTGGACATAAAATTCATGAGTATATCAATTAAAGACAAATTTGTGCGTAAAAATCTTCAACACGTTTCCAAAACTTTTACCAAATACTTTGGATATGTGTTAAAGACTTGCGAAATGAAAAGAAAGAAGTTATAAAAATTTGATCGTTTGCATTTCTACGTACCCAAGTTAACAGCGATGCATAGAAGTATTCTAACTAACGAAATTTTCAGTGCATTTTTAAATATACACTTATGCCACGTACAATATTGTGCTATAATTATTTCTAAGCTACTGCAAAACTGTTGGTATACACATATGTACGCTTATGTATATCTACCTTAATACCGTTCCTATAAACATTAATCTTACAATTTTCTAAAGGTATCAATTCACTAACTAGTTACAATACAACCCTAGGGGAATATCCTATTTGGAAGAGGCGTTACGCTAATCATTAACTTTCTTCCAAATATAGTGTAATCATACAGGAAGCTGGCACGCTCTACAATATGAATACTATTCGTCGGATAAAAGCATCGAACTGAGAAAAAATATCTATAATCACAATAAAATAAGAAATGCCGAAGGTCGTGTAGTTGTGGTATTGTTACATCGTTACTACCAGAGCTAGATCAATACTATTGGGTTTCACTTTCCTGTATTACTAGGCAATATATTTGGGTCTGACTGTCCAAAAATTGTAGCCATTTCTTTACAATCAAGTTCACTCGCTTTGACTATACATTCAATTCCAGGAGAAAATCGAAATCGCTACTAGAAAAACTAGAATCGACACAGTAACTAGGATAGGAGACGAGCGGCTCCTGTCTTTGTTAAGAAATGGTAACTCTTCTTGAAAATAACTATCCGCATTTACAATATGTCTGTGTATTACTTTACTTTCTCCTATACTATTTGGAAAAGACGCATTATTTCTCACAGTATAATAGTGATTATCTATAAAATACAATTCTGCTCAACTTTTACTGCTATATACACACCATATGTATGCATATGTAATCTAGATTACATTTTTGTTTTTTCAACCCGTTGTATCTTTTAATATCCAAGCATCGTTATTGTGATATCCGTTTTTCCCTCTTTTTTTCAGCCTACCGACTGCACTCATTTCCTCTCCATTGCCAAACATTTGCTGAATGTTTCAACAAACGTTGCATCATTCAAGCATTGTTGTGTCAAGCTTGAAACTGCTGTCGATACACCTACTTTCTCAAGCCATTGTATTGAGAATATATCAAAATTGCAGCAATATTAGATCGGATTTATTATGAACAATGAAGAGTAGAGAAATTAGCTTGATTTTCAAATAATGTAAAAGCACATAAATTAATTCCAAAGGAAAAACAATTCCTGCGACTTATATTGTGTATAAAATATCATGTCTTTTCTCTTTGTATAAAAAATAGACTTGTACGGTACTTGAGATAAGCAGGCGTCGGGTGGTAGATATTAAAACCAAACGTGCGACTTGGAATAATGTTACAACTCTGGAACAATATGTCCGGAACAATAAAATAATGAGATTCTTTCGCACGCTGAAATACTCATTAGCCAAAATTGTATTCTTCGACTGTGTATCATGCGACTTATTGCATTTTAACAAATAAGTTTACTGGATTGTGAACAGTGTGGAAGTTATTCGCATATTTTTACTCAACCAGCTCATTTTGATGTTTGGTTCGTAACGACTTGTTTGCGCAGCTACAATTGCTTTGAGATCCTTTAATATCACAACATGTCCCTTTTACATTATCTATTGACAGTCGGATTTTGGGCCGAAATAACGTAAAACGAATTCGTTGACATGATGTAACAAGACATCATTTCATCAACTTCGATATCTTAACGCCAAATAATATTCAGACTTCGAATCCCACTGCCGTAAAAACTTTGCTGCCATGATAATCAGTGAACATGCCCTATAATGAGGACTATACGTCCGATACTAATGTCAGCGATAATACCACATTGCTCCGCACATAAGCCGACCCCCAATTCTGAGACAGTGTTGCAGGGTGTTTTTCTTAGTTACGTCAACGACAAAAAACGGCTTATATTCGGGACAATACGATAATTTAAACAAAAATAAATAACACACTTTACAAGAAAGTTTACACACCTTAAATCTTTACCTTACAGTTAATAAGATTCGCTTATTTTAAGTATATCATATGATTAGAAACAACAAGGAAAATGTTACAGTTTAGTTTACCCTGTAACATTTTTGATTGTCTTCCTCAAAGAGGCGATTCGACCAAAGTTCATTCTTTGATGAATCTCACATAGATCCTGATAAACGTCAGAAGTTCTGGGAACAGCTGGTGGTTAACTTCATCGCCTAATATTCAACATCGATAAGAAAATGAAAAGTTGCCTTGAGTGTTTTTTTTCCTGCTTTCAATAGGATATATAAAATATATTAATATTATACTTTAGTCTAACCTATATTTTACACAATCTTATTAATTTCATTGAAACAGCCAATGCAGGCCCACTTCAACCGCATATTTTATTGACTGCATTGATTGCACAATTCAGATAAGGAAATGAATTGAAAACAGGATGTTGTTTTCCGAACTTGAAAGCGGTATTACACATACTTTCAAATTTTCAGTGTCATCCATTTTTCTCCAATTATGTACCGATAAACAAGATTTACTAAACAAGTAGGAATGCATTGGCTTTGTCTTCGAATAAATCGTCAAATACAAAGATTAGATGCCTGATTTACAATCTCAGCAACTTTGCGATACTGTTCTGCAAACAGCCAAGATATATGAGTGCATTGAATTCCATTCCTTTTTCACCAATCAGTCCCAGCGCTTCTGAAGCAGGTTCTTGAGAAATGTTTTTACGTTGATTACTTTCAGTCAAAAATACGTTAAATGTGTTATATTATAATCGCACATGCCTTACGCTTCTCATAGGCCAAAGAGATTCACATAAATATTTATACACCTCAGATCTTTCAAGATTTGATTTTATAAATTATAAATGAATTGTTAATTCTATTTTGCATTTTTTTTTTTTTTTTTTTTTTTTTTGTTTTGTTCTTGTTTTTTGTTGTTGTTTTCTTTTACATCTTTCTTGTTTTCCTCCCTATAAGTATAATATGGTTAGAATGGTTTTCTGAGTAACATCTTATTCATATAACAACAAAGTGAATCGATATTTTGGAAAAGGTTACAGTTATTTAGAATTAGATTTCATATCTTTACTTCTCGATAGTCTGTTTGCTGAGCTCCTAGGTCACACTCGATAGTTAAAGAGGATGTATTACGTGTGAATTACCAACCCATTTTTTGCTTCACCAAATTAAAGTTGCCTTCTGTCAGAAAACATCGCCGTGACGAAGCTCTCTTTGTTTGAAAACAATTCACGGACTTCGATCATTTAAGTCAGTGTCAATTAAAGATAACATACTATAATAATGCATGGTATGTACATATACATAAAATATCATGCTTTTTCGAAATTATCGGCATAGCTGTGCGTAGAGCAATAAAATATACTAATAAATGTGTAAAATAGCGTTAAAGAGAAAGAGATAAATATAGAGATTCTGTAAGGTACCTAGTTGCGATTTGAAAAGGAGAGCCTCTCGATTAACACAGGAGTTGTCCGCTTCTTTCACTTGTCTCAACATCTCTCAAGAAAACTAAACAATATCTAATAATTAGCTCTTTAGTTTTACCACAACTCAATGCGGTAAGCGTTTTTTTTTTTTTTTTCGTTTTAATTAATTAATTGAAACACGAAGACTTACATATTGGACAGCACACCTATCGAGGTCCCCGAAAACACAGAAAACATCAGACTCGGATAGTATCTGATGGACAGTCTAAACACAGCAAGTAAGTTTCAAGGCCTACGCGTTATTCTCGCAGACCCAACTTGAGGTATTAGTTAGTGTTTCCACTCAGAGATTCTGGGATGCTGCTACCGCCGGATGGAGATAACGTAAATTCAGTAATTTCAAACTTGCTGTAACGATTATTATACTCGGCCTGCAGCGCTGCTTTTACCTGAAAAATCGAATTTGCTAAATTCCACAATATGATACACAATACGTCGTAAAATATTTACAAACCTTCGAATATGGCAATTTACGTTACACGTTTCAATGAATCATTAAATATCTTCCAATCTGATTTGTCTCTAACATAGAAACAACAATGTTATCAAAATAATTGAGAATAATTTTTTTTTCTGGGAAATTCCCAATGCACGTTGATGAAATACAAAAATATAGGTTTTGCTTGACATCATCGTACCTTCGCTTTTTCATCTTCTAGCCTCTGTCTGACCTCTTCATGCTGTCTTTCAAGTTCAACTCGTTTCTTCTCATAAATTTCTTTGAGTTTAGTACACTCGATGACACCTTTTTCAACCGTAGACTTAGCCAGCTCACGTTTAACTCTGTCCAATTCACCCTTGTCTCTATGAAGCTTGGCGAGCTGTTTCACCTGTCGAAGTATTACATGGATAATATATGCGAATAGTGTGGGGTACAAGTTCGAAATTAGTGGAAAATATTGGACGTGTACCTGATCCTGCCTAGTAGCCTGGAGTTTTTTCAATGCCTCTTCTCTCTCTCTCTGACGATTCTCTTTTAATAATTTCAACTGATTTGACTGTGAAACTTTCATAATTTTTTCAAGCGTTGCAAACAAACTCTCATGATATTTCTCTTGAAGTTCCCGCTCCTGCAGCACATGCTCTTTGCACACTGCCAACAGCCTCTCGCTTTGACTTCTAGGTAATCCTCGCGGAATTCCCTCAACTCCGTCGCGCTGCTCTGCCTCGGAACATTCAGAGGTTTCAGCGAGCAGTTGGGTGCTAAGTCCAACTTCGCTTGAGAATCTGTGGAATCAAATTACTCAAGTGAGCCGCACCGCTGACATTTGATTGAAACTATTGCGATAAGCACAGATCAGTGCAGTTAGTAAAGATAGTTACATGTTTTTACTCGAAAGTCGCTTTACCAACATCTGGCTCACGTAAAATTTAGATCTGTGCTTTTCACCGTCCAGTGATCCTTTCTGCGACTGTATTCTCATCTTTTCCTGAAACATTTCAACATTTAAGATCTAATTCATCCATTTGAACGTGCTTTTCTTGAAAGCTTATTTACTCAGATGCTTTCCAACGACAAAAAAGCACGCCAAACATATAGTTTCAGTAAGTAAATAATATCATTGGCTTTTACCTTCTCGTGTTTTTTCCTCAACGATTCCAGTTTTTTATCCAACTCCATCTTTTTATCCTTAATCAGTTTGTTCTCCATTAACTTTTCGAACGAATCGGCAACTATCTCATCGTTCACTGTAATAATTCACGTAAAGTTGAAAATGAAAATGAAAAAAATTTAAATAGAAGTAGCAATTGGATTGCTATTTACAAGATAGCTGACTTCAATTTTACATACATACGTTGTAAGAATACTAACCACTACTTGTATTTACAGGACTTTTCGTCGCAGAACTTTCCGCTGGTTGTAATGTGGAAGCATTTGGGCTCTCGTCTTGTTCTTGAGTTTCGGGAGAGTTGAGGATCCCCACTATGGACGATCTGCCGTGCGGACTGCCAGACATCGGCAACGATCCAGTTGATTCACTGATGGACTGCAAGCGTTTTGCCTTCGACAACTCATCCTAAAAAATCGCATTCTGGTGAGAATTGCATGAATATAAATATAACAACAGTAACCCTAAACATGAGGAAGTTCGACTTACTGTTGATTTTGAGGAACTTGCCCCTGTGCCAAACTTATCCTTATCCTAAAACGGTCGGGGAAGGTTAGTGGATTATTGGGAATATATGGTATGTATTATTGATTATTATTATACACAGAATCTCAATTCAGTGGGACAGCATTGTCAGTTGAAAGGGTTAAAGGTTTACAACGTAGGGTAATAATTTCCACCGTCAATTTCACTGGTCAAATAGCCAGACTGAAATAATGTACAGATAATTTGTTAAAAGCTCACTTCCAAATCGCCTTCCGTGAGTTCATCGACATCGTCTGTGAAGACAGACAGCTGATTAGTCCTTTTCTCTAATTCACTTTGGTATTTAATCGGATTGGCTAACGCTTCAGCAAAGTCGCAAAGTCCATCGGGTACGTAATCCTTGACGATTACGTGCAGAAACAGGCTAGCCAAAGGCAGTGGTTGACCACATTCAGTTCTCAAAGCGACATGTCTATATCCGGGACACAAACCAACGACTGGCAGCACTCTATGTCCGATCAGTCGACCTGAGTCCTCGTAGGCAGCTATTCGGAGAGATGCGAGTTCCGGCAGAACAACCTAGCAGTAAAGAAGTAGATAAAACCAACGACGGCTGTGCAATTGATAGTATAGAATAAATTTCTTTAACATATCATTTCACTCCAGTTGGATCATTACCTTTTTGAAAATGAATGGCGGGTCATCATAAACCGGGTTTATTCCGTTATTCTGGACGATTTTAGTCCTGAACTTCTTTCTCACTGTGTCCGCTGGTAGCCCGTACATATCGACCTCAACGTAAGTGCCAACTCTCTTGTCTGTTAAAAATTGTGCCGAAATCACGTGTATGTGTACAGTTCCAGCTATTATACCGTCAACAGTTGACTCAGCAAAGGGATCCAATCGCCGATCCTTTCGTCTCATGAATTCTGGTTTCAGGAGGTATCCGCAACGATGGTTGTACTCGAAAATCCCCAAGTTGAGTTGCATGGCAAGATCTGTTTTCAAGAGAAGTACAAAGATTTGCATTAATAGATTTTCTTTACAGTATTATTGTTAGTAATAGAAATTGATCAGATAATAAACAAAGGATATCGGTAAGTAAAATATTGGTATGATCAATAACGCTAACTTGCCTAGAGTTTGGTAATTTAATGCAACCAGCTGGCAGCCAGCGTTCCAAAACACCTGAGGCATAAAGTTGCTGGAATCGAATCTGGTCCCGGCGGGATAAACCCTGGAAAGCTGGTGTTTGTTGTAATTTACGAACTCCAATGGCCTCTCCTTCAACAGTGTTGTTGCTTGTTTCTCGTCAAACGAAGACATTTCGTACATGCGATTTTTCTCTACGAACGCAGTGTTACATTATTACAAAATAACCACAGACAATTATCACTGCAAATACGATTCTCAACTTACTCTCAGCATTTTCAAAACTGCTAAAATGCACGGGTTGCACATAGTTAACAAGAGCCGATATCTCGGCTCCCGCCTCAGTTTCCTTTGCAGTAGCAGCTGTCGCTACCTTGTCAGGCACAGGGATTTTGTCACCGATACTCAGTTTTATATCTTCGACGTTTGACTCTTCTTCGTCAGTGGTGGACTCCTCGTCCTCGTCTGTAAGTAATTTAATAATCACACCGTTTCAACGAATGATTTGTTATTTAGCTATCTTCTCCTACTCAGCAATCTCTCAAGCATTACCGACCATCGTCTTCTTGCGTACTGTCCTTGCTTCCCTGCCTCTGTTGGAGCAAAGGAGCGCGAGGAATGTCTCCATTTCCAACTTGCTGCTCAGTTGGAGCGGCTCCGATGACGACTCCATCCACAACTTCGTTTTGCGGTATGATATCAGGCGGTGGTCCACTCTCGCCCTCAGCTCCGTTGTTGACAAGTCCGTTGTCATCGGCTTCCTGCGAACCCTCGCCGGAATCCTGCGAATGTGCTTGTTGCTTCTTGTGATGTTTCTTATGATGATGATGATGGTGATGTTTCTTTTTGTTCTTTATTATTATTTTACGCTTCAACGACGACGGCGGTGGAAGTTCTTGTCCAGGTTCTAACTACAATCGATAAAGACGAGTTTCATACTCCAGTTTTCTAATAAACGTATTCGTTGAGTACAGAGAACGTTGGCACACCTTGTGAGATTCAAGAGGAGCATCGAGCAGCATGTCGCCAAAATACTCTCTGCAATACTGTGCTATTTTTGCTTGCTGTCTGGGATTGCAATGGTTTTCAAAACTGAGGACGACCGGATATTCTGAAGTCTTGAAGGCACTCTCAGCTATCGCCTCTATCACGTCCCGTGCATATATTTCAGGCACAAATGTGTATCTGCGAATAAGTAGCCAATCCAATTATTACGAATTATCGTTAAAAGACACTGAACGTTCAACTGACGTAGCAAAGTAGAGAAAAACTTTACCCGTGAACAATCATGGGTTCATCAAATCTGCCGTTCCAGAAATCCAACTCCACACAACGACATCCAGCTAACAAACACTGCCGATAGATCTCAACTGAACTTTTACCAGTTATTTGATGTCCTGTGAACATTTCATAGTACATTACCATTTTTGTGGGGAAAATGAAAAGGTGATGGGCAGAGAAAAACAATATGTATGGAACTATGGCGGTTCACCTGTGAGGTAAGTGTTGTGGCTTGAATTGATGAAATAGTGAGCTAGTGGCTGATCCATGTCGTCGGAAAGATCAAATTTTGATACAGCCATAATGGGATTATCCTCGCTCATTAAGTACCTGAGAAAACCGTCAAAACTAAGGTATCCTCTTCCTGCGTTGTACTTGTTTGGTTCGTACTCGTTGATAATATCCTTTGCCCGCGCTGTATTTGCATACGGATATAAAATCTCATTCAATCGTGGATCCCTTTGAGTTTTGTTTAGAAACTCTACAAGCTGTGCAGCTGACATTAGTCGGCGCTTCGCATTGCCCACAATTTCATCAAACACTTTTTCTACCTCGGTACGCTGAGTGAGGGATTTATAAAAATTGAAGAAATCTTCAAACTGAAATTTCTGCAAAGATATTGCATCATTCTGAAACAAAAATTAAATCGAAGTTAGTATTAATAATTCAAACTATGTTCAGTTCAAGTTTCAAAATCATTTTTTCGCTCTATTATATATCAATTTTCTGTACAAGATGAACTTCAGCCTATAAACTCGATTCAGCTACTAAAACTTGTACACTTTTTTTAGTAGCATTTTTAACACGCTTCCGACACTTGAATGAAGATCAACAAGATTTATAACTTCCTTTTCTGTTACTGGCCAATAGCCAGTACAAAGATCCAGCGAATATGATTTACTGTTTACTTGAGTCAACAAATGTTATTGCACAGACATCAAAACAATTTCTGTTTTCAAAGCACTCTGTTATATACATTCGTAAAGCAATGCAAAATTCACTTGACACTGATATTTAAGAGAAGGAGTAGTATTGTAATAATTGCTTGTTCTGAAAATTTCTAGACCAAATTTTGACTAGCGGCATCAGGCTCTTCTGTCATGTTAAGATGGATTATGGCATACATTATTATACACTGAAGCTACGTTCGTCGAAGACTTGTTGTAGAAAAGACATTAAAGTGTCAGATTAAATTTAGTAGATAACCAAGGCCGTTTAAAAACACTTAAACTAAAAAATGATATGCTGCATTGAGAAATTGAAGCCTTGGCTGACTGCCAACGAAAACTGTGGTAGCTGAAATAGTATGCCAAATATTACTACAAATGATAAAGGAGAAAACAAACCATTTTCGAGATCTTTTAATAATAACGTTTACAGATGTCTAACTTTGTTTGATAGATTATAGATTGAAAATAAGTACCGTTAACAAACACAAAATGGCTTTGTTACTGGATACATGCTACAAATAATTCATAGTCGACTGTTCTTCGAACACAGCCATGCTAATGATCAATGGAAACTTTGAAGCTACTTCAAGAAAATATGCTGTGTCCACTAAAATTCAATACTAAGCAATCAACTTTGAACGTCAGCATTAACATACAGAAAATCCTTTTTTTAATTTACTACTATCTCACTAATGTCAACGATACTAAGAATTTAGCTTTGAGGTATTGAAAATGGAGGGGGCGAATAAAAAATTCAAATGACGTACATACAAGACTACATTTTCGCTCGTGGATAACAAACGGGCTTACCTTGCCAGAAGGCATGCCGGAAATATCAAGTGCTTTTTCAACACGTTTGCGGTCTTCTTTATTTTGTGCGAACATTCTTATCACACTGAAAGCATATAAATCATTTAAGATTTTGTTTGCCAAATACAGTTTGTATCGCATGTTACTAATTTTGAGCAATCTATAACAAGTTTCTCCATAGCTTCCCACGTCACGGGAAAGAAGTTGCCACCTTAAGTGTAGTTTGCGATTCTGGAGGAAAAAAATTATGCTGTTGAATTTCCAAAAAGGTACTCACTTTTTAATTGCAACCTTTCCAGACTTGTCAGCTGTTAAAGAAAGCTTAGTGTGCGCTTTTTGTAAGAACATTATTGAGCTCGTGTTAAGTTGTGTCAAGTTGTAAGCAACTTTCAACAGCTGATCCGTCCAATGTCGTGCGATTTCAGCTCGTGTTGTGCAAAAATTGATAAACGTCACGTTGACAAAGTCAGAGCCGTAACACACCGTTACAGTCTTCTCCTCAAGGGAATCTTGAGAGCCCATTGTTACAAGGGATTTCAATTTCGGATCCTGTATAAAGAAATGTTTCATCGATCAGATAATACTTGACAATCTAATCCCACCCGAACCAAACTCCATATAATGAAAATCAAGATCCATATACACCAAACACCATTCTACACAGAAGTGAAACGATAGTAAACACAGCATTCAGAATCGTAACAAATGCAATAGTAGATATTACGGAAACGTTGCGCAACCACTTTGTTAGCATAAACTTTTCAATTGTCTTTAGTTTGTGAGTTAGATAGTGAGGATCTGCAATAGAAAAGTTTTCCCTCAACGCATTTATTGATTCTTTGGATGGGGGGAGAAAACTGTTGACAGAGAACGTTATTTGTTTTGTTAATAAATTACTTTGCCCACAATAAGAGGGTGAAAGAGAAGGTGTGTCCAGCGACAGGGGAAAAAAACTATCTATGAGTAACTGTAATAGGACTTAAGGCAGGTAACTTTCTATTTTTGTATCAGTCAACAGTAAATGTAGGATTTTTAAAAGCCGGTCAACGTTAGTATCCAAATACTCGACATTTGTATTGCAAGATGTTTCGATATTATTTAGAAAATAGTAATAGCGTCGTTTATTTTACAGAAAACGTCTTGTTGGATAAATATAGATGGGTTACAAGGCTGAGCAATAAGATAGTTATTATAAACTTGTAGATCCTTAAATTCTTGATTTTAACATATGCAGTAGGCATAAAAATGGACTTACATAACGTGTATAATTTCGCTATATATGAGGTCATGTCAAAATACTAATTTGCAATCAATTAGACGTGCAGAAATAATTCTTGGAATATCGTCCTGAACGTGATTTGAATTTCTAGTCGCAGTATTTACCAACGATTGCTGTACGGAGGTTTCTATTTTTACAATTCTGGTAATCAAGAATGCAAAATAACTGTGGATATAAATAATTTGCATAATCAACAACACTAATGGATTGGCTGAAATTTACGTAAAAATGAAGAAATTATTCATCAGCGATGGCTGATAGGACATATTTTATGATGTATGTTAGTCTATCGTAGGCTTACTTTTGGGATTTTGGCGTATTTTCCAGTGCGTGTGTCTCGTATTGTGGAAATATCGAGCATATCCATTTCATTGTTCTGATCTACCCAATGAAGATAAAAACCAAATTTATCGACCCGCAGCGTGACTGGTGTCCCAACTCCTGAGTCCTATGAGAAAATTCAAAAACAATTTGGACGATTAAAATAATGCAAAGTTATAACTACACCGGTATTAGTTTGATAAATATTATTTATAAATGTCCAATCTTTTGATTCTCTTCTGTGAAATTGGAATCGACTGGTCAAAACAATTATTCCATATGCAGATCGGCAAGCTTGAATCAGTATCTGAATTAATGACACTGTTAATCATTCCTTGCTACAACAGCATTTCTAATACAATATGCCGAGAGCTTAGCCAAGCAAAAATTTGTCAATGGGATAGATTGGAAGAAGAGGATAAAGTAGATCGGTTCATAATACATATGGAACACCCACAATAACTGCAGAATTTTAAAATCTGTTGCATTAGCTTTGATGGTTGCCAGTGAATTCAATGAATCATCACAGCTTTATAAACATAAATCACATAACATTTCCTCTCCTCAATTCATACGTCAGAGAAAATATCATATCTCGTTGTAGGCTGTAAGATATATGTAACGGGTACAGAGACTGTTTCTTTTCTAATAACAGCAAAGCTCTCTGCCAACAAATGGGTTGAGATATATCAATGCCGAACATTGAATGAGACGTTACCAACATTCTAATTACAGTAATTTCTTCACAAGACACATTCAGTTAAGCTCGAGTTCCTGGTATTGAAATTGAACAGAATCAAAGCTATGATAATGTTTAGCTACTAAGAATTCCGTTTCAATGAATCAGGACTACAACAGACAAAAGTTAACGTTTAATGCGTCTTTAACACATTCTTAGAATTGATTTATTTATCATGAAAATGGGCAACACTGGCTGTTTCAAGCTGCAATCTTCTATGAGAGTTGAGTCTATTTACACTTGGATTATAGCAGAGAATATAGAAGGTTCAAAAAGTTGCAATAAACTGTGCAGCTGAAGTGGAATAAACAATTCAATTATATATGACTGAATTAAAAACAGTTCAACTAACAAACATATTTAAAGAATAACTTAACTGTATTACTTTTTTTCCGATGTCGTTAACTGAGCTAGTATAGTGATCTGAATTTTATTTTTTTTTTTTTGTATCAATGATACCAAGTAGAACAAACTCCAAATAACTAATTAATCTCGTTATTAATACTACATTGCATATGAGTTGTTGAATTAACGGTTTACACTTTTCAAACTTGATTAAATTCTCAAATTTGCCAGGCTCAAAATGATACCTCTCTTGTCAGCAGTTAATAATAATATTGTTACGTCTGAAGTTGAAAAGTTGAGTGAAATTTTCTAACATTTCTAAGTAGGTAAAATATCTTACAACATTTGTCACACGCTGTTTGCTGAATCATATTGTCACACAGAATGAGAAATGGTTATTTTTAAATTGAATTTCACAATGAAATCAAGGTTGAACATTTCCTGATGACAAGCAACAGACATGAATGTGTCCAGAAACAGAATAACTGTTCAAAGTTCCACTTGCAAAATTCTTTCAACTTCCCAGTATTTCCGGTTGGAAAGTCACGAAAGCAAACATGAAATTCCAAATTTACATTATATTGCAATGAAACTCTTCTACTCTATTGACTTTTCATGTCCCGTGAAACAACAAACAATTTAAAAATCATAACACGAATAAAATTGAAGACAATATTTCAGAGACATTTTTATTTTTAGCATTTTAATATCGCCAGTAGAAGAAGGACAGTTGTTCAAGTACTTATGAAGTACGTATATCACATTACACATGAAATTCGATTTCAAGTAAGAATTTTTTCTGATGCTCAAACAAACATTTCAAAATTCATCAAATACCACCATTCCTAGATAATATTTTGGTCTTTATCTATGAGCAAGTTAAAACTTTGCCAGTATTCTTGTCAGCTTAACTCGTGAGTTTATCTTGATTTCATACACAATAATATTTGTTGCCGAAAAAAATCTCCGCTTATCGACACTGAAGATTAAGAAGAAACAATTATTCGAGAGCAATTACATAATTGCTAACCGAGTGACTGGATTCTTATCAATTTCCCTACATTTTTAATGAAAATCCGCAGATGTAAGCGAAACCAGTTAGGTCCAGCATCGGACGAAACTCATTGATAAGCAGTCACTGACAGGAGTTGGATTTCGTGTGTTGACAATCATCCCACTGGCGACATGGACAAGGGGGGGGGGGGGGGGGGGGGACGTGCAGGGATACAAAAAAAGGAGGAAGACCACGGCACAATCTCAATCTCACCTCGTCCCATTTTACGAATTTCTCGCCGTCTTGGAGCTGCTGCGATACCTCGACCGGTTTTATCTGAACGACGTTAGCGACGGACTTTGTGCCTGCCATCGTGAGTGCGACGGTGGATGTCAGTGAACGGACGTGCCGTTTCCCCGACTCGAAAAAATCAAAACATGCAAAACAAGGCGGCCCGCTTTTCTTTTCTTTTCCACCCTCAGCAGCCTCTTCTTCCGCTTCTTCGGCTGCTTCGCCCCCTCCGCCGGCCCGGTTCTCACTCGGCGGCAGCCCCTGTCAGCATCGTTTCAATTACGTCGTCTGCTACCCGTCGCGGGAAACACGGAAGGCGATGCTGATACTCCAGGCGAAACACGGAGAAAAGCCTGGCGGCACTGCTCTCTCCCTCCTCTCGTTCTCCTTCTCACTCCTTCTTCCTCACTCTTCGCTCCCTCTGCCGCACTCTCTTGCTCAAACTCTCTCTCTCTCTCTCTCTCTCTCTTTCTCTCTTTCGCTGGGTAACGATCACTTTTTACGTCGTCAAACTGCACGACCACCGCACGACCGAACCGATGCAGCGGAACGTCAACGCGATAATTGACGCGACACCCTCAGCGTTTTGGGAAAACATCGACGGCACATCTCTGGCCAATCACTGGCTCGACGTCGGACTAACTAACTCCTCGCCTCCTCTCCAGCCGACCGTCTTCTCCTCTCGAGAGCAACGGAGCAGACGATTCCGGATTCACCTAGCACACACATTTACACAGGCAAACGCTCTCGTCGCACCGACGGTACGTGTGTGCACACTATGCCAGGCGATAATACGGCCGCTAGCGCGCGGCCCCGATTACAAGAGAGTCGAGAGTCTCGAGATCCCAAACACGAAACAGCAGCCACGCGCCGATAGGCGGCAGTTGGACGCACTTTCAAATTGATTTTAATACACCGCGGGCTTTTCAAACTATCTGCAACTCCGCTATATTTCGCTCCATTCTTAAACGTTTTTTATCAATATTTTCAAAACACGTTATAGTTTTTACGACTAACCTCAAAAACTTCCATGTTCTAGCCTCGTTACAGTTTATTTACAAATTCAAATGGACTTTGTTGCTGCGTATAAACTCAAAAACCCCTGAGCAACAAGTTTCGGTCAAGTTTGATAGTTTTTTTCATTTTGTATCCGCCATATTGGATCCGCCATCTGGAATTTACAGATGATCAAATTCTGACTTCAGATTTGTGATCAGTGACCCCGATTACTCCCGAGTAACAACATTCAGGCCGAAATATTGAGTTGAATAATGCGT
This sequence comes from Diprion similis, assembly GCF_021155765.1. NCBI lineage: Eukaryota > Metazoa > Arthropoda > Insecta > Hymenoptera > Diprionidae > Diprion > Diprion similis. The sequence continues at coordinate 24,254,660 of NC_060110.1, forward strand.
GACTGAAAGGGTTATAACGAGTAATTCGGAGCAAGTTACAAGTTTCAGGATGAGATCAACTACAAATAATAAGGCAGCCTGTGCGAGAGTTATTTGCTTGTTTTGCAAAAGGTTGATGAGCCCTCTTCAGAACTTCAAAGGAAAAGCTATATAGTCTGAAAATTGTTGACGTATCTTATTTGAAGAAATTATATTGTATTCAAAGAAGAAAATTGGCCGCGAGCTATTTTGTTCGAACCGCGAGACAATTTGCAGGGTTATACTTCTCCACTTAAATTACGCGATTCACCCCGAATGTGAATAAGACTCGTATAACTTTTATTGCAAATTTGGATCTGTTTATATCTGTGTATATCACTACTGATGTTCTCTGCTCCAAAATACAGAGAGAACGTTAAAGTTTACACAGAATTTGTCTCCTACGTAAATAAACTATATTTTTTTGCGTTCTAGCTCCATCGCCATAAGCTATATATAAAATTTCTTATTTACGTGATCGACTGATATATACGTATACTGTACAAATATCAAATCCAGAATAAATAAATGACAAATTTTATCTATGTGTATGTACATTATATAAACCTTGAAACTTGCCTTACATTGGTGAAAAACGTTCGATAAGACGGCAAAAATTGTGAGCTTGAATTAATAAAATATATTGTAACTACAATGACATACATGTATAATTTATATTGAGCGTGATGCGTCTGTGAGATTTGATAATCTTTGATGACGTCACACGACACCAACCAATGCGAGGGCTGTTGTCACAGCTGCTCAATTTCGATATCAAGTACCACTACATCTATAGGTACAAAATTCTAGTGTATATCTTACAGTGAACTGTGTGAAATGTAATAATATGATCGTGTCCTGAGTAAATTGTTCACAATTTATATTACGAGTATTACGACTGAAATATATTGGTTGCGCCTGCGGTAGAACGTGTCGAACGAAATCCTTGCTTCGACTACCTTCGCATGGGAATTGGCTATCGACCGATTAGGTACATACAAGACTCGTAACGCTGTATGAGAAAGAGTTTAATCGTTCGGCACATGCTCGATCGTCGTCACGATTTACAAGTTTTATAAGCCTGCAAGTTTTACGCTAATCCAATTTTAATAATAGGACGAGAAACGAGTTCTCGAAGAAGGTGCAATTAGGCCGCGTGCCTTGCGAGCCAAATTATAATACACACGTACATACGTTTATTTCGACATAGATACAGATCTTCAGGTGTACCTACGTAGGTACAGCCGTGACTAACAAAATGCTACTGTACGGTAATAACAACGCGACGAACTACCTACACGTATAACGTCTATGCATGATTAAGGGTAATTTCAACACGGTTTCGTGAGCCTATTTCGGAGAGATAAAAACTCGAAAGAGAGGAGTGGTACGGACTAAATGCCGTATCAAGCTATTAAATCGACACTTGCATGTATACATGGGCCCATAACAAACGTTGATATATGTATACGCAGTACCTAATGTAGTGGCAGCGGTGGCGAACTATTTTCGACGCTGAATTAATTATTTCACGAATCTGTTCCGCACATCGAGGAGGGGTGGTTTAGACGGTTGTGTAATGGCCAACACGGTTGTGCAAAGCACCTTAAGCCATTCCGGCCGGATCTATGCCTGACCCATCCTGGCGTGCAGATCTCGTGTTTCAATTAATTCACCGCTGACACCAGATTTTGCCGAAAATAAATACACAATACAGAAGACGTGAAGCTCGAAACAAAATCCCTGCACTAATGAAATGTAGTTATCTGAGCTAGTTTACCACCTGGTAAAACTCGAAGTCACGAGAAAAATGCACGAGCAGATAGTGAGTGATTTGAGGTTTGATGAAAGGAAGAAGGGGTCACCCCCATAACTTTTACTGCTATCATTAAATTGATCCAATCTTGTCTCATTACTGTTGGGCTTAAACAAAGTTGAACGCGGCGACCGTCCCTTTCCTTCGAGCTCGCTCTCTCTCGTCCTCTTCTCCACACTTTGCCGGGGTGAATGTGAAACACAAGCAAATCGCATGTTACATATACACCCTAGGCTAGCTCTCGTTGTAATCCTATTTTTAGCGAGCCATATAATCCAGACGCAATTTAGGACAAATTGCGGGTAGAGCTGGCCAGATAATAGATTTCGATGTGGTTGTGGCCTTGCAAAAGGTTCAAAGTTAAACAAACCATTAATAGTATGTTATACATTATACACATAGAGCATCCACAACGTACGTGTTTCCCGTTTTAATTATTAGTGTGAACCGCATTTTTGTCCGCAATTAACGCTTTTCAACGACAGGAACTAGCGCCCTTATCGCTGAACAAATTCCTGCGTCTGTCGTGTAAACCCGAGGGTGCATTTATCACGAAAATATAATATATCGTTTCCGAAAATACGCAGACTCTGTAAAATTGATTTGTTGTGTACAAATGATGCAAGTGTGCGCCTATATATATAGATCCCAAATCAGTGAAACTCGTGGTTCAGTGTTTTGCAATAAAAAAAAAAAAATAGGTACAACGCCGTTGCTCTCACCTTCATATAAACGATACATCAAGAGAAAAAATAATACAACTTGGTTTACGTTAAGCCGTCTCGAGGAGTGAGACGTGCACTACTCACGGGAATTGCCATATGCCATACCGAAGTGCAAAAAAAGAAGCAAACGCAGATTTAGAGGAAAGATTTCTCGACTGTCTGCAGCGAACGTCGGTTTAACGTCGTGCCAGCTATTAGTATTTGAGAAGCCTGCACTTACCACGATAAATCTTGCTTTTAAAGTACGATAAACGGTCTTACACGCGTTATACATAACATAAGTCTGCACTAACACGCGACTAGATAATGACTTTTGTTTTTGTCTAGTTCAAATTTAACAACGGTATTCTGTTCATTTGATCCGTAACTCAATTGAACGCTTTTGAATTTCGAAAACTCGTCCGAACCGTTAACAAGTTTTCTTTCATTCAAACAAACAATTTATATTCTTACGTGCCTAGCATCCGTATAAGAATTCACGTGTAAACACAGCTTGTGCCTTCGATTCTCTTGCGAGTTTCCTTTAATTCGTTTCAAATAAATGTCTCATCATTGCGTAGCATTGTTTGGACTGAGGAAGATCCAGATACACCTTTGAAGTTTGAGGAAAGAAAAAAAAAGGGGGAAAAAACAAAAAAAAGAAGGAAAATTAATCACAGCGTGTAAAATATTTCATCTAGATGATATAAACACCGATATATTTTCTTTTCAACTATTTCTTGCCACCCCCCCGCCCTTTGTAGCCATTTTATCTTCTTCGTTTTTTTTTTCCTTTTTCATTCCTCGTCGCGATCAACTGTCTGCAATCGCCAAAACTCCGGCAAGGCGAACGGGGTGGAGAAAAAGAAGAGAAAAAGAAAAACCCAGAGGGATTCTAGAGCGGAGAATTATTGGACACCCTCCAGGGTGACCTTCCTCCTTAACAATGACTAAGGAGGGACGTTGATACGTGAATATACCAACTTCATTATAGTATATGTGTGTATACCTAGCCTGACTAAAGTATCAACAGAGTCGAAAGCGGACAGGGAGTGGCTGCAGAGGTCGAACTATCGAGTAATATTCATGCAAGTATGTGCAACAGTATTTTTATAATCATATGTATTGAACAGTTGGAGCTCAGTGGTGAATTCTATACATAATATTACAATATACATTATTTCATTTCAATTTACGTATTGTATACAATAATTGCAGCCGTTTTAATTGAACTTCAGATCGACTTTTATAATACATATTATAGGTACAAATATTATACATATACCTGTATATATTCAATATATTCAGACTACATGACTAGCTCTAAATTATACATAGTTATATAACTATAATACAGGCTTATAACGTTAATTTATTATACTTGCACGCACTGGCTTGAGACTTGGCGTAATTACATGCATTACGGTATACGTAGGTATTATAGTTCAAAGTATCCCCGTATTTGACGATTATTATTATACATATAATTTCGGCGTTGTATCGCACTAGCAAGACAATTTAAATCTATTTACAATATACATACATATATTGCATCGAACACATAAACAATGTGAAAGAAGAAAAAAGATGGGTAAAAGAAATTTTCGTTCAAATATAAAAGAAGAGAAAAAAAACGTAAAAAGAAAAAGCAACACGCAAAGTCTAAATCATCCACCGTCTGCAGAGAGAGGGGGTGGTTTTTATATATATATATATACGTATGTTTGAGATAAAACTGTTACCCGGTCACGGCAGCCAACACGAGCAATTTCGAGGGCAATTCACGGACCGACAGGGGCGAAAAACATGTTTGAACAAAGGGCTTTGGGCGTATTTACCACGTACGTTTATACGTATGCACAATGATTGTAGGCAAGTGGGAATGAAAACAATGAAGCACATTGTACTACACCGATATCGCGATAGTACGAAAAATACACGACGAGGGTCATTGCGCAAGCCACATTTGTATGACATGATGATTGAAGGCTGACTGTGATAATAATATGTTACACGTATGATTGGACAGAGTATATGCGAAACGAAATGATCAGTGGATGATTGTATTTAGTTTTTTTTTTCTTTTCAGCCAACGGCGAAATTTTCTCTCTTGTTATAACGTTTGATCGTATATTTTGATCTCCGTTTGCATTGTAGCTTTCAAATTTAGTCTGCGGCAGTGCTGTAATTATCCAAATTCAAGTAATCCGAATCAAAAATTGAAAAAAAAAAGAAATAATACCGTCAGAGCTTCGTTTATACATTACGGACAACGCACTTAGGAATAATCGTTTCACTGTAAACGTTTGCGTAATATAAACATTTTGCAAGTGACATATGTAGCGTGAAAATATTTCGGTTTGCGAAATCGAAACTTGTGAAACGATTCTGCATAGAGAGTGCATGCAAGGGCGAAAAAAATAACTCAATTCAGCATTTCCATTTTTGTTTTTTACATTGGTTAAGGAGAGAGTAAATTTTTTAATTAACTATTTTTTCGATTATTAGGGCACTGCCTTAAACGTACTTATAAAAGATCATATATTACAAAGGTCGTGGAAATTTTCAGTCTCTTGATTAGAACCGCGATTGAAATGATACCTTATAAATTATAAATAAATTAAACTTGTGATCACTATACACTAATGGACTAAAAAAATGATTATACGTGGTCAAACGTGTGATGTACATGCATTGAAAAGGAAGAATAATCACAATATATCATCGCTGTTATGTGATTAAATTAAAACTCGACCATGTCGTCTTCGTCTCTTCTGATCGGATCCCCCTTCAGTAGCGCAATAATCATGCTGTAAAAATGATTAGATTTGAGAAAAATATGCCTAGTATTTAACGATATTGCTAAAGCATGCATGCAGCGTGGTTATACAGTAATTAAATTATAAATACAGTTAATGGACGGGAATATCAAGTAATCAAACAATCCATGTAGGTACATACATAATGTATTATACGGTTAGTGAAATTTTAAAATATATGTATTATTTGAATTTTCCCATTCATCACAATTTACTGCGGCTCGAGTATCAGCGAGTGGTATAAACCAGAACGCAAGGAGCAATATTTCTAAATTCAAAACTGGAGGAAAGATTCTCTCATTCGAAAGATTCATAAAGCCTGCGAAGGAGGGGCATACATCTAATAAATAAGCACTGTGGGCTTGCGAACTCACCAGTAAAGGTATATGAAGAAGAAGACGAGGTAATATCCGAGATAGACCATGCAGTCCCTGAGGTGTTTCTTGAGCTGGCCATGGTTGTGGATCTCGGTTGGGTCGTAGATCCCCATGTTGCCCGTGGGTACTGTCAAAAATTCATACACGAGCCAAAGAGCCATCGGTAGATTGACGACCATGAGGATCCATTGACCGTGGAAGAGTAGCAGGACGACGAGGAAGACGTGCCCGACGATTTTCGGTAGAACCCACTGAACGAAAAGAAAAATATGGAAATACAAAAAGGAGCGCATCGCGAGAAGAATGAAAGATACTAGAATCAATTGAACAATCAAAAACCTACAATAATCTACGTGAATTTCTTTTTTTTTTAATTTACCGGCTGATTGAATGACTGGAAGATTCTCCCATTTGCACAAACATCGAATTGATTCAACATTTCGAGTGAAACATAAGTATATAATATGTAAATGCATGCCACAATTTTTATTTATTTATTTATTTATTTTTTTTTTTTTATCATCATTACAGATCCGCCCAGTTTCCGTCCTCTGTAAATTATTTTGCGATTAAAGTGCTTGTGCAGGTTCCGCTTTTGCAGTAAATGTGCACATTTATACGTGTGTTTGCGTATCGTTGCGGTTGATAAGAGAAAAATGCTTACACATGTGTGATACTCGAGATGAAAAGTACTTGGAGAACATATAATTGGGTCAAGAATCATTTGAGGCTCTCAATACGGCATAACGATATGATATTAAAGGCGTGGGAAAGTCGACGTCAACGACGACGAAGAAATGTAATAACGAGGTAGAAATTGGAATATTTTTAGCACCGAATATCTTTGAATAATAATTATTTAGGCGATCGTTTTGACGTCGAGGTTGAGCAAGATGGGAATTCCTCGATAATTGACATCCAGCAAATTGGTGTGCGGTTGTTGAAAACACTGCAGGGTGACAATTAAGTAAAACCGGAATTACCGTGTTCAATTTCGAGCAGCACTGCTGGGCGTTCAGGTAATCGCATTCAAGGTCCGAAAGCGTAATCACCTGCCGTTCTTGTTAAGGAAAATCTATTCCATGAACAATCACAGAGCTCAGAAATTACGCCCCCACTTCCATTCTGCAGTGAGCGGCGTGCATACCTTCGCTCTGTTTCATCCTTTCCTCCAGGATTAACCCTCCGAGTCCTATTATGCCGCTGGAGATCGATATTGCTATAGGTATACGTACAGCTATATATGTATATACATCTGTTATACCGAAAGTCAGGTAGGTATTATACGATCGCCGAGAGATAATGCCAATAAAACTGGGTCAACGATGGATAATAACAGCAATATCTTAATTTCAAACTTTACCTTCCGTATATCACGCATTTTATTACTCCTCTACATTATTAGCTTTTACATTTTCACTCTGGTTTTTTCCTTTTCATTATTTTTCCTGTCTACACTTTCTTTCTTTTTTCATCTCTGTTTTTTATAACGAGTTTTCTACCTTCCCAAGCCACACACCCAATTTTAAAACGACTGTAAAACTTGACTCGATTATTCTGCTGTAGCGTATAAACTTAAGCTTTGGGTATAAGGTATAATAAGCGCTAAATGTCAAATGAAAACGTTATACTCTTGTACTCTTCGGATATGTGTAAGGATACGCTATAAAGTGATAGGTATAGAATATCGTTTAAAGTTTATAGGGTTTACACCTCTCCGTCGATCCATTACGTACAACTCTCGACATTATTTTTTCCAACAAATTTAACGTCATTTCAATGTTTGAACAATTAGTTCATTGAATTGGTAATTCAAACGTAATGCTTCTAAAATTTGGGCGGTCGTTTTTTATCAACATCCCCTTTACAACAGGAATATTCGTATTGATCTTCAATAGTTTCAAGGTGTCATCTTGAACTCACGCAAATCACGTTCCGTGACGGATCGATACGGCATCTGATCGATCGTAACTTGCGCACAACTATTCCGGTTTTATTCGGTTCAGTTTGGTTATATTGACTCTTTTTAGAGCAAGTCAAGTTTCGTAACATAACAAAATGATCGTGGAGTAATTATTGATCGAAAACAATGAATTTACACACTGAGTAGAAATGAAAATGGCCGCCATAATGATCACGCACAGACGTTGTTCACGTAATTTGAAATAACAAGTGACAGTATAAATGTTGATTCAGTTATTATGTCACTTTCTATACGAAAGCCTACAAGCTGTGTACAGAGATGTACGCAAACTTATCGACATCACGTTAATATACAACGATTCTACTTTTTTCCTATCATTATATGTCAACCTGTAATTTCGCATTAGATCACTTGAAGCGTTAAATGGCATCGCGATGAACGATCGCGCGCGATAAGCTGTGTTTGAATTACGTTGCCGTTGGGTCATTATACTTGTGCAAAATATTATATACACGCATATTATATCTGCACATGTAACTAATTAGTTTCAGTAATGCTTCAGATAAAAACAGTTCCGCTGAACACACGGCCAGATGTGGCGTGTTTTTTTGGAGGAATCGATATTTCTTTTGTCGTATGCTGTACGTATATTAGTGGGAATTGGAGAAGCGCTACGAACGGTTTGAACAAAGCAAGTGAGAGAAAATAGCCGCTGCGGGCACCTACATAGGCATAATGTATAATCCATCCTCTGCCGAGCACCGAGAGAGCTTTATTGTAAACGAAATGATGTGTTGTCAAGGCATCTGGAACTCGTATGAATCGGACATTTGGAAACATTCCTGCGAGGCATCGAGCGTGTAGGTTCGAGGCACGAATAATGATGTATAATATGTTAATCCTGGTAGGAAATTCATACCGATATCATATCATCGTTGCACGAGAGCAAACAAACGAACGAATAAGTTTATAAACTACCTGTGCATGGAATTGCGAATTTTATAGGTATATCTATGTGGAAATGTGATATTGTGATTGGCAAAAACGAAAAGTACGACACCACGGGTCAGGTTAACTGGGTAATTTAAATTTTGAAAGATGAAACGTGTAGTTTGCGCAGAGCAATATCGACAAGAGGGGCGCCGCTTTAGAGCTTGCGTTATATCTGCTTGCATTTCCCACAAGCCGTGCATATTGTTGAACGTTGAAAATTGCAAACGACGGTGAGATAGACGTGGAATCGATCGATTATTTAATATAGTGCTATTTTAAATTTATGTAATGCGACAAACTCGTGGCTGCTACCAATTCTCAAAACCGCGCGGGTCGTGAAAGACAAATAAACTGTATAAACTCCCCCGAAACTATGCAGAATCTATTTAGGCAGAGATATAAACGGAAAGTCGTCAATGTCAATTAAACAGGTGCGTTTTGTAAGACTATTTATTCAAGACGTTTTCACATCTATAAATATATTTCAAGTTTTCATCTTCTTTTATCTATAGGTTTCTATTATAAATCATAGACAGGATATACTTGTACGCTATATACATTATACACGCATATTACAGGACTGATTGTTAACCAAAATGAAAGCACGCTCTAAAAGCCTTATAGCGCTTTTTTCTGCCCATCACAGAACAATGAAACCATTTCAACGACAAATTTGATGGGCAAATTTTCGAGACCAGTGCTCGGCGGGTAAGTGTGTCTGGATGGGCCTGGAGCCATTAGAATCCGAGTTAGCGATCCGTGAGCTTTTTTATCTGCGGAGTCGTTTAACACGCAATCCCACAAGGCACACAAAATCCAGTTAGTGTAACCGTGTTTGACAGTTCAGACAACGACGCGGGTTTCCTTGCAGTTTTTGAATTGGCGGTTATTGCATATTTACCCAGAAGACCGTGCCCAGGGTATTCCAAGGCACCGTGAGTGAAACATGAAGACGTAAAATTCCCTAGAAATCTTCAACTACATCGAAGCAACTGAGTAGACATAAGCAACACGCATCGGGGATGTTTGTGCAACATAAATTCATCGATAAAGTACAGCGTAATATTACGCTGATTAGAAAGCACTACAATTAAAAAAGGATACAAAATACACAAGCAGAAAAAGCACAGCGCCGGTGTCGAATAGAGCAAACGCGAACAGTAGCGGTTCGGAAACCATGATTTCTACACGTAATTTAGCCGCCAATAAGTTCTGAGATTACGCCGAAATTATACCGCGAACAAATTTGATTCGTTAATCGTAACACTAAAGAATTAAATCTTTATTTCTATAGATAAGTTGTAGGAAAATCTACAAACTACCGCCTGTCGTCGGACTGTCAAAGCCTCGTCAAGCACACTTCACGCCTCTGGCCAGCAGGCTTACCACTTGGCGAACAAAAAAGTATCCTAGAATCGCAAGAGACCTTGCGAGGTAACATTGAAGCAATTACCGTATCGTTGGTGGATTATATACATTTTTTAAGGCACCAAACGCATAAAATAACATTCTCAAACAAAATAACCTCCTAGCCCCTAAGGGTACGTTCCGAAATTAGCTTCTAATGCTGTCAACTATTTCTTATCTCTTTTGCACTATCGAGTTCGTGGATAAATCTGTCTTTGCCTTAGGGAGTTTTTAGCACTGCCAACTTGTTAGTAGGAGTCAGACATGTTTAATCACAAATTTGTGCGCCTAATTTGAACATGAGTAATCGTTTTCTACTTCAGTTAACGAGTGCGCGAAAGCTAATCAATCAATTATCTTGTTATTTTATTAATTTAAAAGTGCTGCCGGTACACGAACGCGTTTGGTAACCGTTTCGTGGGTGGCATTGAGTTTTCTACCTTCGTTTAAAGTTTGGGATAGATAAGGACAAGACAGCAACACTGGTTTGAAGTAAGTCCAACGAACACTAGGAAAGATTGTAGTCAAAGCGTCACGAAAGCGTGGTTAAAACACTGAGTCGAATTAGGTTAGGTGAAGATCAACAACGAACGGGTGCACGCGCAATTCTCCAATCGACGAATTGCTGAAAGGATAGTGACACAGAAAGTATACAAAGTAAATTTCCTAATGTCTGGCCAAGACTTAGTGTCGGACCAAGGACTAAGAGTCGATGGGCGACGAGCAAACGAGCTGAGACAAATTCGGGTTCGCATGGGTGTCTTCGGGCAGTCGGATGGGAGTGCTTACCTAGAACAGGGCAACACAAAAGTTTTGGCTGCAGTGTACGGGCCTCATCAGGTTATTCACTTTGACGTCTTTCAGTTGTTCACATCCCTAATCCTGTTACCTTGCTTATTGACTATAATAATTGTTTGCTACAGCCAAGAGGAGGGGGTCGTGGTGGGAACAGAAGTGGTACGGGAATTATAAATTGCCAGTACAGTATGGCGGTGTTCAGTTTTAGTGCCGGCGAGCGCAAGAAACGACCACGCGGTGATCGCAAGACCCAAGAAACCTCCCTGCAGCTACGCAGGGCTATCGAAGCGATCGTACAAGTAGAACTGTACCCTCGCTCTCAAATTGACGTATTCGTCGAAGTGCTTCAGTCCGACGGCAGTGATTATTGCGCAGCAGTAAACGCAGCGACACTCGCTCTGATCGACGCCGGGATCCCCATTAAGGTACTTTTAATAGAAACCTATTATGCACTGTGCTTTTATTATTTTCACTATAAAAATAATGAAATTCCATATTTTTCACTTACAGGATTACTCTGTAGGATGCACAGCAACAATAGCCAGCATGGGAGCTTCGGAAGAAACTGACAGCAAGGATGAGACAGGACCTGGGACAGGAATAGTTGATGCAAATCATATGGAAGAATGTACGGGAGCGACGACATTGACTGTGGTTGCTTTACCAGGAGCCCCTGGCTCAAATTATGGGTCAGATGCTGACAATTCTGGTTTAGTAGTCGTTGCGCAGGGAACTGGTGCACGACTCCATCTCTCCAGGCTCGAAGGGCTCAGGCAACGGGCATTGCAGGGCTGCCGGGATACAAGGGTGATTCTTGATCAAGCAGTTAGATTCCATTTGACGACACATGATCCTCATTTTATTTAGTACTTTTTTTAATTGATCCCCAATTTCTTACACACACACACGCGCGCACATCATCAGCTATGCATAATGAAACAAACGAAGCAGAATTCGAAATGGATCATAATTTATTGTACTATTTCATCATTTTTTTCCTCGTTTTTTTTTTTCCAAGGTGTAATAAATCTTAAAAAATATATACATGTACACATTTACATAACAGATATCTTCGACAACTGTAAAAATATAAATTCGTTTTTTCAGCGTAGTTTTGAAAGGGTTCGTACTATTCCGCATTTATAAACCGTTTAATGCAGTATATCGTATTTACGAATAGAAGAGTAGGATACGTCGTTATTCTACAGTTCCGTTAAAGTTTGGCGTCTGGGTGTCTCTCCATTATCATTCCAACACCCTGGAATGGAAGATAAATGGTTTGAAATTTCAAGATCTAAACTTTGTGACAAATAAAATAAGAAATCATCCCTCACCTGACCACCAGCAGCACAGGCAGCAATTAGCCCGAATTGTTGATCCTCTTTGATCATGCGGTTTGCTGTGTGCGTTGCTAATCTCACTCCAGTAGCCGCAAACGGATGTCCGATAGACAAAGAACCACCCCAAGCATTCCACTTGTTGATATCTGGCACACCAATCTTACCTGATCTACCCATATATTTCTGTGCGAACCAATCAGAATCCATGGCTTTCAAATTTGCTAGAATTTGTGCTGCAAATGCTTCATGCACCTCCCATACTCCTATATCATTCAATCCCAGACCAGCTTTTTCCAACACCTGTAAGGCATTTAATTTATATACATTTTTGCATTCTGTACAAACTGTATTCAATATAAATAGATATTTCCATTAATTCGGGGATCAAAGCATCTACTTCCATGTGTTGAGTTTTACAGTTCCAGTACATAATCCAGCCGAATTTCGATATCGATATCCTTATGACAGTGTCAAAATAACAGCTGGTGAAGATAATTTTACCTTTGGTATAGCATAGGCAGGTCCCAGGAGCAATTGGTCGACCGGATCCTGTGATACATAGGTGAAGTTCCTCAGATATGCTTTTGGTTTGAGTCCAAGCTGCTTCGCCCTTTCCTCAGTCATAATGAGAGCAGCCGAAGCTCCATCGGTTAGAAAAGATGCGTTAGCTGCAGTAACAGTTCCGTATGGTTTAACAAATGCTGGCTTTAGCTTGGCCAACTGTTCTGGTGTAGAAACTCGAATTCCATTGTCCTTGTCAATGACGTCATTCACACCAGGCACTGAAAAGAAATAAAACTGTGTTACCCAACAAATATGCATGTTGCCTGAAATTATTCAGCAACATTGAAGGAATTACCTTTGAATGGTGCAATATCAGATAAAAATCCTTGCTGTTGGGCTTGGGAAGCAAGAGTATGCGAGCGCAAAGCATACTGGTCCTGTTCCGCCCGAGTTACTCCAAATGCCGAAGCTAATCTATCCCCACTGTGACCCATGGTCTCTCCGCTTGAGAATTCCGCTACCGCTGGCAACTAAGAGTATCGTAGTATAAGTTTAAATATCGTCATTTCACACAACTATTTTTTAGAATAATTTATAACTTTGCACTTACCTCTGGAACAAAATGGCCAGGCCTGATGCTAGCCAGGAGACCCAACTTCTGGGGTAAAGTCTTTGCTTTATTGGCACGCAGCATTAAGGATCGCATGTTGCGACTGTGCCTGATTGGTACATCGGACATGAACTCTACACCGCCAGCAACAATAATGTCGTACACACCACAGGCGATCAGACCGACGCCAGTGGTTATAGCCTGATTACTGCTGATACACGCCATGGTTATGGTATGTGCGGGTGTCTTTTGGCTGTAACCCGCAGCCAGTGCTGCTTCTCGACCAACATTGGACGTCTTAACTTCTTGTATGACTGTCCCATACGTTATATATTCTACCAAGTCTTTGTCAATTCCAGTCTTGTTTGCAAGGCTCCTAAAATTATTGTTCCAGCAGGTTGAGTATTGCGTTAAACGCCTTCATTTCCAGGTGTAATCGATGTTGGCTTTAAATCTTTAAAGTAAATAAATATAAATAAATCAAAACAAAACTCACAACAAGGCGTGCCTGGCGAGATCATGAGGCATAAGTTTGCTGTATTGTGTTCCTGACAACAGGAACGGCGTGCGAACTCCATCGACATAGACGATATTCTTTCCAGCCGGATTTCCTCCTTTCGTAGCATAACCTCTGTCCCCGTTTCTGGTTCCATTGAGGTTTTTCCAAGCCAGAGGAAGAGCTAAATGCGTAAAATAAACAGATCAGCATCGCACTTTGCACCTTCACATGTAAGTGAAGAGTTAAAAAATTGTTAAGAACAAATACGAAAAAAATTGAGAACGGGTGGGGGGATAGACTTTTGAAAATAAAAGAAAGCTCAATCTATCAGCCGAATATACTGTATAATGGCAATGAAAATAAGACAGTGAAGCCTCGTATCATAAATTTGGTCAAATTTCATGTAAATTTAGTACTTTTATCACAGAATTATTAGTGAAAAATTGTATAATTTGTCATCACTTTTTGGATGAAGTTTGCCGTGTCTGACTGCTGACTTCGTCAGCTTGATAGAAAAAATCAGAAAATAATGGGCATAAGGTATTCCTGGGGCAGATCAGCGGTTCCTGAATCGTGTTTCGCATATCATAGATTGGCTAATTAGCTTCAGTTGAAGAAATATGCGGAACGTGACCGAGTGTACTTTGCACCGCGTTGAGCCAAACAGGGCAAGGGGCACAATTGAATGGCACGGTATGTGCGGGGCGATGGCTCATCCAATTACACACTGAATGATTTGTTAAAGTCTATCGATATAGCAGAGTAAAAATCGTTACAAATCTCTCAGTTTAGCGATTTTACCTGCGGTCTGTGAGCCGATACCGTGATTAAGGCGTATTAGATTTCTCGCTAGATACGTTGCCATTTTTTTATTTTACTATCAACAATATAAATATACCAGACACACTATAAACACTCCGCTTTCCACTTATTGTTAACAGCCTTCTGCCAAGCAAGTACCAAAGTCTCGAAACAGTTAACTGCATCTAGAGAGTGCTTGATTGGAGTAAATTACTAATTTGTCGAATCAGATTCATGTTCTTCGTATCGCCGCTTTGGCGCTAGCATTCATTTGATAAAATGGCGGGATTTTGAAAAGTCGTGGCCTGAGATGTTGTCTGAATCGGCATTTATTTGCACATACAATAAGCAAACTTTTTTGAATTATAAATAAAGATCTTAGACGATTTTAATTTGTAATTCTTTATAAAAACGTATCCAAAATAACAACGATTGTTTAAGCTCAGAAATACTTAAGACTTTTGAAAGAATTCGTCTTCGTAAAAAATGTATGCGTTTTTTTTAGCTTTAGAATAACCTTAATCTTAAAAAAATTTACAGTCACATTATTCATCTGCATTTACGACGTTGGCTGAAAATATCTTCACGCTTCAGTCAACGTTTACTGCCACTTCGATTTTGTGATATTACAGCTAATACGTCAGGCTTTCCCGGATGGATTGAAGATGGCACTACGCACTACTAATAACCTGATATCAAGTAAAAAAATAATGTAGTACAGCAGAACAAGTATCATTACAGAGCAGAGAATTTCGCATCTTGCCATAAGTTACACGAGGAAACGAATGTTACGTTAAGCACACGGATAATCACGCATTAAAAATGAGCCAAAACGTGGTAAATTTCCGTCATAGATAATACGAGCATCTTCAATTTTCCCCCGCAAGCGTGTTCAGTCAGCTCTTATTGACAAATCAGAGTCATTTAGAAATCTACTGACTATAATTTTCATTAATTATTTCTTCGATTCCACCACTTGCGAGAGAAATATTCGATCTGAATGGCAGAGACCGTCGATAAAATCACAGGCATTCTTCCCATCGACCGGAAATTGGCTCGTTATCAGCACTGGATACTGCAGAATACCAAGGACAATATAGCTTCCGGTTCTTGGATTCCAGCTACGGACGAAGAAGGTATTGGATGAAGGTCGGGGCGCAGGTGTAGAAATATGAGAGGATCAAGTGTAATATAGGGTGCTATGTATAATAATGCAATGTATCGGCTGTAGGACGAAACCTGAAATTATTTACCTAGGCATAAATTCACGTGGGTGTACTTACAGGCAATTAATCCTTGCGACACAACAAGATCCACCCATCGGGCAATGTGCATGCATATACATTACACATACATCGATAGCTATAGCCGTGAATTATGCAAGGGAGTATATATTAAAGGCAGCATGGAGCAGGGAACAGGCGGTACCCGGATATAGATACTAGATACTTATTGGTGGTAGCAATGACACACACTCGTATTAATGCGACTTTGCTAAGTTTTTAGCTTGCATTTTGGCCGAGACACCACTAATTGTCTATTCGATTGATACCAACATATATAGATTATACTGGAAGACAAGCCTGCAGTGGGCATGATTGTAACGTTAATTAGTCATTGGTATGTCAGACCATGAGATATAATAATAAGGCTCGTCTAGTACTGGAATGTTGCTCGCAATTAGCGACGCTTTTGGGCTGATTCAAAAAATCGTTTGGCTTTGCTGGAAATATTCTGATTCCTTTAGCATAATTTAATATGTCCGGATATCGGAAAATATACTTATTCTAATTAATTGGTTCGAGGGGGTTTTAGGTCACTAAAAAAGTGGTAAAAGTTATTGTATTTTAAACTGTACGCTAGCTTAGTTAATAAAGTAGAAGGTTTACCGTGCTTCGATAATCGTATACTAACCTACTCGAAATATTTAGACGAAATTATGGCTAAATCATGTTTGCGATAAGATTATCAACAATCGAATTGACAGCTGTGATCTCAACTTTTCTAATCCCATACCAAAAGTTAGTTTAACCTTGTGTAAAGTGACGTAATTGATTCACGCCGCGTTCTAATTTCTGTCTCGAATATACGATATTATGGAAACTGTTGGTATACGAAGAGATTTTTCTTTAGAGATTTACCCTGGCGTAATACGTATAAGGAAGGAACGGTATAGGGAAGCTACCCCCTCATGGATTCGCAAAAAGGAAAAACAAGCACTCACCACGGCGTGACATGCCGAAAGAAAAAGCATAAAAATGGTGGCGACGACGGAGGTTACATTGGTTGAGTCAAGTCAGCTTTAGCCAAGGCTCGCGGGGGTTGTCAGGCGCCGGCGAGACAGAGACGGACCGAGATAAGAAGGCGAGGGGTGGGAAAGTTTGGTTTCTTTTCCCCGCGCTTTGCCACCTCGCTTCTTTCACCCTTCTCTTCTCACACCACCCCTTTCTCTATAATGTATTTATCCACCCAACTCTCGCGTGTCTCTTATACCTATACGAATACATACATGCATATATTATACAGAGTGAATCAATTGAAACGCCGAGAATAGGAGGAGCTCAGTTATGTCGATATCAAAGTAAGGGTCAAAGTCTACATGTAGGTAACCACGGTGAATCAGAAACAATAATGAAGATATGACAACAATGGAAAGATGACAGCATGAAATGTCAACAATTAGGTTCGTCTTGTCTTGTTGTCATATCGTGACTTTATTTCTCATTACCACTGAATACCTGTATGTAGACTTCGAATCTTTCTTTGATATCGATACAACTGAGCTCCTCCCGTTATCGGCGTTTCATTTGATTCACCCTGTAGATATTCGTACACATATAAAACCTGTATATAGCATTATCTTATTATAGCTCTCCGCGTTGCATTCGCGGGGTTCGCGTCAGTACTGGCTGACATCTCAATTTTCTATCAAATTATTCTTGATCTCTCTTCGAATTACCTACACTGGATCGTTTTCGATCTACCGAAATTATATCGTATGGCAATTCGACTCCACTGAATCGCTGACATTGATTTGGGCACCGATTGGACAAGGGCAGCGGGACGGGGGATTGGATTACACAAATAATTTGTCGGTAGAGTGCATGCAGGAAATCATATTACAAAGCCTATGATATCCATGGGTTTACTGCACGATCGATGTAATCATATATAATTACTCAGCCAATTCATCGATGAAAATTCGGAGCTTGTCGTGTTATTTGCAATAGAATGAAAGCGCAGATTTTTCACTGATTATGAGACGAGTTATCCTAAGTCGGGTCAAAAATGTACCGGGACAAAAACATGACGGAACAGAGTTTGAAGAAGTCCTATTGAAGCTGATCACGTTGAATTTATAAATTTTAATGAATAGTCGCTGTGATTCGGAAAATAATTTTACCGTTAATTTTAATCGTAAACACATTGTCATTATAACAGCACACTGCAAAGAAATCGGATTATTCTAATTTCTTTTTTTGTACCAAAAACTCTACAGCTGGTTCAATGCTTATGAAAAATAGTTTATTTTATTCACAAACGAATTCCATATACAAATCGTTTGAAACAGATTTTTTCTCGAGCTTGTAACTTGATGAAAAAAATTTCGATACGTTATAATTCAAAGCATACGATACACTTGTATCTCAATAAAGATCTCGATCACAAAACTCATGGAGAATTTATTAAATTGATATATGTACGAGTAAAGCGAGCTGTTGTTTATCAGAATGAAAAAGTAATCCGAGCTTTCGGTGAGAGGAAATGGGAGAAAGCAAGTGATGGCGAATAGTACAAGGAGATATTTCGAGTTGAAATTGAGTGTTTCAGAATTTTTTCCTGTATCACGGATACATTTTCATTTGAACGTATTAACGCAATTAACCCATTCGCTTTTTTGTAGACCATAGTGAAACAATCTTGATTTTCGTATCTTACGATTTTCTCGCAACAATTATCAAGTATGTAAAATAGGCGTAATATTTTCAGACAAATCGATTACCGTTATTTATTTTCTAAAATCATTCTCACATTGCGAGAAGAAGGCAAATTTTCATAAATGAATCTCAATTTCCTAAACATGTCCAAAGCGTCTGAAAATCGTCAAAAAAGTTTTCCTCTACTAAAATACGGTCATTTGAGACAATATTTTAATTTCTAAGTGAACGGGTTAATATCGGCTACTTCGGTGCCGCTTTTCAAGCTCCCGCTGCGTCAGATTTTCACTTCAAAACTCTTCAGCCCGGGCCGTACGTGTCCCAACATCCCTAATCCCATACATTCGGAAGTCATCCGACGCTTGAAATACGTAAATTCTATATGACCGGGCGTGAAGCGGAGTAAAGCCGAGCGAAAGAGGGCGGCGAGCCTCGGAGTGAATCGGGCTGTCTGGCTACGAACAGGGTTGAGCTACTGCTCGGTGCGCACGTCAGTTAGTAGTCGGCCAGACATCGCGAGTCGCGCACCCGCTTCGAAGCCGTGGGTGTAAGAGGGTCAGGAATAGTTGAGTGAGCACGTGTCGTTGCAGAGCGGATGGACGGCACTCGAGGGTGTAAATTTCCGTGGTGCGTTATAACCAGATTCGAGATTTCCTGGTGCTACTCGTTAAGTCGATGAAGAATCGAGGATTGCCGATTGCTGAATTGGAGAAGATATTATGATATAGTATATATTATAGGTGTATATATGCATATGTATATTGAATACGTTCGTATAACGGAGCGCAGAAGAGGAGGAGGGGCAGGGAGGAGGAAAAAAGTATCTGAGAAATTTAGGCACCCAGCCAAGTGACCTCGAGTATAGTATAAAAATATATGGCCGTCTGAAAAATGGATAATTAAAGTAGCTCCGAGCTGGTTTCTTCGCTTCTCGGCATATTCGTGGTGGAAATAAATACCCTTTACATCGATCTTGGAATATGGTATGTATTGGAGGCAGGAAGATAAATTGGAACGATCATTTCTCGAACAGCGGATTTTTCCCAGCTCGGTTCATCCTGAATCGGGGTACTTTTTCACCGATCGAAATAGTCTGTAAGACTGCAGCTTCCGCTTCTTATAAACAGGCTTAAAGCTCGGAAGAAGGATTTCCATCCGGCCGGAGGCTGTATCTACGAGAGTCTTATCTGTATGCTTGGAAAGGCGAAGGTTGCCTCGTGCCAAACTTTCTGCAGGGTGGAAAATTGCATTCCAGAGACGTCTCCGAATAACCAGCTGTTTCAACAACAGTAATTACCACCTAGGCGTTACTTCGTGGCGGGTATATTTCGGCGGGAAAATTTTTAGTGAGGGAGAGAAAAAGCTAGAGGGAGAGAGAGAGAGAGGAAGCGTCGAGCCCGCGATAACCGGCCGGTTATGGCATCGGGGCGCCAAAAGGGGGGAGATAAAAGTTCGAGAGGAAGATAAGCGGGCTGCTGAAAAACGGCCGTGAGGGACGGCGATTTTGCGAGATGTAAAACGGCTGCGGAACCAGCAGCTCGGGACTATCCAGTTTATGTAAGAGGACGAATCGTGTCCGACGTCGAGAAAATAGAGAGGCAGAGAGAGAGAGAGGAACAGAAAGAGAGAGACCGATTGGTAGTCATCATTGCAGGAGGATAACTGGGGAATTTCCGGTTGGCCAGTCGGCGCTAAGCCGACGTTCTTTTGCACAGCGCGAAAATAGTCAGTGGTGAGATTGTACTGTTGGAGGGTGGAAAAGTGGAGTGCGATAGTGAGCGTGAAAGTGAGTCGTCGATCCATCACCCTGCAAGAGGTTTAAATGTTTGAGTGGCATCCAGAATGGTGCAGGCGGTGGTTCAAATCCTGCGCCAACTTTTACCCGTACTTCTACTCGGTGAGTTGATTCATCCCTTAATTCTGGCCCTTGTAGTTTACCCCACCATTCAAGCGAAATCAAAAACTGTACGGGTCAAACCTTCTAAGGATTTAAACCGCAACGATGTTACGTTTATCGCTGGGACTGTCGTTGGCATTATCCTTAACAGGATTCCGATGTAATCGTAAAACAGGGATGGCTATGAAATGTATACTGCAGATGTGACCGAGAAAAATTTTTCTCTTGTTCAAACGGTTTCGAAAATAGAATCGTGCATTCATTGAAGACTTTTAGAATCATTCTTCCTAAGTTTGATCATATTTTCAAGGAAAAAAATACTTAAATTATCAACAAAAACCGATTTTTAGATACAGATGCTTTATTTCAAATCGATTCAAGGTGGTCGCAACTTGCAGGACTAGTAGATTCATTCGATTTCACCTCTTCAATGATTGATTTTATTCAGAAAACTATTCTCTGCAATGCCATTGACAATGAGAGACTTTTTTTTTGGTCACATTGATATCTTCGGATATCTACTTAATTTTAATAGTCTTACAGAACAGAACAGAATAGTGTTAAGCTGAATCACACAGTGAAAGAAAATCTGTTGCAGTTAATTTGTAAAAATAGTTTCATTCAAAGAAACACTCTATTCTGAATTGAAACCGAACGAATCCACTTGATTTTTTTTCCTGTCCGAGTGATTTGAAATTGGATCTCGATATCTGAGCTCTCACTGATAATTTCAGTATCTTTGTTCCTATATTCTTAAAAAAATCTGATGAATGTACTTAGCATGCAGCTACCTCGTAATAAAATCGAATGAAAAGTATTTATTTTGAACTCACCAACCTGCACCGTATAGATCGAGTCTCTATGAAACATATTTAAATATCATAATCAAAAACACTCATCGCCAAAACTGAAGGACCGAAATTAATAGAAACTTTAAAAAAAAATGGCATAATCAAACAAATAGGTAGAATTTTTTTTGGTAGCATCATGCTTATGTCCGACATTTTAATTCTGCGGTGAACAGTAACAGACAAAAATATCTAAATCCAAATTAACTTTAGACGCTATTCAACGCTCAAAGAACTGGTTTCTGGTTTGTCTGCATGAGACTGCGAGACAGTTTATACATACATGTTGTACGCGTTGTCGGATAGATTTGGAACTCCAGATCATTATAAAGTTGAAAAGTTTGCAGTGACATCCATTAATTAATGTATCTGTATGAAACACTCTGTGCAGAAAAAAATATCCCTTAGCACGCGTGGAGTAAACGCACACGCACGCGTGTTACCGGAAAGTTCGTGCAGGATAAATTCGTACTAAAAAATTCACATTGTCTCGCAGCTTTCAGCCGAAGCCTTATCCAGATTCTGAAACACGTTGTACAGTTATAGGATTAGTATGTTACGTTTAAAATTCCGAACTGAAAAACAGAAATCAGGTCTGTTTCGAAAATCAGGTTGCAGGTTTCCTCGCTTCTGCTTTTCTTTGTTTTCTCCATCATAGTTATTTATTCAACTTTCCAATTTTTTTTTCCATAGTAAATTGCTTCTCCCTGCAAATCGAATAAAAACTTTCTTAGTCGCGTGTATATACAGGTATATACCACTTACCGATTGACGGAAGACCGTGTTTTCCTTTTCCGTCGTCAATTCCGGGGTGAATATCGATCACGAGGAACTAGCTTGGACGGGTAAAATGCAACCCTCGTCACAGACAACCGTAAAGGTCAGAACTCCCATACCGAAAAGCGAATTATTTATTACCATTTTTTCACCCACAAAACGAACCAGCGACCTGCTTCGACCCGTACCGACGATTTTAACTTTTTACCATGTCAGGTATTAAAATTGACCGAGAAGATAAAAGTCTCTTAAAAATTGCATTTTTTTGAACCATGTTTATTTTTTAGTTTAGTTTATTGAAAATTTTTATCATGCTCGTGTCGTAGCGTTCGAAAATCTATGATGCAGAACACAAACTAGATCTCAGCCTATGCAAATTAAGAATGACCAAAAATAATCGATTTTCGATTAAAACGTTTATTTTTCACGATTAATCGAGTATAATCTATTATTTTTCAAACTCAATTAATCGATCGACTCGATTATTTTTCCTTACAATCGTTTTTTCTTCTTTACTCCTAAGAACGATACAATGCAATATCAATTTGTGTTATTAAAGTGTCAATTATTATCATTGTCTTACTCATTGAGTATCTATTTGACATAATAATTGAAAGATAAATGAATATTTTCACGTAAAATTGAAAAATATTTTTAATGAAATTATAAATTATCAAAACACTTTTTCCCTGTTAAGACTACTCGCTGAAATTTACAAAATAAAACGAAACAATCGATTTATCGATTAATTATTATCGATTCAATCGAGTCGTGTTCGATTACTATTTTGGACTCGATTTACTCTCAGTTCAGTGGCCATCGCAAATTGAAGGCAGCTCAACTTTAACCTGTCGGTAACGCAGCTCCCGCCTTTCGAAGCACAAGGCATTTTTCACGCTTTCGAGAGTCAGCCTTATAGACTGCAGGAATGCCAATATCGTCCAATTTCCCACTCCGGTCAGAGCCCGCGATTCCTGTCTTACGGATCAGGAACGAACTGACTTTCCTTTATATATATTTTCCCGCCGAGATAGCACGCCTTGTCCCAGTCCTGCAGCGGGATGATTCAAGGCCAACTTTTTCGCATTCTCTGGGATCCTCGAATTCCAGGCGATTCCAATTTCGATTTCTGAAAATTCTGAGGTGTTTGCGAGCTTTTCTCACTCCTATCTTTCCACCAGCAAAAACCGTCCGTTCAGCAACATTCTTCCCTGCAAAGTTTCTTACGCTGAGTAATTTGATGAGGTGTAAACTTTTTCTGAATTATTCTTTAGTTTAATCATCGAATAAAACGAGCTCAACAACCGTAAGCATCAGAGCTTAATAATTTTGGACATTATTATTATAAAACCTTACTTGAAATTATGGTAAATCTAGTTTGTTGTTCGGATTTGTTCAGAATCATTTCAATTGCATATAGTAAGGACATTGTTCAATTCGTGTTCACTGTCATTGGTACAGACGGTAGAGCTGAAAATTTTCAAGCCGTTTCTCCTCCACTTCGCAACTTTTGTTCTGATTTCCGTCAAAACGATGACGACCGTTCCAATTTTTTACAAATCTTTACCGTACGAAGTTGAGAATAAATATAGGTATATTGTTCGAGGGGCTCTTTTTCTCTCTCCGTCCATCGGTATTTTTTGCGGTTAATCTTTTCCACCGTCAACCCTTCTCAGGCCTTCCTGCATTACAGTCTTTTCGACGAAGGTTTTTATCCTTCCCTTTTCTCGTCAAGCTCCCCGCAGCGCCCGGGGGAAACCTTCACCGGCTGAGCGTCAGGCGGTTAATTAATTGAGGTTTAGGTTTGGTCGAATGCTGTTAGATCCAGACGTCCATTTCCATGTTCAGCACAAAGCACGGGAATTCTCGGTGTGTGTGCGCTGCGCTTATCTTTGGAAAAGCTCGAAAAGCGACGATAGTTTTCATCCGGCTAATGATAACGCATGTATTAGGTATACCTATACAGCCTATGGCTGAAAGCCATGGATCCTTTCAGCTTTTGACGGTGGTTGCGGAAAAGCGGCAAAGTAAATGACGTCTTTTATTCGCAAATGACACCTAGTCGACGGCGCTCGCGTCGCTTGACCGAAGCTCTGCAGGCTGCATGCCGTTAATGCTCGTTAACTTCCTCCTCCTCCTCCTCCTCCTCCTCTTCCTCAGCCCCTTCGAGTCCCCCAACGAGCGTTTATGAAAGCGACGTTTGTCGGACAATAATGCCGGCCACCGGATGTGTACGCGTGCAGGTTGACCCGAGGGGAGAAAATTGAAGGGGAAGAACCGTCGCACGTGGATGTGCGAAATTCTATGTCCCATATTGTGACGTGGGGCGTTACACGAATGTGTCACTCATAATGGTACAAGCCAAGGTCTCCAGCGATTTAATTTTGTTTGCTTTTCTTTTTTCCTTTCACTTTTTCTCTTCTCTTATTATCGCCATCTGCAAATTCACGAGCATTATATGTATAGTCCTTATTCAATAGCGCAATGGAATTACAATTAAATGTAAACTGTGTTGACGAATTCTCGGGTAGAATATTTTTGCCCTCGTTAAGAATAAACGAGCCTCGAACAATGATTCCCATTCGAATGATGGGGTGCTGTTTACTCGAGGGTTGAAATGGTGGAAGTAAAAGCTCGAACGCGGTGTATAATAAGCTCGGATCATGCCGACAGGGAGGCGCTTCGTTGTTTGCCAAGAGAGCAGGTTGCGGCTCGATGCACCGTATAACTTTGGGGTGTTGGTGGCGGCGCCATTTCCGTCCCAGTCAGACCTCTTCCGGTCGAGCTGTTCCGGTCACGCGTTGTCCTCGCCCATCCGGGCGTAACGTATGTCTGTAGAAACTGCCAGCGACGGTTTTCACCTCGGGGATCGGCACGAACAATAAATAGGAACGAAGCTCGGTAGGGCCATAAGAGAAACTTGCAGCTCGGAGAAAAGACGTCCCCGTAATCGAGCTGGACGTGGTGATGGCGGTCAGCTAACCGGCCCAGACGCAGATTAAGTAACGGAGTTTTAGGTGGGCGGGGATACCCTGAAAAATTCTAGCATCAGTAACGTCGGTAATCGATACGTTGTTTTCTTTATCATCAGTCGGTAAGGCGTGAAACGCATCTTATTCCAGACAGCGTATGTAAAAAAATAATGAAACTCTATCGGATGGCG
This sequence comes from Diprion similis, assembly GCF_021155765.1. Classification (NCBI taxonomy): domain Eukaryota; kingdom Metazoa; phylum Arthropoda; class Insecta; order Hymenoptera; family Diprionidae; genus Diprion; species Diprion similis. Next base: position 24,279,893 of record NC_060110.1, read on the forward strand.
ATTTTATACCGCGAAAATATTTCATATTTTCAACTACAAGACAGGGGGGCCAACTTATTGGAAACGGAGAATAAGATATCAAACTCTTCTGCGTTGAGTGGCGCACCGAAATTATGTTGTTATCATGTGGTCATCATTCAGTTAACAATAAGAGTTTTCCAAGTCTGCTCGAATCGCGACATATCAGCTGTTCGAAATCAATTTGACCTAAAAAAAATTGCATCTCACACATAAGCCGCGTTTGACAGCTGAGGCTTCAGGTGGCCAGCCTGCACGAAATAACGAGGAAGCTAACGCATGCGCAGTCGGACGTTCTATCTGCTCAGTTTCACTTGGTACACGTTTCACTGACTGTTCTTCATGTATCTTAAAAAATTCAATAAACGACACATGTAACGTTACAATGCGAATAATATGGGTTGTTTTTCACATATCCTACACAAGAAGATAACGAGATATTAACAAGTAAGGTGCGTGAGTCTGCGAAAATCGCGCGCCCGGACCGCAGGAAGAAGAAGCCGTCCACCACGCACCTTGTTAAGCGAACCGTGGATAATTTATAATCTAGGGTCGCGTCAGGTTTGCCGAACGGAACTTGCTCGGCCCCCGGGGTGCGAGTGCTCGCCAAAAAACCGCCTCGTCTGCTATGCATCATCTCGTTTGCCGCGGTTGAAGTCCGCTTCTCTGCCCACGTCGTCGAGAGAGCGAGAGACCTGACTCTGTGTGCTACCGCGAGGATTAAATGAACATGTGTTACTCTATTAATGCGTAAGGACTGACCAGGAAAAAACACTCCGTTTCACTCCCCTGCATCGCGATATATGCCACCCCTCGCAATCACAAGGGTGACTACACGGCATACATGTGCAGTATAAGATATTTATTACGGCGTGGGTGTTGATTATCAGCCCCCCCCATTTCATCGGTGTTTTCATAATGGTATATAAACGTCGTTCGTACAACCTTACACATTCCTCTCATGAATCGTATAGTATTGGAAAATGTCGTCACGACGTCAGAGCCTGGTTGTCGGCGCCATTTTATCACCACATAACCTAAGTGTTTAATTTTAATGGGGGAAAATCGTAATTTTCCGGGTTTCAAATTACTCATGACTCATAAATTTATGAAACGTAATCAATAATGTACTTGTTCTAACATCCTAATGCAAAAAAATACGGTCAGCTGTCAATCTGGCTGCATTAGTTTGACTTGTTTTCACCAGACGACGCATTGCAAAGTGACAATCTCAACAGGGATCAGGAGATTAGTTGCAGAATGATGGAAAACACTTGAATTCTGTGAACCAATTAAGTCATATGTATTAGTTTATTGTATTTGTTTTTAGCCTTCCTTTGCATATTTATTCGGAAACTGTTAAACAATAGAATCACGAAATAAATAGTAGAAGTAATTGCAACTGACGTTATAATCCAGGTGAATTAGGCCGAAGCAACGATCGGGAAACGATTTCTGCATAATTTATTTACGAACATGATGAGTTGTTACTTTTCATTAAAATTTTCAAAACCTCCACAGTTTGGCATTGCAAAAAATGTCCGACGATGACAAGGGGACTCACATTATTAATTCCTGAAGAACTTCGATTTCTTACCACACCAGAGGCATAATTTCCGGATAAAACTTATCAGATCTTGATTTACGTATCCGTTCAAGCTCCTGTATCTTAATTCTTGAGCCTTGAAACTTCTTTGACGGGACTGTACACCTGACAGATCTTTATAATTATCGTCTCGTCACTGCGATCAATCATTCTCCAAAACTTCGGGCCAAGTTTTAACGAGATTCAACGATTTAATCCTCTTCCAAAGTTTTCGGATCCCGGACAAAACGCACAAAAATTTTTACATAATTTTTACTCCAACTTAAATATCAGTAAAGTATCGCAACTTTGATACAGTGCGGAGAATTTCCGATGGTTACACAAACCCCAGACTACTTATATACCCAAAAACCAGCCGGAGTACGACAAGCAGTAGTATCACTCTGTATACATCAGACACAATAAAGCCAAGTCCTGACAGACGTTGAGTCAAACTACTGGCCGGTCCTAACACTGCAATTTTTTCTACTGCGGCATCGTTGGGCTCATTCACAAGGGACGGCCTAACGTATTTGAACTTTTTCACCGAGACCTTGACCGCGTTCCAGACGGCCAACTTTTCGTATTTCTTTTTTTGTTATTCGATAGTCTCTAACGCGTGGTGAAAATTTTGCAAAGAAAGAATTTCCATTACAGTGTTCTAACTGGTCATTATTTTTCTGTAGAAATTTATTTGAAAAAAAAGGAATTCCGATTAATTTTAATGAAAAATTGATTTGGTATATCAAATTTTTTTTTCTTTCGTTTAGATTCACTCTGTTTAAACTCTGTTTTACGTGTACATATCTATATATGTATAGTATACCTGAATATGTATTGTATAGGTATACGTAGCGGCATAACTATGTCTAGGCTAAGAATGAACTGCTCAAACTCTGGGCATTAGCCAAAACTTCCTCAGAGGTGTGGCTCAATCGACTTATATCGTTTTCTCATTTGAATAATACAATACCAACTCGAATCGTTTCCGTGCAATTCGTCCGTAAACGCCTGTCACGACTGATTGTACTCACCGTACGTTTACTTTTACTCATGATAATCTAGGCAATGATATTTCGCGAAAATTTAATAGAATGCAAAAAAAAGTCACTTGAAGTAAAATGTTTCAGACTCTTCGATATTTTGCTTGAAAAGTGATGCACGAATCATTCGCCAACGTAATTAGTAAACTCCATCATAAAAAAAATTAGAAAAAAAGACATCAAGTGGAAAAGATAATATAAATTTTAGCTCGAAAATTTTTTCTGAAGTTTGTCGACAGCGTGATTGAGATGCGAGGCCGCGAGGTTACAGCATCAGCCAAGTTTCCGAACTGGAGCTTTTTTTATTTAAGAAGCGCGCGCCCTAGCTGGGCGCGACTGTCAGCTGCGTCGCGGAACTTTCATAAAATTTATGAACTACGCGTACCAGTACTTTATGTACCAGCCACTGCACCTGCCACCCTGCCCTGGGATGTATAACGTGCAGAATTCACCCTACTGAATTATGGACCACTCTCTGCACAAGGCAGGCCCCTTAACGGTGAGAATTTGGGGAGGGGGGGGATTTAAGGGATTATGGTAGTCGATTGTTTGAGGGTAAGATCATAATTACGAAGCTTCAGTGAAAAAACGTGCTCGTAACAGCCAGCCTCCCTTCTTCCCCTGTCCACACTTAAATTGTAAGACCTTTCACCCCTCCGTTAATTCCTGCTGAACGTTTTGCGGGACAAGTACGAAAAAGTTTTGTGTAAAAGCTCGTCAGGTTCATTTGGTCCTTAAGTGTAATTTATTTTAATTGATTCTTTTCTTTTCTTTTCTTTTCTTTTTTAACCCCTAAACCAACCCCTTGGCCTAATTCCGGATCCAACAGAACTTGTTACTCTGTGGTTGAGAATATATCAGATGCATGGCCTGGTTGAAAATAAGGCACAGATTTGGAAAATGGAGAAATCAAAAGGAAGAATTATTAACTGGATTAGGTTCTAAAATATTCGAAACCGTGAATCTCGATCGCAATACGTCAGTGGCTGATAATCTGAGATGAGTTACGATATCGAACGCCTTTTGTTAATGCCAGAGTCGATAAATTGTGCAATTTCACTGAAAAATTACTCTTTTTATTTGTAAATAAGTCCTACACAAATCACCTGATAGGAATTTTAGATGCCAATGTATACATTTTCACATAAAGTTCTTCAAACACAATCTGCATTGATTCATTAAACCATAAGAGCAATTTACAGATAATCTATTTACCAATCAAATTGGCTGTAATATATTGAAGTTACATAATACAGCAGAGTTTTTCTTTCATTATTACTATCAAAGGAAAGAGGGAATAAGAGAGATGCAGTTTCAAAAGGTGTTGATAGCTGAACCCTTTATATGCACATTTATTTCTTTGTCGTTTCTTTCGGTTGTCCGTACAATTTGTCTTGAGATTAACTCACTACATTGTTTAATCTTTATTTCGTGATTCACTTGTTTCGATATTATTTCAACTGGATTGTTTTGGTTTCCTTGGTGCATGCGTACAATTGCGCAGCTACGTAAATACTGACTTTTCCCAGCGGTTGTTTTCCATTCAACAGAACTGAGTGGCGACCGAAAATAGCAACTCCTTTACAGTTTCCCATTCTCTTCACGTTGACCGTGTAGCAGTGCGATGAAAGTACAGCATCTCCCAGAGCCGGTGATTCTTGCAGTATAAGACGAGCGCGATCGATGCGCTTGTAATAACTTCGAGCGTCAAAGCCGCCGGGTTCCACGTTAACCCTCCTCGTTTTTACCGAATGGATGCAAACATCTGCTTGGTGAAACGTCGTTTCTCTCGTGCTGCGTAATCTGAATGCTGGGTTAAATTTTCATCTTCGACATTTGAAAATTATACGCACCCGAAGGTAGGCCTGATGAAAACAACAGCCATTAGTATTATTTCAACAAGTCGTCGGTAAGGAAGGAATTTAAAGTGTCGATATTCGTCGCAAGCTTTGTTCCGTCAAATGTACCTAATGAAATCCGTTCCTACTAGTTTGAATCAGTGACCCGGTACGAACCGGATCCAATTTCAAGTGAACCCTTGTCGGAGGAAATACCGAAATTGTATTGAAGTCTAACGGAGAACTTTTCGGGTGAAACTGGTTTCTGCTATTCGAGTATTTCAGCTGTTGAATCGCATGTGTCGTTTCTGTAAATGATATATGATAATATCGTAAGAGTGAAACTGTAGGACCTAAATGATGAATTTATTCGGTACGTGGCCACTATGTAGTTAAAAGAACATGCATCCGAATAAATGCCTGTGTAGGAAACGGCGAATTTAATTAAGGTGCAGTATTTGCATATAATTTCCAAAAACATTATGCGTTATACGTTTTGCAAATATTTGAATTAAAACCGAACGTAATAGAACACCATTGGGGTTACTCTCGCGATGCGAAATCAAAATTTGCACTCTCGGTATGTCATTATTCAGATAATATTAGCAGCTCGTGGAGTAAAATGTGTAGAATTCCGGAATCAAGGTCGTTGACTTCTCCAACTTCTGCCAACTTGTTCGAACCTGTTTACACAGTGAAAAAATTTTCTGTCAAGTAACGTGAAATTCAGGGAGAGAAATTAGCATATAGCGAGGCGTCGAATAACCATCTCTTACTGCGTAAGAATCATGATTCACCTAAAGTATAGAGGAGGTTGGAAATTTTTGAAAGAATTATAAGGCAGTGTGGCTGTCGTTACGATTATATTCTTAGCGCTGCGCGTATAGTCTCGTCCCGAAGCCTCCAGCGGAGGCCCCGCGAAGAACTATAAAACTTTTTCTTACGCCGGCTGACTTTCAGATTTACCCCATAAATCCCAGACCGGCGCCCCATAGCCGACCATTCTCTCCTACGCGCATATATATGTGTGTGTGTGTTTGTGTATGTATTTCTTTTTTCCTATTCCTCCGGCTTTTTCCGCAAGCCGGCAACTTTTTACTCTTCGGCACTTGTCACGGTCCGATTCTCCGACTCGGCGATACGGGGATTTCTTGGCTTCGTTCCGCCGTTCCGCCATTCAAGGTTCGCCTGCAGGCATGCAACCTCGCCAAAAATGTCTACCCTACATATGTACATATACCTTTTACTGCGGGCACCGGAAATCTCGGAGGCTCGATGACTGGGGATAAACTTTTTCGCCGAGGTGTGTGTTTTAAATCTCTTATTCCTCGGCGTGCGGCGGAAATCTGGGGAATGGGAAGGTTATACGTTAAGGCAGGTGTGGCGAGGCTGCTGCTGCCACGCCGCACCGCTCGAAACCTCCGCGCAAGCCTGGCTCAGGCCGTAAAACGGAAGTCGACGCCACGCCGCGTGTACGTCGTAATATTTCATGCCAGCTAGGATATAAAAAGGTGGAATGAAATTGAAATGCGTAATTTCGTTTCGGCTCGAGTATTTCGAGTCGAGACAATTTTCAACCTCCTTTCTACAAGTAATTCGAGACACGAGAGAGCAGAAAAGACTTCCGCGAATTACACTTTCCAAGAAAGCAACGCGTTGTTTTTCGCAGCCGCGACTTTCGCGTTAAGGTAAATATGAGTTTCTTCGAAAAATTAGTCGATCCAGGAAGTAATAAAACCTGGGCCTAGAAAGTTAAGCTCAAGTTAATTGAGTTTAATTGTTTCTTAGCGAATCTCTTCCCTATTACGTATATCAGAGAAATTAAATACCGGAAATTCGAGTACGGAAAGTTTACTTATTAATTATTTTAACGAGGCCATATTATCTTTCCTCTGTAGGTTTAAAATATGAAATAGTCTAAAATGGATTTCGAACGGGTGGGTAATGTGTTTTGAAATAAAGCATAAATTTATTTATGATTATAACCCATAATGACTTTGAATACAATCAATTTTCTTAACTCGGAACCATAAAAAACAATTAATTTCAGGTAATTTGTGGTGTAAGTACAATTTTTATGGTAGTAAAAAAATACTCTTTTTACGAATAGCAACTAAACCCTCTCGATTTGAATTTCCGTCGTTTAATTTTTTGTCGCATCTAGAAGAAATTCTCCCAATAAAAATCAGTTCAACTGATTAAAGTTAAAGTTACTAAACACTAACATACTTTTTTTGCTGGTTTGATTAATTCTGAAATGAAAGTAATAAACTATGCAGATGAAAGCAATCCAGATTAAAACTGTCACAGAATGATCGAATATAGAAAACCTGTAAAGTTTTTGTATATACAAAGCATTAAATCCCGAATTAGCGTAAATTCCATTCCAAGAGTTTCCGACAGTGATTAAAAACGTTGGAAGTTATTAATTACCAAAAAATATTCGATAATTCAAATGAAAGAGCAACGACAAGGACATTTCTCATTCTCTAATACACGTATATAACCCTAGATTAAAACATTCCTCACAATTTCCTTGTATATAGATATAATTATCGTGTTCAAGAGGTAAAATTTCTCTTTCGCCTGAAATCTTATTTTCATATCTTCAGTGCAAAAGCCGATGAAAATCCAATTAAAAAGTTCGCTCATTCGGAAAATTGACGGGCGATTTTCGTCGGCGTGCGAAGGCGATGAAAAAATCAAAAGCTCTCCCTCTTACCTCTACGATCATCTTCCAATTCACTAACGGAAAGTCTAACAAGCCAAGCATCAGGCAGTTGCTCGTGATTTCGTTTGACAATGCGCGGTATGCGCTGCGGGACTTCTTGGCCCGTATCTAAATATACCGCGACTCTGAGTCGCGAGTCCACACATTAGCTGGTCCGAAAATGCACGCCGGCATTTTTCGACCTCGATTCACAGCTGCCAGAATCAGAATCAGAAATCGTCGCCGAAATAGTGCCGCGCCGTTTGAACCAGCAGCCACTGCCCTGCACCGAATTTCTACTTGTAGCGGGCGTTTTGTCGCTAGCCAAGACTCGAATCTGCAACAGGTGTGGACAAATTGTCGTTTATATTGACTCGCCCCTCCTCGTCTTCCTCGTCTTCTTCTTCTTCCCGGGAGTTGATTGATTTCAGATCCTCGACGACCTGGTTATTCAATTTTCTTTTTTTTTTTTCTTCTTTTTTTACCTTTTCTTTGTTCCTCCTTTCCAATCAAATTTGCGCCTCGAATCAACCGAAGTGAGTATTAAGATCTCTTTGAGACACAAGGGTGGTATGCAAATGAATAAAAAAATTGGACCTTGAACGCAAAACCTGGCTCCGGAATATCTCGTCCAATGGAAAAATTTTGCGCCATCATAAATTGTGATGGGATTCGCGTAGCGCGTTTAGGAAGAATTCATTGAAGAAGGATAATTGTTATATACTGTAAAGTCACGACTTTCAGACGAAATGTGATCTGACGATGAGAAACTTGGAACTATGAAAACGCTGCGTGGCTTGATTTAGAACGGAATAAGCATCTGCCAATTTGTAATAACACAGTGTGTACAAAATTGTTGAGATCTTGCAAATGTCGATGAATTAGAGGCCGGAAACTTTTCTGCTGTAGGTGTTAAACGTCGTCATCTCACACAATTTATGCAAAAAATTTGCGTAAACAATCATCATTTTTTCGGTCGGAATAAGCTGGGCGCATAGCATATATGATGCACGGTGATACGGTGAGGAAGGTGGAGATTCGAATACGGAGATATTGTAAAATATTCCCAACGGCATATTCCTCGCATCTGCCAACTGCACGTGGAAATTTGAATACTTTATATCCTATACCTTATACCTTATACCTTATGCCAGAGGCATAGAACGTGCTAGAAGAGAAATATTCTTTGGGTCCTTTTGATCCTCCGAAAATTAGAATCTTATCAGTCTGTGTGGAAAAAGAATTTGTAAGTTTGAGGGGTCAAAATTCTTCCTGAAAAGTTCTTCATTTTGCAAATTTGTTATTATAATGTGTCGGTAAATGTGAATTTCGTCAAGTCTCGTGGAAGGCTTGACCGAATTGATAATCGTGTCGCGCAGGTGAGAGAATACGATATAGAAAAGTGGCGATAAAAAGCAGGTACATACGAATATACAGGGGTGACGAGGTCAAACCTGGATTAACTCCTGACGCGATATTGCTTTTAGCTCCAACTCGGCTCGGAGCTTTCACCTGCACTTTACACAATGGGAAGACGTTTCTTCCTCTCGACGAACGACGAACCTCCGGATTCAACGAATCTTCTTCGCCGCGTTGAAGAAGGTACAGCGAGGGCCCTTGACTATCGGAAAAACACGATTCCTCTGAAAAGATGGGGATTAAAAAGCAGCCGTCTTGAGGCATCGACGCGATCTTTTCGAGTAGAAAAAAGATGAGAAAAATCATGCCGTGTATGCTTGTGACATCGTCCAAGATTGGAATCCGCGTTCGAAAATGTCCCAAATTTAGTATCAAAAAGTTATTTTCTGAAAGAACTTGGAAAGAATATATATCCTCTCGGTTATCCCTTAATCCATTGCAACTAAGGAAGGAGAAATATTTTTAACTACACGACGAATGAAGAAAGGAAATAATATGCGACAAGGGATGATTTTTAAGATGCTCAGAGCAAAGGGATAATGCAAATAATATATTTTAACTAACACCAAAGAACGTGAAGAAGTAGTGAGTTACAGGATGAGGTTCATTTGACACAATGATGGGAGATTAGCGATTGCTGAAATCTGAACAAGCTGATGGTGTCACAATGCGAGCACTTTGTGAACAATTGACGAGAGAATTCAGGATACAGGAACTTAATGCACCCTATAAAAAACCCACTAATGGCGCGAAGTATTACTGCATAGTAATTACAAAAACTAATAGCGTCCACTAGAGAACCCAGTCATGAGAGCCATAATCCTCCACTCATTATTTTAGATCGACCGCTCTTAGTGGTTTCAGCCACCACTTCTCTCCCGAACTAGTCGCCTTTGTTCCATTCATAGGAACCCCATTTTCTGACTATACCTATCCTGCGGAGGAAAAATGGTAGACCAATCGAAGCTTGTATATCACCACTCGCTTCCAGACAATATCCGCCTGCAGTTTAAGCTTCAGTTCCCTTTGCGAAGGAAGTTGCAGAAAATACCACCCGAAGTCTTTGTCCTTGACCAGTCATCTGCAATCTGCTTGTGTTGATAACTATAACCGATATTCGGGTAATGGATACTGGAATTGTAGGTCAATGAAGTACGTCACATCATTTGTTTCGTTAACATGTCGACCCGAGTAAGGACCCTACTCGAAACAATTTATACATTTATTAACACTGTGAAGAACAAAACGGAATATTGAAATGATGATCCAGTTTCAGATCTATATGGACATGACAAAGGTGATTGTACTAACAATCATGATGTGACGTACTTGATTGACCCACAATTCCAACATCCATTACTCCACTATACCAACGAGGTCAAGACTTCAATATTCCTGTCCAAGTGTACGACTAACGGTTATAGATAGATTATCCAATTTCACCAACTATATTCATTCGCCTTTGTCGCAGATCAAAAATTATTCACAAACCAGATTGTTCTTCTTGTCTGTTTCAGCCGGCGCAGCTACAACTGGACTTACGGGAATGGTTGGCAGTCAGTCTTCGAAGTCTCGTTCGAGTCCGTTTTACGGTTCGTCGAGTTCGCCGACAGAGCCGAGATCCCGAGTTAAAGACTTCGGAGTAGTCGGTCGCTCGATAGCGAAAAGACAGCTGCATTCCGGGGGTGAAGATAACCGCGGTGTTCCGAGTGGCGGGGCTTCCACCGCACCTTCATCCCTCTCTTCCTCAGCTTCGGCAATCCAATCCATCCCCATTTCAGTTTCTGGCTCAAGCGACTTGCCGGAACGAGGATGGAACGGAACATCCCTGATGTCGAGGGGCAGCCTCCTTCGGGACGCTTTGGTCACCTCGGCGAAGGAGGTCGGCTTCCTGCGGCCAAATTCTAGCCGCGGAACCAGAGACGCGCCGGGAAACGACTGCGACAGTTTCGCCATCGGTAAACCGGAGAAGCAAGAGTTTTACAGCCCAAATTGGCCGGACAATTATCCCAACCAAACGGACTGCGTTAGGTTGCTTACAGGTAGGTGGATATTGGTCGGTGACAAGCATCGAGCGAGAAATACATCATCGTCCTTTCTTCTCAGAATTCTTTCTTTGATTTAGCACGATGATTGAATCGAATCGTTTTACCTGCACGAGGTCGCTTTCGCCGTTATATATTATCTCGAAGTCAATTGATGACGCGATATCCGCGAGCTTGCGAGCTTCCGGGTTTCCTCCCATACGTCAACCGCGGGTATGCAAGATGGACTTGATCCGGCCCGTTATAAAGCATTGTGAGGAAATCGCCCAGCCATCTCCGTGATATAGAGCTTGGTTGACGGGGGCGCTTTGTCGGCTTATCGTGACGCCTGACGCTTATTGTTAGGACTCCACACCATCCGAGTTTTGCATTCTCGCAAGGTTTGCTTCTCGGAGAATGAAGAGCTCGACCTTGTTCGCTAGATCCTCGTCTTCAGCTGTGACTTGGCAGAGAAAATTATATCGATGATATAGGGAGCGTGTATACGTGTTATTTAGGGTGGAAGGGTTCAACCTGGCCGGCCTCCCTCCTCCTCCCCTTGCTTGGCATCGGGAAAAACACTCACGGCCCGGAAAGGCCAAATTGGAATTGGAACCGGAGGAGATAAACGAGAGACTTCCGGTACGACAGGATCAGCTTGCAAAACGACCCGGCTTAGGATGGAAACAAGCACCCTGAGCTGCGCCCCAAACTTAATTATGTTAGCTTGTTTTATTACTTGATATTTAAGCGTTGGGAAAAGTGTTGATTTGACCCTCTGTCACCGACCGAATGTTACTTTTGACCAAAACCTAACCTCCATCAGCCGGAGGATTGGCTGAACAGTGCGCAGAAGGTTCATGCAAAATGTTGCCGTTAAATTGACACAATTCGAAAAGATTTTGGGTCATTCATTTCGTAATTTGATGTAGGAATTGGCACATTTAAAAATCGCAAACCAAACACGTTTTGAAGTTGATATTCACTTATGACAGTAACATGTGGTAACATGTATTGAAAATTTTCGATTTCACAAGTTCTTAACCTCAGATTTTCCGATTCCTTGATGAGGAAATATGTGCCAGAAATACATATCACAACTTTATGTTTCGTCGAAGGAATTAATAACCTTGAAAAGCATCCACCCCACCCGTCCAGGGAGAAAAATCTGAAATACCTACGTCGTACCTATAAGTACTCCCAGATTGACGAGTAAGTATCCCGATGGTCGAGGCCTGATTCGAGGAAGAAGACATCCGTCGACGCGTCGACTGCAGCCATCCGTCGAATCCGAGCCTATTTAGAGAGTCCCGAAGTTATTTATACGGGGAATCACAATGGATTCCCACAGCGCAGAGATCTGGCCGAGTTCTGTCTGTCAGAAAGTTTTTTCCTGACCCAGATTTTGCAGCTTCGTGTCTGCAGCTGGAGAGATAAGTAGCCACGTAACCGTGCCACACGTGATGCCACAGCTGGTCTGAGTTTGATTGAATCGATTGTTCCGTCCGACTTCACATAGCAATCCCACGGAAGTTGCGGATCTTCCCCAACACTGCAGGGGATGAAATTATTTTCAGTTTCTGATTGTTCAAGTAGCTGCGCACAACTCTGATGAAAATAATTGGAATCTACCGTCAACTTTAGGAGTGTAAATAGTGTGGGTACTAGAAACTAGGAGTGTCGACCTTTTGGTGGTTAGACTTGTGGAACTGCTCACTATATTAGTTCATACCTGTATTTATACAAGAGAGAGAGAGAGAGAGAGAGAGAGAGAGAGAGAGAAGATAAAAGAGATCGCTTACCTTTTTTCCCGATCCGTCACCACCGATTTTCTCTATTTCCTGAAATAATGCATTGTCGATATTTAACTGTAGGTAAAATACGTGAAGTCGGTACGGTTCTAAAATCAATTCTTATACGTATATATATATATAGATGTCGGAAAGTAAACTCTGGAAGTGTTTTATAGATAGATAAATAGATTCGCGAGTTTTACTTTGACTGGAAAAGTTTCCGCCGCCTATTAGACAAGAGAACTTTTATATCTACTGCGAGGATTAAGAAGTTTGGTGGGAATTTGATGAGTTCGAGTTTTATTACAAGTTCCTCGCTCAAGACTTTGGCAAAGCGATAGGAAGTGTTTGTTTGTGTGTGCAGGGTTGCATTATTTAGTGGAAAAAGAAAAAAATAGTACAAACATCTTTAATTAAAGGTACAAAAAATTTGTTCTTTCAAAATAACTTGTTAAGAAAATGTAGAGAATTCAGTATAACGGTGGAGAAATTATTTTGAAAAAACCAACTTTTTGTACTTTTAATCCAAGATGGCGGAACGCGGATTTTTCATCGGGGCCCGGAACTAAATGACACACATCAAAACTATTTCTAGAACACCTTTCGTAGGGCAAAAACCCCTATTGATTAGACTACATCGTTGTCCTCATCAAATATTTGGTTTCTTTAAAAGTTGATGTAGAGACTAATGTTACGTCCAAGCTGAGACTTTGATTCCATCGCAAGGTGCAGCCGGATCTGTTGAGCCAAGTTAAGTCAGCCAAGTCTCTCGGAGGGAAATTCTAATGAAAAGGGAATGGTCCTTACGGTTCCGCTACCTCTTCGCTCGGGATTTTGGATTGGCGTAAGCGATCAACCGCGTCTATTTAATGAAGTCGCTGAACCCATATCCTGCCTCCTCCTACCGGAAACATTCAAGTCTGCCTACTGCCGCCATTTGCATATTGCTTCGGTCCCCGAGCGCACACTCAAGCTCTTCGTTTCACTCGAGATTTGAATTATTTAGTTCTGATGATTGGAAGCTATTCACAGCTGCATGATCCACCCGATTAGAGCCATTATTTTCACTTTCTGCCCTAGTCGAAATTTCGGTACCCCAGGGTAGACCTGCAGATACTAAGTAAAGCTTTATTATTAGCCTTTAGACGGCCGGGATTTGAGGTTGAAATCGCCCTTGAAAAGTGCCCAAATCAATGTCTGCTATCATGTATCAACTATATACAAAGTTCATATCACAAGGCGAGCCGATTTATGGGGTTTTTGGTCCTCTAGAGGTTAAATTTTTAGCCCCAGTCATGTTCAGAACCTTGAGAGACCTACCAGCTTGATATTTATACTTATATAGGTGTCCAAATCCTCCGAAGTGAAGCCTGTTTACTCATTAATCAACCAGTTTGATTTCGTAATTCTGACTTACTCTTGAGTAACTTGTGCGTCCACCGCTAGGGGCGCTCGAGCGCATTTTGTTCTCGTATTTGAAAGTGTGCAGCGGATTAATATAATGTGAGCGCGAGGACCGACCCCGAGTATTTCTAGTTGGACTGTCATTTACGATTAGCATTTACTCATATGGCAAGATGTTGATCATTTAGAGATTTCATTTTAATTAAATATGGAATCAATAGATCACAATGAAAATGTTAAACTCGCAGTATGAATTTTATTATAATTGAAACAACAGTCACGTGACAAGGGAAAACGATAGACATTTTCAATAACTATAGTACCTCGCATCTTGCTGCATAGTTACAAGGTTATTCAATATCATGCTAAATTATTAGACGTACTGTCCTCGGATGATTCATGTACACCGATATTCGCTGTATGCGATAATTTTGTACTGAATATACTACATTCCACGGTAAAAGATACAGAAGATGATCTGCAAAGGTCCTAAATACGTCCTACTTTAAACGTTACAGTGGAAGAAATGGAAATATCTGCCAAGTTTAGACCTAAAATAGGATCTCTTGTTAGTACTATTCACCCCCTACCGAACGTAGGTCCTTGCAGGATTACATTAGGGCCAAAATTTCGACTCAGGTGTCCACTGGTTGCGGGCTGATTTCATCGGTGCAGATAAAACCCGCAGGATTAAGCCGCGCATGCAGCACCAACGCAAACTGCAGACTCCAGTCTTGCCTTCCTCTCCTTATCTCAAAAGATAGAAGACTGTTTTGGGACTAGCCGATCAAGAGTGAAAAGAAAAAAAACGTCGCAGCTGAAAATAAGCCTTGTTTTCTACCACCTTATCTTTTGCAGCGCGGCGAAGACAGACTATTTCCGGGTGACACGGTGACCCTGGGAAAAAGAATTCGCGATAGGTCAAGCCTCATCAAGATGGGCGGAAAGCGGGACTAGAGAAGAAAACGCGCCGCGGTCCCGGAGCTGGAATTGGCAATTCGCATTCGGATTGGGGATGTTTACCCCGGCTCGTATACGTAAACACAGTCTCCGGTTTTGCAGATAAACTGCGAACCTCGATTTCTCGTCGAATTCACCCGGCATTTTCGACGTCGTCCTCATTCCCATCCTCGACTTATGGAATCAGCGGAAAAATCAAACGGCCAACTGTCCCAGCTCTATTTCTTCATGCTCCTCTTATTCTTCTTCTTCTTCCGCATGGCTGTTTCAGCTCTACTTCGAATGGCCTAATCTTGGTAGCTCTTGGCTCTCGACGAGCAGCCATCGCATCTATTGATTATCATGAGCCACCTACTTCCCATCGCACTATCTGCACAACTTTGATGCACCCTGTCCGCAACAAGTTATTATACAACAGCCCCAAGGTCCAACTTCTCAGCACCTGTGTTCTAGGCGGCTTTGTCACTTCGCTAAACTCATTGCGGCAGACGTCTGCGCGAGTTGACGAATACGTGGGGAAAATCGCGTTGATTGACGAATTTCTCTCTTCTGATATCCTCAGGTTTTCGAATTTATAATTTCTGCCAGTTTCTGATCATCCCTTTTCGATATTTTTCTCTAGCTCATACTCAAAAGAAGAACCAAGGCTATGAATTCTCCAAGAGTTTCTCTCCATCATTTATTTTAACCTTGACTTTGGACCTTCCGAATGGTTCAGAGAACCCTCGAGCACATACATTATCGAAAATACCGGTATCTAAAAGCAGTGCTTACGATTAGACAAGTGGGGTAGTTTACACTTTACGACCTGTTCAGATGGGTTTATCGATTCAATTGACGATGTAGAAAATGTAAATGCACTAGCGATCCGGTAATAGTCTAGCTATATAAATTTTTATTTCCAGATTGTAACGGAAGTATTCGCCTCCGAACTTTTAGATTAAACGCGTACGTTATCGTTGTTTTGTTTGAGATCACGGCGGCGCGGTGCTGCAAGTTTCTACTTGATCTGGGAGTTTACTTAAGTTCACTTCTTTTATGTGTCCGGTATCTCACGATTATACCTCGGACGTTAGCTCATGCTCACACTGCAGTCTAACAAACTTTTGAACTCTCAGCTTTCGCCGAAGTAGGTACGTATATACACCCTGGCTTGCGCGTAAGGGGGTTATACGATATGTGCGAATGACTTGGCCATCCGACACCGTCGCCTTTCTCCATCACCTTTGTAATCGGGCGAGTGCTCTTAAGGGACTTTCCGACCGTTCACATTGCAGCATACATCCATCCACCTAGGAATAAAAATGCTCGGCTTTCTTTTTCTCCCTTACTTATAGGTATAGCTCTTCATTCCGAGTCCCCAACGTCTGCAGCCTGTCGTCTTTGGTTATCCAGGGAATTATTCAACCCCGACGCATCGTTAGGATTCACTTTATCTGCCGTTTCCGCCTAGCTCGAATCTGGGTCTAAGAGCCACCTAAAATACGGAGACGATATGGGCGCCGCCGAGGGTCCGAGACGGTTCGAGTAAAATTATACGACTATTGGCACGGTTATTTGTATACCATACGCAAGCCTCGAAATTGTGTATTTCAATGTACGTGACGATGCGGAGGCTCGCAAAAACCTCCAACGGCCTAATTTCTTCTATGCTTTCAAGACAAAGCTACAAGGATTGTTATGAGACATTTTCTAAACGAGGGACCAAATAATTCCACTTGTGGTTTCGCAAAGTCAATAGGTACGTTTTCGCGAAAGATTTTAAAACTCGTGTGGGCTGCAAAATGACTGTTAGTAGGTTTTACTATAATAAAAAAAAAAAAACATATGCCAGGATAAATTATTCACTACCTTGGCACAGAATACCTTGTGTACAATATAATATCCTTAAGGGGGTTCTATGGTCAGTTTTTACCGACTTCGTTGAATGTTTTCTATTTTTGATGTTATCAGAGGCTATATGCATAAGAATGCAAAAAAGAGGATAACAGTCGTATTCTACATATTATCCTCAACAAAAACACACCAACATATTTTTGCGTAAAATTAAAATGTACCACTGAGTTTTTTCGTTCAAAATTGCACATAAAGTTTCGGTTCTCACATACAATTTTGCGTTGCGATGCACAGCCTTTGATATCAGACAAAACAGAATTCTGTAAGACCTAACTACAGCATCCTCGTGTATCGCCAATATTTTTTCAAGAAAATTTTCAAAATCACAAATCGTACCCTCCGCCGCAGGGATTACAAGCACAACAATCGCGTACAGGAAGGGATTAAAACTGAAAACGGACGCGAAAGGGGCTGAATGAAAGAGGAGATTGGTGAAAGGGGAATAAAATTTCTCGAGTAAATGGCATGCAATTATCCGATGTAATCACTCCGGTTCCAGGCCCGCGGCCACCATCCAGAAGAAAAGAGAGCCAGCAGAGTAGACGATCCGCGAGCAAGTCGGAAGATTAAATGTTCCCCGAATCCCCACCGTCAGGACGGAGGAACGCGTGTCGGACAGAGGCGTTTGTTTTATATTTGATCGTCGGCACATCAGGACGTCGAGAGTCCAGGATGTTTATTCTTGCTGGGTCTCGACGGCATACCAGACGGCCGCCTGGCCGGCTGGCTGATGGAATGAAAAATAGCTCGGACCATTTCGCGACGATCGGCCGAAACGACAGACAGGAGCAACGAACGTGCCGACAGCCGCACCCATAACACCCTCCCACAATTTCCGCGAATTCGACTCCCTCTGGCTGCCACCAACTCCGCAGTCGAGAATGAGAGGCGGGAGAGGCAGGGGGTGGGAGGAAGGAGGGGGAGGAGATTTATTGGGCGCCCAGGGACAACCACCCTATCCGAAGCGCATGCCTCGATCTCGATGTACACTCCCCGGCACTAATACCGTTCAAGAATTTACCACCCTTTGCGCCACGTGACCAGGATGGGGGGGGGGAGAGGGGGAGGGAGGTAGTAGAGATTACCATGAGGAGATCGAACTACATGTAAACAAATAGTTGACTGAAATAAGGTGGGACTGGTGTTCCGTATGCACCGAAGACAGTGGAAGGAGTAGGATCATTCGCAGGATCATCGATTAGTCGATCTTGGGCATCCCTGCAACCAATGACACTTTGGTGCAACAGGAACACTAGCGACGCTAGTGGTACTAGAAATAAACCTGATGTGAATTATTACAGTGACATGTTTTGTGTCAATTCATTCATTTGAGTTAGGTCTCCTTATGTAGTCTCCATGGGCAGGATTACCAGTCGGCTATAGACATGCATCGCCGCATTATAGAGACTTTCGGGATATTTCAAAGACTGGACTAAGCTTTGCGAGTCCGCGTTATCTTTTCATCCACGCTTTCGATGTAGTTCAATAGTATCTGACGAAGGTTATGAATGGAGGAAATGAGAGCGTTATAAGCCCCGGAATTTATACCGAATCACCGAAATTGTGTGACCAAAGTAAGCCTTGTCCATGTCTTTTTTTATACCATGGCCACGTGAGGATATCGTTTAATCTTTGCTACGGCTAAATTGATGTGTTGGATGAATTGAGCGCGATACACTGATGTGTCGATCCCTTCGATGGTCGATACCGTATATAAGCTTCACAGAAGAGTAATTGAGCTCTCTGGTGGTGCAGTGAATTCAATTGACTTGTGAAGTCGATAAAACGGCAGAGAAACAGTATAGCCGAGAGAGAGAGAGAGAGAGAGAGAAAAGAAGGCAGGAGTGTGGGAAAACGAGTTGAGTGGAAAAGACAACTCGTCGTCGCATGATCGCGAAGACCAGTATTCTACGAGTATCTTGGAAGAGATGGGATGAGATCGTATAAAACAAAAGTAACACATAACAATACGATAAAGATGAGTAATGGCAGTAAACTGAAGTTAAACAAGACCAATCAATCAGCACTGTAACGTAACAGAAAGCAAACATCGAATGCAAGATGGAAACTTGCCGGCAGTTTTTGTGAGACTCATTTGAACCATTCGCGATTTATCGAAGGTGTGAAAATGGACCGTTGGCGGAAAAAATATATTGAAAATTGACGATTCATTCTTAGCCACATTTCTGCTCGATGTAAATGAACATATAGCCGTCTTGCAGAGTAGACAAACTCGCCAAGGACACCGGCCCGGCCATGAATGGGACCTAGACTTGGCTCAGAGATCGAAAAAGCCCACGCGAAGTATGCGACAAGCGTAAATTTAAGTTTCGTCTCCGCGGACGTGGCTCCGGGTAAATATAGAAACACACCGCAATTCCGAAGTGGACAATTTTTTGCTGTTATCAAGCCCACGAGTCAGCACAGAATTCATAGGGAATTGTTTCGAAGCTCGTGAAATACACGCCAATGTTGTCGAGGTTTGAAGAATAACAAGGCATTTTCGATGTCGAAGTAAAATTAATTATTCCTGGAATTATTGCGGTACAAATTCTGCGACAATAATGGATAATAATGCCCTCATTTCCAACAAGGTATATAATAATTTAAATATCTTTTACTTGAATAACAATTGGGGGTAGATACATTTTCAAATAGCTGTTCAGCCATCTGGCTCTCATTCATAATTTATTCACTGGGTATTTTCAGTCAGATAATTTTTATACTAATAAATGATTTCAAGTCTACGTCCTAATCAGAATTAGAAAATTTCACATTTTTTTCTTCATATTCATATTTTGTTAAATGTTTCTTACACGTGGTTCTTCTATTAGAACGAGGTGTAAAACGTTAATTAAGATGGCTTCCACCTTCGGTCTGGTACATCTGCGATTGGTGTTGAATGGCAGAACGTGAAGATTGAGGGCACTGTTCAAACCAAATCTTCAAAGGACTTATTCAGATCACGAGGCAGTTTGATTAGTAAAGACTAGCTAATATATCATCGCATAAAGATGCGTTTCATTATCAGCATCGTATTTTATCTCTACTGTACAATCCGCGTACTCCTTTCACCTTGACGAAACGATGATTCCGAGTCTTGTCTTCTTCAAAAGGAATTTTACTCGAGCAAGACACTATTTCTCTTTGCTAAGATCGATGAACTTTGTATCTATACTTCCTGGATCGATACATCCGCGCATTTCTACAGATAGCAACAATTGCACGTGTACACTCAAAGGTGCATTCTCACGTACCTCTCCAGGGATGGCTGCTCGGGTGGCTGCTTTAACGGATGAGCTTTTATTCGCCAGGGCAAATGCATTGTAAGCTCGATGGTATAATAGGTACACGAAACGATGTCATTTGCAGAGGGCAAAAAGCTTCGCTTCAATCGCTCTCATTGCAGGCCATTAATTTGCTTTTGACACATCCGCGACAGTCAAGAGTCAGTCGAGTGTATTCACTCTCTGTATCCTCGTCAGTGTTTGACGTGTGAGCCGTAGGCATTGGTTTTACGAGTAGATCACGCTATTTTTATGGTGTCAGTTTGCATCGTGGTTTCGAAAAACGAGTCTAAACACACCGAGAAAATTCGTGTTCCGTTTGATGTTTCGGTGATGATACTTTTGGGCAAACTGGAAACTTTGGTCAGGAATGTCAACAGCGTAGTGTGTGAATCGATATGCACAGTCACGTCTGGTCGGAGCCTGACTGAAGCTTCCACTTAACTTTATGACGATGAAATACAACTCCGCAGATGGCGAAGAGACGTTTGAAGCTTTCCGCTTGAAAAGTTTGCCTCTCAATGCCTCTGATGTGGTACACGATGAGTCAGGTCTGCTCGCTCGGGGCTGCTGCTCAAATTGAGTTACTATTCCACTCCAGAGGTAACGTCAAAGCTGTCAAAGAATCTCTTTAAAGTCATCGGCCGAGCCAAACGGCAGCCGCCGTGAAACGCGCATGTTGATTTATACCCGCTTTCTCTCCCTCCCTCTCTCTCTCAGCATTGAAATTGGTGTGAAAATTCCGATCAATATAAGCCAAAGCCCATCCTTGACCGAAAGAACAAGTAAAGAAAGATCCTTTTTCCTGCCAGCGGACAAGGGCATGCTTCTGAAGCTCGACTTCCGGGATCGGTTTGACATGGAGCCGAGTGACGGCTGTCGCTTCGACTTCCTGGAGGTTCGTGACGGACAACACGGATTTGCCAAAGAGATTTTTCATTGGTGTGGCAAGGATTTTCCCCCCGTGGTCATTTCGCAGTCACGGTACCTCTGGCTCCGATTTCACAGTGACGAGAACATCGAGTACGGGGGATTCAAGGCCGTTTGGAGCATGATACCCCGGCCCATGGATAGTAAGTCGCTTAGGTTGAGATCAAATCAATTTCCATACCCCGATACCATTCCTTAGTCATTTTCTGATAAATATTCTGAACTGTTACTTCAATGCCTCGTAGATGCAAAGAATAGCTATTTATGTGGCATGCCCGTAAACCGCCTGTTTTTTTGGCAAGGATAAATATTTCAGGACGAGCTGAAGGCGAGCCGGAAGCGAGTACTCAAATTATCCGAGCCAAAAAACGGTTTACGGGCATGCCACATACAATATTTTTTACGGTATGGGCATTGAAAAGCAAAACGAAGAGTGAGGTTATGTCGCGATCTGTTCGACGAAGCTACTTTATTCGGCAGTTTGGGATGCGCACTTCGAACTGCGCATCAAAACTGCGGAATAAAGACTTTATTCCGCAACTTTGTTCGCTTTACGCAACGAAAAATGCCACAAAAAGTGAACTTTTCAATGCCCATGGCATAAAAACATATTTTTCAGCTTACAGTAGAGTTCCAAGAATATTTTGACGCGTTGAAGCTCATTCATTCCTTGTCCATTTTAGTGGCACGATTGCTGTAAGTAATGAGTGTTCAGTAACAGTTCATGGTTTTGATATAAGATGAAGCGATACTCTGACCGTTGAACCTACTAAAAATGAATGTCGAGACTTGTTTGACCATGCATCTAAAATACCCATTAAAAGTCCGGATCCTTGTTTTAAAAGACAAACATTGTGTCTGTTTAATCCAAAGAGGTGATACCGGAGCCGGAGTCCTGTATGATAAATAAAACGGGATTCGAGGCAAACATCAACAGCGAGGAAGTAGAGGATCAGAAAAATATAGCTGAGAAGAACGGAGTGGCTCTTGACTGTATGTGGTCCGTGAATGTCGAAGCGGGATGGAAGGTAGTTTGGCGTCAGGTTTCAAAGCAGGTTCGGAGCTCGAATCAGAACTAAGTCAGTAACTTTCGTTTATCCTTCATCTTCCTACAGATCCAGCTTTCTTTTACGAAATTCAAACTGCAGAGGCCGAACGAGTGTGACAGCAACTTCGTCGACATCTTCGGGGAGCGGACTGACCTGCCCTCCCGGCTCAAGAATTTCTGCGGAAGCACCGCAGACCTCGTCAGCACTGAAACCAACACCCTTTATCTCCGGTATTACGCTGAGCCAAGGGCTCTCAATAGCACCTTCACATTTCTCGTCACTGCCTTTAGAGAAAAGGGGGGCGAGAATTCGAGTGAGTCTGCATCCTCATGATACGTAGCCGAAATTTTTTCCAATTAACGGTGAGACCATGAAACTCGAAAGTTTTTAAAAAATTATAGGGTTGTTTAAAACAAGAAAAAACAAAACGTCTAACTTCTAATTCACAATCACATATTTTGCAAAAACAATGTCGACAGTGACAAACAGTTAACATCCACTTTTCAATCTGACGATTAAATATCAAATTATGCTATATACATGCAATTGACAATATTTAGATAAATTTTCAAGTTCTAATTATTTGAATATTCACTTTGGTTATAACTTATTCTGCATATTAAGGGAATAATTTCATACTTAATAATCAGGTTGAAAATATTCTTGCACCTTTTGTTTTCAATGTTTATACCTGCAGAATTGTGACGCGAGAAACTTTTTTAATAGCACTACAATTTTTGGCGGAATTTCAAACAAACATATGAGAACCGTGGTAAAATACAACGAATCCAAAGGTGGATAGAGAATAATGT
Source organism: Diprion similis (assembly GCF_021155765.1). NCBI lineage: Eukaryota > Metazoa > Arthropoda > Insecta > Hymenoptera > Diprionidae > Diprion > Diprion similis. The sequence goes on from NC_060110.1 coordinate 24,302,661, forward strand.
ACGCTGAAATGTTATTGATATCGCGTTGAAGTTTCACGTCTATCGGAAAAAGTTTCGAGTTTCAAAACTCGATCCATCCGAGTGAAAATTTCCAAAATGCATTTGAATCATAAAATTTGAATTGATTTTGAATTTCATGTAAAAATTGCAGAATGCCGTGAAGGAGAATTCGACTGCGACGACGCAAGATGCATCAATGACACTCTGAAGTGCAACGGAAACGACAACTGCCGTTTCCGAACAGACGAGGAGCCCGCGACGTGCGGGGTGAGCATCATTTTCATCCAAATGACGTAATCCGCGCGACGAATAATTCATGGTCATTCAAAATATCAATTTTCCATTGGATATACAGCTTCATTTTCACCATGTGCTACATAAACGTTCAGCTATACGTGCAAAGCGTGTAGGTATATTCACCGCCGATTAGAGCCCCATTCCGCGTATTGCACCGATGACTGGTATTCGCGTGATTACGGTGAACCGATCGGGTGGTTTTGGCCCCAAACGCTGCTCGTTATCACCGCGGATCAGGGATCGGATCGATACTCGAACGCCCCGCGGTCTTGTTTGCGAAACCAGGTGCAGGAGAGTCATATGTAGCATGAAACCGCAGCGTCACGTTATGCACGTTGTTTGCGACGCTTTTTCCAAACAAGAGTGATAAAGAGTGCGAGTAAAACAGGAGGAAACAACGGGTAGAACGAAAGCGCTAAGAGCTTGCGGGTAAAACAAGAGTCTGCGCCATCCGGGAACTCCGGAGTGCTCGCATGACGAGAGTTACTTAAGATTAGGTGCTGGGTAAAATCCCAGCGTACGAGTTTTTCCGGATCAACAACCTCTCGGTGGAACAAAGAGATGAAGAGATGTTGTTAGGCTTGTTACTGGTTTCCTTCTTTATGTCACTCTGGTTACCGTGGGAACAATTCCAGGACATTTTCTGCGACACCCGAGGCTGTGGAAGCCATCTACGAAAGTGAAATGCAATCGATACTGCATTCCCAATTCCCCTTTGCTTCTGCTTCCGTTATGTCAGTTAGACACCGAGCTGTATAGAGTTTGTCAAATTATAAACTTATCCACGTGGAACCTGCGACAATTCACACTTTAGAAAAGTTGCAAGACATATGTTTAGAAAAATACTAAATTTCGACTGATTATAATATGTGTCGTGAAAACTTGTGTACTCAATGGATTTTTTGTTTGTCTATTTCGGTCAAAATTGATACCTCTAATTTTTCTAAATTTTCCCGTCATTTTGTAGAAATGCGTCGAGACGAAATATTCTTGAAACGAAGATGGACATTTTCTAAAATCAGGGACTCTAAAGCACATCATTTTGTAATGATTCAAAAATGGGATGAAAATATTGAATGTTTTTTATTGAACTTTGTTTCTCAAAAAAATTTCTTTGGAATTTATTTTTAACGATGGTTTCTCGTAGTCGAAAATAAAATAAAAAGAAACTTCCTCTTAGTAAAATACGATTTTCTTTTTAATTCAAGAGTAAAACGAAGATGACAAATTTTTTTTTCGAATTAAGCATCGTTTCCTATCGATTTGACTCGAGGAATCCTCGATACATATTCTTTAATAATCCCATGATCAGAGTAGTGATCCACGCTCTGTGTTTGTCAGTTCGAAAGTTCACAATTCCATTGTTAATTTTTGAATTAAGTACAAAAAACCTTCTCCACCAACAACAAGACAAAGCACGGCTGACGATCGGATAAAGTAATATACCAAAAAGGGGATCGAAATGTGAGGTACCATTCGGCCGTAAAGTAAAGTGATAGGAACGCGTGCAGAAACGCTAACCGAGAGAAAAGAAAGTCGTGCGAGCGACACTCGTAACAAGTTGATTATCCAACGTGCTGAACTCCAGCGATAAATAACCAATCGCGATTTATAGTCTATAGCTACCTTATGCCTGCCTGCCTCATCCACACCGACGACGGCGTCAGGTATAACGTAAAGATACTTTGATACTGTGTACGAAGCGACGTAGCCGTGGGCATAAAATGAGCTCTGGATCTCATCCTTTCGACGGATCCCCGGAGGGTGAGCCAAAATCTATTGGACCCGTGGATCGGGACGAGATCAGGGCTCGTCCCAGCTGTCTGGTGAATTTTAAGTCGAGTCAAGCACGTGATACGTTCCGTTATTCTTTGCTGCAGAACAACGGAGGCTCCGTCGCTATGAACTCGGAACACATAATCATCATCCTGGTCGTATTCTCCCTGATAATGTTCGGCATGAGCTTCGCGTTCGTCTTCAACTGCGTCCGGAAGCTGATCAGAGACCACAGGATAATCCAGGTGAGGACTAACAGAGGTTACGAAAAGGCTCGTCCAATTTGTTTTCAGCTTTTTCCGCAGCCAATTAGAAGCTCAGGGAAGCTTCCTGTTTGAAGGAGCGTAATTGAAAATAAGAATCCCGAGACTCTTCAGCTGTTTCAACCAACTTCCGCCTGTTCTCCGGGCTTTTCTTTGTTCCTTTTTTTTTTCGTTTTTTAAAGTATATACATTTATCGGAAATTCGGGGAAACGCGCAGAGCTCATCACAATGAGATGAAAGAGGGATGAGAATTTCTTTGAAATTTTCCTCTTCAAGTTGCCCGAGAACGCGGAACACAGTGAACTCGAAAATTAAAATTTGCAATTTCGCATCGCGAGTTCAGCTCGCTATAAAAACCCCGTCAACTTTCGTCTGAATTTTAAAACGTTCGTGCATCCGTCGGCGTATTAATTTATACGTCGGGTGGATGTTCGACTGACGCAGTAAGCGAAGCAATCAAATCGCAAATCGGCCACTCTGCTCATACTCAATTAGTTGAGATTTCAGTCCCTGTATGTTTCACGTCCAGCTGAATCTCGGTATTCGAAATCCTGTATTTGCAAATATATGAGTCGGTCCCGGCAGCAATCACTTGCCCATTAGCGAGCACGGCATATTCGTTAATTGAAGTCTCAAGGCTTCTTCGTTATACCGGAACCGGAACTCGAAAGCAATATCATTCTGACCGGTGATTTCAAATCTCTAGAGTAAATTGATCGGTCAGTATCACGTCGTCTACGAAATATTCTGGGAATAATTCTCGCCAGTAAATGGGGATATTTTATTTGGTAAAACTGGATAATGTCAGTCGTTTGTCCTTTTCCACATTTTAATAAAATACAATAAAATTAGAGAATATATATATAGGTAAGTTTATGCTGATATTATGCTGAGTGATTACTGAATAACTTTTATGACAATAGCAGGGTTCGAGACTTTTGAATATATTCCTTGAACGAGTCATTCTATACCGTAGTATACAGAACTGAGTTACTCGTCATGATTATTCAGTTATTTATCCTCGAAAATTGACGAGCTGATTGAAAATCAAGATTCGCGGTGGTGGCGCGACGTCAAGAGCCCGCCGCACTTTCGAATTTATTCCTCCATACTTGTTTTTAATTCCGCACTCGCTTCTAATTGTTTCCTCCGCAGGAGCACATCCGTCAGTCGCGGGAGAACCGTCTGGACGAAATCGGTCGTAAAACAACGCCATGTCCTCTGTCGTCGACACGAGTCGACTCCTGCGATCATCGAGGATCCAGCGAGTCTCCGAGCCTGGAAGTGGCGCCAAGCAAAGAGCTGCTTCCGCCGCCAACGACAGGTTCCTCCTGCGCCTTGATGGGGCACGATTACGCCCGAGAGCTGCTGGCAAGGGAGACAGACTACTCGGCTATGGAGATAAACGACATCCACCGCAGCAACAACGCGAGCAACGCGACCCAGGAACGGCTTCAGGAGTCGAGCGAGGAGCCCGAGACTCGCGACAACGCTTGCCAGACGAGGGAAAGCCTCTTCGACGGCGCTCCGATACCCCGGAGGACGACTTCCGGTTCCCACTGCTCCGGATGTGGCTGCAGTCCCAGCGCCACCTGCACCCGCCACAGCGCCCTCATCCCACCCCCGCCCCACGGCTGGTCCCTCCACGACCCCCGGTTCCCCGAACCTCCGGACTACCTCTGCAGCTACCAGCGATTCCAGAGCCCGAAGCCGGGTAACCGCGAGCCTTTCCACTCCCCCGGGAAGTTCTCCCGGCAGAGCACCATTGACTCGGGAACGACCGGGACGACCGCCGGGTCCCAGCACTCCTCGGGGAGCGCTCCCTCCAACCAAACCACCGCTGGTACGCCGACCTCCAGGCGCAACGACCCCAGGTATCGGGCCGAGGCCGTCATCGAGCTGCCCGAACTCGAGCGCCGGCCCTTCAGCATCGAGAGCACCAAGAGCGCCCCCGACGTTATCGCGACCCACTGACGGCGGAGCGCCGGGGGTGAGTGGGAACCTTACCGAAGGCGGCATCCCCGACGCGTCAGCGTCGCCACCCAGAGCTCCCTCGACGACGACGACGAGGAGGACGAGGACGAGGACGAGGACGAGGACGGGGCTCGTCGAGACGGCTCCTGATACTCCACCGCGCCGTTCTATCCCACCTGGCCAAGACGAGGCAACGATCAAGAACGCGAGATTGTCGACGGCTTTCGGAGGGGGGATCAGGTCGGCGCTGCCGTTCGATTTTGAAATTCACTGCCGTTGTAGGGTAATTGGTATCGAGGGGCTATTTGGAACTTTCAAAATCGCGAACTACTACATGTCGAGCGATTCCTAGGAAATCGTTTGAGAATCGTTCGAAGTCGCTGAAAATTGATGAAAATACGAGTTGAAATCATTGACAACCCAAGCAGAGATAATAGTATGAAATTCGATCTGGAATCGGTTGAAATCGGCCAAAATCGTTTGAATATTTTCAAAATTGAAATATTTTCTGGTCGGCTGAAGTTGCTGTTACTTAATCTGCGAGTTTTTATAGCCCCTCGGTTGGTACGCCTGCTGCATCGAAGACACGTCAGTGAAGATCTTCATTTCCGTTTGACGTACGTCGCAGGAAAGTCGGGGGAATTTTTTCTTTTACGAAAAATGAATACCATGTTTTTGGGTGAACCGTTTTTTGGAGGATCTCGATGTGACAAATTATAAATACATGTGATAGCGGTAGGTAGAAGAATTTTACTATATGACGGAAAGAAGGATCGTTTTATACGGATCAAAACTCTTAGAGGTGTATAGTAATAACGAACTTCCATTTAAAAATTCGATGCCGCAGATGATTTCATTTTTGTTTACTTTATCGTGGCTCTTTTAAATCCGGTATAACATATTTTATAGCATTAAACGAGCTGTTTTGAATATCAAGAACTTGGTTGGAGTTAGGCATTTGCTTCAAAGGTTCCATTTCACGGAAAAATTGCTGGAAACAACAATCCAATACATATCTTTGTAAAGAAACACACACGAAAGTATGATGTAGGTGTGTCTTTTTTCAACGCTAAAAATTGTCGCACGTATTTTCACCCTCCTGCCTAATTGTTAGTCCTTAATTCCTTTCTTCCTTCCTTCTTCAGCTCGAAAAATTTACATTTCCGTGTACTACAAATATTGCATCACATTCACATTAGGCTTCGCTCTATCGTAATATCATTTATAATGCACGTTGACAAACTTTGAAACGTCTTTATATTTCATACTTTGTAATCTATGTATATGTATATGTATAATAAGCATGTAATTGTAATACTGTAATATATATATATATATATATACTTAACTGATTAGGATGACTATTTTTTCATCATGACTCTCTAATAGCCGCGTATACGTATACGTATAATCTCAAGAGTTTAAAGTCTACGCGCGTTTCAGAATAACGGTGTTGCATTTATGTGTATATATTTTACCAACATTAGGTCTGCGTAATAATTTATGTGGATAATTAATGTGAATTACACGCAAGCTTGAAAAAAAAATCACGGAATATTTGGTAATCGTATTCTCTGATCTATTCGTTGCAGTTTTTTAGCAGTTATACTTGCACCACGAAAAGAGCTTAAGATCTTAAGCCAATTGTAAGCTGGAACGCGCGTAGCCAGTTTCCGTACGACCAAGAATAATCAATTTATAGTCAATTACGTACCAAATATGTTCTGTAAGGTGTACAAATGATGAAACGTGCGTCTCATTATTGCGACTTATGTATAATACGTGTATAAAGAAATGATAATGGTGGTGAAAAATCAGTAAATAGATAACGAACATCCGCGATATTAATGTACGAGGCTTTTCACGCCAGCCAACAATGGCTCACGTTCTTCTCTCTTCGACGTATATCGGATATTTTCTTTTTTCATAAAATTTAATCTTCGGGTTGAATAATTCATCGACCCAACAGCTATATATTTAATTCTACGACCTCGAATATTGACGAATTATAAAAAGACTCGCTCATCCTTCGTCAATTCTCGTTTTATCTAAAACCACTTTACAATTAATGATCGTCTCTCATCCGTGGGGGGGGGGGGGGGGGGGGAGGATCAATTTTTTATTGTACACTGAAAAGCCTCATCAGATATATATATACATAAATACGATAAAATACATGAATAAGTTGTACTTGATTACACGCTGGTATAATATAATAAAATAATGTTACACGTAACATAAACTAAACAGAAAATTGTGATGTACACATTTGTATATAAAATAATAAACTACGTGTAGAAAAGAGAAAAAAGAAAAATATGAAAAATGATTGAGAATGAAAGGGGGAAAAAACAATTCCGCTAGAAAAAAAGAATCATGTGTATATTACAATATAAAAATGTATAAGATACATGCATATTCGTGAAACAGCAGCCAGAGATCAAGATAATAAACGGAATAATTTTCAAACACATGAAGACCAGCGATCCTTTTCTTTTCTAATAAATTATCTCCTTAATATCCCGCCCAAAACGTTTTTCAAACTCCGAAAGTTAAGGAATAGACTTCCATAGTTGTTTTTTTTTTTTTTTTTAATCGACTCGATAAAAAAAAAATGCTCAACTTTGCCGATATTTTAAAATATTTAAACAATCAATTATGGTTAGGAAAACAAAAATATCTTTTTCCGGGATCCTTAAACGATACCTAGATATTTTTTTTATATTTTTAGGACTCAATCTTGCAGCAGGATATCACTTCTTTAGAGCTGGGGTCAATTTCCCCCAGTGAGGTCGTTATGCGGTTCTACCGACGTCTCACCAATTAGGGTTAGAAATCACGCTTTTATACTTAATTCGGATAAATACTGAATAAGCATCAATTATAATCGACGAGTAATGGCAAAACACCGGTCATTACGCATATTCGCGAACAAAAAAACCGAGCTGGAGCAAAAAAAGATCCTGAAAGTCTGATAAAGGAGTTTAAAACCGGAAATGGCGGCAGCCATTCATCCGCAAGTGATCGCCTCTCGATAAACCATTCAGAGTGCAATCCTCAGTTCCCCTTTTTCCTAATTCCTGGCTCTTTACGGCGGAGCTGAAGGGACCAATTCGAACTCACCCCGAAATAAAAGGGAGAGAAAGCTTTGGACTCGGGGGCTGCACAGGGAGGCCATTTGTCAAGGCTTTGTACACACGGAAATATGCGTATATAATTGTCATACTATACCCGCCTCCGCACTTAGACTCACAATCAATCCACGGTTCGCCACTTAACTCCCAAATAGAATCCGACGGTTCGTTGTCCTCCACTTTTTCCCCGTCAATTTCTCGACCTGCTGCAGATTCTGCTGAATTTTGCAGGGGAGCCGCGAATTATTCGAGGGTCCTCCGTAATTTGCAGACTCGCGGCGGGTAAATTGTCAGGTGCGTAATTGTCGAACGTGACTTCGATATCGGTTCGCTAATTTTGGGTCACGGCACGTAGATGGACCTCCATGTTACGCCGCAACCCTGCTTCTTCATATTCACAGGATCACCTTGTACCCATCGATATATCAGCAACTAGGCCGTATTGACGACACGGTAAGTTTCATTATTTAAAAAAAACAAATACGAGCAGAAAACGTTGACTGATCTAAGAAAAACTAGACAGTCCTGCAACTTTCTGCTTATTTTTTCAGAGAATTTGGAAATTTTGTGAATAAGTTATCTCAAAATCTGGACATTTTTAAATTAAACCGCAATATTTGCGATTGAAGTTCTCATCCGTATAAGAAATCCATCGACCAACAATGAGCATGTATACCTATATATTCTAAGTTATCATACCGACTGTATAGAAGAAAATTATGACCCCAATTTCTTCGCCACCAGGCTCGAGCTTCCGCCGACCCGTAGTTTTCTTTGAATCATTTTCCGGCCTGTGTATAAAAATTGTAAATTAGGTGGAAGAGATAAAAAAAAGCGAAGTGGTTAGGGGCCAGGTCTGAGCACGTAAAACTCGTTTGTCTTCGTTAGGCTATTCAGCTTTGTTGGTGCTGCTGAATTGTCCAGCGTATTAATTTTACCCTCCGCAAATGAGGCCTTTGGCTTTTCACCCCATCTCAAAGGCCATGGAAAATTACGTGTATGGATTATCACTGTGCGTATACAGGTGAGCATTTCGCGCCGCATTCTCGTCTCGGAATCTAGCAATTGCGAGCGAAATTCGAGAGATCGGCACTTATAGCCGGATAAACTTACAGCGTCCCGCTATCGCTTCTGCAAGCTCGTTTAAACTCTCATCATCCACCTCCTTCGTGCACATTCTCGGCTCAAGACCCGACTCGGAATTAGTCCGAGCACGGAACGAAGTCTCGTTGAGACTTTATTCCGTAAAATCGAATCACTGGCAATTGAAATTTCGCCAACCATTTTCGTTCGCCCTCCACAATTACATTGCAGAGACCATACAAGGGGCGAACTTCTTTCGAAATTGGTACCAATTTACATACGTACAATTCGATAGTTTCCTTCTTTCTCGTGTTCAGCTCGAGAGAATTCGTGTTGAATTTAATAATATTTGACAAACTACACACGTACAGATTTTTTCCTTCTGCGTTTTCTCAAGTGATTGTCAAAAGTGAAGTCAAAAGCGACTTTCTGTCTATGGGAATATCTCTTATCATTGTGTTTATAGATACTACAGATATTTGAATACCTAAAGGTGACAGGCATAGCTAAGTTAAAACGATTTGTCTTGCACATCGAACGCTAATTTTATTCATTGCTATTCGAAATCGCGATCAGTGGGGTCTGAGCAATATCGGGAAATAGCTGCCGGCGGTTTTCAGACGCTATGCAGTGGCTAGACGTGACTAATTACAAGCTCTGTCGATGACTAAGGGCGCGAAAACCGGAGAAACTTAACGCTGCACAAAAGCAACGGACAATAGGTTGTTATTAAGGTGCATCTGGAGTGCAAACTTGGCTGGGTTATTACGGAGATCTATGCGCATCGCAAAAGGTGCAGCGCCTACCGAGCCGATATATAACCTAATTAGGTACTATATACACGAAGGTGCGCCCGGACGCATTAAGCAAATGTTCCATAAGCTTGACTAATGACAGGGCTGGATTATTTCATACCGCCATGAAACGCCATCCTGCAGGAATTCTTCATTTTATTTTAATTGGTTCTAACATTGGTTCGCATTGCTTATACATATATATATATATATATAATATGTGTTCGTACGAGGCATAAACTGTCCATTTTTTTCAATCAAGCGAGCATACCGGATCCAAAAAAGCTGTCTAACCTTATAAATTTTCTAATTTCAAACGGTGATTTTTCGTTGTTACCTCGCGCCTCTCGCGAGGATTAATTTTAATATGAAAAAACGGAGCGCGCTGATGTCGATACGTAATTATCGAGGCTTGCCGTATATTAGTACTACATTTTATTCTTTCACGCCGTTGATGATTCGGAGTAAATATACATATATATATGTACACAAAGGGATTTCCGATAACGACTGCATAGTTCGTCGTCTAATAAAATTTAATGCGCACGCGCTATAATCTAATTCCCTAAATTCACAACTGTTAAAAGTCTTGAGGTTATAGACAGTTGGTTGCCCTGGCTAACGCCCGCCATCGGAATGTAGCGCATGCGCATTAAATTTTAGCAGATGACGGAGAATGCAGTCGTTAGAAATCCACTCTATATAAATATTAAGGTCGTTCACTTTTTACCTTTTTTTTCAAGGTACCACTCCAAAAATTTATGACGAATACTGATAAAACAACGGTCATAAAACCTGGGGGAGGTAGGAAAATATTTAGCGATCTCTACGAATTATTGTGATATTATTTATTTATTTTTATGGGTACACCTTACGGATTAACATATGTATATTAGTTTGTTTTTTTTTTTTTATACGCAACAATTCCGCAGTTGGCTGTGCTCGTCTTTTATCCGGAAGATTAATCGTCTCGAACAAAATTTGGATTACCCTAATAATTATATACGTATAACTTTCGCAGAATTGAAAATAAAAGCAGCAATATTGCGCGATGAAATCGAGGTATGATAAACAAGACACAAACAATCCAGAATATAGCGACGATAAGGAAAGACTGTGGCGGGGTAAAAGATTAAAAAATAAGGCGAAAGATAAGGCATATAAAGAACGAAGCGACGAAATCGGTGGATTATGAGAAAACGGATTTATTTCATACACGCGTACACATATATACGTGAGTTTGTTTTCGCCATGAGACGTGGCGGTAAATTCGCCCGGAGATCAACAATAAATCTCAGCTCGCCGCGGATTTTGGCCGCTGTTCGCTCGGTGCGGGACCTGAGAAAAAGCGCACCGATGTCTATACATATGTATATACATATAGCAGCTATGCACGTAGTCGGCGACGCCGATAGCATCGGAGCTTTCACCTCCCACGGCTAATGGACCGGTCGATTAACGATTACCCACGGTTCACGAGCACCGGTTACGCCGTGCCAACGGGTGCCGTTTACTTACTTACCTTTTTCCCACCCTCGCTCCCTCGTTTGCCTTCTTTCTTCGCCCTTCTTTCTATCCTTATTAAGGCCGCCTCTCTTTATTCCTCCCCTGCTCGAACCGTCGTCTGATAAGAAGAAGGGCAAAGAAGCGCAGACAGGTAGCCGGTCTTACATTAACCCCTTAGCACCCGAATGTCGTAATTTCGAACCCCGGTTACCCCTGGAATTCATTTACTCATGGTTCTCGGATGATTGCGATTTATTGTCTCAGCATTTTCTCGTTATTTATACTCCAACGTTTGTGTTATAATCTTCAATCGTTGATGACGATTCTTTGAATTACAGAAACGTTTTTTTTTTTTCTTTTTTAGTCATTTGGAATATTATTCGATTCGATATGTGACTAACCGATGTTTCAACCTTATTTTTACCCGATTTACCCGATTAAAGAAGTGATAATCTAGGTAAATGTATAATTCTCCAGAAAAAACGTCTTTGGATGACAAATCTAGATATGTTCTTATTATTTATGGGTATCACTTTGATAGTGGGCCGATTATTTGCATAATAAAATTGATATAAGGAACTTATCGTTAGCAACGTCCGTCGCTGTGTGTGTAATTGGATTCGGGATTTCAGGAGTGACCCGAAGCCACTTTAGCGATGAAAATGACGGAAGCTTTGATCAATTTAAGGGCCGAGATTCCCGGTTTGATTTCTGAAGCGTGACATTACCAAGAAGAGGAAACTTGACTTGATAATAAGTCAGTATAAAGAGTGGATGAAAGGAGTTACTTCCCGGCAAGATTCTCCTTCCAGCGACCCGGTCTTAGCGAAAGGACCTTGTGCAAACAGAAAAAGCTCGTAAGTGAATCCTATCAGAAAATCTTTGGTTGAATTAACTCAATAATTTTCCCGCCTGCGCCGATTCTTTCGATCTAGAGTAAGTTTACACACTCATACCGAGTTCTGCGGTTTTTTGTATTTTCCAAACATGCTATCCCGAAAAAAAACGTTCCAGACCTACACAACGAAATAATGAATAAAATACAAGTAACGGTTAATTCCAGCTTGTTTTTACTCCGAGGACATTAAGTGAAAAATGGAAACTGTGGAGTGTAAAAAAAGTAGATTTGAAACCGATGAGACCGCGAATTCCGTCATGTTTTATATCCAGCGCGTTCGACATGGAGAAAATCGAACTCAGCCAATCTCTTTATCGCTGAAAAAGGAAATAAATTAGCCATTGCGAAGGAACGTCAGAGTCCATACGTCCGTCGTAGGCAGGTGTGCCACGATTCACTTGGGATGAAGGGTGTGAGCGTTGGGGGTGCCCGAGTAATTACTTTAATACGTGAAACGCTATTAGCTTTATTCGGTTCCTGACGACGAGACCGAAGGCCTTGCGATTATCGAGTTAACTTTTTCCTCTCATAATCTCCCCGAATTAATAACCCAGTCCAAGGCTGCAGGATCAAGCCGGAAAAGACGCCGGTTCTCCTCGTCCCGAGTTAATTGTATTAGGTATCTGCATGACGCATAAGGATTATCCTGCAAATCAGATAAACCTTACCGTGCGCGAATTCTAAGGGGTGAATTCAATTCCTTAATTATCATTCAAGGGAATGTCGAGTACCGACGGAGCAAGCAAATCGTGTTTTCACCAATTGTAGGACTGTTTCAGCGGTATTTTGGAGAATAGTCTTCTGAATAAAGACTAATCTCAGAGTTCAGTCGATCGGTTACACTAGATTTTTTGCAATTTTAAACCGATCTCGAATGAAAAATCAATGTTTAAGCTATTGGTATTGCTCTTAATCTATTCTTGACTCAACTCACCAATTTCTTGGTACCGATAGAGTATGAAATTGTTCCAAACATTAAGAAATAGTTTTTGAAAATTGTGCTTGTGTGCTCATCCTGAAGATTTCCATGAAATTAAAGAGAACACTGTAAATATTGAACTTGCTGCTAATACTCACTCGCTTTGAGGTTAATGGCATGCTACTGAATTGCTGGATCCAATGTTTTTTATACTTCCTCATGAACATTATACGAACTTGTGAACTCAGTGAGCATATATGTGGACAAAGTTTGTCCGATTTTCTCGCCAAAGGAGAGAGAAAAAAATTTGCAGTTATAAGATTAAGCTATAAAACCTTGAAGGTTCAATATCCCCTTGGCGTGACTTAGATGCTTGCATCCGAGTGTTAATAACCTTCCTGGTAGCAGCTGAGCCCGTCCGAAGTAGAGGCTGCAGAATTACTTTACGCTATGTTTAGGGATACGGAGGAATATCGATACATCTATCCAGCGGTTTTGCCAAGAAAGCCTGTTTAGCAATTTACGAGGGCTACTGGGGCTGCGAAAGCCGACGAAGACGAATGGCGGACCGCTTCCCGAATAGATTTCCAGACTATTTTCCCTTGGCCTTTCACGAAATTTCGCTGTGTAACAATACGGGCATTCCTACGGCGACTCAAAAGGAGCCTTAAACACATCACAGCCACGCGCCGGCTCGCCTGAGGTAATTCAATTACACCCCGGATTTCTTCTTATCTTTCTACATAAACCTTGACGCTTAGCAATTAAGCACTTCTTTCACCTTTTGGGCGTTGAATCGAATCAACCTGCCCCAGGTTACCAGCCTCTTTCTGAAAATCGCGTCGACGACGTTCAAGCTTTTTGTCGATAAATTAAAAGTGAAGAAACGAAGGGAATGTTGAAGAACGAAAGTGAGACGAGAAGGGAAGCAGGCGGGTAGGCGGACGAATGATTCCTTTATTATTTCAAATTAAGTAATTTATAACACTCAGAATTTCTCTTCCATTGTACATACATACCTATATTAACACGGCTGCAAAACTTTGGCGACAAATTTTCAATCTGAGAAGTGTTGGACAGTATAATTTTGAATACTTTGCATCGTTACCCGCTGAAAATCGAGTAAACGAACATCGCGTTTTATCCGTGATTAAAATTACTGGAACAATGAGTCTGCTGGAATGAAGTTTACTGGCAATTTGAATTATACAGCTTCTTCATCCATCGCTGCCGCGCCTCTCGGATATACATATAAAGGTTCTTCCCTTTCTCGTTGATTTAGGATTGAAATTACGTTCAACTTTACTCTGTTGCTCTGTAAACAAAGTTTTATTTCATTAAGTACAAGTTCTGTATACCCTATTAACAGAAATTATTACCTGTAAACAAAAAAAGGACATTGAAGTTTGTTGTTTAAATTATCAATTCCTTTTTTCCAATGTTTAGAACTTATTTCTTATTCGAACTTTTATCACACATGATGATTATGATTTATCTTTATCTTTGTACATATGGTCCTACCGCCGTATAAAGCGGTTCCTACTCTACTAGCACGGAGCGCGGTAAAATTCAAATTAAAGAAATACATTTTCTTCACATACAGATAACAAAACTTGTTCAGAATTGTTCGCTTTCGAAGTCTCCACCCCTCAGAGCTCCAGTTTCATTTGACAATGAGAGAAACGTCGAGACGCCTTGTTATTTCTCGTCAGCTTATAATTCGGTGTAACTTCGTCATAGACACGATCAGCGTCACGTCTGTCCTTACCCCTGGAGTCAAGGATCATACACCTTGGCACCGAAATACGTACCATTATGCCCGAACCGAGATCCGTGCCGTTGATACAACACGCGAGCATACACAGGCTCCGTGAAGCGAGGGTAGATGCAGACGCACAAAACCCTTAGCTAAAAGGGTTCGAGCTGAGAGTTCGAGCAAGTTGCTACTTAACCGAGGAGCTGTGAGATCAGCCGATAAAGATCTCCCGAGGTGTAGAGCGGACGCCGCGGGGCCCGTGTAGCAAATGAATATTTGATACGCTCGACGCGCAAATATCTCTCTGCAGCTCTACTCGACGTATAACCGTGTTTGACAGAATTCCTTCTCTCGGTTCGCCGGCTTGATTTAGTGCTACCCGAGAGACGTATATACACACATGATGCTCCCAGCTTGAGACTTCTTCAGCTCTCTGGAAGCCATTTGCTTCCGGAATATCGAGAAGTGGTCTGACTTATCGTCAGTAGGTAACCACACCAAACACTGCAGATCCCCATGATTTCAGTCTTGGTGAAAACCCTGAATCGATACTGGAAATTGACTTACGAAGTATTGGGATTATCAATTTGCAATGCGTCGTCTGGTGGAAAAAATGAAACTAATGCAACCAGGCTGACAGCTGACCATTGAATGCGTTTTTTCGCGTTTGGA
Source organism: Diprion similis (assembly GCF_021155765.1). Lineage (NCBI taxonomy): Eukaryota > Metazoa > Arthropoda > Insecta > Hymenoptera > Diprionidae > Diprion > Diprion similis. The sequence continues at coordinate 24,317,734 of NC_060110.1, forward strand.
TGGCAGAACAGGTATATTATTCATTACGTTTTATTAACTTATGTGTCGTGACCGATTTCAAAGCCCGAAAATTACGATTTGCCTCCATTAAAATTAAAAACTTAGGTTATGTGGTGACAAAATGGCGCCGAGAACCAAGCTCTGACATCACGAGGACATTTTCCCATTTCGCACCGGGCGTTCCTCTGGTTTCGTTTTTCGAAAGACTTTACATGACCGTGCGTGACTATCAACGGTCTCTGAAAAAGCGTGGAAAGCATTTCGATGGATTCGATTGATTTCCGAGTGACAATGAACCGGTTTTGCGCACTCAGCGGTAGTTCTGAGAAACTTGAATATCCTTTTCCGTGGCTCGTCGAGAGACTGCGAATCACTTGAAATGATTCTGTACGCGGGTTTTGAAGCGAATTGAAAGAGCTTTTCATCGGCTGTTGCGCGACCGACTTGAAGAGTAGTTAACACCTCGCCCGCGATCCATTCGACGTCTGAATCGCGCGGCACGGGGGTTAGAAGGGGTTGAAGGAAAGAGGCGGAAGGAAGGAAGGAAGAGGAAATGGGATGAAAGGGATCAGGGAATCCGGGTTGACAACGTCAGACCTCCCTACAGCGCGGCGTGGATACGCGGAAGCCACGAGAGTCTTCGCCTCGAGTAAATCTGTGTCGAGGAGTTACTTCGTGATGCTCGATTATAGTTATATACGGAGTATAAAATCGACGGTTGCAGGCCTCGACGTTCGTTAGCGATATAATGAAAAGCAAGATTTACGCGGTCGCTCCTGCAGCACAGGCGTCGCTTGATTCCCCGATTTAAAAACATTGTTATTCCCCGTTGCAGGCCATATAAATGCAAATTCCGAATCGCGGCATGGCCGACTGCTGCCATGCAGAATCGCGAAACGCTCCAAGAGGGTAAAACGAGCCGTGCTTTGCTTTGCTTCGGTCTGCCGGCTAACTTCACACTCTACGATAAATGCTGGGGCAAACTTTTCAACCTCTGTGTCAAGTCTTGGTGCGAGTTGACCTGTAAAATTCAACACATTTCACATTGTTTCTCTTACGAGAAAGGTATCTCAGGTCGATCTCTCCGATTTGATTTCTCTTATAATATGTTATAGTGAACTAAAAACTAAGCGGCACGTATTTTTTTTTATCTGCCGTTAAACATTTTAAGGGGGTGAAACCAACCTCAAAAGTAAGGCACGTTAAGGCGTGGCTTGGCAATATCACCCACAAGAACATAATATTTTTTAATCAATCCAACTGGAAAAGTTTTCTCATAACGAGAAATGAAAAATGCAATTTTCTCAATTACAAAAAAAAAAGAAAACTGTCAAACCGCCCTTTGACATGCCTTACTTCGGAGGGTGGTTTCACCCCTTTAAAGTATTTAATTGCAGATAAAATAAAATGTTTGTCTCAGAGTTTTTAGTCTACTGTAACATATTACAAAAGAAATTAAATCGGAGAGATTGACCTGGAATACCCTCCTTGTTAGTCCAAAACCTGTCACAAAGATTTTCATTATATAACCCAATTAGAATTCTTCAATTTCTCAATACTTTGCTCCAATTGTCTCCTGACAATGATGTAAGCAAAAGCTCTTCGGGATGTCCAGTCTTTGATTGAAATTAATGATGCATCTACACTCCTATAATAATGGAATAAAAATACCTTGAAAACTGTAATAAAATTCATGAAGAAAGATCTGACGATCAGGATCTTCGTTATAAATTTTCCATTTGACATCGGAAGCACGCAGGACTTCCGATTTCACATACATCGACGAATCCCGCCGAAGGGGCGTTACGAATCGTAAACTTGGTCCATTCGGGTGTATAAAGAGAGAAGTCGTAGCCGTTGACTTCTGGAGTATTTGCATATCCACCGCACCTCCGGAGGACTCCCAGCGGTCGGATACTGATCCGCAGTCGTCGGTATTGTCTGAGGACGACGGCGAAGGAGGGTCGTGCGGGTGTACGCGTGCACAGCTATACGTATAATATTCAATTCCAGGGATTCGTGATCCCTTCCTGGTTGCGGTCGCGCCTCCCTGGAACCAGCAGCAGCTGGGAATCCTGGTCCGAGAACCAACGATCCAATTCGCTTAGTGAAAACCGTTGGGATTGAGAGGTGAGAGGTTGGCGTCACGTGTGCAGTCAGGGTTTCCGGCTCGGCTCAACTCTTAAGCCAATTACGAATCAATATTGTAATGTATTCGGTGAGTCGCGAATCAAGCTTATTCCCCAAACTCCTTTAACTCAACGTCAGCCTTGCAGCTTCGATGCAAGTGTTGTTACAAGTAACTGATTTTTCATCAAACTTCCAAAGCCCTGAGATGTAAGGAAATTGAATTTATATTGATGCAGACTTATATCGTACTTTTTTAGAAGTAATTTTTAATTCAAGTTGAAATATTCAGAAAAAAGTCGATTGCTCAAGCACTTCATAATTGGTCGAGTATTTTCCTTTGAAAAGAGAAAATAAAAATAGAAAAAAATACCCTGACGAATGAAAAAGCATGCAATATCAGCCACGACGCTCTATAACGTGTGTGTAAACGACGGGGTAGAAAATTGGCGAGGGATTTGACTAAAGATGGTCTAATCGTGAGCTGAACCGCGATTCTGGGGTCCAGGATGGCCGAAGCTGGGTGTAAGCGGTTATTGACGACTAAAACCGCCAGCCGCACGAGAATCTCGCCCTTTCTCGGCACTTACCGGCTGCCTTTCTCTCGCTTCCTTCCTTCCTGTCGGATGTCTTCCCCATCCAACGACGCCAACCTTCCTTACTTCCTCACGATGGCTTTTACATCTTTTCTCTGGACGTATAAGGAATTCGTTATACTTCTTGCCTGGCCTCGGTAAATGGAAAATGGAAAATGAAAAATGGGAGAAGGTGTTGGGCGACCCAAGACCTCCGCTTCCTTTGTACGAGGTGTTTCCTTACATTTATTTGATACATGCTGAGTAAGACCTGAAGATTTATCAGGCATTCAGTTCAGTAAGAAACGAATCGCGGCGAGAAATTAGGAAACAGAGGCTCATTGTTGAAATTAATCATTCAAATAAGTCATAAATTTCATCAGATCACTATCGTTTTGATATTTACAAAAACAGTGAATACCACGAATCGTCGATCGAAATAGTTCAGTGAATAAGCCAACTTCACTTAACAGCTGCAAATTTTTTTTATAAATGAATTCTACAAGACCGCTAGCAACTATTTTTGATAATTCGAATATATTCTAGAACAAAGCGTAGCATTTTATTTTACGTAATAAAGATTTCACATAAGTTGATTTTTCGGATAATTAAAGAGTTGAACAATAATTTAATTGCAGCTGTTTTACAGATTATCAGCTACAATTGAGAAATGATATAATAGCGTACAGTTTTTCATGAAAAATATCAGAATATCATAATGTTTCGAAGATTCTTGACGACTGATTGTCAGCGTAACTTATAGAAGCTATACTTTTGTGAAAATTCGTTGGTTTTCTTTTGTTTCCAGTAATTTAATATTATGGAGCAAGCCATAGTATTAAATTTCCTACTCTGCAATACCGACCGTCACAAGCGTTGGTAAAACAGAATGATCCAACCACCCCGAAATCTAAGCGAAATACGATAATTTTCTGTGGCTCTTAGTCTGTTCCCGTATTTGGAAGAACGAAGGATTGTTAGAGAAAATCGGGGTGCGAAATTAAGGTTCGACAGTTCAACCACCCGATATCAGATTCACGGTTCGTGGACTTTGGTGTTTTGCATGATACGGTGAGAGGAAGTTTCGGGACGACGTCGCGTCGTCTGCAGTACCGGAGTATTAATTTAATGGTGAGTAGGGACTAAAAGGGGAGAATCAGAATATCCTCGCGTTACTTAAGCGTACTTATATTCGATTCCCTTGTAATTTTATCGCGGGCTTTATTGTGATTTTACGGCAAGTTTATAGTGATTTTATCGCCCCTTTACGACATGCAGGTAAGTATTATACAACCCTACCAGCGAGGGGTTCGTATTTACCTAGGCAGAATACCTGCTACCCTCGACCACGTGTTCATATACCCGATTCCATTCCCCTCCTGCGCTCATTTTTAACCGCCTCCACGTACTTTGTAATTAGACGAAGAAAAGACGTCGTTTCGCTCCCTCGCAGCTGTAACGAATCGCGTTCTAGTGACACTCTTTACTTGATGGGATTGTTCTATGCGTCTCAAAAAATTCTTGTGCTTTGCAATACGAACAATCGAAGCTTTTCATGGTTTGCTTAAGACGATATGCTACGTGAGAAAATAAAAAACTTTTATATTCGTAAAATTTTTCGCATTTTTCATGCAGTTTTGAACGAAATACGTCACAACGAAATTGAAAATGGCAGTGCTCCACAACAAGTCTGGAATTCTCCATGAAATCGCCGTACCCACCAGTTTATTAAATTTTAACGAGGGATGAAAAAAGCGTTCCATTCACCTGCAAGTGCTGCCTCACCTGCGCCAGAAGCCCGCTTCTCTAGCTTGCAGAGGGAAAGTCACAGGTGCGAGGTGCAGCTAGACGCTCTAGTCTTGCGGATATTATCACATAGCACTACTGCCCAGGGTTCTATACTATAGTTATACACCTATAGCAGATGCGAAGATAGGTAATAGAATATTTATTATACCCTAGGAGCAGCTCTGACAATTCCTATTTACTTACACGAAGCTTGTAGAGACAGGATAGCAGCGAGCCAAGCGGATAGGTCGGCTTTGATGACGAATGAAGAAGGTCGATCAACAGACAAAATCACTCAGTGGCCTTTTGGGTAAGGTATATACTCACAATGGGAAGTCTGGGTTCGACTATTCAAAGTGACAGGGAGACCGGATGTAAATCGAATTTAGAAGGGCCAGTGGAAATCACTTAAAGATGAATAGCCCGTAGAGTCTGAAGCAGATATCATTCGCATTCTCCAGCAATGTGATTTTCGCAAGTGATGATGAAATTGAATTAAACAACGTCCCTGTCGTGCAATAGAATCTGAGAAAAATCGAATAATACAAGCTAACACGAACTTGAAAAAAGGTTTTTTATTATTAGAGGGTTCAAAGTTATTGAACTTTGCAGCAGATGGTTTTTTCACTCACTCTGACCATCACAGAATCGAATAAGAATCGCACTCACGCTAGTCGTGTTTCTCAATTTTCCGAGTGAAACAAACTGGTTTGAAGAATAATCACTGCTCCCAGGCCTCTCGTGTCAAGAGTGGCTACCTAAGTATCAGCAAACGTGACATGCGTCACGGAGATTTGATTGTGAGTGGAAACGTACACGGCCTATTTCTCCGTTTTACTGCATGTAACAGCAGTGTCTTGGCGATGTCAGTGTTAGGGGAATTCCCGGGAAAATTAATTGTCAGTAACGATGCTAATTCGTGGGGCGGAAAAGGAAAGGGTTGAAGACAGAGGGGCGGAAGATCTGCTAGGGAGGACGGAAGTCGCTTCTGCATGTGCCACGTCTAGCTCTGCAGCCTTTGGCTCGATGATAACGTTCCTCTTGCAGACTGCCGTATATCGGGGCTTGTAATCCATAAGGACGGCCGTAATTATCGTCGGAGTGCTGCCGGAATATTAATCCCACCACGTTTTCGGCTGCGATTGTACGTGTAACGACTTAGCTTCGCTTATTATTAAACACGTTTACGTTATGGATGTACCCGAGTGTACTTGCTGCGATACTTGAGATCCAAGCAGCTGACAGATCCATCATGTATCACTTACTCTTAATCACTTAATCTGACAAGGAAGGTATCTCAGGTCGATCTCTCCGATTTGATTTCTTTTGTAATATGTTATAGTAGACTAAAAACTAAGCGACACGTTTTTTTTTTTACCTGCCATTAAAAGTTTTCCGCGAATAATGACCATCCGATATCAACGTCACCATCCACTGAATGGCTTTGGCGGTTCCAGGTTCAACTGTAGGGTGACTGCCTGTCACACCCTGATCCTCGTGGACTTCCCTGCTATTCCTGCTAGGATGAACCTGCCAGAGGAGATTTGCCACAGCAAGACGTACAGCCTTGTGTATGCACAGAGGAACTCGCGTGTCAGGTACTTACATAAGTATATGGCTGGTAATGTTGCGCGGGAACCTACATAGGGATGAATTTATTTCGCCTAGCAAGGGGTTCTCGCAAAATCGAAGCCACTCGGTGAAATTGGACGAGCAATATGTACGGAAGGAGGCGGAAACCCTCAAGCGAATTATGCCCAAAGAGGGTGGATATAAGCCTGCACAACCTCGAGTTACCAAATTACTGACTCGCGCGTACCGCAGAAGCGCATTTCTCAGCTCTCGTGCCTCGCAGAGAATCGCTCAAGTAAATTTCTGCGCCTGTATCTGCCAGGACACACACTAAGCGATATCGCACGATGTGTATTCGTGTCCATGGACGCCCTGCAAAAGCTAAGTTCACTCCTCCAGACCCTGCATGATGCAACTCCACTGCAACTGCTATAACATAGCTGCGAAGGTTATTCGCTACAATAGATACGAAACGCGAGTTCCTCTGGGTACAGTATCGGAGATGTAATACACCGAGAGCCCCGTCTCTCTAGGTACATATTTCTACATGTTGCAGGTGTATCGATGTCTATTACTTTCGAAAATGTAGTAGGCAGCTTAGTTTTCCCAATGAAGACTTACAGGGGTACCAATATTCGATACCGCGTATTCATAACCGTGACTCATGCTCATTTCAGAATTCAATCTCAGATTCACTTTGAAAACATCGGTATAACAATTATGCGGCAAAAAAAAAAAAACCAGCAGGCAAAGTGGACTGGCCTGAGAGAATCATAATCTCGCACTATTTTTACGGAGTTTTTTAAACGAAGCGGAACCAGTGGACCATATTATTGGATAAAAAAATTGCATTTGTTTAAATAACTGAAGAACAGCTTAACCGATATTATTCAATATTCAATACAGGTTAGGAAAAACCGCATTGATTGAAAGCAGGCACGAAAATTTGTTCATTCGTTCTCAAGGTGTCGTCGAACGAAAAATTTATCTATAGACGATTCTCTTTCCATGTTCAGGAAGATTGTAGAAACTAAACTTTTCCCCGAAGTCAAACGAGGCGGAAATGGAAAATTGAGAACATTTTGTAGAAAACAAAAAACGGAACTGTGCCTTCCTGTAAATTGACTAAGTATTCGATGAGCGAAGAATATGGTGGAACCCGGCTAAACTAATTATGTTGGTAACTTCAACCCTACCAAAAACTGGATCTCTCAGTTTTCACGCGTTGAAGACGGATCCAGTGTCTGTACCTTAATACAGTGAATAGTGTGCACCGGAACGCCCGCGCATAGGTAGGTAAATACGAGACACGTATTTATTTAGGTAGAGGAGTCGATAGCTCATTCTGCATGTACATATGGGGGATTCCACGTCAAATTAGCAGCCCATGTACCTAACCCTCTTCCATTTTATTTATTTTTTAGTATGACGTTCATACCGATCCACAAGGGTCTCGGATTTTTTTTTCAGATTTTTTTAGACATCGGTGAAATTTCAAACAATTAAAAAACCAATTACGGTAACGCCATTTTTAAAAATCTGAAAAAATTCAGACAGATTCGTATATGATTCGGATTGTAATTTTCAAGCACTACACGATAATGGGATCTCAATATTTACCATTTTTTTCGTAAGTTTTTAGTTTTTTCATTTCGGAATTGGAGTTTCTATTGTTTTTTCTATTCCTCGATCTAAATACATGACGGAATCATGAAAATAATGTGATTCTGCAATCTATTTAGATCGAGGCATATAAAAAATAAAAAAATTAAAAACAATTCCGATATTGAAAAATTAAAAACTTGCGAAGGAAAATAGTAAATATTGAGATCCCATTATCGTGTGCTGCTCAAAAATCACATTTTGAATCATAGAATCAGTGTGAATTTTTCAAGATTTTTCAAGCTTTCGTTCTAGTAGGAAACTGATTACTTTATTTACTTATTTTATTTGCGTTTCATCAGTGGTTGAAGAAACCCTGGACAAATTCCCGAGACCTTTTCGGGTTGGTAAGAATGTGGCACTAAAAAATTATCAGAATCGAACTCAGTGAGATACATGGGCTGCTAATTTGCCGTGGAATGCCCCATATATATCCAGGAAGAGCGCTGTCTGTGATGAAATTTATGGGAATCCGTACAGAAGTGAGCATCCGATTTCGGTGCATATAAGCATCCCCGCACACGCGGACAAGCATGAGATACCAAGCAAGCTGCCCTCAACCCCGGTAAGAATACCGGGCTCCAGGAACCACAGCACGTTTCCTTTTCCAACGGTTTGTTTCTCCCGTTTATATCTAGCGTGCGCCCAGCCTTCCGCAATCCGCAGACAAGAATAAGATATGTCCCCGCGGGTGGAAAAGTCGGAGTCGGCGGTGTTGATAATAATGTCCCGACTTGGCAGCCAGCTCCGAGGGTAAAGTCGCACGACATACGCTGTGCAGGGATAAGCGGATGGTTTAATGCCGGGATAGCACCATGTCGGTTTTCATTTCACACTCATTGTCATATAATAACTACACGAGCTGGTTCCAGTCAGCGACTTTCAGGATTCACGAGCGGAAAGGAAGATCCAGAAACAAGGCGGGATTTATACAAGATACGCCTCCCCGTTTCTCACGGTGCACAAATGCTGCCAACCGTCGTAAAAATGCACCTATTGCGATTGTCACTTTGCAATGTGTCATTTGATGGAGTAAATCAAAACTAATGCAACCCGCCTGACAGCTGACCGTCGACTGTGTTTTTTGGCATTTTGATGATAAAACAGAATATCAATTACGTTTCATTAATTTATGTGACATGAGTAATTTGAATGCCCAGAAATTACGACATGCCTCCGTTACATTTAAAAACTTAGGTTATGTGGTGACAAAATGGCACCGACAACCAGGCACTGACGTCATGAAGACATTTTCTAACCGTGATTTACTGCGTCAGATAAAACAATTGGTAATTTTTTTATTTTATTTTTTTTTTTTGTGAAATTAAATGTATTCTTTTTCGCAAGTCGTTCCTGCCAGGAAAATTGAGTATCTAAACTGCACACGTACTTTGAACTTTCTCTCAATATTACTTTGAATGCAGAGCCGCAGGCAGCGGTGTTGCATTATTCGACGGATCTCATTCTCAACTCGCTTTAGCGTACGTCGCGTCGCAAGAAACGCATACGCAAAGGTATATTTTACGCCTGGGTAAATAGACCTGTTTGCATAGTGTGAACATTTTTATTTCATTGCCCCAGGGAAGAGTGCAGACTGGGGATAATATGGGCGTATGCAAACAGTTTTGCAGACTTTAGACGGTATAACAGAAACAGGAAAAACTCTTTTTCTGCATGAGCAGGAATCGAGACAGGATCAAAATTTAGAAAGGAATAAATAATTGTATAAGGAAGGTGCGAGTGTGAGTTTATTATATATTCGTGAACAACTTTATTTATAATTCTTACGATCAAATATATTATGTATTCCTGTATTTATTAACGTTCCGATACCGTCGAACATCACTCTCGAAGATGAGAAATATGAAGAATTATAGTGGCGCCATTAAGATATCTAAAGAATTATTATCGTGCCATCAAAACAAGAAATCTTAAGAATCGCGTTGGCGCCATTTAAAGAAATAATCGTCTGACAGGTTGGCAATGCTGCCGCCGCATTCAGTCAACACAACAAGTATGAAGCATCAAAGAACTATCTTTCAGTGAATTCCGAGAGCAAATATAACGCAAATATAACGCAAAAACCTGGTGGGTGAGTTGCAAGTTGAATTTCTTCTTGCGATGTGCGTACTGAATAAGCCAAACGGCTACGGCGTGTCTTGAAGATCCTTCAACGATTCGAATAATTGATTTTTTCCACACGGTGCTTGCCATACTGTTCCTAGAAAATCCGCAGCTAACCGGCTGACGCCTACTTGGAATATTTATACAATATACCCAGTTTTTCCCGCAAAATAAGTCATCGAAATTCGGCACACTGCGTTTGATGTAATAATTTTTCATACCACAGTTCTATTCGTCGCATTGTATATATCGTATTTGTTATAAAGTATTCAAGTATAATATTTGTAAATCGTGAAATAAGTAAAATTGTTTCCGGAATTTATATCTGGCACGAGGCCGCGTGAAAGGGATGAATTATGTAGTTATATGATAATTCTCTCGCTGATCGACCCTAATCGTCGTTATTTCGGTTGAAACTGTCAGCCCCTCGACGTTTTTGACAACGATTTATCCCCCCTCAGAGAAATCGCGATCCGTTCGTAACCACGCCAACACACGTTTAAAGACTCGGTATTATTCGACGGCTTCCCTCGGGCCATAAACCGAAAAATACGAGCGCCACTTCCAGTCAGCGAATCTGAATAATCCGAAGCAATTCTCTCTCTGATCTCTCCGATCCACCTCTCGCCGTATGTAGGCGATGTAGAATAAGGGCTGCGGAGGTTTCACTTGGTTTTCTATGAAAGTACAAACGTACAGGAGATAAAATTGTGCAGGTATTTCACCAAGAATTGTCGACATAGTTCTTCTCCTCCATAATGTCAATGTCTCAGCGTTTCGGCGGGAACAAAACGATTTTCAAACATTGTAATTCTGAAACTGTCAGCTTATATTCCATGATCACATTTTGGAAGATAAAAAACCGTCTTGTCAGGATTTCCTAACGTTTATTGATCCGCTGTATAATCTGGACTTGCTATTCAAAGATGATGCTCGAATTTGATATCATGGCAAGTTAATCGCCCAGCTTTATCAGGGGTCCTGCACATAACGAGCGTAGTCCTCACGTTGGTAGAATAATAATCATTACTATCTACGCTATTATATTCATATCCTGTCTAGTACCGCGAGTCGCCGCCTCTGTAGTATCGGCCTGCTAAAATTCCAGGGATGCTAGTGCAGAGATCCTCTTGCAGACCTTCGATAAACATACGGACACATATGGGGCGTTCGTTGGAAATTACTGATTTTTCGTTTGGTTGGAAATTTGTCAGACTGAGACCTCCAAAAACATCTCCAACGTCTTTTTCTTGTATGTAAGGTCTGAGTATTGAATTCTCAAACCTGTGTCTATTCCATTCAGTTTTAAAATACATGATCAAAAAAATGACTAAAATATTGAATTATTCCTTTTTATTTCGATCAGTTTTCTTCTGTTCCTTAGAACAGTTTCAAGTATTAAAAATTTGGAATTTTGTAGGTTTCAAAAATATCTTACTACTGTAGAATATCAAATGAAAAGAATTTCACTATGAAATAGATCTTTTAATATGAGCGGTACAAGTAATGGAATTGTTTAAAAAAACGGCGAACTACAAAAACGCTTAGATTATTTGTAACTCGAATGTTTCTGAATATTCTGACGACGCTATACTATAGCCTGAAAAATTTCAAGCACACCGAAAATGGCATAGTCTAAGCTCCTGGGATTTGGCACGGAATGTCCTACGCGTATCGTAACCGAGATATGACCATCAATTTTGATCTTAAATGGAATTCGCTATGCGCCGTTGTGTATAAAATGCAATATCGGTATTGCAAGTATTAATTTTAACGACTTGACGTGGACAACGTGGACCTGGCATTCAAGCTTGCGGCCAGGAACGTCGACTTGAAATCCGCAACCGCATAGCTGTTCCAGCATACCGGAGTTCAGCTTGTCGGGTGGATGGGAAATAAATGTCTAGGGGTTAGAATCTCGAACCAAGGGTTGTCTCAGTTTTGATGGAATTGCAAACAACCGAATTACCAGGTTCGTCAAAAGCGTGGCTCCCCGTGAATTTCACTCTGCGCGATGTATATTTAATATTTATATACGTGGGAAAATTTCAGGTGGAATCACCCACACTTCGCTACTTTTTCTTTATTTTGCATTTGCAATTTTTTCAGAGAGTAACCCATACTTCTACCCATTTCTTTCTCATACGCATTACAATTTTTTATTCCGCATCCCGGCAAAAAAAAACAGAATACATGCTACATGTGTTTCCATTCTCTGATTTTATTCATCAAAGCTCGGCGTAAGCTTTCGTGATGTAGAATTCCCGAATTCCGTAATAGGTCCTGATCGAGCATACAACAGTTGTTCCTTTTCTCTCGGTCTGCTTTGATATACCGCGAATATATACCTCTACAGTAATTTCGTATCCTCGGATATTCGCGAGGAAATTCAGCGCCTCTCGAACTCGTTATCAGAGCAGTTAGAAAGAAATTAAAATCCGATTATATCCAGAAAAAAGTTTTATTTAAGAAAAGAGAAAATAACGTTGTTAAAAATAATCGAACACTAATCGATTCCCGTCTAAAAACTCAACTGATTTTTCATACACCCCACCTAACGATTAAATGTTCTTTACTCCTCACTGTGATAGGAAATTTCGTCAGGAGTTTGAGGCCGGCTGAAATTCCTTCGAGTAAACTTTGTAGATTAGTCACGACCGCGTACCTTATATACGTTTTCTAAATTTTTTTCTACAACTTAGGATCGTTAATTAATTTATAACGAGTTTACGATTAGCCATAGACTGCCAAGCATAATGCGGTTCACGTCCAAGTATATTTATTATATGTATATTATTATACCCCCATACCCTACAAGAATGAGACACTGATCATTAATCACAAGAGTAAAGGAACGTGTCGAGTTATTATATGTACACAAATTTTAGATGAAAAATAGCAAGAGAAATTGAAAAAAATTTAAGGACTGCTTATTAGTTCGTGAATTGAAAAGCGACTATATATACTCGTGTATCATCGATTCATACGAATTATGCGACGTCACTCAATCTGCAGCTGTGCCTAATACAGTCCCCTGCAGCAAACGAGCTTTCAACCTGAACCCGAAGTGCGCCAGGCGAATTGTTGATCGATCCGAAATGTCCGTCCCTATCAAAGGATCGGCCCTCAATTTCTCCCACTTCCTGCTTTCCTCTGATTCGTCACTCGTGCAGGGCGTTGATTACTCTCGCTCTCCGCAGTTGGACTCGTGGCCGAACGATTTCAACGATTCTCGTTTAATAAATTGCCCCTTGTCCGGCGATCCCGGTGATCCTAGTGATCTCGGTGATCTCGGTGATCTCGGTGATCCGGGTCGTACTCTCTCTCCGCAGGACCTGCGTCCATGTCTCATAAATACGAGGCGGCGGTCGCAGGAGCTGGATGAGAGAATCGCTTCACCGAAAGCTCGCATAAAGCTGACGTCCGCAATACCGGACCTTGTACGCAAGCCTCATCTTTATGCGATATTGTAATCCCTTCTTCACCCGTCATCCTCCTCGTTTAGGCACGTACCTACCGTATTTCGGAACGTGCATGCAGACTCCGCATGTTTCGTCTAGCTTAAAGGATTTGCGTGTTAAGTGTACTGGCAAAATAGTTTCACGAATTAATCGAGCCGAATTCATCAAAGAAATGTCTCCTTAATCACGCGAGAACAAATTAAATCAACGGATTCGCATGGGAAACGGTCAGTTGTTAAACAATTTTTTATACATCATGTAGGTGTTATTGTTACTTTCTGTTTTTATGGAAAAATTGTAACGCATATCCAATTATTCGATGGATGAAAGCTAAATTTTTTTCGTAAACGAATTATCGACAAATCGCCTAAACTTGCATATTTATCTGATTCTTCGATTGGACGAAAAAAATTTCATGAAAAATTCATGTCAGATAATTTTTTAAGTACTTATAATTATGAAAAAAATTAACTATTATTAATTTATCTTGGGCAAACTATACGAATTTGACGTTAAAAAAAAGATGAACTTGAAAATATATCTCGTCCGATATTATTAATTACTGAAGTATATAATAAAAATTTATGGGTTTCAATATCTTTCCTGCACCACAAGGCTATAAAATTTTCGGTCTAAGCTTATCAAAACTCAATTCAGTTACCGATTTATCCATGTCTGTATTTCCTAATTCTTCCCTCTTGATACTTTTCCACCATAAAAACTACACACTTGATTCTCCCTTAATCTTCGCATCATATTTTGTCGGTGTAATGAACACAGTATCACAATTCTCATCGTAGATGTCACCACATTTCCCCTAGACTCCATATACTTCGTCCTATTATACACAACCATCGAAGGGGAACTCGACTCACCCTTAAAAAAAAAAAATAGCTTCCCAATTGGAAACGACGAGTATGCTTACGTATATATCTTTCTCAATCTCGAGTCACATTGGCTTTCGATTTTTGACTATCGATTTCACTCACTCGGGGGTGGAGAGTCCCTATAGCTCCCGGTTTATCGCGTCGCAATCTTCCTCCTCGAGTCATCGAAGTGCGGTTGATTCTCCTACCCTCTCCTCTCTTCACGAATTTCTTCAAGGACCTACTCGGAGTCTGTAGTATAAAAGCGGGCGAAGCGGTAATGACCACTTCAGATCTTCGTCGGGATTCTCACCGCGACCGCTGCGCCAGAAGTGAAATGTATTTTCCGGGCTAAAGCAGCGCCGATTCCCGTTCCTCGTACGGAAACCTAGAGTACCTACAGGGTGTAATATGTATCTACTCACGTATATACAATGAGAAAACGAGTAAATTGGAACCGGAGCGAGAGTGTAGGTACGTGTTGCACACGTGAACAGCCCGATACCGAGCAAAGGAGCTCCAGTATCTCTTAGTGATTGCCGGTGAGGCGTGAGGAGCGAAATTGTTCAAAGTTCCAGGCTTATATCGGCTCTCAGGAGACTCGGAGCCACGCCTGGGAGGCACAAAGAATCTAGGAAGCTTCTCAACGCGTGAAAATCCTTCTCACGCTCACTGCGGAATGAGGAATAGTCGCATTCGTGTACTAAATAAAGATTCTTCTCAGTATATCGGAATACTAATAATGATAATGTGACAGGAGTCCCAGGTTACGCCGAAATATTGAACGAACCGAATGTCATGCGCGAATATCAGAACAGTACTCGAGAGTACCAACACTAGTGGAAATATAAAACTCGTCAAAGCGGCGGAGAGGGGTGCAGACCCGTATCGCAAACTCACTCACACGGAAGGAATTCCAGATCGATTTTACGGATATGATTTCTTTTGTAATATGTTATAGTGAACTAAAAACTAACCGTCACGTATTTTTTTAATCTGCCATTAAACACTTTAAGGGAGTGAAACGACCCTCTAAAGAAAGGCATGTTATGGGGTGATTTGGCAGTTGTTTTTTTTTTTTGTTCAATTGAGAAAATTACATTTTTCATTTCTCGTTATGAAAAGACTTTTCCAGTTGGATTGGTTTAAAGATATTATATTCTTGTGGGCAAGACTGCCAAATTACCATTTGACATGCCTTAGGTTGAAGGGTGGTTTCACCCCCTTATAGTGTTTAGTGGTAGGTAAGAAAAATACGTGTCGCTTAGTTTTTAGTCTCCTATTACATATTAGAAAATAACTGAAATCGGATAGATCGACCTGGTATACCTTCCTCGTCAGAATCGCCAAGAGCTCAATCTCGCAAGTTTAATGTGGACAGATACGTTTTGTATTGTAGTATACATATGCCTCATGTGTGGGATGTAGACGTGTACAAGGATTCAAGTTCCACGGGTCGCGCGAGCGGAATATTGCATAAGTTATTCAACTTCCCGAAATATTAGCATCCGACATCGCAGCCATAGACGTAAAATAGCGCGAGTTGAGTTGTGACTGCAGCAGCCATTCGGCGGCTATGAGGGAGCTGCAAAATTATGGAGTGTCACGATAAAATGTCACGGCTTGCTAAATTGCCCAGGACAATATTCTCCGAGTGGTTGTGAGCCAGCCAGCGTAAACAACAACAGCGACAGGGAATGAAGACAGGGTGGATTGCGACCCGGCAACCGGAAGCGGAACCGGAAACTGAACTCGAGGGAAGAAGGAAGGTTCCAATCAAAGGTGCGGAGCGGAAAGAAAGCGCGACTTAACACTGGCTGTTAGCCCCGACGCACTCTCGCCGATTGTGATTACTCATGTCCCTATTATTATTATTATTGTCGTTCCAATTCCAAGCCAAGCTTGAAATGTCAACGAAGAATCCAGTTAATCATAGTTTCAAAAAATTATCGAATTTACGAGAAATTTTCATGTAATTAATATAAAGAATACAAAAAATTGTGACCATGTCAAACCCAATATAAAGTATAAATTAGTATTTGATTACTCGGTTGGTAAAACCAGGTACCGCCCTACCTTGTGAATCTAACTTTCGAAATCGTTCTAATCGAACCAAAAGTTGTATAACTGCTATCTCGGAAAATTTTAAGTAATACATCGATAGTCTACAGGAGCCAGATTGCTAATAAAAGAATACAAAAGTTTACTGTCAAAAAAAGAATCGCAAGTTCAAGAAGAAACTCGGGAAGGAAATAGTTGAGCTGTGCCCAACTGTGCCCATTAGAATGATCTACACCGCACGGTGACTCGACGGTTGTTTTTCTTCGGGAAAGACTGCGGGATGAACGGGTAACCGGAGGGTGAAAGTCGAGGGGGATTTACCCTCGGTGGGTTTAGATAGATATACTACAGGGGCAGAGTGTTCCCAACTTTCAATAGAGGTAGTCCCGTACCCAAGGATCCGTTGTACGAGTTAATTATCAGAGTTGTGGCGGGGGAAGGGGGGGGGGGGGGGGCAGAAGGAGATGCGAACCTATACGCAGGGTTTGGAAGCCGAAATTCCGAAAGGGGACGGCAAAGGACAAAAAGTCAGAGGTCGTTTCTGGGTTTTTCTTCACGGAGGATCACAAATGGTCTGCATGGAGGACGTAAGCGTGTAGAAAGATTTTTTACCGCACGTTAGCAATACGATTTCTGTTGTATTTATATTCAGCCGAGGGAAAATAACAAACGGCGAAACCTTCGCCATTATCCCCTGTTTCTCTGCGTGCCAGCGAACAACGATATGTTGCAGCTATTTGTCGCACGGGATGTCAAGCGGAAGATAAAGTACAGCTTTTCTAGAATGATCGATAAGCGGATCAGGCTCAACGTCCCTTGCTCGGAATTATATCGAATATATCAACGCGGAGGTGCGGACTAAAATTGAATTCACTCGTACTCGCGTCTGATGCACAGGCGGGGAGGAAAATACACGCGATTCGTTTATTGTAATAAAATCCGACCCAAGAATTCCGTTAATAACTGAACCCGGCAACCTGTGATCGAATTTCATTCGTTTCTGCGTCACATATCGAAAAATAAGTATTCAAATTCGCATGTTCATCTACGAGACTACTCTTTTTTAAATAGCAATTCGCAAAGCCAATATAAAGCGGCTAATTTGCTGAAAAATTTTACACGAAATGTCAAACATCAGCTAATATTATGTTACGTTTTATGTCCATTGAAACACTGCGGCAACTCACAGTTGACCCCAAAATTGTGTAAATACTGATGCTCGACTATTTTTAGAATCATTTATCAATATTGACGTATGAGACCACATATGAACTATACACTCGTATCAAAGTTTCTCTGATTCAAGTAAAATTCCATTCCACGGACGAAATATTTTTGAACATATTTTTACGACCGCAGTAAAATTCCTCGTTGATTCACTCGGCCTTAACCAGCAGTTAAACGCTATCGAATATCTGGTGAAAAATCCATGTCACCGTGTTCAATAGTGTTTGTTTTATTTTCGAAAAATTGTACGAACACTAACGTGTGCCGTGATAGAATCTGCGCAATTAAGCCTCATTACTGCGTTTTGATCTGAAACCAAAGGTAACTAAAGATTCTAACGATCGTCTCTCATTAGATCGTATTTATAGGATTTCTGACTGATTGCGAGAGCGCTAAACACAAGCAGACGAACTGCAATCTTCTTGCAAAAATGACAATGTCAGTGTCCAGATTAGGATCAAGAGAGTGGCTGCTCCGATGGGCAAAGGGGATTTCTCGAGCTCCTGCAGGTGATGAGGCTGCGGTCGCAGCCCCGGGGTACTCGTTCGCTTTATACAGACACCGACTGCAGGGTTTCATCGTCCGTCCCTTGGCGATCCCTCTGGGACCGTATAATGGTCAACGACGCTGGTACCACGCCTAGATGTACCCGGAGCAACGTACCCTCAACCCGTCCCCGGGGCACGAGGAACAACCCTCGTTCCACCGACCATCGAGAAGAGTTTCCGAATCGAATTCCGTCACAGCAACTTGGCTTACATCTTTGAGCTGGTTTAGGTCTATCCGGATATTCACAAGTAGAAGGACACCCACGATTAATTTAAACAAACAATCCTTGGTTTCTTGAATTACAAGGATGCATGGTACTGAGAATGAAGTAAAAATGTGATTATGTCGAAGGTTTGATAATTAGTTTCAATAAAGCTATCAGATACTTACTAATTCTGACTCAGAAAAGTCACCGTGACATAGAAAAAGTTTGAAAACACTGATCATTAACTCCAAGCGCCTAATTATATCCAAAGACATTCGGAAAAATAATCAAATTTTATCACTTTTTCCACTGAATATTTCAGCAAATGATAAACACGATTTTCTGAAAATATTCTATGCAGATCACCGGGACTTCTTCAATTTCACCAGCTCTATTTTATTCTGTTAGGTATACGAAAAACGTACGATAAGGATTCCCAACTGATCAGGGCTCGTGTCACTTTACTGCGCCTACCTTCCACGGTATAATTAATTACAATTCTGTATAATACACGCGGCAACTCGAAGCTAATTAATTTAAGAGCGTGAGGTGATTACCTGCTAACTACGCGCAACCCGGCGCTATTATTCAGGTCGTTAATCAAGCAACAATGCGCCTGCCCCAGGCGTGTTCTATTGGAGGCGGGGTTTCCTTTTTTATTATATCATACAATATATATCTATGCATTATGATAAGTTGCCCGAAAGCAAAGTGCTTCGTGGACTTCCACCCCGTGAAGCCCGGAGCCGTTCGGGCTAAACGATTGATCGGAACAAACCTCATCCCCGAAGAAAAAAGCCCGAGGGTCCTTTGATGGGATCAACGTGACACCCGCAAACCGAGGTCGAATTCGTGAAATCTCAAGTTCGCTTGAACAACGGTAGTAAGTATCGTCTTTCCCGAGCCGGTTGAAGTGCCAAAAACTGAACAACGACATGTGATTAACGTTAATTGGTTACTCTGGGTGAATTTCACCCGAAACATTTTTCAAACTCGTCGTAGAGTTTCAGAAATTAATTCTGTGAAAAAAAAATTGCATAACATTTTTTTTCCGTCGATCCTTAACTTTGCCGATGTCTTACAATATTTACACAATTAATTTTGCTTAGGAAAACTGAGAGAGCTTTTTCTGCGATCCTTAAACAATATCTAGATATTTTTTATACATTTTTGAAACTCATTGTTGCAGCAGGATATTACTTTTTGGAACTGGGGTGAATTTGACCCAGTGCGACCGTTATGTGATTCTATTGAGATGTGACCAACTACTATAGGGTTAATTCGGATGAACGATGTATTCATTCCGTAAACTATATTATCTTTTATAGTGAAATCTGGAGTTCGGGTTATTTCCATTTTTTATTGCTAATGGAAAGAAAATGAGCGTTCGGCTGCATCGGCTTTATATTGAGCTAAACGGACGTTTAGGGAAATCGGAGCTGAAACAGATCAACGAGAAATGGAAGTGACGTGATTGCGGAATAATCCGCTTTCCTACCTAGTGTCTGTCTGTAACAACGAGAAAGGCTTGCAAAGTGGCTCTCGATTCAGGAGGATTTTGGCGGTCCCTCCGAGAAAGACCGACGATATACAATCTCGAGGTTGATCCATTCCGTCCCACGCGTTAGGGTCTCAACGAAGAATGATTATCCGGTACTTCCTTTATTACGTTCTGCCTGTCTATACAAATTTCCGAATAACCACGGTGTAACTATTGGGTTCTAAACGTAGTTTAATTTGATCGAATCCAGAGAAAAAACGTTGTCTCGGGGTTTTCGGGTTCGCTGATTACGATTCTGACATCAGATTTTGAAAATTCAGCATGTCGAATCTAATCAGCGACTCTGAAAACCCTGGCATAGAGTTTTTTGACTGTATTCGATGAAATTTGAAAATTTCATCAGCCAATTTGAACCTGCCATCGTGAATTTTTGAATTCTGATTTCAAATTCGTAGTCAGCGCTCCCAAAAAGAATACAAAACTATCTTGTTATAAAACTTAACTCAGCACAGTGATGTGTGACTCAAAGAGTTAAGCACAATTACGCCGGAGAATAGTAATCAGCTCACAGATTTCGGTCAGTTATACGAATATAGCAGCCCTAGCAGCGTTACCTTCAGTTGCAAAAATTCGAGAATACTCTGCGGTAAGTCTTTCTACAGAATCAATACAGAATCTTCCGTGACAACGACTTTTTGCTACCTGACAACAGACTTATGCAAGAATTCGGATAATATAGATCCTGATGCCAGACCCACAGTTCAATGTGGAAGTAGACACGTCGTATCTGCAGTCGCGGCTGGTAGACAGAATTGCCTCAGAATGCTACTAGGAAGGGTACAGAGAACTTATTGCAAACTGTTGGGCTATTCATTGTGTTGGGACTTGGTCGGGTAAAATGGAAATTTACCGAGCAGCGCGTGAAGTCTTGGACTTTTCCGCCTTTTCGTTCAGTGGAAAGTTGGAGCTCGGTTTCGTCAGCGTCGCATTTGTCACTCGGTGAACCATGTGGGAATTTACGTGCCAATTTCTACCACCCTCATTCGGAGGAATTCAGGGTCCTCGTAACGCTGCAGCGTATGCGGAATTTGGGGGTAGAAATTCGTTAATTTCCTGAAACTGCAGGAACGTAATTATCTCCGTGGTCCACCGCGCTAATTATAACAACGTGAGTCGAGACACATCGTTATGCGGCTGAAACGAATTCGTCCGGATAGCTTCCCTTCTGCAGGATCATCCCACCAAGCTAAACGCCAAAAAGCACTCGTCCTCCCTGAGGATGAATTCCTGCTGAGAGGTTTTGAGTGAGTTTCATCCAAACATCAGTTGTAGGAACTTTTCGAATGAGTGGAATCACAAAAACGTTAGTTTGTGGAACATCGCAAAAGCTGAGGATGTGTTCGCTAATGGATAGTGAAATGAAGAAAGAGATGAGAAAATTTTTCGGGGTAGCTAAAAAAAATCTCACCGCCGTCATCACGAGAAAAGATAACTCGGAGGACGATAACTTTCAAGTATATATATATGTATACAGAATACCCTTCCTCACCACTGGGAAGCGTGATACTAACAGAAACTAGTGAAACAAGCATTAAAGATCCATAGCGTGAGTGCCTATAGTGACCAAAACCAAATGTATCTGATCATGAATTTCTTGTCTCGTCAGTCATCTTCGTGTTCTCGAGTGAAAAGTTCGTCCTCGTTCGACTGTAATCCGATAGAGATGAGCCCGGTTGTTTCAATTTATTAAAAAATGATGCTGATTATTAATCTCTCGGTTGATGTGAATTATTAACTCATCCAATATATTACAGACAATACTTAACAGGCAATAAACTCTGTGATTTATTAATTTCAACGAAACGACTAGCGATAATCCAAATTATTTACAAAATACGTTATAAGTAAACTTATATCGGCGCATTAGAAATCGTCCTTGCTTTCTAAAAAATCTCGGTGTAAGTAACGCAAATTAATGCACGAACACCATATCGACACATAACAAATTATCTTTCGATACAGTTATTTCCATTTAGAATATTACCAATTATTATTCACCGTCACCTAAACTTATCTATAATCGCAGTCAAACCATCTACCAGTCTTACACTTCGGGTTCAAGGATTGCGATAGATTCATAGCTGACTGATCGATCACCATTTCTGTGACGTGAACGTGACCCAATTGCTACCGTAGAAGAATTAGGCGAGCAGGTTGCAGTTGAAGACCAGAATTTAGACGGACTCTTGGGCCTTTCGGTACTCGTAAATGCTTCCACGTTCGACAAACTTTCCCGTTACAGTCTTCTTAGCGCTGATTGCAAACCCGTTGGAACTAGGAGCGCCGTAGCCTCCACCGCCAGGCGTTTCCAGGGTGAAGATATCCTTCGAAAAGAAGAAAAACATTAGAACAAACAATTGCGGATAAGAAATGTCAGAGTGACTCACCCCAGGAAAAACGGGAACCGCAGTCTTCGGCCCAAGATTAATGGCGCGACCGTCAGCCTTCTTCAAAGTGTTTTTTCCGCGGGCACCTGGAAGTCCACCCTCAAGTCCCGGTGGATTGTGGACCCGTCGCTCCGTCAGTACTGACAACGTCATCGGAGCCCTGAAGAGAATCTCTCGAATCACTCCGTCGCCACCCCTGTGAGCTCCAGAGCCCCCCGTGCCTTCACGCAAGGTGAATTTCTTCAGGATGAGCGGGTACCGTTGTTCCAAGATCTCCGGGTCTGTGATTCGCGTGTTTGTCATGTGTGAGTGAACTCCGCCTCGGCCATCCCAAGTCGGCCCCTTGAAGAACGAGATAAACGAAGAAGAGAAATCAGTACAAATGTGAGGAAAATAGTGGAGGTCTTTATACCGGCAAATTCACCGTAACCGATAGGCTGAAATTTGGCAGTATTTTTTACACAGGATTGCGAGGGTGGGAAGAAGATCCGCAACGAATGATTACACCCACCGCTCCACTGCCGCCAGCCACAGTCTCGTAATAGCCCCATTTCTCGGTCCCAAGTGTGACGTTGTTCATGCAGCCCTGGGAGGCAGCGCAAGCCTTAAAGGCGGCGAGTACAACGTCGACGACGCGTTGGGACGTCAGGACGTTCCCACCAACAACGGCCGCGTCCTCGGAAGGATCGAGCAGCGACCCCTTGGGGATGATAACTCGCACCGGTTTCAGACAGCCCTGAAACCAACCGACAACGTCGTCGCTTATTCTAAACAAACCGAGTATCCGTGACTGACGTTACCGTTGCTCTTGTCGTGCTTCGAGTTCGACTCACCTGGTTCAGTGGCATGTCTCGCCCAACGATACTCCGCAAGCAGTATATCAACGCTGAGAGAGTGATAGCTCGTGGAGCGTTGCAGTTTCCCCATACTTCGTAACCCGTTCCACTGTCAACAGAGGCGTGACGAGTTCATGGATAGTTCTTTCGTGGTGCGGAAGATATTGTGAGGATAGCAAAAATAAAAATAAACTCACGTGAAGTCGAAGAGCGCCTCGCCACGCTCAACGTCGATATCAACGTGGAGTCGTATTTCGCTACCATCGTCGAGGTAGTCATGGGCGAAGAGCGTTGTGACTCCCGTTTGCTTTAGTGTCCTCAGTCCAACCTCCTTCAGCATTTCCCGAACCGCGACTTCGGCGTAGTTCTGAATGTGCCCCATATACGCCTGAACCACGTCCAGCCCATAAATGTCAATGAGTTCGTTCACGAGAAGCGTACCCTGAGGAAAAAGACAGAAAAGAAAAAAAAAACTCGGATTAAAAAGTTACACGTGATGTTTGTAAGTGTTTGAACATTATACTGTATGGATAACAAACCTTGTGATTGGCTGCAATCTGTGCTCTAAGGTCACTTAGATTGTCAGACAAGTTCCGAGTTCCTGAACTACCTGGAATCTTTCCAGGCTCCATCAGTTTCTCAGTCAACTCCTTTTCTCTGAAGATCCCCTTGTGAACTAGCAAGAAACTTTTAAAGGTCGCACCTTCCTGCGGAGAGTCATGAAGGATCGTGAGATGAAGAGTGGGGAAAGCGAGAAAAAATGCGGAACAACTTTCAAAAAGAATGTAGAGTTTACCTGAAGAAGAGTAGTAGAATTTGGTGGCATCGAACCGGGCGTTATTCCTCCGATGTCGGCGTGATGACCCCGACTTGCCACAAAAAATACTGGATTCTCTGAGCCGCTAAAAAGAGGGTATGTAGATGAAATTCTTCAGTTTATACAGTAAAAACATCCTCGATCATATCATTATTATTTGAAAATAAATTTGCTCACGTGTGAAAGACGGGTGTGATAACTGTGAGATCTGGAAGATGAGAACCACCGGCGGATGGATGATTGGCCAGGATCACGTCACCGGAAGTGAAGCGTCCCTCGAACGCCTTTATCTAAAAACAGGAAGAGCTTGAATATAGCTTCTTTCGTGAAGGAAATGACTTGAAGATGAAACGTTTACCTGATACTGGACGGTCTCTTGCATGGCACCAAGATGCACCGGAATGTGAGGAGCGTTCGAGACGAGACCACCGTCCGGACCAAATACTGCACAAGAAAAATCGAGACGTTCCTTGATATTCGTCGATATCGCAGTTCTCTGAAGTATCCTGAAACAGAACATAACGTATCTCTCCAATAACCAAGATCCTTAGAATTGCTTAACACGGTTATTAGCCCAGTTCAACTCAACCATATAAACAGTTCTCGATAGAAATACTAACCTTCCCATTTGCTCAGCGATGCTCATAAAACGGTGAGAGAAAATGCTCAACTGGATCGCATCGAGCTCTGGTGTAACTTCGCTGCGGCGAGCTGCTCCGATCTTGATCATCGTGTCTCCGCGCGACGTAATGACCGCTGAGCAATTCGGTTCGATGAGCAAAGTACCAAGGCCATCCATGATAATGGCAGGACCTGAAAGAGTGTGTCCAGGTGCCAGAGCATGCAATTGATAGACGTTGGTGTCTTGATACCCGCCCTCGAAGTAGACTCGGGTAGTCTGTTTAAGTCACCAGTCAACATGAAAGCAAGAAAGTTGTATAATTACCACTAATACAGAAATCTTCCCTTCGCACCGTTTCGTATTTACCTTTTCCGGTGTAGGGATTCCAGACGACTCCGGTAAGGCTGACTCTTCGGAAACGACTGTTTTTCCAACTCCACGAACTCTGATATCATCGACGAACACTTTCCGACCAGGCATTGTAAAGCCAAACTCTGTCTGATACCTCAAAAAATATATTTATATAAAAATAGTGTTAATGAGTTTGTATTCAGAAAACCGCATCGTCCAAACGATCTATGAAAAATGAATCGCCTGTGGACTGACCTCTCAAGAAATGTAGTTAGAAAATCACCCTGAGCTGTACCCGACTTCCCAGTCTTCGGGGCACACATGAGGGCGCAATCTGTGCCTTCGTACCGCAGGTGAAGGAAGGGCTCGGTGAAGATGGAGGACTCCTCGAATCCCTGCTCCCTTAGTTTTGCTCGTACCCTTTCCTTCAGAGCTTCGAATCGCACGTCCAATCGATGGAAGGCTTCCCCTGAATCAATTCAATCATTCTCAAAACTTTGCTCTTTCTAGAAATGTTCTGCTACATCCATATTAGCACCAAAAATACTCAACGCTTACCTTCCTCATACGCCTCAACGCTGGGTTCCTGGGCCTCCTCGACCACATCAGCCAACGCCATTCCGTAGGCAGATAAAATCCCAGCGTACTTGTGAACAAAAACGGTCCCCATGCCGAGGGAACGAGCTATGGCACAAGCATGCTGTCCTCCAGCACCTCCGAAACAGGCAAGAACGTGCCGCGATGTATCGTATCCTTTGGCCTGGGTAAGGGCCCGGATGGGGCGACACATCGCTTCGTTTGCCACCCTCACAAAACCCATCGCCACTTCCTCGACACTCATCACCTCTACAGTCTTGGCCCCGGAACCGGCTTGCCTTGCCATGAATGTGTTGATCTGTGGGAGTAAGATTTGAGTGATGAAAAAACGGCTGTTTACACTAGCTTCGAAGGAGGGATACCTTACCTCGTCAGTGAGGGCTTTGAAGGCCTTCACCGTGGCGGCCTCGTCAAGAGGCTCGTTCTCGTTAGGTCCGAAGATCTTTGGGAAATACTCCGGCAGCAGGCGTCCCAGGGCCAAATTGGCATCCGTGACCGTGAGCGGACCACCCTTCTTGTAGCAGGCAGGCCCGGGATGAGCGCCAGCACTTTGTGGCCCCACTTCAAAGAGTCCCGATCTAAAGAACAACATCGAACCACCTCCGGCTGCCACTGTATTTACGTCTAACTGCAGCATGGAGACGTCGACGGCAGTCCGGTTTGTTAGGGAATTATTGCTTGTTTCTCATTTTTGTATACACAGATGTGAATGTTACCTGCGCTGCCTGAATCGTCACTCCCGCAGTGGTGCTCTCGTAGACGTGTTCGAAAGCCCCAGCGTATCGACTGACGTCCGTCGACGTCCCTCCCATGTCGAAGCCGATCACTGGGAGGTCGCTTATTTTCTGGTACGTCGTCATTGCGTATCCAACAACCCCGCCAGCAGGACCGGAAAGAATTGCTCGAGACCCATTGAAACTGCGAAAGAAAATTCAGGAAAAACCTTTCCTTTAGAATCAGGAGTGAGGAAATGAACGATGACGAAATACGGAAAAAATCTGAACGAGTTTTGTTGGGTGATAACCGAAACCATCCACCTTAACCTAATAAAAAATACTGATAGGTAGGAAAAGGGAAAGATCCAAAATTCCAAACGCTGAAGGCTGCTCATCTTGAAGATTCAGAACGAACACCAATCATATATAACTGAATCATGTGCATCTTTCCATGATCCAGAACGACGCAAAGAATTGGCAAGGATTATCCTTCGAATCGAGATACTCACGACGTCATCGGTGTCAGTCCACCGTCACTCTGCATAAAAAGGACGTTCACTCCTTCCAAATTATTTTTGAAGCCAGAGGCGAAGCCCTAACAACAATGATTCAAGAGTTGCATTGTAAATTCAGGATCTATTCGCTACGAGCAGCGATTCGTTATGTATTGCTCCTACCTGCAAGTAAGTCTTTATGTGAGGTGTGAGGTAAGCATCGGCTGCGGCAGTGAATCCACGCGGAACTATTCTGGCCATAGGCATCACAACGTGTGAAAGAGATATTTCAGTGAAACCCATTTCACTGGCAAGTTCACCGACGCGAATCTCATGCTCTGCGTATCTGTAAAATGAAATATTACTCCGTAATGACTAACGGAATGCTTCAGCCAATTACCAGACAGGAAAGCTATACTTACGAGTAACTGTGCGCCAAAACGACAGCCAGACTTTCGATCCCCCTTTTCTTCAGTCCTTCGAGGTCCTTCTTGAGCCTCTGTTCGTTGAGTTCTTTCGTTACCAGGAATTCTTCGCCTGTGGTGCCCTTTACGCGTCTCCAACTTCTGCTCACGTCCCCCAGGCAGCATTTTTCTGGCTGAGCCGGAACTACCCTACAACCTACCTCAACCACCTCCGAGTAGAGAACCTCCGGCGTCACGACCTCCTACAATTCCACCCCCAGTTCACGTAGACTCTACAAGTAGCGGGGCATGACGTAGTTCTGTATACATACCAGGTCAAAAATGTTTGGCCGGGCCTGATTACCGATGAAAAGTAGTTCCTTGAAACCCTCGTTAACCAGAAGCGCCATCCGCGCGCCCTTTCTCTCCAATAGGGCGTTTGTAGCTACAGTGGTCCCCATCCGGATCCACGCGATCTTCGATGTGTCAACAGCGCCGTCCATCGGGACACCCGTTTCCTGCATATTTCACGTACATGTAAGTACTTGAACCATGAAGGGTGTACCTCATCACTTCACAACTCCGTAACTTTCCATGATATCAAACAACTTCTCACCAACAGTAGACCTGACTTTGAGCATGGTTAATCGCGTGGTACAGGAGTGAAATTCAAAGTGAACAAACTTGTGGAAAGTCAATGTCACCAGAAACTTATGCAGCATTTTTGCTACCAACTGTCTACCAATCGATTACTCCTCGTAATGTATTGTTATGATGTATTAAACGTATCATGATAACGATTTCAAACAATCTGACGAATAGAATCGTGGCAGATATTATACACATATCCTTGACATTCGTTTCCACGACCTATGTTCAACTTTCAAAATACTCTTACATTATTGCATGAATGCAAATTATTAGAAGCACAGTACATAGGTTCGCATTTTATCTGCACTTGATGAGTACTCTATAAAAACCACGAAAAGTGTAACGTTGAATAAGTATTATTTTTTTGTACATTCTACCATCATTCCTCTTCTGTCATACTAAATTTACGTGAACTTGAAACTTTGCTGTTAGGTTGCATAATTAAGCATCTTGGTGGAATAACGTCCCGAGACATAATGTGCGTACATGCCTGTATACAGTTCTTGTAACCTATCTTGTACTCCGAGACATTTTTACCAAAATAGAATAAGATCTGCACAAACATGTAAATATCTGCGAGAAAATTGGTCTAATAATAATGCGAAAGCGGCATGCGAGTTAGATTTTTTAGCGATGAGCCAACATTTGAGAAGTTAAGCGAAGGAAAATTAATAATTTCGTAGCCGACCTACGAAGCGGATGACGTCGACTCAGGATCAATATCGATTCCGTCGGAAGTAGTTTGGTCAAAACTTGACAAAGTGGTGAATCAATGAAAGTGGATAATTATTGGAAATAAAATTCTATTTAAAAATTCATATTTTCCGAGTCAAGTTCAACTTACAAACAATCGTGCAGAGTGGTATCATAACTATATTTACACACAATACGTAAATGAAGCCACAGCGTCCTTGAAGTCCGTCGGTCTGCCTGACCCCTGCAGTCAGTATGGGACGTCATATCGATTTCCTCCGGGAGGGTTGTCGAAGGTACAGAGGTAAAGGGGAGGCGTAAGGAAGCGTAGAGGAAGAAAAGCAGGATCAGGCAGTCGAGACGAATACTTCGAGAGAAAGAGAGAATCCTGTCGCTGTGAGAAAGTACCGGTCATTTGCTGCGGCAACGAACATGCAGCCTAATTGTAGTAGCTGGGTTCAGACTTTCCGAAAAATTGGTCAGTTGAAAAGATCGAGAGAGGGAAGAAGTTGAGAGGAAGGATGTCGGACAGCAAAATCAGAGGTGTAGTGCATTGTGGTGTAGCAGTTAATAGTCTGGTTGTCAACACATCCAAACAGGGCCAAGCGATGTGCCGAACACCGTACTTACAGGGCATTGGGAAAAAAACTTCGAGTAGCAGAATCAAGTTTTACAAACTTTTGTTCGTGCATCCATGGAACTCGGCAATACTTAGAGATATACTTGTGTTTGTTCGTTTGCTATACTTGAGACAATCACGCCACGTTTTATTTTTCTCTTTATATTCTGGAAGTAGAGAGATTATAGCAGGTTCTTGGGAGTTTCTTAAAACACTGACATTCTTTTGAGACGACAAATAGTCTTGGATTGTGTTGGTGCGATAACCAGGAAAATAAGAGAAAGCAAATGAAATCACTGGTAAATTAAAAAATTGGCACCTTTGTATTTTGAGATTGTGTTAAATATCTTGGTGGTTTTTTGGATTTTTATGCAAGTGTTTCAATATTATGTACGAAAAATGTTATCTCTTTGAATATACTAATTAAGTCTTACAGCGTTCCAAAAAGGGTATCATTATAATGTCGAAACTTTAATTTTCAGCGGGAAACAACGAAACATGAAATCAAAAATTGATAATACAACAGAAAAAATTAAAAGTGCTCATTTGTCAAATGTCTGCTCGACTGATGGACCATAGTCTTGTATATTCTAAGATGAAATTACGACATCTAAAATGGTTCACAGCACTGTCAGAGAATCTTAAAGCCACTCAAAAGTCAAGCTTACACTAGATTTACTCAGGTATTTACATGAGATAAGTTGTAACGTTTTATTAGGTAAGTTGTGTAACAGACTCAGATATTTAACTAACGCACCGTCGTCGTTGAAATTGAATTCGTCTTTTGGAGAAGAATTGTGGATAATAAGAAGAATTATAAGAATTATCATTAGTGCTGATGGGGAGGAATTAGGCATAAAATTTCCAGCAACCCTTCGTAAGCATCAAAACTGACGAGACTAATTATAAGAATCTAGGCCTTGTAAAATTCAGAAGTCATTGCCTAATGATAGCACTACGTAATCTCGAAGTATCCAGAGCATTACGCCTACCACTTCAATTAACATACGCCTATTATTGCCACATTAAATCGTTGCAACATGGGTAATTAAGCCTCCTACGCCTTAGTTCAATTGAATTATCCAACATCTCGATGACACTTGTACCAAGCACGGTGCCTAACAAATTCGGGTGTTACAAGAAGAAATTCCCATAATGACTTGACAAAGAGGAAAATGTTAATAGACTTTTAATCGCTGTATATGAATCAGCGCATTCTCTGCGTCACAAGTTCGGGATTCACTCCCAACAGAATTGGCCTTGACCGGAAGTCCAATGGATCCTGACCTGCTCAAGAATTCTGCGGATTCCCTCGCGGGGTGCGTCCTCATAGTTGCTGGGATCAACCGAGAGGAGCTTCATCACGCGAACCTTCCCGCTTGGACATTCCGCGTAGACGTCGGTGAAGGTACCGCCACGATCAATGGCGAACCCGAATTTATCCTCGACGACCATGATCCTGGTTCGACTGCTTTTCCTCCTCAATGCCCTCTGAGCTCCAGAATAAGTATCTTGCAATACACGACTAGTCAATCTCAAGCCGCTGTGTAGGGTAATAAATTATGTAATATTAACTTTCGTCAAAGTCATTCATTATTGCTAAATGATACCGTTGAAAAAGCAATATGTGGTTTCGTTAGTTAAACAGTATTGGCCAATAAAAGAGTTTCGGTAAAAAATTATGGTACGAATTACCTCACGAATAACCATATTACCTATAGCTTTTACTTTTTTCGGACAATTAACATTTACCAAGACTTTGATTAGAAATATGTAATGAAAAATTAGTCAATCTTGCAGATTCAAGACAAACATAAAAAAATGCGTCGATTCAAAAATCCAAACTTGTGATTTATTCCCTGTTACCCAATTCGATTGGAGAGAGTAGTGAACCAGCCAAACGGAATTGCATTATTGCATGGAATTCGTGTACGATAATAGGAATGCCCCCCCCCCCCCCCCCCCCCCAATATTAGAATTGCATTGAATCACTTCCGGTATTCCAGTTGAATGAGCAATGTATTGAAATCGATAAATGTTTACCAATCCTCGCAAGCCTAAGACGACAGATGCAAGTCATCGATCTCACTAACAACAAGTTACAACACTACAAAAGACTAGGCATTAGCTCAGCTGTATTGTAAATGATAGTGCATTTATCAAAAGGTTGACCGATCTATGAAAGTAATGTTACGTAAATATTACATTTACGCTTCATTCGTTTACTATGATTTATAACTGATATTGCAGACAATTCAACATTTCCTCACACGCTATCTATCGCAAATTGATAAATATTTTAATACCAGCACAGACGTGTGTACTTGCAACTCTTCACTGGCTGGATACTGAGATGTACGGCACCACGAATCTTTGAAGATCGAATTAAGTTAACATTTAAAAAAATCGTTGAAATCATGAAAATGTATACTTATCATGTCGCTGTGCTATGGATACAAAGTAATGCTACTGTATGTACTCAAAACATATCTATGACATAATGATCTACATTATGGCACAATACATTTGTGATTGTGACAGTTGATTCTACAAGCTAGTCAATACGACTTCTTGACGAAAAATCCTTGAATCATACAATGAGAAGAGTGTTCAAAAATTGTTTAAAAGAGTAGACAACTGAGCGGTGAACGATGGATCGTTCCAAGATCCACGTGGGTAATGACATTCAAGCCGAGGCTCTACAGCGCTAACAGAAATAGTCCCATAGCAAATGATGAAGGTCAGCATTGATTTACATGTTACATTGAATTATATAATAATATATTATACAATTTATATAACACTGTATTGTTGTGATCGTCTGTGCGTGAAACTTAAAATTCTTGACCTTGACGGATATAAATAAACTCCACGTTTTTTACGTAAGTTGCTCTTGGCCGTTTACCACCAGATGTAGAATTGACCTTAGAATTGGCGAGCGCGTCTATCCGTAAGCACGGTTATAGATAAGAGAAAAACTTACATCCGATCGCAGTATATACAGAGGAGGCGCTCCTACGATGCGTGAAATCAGGAAAATACTTGACGGTAAAGAAGAAACAAAGTTGGCAAGAGTTGAAAGTGTCGCGAGAACAGAGCCTTCGGGGAGATGCAGGTTGTCAATCACTTCATCAGCCCTTTGCACTGTCTGCGACTAAACGTCTCTCTGTGTGTAAGACGTTAAGCAGAGATAGAGCGAGTGACAGCCGTTTACCAGGAGGAGCGTTTTATACGCAGCGCCTCATGTGGGTCACACGCGCTCGATGGTTCGCTAGCTCGGTTACAGCTGATACTGATTTGCCACGGTAGCGTTCGTCTATCTATACTATAATACGCTACCATTGCTACCATGCGCGAGCCGCGGTGCCTGGATTCCCCGGACTCGCCAATATTCGTGTTAGTTGGAAACTCGGAATGTGAGTTGGTTGGTACGCATGCTGTATCAGTCAAACACAGTCGTTTTACACCCAACCGACAAGAGGTGAGAAGTCACCTTGCGGCGATAACCGAGCTGGCCTGTAACGTACCTTGAGCTCTTTCCGCATTAGCTGCTTTTATTATTAATTTAAATTACATAGCTTATTAGCAGGGTTCATTCAGGTTCATTGGTCATTGGTTCGTATCAATGCCGTCGCGTAGTATCATCGTGTGGAAAAATCGTGTGTGACGCAGTTTCTCGATGAGTAAGTCGGAATGGTTTACATGCCGTCTTGTAACCTTCGATACACGTAATAGTGTTATTATTTTCTTATCGGACATTGGTTGTTGTGAATATCCAAGATAATGATCAGTATCGTATAAATTAAGTCCACTGGTAACTTTTAACTTAAGTTAAACTTAAGTTAACTTAGTAACTGATACGTTGGCATGAACGGTAGAACATGTATCAGTTCTAGGCGTACAAGTGAAAGAGCAGTTGTGCCTCACATACGACTGAATACACACGCGTACCTCGTTTATCATTCGCGGTTTTTTTTTAAATCATCATTATTGTAGCGTATAACGCAAGCCACCCAAAGAGGGCGCCACCAATTGTTGCGTCCCGAAATGAGGACGCATAACTAACAATCAGTTA
The DNA here is from genome assembly GCF_021155765.1 of Diprion similis. Taxonomy (NCBI): domain Eukaryota; kingdom Metazoa; phylum Arthropoda; class Insecta; order Hymenoptera; family Diprionidae; genus Diprion; species Diprion similis. Next base: position 24,350,774 of record NC_060110.1, read on the forward strand.
CACGTAAACAGGAAAAATGCTGAAATCTAATAAGAATAAGAAACAAGCCAAATGGTTTCTGAAATACCATACACGCCGCGTAATCTTTTGTTCACGGATCTCACTCTTACAATTATGCCAAACGTGATAAGCTATCATAATTATACCTGAAACACATTTCCGACGGTTATTACAATAAACAACGTGGAATACGTTATACGTATATTTTCACTTTGCGTACATTGTAATATGTACATAACTGACGGTTATATCGTGCAGGATTGACAAATGACAATATTTTGAAATTTCCAATAGTTTTATTCGCTACAAACAGAATGCAACATGAGATTTTAAACAATTATAGGAATAACTTAAATCTTTGCTTGTACAGATATACAACAGATCCTATGTGTACTATCATAATCTATATTACAATATAATTACATATACGTATAGTATGGTATATAATCCGTCAACAAGTGACAAAAATCAGACATATTGTTCTTTGCTTTATATGTGTTTGTATAAAATTGTTTCCAAGCAAGCTGGACCAATAGACATCATCAAAATGTGTGCACAATTTACAGTTCCTCCGGACTGTATAATGTTTCAGCCTAAATACACAAGCTATGTACGCATGATAGCTATAGGTACTATATATTCACGTTAGAGTAGAATTCAACATACACGATGATCCAAAAGGGAGCCCGCCCACTCCCGAAAAAACTCAGCACCATCTCTACTGGTAATGAAATAATTTGCGCTACCAGACAGAACGAAAGTCTAACATCAAGAAAAACGACAGAGCCAGTCAACAATATCCCTACGTTTGACAAAGACACAAGACGGCTGACACAATCGCTGAACACGTAATGTGACCCGAGAGACTCTGTCCCTAAGCCAATCTAACTTAGCATTACTTAACCTATCTAACCTATAACAAGAAATACAACGTAACGTGCGAGGTTTTATATTGAACACGTCAAATATATACATATAAAATAGAAAATACAATGGAACGTGTAGCGTGACGTGAAAGGCCACAATGGTGTACCTACTAATGTGTTGAATAAACATACCACGCAGTATGCAAAGTACGGACTAAATGATATGAAGCAGTGTTAACGTATCGAAATGGCTCGTATACATTCTCAAGTTTAGTGCCGAATGCCACTTGGCTGAAGATATAGATTTCTTTTGTAAGGTTTTGAATGAGAAGAAATGAAATTTAATCTAATAGTACTCGATTCAAAAATTCCTTACTGAACACTATTTGACTGCCACCAGGGACAGACAAGTGACACTATAGAACCAGTTCGTAAAAAAAAAACTCGAGAAAGTATAACTGGTAACTTTTGACTTGTATTCATGCACCGAAAAATGATCGTCGACTGATATGTCCTTGATTGAAAGAGTCAACGAGATCCTACCTGTAAAAAACAACTTGTATATACAAAAAAGAATACCATCAAACTCTCAATTTTTGTTGCAACACTTCTTAGCCAACCAATTCAGTCGGTCATCATTTCGTACTTTCCAGATTACAGCACAGAAATTTTTCAAGCAATGGTGTTCATTACATCGTTTGAAAACATTGCATAGCTTACCTATAATCGAACTCTTTGCTCGACGATATCGGTGTAAAGCTGCTCTGTAAGCCTAACGTAGAATCCAGTTTTGTCCAAAAAGTATACGGGATCGTTGATCTGTTGACCGACATACACACATTGAAAATAATAAAGATCATTCACAATCGACGGGCAGCTAAATGCAGGAAAAGAACCAATTAATTACCTTTCTAACATTGAAAGCCTCGAGCTGCAAGTCCCTCTTCTTTATCTTGAAAGTCCCTGCGAAGAGAGAAAAAGAGAGCAGAAAAAGACGTTAACGACATTTCGTACAGGGGTTTGGAGGAACGACGACTACATTAGCTGCGATAGTGTTTCTTAATGTTTTAATACGAACACGACGTCTGGAAACGAAGAGTAAGAAAAGAGAACAAGATAGTTGCGAAGGAAATTGATAATGTACTGGAGCAAGTGGTAATAAATTATGTAATTCAGCAGCTCTTCCAGCCTCTTTGTTACCCGTTATTGAAAACTCGGTTAGAATGCGGATGAAGAGGGGTCGTGCATAGGCCGGCAAGGCGTGTTTCACGGCTTCTGCAAACTTGTTAAGGTTCAGCGAACGCTCAGGGTCATAGATGGCGGCCATTCCAGCTTTACCCTCGGTCCCAGGTACCTTAAGAATATCCCGTTGATTAGAAATTCTATACATTATATGTACGTTCACTGTTAACGTACTTAACGCTAAACCCTGAAGAAATACCGCGCCGCTAACGCAACTAGAATTATAGTTGGACAAGTATTTAAGTACCTCGACGCCATAGACGGCGGCGTCCCTCAGACCAACCACGTTACTGATAACGGCCTCAACCTCCGACGTCGCGACATTTTCTCCACGCCATCTGAAAGTATCTCCAGTTCTGTCTTTGAAGTAGAAATAGCCAAAGTCATCCATCACCAAAATATCACCTGAGGAAAAAAACGTGATTGACGTTTAAAAACAGATTAAATTTCGTCTCCGCAAAAGAACAAGGTTCGCTTTACTCCCGACGTTGGAGTTCAGAATCATATCATAGAAAACCAACCTGAATTGAATACTCGATCACCTTTCTTGAACACATCGAGAATGATCTTCTTCTCGGAAGCCTTCTTGTCAACGTAACCACTGAAGTCATTCACCGCCTTTTTCGGGTTTATCTTACCGACGAAGACCCCTGCCTCGCCTATAATAGGAAGGAGACATGAAGACGTTAAAATCTCTCTTTCAAACTCCGTCGTGTTCCATTTCGTCTGTGACAAACAGTAACGTACGTTCTTATAGTATAAATACACTTTTACTACACTGCGGCCATGAGTCTGAATGCAATCGTATAAGGGAATGATATCAGACCATCTTCTGGCTTTATACGTCTTAAGTGAATACAGAACGACGTGATTTACCTGGCTGACACGGGATGCAGAAGCCGTCGGGACCGCGTAGTGGCTCGCCAGTTTCCTCGTCCACTCGAAGCAGCGCAACGGGATAAAGTGCTCCAGCGTATCTGGGCACGAAACCCACCGAACCGACGCGGCTGTCAATATTGACTGTGGCATAACGAAGCATCATCAATACTCATTTCATTCAACATTAGGCAGACAAAAAAAAGAAGAGGTGTAATTATTTGAACCTACCAAGATTCGAGTTTCCTTCCGTGGCGCCGTAAAACTCTCCTATCTGTTTGACGCGAAATCTCTCTACAAACGGCCCCCATATTTGGGCCTTAAGTCCGTTGCCAAACATGAGCCGTACCGAATGGGAAGTGTCCGTAGAACTCGGAGGAATGGCTAGCAGATAGCGGCATATTTCTCCTATGTACTGCGCCACCTGTAGCAGTAAAACCTTCAAACATGAGCCAAGGTCTTCGAGAAAGCTGTGAGAAATCCGTAGTATTTGATAGAACCTCACCCTACGCGAAGAATGTTATAAAAGCTTTGAACAATCTATGCACCCCACTGTTCAAAGTCTTGTACCAAGAACCATTTTCAACCACTGTTAAACAAAATTCTTAAAATGCATTCAAGAACAAAGATGACGATGATAAAGAAGAGCAAAGTTTCATGGGAATTAAGTATCCGATATTTTATTCTCCATATCGCCAAAATACTCAGGCAAAATGACTCACCGTGCACTCGTAGTGCGCACAGTCAGGCCAGAATTTGGAAGCGCTGAAGCGACGGCGAAGAACGACGGTGATTCCACGCAAAAGAGCCTGACCCGCACCGACGATACCACCAGCTGTATGATAAAGCGGAAGGGCGTCGTAAATGCGATCCGTCGTCCGGAGTCCAAGCATCGAATGGACGCCACAGGACATCAACATGTACCTGCGCCAATAACAGAGAGGGTGTAAGTCGAAGAGAAAATTTATTCTTGGTAGTTGAATGTAACGAGCGCGTCGAATGGAGTTGAGAATATGTAATTAGTAGTTTGCGTAAATTGAAACGAATTCTACTGGATACCTGAGGTTCGTGATAACGGCGGCTTTTGGCATTCCAGTTGTACCGGAGGTGTAAATATATATCAGCTTGTCCCGGGGACTACATTTGACCTCTGTTCCATCAGCGGAGAGCTTGTCGCCGGAGATTTTGGCAAATTCTACACTAAGATCGACCGACACCGGCAAGGTCGTCCGCGCCGAACTAGGAACATCCGGCCACCGATAAAGCGTCAGCCCGGAAATCTCATCCTTCACATCATTGACGGCTGTAATGACGAGACTCAAATTGCATGCATATTACGCTGAGCTCACAATCAGTGGTGCATCACGTAGCATTGCCTCACCGTCCGCAAGCTCCGAGCCAAAGATCACTGCCTTACAGTTGGCTGCCCGGATGCTGTGGATCAGGACCTCGTGACGCAAATTCGTGTTGACGAGAGCAGCAACGAGGCCCACTTTGCTCAGTCCGAGCCAGAAACCTACGTACTCGGGTCGGCTGTCCATTATCAAAGCGATGCTATCACCACGGGCCAATCCCTCTCTGGAACGGAAAAACCGCGCCACCCGATTGCTGAACTCCTCGAGCTGAAACGTGGCAAAGGAACCCATCGAAGCAGAGGAATATCGGATAGTGTTTCCAATTGTGCAAGATGAACTCGTACATAATGTACAGAAGTGCATGCAGTAATTCATAGCATGCTGAGAAACTATAGTACTAATTCATTGTTCAAGTAAGCTCCTGCCAGAAATAGGCATGAAGCAACGACGCGCTTACCACAAATCTTATCAGAGTACAATGAATGACATAAAAGTTATATGTTCGTGACCTCTTCTACCACATGGTAAAAATTACCATTTTTAAGCGAGTAATTATTTCAACTCGAATAATAGTTTTTTACCTAATCTACCGATGCTACTGTTCAGTCTTCTATAATCGTGAAAATTGTTCAATAGTTCGTTACCTGTTGGTAGGTCCATTCCTTGTCTTCGAAAATGAATGCGGCGTGGTCAGGGTGCGCGGCAGCTAACCGCGCGAAAACCTCGGCGACGGTGAACCCCCGAGATTCCCACCACCAGAGCAGAATGTTGACCCGCAAAAACCTGAACGAACCTCTGAAACGGAGTCTCAACATTATCATCCATTTCGCAAGTGCAACCGTAAAGGTATGCTTTGGCACCCGCGCCCGTATATGTACTTTTATTATATGATCCAGTCTTCTATTATTTGCAGGATTTTGTCGTCGAGTACTCAAAATTTATTTCGAATACAGATAGTTTAATGCAATATTTCGTAACCGCATATCTAAACCGAATGCTTAACGCACAGAAAGTCGAATTGAACGTAACACGCTGATCTCACTCCTCATTATCTTCTCGTCGACTGTTTCGTTCTGTTCTCTTACACATATCGAAACATAATTCCCGCAAGAGCTGCTTCCCTTTGATTTCATTTTCTCCCTGAGCTTGCATCTAGAATTCCGGAACTAATTCTTCGCCGGTGTAGATCATCTGAATGGACTTTCAAGTCCAACGCCCATTGAAATTACGATTGGGTAGATGCGTGGTAACTCTTACGAGGAAGATACTTTATGCGGGGGATGAGGTAGTGGATGCGGGCAGACACGTATGTGGCGGATAAAACACATACAGCCGCGTCACACTTACCAATTATGTGCATACTAATATCACTACGCGAGGCGTTCGTAACGACCCTTCTAACCGTGCCACATGTTGTACTAGAGAATTCGCTGTATACAGACAAGCTGCACGTATGTGGGTACGTATATATATATCCGTCTACCGTGTACTACATACGCTACTTCGTTTAGCTTCTCATTCATCGCTCTCGCATTCGTCGCAGGCTGTTGCAGCTCCTAAACTCTGCATTTATCATTAGAATTATCCAAGCGCAAATGAACCATGAAACTATGTCAGGTCAAATGATTCTACAGGCGAATAATGTTGTCGGTACTAAATTTACTCGACGCTAGAAACGGAAACGCCGTGACTAGCGATTTTTAACTTCCCGCCGCTGCTGAACACGCGTTGCATCGTGGATCGTGAACCCAAGTCGGGATCAAATTGTATTCTGTTTTTCTTCGGCGGGACAAATGAGCCGCAATTAGATAACTCGGTTTCATCCGCTTGCAAGCCCCATTCCTGAGGGCACCAGCAGCGCTATCATTTCTGTCTATAAATTCAAGATGAGATATATACTGGTGAACGGAAAAGCATAAATTAGTGCTAATCTGTTTACTTGTCTTCCAAATGGATAGATTCCATTCTATTGTCTGATTGTATTCTATTGTATTGTCATACTCTTCCCGCTTCTTCATCGATACTTTTATATCTGGTCTGATGTTTCAGCAATTTTCTAAAATGGTATAACGATACAAATACAACTATTCATATTTCAAATGTTTTCAAACTCCGAACGTTCGATCAATTGCCGATCGTTAGTTAAAGTAGAATGTAATAATCTGTTATCGGCAACTGATATTCACCCAAGTTAATATACTACCAAGTACAAAGGCTGCATCACCGAAGCCCGTGCAAAGAAAGGATAAAATTTCTGCATTGAAGTGTAATATAACGTTATGCCCCTCGGCTGCATATGAAATTCCAGCGGCGTGGATGCGTCGAGGCGAGCGCATATAACAATACGACACATACCTATATTGTACATGGTGTAGAGTAGGTTATACCGAAGAAGACTCGAGTGTCAGAGCTAGGTTTGTCTTTAACACTAATAATAAACTCACAGAATATCCCTGGGGAGAGTTTTGTAGAGTACATAAAGCATTCTTCGTCGATTTCCAGTGAAGAGGAAACCTCCCAGTAGCACGGCCCCGACGGATAACAGAAGCTTGTTGAGCTCCGTCATTGTGAAGGAGCTTCCGGTGGGCCCGGTCCCAGAAGAAACTGGAGATCGCACCTGCTTTGAGCGCAATTAATATCGATATGAAATCGCGGGTGGCGCGCAGGCCGGAATTACTCCCGCTTATAAGAAACAGAGGGAGAAACGAGCCGTACTTTTCTAAGGAATCAACGACACGTCGGAAAGAACGGCGGAATTGCGACTAAACGGCGAATCACTGCGCGAGCAGTCCTTTTGTCATTGAGCTGCTCCGCCGCGCGACGACACCACGATAACTGATCGTAAGCTCCATGCCTGCATGTATAGACCCTCATTCAACTGAGGCATTCGTGTGCACGTTGACCACCTACGTACACACAAGCTCCCTGCACCAGCGCTTGTAAGAGCGAACGAACGAACGTCAATTGCCGTTCATATAACAATTTACTACTGTCAAACGAAGCCGGGGTTACACGTACGTACGCCTATCTTCATCCTTATACTCTGACGATTGCGTGCCCGCGGCACACGCACAAAGACTGGCTGCATGCATACGTATAACTATGTATTACTTACTCCGTGGCCAATAACAAGCTGACGGCGGATATACATACGACCGGATAATTTTATGCTGCCGAATTCGCAATCCTTCACGTTTATCCGAGGGTACAAAAAATTCTTTTCAATTACAAATATTCTTGTGTCTAATAGGTGTATATTCGGCGTGTATTATAGCTTTTGACCAATTTCTTTGTCTATTTGTTCTCTATTATATGTATTCAGAGAAGTCACGTAATTCCTAGGCTTTTTTCATAGAATACTTTAGGTTGTATTGAAATATCCGTTTTTCACAATGAATCACTATCGCTTATTTTGAATTTTAATCTTGATGATACGACGATAGAAAATTCGCTATTAGTTATCGTGGAAAATTTGAAGCATAATTTTACTTTCTCGAATACTATAACTCACTTGACGCAACATTTTCTAATAACTAGTCGTCTAATATTCCAGTCCTGAATTTTTCTCATTAATTAGAACAAAAGTCGTATTTTCAGCCGATGTCAATCATTAGATTCGTGGACTAATTCACCTTTTCAATTCATTTACGTATCAACGTGAAATTTCCTTACAGGAATGCAGTGTAAAACGGTATCATTAGGTGACGTTATTTATGTCTGGCACGAATTTACCTCACTGAAATACAACATGCCCACAAGATCATCTGATTATCCGTTGTATCATTGCATTCTTTTGCTTTTTTCGAACTTGAAAGGCGTTCAGATTCCTTATAACTCTAGTAACAGTATTCGACGTAGACTGAAATAAATTGAGTGAAATCATGGCGAGTGGAAGCGAAGTACAGATGATATAGCGCATTTGAACGTTGCCCACGACCGTCTAGATGAAGTATTTTTACAAAGGGGGTTTCTAACACTCGATGGAAAAACTTGTCAATAAAATACTGCCTTGTATAATTTGAATTACAGAAATAAAACCGCATGAAAATAAACACACAAAGTGGCTATAACGGTTCTAATGACGCATTGAACGTCTCACGATTTCTCGAACAGTATTGTGATTCAGCGATAATCACTATGCAGTGTTGGGCAATAAATTCAACAATACGCAAGAAAGGGATACCATTAAGAGGCTCGAACGCGGTGGCAAAATCGTCTGCACTCTACTTTGTCACCAAGTTGACGCCACCTTCTGGAATAATCGTTCAAAAGTTATTATAATCTTACGGACAAATGATATACTGGTCATAAATTGAAAATCTTGCGAATATTTAATCAATTTTCTGGTCCAAGAACCACCTACTCACTTGTTGTCTATAATTATAATATTGAATAATTATATGATTGTCAAAGCGTCTCAGAATTAGCAGAAGTAATTAAATAAAAGTCTTAAGCACTTAGGAATCAGTGATAACGATCATAACCAGCGTTCGTAGACCCGTTAATTTCTGCACATACAAACCCTCGGCTTAGCAGCAGTTTCGTACTCTTGATATATTCAACCTCTGTAAAAACCTCTGTCCTTACTTGCATAGAATGTCCAGCGGGTTGAAGACGAAACGAATGTAACCAACATTTCCAATGCATGTAAATGCACAGTATAAAGCATCCACGTGCCTTCGGCTAATTGACATATTCCTGGATCCACTCGTTCTACTTTCACTCGGTATTCCAATCATTTTTAAACATCATGTTCTAAGTACGCATACGATGCAAATTAATTGTGGACAAAACTTTCTCATACATATTGTATACATATGCGTACGATTATGATAATCTGGTCAAGGCAAAGTGAAATTTATACTCGACCAGATAAGCAAGAAACTCGGTACTTGTTAAACTGAAAATTTTTAATTAATATTAGATTTTGCCAATGCGCACGTTTGTCTTCTAACCAATAAAACTTTTGAACTTATATTAAACGACAGATTTAAAGCCCCAAGTGTCGTGAATTGTGAAATTCAGGGATTTCGAACAGATTTCACGTTTTGCATAAAATGCGAATATTACCAATCAGAATTCATAATTCCAGGAACTCATTTGGAGGAAATCATTAAAGACAAAGTGTTTTGCAAACATCACTGTCAAAGTGCACCATTTTTGTGGTTCAATTTTGAATTCTGTTTGCAAACATATCTTTACTTTAGCCCCCACGAAATTTATTTGAAGGTAAAACGAAGAAACTTCGCAGAGAGTTTAGAAACGTTTTTTAAACTTTGAACGGACAAAATGAATTATTAAACGGCCGCATGTAGGTGCAGGGTGGGAGAAGTATTAGACAAACAGGTAGGTGTAAGATATAAGGTCGTGGAATTTCGAACATAATTATGCGTATCCATGTAGAGTTACGTCGTTTATTTATACAGAATTACAAGAATAACATTTATTTTTTCTACATGTTAATTGAAGGAGTAAAGTTCGTTATCACAAAATATATTACAATTATTTAAACTGAAATTACGATGCGTATTGGAAGGCAGTTGCATGACGTCAGGAATACGATCTGATCAAAGTACCTGAAACAGAAAAATTATATCCTTTTTTCGGCGTAAAGCGGTAGAGCGGTGTCATAAATTTGGATTTTTTTAATTCATTCAATGAAAGCTCATTCAACGCACCTAGAAATATATTTCGTACCGAAGTGTACGGATAAATCCGATACAAATTCAGTCCGATAGCGTAAAGAAAAAAAGCGCATATAGTGTATAATCCACTTCGGATTCATTATGACAAAATTTGATAAGACGATCGACAGTTATTTATTTTTTTAAACGATCGCAGATCCGTTTAAAATGTCGAGTAGAATAGCCAATCCCATTCCAGAATTATTACTTGCGTAATGGGGTTCCAAGAACGCAGTGTGTTTAAATCATAATTTATGATCGTTTTACCTTCTCAACAATTTTTCGGCGACTATGAAATTTTGTTGTGTCTACCTTAATCAGATCAGTGGCTTTTCGTCTAGAGCAAGGATATGTTGGACAACAAAATGTCTACAGAAATAGGAACGATTGATTTCAATGCTGGGTTGCGTGATTACGCTTCGTGGCATTGCAAGCGCAATCGAGGTTTTTAACTCAACGGAAATTGGAGCTGTAAGCGTGATCTATAGATATATATAGTAGTGCAGGTATTATAATTATGTAATTTCACACCACTGGCGATAAGCGATAGAAATATTCAATATCTCAGATCTCAATACCTTGGTTCCTACACAGGCTGTTCACCAGTCCAATTAACTATCTGATGACTAGGTAAAGCACCAAGATGTCCAGTACTGAAAATTATACAGGCCGAACCATCAGCGCGGCATTAGAAGCTAGGAGACCTTAAATCAATGAAAAAAAAAAAATAAAAAAATAACTCAGGCACCTGTATATAACTTTATAACGTCATACACAATGACCATTAATATCGAACTCTTCAGTGTAAGATTTTGTCATCAGAAGTAGACCTGTGACAAGCTTTTCGATTGAAAATCAGTTACAATCGCATTGAAATTATCATAAATTAATCAACCGTTAGTCGTTATACATAAATGTGGAAGTTATAAACAGAATGAGAATATATATATAGATTATTGATAGATATCATTGAAACGAAATGGCACCAACATATTTGATTTTTCTTAATTTTTAGATATGGCTGGAAATTTAGATAGACGGTTTAGGATGCAAAGTCAAAAGAGATGTAGAAAACAGATTGAGTAACTGATGTGTGTTGGCCGAGAGATTTTTTTATAGGCTAATTTTTCACCAGGAATATTCGTATTACTTGAAAATTTCATCAAATTTCATAAACGAATACGTAATCTCGAGAAAGTAATGGACAAATTAGTTGAAAGTATGAATAAACTCCTGTGTAGAATATCAGCGTTATCTCGATGCTGCAATAATTGTAGATATCGTTCTCATATAAACCTTGCGTTTCCATTTGTACAATGTAGAGAAGCAATGAAAGTACGTATATCAGTGTACATCACATATATACGTTTTATCAGTTATTAAAATATGGCGAAAGTGATTCCTGGAAAGATGAATACGCAGAGGTGGTGAAAAATAAAAGGAAAAAGATTGAAAAGTGATGGTGACTAAAGAAAGGCTCAAATTATTCAAGGCATAAAATTCCAGAACTTGGATTTGGAACTTTGGCTGTTCACATTAAGAAGTTGGACATCATTTAGCAGGAAAGTTGCTCACACGAAAAAATTCAATAAGCCACACCTGCTGAAGCTTGCAGCAAAAGCTGGTGACACCATGTTACCAAGGTTGAGTCAAAGCGAGTCAATGTTTACTCACCAATAATACTCATAACTATTGTCAGAATAATGGCGCCGACAATGATTCTCATCTTCATGTTCTGCATCCAAGCCCTGCGGTGTGCCTTCTTTGCAGAATCGTGAAACTCGTTTCCAGCCATAGCCAGCCGTTCGCTGGCCACTTCTAAGTCTTCCATTTTTTCTCCTCGTTCCATTACTTTTTGCACGTTTTCGCGCATCACATCTGTTACTTCTTTTATCTGAATACGAACACTAAAAAAACGAGCATTATCAAAATTAGTTCACTACAATTGTACCAAGTAACCCTAATCTGGATTTCAACATTATTCTGGATTATCGGAGAGCATGACAATTTACAACAGGCCAGAAACAAATCTAACTCTTCAAAAACTAATTCTAGCTTATTTTATTCCAGAATTATCGTAATTTGAAGACAGTGCATTGGAAAAAAGGAAGGTAGAGAAAAATCATGATCGAATGAGCATCACCTGTCCATTTTACGATCTCTGTATGGTTCACTGGTCGAAGTACTCGGGCGGCTGAAATAAAAAACAAAACAATGTCTTAGATGAATTAAAAGCCAGTCCCATATAATGAACAGTGAGAAGTCAGTTCAAAATATGGATCATAAGTTTATGGTATGGATAATAGGTCGTCCAAACATACTTGAAAAGCATTTCTTCATCTGGATCGCTGTCATGATCAAGGAGGGTTTCCTGAGGAAATAAACAAAAGAACGATTAGATTCTGACACTATTTAAAAACGATTTTCAGCTTTTTGTCAGGCTTAAACCGTGTAAACATTAAACAGTCGCTAATGACTCACGGCTTAGAAATAATCATATGAAAAACAAACACACCTTCTCCACGTCGTCGGCTTTGGCCACGTCGTCGCGCGGCACATTACGCTTGAACTTCGGAGGCATGATTCGGAGTACGTCACAGGATACGTTTGAACTTTTCCCGGACGGCAAGTACTCCAGTCCTTCTTTAATCTGGATTTGGAGATATGGTTAAGAAAATAAAACTCAAGGAATCCCAAACACAACGTCCATCTTTATCTGTCATACCGCTGAATGTGTTCATGCAGCAGACGACAGACGGAGCGACAACAATAACAAGCGTTGCTGTACAATTCCAACAGCTGGTCCCACGGAACATTGAACGCCTCCATTTATTTACTTCAAAGTGAACTCAACTGTGGTAGTTGCATTATTTGGTTGTATGCAACGAATGGCAAAAAAGCATTAGAATCTCTGTAATCAAAGACTGTAGGATAAAGGGTGACATTTTCACTGGTAGCGGCCATGTCGGCATATTTAATTACAACCAAAGAGGCGAAAATGTATCAAGCTACAGTTCTTTCGCAGTAACTCCAATTGCTGTAAGCAGCCGGTCAGTATGCATTTTGCAATGCCGACATGTTTGTCTGACATACCTACATAAATGTCTTGTACTCTTTTATTTCACAGATTAAAAAAGAATAGAGAACTTTTCGACGAAATCTCAGACGACATTTTAACGTACTGACCAATAAATTAGCAGGCTTACCGACTGACACTTTTCCCACCTTACCCTCCGAGCAGACAGGCAATATCGTTAAAGGCCCGCCCTGTACGATTCTTGCTACATAATGATTGCCCAATGCTTCCGCCTCCGATTTGTATTCGAAACTTCGATTCGAGGTACTAATCAGAAGCAGGTCTCAAACGGGTTCATTTATTATTCATGACTAACAGCAAGTTTAGATTTATTTCGATAACGAAGGAAAAAAACATACCTCTCAGTGTGATATTGAGAACATACTGGTTAAGTAACTCGTATAGCAATTCTTCACGACGAAAAAGATAATTGTGAGTGTTAATATTCACTAATTCATAGTATAAGCTGATCAAACGGAAGAGTGATACAATAAGGCAAGTGTAACGTATTTTAAAATGCAGTTTCGTCCCGCTTTCGGGGTGCATTGTTTCATCCTTATATATCATTGGGCGAATCGTAAAATATTAAATTTAACTATCGATTCCGAATGATAAAGTTAATTCAGTGTTCTCGTCAGGAATGCAATATTTATTCAGTGTTCTCCACATAAATATAAAACTTATTCAGTGCTTCCATGATTATAAAATGTTGTCAAGTGTCCCCCACAGTAATAGAAAATTTAAAATATTCACTCCAGATGTCGAGGCTGGACTGATTGTCACAATGCAGCACGAGTGAGTTGCATGACTTTTGAAAGTACTGTTTACATCTGCTTCTTACTGCACATCACTGCGTTTGTTATCTGAGTACATCTCCATGATCTAGGACCATTGTTAGGTTTCAAACATAGGAGACAGAAGCAGAGATGAGTTTTCTCAAATAATTTATTCGAACTTTTCAGTCTACGTAATATGTTCCTAGGATTTGAAACTATTTAACAATCATGGCACATCATCAACTTATGAATTCATACATTTAATTAGTTTCTTTGGAAATAAAATACACACAAAACTAGAAGTTGTTTGATATAAACTAATATTCTTGAACACATGGTATGTATGAACCTTTCATTGTAGCCTTCTTACAATCACTAATTAATGATGTATTTCAACAGCTATTTCACAATTATGAACAACAATAATAATAATAATAATTCAAAACACTATCTGGAACCAGAAAATGGTAGAATATACTATTGCACCTACAACACGAGGCAAGCTCGTACAACAAACTTAGTCACTTAGATCATGAAACGATTTTCAAGTTGAAGGTATAGGATACATTTTACCAACGTTAAAAAAAAAAAAACGTTCTCGTTCTACTCCGAATGTATCTATCTCCGATATTCATGTCGAATTTCTTCTCCTCAATCCCCCCACTTTATAAGTATACAGTAGCATTACTAAGTTACTCGAAATTTCGTCTGTAAAGTAAGTATAAACTGGATTTAGGTTTTGAATTTGTCATCTTCTAAAATTATAAATGACTTATTCATACAAATGATTACTGTCTAGTATTTGGTAATTTTAAGCTACATTTTAGTACGACAGATCAAACTTTTTAGTACTCTTGTCTATGCCCTATTGGTTATAAACAAATTCGAAATCCAAACCAATTCACTGGCACACAGAGATATGTAACTAGTGTAAAGACAGATCCAATCCAATTTTCGATTTCAGATAACGTGGCGTGATCATTGTCTGGGTAGAATTATCAGTGTATAGATTTAGTTTGCTCATTTAGATTTTATAGAACAGGCGCCTGGGCACAATGGGGACGACACATTCTTGTATCCATTCGGGTTTTTCTGCTGCCATCTCCACGTGTCCTTACCTGTATTGGACGGTTTTTTTTTTTTTTTTTATCAAATACACACTCAATAAAGTCTTTTAACTTGAAAAACAAAGTCTAGTCTAACACTTACACATGTCATCGATATTCCTTGTTGCATGCCAGTCCAGTTCTGTATTGGCACGGCTTGCATCAGCATAACTTGTCGCAATGTCGCCTGGTCTACGATCTACAATATCATAGGGTATATCTTTGCCAGAAGCATCTTTGAACGCTTTGATTACTTCTAGAACAGAATACCCTCTACCAGTACCGAGATTATAAACCTGGAAGCCGGAAGGATGCTGATGGGAAATCGCCTGTAAGTGGCCGACTGCCAGATCAATTACATGAATGTAATCGCGAACCCCTATAAATGAAAAATTTAACAGATCTTATACCTGTAGCAAGATAAAGCTTGGTAGTTTTTAAGTCGCTGCAGAATTTTTTCACACAACAGAAGAAAGAGAGCAAAAAGAAATTTTCTGTTCGCGAAAAGTACAAAAAATTGACCGAAATGAGTTCACTGGGTCTTCTTTATTATTACCAGTTCCGTCAGGGGTATCGTAATCACTTCCATAAACTGAGAGCTTTTCCCTTTTTCCAACCGCAACTTGAGCGATATAGGGCATCAAGTTGTTCGGTATGCCGTTTGGATCCTCTCCAATATTTCCAGATGGATGAGCTCCCACAGGGTTAAAATATCTCAGGGATGTGATGGACCAAGCCTAAATGAAGTCAGACTGTGTTCAATAATTGGATCTAGAATATCCTTTCAGATGAATATGAAGTGATTACTAAAAGATTCCCTAATATTCTTTTATCAAGAATAAAAGTATACCTTGTCCGAAAAGCATAAGTCCTTCAGTATTTCCTCCACCATAAACTTGGACTTTCCATACGGATTGGTGCAATCCCCAGTTTTCATGTCTTCGGTCAATGGTAGTTTATCAGGAAGACCATAAACAGTGGCACTGCTTGAATAAATCATTCGATAGACTCCGTGTTCTCGCATTACCTCGAGTAATACTATAGTACCGCTAACATTGACTCTATAATACTCAAGCGGCTTTGCAACAGACTCGCCAACGGCCTTCAAAGCGGCAAAGTGTATCACATTGTCAAATTTATACTAGAAAATAAAATTACTTCATAATTTATTACTCACATTGTAGTAAGTAATATGGTGAATAACAACTCAATGCTCACCTGTTGAAATATGCTAGTCAATTCCTTTCTGTTTGTTATGTCTACAGAATGAAATGCTACGTGCTTCTGCGTCAGTTCTTCCACCCTCAGAAGACATTCTGGTTTCTTTTTATCCGATGCTGCGGAATAGCGTGAAAAAATATTTTAATATAGCAGTGTGTTAAATCAGTCATCTACAAACTCTTCAGCTGCTCAAACACATTGCGTAAGGCAATATACAAGTTCAAGCACTTACGAAGCCAAAGATAAATAGGAAAGATCGTATCATGTGTTATTGATAGAGACTGGATGATAAAAACATTTGTCAGCTGCGTTACGTGATAATTGAGAAATTAAACTGATAGTAAAACGATAAGGCTACTTGAGGAGGAGGTGTTGGGAGAATTATTTCCATAATGATTGGAAATGTCTTTCAGGTATTGATTAATTCCCATCTTACCTTGGTAAGCATTAGTAAGATTGTCAATAACCACCACCTCGAAGTCGGCATTAAGTAGTTCCAAAACTGTGAATGCGCCAATGTACCCAGCACCACCCGTCACCAGTATAGTCTGCCCTTTCCTCGACATATCTTCTCTTCCTCTGTGTTGATTTTTACTCCCTAATTTTACCCCTCTAATTGTGCTAGTAAAGTGTTAGTACTAGTATATAATAAATTAAACCTTACAACTATGGGGTACGTTTTGAAATACCCTCTTATACATGAATGAAATTAAATTGTAATGTAATATTGCACATAAAAGTAAAAGCAAATTACTTAGTTTGGAAAAAATGGCTCTCGTATCAATTGAACATTGAATATTTGTCTCACAATCAGAAATTTCAACCACATTTTTCTCCTCTGTTATCTGCACTATGAGTTAAGATGTAAAGAAGCTCTATCTTGAAAGACCATTTTCTCAGTTTCAACTACGTTAAACTGTAAAAAGATGATGTTTCCTAGCTTCCTACAAATGAATGTGATTCAAAATACTAATTACTTGCCTAATTAGGAAACTAAATGAATTATCTCGGATAACACAGTACTTCAAAAATACCCCGATTTAATAACCCATAATACCAATGTTATTAGCAACTTCAATATAGAGATACAATTACGTAGAATAGCCTGAGACTGTTAGAAACATGCTCTATATAATCAATACGTGACTGGAAGGTGTAATGAATATGAAACGATAACGATAACAACAACTCAGTACTGCAGGTGTTTCAAGTACAAAGTTATGTAACTATTGTTATAAAGAAAGATTTGACGCAGTCAGCGGATTTCAAATACATAATCAACGCTATGATCTCAAAAATAAATAACTGCAATTACAGATGTAACGAAAGAACAATTGGAAAACTAGAAGAGACGACTGAATTGGGTAAATTCATGCTACTTGACAACAAATTGTGAAGACACTGTAGTTTGACTAAATTTTTATCACTTGACGTGTGACAAGGTGACATTTCTCGAAAGATAGACTCTAAAGGTGTTGAGAACATATAAAATGAACACATTCTGGAGAATGAATTCTAGGAATGATAACACACTTATCGAATACAGTGACAGAGAGAACCGGCCACATACCTGATCCGGTGCGTGTGCCAAGACTAATAGTTGCACGACGAGACAAGCGTCAAGCGACAAGCGCGATGTGACCTCGTGGCAAGACGGCAGACGACGTAGAAACTGCGGTACGTGCGCTCAGTGAGTGTCGGAGTGAAAAAGAGTCGCGTTATCAATGCGGAGGCGTGGTGGAGGGTGTTGTAATTTACGGCCATTATGCGGTTGTGGAAAAGGCGCTTTCAGTGGCGTCTATTGACCGGTTGCATGGGTTATGGCCTTTAATGATTTGCCTTACCGAACAACGTGCCTTTGTCATGATCAACCTTTGGCGGCTGATAGAGATTCACAGCATCGCGCAACTCCGCTCCGCAATTTTCAGTTGAATAATCAGCGTAAACCCCGTGAGGGACTCCTCGTCGCAACGTCGCCTTGATGTAAACAAACCTTTTTCTGTACCATTTTGGAACTGCCAACCAATCTGACGTTCAACTGGTCAACACTGGTCTTTTTACTCGACTATCGATTCTCGAAACTTGGTACGACGGTCGCGTCGTCGCGAAATATCGACGCTATTTTGACATTCAAAAACTCTACTCGCGATGGGTAATGAAATTGTTGGTATTTGGTGCGAGTATTTTTTTTCGATTATTCAAATTACGGATTTATTGTAACCGATGAGACACCGATGGCGGACATTCATAATCGTGGACGGCTGGAGTTGGAAACAAAAATAGCGTAAAGCTTATCAATTTTGTGTATACGTATCATGCAACGCGTATCCTGTGAAACTTATTTAATATATGTGTGCCAGAAATTTGGGAGCAGATAATGTTGGTACAGGGCCACGAAATAATCACAATTTGATAATCTTCTATCGAGTGATATGGTGCACTTCCGTTTCTGATAAATTTACGTAAAATAAATTGCCTCGATGTTAGTCAGTTTATGATAGTTTACGAGTGTCAATTAGAATTGGTATTCATTCCATTATTTACACCGACGGTAGTTTACGCAAGACTGTAATAATGCGAACAAATTACGAGATTGACAATTCTGAACGTACAAACACGTGTTATACAAGAAAAAACGGTTTTATTTGTCTGTATAAAATGATTTCATTCGATATATGATTAAGGATAAAAACCGCACACATTCGGAATTTCGTTAAAGCTGTACAGAATGTATCTAGACCTATAATGGTGATACATTCATGCAATCTTGCAGGTATATCGAGTATAAAATTAAAAGTATATTGAATAAATAAATAAATAAATAACCAGCTATGAAGAGGGAGTGAGAAGACGTCCTTTCTTCCTTTACATGCGGTTTCCAGTCCTTTGATCGATCGAATATTTATTATATCTTTCTCATTATCAATGTTTTTCTTTTTTATTATAAAACCAGACATCTCGGATGGGTTCTCGCAACGCTTGTACGTTCCAGACGCACTAATTGAGCGTCAGTAATTCTTTCAATCATGGCTGTCGACTGTAGTACGCATATAAATTGCAGTGCAGTCATCATCGACTCGGGGGTAGTTGGGTAATTTCTACGTGAAAATTGCAAAAGCAACTCCTTCGGCAATAGAGCGCATAAGCATAACGTAAAGACCTGTAACATAATCTGAGAAAAAAAATTCAAATATTTATACAACTATTTATAGAGATAAATACATATTGTATCACGTATAATCGAGTAGAATTTTTCCTGCTGCAGTTGATAGTGAACTTAAATTATACTTTGTCAGAGAATTAATTGGTTATTTATATTTCGTATCAGAATTACTTAAGATGTCACAGACGAGCCAGGATTGGATAGGAATGAAAGAGTACGAAAAATTGCTCGCGGAGCTCGGACAACACTTCCTGCAATTTGAAGAACTCGGCTGCTCCAGCCTCCTTCCTGCGACTGACGAGCCAGCCGCTCCCTTAAATCACTCAACTCTGACCTAATATTTGTATACAATGGTTCAATGTTTAATACTCGTTCTATTCTCTGCGGTTGAATAATATCCGTAACAACGACATACGACGAAGACTTACAACTGCGAACTGTACGCGGACTCAAGACGCCGTAAAGCGTCGTCGCGATTAGAGAGCTCATTCTCAAGATTAGTTGCTCGCAAGCTCAGCCGTTTTCCAGCCTCTCGGCTCTCCTGCAACTGCTTTTGCATTGTTGCCATCTCGCTCGTCTTCACCTTGACTTCCCTAAAACGATTTCGTTATTTTAATACTAATTCAACGCTGTAAATAAATTCTGCAGACAGGTAGGTTACGGCTTTTAAAATCTTCGAATATACTTGCACTAGAAATTTTTCATTTACTTTGCAGCCCTCCGATGCTGCTCGTGAGCGGAGGCCAGCAGTGCCATCTGTGCATTTAACCGTCCCCGCAAATCTTCAGCTGCTGCCTCGGCAGTTTCAGCTCTTGCGAGGCGTTCCGTGGCCAGAGCTTCGCTGTTTGCTACCTGATGGTTATTCTAAACTTTTATTTCTATAATATATTGTAATTAATTAAAAAGGATCTCTGTAGTCAAACCTCATGCCAAAAATTATAAAACTTCTTACTTTACAGATCGTCAATTGGCAAATAATTCCAGTTACACGATAATTAAGTACCTTATCAAGCAATATTTTTTTATCCTCTCGCAGCTTGAGCAACTTTTCGCGATCTCGAGATACCTGTCCATCAAGAGCTAGCACTTGTGCCTGTACCGTGAACAATTCGTTTCGTAGATTTTCCGTGGCCACAGACTTTTCTTCGGCAGCATCCCGCAACTTTTGAGCCTCTTCAATCGCTCTTTCCTTCTCCTGCATACAATCGTCGTTCCGACACACGGTGTATAATTGACGGTAATCGTTTCTTAATCGTTAAATAATTATTAAACATACCGCTTTGAGGGAATCTCTGTCGCGAGTAATGTCATCAAACTGGAGTCGGACGCGTTGCATCTCCGCCATAAATCTTCCGACGCGACCATTTTCGGCATCCAAAAGTCGTCGCAGCACGACGATCTGAATATGAAGATGTTCGACCTGCTGGCTAAGCTGTCGAATCGTTTCTTGCAGTTGCGAATTCTCCTCACGTCTACGACGCCAGGCGTTTACAACCAAAGCGCGACAGACTAGACCCGCTGCCTTGTTCGTATCCGGTGGAGCCGAGAGTGCATTGACATCCAAATCTCCCGGCCATGATCCCATCCCTCTTTCACTCCCAGTTTCACCCCCATCAACGCTTGGTACCTCAGCGCTTATCGAATCAGTTTCAGCTACTTTCCGATGCAGACGCGACTGCAAAGAAATGGCACTCCCAGACCTGTCCAACATAAAAAATAAAAAATAATTTAGAGCACTTTGAATTTTGAAATTTAGAAAATGGTTAACATGGTGCAGAAATTTTTTTCTACACAGCCATTGCTGATTTCGATTTAAAGATTATTGCCTGAACCAGCTTAAGACTATTGGGGCTGTTTGTCACAAGAAAAACGATTAAGGTTTCAAGTCTTGTAACCACTGTTGTATCAATATTTTGACCAGGTTACTCTTTACCTTAGGTCGAGAACGTCCGGTTTGATGGATGTGGGTGACAGATCGACCATAGAAAAGCTCTTCTTACACGAAGACTTTGGGGTATTCGGCAGGATACATGCCGTCTTTGAGCTGTTTGAACTGCAGACGGCAGTCTTCTTGGGAATGATGCCTTGTGATGATACCGGGATGTTGCGGTACGAATTAATGGGGTTTCTGATCGGTCCGGGAATGGGTCCCCGTCGGGGGCCTCTCACATATGCGGGATGCGGGGGATAATGAACGTTTCTTTGGCTTCTCAACGAGTACCCACCATACCTTTGGCGATTATTCGCCCATGACGATTGGCTCAACATCTTACCAAAGTTCAAAGATAGTAAAGATTATATTTGCTAAAACTGCTGCTGATTGTTTATTATTTATTATTTTGCCAAGGGGATGGGTGAAAACAACTCACTGCTTAACAAATGAAAGATGCGTTCGAAAATTATTCGTAACACGTGCGGCATACCTGTAATTATTTTCACGTTTTTAATGGTTTCGGCGTCTTTCCTGCTTTCGCATGTCGAACCTAATATACGTTTCGTTACCTCGCTACTATTTCAGAAATGTAAAATTTTTCGAGCCCGGAATCATTGCATTCATTGCATTTGCAAGCTCTTTAACCGTTTACTAGAGTTTATAATCTAGGATCGCACAGCGGTTAGAAAAAATGTTATTCCACTTTACATGTGTGATTGTAGTTTATTTTTTAATGTCCACCAGCAGATTTCTAGGTCATTTTCAAGAATATACAAAAAGAAAATGTAGGAAATTGAGTAGCAAGTGTGATGGGCAAATACGTCAGCACGTCTGGTAGAAGAGATGTGTCATTTTATTCTAGATTAAAGTAAAATTGCGTCGAACAGAGATTCGAACGTTCGAATGAAACAGCGCGAATCGGCCATGTTTGTCACGAGGTGCGCAGTAAATCGAAGTATAAGCTGCGCGAGGTCAGGACGGTCACGTGACCGGTTTCAGCCAATGGTAAGAGGTTCGATTCGCTTCCCCGAAAAATGTTGTCATC
This sequence comes from Diprion similis, assembly GCF_021155765.1. NCBI lineage: Eukaryota > Metazoa > Arthropoda > Insecta > Hymenoptera > Diprionidae > Diprion > Diprion similis. Next base: position 24,373,117 of record NC_060110.1, read on the forward strand.
TTTGCCAAAAATAATTTTCCTTCGCTATTTGTGACGAAGGGGGTTGGTATCGAGTGTTCGAGCGTGAAAGTTTACCTCCAGATAAACTCGGTACGGTGTTAGTACCCTGAAATAAGGTGGCAATGTGATATCGGAGCAGCGTGCTCTGTCAAGTGGTAATATTTTACACATAAGTTGTTCCCGGGTAAGGCCTTGACAGGAGTCTATACGGGACAACTCTCCTCGTCGCGCACCATCTCCGTCGATCTCAGTACCATAACATGGGCCTCGAACAGGCGAGTATCACATTGTCCTACGATAGTTTAATTATAGCCGGGGAGACCTAGGCTCTCCAAAAATAATGATTCGATCAGCGTTGCGCCTCTCGAACTCCCAGAATCGCCCGGAATACAGTGACCAAGTCAGAACCACCTCGACAATCTTTTCACTATTCCAGAACTCCGTTTTTCAATCGAAGAAAATTTATCGGGACAAAACTATTTCTCAATTTTGTATTTAAAGGTTATTTTCGAACAGCTGTTCAAATACTAATTTCTTCTTCATCGCCGTATCATCCTTTACCTCATTCAATTTCTCGTCGTCAAGTCCTGCGGCAACCTCCGCCACACTTCGTTCTAATCTCTCTACGTCGCTCTGGTTTTCCTCCCCGGTTTATCTCTGACGTGTGATAAATCATTCCTCTCGTTCACCTCAAACTGCCATACTTTATCCTTATAGCTACGCTGCCAAGTTAAATGCTCTTTCTAGGTTGAGGCTAGTAACACATCAGTGTGAAATTTTCATTGAAGTACGACAGAGTAGCGGCATTTCGTTTAATTTAATTTCTTATCGAAATTTTCTGTATAATTTAAGCACTACAATTTCTTTTACATCGTTAGAACTTGTGCTGTTGTTGCAAGCGTAAAGCGTGGCCTTGGTGCAAACTGTAATCAGTTGAATGAACCATGAAATAAATGTTTGCATCATAAATTTCGCAACTCTTATCATATATTTAGACTTCTCTTGTGCTTAAAGCATAAGATCCTCAATTCTGTTTATAATACTTATGTAATAATGGAATTTCCTGTAATCCAAAACCTGATATGTTTCATCGCTTTTACGGCGTTATTTCCAAAGTTAAGGAGTGCAAACTATGAATACACATGAGCTGTATTTTCATTTATTCTCGTTCTTGCTTCCTCATTGAAACAATGATGGGAGTCAGCATGTAAAATCATTTGGATCTCTCAAGAATGTAAAATATCAATTTCTATAATATCAGTTGCTAGATTTTGAAATAGTACCACACATTGCGATCATGCTATAACAGTCCAATGCCTTCTCCACACATCGCCCATTTATAATTTAACATCTTTTTGCCATAAGCGCCTATACATCTCGGACATTCAGACTCAGGCATATCGGTCACTTCTCGGATATCTTGATAAAAAGTTTTTCAATAAATATTTCATTTCTGTATCTATATAAATGCTAAGTTCGTGAAGAATTATCCTTTCTTTCAACACATGTGACAAAAGAGTAGCAGTCTAAGAAAATAAAAATAGTTTATATGGAAAAATTGAATTTTTAAAGTGTTAAGTTAACAATTAATTCTTCGCAATTTTTAAAACACTGCCTGGGTGGTAATGAAAAAATTCAAAAAAAGCCTACGTGGTTTCTGACGTGTCTCGTCGAAATGACACTACCCCACCTTGAGTTTGAACAACGCCACTTTAGTGCAGACTGTAAACTTCAGGTTTCTTTCTCCAGAAACCGGAATTCTATAAAAATAATCCCAGTATGACAAAAAGTTAGAATTAATAACAAGTCAATTATCATGGAAGTAGATGAGGGATCAACAATTTCTCTGATAAACGAAAATGATTATAAAAATATTTCCTCAGAGATAAACTAAACGCTACCAAAATTGTACAGAACTATTACAGCAGCACAAAATGTGAATTAGGATTATGGCCCTTGGGAATCAAACGGGCTATAGATAAGATCAATAGTAAAGAAAAAAAAAAACAATGAAAGGAAAGGTCTCATAAATGAAAACAAAACTGTTCAATCAAAAACAGAAAATGCTAATGTACATAACAAAAATAAACTTTTGCAAGTCAAAAGCAAACAAATTTTTAAGAAATACGACAAGCTGTTTTCCCCTGGAACTGGTGTATACTATAAAGCCAAATTAAAATGCGCACACAGCCAAGCCCTGTACTTAACAAAGCACAAACCATGCCATTTGCCTTATAAGAAAAAGTATCCAATGAAATTGATAAATTAGTTAAGGACAAAAATTTAACGTGAGTTGAAAAAAATGAATGGGGCACACCAATAGTTCCAATAATCAAACCCAACAGGTTAGTTGAAGATTACATTTCAACTAGATGAAAAGTTATGGGCAAAAGACTTGGTATTAACTCACCCCTGTGGATTTGAGCTGTAGTTTACCAACAGCTAGGGCCAGTAATTTACCGAGTAAAACTCGAATCTAGACTCATTGTCAAGCGACATACAAATCAATTAAAAGAAGCTAGTTTGCGATCTTGAACCTCAAACATCATACAAAAGCACGCTAATCAACAAGTTGCGTCTAGAAGATCCCATACATTGAATAACTAATTGCGATTGTTTGTGCATAACATACTGTGTATAAGAGTGGTAAATAAAGATTGAGCACTCAGTATTAGCAGTAAGAATAAGGCCTTTGAACTTTAAACATGTATCTAGTTCTTCCCTCAATCCATCACACTCTAAAGATTATACATGAATTTCTTTTCAGAATTTTGATCTCTCGAAGCAATGTTTGAAGAATATTTGAAAAATTGTTGTTGACGCAAATGTGAAATAATTTTTTTTCACACATCTGCACCTCTTTCCGCCTTTGTTGAATGACAAATTTTTAGTCCAGCACATTGAATGATAGAGTAATGAATTTATCAATGAGATTATAGAAATGTCTGAGTCCAAATTACTTGATGAACCTTGCGTAATTATCTGTAAACAGTGCTTGATAAGAAGATGTAATTTTGTGAGAAATATCGACATTCAAAGATAGAAGAACATCCATGAAGTAACCGACCTATCTTGCATGGAATGAGTTATATACGTGAAATATTTTGTCTCCTACTTTTATTCCATAAATTTGCTTCCCCCCAATGTGTAACCAAACATTTTTGTTGCTAAAGAAGACATGATTTGTTACTTCCTGTTTCAGATGCCAATAAAATTGACTATCAACTAGCTAAAGGTATGGACCAGAACCATGGAGTTTCGGATGGAAATATAAACATAAGTGATGTCAGTGAGTATAAATATGCTGTTTTCTTTCAAGTTAAACCATTTAATAGTGAAAAAATTTGTTTTGAATTAAAAATGTAAATTTTAAAGTGGTTGAAAAGTGATTATAAGATTGGCTTAATAAATAATACAATATAAGTTTGTTAATTAGGTCAACCGGACTATTCCTTACTATATAGTCTCGATATTACAGTGATATTACTAAAGCTCAGTCTAAATTTACTCAGTCAGTTCAGTCTAAAAGCAGAATATAATCGACATTTTAACTTTTAATTATTTTTTTACTAAAAATAGGCAGTATAAAGTATACAGCTAGTAATCATTGAGTTGAATTTTACTGAAACATGTCCTAGGTATGCCCGTATTAAAATGACTATATCTGCTCGCTATAATCTCTATTGATAAAAATAGTGATTTTACCAGAGTGGTTCGTCTTCCAGAAAAAATATACTTGTTCTAAATTCATATATCTCATAGACCAACCTACGTAAAGCATATTTATACCGTTTTAATTCTCCGTGCACTCAGTTGAAGTCATTCAAACGGATCCTGGGTTTGTGGACTGTCAAGGAGAAGAACAGAGCACATTCATGATGTACTCTGGAGGTGGCGTGGAGAATGTGGGGATGGGCTCAGTCGGTGCAGGAGGCAACCGTAAGCCACCGTATGTCAAGATCATCGAACAACCAGCGAGCAAAGCGCTTCGTTTTCGATATGAATGCGAAGGCAGATCCGCTGGTAGTATACCAGGGGTGAATAGCACACCCGAAAACAAGACCTTTCCTAGAATACAAGTAAGATTTCAACTCACATGAAGTCTTTCAGACAGCAATCTATTGCCACTGAGATACATCTCTAACATCACTATTGCATTAATGTAGGTAGAAGGTTACACGGGTCGTGCAATCGTTGTAGTATCCTGTGTTACTAAAGACCCGCCGTATAGGCCACATCCGCATAATTTGGTTGGTAAAGAATCATGCGACAAAGGTATTTGTACTCTGGAAATCCCTCCTGAAAGTATGACGGTGACGTTTTCTAATCTTGGCATTCAGTGTGTCAAAAAGAAGGACATTGAGGAGGCGTTAAAAGTGAGGGAAGAGATTCGTGTGGACCCCTTTCGGAGTAAGTCTTACTATTCAAAGTAAATATTTCTACTAAATCAAACATGGTACACCATATTTCCCACTCCAGGGGACATGTTTTTCGACATATCAGATAGTTAACTATCCGAAGATACTAATCAAATAATGTTACGAATCTTATTATTGCAGCGGGGTTTTCGCACAGAGCTCAGCCTACTGGCATTGATTTGAATGCAGTCAGGCTTTGTTTTCAAGTATTTTTGGAAAGTTCGAAAAAGGGAAAATTTTCTGTTGGGTTACAACCTGTTGTTTCGGATCCCATATTTGACAAAAGTAAGAATTTTTTGTTTTACTTGCATGAAATGGTATACATGTTCAACGAAGATAATGAGAAGAGACAGTTAAATTACATGTGAAAATATTACATTGTTACAGAGGCAATGTCAGATTTGGTGATATGCAAATTGAGTGACTGCTGCTGTACAGTAGCAGGTGGCAAAGAAATGATTCTGTTGTGTGAAAAGGTTGCCAAAGAAGATATTAAAGTTAGGTTTTTCGAAGAGCGTGATGGACAAGTATTTTGGGAAGGTTTTGCTGATTTCCAACCTATAAACGTTCACAAACAGGTATCATTAATCAACGTTTACCAGATTTTTGCTTATTTTAAAAGTCGGTTTCGAAGTCTATTCAAGCGAATGAAATGAATTTTTTGCATGTTAGAATTATCTAATGAGTCTTCATTTCATTGAAACAGGTAGCGATAACATTCAGAACTCCACGATACCGAACTCTCGAAGTGGATCATCCCGTAAAAGTCTTCATTCAACTGCTCAGGCCTACAGATGGTGCGACGAGTGAACCACTTCCATTTCAATTCCGCCCTCTAGACTCAGGTAGGCCTGCATTCTGGTTATTGCGCAAGGCCTTTGCGAGGAAGAAGGCCGATTACAATACCTTTGACAAAATTTTAGCCACTGAGGCTGCACTGCTATCAAACGCTAGCCCTAAAATATCTCGAACTATCGATGAGTTCAATAACAATAATCTTGAGTTTGAAAAGTCGCACGATAAACTTGCCGCTCTGCGAGCTCTGAATGATCTTTACAAAGTCAAAAGTAACCAGGAGTCGCGCAATAAAGCTGACTCCCTTAATTACGATGAAAAATCCGGTTCCCATTCTGTCACCAACTGTATTACCGATACTAATAATGTAGCTGAAACAGAATTTGCTCCAGATACTGTACACAATAATAATTGTAGTAACTCTGTAGTGAATGATGAGCGTATAGTGAAAAATAACGAGCTAGGTTTTGAACAACTGAACAGTCGCGACGAAATAGGATTCGAACCTTTCCAAAAAAACTCTGTAACTGGCAAGAATGCAGAAATGTCAGATGGAGCTAGTCTTTCCAAAGGTGGTAAGTCCGACTGGTTTGATTACACAGAGGTTGGTAAGTGGGTAGACAAAACTCGAGAAGAAAAATTGAATGAGAACGTTAATGATAATGCAGGGAATGGAGAAGAGGGTAGTGAGTCTTTGAACGAGCTGCTTCTCTCCGCAGTGGCTGAAAGTGATCAAATCTATGCTGACAATCAGGTGAAATTGTTGAACGATGCTCTTGAACAAAACCTTGGGGATCAGCCGATGGATGTGGATGTTTACGATAATCAAACCTATACCAGTCTTCAAATGGCTATGAAAAATCCCATTCAGTTACTAAATCCCCCAGAGATTACAACGGATCGAAAGTATGAAGATGTTGCTTTACCTACGCAAAGCCCTATCATATCTATATCCCCGCCACCTCTTGCCCCGAAAAGAGATGTGACAAGAGACATGGACGAAAGACTTCCTCCACTCCCACCCAAAAGAATTCGTAAAACTCCATCGATGCCTGTTTTACCTGTTGTCCCTACCTTGCCGCGACCCTCGTCGACCCATACTCTCAACGAATCCAGCTCCAGCCCTAAAGCACCTCAAAAAAATTTACCTTCACCACCTAACACACTGACAAAGCAGTCCAAGCCTGGCTTGTTTTCAAAACTTTTTGCCAAAAAGGCTAAGAAAGAAAAGTCTGAAACCTTGACTGCGGAAGCTACACCTGAACCAGGTAGTCAATCAAATTTGATCATAGGCAGCAGTGCTTCCACTTTATACAAAGATAGCCTCAACAATTTATCTTCATCCAGTCTTCCACGACCAAGCATGACTAGCGTAACCAGTGTCAAATCGCTAAGACTGGACGGTGACGAGTCCCCACCTTACGGGATCGAGCTTACAGAAGCCGAGCACTACGCTCTGTATACTACTATGGCTCCTCATGCCACTGCCTCTGAGTTTGATGAAATGTCGTTTTATTATAGCCCTGTGGAGGGGGGGAAAATACTGTCAGACAAAATCGATTCCTAAAACATCATTTAGTAGATTGTCGTAATTTGTTAAGCGATTGAGTTAGTTATGCATAGCCAAGAAGCAATGACACTACCCGATGTGTTTCCTGATTGTTCAGCACCTAAGAAATATTTAATAACTTTGACATACATGATCTTACAAAGTCAGATTCAACATCCATTTTTGAAGTCCGTGGTGAAAAGCAAAGCCAATAATCCTTCAAGAATCAGCAAAGGTGCATGTAATGTATGGTGGATCCTAACAATGATTATTGGTTGTGTAGGAAATTTTACACAAAAAGTGTGTGAATGCAGTCTAGTATTCATTGTCACAGTCCAACATGCGTTGCTATTGCATAATTTGCAACCTATTCTGAAAGTTACTGCATAGTCTTGTCCACGAGTCATGTTCAGATATTACTATTACAGAGTAGATTAAACTGACTTCATTTATGAACTTTAATATTAGATTATATGTCAAGTCAAATAAGTTTTTCAATTGCATTTGACATAGTACTTTGATGCTTCTTCCCATACGAAACATACATTTAATTGTTTCATTGATCGTAAATCTAATGTTTGTCAACAATTATTATTGTTGCTAGGTATCTTTACAAGAAACCCTTATGTTAAATCATGCAAACTTTAAAATATACAAAAATCAAGCAATAATTAGATTTTTGTCAGTAGTCAAATCCTAACTTATGGGGACCGATTTATCCATTTTGACATTGGAATTTGAGGGAAAAATACTAAAAAAACTTGTTGCTTCGCAAGTCGTTGCAAAATGTGATTATTTTATTAATATCTCATCTAGTCTTAGAAGTAATATTTGCATTCAATGACCTCGCCCCATAAAAGAGATTTCAGCTAGATTAGAAAACGATTTGACTCTGATCAACCGACATCGATAACTATCAACCGTTTTTAAATAAACAGTTCTGTTAGTTCAAGCTTTTTATTTAGTTTTTTGCCAGTAGAATTCATTTTCTATTCTGCAATGATCTAGTCATCATATTGTACTATTAATTGTCGGTCAACCGTCGTTGTGTTAGTAGAAATATAATGGTTCAATCGCCACTTTCCTTTTATAATGCAAACCAATTGTGAAAATTCATTCTTTTTTTTTATTGTCCAAAATTGATCATTGATCACCTAAAAGCAATGGAAATATGTATAACTATACATACTAATTTCATTTAATATCTAGAATATACAGCAATAGCGATTTATTATTGCTGAGAAACAGTATGCGGCAACTGCAATGTTTAAGTTTAGGTTTAGATTCGTCAAATGATTTAAATAATGCTCGGCCTTTAGTTTCCATGGTGCTATTTTTCGTAATATAATAAATAAATTTAGAATATTCTGGCAAAACAGGTGGAAAAGAATGTTTGGATTTATTCCGTTAATATAAAACAGTTCAATGTTTTGTACAATAAGAAAGTAAATGAAAATATTTGGGCTTGCATGGTGAGGATTGTTTGCGATAAATTCCTTTGCTACCATGAGAAATATTTAACTGTCAAATAAATGTTGTTTTATATTAATTCGCAGAGCGGAGAAACGTTACATTTGGTTGCTATGAGCAAATAAAATTTAAGTGATAGTTTATCTATAATTATTTGTACTAGCGCTGCAAACAATTTTAAACCATAATATGGTTATTCCAGAATAACATAATCTTGTTCTCTATTTGAATGACTACAAGCACAGAATGAGAAACAGTATTGTTAAAAAAGGAAGAAGAAAAATTATGATAGTAAAACGTTTCAAACCGCACACGTAAAGCGTGTAGTTTTTGTACTCAAACATTAGTATACATGTTGTAATTCGTCACATGTTCCAGTGAAAGTTATTTTAGACATCTTCAATACCCTACATCAGGTGGAAAACGATATTTTTAAAAGTCTATTTGGAACAGAACAGGGTGCAAGGTGCTACGTACTGAGTATTGTTGTGAGCCCCTGAAAAACTGGAAATAAGCATCGTTACCTTTAAACTTTGAACTGTGTGGCCTTCTTTTATACCGAATATTATTATTCATATATCATGCGGCATGCAATATTGAGTAATACATGACACTTCTGCGAAGATGTAACAGCTTTCATATTTAAGAACAGTGTTAATTTTTTGAGAGATTTTTTATGCTTTTAGTGCGAATCGAAGTGTCTTGTACACCTCAGAGTAGTGTTTTTTAATCTGTGAATCGTTTGTAGATACCACATTGAAACGAAAGAGAAAATATACTAACGAATCCAACGTCAATCTGTTCAATCTGAGGCATTTTCAGGCAGAAGTTGAAAAACGTGAGTATAACCAATAATTAATCACCTTTTGCTATTGCCTGGGTGCCTTGAGGTAAATGGTGCTGGTATCATTCTAATTGGAATCCACATAGAGCTATGGCAGAAAAAGCGTCACAGAATTCTGTACCTTTCTGCCTAAACCATGTATTTTGTCATACGCTTTATTTTATTCAAAGGCAATCAATCTTACCTTATCGCAAGAATACATAAAATTTAATTCTGCGATATATTGTATCTTGTAAAAAGTTGTCTATTTTTTCGGCTAATTTTTCACCTACACAAATCCTACGCTTCTTATTAATCATTTCCTACTCCACCAAAGTTATTCTTTATCAATATTTTATATAGATTTAAAATACGACAGTGCCGGTGATATATCTCACAATTCATAAGTATCACCGATTCAGAACACAGTGGTCTTGTGATGTGGTCATTTTTTCACATTGAGATGGTTGAAAGTCACAACTTTGAGATCTATATTCAACTTATAAACCATTTCCGTTGCTAGGCCGCTGGTAAATATATTAATGAATTTTGTTGAGCAGAATGGGTATCGAGCAATAGAAATCAATGTCTGTTCAAGCTACACCGACTGCCATGAATTAATCTGGGCTAGTAAGTCTCCTTGATATAATATATGTGATATCAAATGGCTTGAAAGGTTTGAAGTGAAAATATATACTTGTATCCAGTCTGCTTTGGAAGCTCAATAATAGCACTTTGTATTTTTCGATTAAAAACGGTAATATGGATCTTTTTCTTACTGTTTGTATAGCATACTATTGGGCAGCTTTGTATATGATACTACGAATAATGGTTTTCCATACTACGTTTAGGAGTAAAAAATATTTCTGAATCTCTAATAGTTTCAGAGAATTTTTCTCCCTCAATTTTCGTATATTATCATATACGTATATGTATAACAAATAACTAAATCATCGAACAAAACTTACCCATTTTGCACTCTAAAAGTTTACGTGAACACATAAATGGTCTTCAGAATTTACTACAAGAACCTTCCTTACTTTCATCGCGCAGTTGCAACATCTTCATTCAGTAACAACATTTTACTATTCTTTTCACATCACTGTCCGTGCATAGGTATAAGGACTTCAACAACTCTAGTGAAATATTAATTTCTTTGGAATAATACTTCTGCTCTCTTGTATATCGCAATGAGAAATTTTCAATAACTTTAATCTGTTCAAGTAAGCTTTAATAGTTGGAAGAGGGGGACGTATTAACAAATAAGATGTATTCATGTAGTCAATATAAAAATGTCACACATATTTTCTCATGGTGATCATGTATTTTGTACTTTTTTAAGAATGCATTTTATATGAATATATTAATAGATATTTGTATCTTTTCAACTTGAGAGCAGCCGGCATCTACTTACTAAAAATTTCACAATAATTGCGCAGTTAGTGTGCACTTCTATCCACACTGAAATAAAAACTTGAAGGGAAAAATTTCAATTCTTGCAGTTTTTAACAATCCAAAAGATAGATAACACTTTCATGTGATTCATCGTTAATAATCATCGTGGTAGGTAACGGGTGACTCGATATTTGAAAAGTTTTTAAATAACCCTGTGCTTTGAAACTATATTAAATACGTTACAAATAAAACAATGTTGTGCAATATTTGTACGAAAATTTTTACAAAAGAAAGCTTTCTGACAAAACGAAAAAAAGCACAGTAAAGAAGTTGAAAAAAAAAGTATATATTTATTACCTGTATCGAATAATTATAGAATATATTATTACTTGCTGAGCCAATGAAATCACTGTTTTGTGTCTACACCCACGTCACACGTTTCAGATCAAACACACTGCTCCTGTTAAATAAAAAAAAAATCAGGTACGATCTCAACATGATAAATATATTTCTAGTATTTGGTTTTGACGTTTTAACAAAATAGTCTTTTGAGTTTAAATTTTCGTTTTTGGAGTTTGTGTGATTCATCAAAACAAGTGTTTAGCATGTACCTCTGATTGGCAACAATGATTTTAGTTACTCTCATCTTTTTACGCACTTATTTATGGAAATATTACTTGTCAGTGTGTTTTTATAACTGATAATGCTCTGAGTGTTGATGTGTAGTACTTTAAGCATGCAAATATGATAACGCCTCATCTAACTACATAGTAAGCCTTCCAAATTGCTGCATTGTAATATTAGGGCTAAAATATTCTGTTTGCGATTATACTTATATTTTCATTCCACATCCCATTTCCCATCTTCTGTCAACGAAATATAACTCATTGGTCACAGCTTTAACTAAATTTTGGATAAAATTTAATCAATTTGTTTTGCCAGTTTTTCAGTCCTTGCAAAACGATGGCTCACGTAAGGCTTGCTCTTAATGCTGTTTATCTAGGATTTCTATGCTAATTTTAATAGTACTGCGGAATATTTACAGATGGGGTCGTACAGTACCAAGCTGTAGACTATGGTTTGAGCCAAATAAAAATTGAACCAGCCGATCATGGTCTTTCACCATTTCCAGTGGAGTCTTGTACGTCTCAACACACATATCTCAAGGACGACAGAATACCTTTGCCACAACCTTCTACTTCCATGCAGACCTACAGGTGATGATTCCTCCGTGACATTTGCCAAATTTATTAATATAGATTTGAACTTGCATTCATTGCTCGCTTGTTAAATGACTAGAAATAGTTTTGAGTTGATGAGTGAGGTGCTCACATCAATATTCAAAATTACCCTATTTAATGTTTCAAGTATTCCACAGGCAACCCATATCGCCAGGCCGCACTCCATCGCCAATGGTTAACCCACAGACAACTGGAGCCACTGGCTACAACGTTCAACTTCCACATATTCACCAGCAGCTGCAACAACAACAGCAATACGCCAGGCCACCTATGTTTCAGCATTTGTACATGAATCAATTGCAGGATAAATCAAACCAAATGAACATGGAACACCCTGGATCAAATTATCCCCAGCCTGGTATTTCTGGTGAGTTCGACAATGCATTCTTATGAATAATATCCTTGAGACATTGCCTCATAATACACTGACGATAACAGTAGGCAGTAGTTTTCTTAAATCCTGTATGAATTGTAAAGAGAATAATCGGTTTTTACGGCATTAATCTGAGTTGGAACGAATAGGGAAAACCTGGAAAACCAGGAAAAGTCAAGAAAATTCGTACCACAGGGAAACGTCACGGAATTTCATAAATAAGACTGGAATTTTATCTCTTTAGAAGAAATTAGCAGGTTTTTATAGCTCAGCATGCACAGAGCCGTAAGTGTTATGTTAATTCGAAAAAACTGTTATATTACTTCTTACAAACACTTCCCGTTTTATTTTACGAAAATTACAGCGTGTCATTGGTAAATAGTTTCAAGCAAATCATTTGTTGGACAATATTAGTATTACTGTAATTTTTCAAATATGTATCATTATTAAACGGTGTATCAGTAGAAAATTTTTCAGCTGCAATGCCTGTAAAAGACAGAGAATTCCAAATTCCAAAAAGCGTACCAACCCTGTTGATATACTCATCAATACAGCAATTTTATAGTCTTAGCTTCGGAAAATTCATCAAGATACTTAATCAAAGATTTAAACCGACAGGAATTCAAAATCCAGTGGAGAATATCAGGGAAGGAATGGAGGCGAGCAACATATCAAACATGGGTAGCCAACAGTCTGCCCCTCCTGTATGGAGTGAGCTTCCCGATCTGGACAACCTTTTTTCTGTCAATTTACCCCAAAATCTACCAAGTAACCTTCCGCTCCCTGATAACTGGAACTCTCAGGTAATTGTTTTTAAAAATTTTAATCGACAATGTATTACATGTATTTCGTATTCAGCATATTCTAAACCAGAACTTGTTGAGGGTTCACTTTTTTTTATCTCGGACATCTTTTATTACTAGAAGTTTTTATAAAATAACTGCTTTTAATTAAAATAGCAATTATTCGTATAAAGACGCAAAATACATTCTTGGGTTATTCCATGCTATTAATGGGCACCCAGATGCCGGGCGTATGGTTTAAGTTCATAATACTTTGGCGAAACATACAGTGTAATCTCATGCACATTCAATCGAAGCCCACTATCTTTGTACAGGATTTGCAAAAGCATACTAAAATCTGCATTTAATCCAAATCCAGCCATAAAATCAATATCCCAAATAACAGATTAAAGAATAATAAATTATTTCATGGTAATGATGACGAGTGACAATGTATCTAATTGCAAAGGTCGCGAATGAACGGATGGTAGAAACTGAGGCAGCGAGCAACAACGATAGAAACGAGAACAGTGTGATGAACAGCTTCGAAAGGTTAACCACAGATACAACAATGCAGGGCATCCGCCAGCTGAATGAATTACTCAATCCTACCAGAGATAATAACGGATAACCATGCAGGCATGTGAAATACTAGTCAGACGCATAAAGATACAATGTGTAACAGACTACATCACTCTGTAGGATTTCCAGTGTAGCTTTGCACCCATCTCAAAACAAAGTGTATTTTTCGAAAGTGCGCGTGCTATTATCATCTGATGCAGCGTGGTGAAAATTTACATAAAACCGAATTATCTCAAATTAATTTTCATCAGATTCATGAATTAAACACACGGGTTGTACTAATCGAGTACTAAGTACTGCTGTTAACTCAATAATCTTCTGATATTTTGTTTTATCTTTTTTAAAGATTTATGAGACCTTTGCACGAAAGTGGAGCATGGGTGAAAATATGAAAATCCAATAATATAATAACTAGATACCATATAATTATTGTAGTACTGGGTAAGCCTGAAATCTTATCAATTTTCATGATTCTGATCAATCCATGCGCCGAAAAAAACTAAATAATTGACAACAACTTATAGGCATGTGCAATAAAATGAGCGTCTGTCGCCGTCCTCACCTCATAAAGACTCAATTTTTATGTACATACATGAGTTAAGAAGATTAATGTCGATCTGAGAGTCAGTTGTCGAGTATTATCGTTGAGCATGAACATAGCTGATCATTGTACTCCTAATTGACTTCTTTGCAACGAGTGAATTTGTTTCTACCGACATTTTCTTTTTGTCCACAACTTTTTTTTTGCATACACTATTCGTTGCATATGAATACATTTTTGTGATATTAATACTCTAATACAGAAAATGAACAAAAAAAATATTAGTATAAACTTCCATCCAACATGTTTATGAGATCAGATCGATAAATAGTGCCACAAACTCTTCGGAAAACAGTATCTTGTCGAATATCTTGTGTTTCATTATTGCTATTTTCGAACGGTCCATCAAATTTCGCACAATTTTCATACAATATACATATTATATATTGCTTTTAACAAAATCGTTGTTCAAAATTTGATGAAACGTATAAACTTTATTTGTTAGTTGCATGTACCTTAATCGTATGTATATGCAGTATACATAAATATACATAGGTATACGTACTATGTGCCTGAAAAGACTACAACTGTAATTTGGTAGGCAATAGTAAAACTGATATTCCATTTTAATTCTACCGATACGTGTATAAATTATACGAACAGACGACTCATCAATTTCAAATTTACATTGTTTTCATGGTTTCGACGATGTTTTTGGAAAGTACGCACGTGTGCTGTTGCGTATATGTAAATGTATGAATGCGGTGATACTCACTTAGGAATAGGGTGGGTGAGAGAGGATGGATTTATGTAAATAAATTTTTTTTAACTGTTATAATTATACATAGATATATAAATTTATATTGAAACGTACACTATTATTATTATTATCATTATTATTGTTGTTGTTGTTGTCATTGTAAAACAAACTTGAACCCCATATTTTCCCGACGATTTATAGAAAAAAATTTATGTGATCTACCTATTGCAGGTTCTTTAGATCGCATTTTCGTGCTCAATAAAATGTATATTACCATGTCACTAGCAGCAAATATGCACTATCAATAAAATATTTACAAAATGCAAAATCCCTTAGATCTTTTGTTCTAGAGTCAGTACATTTGAGCTCCTAAATTACTGGAAACATCATTTAAATTTAAATCAGTAATTCTTCGTTTCTATAAATGCAACAGGTTTTGGAGATGAAGCTGATCGCTGTTTTGCGGTCAAAAAATTCGTTTCGTTTATTGAATACTAATGGTTTCTCACGCAATCTCGATGTAGATAGTAGTTTGCTAATGTCGAGTTTCTGTACACTCATCAACTGCTCTAAAATCAGTCCGGAATTTCATAAAACTAAATATTAAGATTCATCCGTTGTACCAAAAACAGTGTTTAATTATTCTTAAGACCCTGTAAAAACAACCCTTGAACTACGACCTCTTCTTATCTACCGTAAAATGAATTATAATAATTGATACTCCGCTTTCTGTTATCATTTGAAAATATTTTTCCATCTACAAAGGATTTGTTCTTTCTGCATCATTAATAGCCTGCTTCCCCAATTACCTGCATACAGATTGCTTATTCCAAGCAGGAAGAAAATAGTATACATTTGAATGCTATTATATGAAACAATATTGAAAAAAAATTTACAATCATTTTAAAAAATGAAGTCACGCAAAAATAATTAACCTGGTTGTGAGGCAAAAGTACGGATGGTAGAGGTAAGAAGCAGTATCTCATATGGGTTTGTAACTCAAAAAGTATCCGCCAAAAAGCAGCAAATAGTGGTTCAACAAGTCACCGAATGGTGCTCATAAGCAATAAGAGTCATAATCTGATTGGCGCTTGGTAATCGGGTCCAATGTGATTGGCGCTTTGTGGAACTTTTGCTGCAGCCTTCATAGACAACAGTTATACTTCATCCGTTTATCATTCACATGCCAATCGGACCGAAAGCAGTTCTGTCAGTTGGAGATTCTCCGTATTCTACGTGATACACGGACACGGAGAGGCACAGGAAGGGCTCTATTCGCCGCATGCGATATCTTCTAAATCATTTCTTCTTGATGACTGTGATACAATTCACTACCTCTTCATTTGGCAGTAGCGATATTGGCGACCAATTAGATATAATCATGAAACTAGACGAAAATTCGGGCACGAGTATTATGAGTTTAGGTATCACGCAGATCGAAGATCAAAGTTTGCAAAGCTGAGAAAACCAGACTTGGCTGAATAGATTTACCTTCTGGAACGACGGTTGAAAAATCAATGTGGACCTTGGATGAAATTTTTTAATTTTATTATTTAGTAATTTATGGAAAATATTTTGGACATATTTTTGTTATTTCTTTGTTTCATTTGAAGTAAATAGGTTGAAAACAATTACCGTGTGACATCACTATGTCAGAGTATATCTATACGTATCGAAAGAAAACAGCGAGATTGAATTGCTTATAATTTTGACAGTCAATTTTTCAACGGAAATGAAAATTTATAACCTGATTACTTTCACATACTTCACATTATGCACTTTTGAAAGTCGACCTCTTTTTCCAACGATACTTCCTTGTTCCTCGTTGATGTTCATTTTACCCGCGAATCGTAAATATAGGTATACGCGTAGTATTACTCCGAATAACGAAACACCAAATGAAAAAAAAAATGTGTTCAGCTAAATACCCGTACATTCGGATCATTTTTAACATCGTGAAATAAACACTTTATTGAATTAATAAAGTATGTACGTCAAATAAAAAATGCTCGTATAGATTTTCAAAATGTATTTCATTAAAAATACAATGAAAGATTTTTGTTATTTTTTTGTTGTCAAATCTGATGGAATGGGCAGAAATATAATATCTGTAGCAGTGTTGGTTGAAAATGATGAAATGCTTATCCTGTATAAACTCGCCTGGACAAGATACATACAAACACACGAACCGAACTCTTACAATTAGCATAACATCTTGTTATGTTAGATAGCAACATCCATAACCGTGAGCGGTGTGTCACGATTCCACAATATACCTATATTCATTGTCTACGTGCCCAACAAGTCAGGTATATATCTACAATGTCGTACGCATTTGTTTGTAAACGCATTTCCGCAATTCCGAGCCCTATTAACGTGCCCGCAATTTTTTCTTACCCCTACACGGGTTGTTACCCTAACATGGTTCCATTTCCTAGCTTTAATTTTGTTCTGCCAGAAGTACTTGGGGTTGAAATTTTTAAATAAAATGCTGCTCTATCATTCGAGGAGTTGCAAATACAGGGGTTGCGTATTAGGATGTACTTCGTACTTGCTCAGTGATATTAAGGGGGTCGTATTTGCAGAAGCACCGTGGCGTGGTGGAAATATGCCCATGTCAAGCAACATGCTGACAAAGTTTACTATCATTCATAGACTGGCGCTAACGGTGTTTTCTGGCTCGCCGAAGACAATTTTCCATTTCATACGAGAGGTACAACGTACGATATACTATAGATAAACAGTATAATACAGTACACTTGTATCAATACGAAAATTTAATTTGATTCCACTGATTTTTTCGACCAAGTGCCCAGCGTTACAGCACCGTCTCTGTTAATTCAATTAAACCTCGTCAGTATCAGTATTTCTAAACGTCTGTATTCTTTCTTTAACCGTTCTACAGAATGGACACTGTAATAATATTAGTACATATGGATATTGAAAATAAATCCATACTGTTACATACTACATATGTACGACGAGAACAGTGTTATTCTTCTTTTCTTTCTTCGATCTAACTGTGATTTATTTAACTACTTCCTCGAAAATATTTGTACATTAAAACGTGGGACATTGTCTCGCATTCAAATTATTATCATTATTTATTATTATTATTAATATTATGCAGCTATGGTACAATGGTATCGTAACCGCAATGTCTCATCACCTCACTTGCCTACCAGTCTCGCAAGAATAAGTTATGACATTGAAAAATAGCACATCTTATTACTTGCATCGTCACTCTTAGAGGTCATAATTTTCTAGATAAATTATACCAATCAGTTATTTACTCAATTTGATGGTGATGGTTACTTTATTACTTAATAAAAATTTAATGAAACCTAAACGTGAAGCTATGTATCGCCAAATCAATTATCCGTGTTACCTTATACTACGAAAGTTTCGTATGACATTTTTTTTGTTTGTTTTTTATTTTGTTTACTTTGTTCGGTGGCTGTAACAGCCTGCAGTCGAAGCAATCGATCTGATCATTCGTTCGAATTAGAGTAAAAAATATTTAAGCATGGCCTGAGTGTGCATACCTTGAGGATCTCTCAAAGCGGCCTTCCCGCACACACGGCAGAGGCAAACTGAGAGCCGTTACCGCATATTAATTGGTCCGCTGCAAGAGATTCCCACTGTATACGAAACTACAATGATGTACTACATGTGTAGTACATCCGAAGTTATGAAACCTACCCACGGTGGAGTAATCTCAAATATTAAAAGTATTTTTGCCGATCGACGCCGTGTAAGGCGCGTATATTCATGAATCCTTTCTGCAGGGAATAGAAGCAAACAAAAAGGCGACCACACGTTCCTGCGTTGCGTGTAGCATCAGCGCTATATTGCATATATACAGATATTGGCGATATATTAAAATACAATGTCCTATACGTAAAACGATGATCAGAAGAAATGAATTTGAAAAAAAAAATTGTCTTCAAGTTAATTATACATGAGTTTCGTACATGTAAATATGAAAACGATGTCAACATAAGAACGCACTTGAACGGAAAGAGTATTTTCAAATAAATAAACAAGTTGCTGTAGTAATACTATTACTATTATCAAAATTACATTTTGTGTTATTTTACAAAGAGTGACCACAAAAACGAAACCGCAACTTCATCGTTAAAAAGATGGTTGGGGGGGGGGGGGGGGGGCGCAAGATTGTTTTGTGCAGCAAAATTATTTTAGCAGATAAAAAAAACTGAATTTTTTCTTCCTTGCTCGTAACTTATCTACATTAGACGCAAAACAGTTTCGTCAAAATTATATCGAGAACGAATATTGGAAAAAGATTAACAATTTGTTCATACATGACAATACTCTCTCTACTCAGAGTTCGTTGTATGCCGTGAGGATTCCCCTACCCCCCACGTGACGCTTTCATGTATAACGTTACGTAATATCATAATCGTCAGTATTAATAATAAAATGTTCCTTACTTTATGACTTTATACATGCTATGTATGATAATTATAACGCAACGTTAAAGACACACAATTACTCATCCACACTGATTTTTCGGCGCATGCATAATTCCATACTTCATGTTTCATATCGTCTTTGAGGCAAAAGTGTGAAATTCTGTAAACATGATCGGCGCTGTAACTGTAATGATCAACTGACGAAAGCTATTTCACGGTGAATTGTCAGATTTTCCCTACATGCATTTGAAACAAAAACAAGGCGTAAGTATGGACAATTATAATTCATATTCTTCGACGCAACACGACTTCTCAAATTCATCGATTATTCACGAATTTCACACTCGTGCTATTACAAACTCCCTATTATACGTTCGTTCGTCTATATGCAATAATAAGATACTCTTGTCACACGTGCTAGGTGAGAGACATTCGTCGAACTACGAACGTAAATTTCATTTAAAATGTAAAAAAAATCGTCACCCCATAAATGTCCATTTTACACTATTTAAATACAATAGAACTTTTCTTTCTATCTTCTTTACTTTTTTTTTTTTTGTTTTGTAGGTTTTTTCTTCGTTTTCTCTTATATATATATATCTTAAATAAGTTTTCATTATAAAACTGTCCCTTGAAAAAAGCCAGTTATCGGACAAATACAATTATTAGGTTGTTCAAACGAACAGCATATTACAGGTTAAACATTTTACGTGGAAGTACAGTTTTGAAAATATTTTTGTTTTGTAAGAATGGTTTTGGCTTTCAAGATTGAATTTTTTTTAAATATTAACAAATTCACATCGGCATTTTTAATATTACTATCATTTTTATGTGGAAGTAATTTAGTTTAGTCATGCTGAACAATCTAATAGCATTTGATGTTGGCTAGCTGGGGGCCAGGATTGCGAAGGACCAAGACAATAGGGCTGCGGCGTCCAAGTGTCGGCCGGTCGCAACTCTGGCAAGGTGGCAGCCTTTTTAAATTGTATATCGCGGGAGCACCCCCTAAGAATTGGGCCGACACGCGCCAACACTTTAAATCAACTCCTCAATATGAGAGTGAATCTCCCGCTGTCTCGAACGATGATGGCGCCGTCCACCCGTTTTCCGTCTCCCGCCGCCTCCCGTTGTCTTTCGTGCGTACGTTTCATACTTTCTTCATTATACGTCGTCGTCATCGTCATCGCCGTCACCCTCTACTTCTCCCTCCGCATCGTCGTCTTCCTCGTCTGAAAATGATAATCATCCAAAGAATTTAGTGATGAACGGTCGCTGGAATGGGAAGAGGATCATTTCAATTTGCAAGAAACTATGCTGTTTTCAGTGCAAATTTATTTAATGAAGAGAACAAAATTTTGCATTAAAACACACCTTCATCTTCAACAAGATCATCCTCGCCTTCGGGGACATCATCTTCGTCGTCGTCATCGTCTCCATCCCCATCAACTTCCTCCTCATCGGCGTCAACTTCGTCATCAACGTCCTCCTCCTCAACATCGCCATCTCCGTTTTCTTCCTTTTTCTGTTTCTTTACTTCTTCGCTCTTATCCTGAAAAACAAAACAACACCTCATCTTTACATCGTCTTGTATCTTCTTCTCGAGCTTTTCAATTGTTATTTATATTACTATTTAATTAGTAATTATATAAAGCTTGGTTTACAATAGACGCATACGTTCCCGTTCCCGCAGAATAGAAAGCTCTGGTGCACAATGAACGCGTACTGGAAGCGCGTGACCAATGAAAAGCCGATGCCCCTACCCAATGGGTATTCAGTGAAAGAGCGGCTGATAGTCTAGTCTCACGTGATTGGTCGAACGTTTATAAAAATTAAAATATCACATATTCTACGCGGGAACGTATGCGTCTGTTGTAAACCGAGCTTAAGTGAGACTGCTTAAGAGGGGCAGGTGCACACAATTCACTGGTAGCTGTTTTGCTATGCGACATTACATTTCTCAACTCGTGTTACGTATGTGTGTACTCCTTTGGAAGTTCAAATGCAAAGAAGCAGAAATCACCAGCAAGAGGAGTATAAGAGTCGTGGAATGGGAGAAAGTTGAGCATAGAGTGTGTATAAACGAGAATTGGTCAACGTCGGGACGACTGTTGCATAGAGGGGGCAAAGTTAATGGCGGAAGCGTAAAAGATGCGGAACGAAGAGACACAAAAGTCAGAAGGGCTGAAAGCGTCAGACGATTCAAAAGAGAAGAGATGAGCGTAGGTACACAATTCGAAGTTAGCTCTGTTAATATAATGGCAGTAAATCTGGTGATTTCTTCAATAGAATTTGGTAAACTGTTTCGCCACTTTTTAATCTAATCTCATACAGCGATCTTCCAGAGATCATGTAGGACAGAAATTTATGATTCGATATGACCTAAACCAAAGAGCTATGATTCTTGTCTTATTTCCGCGTGATTTATACGTTGAATGTGATTCGACAATCGGCAATTTACTAGCGCCATCTAGAAAGAGAAAACTAATTCGAACGGCAAGACTGACGGTACTGATGGGAGGTGGGACCTATATATATAATCTCTGAACTACCGCGAGTGCCGCCATTTCTACAATCCATCTACAATGTTCTACAGAACAGGACGCCTACACCACCACTGTGCTGTTCGAAACTTGCGCGAAGGGGGTGGCGGCTGTTGGTGGTGGTAGTGAATTGAGGGAACAAAAGCAAAGGGAAACTTTGCGCTACACATCGTGACTGTAAGCTATCGGAGTCTGGCTGTTGTAGCTCGGTTCGGTTCTGCTCGACTCGACTCGGCGTGGCGTCCGAAGCGTTTCCACACTATGCGGAATCCTTACGCCGATGGTGTCCCCTTCCTTTCCCGCCCCTTGCCGCTTCGCTCCGTTCATCGCAGCCCCTCTACTCGCCGCAACAACTCGGCCGTTATACAATAACGTTGAGAACTGTATAATCGAAGATGAAGAATCATATTGTAATAGCAAAAAGAATATGGAAAGTAGGTGTACCTACTAAACCAAGAGACAAGGAGCTCAGAGACGAGTCGATACCTACGTATTAAGATTTGCTTTGTCATCTTGCGGTTCGTTTTATCGCTAAAAGTGTTGAAAATACCAACTATGGAAGCATATTCACAAAGTTATTTATACCGAGCTAAGAGAATTATTAAAGAAAAATTAATGAGAGCTTAGTAGAGTTCATGACCTCGGAGTTTATTCGGTGACATAATTCCAGTGTCGTCGACGGTCGATCGCGAGCTTCTGTTCCCCCGGTGCTTTTTTTGCCTTTCTGCGGAATGGAGCAACGGCATACACCTCCGCTATACACAGGTATTGCAGCGCGGGAAAAGAACTTCTGCTTCCCTACCCTCGTTCTTAATCGCAGGTTGCATCGATGAAATGTCATTTAGCGAGTTTGCCTCAATCCTCGTCGTCGAGTGCACGACGACACGTGGTTATTCCGGCTATATGCAAGTTCACATGTATTTTGTCGCACGACGGCGAGAGCGCAGCGATCTACGATGGTCAGATTACCCATGACCCCGCCTTCGTGTGTGTATGTCGCGGTCTCTGCCGATAACAAGGGGAGAAGATGGAAAGATGGAAAGATGGAAAGATGGAAAGAAACGACTCGTTTGGTTCGAACGGATTATTTTGCTTGCCTACTTTTAGTTCCTCCTTCTAATTATTATTAAAATAACATGTTATCTGCCACAAAAAAAAATGTAAAAGATCAAAAAGAATTCAGACACTTTGATGTTACAGTTTCGTCCGAATTAATTTGACCTATGGAATATCTGATCGATCGATTAGTGCATGCATTGAGTGCTTTGCCAGTAGTCAGTAATTTTATCAGGGTAAACAAGAATTATCCTGCTTACATATAACGTGGTGAGAAATCAAAGGTCGAAATATTTTCGAGCCAAAAATTACGGCAATAAAAACGATGGAAAACATGATACAAATATTTTTGTCCTTTTGTTACCTTATTTACATCTTAATATTTGTTATAAATATATATCTGGAAGTACCCGACGACGTATGCATAAATAACCGCAATTCCGCCCTCAATACGCATACCTATGCGCGATGTATTATATACTTGGGATATCTAATTATTTATCCAAATAGCTCATTCTTCGGCTACGTTACGTCGCCTTGACGAGATTACGATACGTTACATATGTAACGTAAGAGCATTAAGGACGCCCAAATTCAGATAACAAGTTGCAATGATACGTAAGCACTGTGCAAATAACGAACAAAGTTTATCACTTGAGTGTGCCAGTGGCATAGGGGCAGCACATGCGAGAGAAACGATGCCACGCCACTCTGTTGGTAAGGAAGAATTTCTAACTTATCTGCCGCGTCGCTCCCGCCAACAATTTCCTTTAGTGATTCTAGAATCTGAAGCCCAACGTACGCATAGTCTTGCGTCCAACCCTATTGCCACACGTATCAAATGATGTATGTACAAACGAAAGGAATATCCTAACAAGTTATTCAAGGACTTCGAACGGAAAACCGAGTACAATATTCCACTCCATAAAAACACGGTAAATACCCAGCGTCATGACGCTCGAAATATAAAATATATGTTACAATTTCTGCGTGAACTCCTTCGTTAATTATTAGAGGGGGGACATTACGATACTTGTTCAGCATGGGCATTGGTCATTGCATATTGCTCAGCGTATTGATGCAAGATCATGTTTCAAGCTTAGTTCTAACTCGCTGCAAGCGTGGATAGTGGATACCAAGCCACTGTACAAACGGAGCGCCGGCTTGATAATCACAGGTAGATATGTATGTGTATGTGTGTACTGGCCGCCTCTCGTCGTCGCCGTAACGTATCCCCCTTGCCGCGCCGCTAACCCTAATCGTCTACTTTCCACCTTCTAGCAATGTAACGTAGTTTACACTTTTCACTTTTTAACATCCAAGAGTTACGATATCAAAATATCTACATAGTTATAACCAAATATATACGGAAGATGGAAATTCTTGTATTACACATCCCACATCTATACCTAGCCAAGTTAAATTGAGACATGGTTTGTAGAGCGGCGATATCGTGAATTTTAAATTAGCTCCCAATCGAGTGGACGGACGGGTGGAAAGGATGAATATGAAACAAAAATCGGAATTAGTAATTCCAACAACTAGAACTAGTCGGCGGTTCGTAAGGGATGAGTTATTTATAACAGGGAGCCAGAATGTTAGGAAGCTGTGATTAATCTCTTTTTGTCGCAAAATGGTACGTTCAATTCGCATAACAGTTTACGCAGTTTTGCTTACTACTATTGGGCGCCATAGCGTGGTTGAAGCATCAAGCGACACAAACGCGGCAGGCGCAGTAGCGGCGGCATCGGGTCGTGAGAAAAATGCGCGGGAGCCCCCAGTTTTCCAATAAAATGATAATAATAACAATAATAATGATAATGATGAGAAAAAACAATAATTATAGTAACGACCGTACCGATGATGTTGATAGCAATAATAAAAGTAAGTTTTCTTTAGCATCAACTGGCCGCCACGATCAACAACAGCAGCAATAACAACAGTAATACTCGAAACAGTAATGATAGTGATAATAATCATACGTAATAATGGCGTCATCGGAAGGCCGGAAAATTAACGAGATATATTTCTTCGGATGGGTTAAGCGAGACTTCTATAGGCCTTTATAATGCACAAATATGAGAATGAATGTCTCGGAGGGTAGGGGGCAAGCATAGGTAAAGAGAAATGAAGATCGTCGCAACAGGAAGAAGAGAGAAGAGAAGCGAAGCGGACAGAGGAGGGAAAGAGTCGAGTACGTAACAAGACGCGCCGGCCGGCATTTCTCACATGGCTATCGTCATCGGTGCGTTGTAAACTACAATTCTACAAAACTACTGCTACTAATAGAAGCGTTATGTAGCGGGGTGAAATTTTTCATCGCACACCGCCAATGTATAAATGTTAACATCGCAGGGTGACACGTATACACCGCAAAGCATCATAGATACACGCATAATACACACAGACGTGAGCGATACGCATATCGTACCAACGACGCGCGCGCGAAAGGTTCACCTACTTTTCGGAGTGAAATAGGTGGCTGCGTGTGTGCGCGTGTGCGTAGGCATGTGTGTATGCAGTGTACAAATGTCCTCGGTTTGGCGACATATTTGATCCACGCGCGTGTTCAATTGCATGCATCACGGAGGAGCTATAGTCACGCCGTGTAGGGAGATATGGAAAATATTTGTAAAAATTACGGGATAGGCACGCGATTGTGGCGGGGATAGCGGCGAACGAGGCGAACCCCGAGCCAAGATGAAGAATTGAGGGAAAAATGTTGCAATTACGGAGCGTCCGCGTCGAGAGTGTGGATTAATTGTTGTTATGATGCTTTCGAAGCTTCGCCGATCCACCGTACTAGACACGTCCGTGTATTTATATATATGTATATATATATATATACATACATCTATATATATATACATATATGTATGTAGATACTTATATGTTTAATACACAAATAGAGGGGCAGCACACAACTTACCTCAGCCGGCCTTTTCGTTCCCTTGATTTCGCATTTCGCGTCACCTGAGCTCTTGTCGTTATTATCAATCACCTTCTCGACGGCAACGTCGTTATTCTCCTTGGTACTCATGATGCCGGTGGTTTTTTTCTAGTTTGGTAATTATTAATACGTAAGAAACTTGTGTGCCTTCGATGCCTCGGTTTCGGCGTGGGACACGACACAACGACGGCGGCGTCGGTTTCCGGCGAGTGCACGAAACGTTTACAAAAGCGGAGGACTAGCGTATCTCGGAACGGACTCGAGCGGACTACTTCACTCACTCGGCGTACGTCCAACCTGGCTTTGTTCAAAAATGAAGATGGCGCGGGTTTGAAGCTCGATAAATTCCTGATTGGTCGATCTCTCTCCTGGCCTCGCCGCACCTGAAATGCACCGATTAATAAAGCAAATAAATTTTGACATTTCATGCGAAATTATTCAACCCTTATATCTTGCAATCGGTATCTATATTGTATAAATAAAATTATTCACTTCCGCGGACGAGGGGTTTGAGAGTACGAAGCGTACTTCGGTGCCCTGGTTCGAGGCTTTGTCGCTTGATTCAAACTGGCTTTAGCGCTGCAATTCGTCGATCAAATTGTTACTCAAATTAGGTCCAAAAAAGTTTTCCATCAATATCCAAAATCCTATTTCGCAAAATAATTAACCGGAAATAATTCAATCTTGTTAACCTTCCTGACGAGAAAAAGCCGGCTTACCTACCAAATATACGTAGGTATCGCAGCGGCACGTGATGCTCGTACTCGACAATGAATAACATAGAGAAAAAGATTCCTATTTTATTCGTTATCGGTTCCTCGCTCGAGATATTGATCGACAGAAGTATCGGAGGTTGAAGAGATCAGAAAACAGTAAAATATACTGGTGTTATACGTGTGCGGAGAAGCCTGCGCAGGCATTCCGCGCAGCTAACAGCCATTTCCGGCTTGCCTCCGCTTCCTTTTTCTTCTAAACATCCAAGATGGTAGGTGAATCGTGTGTTTTACTTTACGGAGTTTCATCCATCAGCATCGACTTGCAAAACGAATAGATTGATTTTCTAAATGGAATTATATCATAATCAAATGACTCGAGCATTATTTTTACATTCATATTTCACTTCAATCGCCAGTTCGCGATCGCGTTCTAAGGGACGACATGACAGACGGTCACCATAACCTCGAAATCCTGTGCTGATGCTAATAAACGTTGATACGCTGTTCAAGAATCAGTTACCAACGTGGGGACTAGATAAGATGGACAATTCAAAAGATTTCATGTTCCGCGCTAAGTTTTTACTCGACGTGAACATCTCATGGGACTTTTCAGTCTGCATTTTACACAGGTACCTGCATCCTCAGTTCAACTTTTAACTTTCGTTACCTTTACAGGTGAACGTACCCAAACAGAGGCGCACGTTCTGCAAGAAGTGCAAGGTCCACAAGCCGCACAAAGTCACCCAATACAAGAAAAGTAAGGAAAGGCATGCGTCTCAGGGCCGAAGACGTTATGATCGTAAGCAGCAAGGTTTCGGAGGTCAAACGAAGCCCATTTTCAGAAAGAAGGTACGCAGTCTTATTTAAATTTACTGAAACCTTGTTTTTTTATATTCCTGGAGTTGTCATGCTTGAAGCTTCTGCAAAACTGGACTATTCGATCAGTATTCTATAACCCAAACAGCATTTTATTGATTGATGTAATTTTTCTTGCAGGCTAAGACCACGAAGAAAATTGTGCTAAGGATGGAATGCACTGAGTGCAAGTACAGAAAGCAAATCCCGCTCAAGCGATGCAAACATTTCGAGCTGGGAGGTGATAAGAAGAGGAAGGTGGGTCTTCGAAAACCTAGTATATCTAGATCGTTTTAAATTCGGTGCTGAGATGTGTGGAAATTGATCGGAAATAGTTAGACTTGTTCAAGTCCTTGCTGCGATTCAAATAATCTCAAAATAGTCTCAAAACTTCAGACAGTGAGATTTCAGAAGCGATTGAAACATTTATGGAAATTACAGTTTTATGCGAATTTAAAAAATTTGTCCCCAGAAACTTTTACCCACAACTTGCGCACCTAAACTGAATGGAAGTGACATGCATAAAAATTAATTTAAACCAGTAACCAATTGTAAAACATTTTGTTTTCTGTTTACAGGGCCAGATGATCCAGTTCTAAACCTTGCGTTTAAGATTGTAACTATATAAACAAAAAAATAAAATAAATCGTTCAAGATTTGAAATGTGTTTATTTACTAAATGGTTATATCAAACAATAATGCATACATTACGTTTTTTTTCCTTTTCTATCAACTGGGTGTGCCAAAATTTTTGCAGCATGACAAAAATTTTACTTTGAGAGCGCTGTGAATACTCTTTGCACCTTACTGTTTCATATGCACACTTCTTTTAGTCTTCAGTTTATTATCAAGCATCATCCTCATCGGTAGTTGTATTTGTTTCAATTATTTCCGTTATTGGAACCAGCTGATCCGGATTACTGTTTGAACATCAAAGTGTGTTAAATTCTTAGTTACACATTCCGTGAATGTGGTCTATATTTAGTATACCTTGAAACAAGGCACACATTTTTAAACTATTGGCATCCTTAATACATAATCAAACTATTCAAGCAAGTAATTTGAAGTAATTTTGGAATGAATCTGCCGATTCCAAAATATCTGCATTTGTATTGTCGAGGAAATATAAAAGAGATTACATGATGGATCTTGAAAAAATATTACGTATTGACAAACTAAAAGAAAGGCTAAAATAGGCTTGTGAGGTTCGTTTGAAAATTTAAGATGTAAAACAAATTCATGTATAAATAGTGTAAATATTAAATGTTAAAAGAGTTACTTGCTGGAAATACTCACTCTAGCAAAAGTGGATCTAGACCCTCTTGTTTCATTTTCAATTTGACAGCCTGCGCGGGTACGCCAAACTGAACCATTTTAAAAAATTTTGCATATCGAGGATCTTTACTGATAGGTTGTGTGTTACTAATTTGATCTTTTTCATCAGTGGATTCAGCTTTCACCTCTTCAACCACATCTGGTTGATCTTGTTCCATCAATTTCACTTCTTGATTGTTTGATTCAGTGGTTGGTGGAGAGTCAGTCTTTGTTGGAAAGTCAATTTCTGGTATTGACGCAAGCTGATAGAAGGGCACAGCGTCTTATTTGAGTTATTCACACACATATTATTTGAAGTGAAAGTACAAAGTAGACTTGACACTTGCGAACATTCTCTCTGTGGTAATGTGCAATTCTAAATGAGGATCTTAAGATAACTAGTAGTAGTAGTTTCGCTTACCCTAGATTCAAGGATTCCTAGTGACGCTTCTACTTTTTGCAATTTATTCTCAAACTCGAACAGTTTTTCCTCGCAAGACAGAGCGAACTTGTTTAAAAACGTTACTGTATGTATAATAAAATGATTAACGAATGTGATAGTTCTTTTCTGATGAATCGCCGGGACCTAAAAACAGGTATTATTTTTTAATTGGACATGGTAATGGACATTCAAAATCCAACTACACAAGTTTTCGATTTTGATAATTCTGTTCAGGCTAAGCGCATTAAATGTTGATGATCTATTTATGCCAGGTAAACCTCTTGACCCTACAGGTCATATGAACGTCATTTTGGATAATTACACCATAAGTACCCAGATTCAAGTAACTGACAGGCCCAAAATCTAGTTTCATTACGCACATCGCTACACAAAGAAAACTAATTCTAATTGGCTCCCAAGTAATTAGTAGAAGTCAACCGAGCGCAGAAAATGTTGGTATATGAGAAACGCGATTATCGTAGATGACTTAGCAATTGATATGTAAATTAATAAAAATTTGTACTGTCAAATGAAAGTGGATGAGGAAATTTCTGACATTGAAACCGAGGGACGAAAGATATAGTGTTGTACCTAGTATAAAGGACTAATTTGGGTAATAAATTAACTAACCTTAGTAAAGTCAACGGTAGGTTCGATTATCGGAATCCCGTAATCGTTCATGTTGCACAGTTTGCTAAGAAGAGAGGAAATATTTTAAAATGTAACCTAGAGTCTCCTAAGGTGACGACTTCTGATAGTCAACTGATTTCTGACATTTCTCCATTTGACGTACGATTTGACGTTTCGTTCCAAGAGACCCTCTGGCAGACACTGGCGGAGTCACCCACGCTTGATGACAAATTTGCGCGCTATATTTGAACAGACTACTTACGTGATCTTGTAAGCAACTCTAATAATTCATCAATCAACACATTTAACTTGTTTTTAACACACAATGAATGGAATTTGAAGCGGCGAATTTTTGTAGCTCACACGGCTTTGCAGTATCAGTTGAAAAAATAAACCTTACAAATCCCACCACACAATACGAATGACCAAATAAATCGAATTTAAATATATCCGCGCCTATAATTGCACATTTTCTAATTAACTATGACAAAGGTATAAAGTGTTTGAAAAAAAGTCTATCGACATCGAAGTAGTTCAAATTTCCTCTTTAAACGGTGTATCTTTATTATGAAAAACGCTGCCGTATCACAAAATCTAATTGATAATTATCGTTGATATTAATGCATTATTCATACAATATAGTAGTGTGTATAGCTTATAAAACAACAATAGATTGTTAGTAATCTCTATAAACGTCCGCATAAACTAAATTTGCAAGCCTGAAAGATTACAGACATATATTATGATAGATGCGCAGTGTTCTTTGGTGTTATTCTAGCCGGACTTAATTGTGCTTATCAAATAATATACATATATTTATACCTTCTGCCCATAATTATGCATAAATAATTATATTATTTTATTCTTCTGAATCCAAATTTTTCCTGTCAATAATCAGTTCTCTCTATAATTACAGAATAAAATATGACAACCTAGTCAATCGTTTCACGTTAAGCATGCAATAGGCCTGTCTGTGGTCGCACAAATTGTTATTTCACACATCTATATGCGTAATGTTCGAAATTATTCATTTTCTCATTGACGATTGCTGAGGTACAGTGGCTTGGTAATTCGTCCGATACACTCGTTTTCGCTGAGCCTCCTTCCGTAGATGAACCAAATTAGAATCAACTTTAGCTGCAACGTGACTGAAGTCCGGCAAGCGAGAAGAGAGGCGACGGCGCTCAGAGTTCACGAACTTCTTTTCAACGACTCCGGTGGACTCTGTCGACGAATTTCTCACAGTTTTCCTACATAACGTATGCGATTAATGGGTCATGTACACTAAGTAAGATACCAATAAACGTACGATACAGTTTGATTGACCGTGTCTTTAGGGATGTTGGAGGTGGTGTTGGGGTCGGAGACTCGGACCGTCTGTCCAACGGATACTTCGGTTTCCGAAACTCTTCCCAAGTTGGAGTTGGCCGCGGTCGATGGTTTCGCCGATTCCCGAAATTTGTATTTGCTGTGGGGCCAGTCTTTCGCAGATTTCTCGCTGCAAAGACTCATTCTCGAAGACCTTCGCCCTGCAGCCAAGCGAGGTGGCTCATCGTGCACGGCAGGAATGAAGCGCGCAGAATTGACCGCTTGAGAACTCTCTTCGGTCTTGTTTGAATTTCCTTGATCCGGCGTTTCCTGTGAACAATTCTTAATTGCGGCGCAATTTTCTGCTGCGATGAATTTCGCTGCTGGATGAAAAGATTTAGTTTCATCTAACCAGGGTGTTAGAGCTCCGCAGATTCATTTGTTTTATAGTTATAGTACATACAGATCAGCTCCAGGAATTACCTTACCATCATTTCCGTCCTCCACATTCTCATCATGTCAAGAACGTTCGAAGAGTGAGCTTGGAGCATCGAATGATTACCCTGTGGGGCAGGTGAAGGAATTTTTTTCAGAGAGAATTAAATCACCTTTGATGCATTGCGATAAACGTTTACGTATTGGTTCATGCTTACGGCTATCCAGGGGTGATTTTCAACCTCAGCTGCGGTAACGCGAAACGCCGGATTCTTCTGAAGCATTTTGCTCAGCAAATGCTTTGCTCCTTCTGAGCAAGGTAAACCTTCGGTCAGAAGTAATGGAAGTATAAGTTTCAGTGTAGTTTATCATGATTTAATCTATCAACGTGCGATACAATGTTATTACATTATTACACCTAAATATAACACGAGAGTGATCCTAAAATTCGTTCAAAAGTTACTGTACACGGTTCGTGAATCACATCTACGCACCCGAAAAGTCAAGCTCTTGTGTTTTAACGAGCAAATGAAGGTGCTGATCGTTCGTAGAGTAAAATGGAAACTTCCCAACCAGCAGGACGTACATTATAATTCCCATGGACCAAACGTCGCACTGCTGGCTATAAGATTTAGTGGCTATCATTTCTGGCGCTGTGTGAAGAAGACGTTGGCGATAAGAATCCGTTTTTAATCAAAATGAAATAAATTTGAACACCTATATTGTACTCAAATGTCTTGTATTGGATCCGAGTAAGCTATTATTAGCGAATGAGTAATATTATGTAATATTATATAAGACTATCCTGATCAGGGTATAATATTTTTAATAGAATTTATTTACCCATGTAAGTAAGCGTGCCGCAACAATCATGCAACATGGTTTCGTATCCCGTACCACCCCGCACCGCACTAAGTCCAAAGTCCGTTACTTTTATATGTAAATCGTCGTCCGGATTTTGCGGATTCGCAGCGATCAGAATATTTTCCAACTTCAGATCACGATGAACGATGTCTGTACAGATATGTTTTGAAAATAGTATAAGACAATCGAGAACCTTTGTACAGAATATATGCAATCGATCCTTAACAAATTAATACATGATATATACCTTACTACTTAACTACAGGCATGTTTCTTTGCAGTGATCAATTAACAGGTTTGAATACTTCTGATATACAGTTTCGAAACGAGTCTCAGGTTGAAATGGAAGCATTCGAAAATCGGAATAATCAAAGCTATTTAGGTGCTCCAGGAATTTAGCGGTTTAATGGTTTAGAGCCACATTAACAATACGCTTTATAACTATAAGCACTTCAAAGGATGATACCTATATTGATGGGTGTATACTGCAATAATTTCACTGACCGTTTTTGTGTAAGTAGGAAAGAGCACCAGCCAAGCTACGAATAACGGTTAATGTTTCCTTTTCTTCGAAGCGTTTCTTCGCTTTAAAAGTCTTTGCTAACGACCCCGTGCAAAGCTCGAATATTAAATAAATTGCCTATGAACGAAAAACTGATTCTTTAGTATATAGTATCTAGTAAAAATATTAGTAAAATTTTATAAATATCTCTGAACCAATTGTAACATAGGCGTTACTCGAAAATTATTTTCACCTTCGGTGATTCGAAGACTCGGTCGAGGAGGATTATGTTCGGATGATTGACCAATTTTAGAATATGGATTTCCCGTTCGACGAGCATTATTCTGGAGGCACCAGCCTAATGAAAATAACTTAGTGGTCCACATGAGAATTGAGTATACAATGATCTTTATTATGTAATAAATATTTGAACGTACTTGAGACTTATTGATAATTTTAACCGCCCAATTAATCCCCGTTCCTTTGTGACTCGCTTTAACGACAGTACCGAAGCTTCCTTTCCCTAAAATCTCACCGAACTCGTAGATCCTCTGCAATTCAGCGAGGTCCGTAATTCTTTTATGGATCAAATCTCGCTCTTTCAATTTAGTCGAGTGCGTTGATGAATGTTTTTGAAACATAAGTTTGATCTTTTTACCCCGTAACCTGTGCCTGTCATGTCAAAACTGAAAATGTGACAGCTTTCGCTAAGTTACTAAATAAAAAATTACTGCTCTCCGATGATTAAACGCTCTCAACACATCAGTGTGTGCGATTATTTCTAAGAATTAATAGGAACCTTGTATCGTTATTAATAAGGAGTTACGGTGTTGATAATTTGACAACAGTGATTATAGTGTCCAATCTTTCGACCGTACTTTAGTGTAAGGTGAATTTAAATTGATCGCGCGCTTGGTCGATGGGAAAGGAAATTTTTTTACCGTCTGGTCACCAGCCCCATCTGTAAATTGAGACGGAAAATTTCGTTGACTCTGAAGGTTGTTGCGTGGTGCAGCATGTACCGGCACCGTTGCAGCAGACTCTCCGAAAAACAAGAAGTGAAGACAGGACAGGCCGCGGATGATGACCAATATCGTCGTCCAAGAACGCCTGTGAATTTGTTGTGACAGAGATTTTCTTATGTATGGAGAATATTTAGGGGAGAATTATTTTTTAAATTATGGATTCATCGCCTTCCTTGGAAACTGTCTATCAGGCTGTGTTTTCCCTTTACAACAACCCAAACCCAGCCGAGAAGGAAAAGGCCTCGGTATGGCTGGGGGAGCTACAAAGTTCCGTGAGTATTAACCTTAGTTTATTGAAAATGTCACACCTAACGAGTAGTTTTTCGTTCCGGGAGAACCCATCGGCCCTCGTATTAAATTTAATCTCACTACAATC
This sequence comes from Diprion similis, assembly GCF_021155765.1. Taxonomy (NCBI): domain Eukaryota; kingdom Metazoa; phylum Arthropoda; class Insecta; order Hymenoptera; family Diprionidae; genus Diprion; species Diprion similis. Next base: position 24,407,295 of record NC_060110.1, read on the forward strand.
CCGATTTGAGATTCGGAACGTCAAAAGTTGTGTGCACAATCACACGTCATAACCTGTAATTTCCTCGGACGTCGACCACTTTTTTGATCCTGGCACATGCCCTCTAGAAAAAAAAGAGACAAAATTAATACTTGATTGGTAAGAAGCTGATAATAATGACGAAGTTTAAATTGAATTCAAAACTCGTCATGCTAAAAGATGCCTGATGTTTGGAAATCGAAACGAAATTTATATGCAATTTCTTCATCAACCGACAAGTGCATATTAAAATCTCTTTTTTTATTGCTGGATAAATAAGTAGTTCATTGTGTTAGAAAATTAAAACTGAAGATTTAAGATTTTTGGAATTGGAATTTTGAAAAAAAATTATTTCCCTGCATTTCATATTTGTAGCTGAGGAGCGTGTAGGAAAACTTAAACTCTTGTTTCTACAGGTGTTTGCATGGAAAGTAGCGGACGAAATGTTGCAGCAAAAACGAGATGTAGAATCTTGTTACTTTGCTGCACAGACCATGCGTACAAAGATACAATTATCATTTCACGAACTGCCTGCAGAGGCTCACAATTCGTTGAGGGACTCTTTGATGAATCACATATCTCAGATAAACGAGCACACCAGCAACGTCATCGTTACACAGGTGTGCATGAATTATACAATTGACAAGGGCCCATGGAATTTCAAATATTTTGCCTTGAATGATAGCCAATTATTTTTCATTGGTATTTTGAATTTTTTTCCTTCTCTGTCTCGGTATATTAAGACTTTCTTTACTTCTAGCTATGCTTAGCACTTGCAGATCTCACTCTGCAAATGTGCTCATGGCAAAAGCCAGTCGTTGATTTAATCAACAGGTTTGGCGGTGCCACAGCTAGCTTATGGCCACTCTTAGAAGTTATGACGGTCTTACCGGAAGAAGTCAACTCCAGATCTCTCAGGTGAGTTGCTCATATTTAACATAAAAAACAAACTTGTATGTATTTTCTAAAATCCCTTGAAAATCTGATGTTTAAATAATGCTAAATAACTGAATACATTGTTTCACCCTTTAGATTAGGTGCTAACCGGCGTCAGCATATTATCATGGACCTTAATGCTAGTGCCGATACGGTTACAGAGTTCTTGGTGAGTATTTTATTAATTTTTACTACTTTGTGCTTGTTTATTTATAGATCCAACATTTGGCTGTTAAAAAATCCCCAACTTTGGCTAGGACAATTTCCAAAAATTGTGCCTTTGAGATCTGTATATTGCGTTTTGAAAAAATCAATTGTAATTATGAAACTAAAGTTAGTTCTGGTAGTGGGACATTCAATGAATTGATACTTTTCTTGGCAGAAAGTTTGCTTAGAAAACTGTGGGGACAATGCACAAATTCAGGTCAGGATCCTTCGATGCTTTACCAGCTGGGTAGCAGTTCATGCGATATCCCTTCAAGCTGTCGGAACCAGCGACGTTGTGGCGTACGCTTTCCAGGTAAACTAAACTCTGTGGTTACTGAAGAGTGTGAAATTTTTGTATTAACGAAATTTCAAATCACAATTGGAATGCTCATATTATTTCTCATTTGGTGATGGGAACACATAGGAATAAAAGTTCATTTCAATTTTTTAAAGTCTTTGCTTGTTGTAAATTTTGCTTGATCATTTGTGCAGGTGCTCGGTAACCACATGACAGGATCACAGCTACATGAAGTAGCCACAGATTGTGTCTGTGTTTTGCTGCAGTCATTGAAAGACGAAGGCTGCACGAATCATAGCCAAAGTAACGGCGAGATAGAAATGCAACTGCAGCAGCTTCAACTGTGTGTCTTCACTAGCGTGATGAATCTTGAACAGCCGTATCACTTATCTGTCGCCCATGAAGATATGGAGAAGTACTTCGAATTCTATTATCTATTTTTTTTTTCTTGAAAGATACCTATGTATAACATTTCTTTCTCAATTTCGCGAGTTTATTGAATTGATGATTCACTGATACTATTATGCACACTCTATTTTCAACAGATCCGTGAATTACTGTCGTATCTTCACGGAACTCGCTGAGTCTTTCTTAGACACAATGGTTAACGGTTGCCTGGAAGGCAAGCAACATTATTCAGTGAAGATACTTGATCTAGTACTCACCTGTGTGGGGCATCACGACTACGAGGTAACATAATGAAAGGGTCCACTACGAACATTTTTCAGTTTTTTACCTCTTTCTATCACTCAATGAATTATCTCAAAGCATGTGCCAGATAAATAACATTTCAGCCAATCACTCTTCTCTTGTAGGTCGCAGAGATCACTTTCAACTTGTGGTACAGACTGTCAGAAGATCTTTATCAACGAAATAGCGACGATCTTAACACCACTTTTAGACCCCACTTTGAACGACTTGTGGGAGCATTATGCAGGCATTGCCAAATGGAACCAGATCACGTAAGTAATGCATTTTATGCATAAGCCTCAAAATTTCTTCGAGACTTTTTGTGAATAACGAAAAAATTTTACCAGTTGGGTCTTGTCGAGGAAGGTGGAGGCGGCGAGGACTTTGCCGATTTCCGAGGCCGTGTGTCCGAGCTAATCAAGGATGTAGTATTTGTTGTGGGCAGCAGTCACTGTTTTCGTCAAATGTTCACGGCCTTAACAGGTGCTATAGGGCCACAGGGCCAACAACAAACTCCAACTTGGGACTCAAGTGAAGCAGCACTTTTTGTAATGCAAGCTGTTGCCAAGAATATCTTACCGTAAGTCCTTCAAGTCAATATTCACATCGTCTTCTTTGTAAATCAAGATAAACGAGACAAATAAGATCGAACTTGGAGATTATGCGTGATACTGAAATCTCGTTGTGGATTGGTATCACGATATTGTGTACAATATCTACAATTGAGCATGATCACGTTTAATACCGTAAGTTTTGCTTTATTGAAAAAAAATATTTTTCTCATTATATTTACAGAGAAGAAAATGACGTGGTACCAAAAGTTGTTGAAGCAATTTTGAATCTACCCGAGAATACGCACATAGCTGTACGACACACTAGCATTTTGTTATTAGGAGAACTTTGTGAGTGGATAGAGAGGCACCCCCAGTCCTTGGGTAATAATAACCATCTCGTTGTTGTATCTCAACCCCTCGTGCTCATGAACAGTGAATTCTGATTGAACCCTCGTACCATTTTAGTGCAGTTGTATTAAATTTCTCCCGTTTAGTTCAAGTTGCAAGTGTATTGCCCTTCCATATAATTGTACTTATGGATTTCACTGTTGATGGATTTCGGAGACCGAAGAACGAGGAGAGACCAGCTATTCATAAAAATATCCTTTTTTGGTTGGAAATGAAAAAATTTTATTCTGATTACCTGTTGATATTAGAGCCGGTCTTGAACTTCCTTCTGGCATGTCTGAGCCAAAGAGGTTTGGGTGGTGCTGCCTCTGGGGCACTGCAAAGCATTTGTGCCGCTTGTCCTAAGCACATGGCTGGACATTTTCCAGGGCTTCTACAGATTGCACGATCTCTAGACAGTTTTGCGATCACCAATGATGCTGCAATTGGGTTGCTGAAGGGTATGATATTTTGCTTTGCACAAATTTTTTCTCTTATTAATCAGTAGTCGAATATTTTTCCAAAAATATCTTGTACTGCAGTGTTCTCGCAAATCTGTGAAATGAAAAACATTAAGAAATTGTAACCGATGAGAAACAAATAGAAGTTGTACGAACTGCCTTCATTGTAAACAGGTGTTTCTATGATTCTGGCTACATTGCCTCGCGATGAAATTGGCCCAGCAATGAAAGAGCTGTGTTGGATTCAGGCTCGACCATTGTGTCAGCTCATTGAATCGAGAGGAATTCCTATTGAGAGAGGAACCAAAGCAGATCCAGTTGTGTGGTTGGATAGATTGGCAGCTATCTTCAGGCATACGAATCCTCGCATCGATAACCCAGTCGAACCTCATCCCTGTCAAAGTGTCATCACTGAGGTACTTGAATCTTTACTTACAAGTTAATTTACGAGTACCATACACATCAGTAAAGAGACAAGAAAGGAAACGGAATATTTTCTCGGAAAAATACCACACCTTAATTGCAGATAAGAATAGCATTAGGTGCAAATTTTTATTCATTTTACACTTCGTAGATGTGGCCTGTACTGTCAAACGCTTGTCATACGTATCAACAAGATTCCAGACTGATGGAAAGGTGCTGTCGTTGCCTCAGATTTGCTGTAAGATGTGTTGGCAGGCATTCGTCTCACCTTCTTGAGCCTCTTGTCAAACAGGTATGTGTTGCAATGGAGATTTAAACTTCAACTTGGCTGCAGAATAATGTCATGTCTCAGAAGAGCTCAAGCCTGTCGACTTCGCATAAATATTGCCTAACAAGTAAAAAAATACTTTTCCAGATCGTAGAACTGTACAGTAGTCATCAGCATAGTTGTTTCCTGTACCTTGGTTCAATTCTCGTTGACGAGTATGCGACAGACGCAGATTGTGTATCTGGGTTACTGCGTATGCTTGAAGCTTTCGTTGGTCCTGCCTTTGCAATCCTCCAGCGACCTGATGGATTGAAAAATCATCCAGATACTGTGGACGATTTGTTTCGCCTGTGTGCTAGGTAACACACGCATTTCAACTGCAAATATTTGATTATCATTGATATAAAATAGCAGATACTAAGAATAATTACAGCAAATTTCCAACACTCTCATCAAATTTTTGCCAACAGGTTTCTGCAGAGAGCTCCAGTAGCATTTTTACACCTAGCGGTTCTCGGAAATGTGGTTGAATGTGCTCTGCTAGCCTGCAGTCTCGATCATAGGGACGCCAACGCTTCTGTCATGAAGTTTTTCTACGACTTGATACATAGTGGTAGGAATCATGAGGTAAGTAGGTAGTAAAAATAAAGCCTCCAGTTTACTTATGTGCGAGAAAAATTGATAGACATTGTTTCATAGATATTGTGATTAATATATTACATAGTAACTAATTCTATAATACAATTCTTAGAGCCAACCTGATTTTGAGATACGGAAACAGCTGGTTCGAGGAATAGTTAATGATAAGGGACAGACTTTGGTAGCTCGACTCATCCATGCCTCCGTCTTTTCTCTACACTCGTACATGCTGTCCGACGTTGCCGAAGTCATCATTGAGCTTGCCCTTGTTGACAGAGAGGTTTGTACATGGTTATTTTATTAATAGCACGAATCAGTGCCAGTAAAGCGATGAGAACAACTTTCCTAATACTGAGTAATTCATCAAGACTGTCTTGAGATGGGATCAAATATATCTTCACAAGTTGCGAACTTCTGTTGAACGCAATTTCGTTCGTTTAGTTGGTTTCAAGGTGGCTGGAGGAAGCAATAAAGGCGATGCCAACTCAAAATGCTGGCGGAAGTCCAACAACAACACCTGCTCAGCTTTTGGAATTTCACAACGCAGTAATGAGGTATTGCTAAGAAACATATGCGTGTGTGTGTGTGTGTGTATTAGTAGCTGGGTAATAATTCATCAGGAAAATTCGTTTTTACGGGTGTTACTGAGAGGAATATAAATCGTATTATGTTCAGGGTTTTGCATATGAAGTCATGACCTACCAAATCGATAAGAATTAATTCTGAATGAAGTTCATTTGTGTTACAGGGCAGACACTCCAAAAACGGTCTCGCATGCTCTACGGAACTTTGCCCGGCTATTTCGTTGATGTGGAGGTATAAAGAAAGAACATTAATTCCACAACACAGTGGATAATGCCAGTCTGGTAAAACACCCTCCGTCTTGTTAAACGTCAGGGATTAACTGATTTCGTACTGACATTAACAACTAATACACCAGAGAAATAACAAGACAGCGTTATATCTAGCTAATAAAATTAATTTAGTTTCAGATGCAAATTTACCACACGCCAATTAAAAAAACGAGTATTTGTATGGATTCAGAAATACAATAGAAATAAATACATTAGTTTTTTTTTTTTTTAAATGGTTCTAGAAAGGTTAAACTTCAAGTTACTGGATATTACCATCATTTGTTTGTAAAACCTTACGTCACGACTGAAATTCTCGGCTTTGGAAGTACTTCGGTGGGTACGTTTATTTTACAGTTAAGATCGGACGTTGAGCAAGATTGCCATGGCTAGACAGAAACCGTTGATGATTGATTTATGAATAAATATTTGCCGTAGTTAGATATTGATGAATAAGGTATAACATAATATACTATAATATGCTTATCAATGTGTAACTGCTGGTGGTATGAATTAGATCTAGAAACCTCAAAGCCTGAAGATTTTTCGCACTACCTATTACCGTTTAGGTATAATGCGTCTAGTCAAAAACAAGAAGCAAAGATTCGTGTCTGCATATGTGAACTGAATAACCCATACAAATGCACTTTTAAATTGATGTGTGGTAAATTTTGAAGGATAAATCCGAAATAAGTGTCACTCTCAGAGATAGCCGCAATTTTCAATCAATGCTTTTTCTAAACGGCCAGAATAGAATATACGTACAATACCTACGTCAATTTTGTTTATCAGCATTGAGACAGTTGTGACTACATTTCTAGCGGAATTATCTTCTCACCAACACGTGGCACATTTTTTTAATCACGTTTGACAAATCGCGTTCTGAATTCCAATGAGTAATACACATTATGTATGTTTTCTAATATGAGTTCTGGAAGATATTTATCTCCCCGCATCCGCTTTTCTAGCATTATTTAATCGAAATCAGCAGTAGTTCTAAAACTATAAAATACGCTGATAACATGAAAGAGTGCATTAAGCTCGAATTCATGAGATGATTTTTATCTCTCGCTTCCCGTTTTATTGATGAATGACGTCAAATTGCATTGCATATTAAAAGTCATCTTCCATTGACATGAATATAGATTTATGTACGTGAGAAAATATTGTGTACAAATGTAAGAGTATCTAGAAGTAATCCTATTATGCGAGCTCAGGTTTATTAAACCTATGTAAATAACAAGTTTTACCATTTTATCAAGACTATAACCAAGCATATATGACCAAGATATGACTTTTCATTCTCGTATTCTGAATTTAATTTCATTAAATGCTTCTTTGCATGTTTTTTGTGAGCATCCAATAACCCGCATTCGCGCGCACTCCAACATAAAGCATATATTCCATTTTGCATGTTTCTAATACCGGTTCTTATTCGTTTTTCGTCACGTTGAACCAATGCAAAGGATTTATTTTCCTGTTTTTCATCATTTTTTTCTTGCATTTTGATGTAGCATAGTTCACGAAATTTGGTGGAACTCTATACATGATTTAAAAAATTTTGTTTGGTTTTTACAGTACACAGGGCAAATGACATCTTGAAATTTATCATATTTAACATATCTGTAGTGAAAATACTTTTCATCTCCTGCGACTTGTTATATCTGTCTATGTAGTAACGATTGTGACTCGACAAACAAACATATATACAAGTGTTTATGTACCGACGTTGCCATCTCTGAAATGAAGAAAATTTATAGTTATTATGGTGAACATCACCTTAATATAATTGATAGTAACTCAATGAATATCTTCCAGAAACTGTAGACAATAGGTTTTGCAATTCTGTTTATACGGTACACAAATTCCATCGTGTTTGGGGTAACGTGGCATCTATACTACATATACATATGTGTAATTTATGGTAAATTAAACGAAGGTGCGCGTGAGGTTTTTTTTTTTCTATGTGCGAATGTGATGTAGAAATCGAAAGAATAGTGAGTATATGTGTTTGTGAATGTTTGGATGCGAATATTAGAGATGCGATAATGAAACATGACTCGTGTCACAGACGTATATTACACCTAAGGTTTACTATTAGATAGTTTTAAGAAATCTATTCTAGTAACTAATATTGTTGACAAAATTGTGTAAAATTTTGAGCCCGTTTTTAACATTCATAAAATCATTTGATAATTGACTATGTGATCAATTTTACGAAATTCAACGAAATATCTATCGTTACACCTTCACGCAATGTGATTTTTCGCTTACCTTTTTTCAATTTATTCTTTTCTTGATCATATTTCCATATAATTTTTATTTTTTTTTTCGCAACTTGTAACTCTTTCCCGCGATGAAAAGTGCTTGATACCAAAGATTATCTACCTTCCACAATCCTACCTATCGTCGCACCTACTTTCACAGTAACACACAATTACAAGTTTCGGCCGTTCAGTAATTTCGTGGATTTTATCATAACTTCGAAAGCCCTTCCAATCTCTATTGTCTCCTACTTATGACTTTATTTTCCGCTTTGGGTCTGCCGAGGAAGTGAAAAGACGTCTGATGAGCTTTTATACTTTTGTTTGTAATATCTAGATGGCATCCTTGAAGGAGTTAAGCGTACTCAAAAAATCACACTGTTCATAGTTCTTATTGTTAAAGTAATTAAGCCACAGAAATTTGGAAAGTACAGGTAGGACCATGTTCAGAATTATCTACAAATCGATAAACTACTGTCGCTTGTTGTTGCACATATAATTGCTTCCAAATCTCTGAGCGTTTTTACGCGAAATTTGACCTCTGAACAAAAATATAAGCACTTGGAACTCGTGGGTATGATAACAGCTTGGAAAGAAAAATTTGTTGCAATTATAGGATTATTGTCATTAAACTAATTTACGCTCAAAGCATTTGTCTCGACGAATCACAACTTGGGCAGGCATGCTTCGAGCTGCCGCTAATAGTATTTTGTTATTTTGTTTTGTAACAACAAAAAATAAGAAAGATAAAGATATTATCGACAAAGTTCAAATAAAGTGATATTTTTTAACTAACATCTTGAATTTCATCTAATAATAAAGAAGTAAAAAGAACAAAAAAAATCCAATAATTCTTGCTCATCATTTGTATTATTTTCATCTCGGCATGATCGCATGCGTAAACCTACGTATTATGTATAATATACGTATATAAATGAAATGAAATTCATGCTCTTATAGGCATGAGCAGCGCTTTTGATTTAAGACATTCTTCAAATTTATATTGATTTTTTCATAACCGCGTTACAAGAGGGGGAGAAATTCAGGGAATACGGGTAGGAAATTCTTTTCTCTTCTTTTTCCACTCAATTTTATAATTGAGTAATGGGCCCTGGTAAAATTCTTCATTTAATAAATTGAATTATATTCCAGCTATTACAAACGAGACTTATGTGTATGCTAGTTGTAGTATAACCGTTACGAGCATTTAAACAAACTTGTGTCATTGTAACCAACCTCGTTCAACTGGCACCCAAGTTACGCCTTGAACTCACGCAAGAGCACATGAACACAGGCTGTACTTAATAATAAACAGCATATTTGTATGGCATGTATGTATGTACATACGTTTTCAAACAAAAGACTGGTGTAATTATATCAACGATAACAACGCGTCGCGTTTATTAGTCACAATCAGTCTGAGGTCAAATGTTTCTATACGTATAGAAAGTGCGTTGCCCACACAATCAGAGGTGACCGTAGGACAAATTCGTCCGAAGATAACATCTACTTTCACTCAACTCTGTCCTTCGTATAATTACCTGTAGGGATAAATATTTTGAAGTATATATACCATATCTACTATGTTTATAGGATTAACGTCGTCCTTATTCACCTTAAGTCTCGCTAACTGTTTGTGTCTGGCGTAGAAACTTGATTGGAAATTGAAGAATTGTCAGTTTTTCAGGAGGCACTTGAATGTGCAAACATAAGAGCGTGTAGTTAGTTAATCCATATTACCATCCCTCTCATATTCGGTAACTCTTAATTCGAAAACAGCTCTGAAAGGGCTGAATTTATTCCGTTCACAGCCTACCAATCGCATTGTTCTTTGTGTTTCAAGAGTCTGTCTGCTCTCGACGCGCGTATAATTCTCGTTGTCATTTTGCCAGTACAGGCATGGTAGGCGGCGAATGTTTTGAAACATCTAACAAGTAAATATTTTTCTCTTTTTTCCACTATGTCTGGATATTCAACTGGGAGTGTAGAAAAAGCAAAAAAATATTTCGTTGGTGAAAAGGTCAAAGTATTTCTGCACTCATTCGGTCGGTGTATTTTCGTATCCACGTACACGCTGTGCAGGGATGCACACGCACTGTATGATTATATGTAGTTTAGGGTGGTCGTTCATTTTTATTGTAATTATTGCAGGAACCAAAGTCTAAAAATCTCTCTTTACCTAGTGGTAAAGACAAAAAAAGCTAGCCCAATGCACGGACTGACATCAGGCGTATGGGCGGATTGAGCATCGAACGAACGGTCAAAGCCCAAAGTCCACTCTTTGTCGCTGTGTCCGTTCCTCTCTGACTCACGGTAAACAGCTCCGCTCGCATACTTGTATATGCACTGTATAAGCTACCGTGGAACCTTCTACTGCACACGATTATACATACTCTCCGGCTGCATTAGTCAGACACAATCGGCGTGAATCACCCTTCGACATGGATGGAATGTGTCGACGTTGTATGTTCGCGCGGTTCATGTCCGGCTAGACTTCTTTCGGGTTTCGGTTTACGCCTCTGCACGTGTATGCAATTGCATGCCTCTACCATATACCTCTGCTTCTTATCTTCTTAGAACCGCTATTTGATTTTATGCTTGAAATTTAAGGTATCCGTGAGTACTTTACCGTTAACAGTTCCATCTCGAAGGTACAAAAACTATACCTCACCGATAAATTGAAGACTGATTGTGAGTTCGAGGTGAGTTTTTACAACGCCTTGGTGTAGCGGGCCTGCCTTGGATTGAGACGTGCCTGAAGGGACATGCCAATATGGAAAAAGACGCAAGAGACTCCCACCACATCCGGGTGTCAAGCACAACATCACTGAGTCAAAAATGCACGGACGTGGGCGGATTTAGAAAGTCTACTTCCTCACGGAGGGATAGATTATATCGTATGTACTGCAGCGGTGCAGGTGAAGGAAAACGTTTCTTCTCCATCATGTTCGTAGACTTTTATGAGGCTAAAAAATCTCTGCAGAAACTCGTCGTAAGCGTTTTTTCATTAAATTTTCTTACCTACTCATATACCATTTTTCTCATTTCCAGGAGCAACTTGCTATTCGTTTGATACGAGAACTTATTGTTTGAGCTGTAAACATGTTAGGCTAGGGTAACGTTATCCGATATCAAACCTACTTTGTGCAATAAAAAGAAGTACCAATCTTTAGAAATTTGTATCATACTGGGTATATGTACTTGCAACTTTAAATGCATATATTCTTTGTTTGAGCCAGGGTCTATAAATGCCTAATGATATAAATTTAGTAGAGAAGGCATGTTATTCTGAAAATCGTATCTCAACCCCAATACCTTTTCCGAGAAGAAACTAATGCGTCATTCTCACTTATACATATGTTCAATAACATCGCTACGGAGAAGTTCGAGGAACGCGTTGGGCGACTTAACCGCGGCCTGCAGCCACTTTCGTTTTTTATTAATCCAGCTCATCTGAAAAGGGTAAGCCAGCGCGGTATCACCTTCCTTCCGTTCTACCCTTTCTTTTTTTTTCTGATCGCCATATCGGAATTATTCATACGCATTCAAGTGGCACATTGTAGTATAGCTATACCACCTATACGCGTGTACGGTAACTGAAGCGTAACCGGAGAAGGATGAGGAGGAGGGAGGTGTTATTCGAAATGAACCGCGCCTTGTTGCAATCGATTTTGGTGCGACGTTGACGCATAATGCGTACAATTTATACGCGGCAAATTACCAAAATTGCATATGAATCAGATATTTATATGCACGGTTCAACACCGTCGAGTGATATTGAGTCCTGTATATATGGATGCTGATTACCCAATCGAGTTACTTTCACAACCGTGAATGGGGACTCTAACATGCTTAAAAAAACAAATCGATTTTCCATCCTCGGAATTCGAACGGTTTCCGTTCTGTAGAATCTATGCACGTACGTACTATAAGCGGACGGTTCCTTTAACACCCTCATGCGACATACACAACGATCGTATACGGTTTTACCTTTGCTATAGACGGGTACCTACTTATACATATACCTTTATGCACCACTTGTATGACGGTAAAACCAATGACTCATTGACAACGAACTTCCAAGAAACAACATGATAATCGTTCAACGCCCTCATGTAGATTAGTTTGAACGTTCTCCGCAATGTACTGGTGCTCACGAGTTTGCACATGCATAAGCTAAGTCTATACATATGAATATATACGCCATTACGAACTAGATAAAATCATCGCAGTTGACAAACAATAACAATCGCTGGGTCCAGTTTACAGTTGCAGATGTGGAGATTGTTGGGTTGTGGTTTTTGCTATGTACAATGTAATACTGTAGAAGCGTACGTTGCAACGGTCCAATTTACTCCATATTCAAATTCCATCATTCAGCGGCATATTGTTACGCTTGCGGATCTAACTCTGTGTGATACATTACTTTTTCCCATATGTTCTTAGGTATCTGCTAGGTATATAAATTGGGTGTGCGAGTGAAATATATTAAGAAGAGAGGCATTAAGCCGCCGTAGGAATAGGGTGGCTGACAAAGACGCGGTTTGCCTTTGTCAGCGAGATCTCGAACGTAGAACGATTCCTGCGTTTCTCTTGCATCGAGCTCTGCTGCATAGTGACTCACGCGTATATCTTCTATAGGTGTATAGGAGTGACTCAGAGCCTGAGATCGCCAGCTATGTCCTGAAAGACCGGGGCCAGCTTGGCCTCCAGCTCTCACAACCTTCTCCCTAAAGATCCAGACAAGCGAGCTGAATCTCTTCAGCTCTCACACCCGATTGTCGAAATAACGCGCGTTGAAACAGAAACCTCACTGCAAGCCTTCGGTGTCGCTTCCCGGCTGCTTTCGACAGGATACAAAATTTCCTGTGGCACGCTTTGCACGTTCTACAGGATCGGAAAAATTAAAAACGCATATGGCAAATCAATGACATCGCGCCGGCGGCTCGTTCCTTTACCTTTCTGCTGCAGCGTTAAAGCTGTTGGCCACGTTGTCCTTGCCCGATTTCAAGGTGAACCACTAGGTACCTATTCAAGTATAAAAAAAAAAAAAAAAACTTTTATTTTTACCTTTAAAACTGGCAAGCACAGCTAACCGAACTGACGCTGTGTCCTGCAGCTTCGCATTTTATTCAAAAGCCTGAAATTAACTCCCGTGATCAGAATAAACATGGCTAGTAAAAAATTATAAATCGTATTAATATAGCTAGCGTGTACAGAATGTTAACGTGTAGTACAAAGATCATTTAACGTGACCAGGAATTTTGAAGAAAAACCGATGTAAGTGAATAAACTTCAAGACTCACTATTCGCAATCAAAAACCTATAAAAAAGACATGGTTATTGGTTATTTTTACTGACTAATCACATCCTTATACATATACTTTGTGAAAAAGTGAATAGAAAGAGAAAAAGTATCAAGAAGAACAGAGGTATTGTCAATTCAACAACGAAGTTGAAAAAGAGAGAAAGAGAGAAAGAGCACCTTTTGTAGTGACGTATATAATGAGCAATGAAGACTGTCCCTATGTCCTAATCACCCAAAAATGTCAGTTAACAAGTGAAAATCGATTAGCAGACGCGTAGGTCTCGTCAGGAAAGAAGCTTATATCAGTGCATCAGTATAGCTATACGCACGACGTACCTATACCTAAGTCTCTTCAGGGTTTGCCAGTATGGTCAGGGTGTACGAACATACCTGGGTATGCCCGGATAACCCCGATCTGGTCTCAGTCTCTGCGGAGGTTTGGGACGACGTCCCAAACTGCCTGGGCCCTTGAAACGGAGGCTCGGGGTCCCTACATATACCTGAATTTTAAACCGACCGACGCAGTGTGCAGACGTCTCGAGCCCGCCGGCTAATCGACCGACCGACCGACGAACTTCTGAGACTATCTGCAGCCCGGGAGAGAACAGCATTCACACATTTACGTGCACGCATGTGTACGCAGGCACGAATGTATACGCACGTTTAACAGAGAACAAACACGTGAAATAATGACAAGTATTAATGTTACGGACGAACCGCCTCTTCCCTTGGGAGTTTGGTACCCGTTTATTGTATATACGTACGTGCTGCATCGTTATATGCACGTTTGTGTAGGTAAATACGTCTGCTTCAGTTATAGTTATCCCAGCATAAAAACCACAAGCGTTTGTACCGGGCGAATGCGAGTGCATTAATAGTGCAACGATCGAGTGTTTGAAGAAAATATTGCACGTATGTACAAGTCTTGCGACAAGTTTTTGCACTCGCCAACTACTGGGAGTCATAGATTATCTCTCGAAATTGATATTTCGGCTGCAATCTTATCTCATTTTATTTTCACATCCACCTCTGCAGCTTATCGTTAGCATTTCTGATGCCAAGTCCTTCGGTATAGGAAGATGAATCGACTCTTGCCTAGATGCGATATAGCTATCAGTGGATTGGAAAGAACAGATTTAATCTCCACGACTGCATTTTACCGATAAAAACCTGAGCTCGTTGCAGTATAGATGGATTATGCATGTTGTGTGAAAAATAATATGCGACGAAGAAGCGCTTTTTCTATAATAGAGTAAAAGTCATAGCTGTAATTTGAATCAGACCAAAAATCAAGTTGAGCATTCTGTGTATACTTGAATCATCGAAGAAATGAAATTTGGCATTAATACATTGAAACATAATTGAAGTTCTGTTAATTTTATGAACCCCCGTCAGAAAAAAAAAATTGTCTACAGTTGACTTACATACGTTTTCGGAGTATCTCGAAGCGAGGCTTTCGCACTCACTTATAGTCACTGCGATTAAGTATACAGAGTTGTCGTCAATAGCTCGACAAGTCCGATCCAAGAATCACTAATGCATAGCAGTAGCCGTCTCGGAGTGTTTATTTTCAGTGGTAATTTCCTCGAGTGCATGGTGTCAAAACTTGGAAGGGTCAATATTTGATAAAATAACGAAAGATGAATTGTTAGAAATCCTAATTTTCTACAGTATCACTGACCAGAATGACTGCTAATCAGTGACACGATCGAAAATCAAGATTCCTAACAAGTTTGAAATTTCCGTACATTGTCCTTTCGAACTGTCGACCCTTCCAAGTTTTGACCCCTACCCATTGTCGCCAGGTCCTTGATCTTTCCTCGATTGAGCATTCGTTATAATCGCCGGATTGCGACTCCGGCCTTATCTACCAGACATGTATACCGTCTGGCTCGAGGTATAAGCCTTGCAACGTGGGCTTGGCGTGCAGCAACAAAGTGTCGGCTTGCTCGAATTGATCGGTCGGGCTCGGGTTCGTTCACACCCGTCACTAGGATGCACCCTCCACTCATCGATGGCAGGCAGCGACGGCGCGTTGCCCCGGTAACCAGACAGAAGGACAGCGGCAAGCAACGGCAGCAGCAACGGCGGCGGCGGCGGCGGCAACCGAACGGGTAGAACCGACACTGCCGTCTGCCAATTTGGCGGGTGTGGGGGCGTCGGAGCGACGGTTGGGGAGGGAGGAGGGGCGCGAGTGAGACGTAGTGAACGCGGCGAGGTCAGTTCTCCGCCACGCCCGTGGCCGACGTCGTCGTCGCCGCGGCACACCGCATTGCAATATCGGCGCCACCGCATGCACAGAGTCAAGATCCTGGACGTCAATCGTGACGGAATCAAAATTTTCAAAATTTAACTTGATGTTCTTGATTTTTGTGTAATTTTGTTTACAGATTCTGCGAAAGGAATAAACTTGATTGAACAATTTTTTTTTTATTTTCTATTTTTAACGTCCTTTTGGAAGTTACACGGGATTGAAGTTTGTTGAGAAATGATGAAAATCGGAAAACCGCTCTTTTTAAACCATCGTATTTCTTCTTCAAGAATTCAAGTCAGGTAAATAGGATAAAAATAAATTGTACATTTTGTACGATTGGTTTATGATTTCACAAACCTAGAAAAAGAATTCAACAGTTTTCTACGTAATACGATCCCAGGTACAATCCATCACCCATTGGGTTATACCTTTTGTCCCAGTGTTCTGGTAGTTCCGAACAAACATTATTCCGTTCCTACCTGAACGGAAACATCCCCTCCGTGGCATTTTTGTATTTGTTCTTCAGTGTCGTCGAAATAATTTCAGTAAAATTCTGTAACTTGCTCAAGCCGCATCCGGTCCGTGCAATGCTTTCAGAACGTTTCAACGCCAAGTCGGGCTTTACAGGATCTTTCTCGCAGACTGTGCATGACGCGATGCGCAAAATCTCTTATTACCTACGATCAAGTTAATTTCCGAGAAAAGTAATGTACGTTTGAGATGGCTCCTTTTTCCGATCGCGTTTTGAGATAGCATGTTGTGCCAGCTCTGCGACGTCGAATATTATCCTCGCTTTCCATTTTCTGCAGTACCCTGGCCAAACCTTTAGTAGGACGTGCTGTTTTTTGCCTCGAAATCCCGAGGCCGCGCCAATAGATTCTCCCACTTTGTTAATCGCATTGTTTCTCATTTGAGCCACGACAATGCGATGTCCAGGTAGTCGCCGAAACGGTCCTTTCCTTGATTAGTCACTAGAACCAAAGAATATGTCGTCAGTGCACAGTTGAAGAAATTTAATAATCGTCGCTTTCTTCAGCATTTACTCGTAATATATTATACCTCATGCATTTACACGCATACCTGCACGTATGTGTAGAGATTGGCAAAAAGTTGGGTACATATTTGCGAGCCACGTGGTAATCTGGATTGCAGGTGCACTTGATACTTTATAGGATCCGAAAGGATCAATGGAAGCTTGTTACTCTGTAAATTGCCACAGTGCGGTGGGCATATAAGAGAGCCACGCAATAAAAACCGGCATACACACATGTATGTATGTATGTACGTAGTACATAAATGTACTTGTGGATCATTTATCTGTGGGTATGAGGCACGCATACACATGGCGTCATCGACCATACGTCTTACTCTGACGTCTATAGATCATTGCCCGCTTCCTCCTTCAAGTACGGTCCGCTCCTTTTACACTTCACAGGTCACACTGCCAAAATTAATTTTTCATATACCTGACATCCTGTTAAATAAACGCGTATAATATTCAGACGCAGATTTTACATTTGCTCTATTCGATGGAAGAGTCTGCTGGTTAGGATTGCGAGAAAATCAGAGTATACCTAAATCCTACAAAATTATATACCTACATACATATATTACCTAGATACGTACGTAGGTATCATGTAGGTAAAACATAGTTCTGCGTCAACGAGAATCGTTGAATCAGCGCGACGGTTAACAGGCCGTTGGTGGCGATGTGTATACGCATCCCACGTAGATGTAATTCAACATACCAATAACTATGCGCCTGTTGCGTACCCTCTCAACCACACGGCCAATCTTTTGCCATGGTGTATGCATACATATACATACGTACACAATATGTACAAACATGCCATGCTTGCATGCTTGCACGAGCACCTACGTTACGGTTCGAGCTCACGCAAGATGGCGCTGATGGTCCTGCACGTGTGCAGATCGCACGCGAATGGCCTAACAATCCGCATGTATTGTCAGGGTACCTTTATACCATCCTACGTTTACTGTATTTATACATAATTCCATCGTACGCATGTAAAAAGTCATACGCACACGCAAGACGCAACATCATGCAGCATCATTCCGCTCTTACAGAGCTCTGAAAAGTTGTTCGAATGCATAAACGTATATAGCGCGCGGCAACGCGCAGCAGGGATCGAGGTCTCTTGGAATCTTCAGACCACAGAGAGCAAGCACCGGCAACTGACCCTGGACGGTAAAGGAAATTCGAAGGACCAAGAAGGAAGAAGAAGTGCCGGAGGAAAGAAAAGAAAGACGAGGAGGAAAAGGGGGGGCAGAACGATCTGGTGGCAGGAATCGGGACGCTGCGGATGATACTGTGTTATATGTATAATTATGTACACGTATACATGCTTATGGGTTTTCTATTCTATAGAGTATAGACCTATGTGGTTAAGGTGATGGGCATATTTATATGGATGTAATAATATATGTTTATTCGGTCGCTGGTGCAAACATCAGGTCGCCTTCGAGCGACGCCACTTCAAAGAACGAAAATAATTCTTCGACTATACATGCATTTAATGCGTACATATATATTCCCGGAGGACAAAGTTTCGCGCGTGGAGAACCCAGACGATCTCCGCCGCTCCGAGATCAGCAGTTGCGCCTCTCTCAGTCCGCTCCCCGTAGTCTGGTTATACCGGGAATACCGGGAATACCGGGAATACTTGCGACGCGAGCATACACGATCCTTTCTTGCCGGTTGAACGCGCTCAAATTATAATACCTACACGCGCGACTTGACACATGTCCCTGAGTACGTACATATCTATACCCTGTCATCGATTTCACCTAATGCAACGGCCAAAGTTTCGATTTACCGTGTAGACAGCTACTTCAATGTCATTACGATATATTATAACGCAACATTTGTGTTATAATTAATTGGACACTGTGACATATAATTTGTTAACTTAGGGCAAAGAAATGTAGAAGTATAACGAAAAGTCGGTACAAAAGTGCGAATCGAGTTTACTAGGACAAGAATGGATATTGTAAAAATTGTTGCGACGGTCATACATATTATATCAACTTAAAACTCTCCATAAATTTTTCCCCTCAAGATGCCGTCGTAAAAGAGCGGTAAATACGAGCGTTAACATCTGACTAGGTATATGAACAGTAAAATCTGCGACATCAGAGGAAAAGGTACCGATGTAACTCAGGATCAGCCGACATGGAAAGCCCGAAACAACTCAAGGCGCAGGATACGTATGTCAGACTCAGACATGCGTTGGGTGTGAGCTTTTGCGAGTCGGTTACACTCGAGAAAAAGGTCGCAACGGGTGCGCGTGAAACATTGGCGACAGCTGATTGCCGGCTACAAAGAGTCAGCATCGTGTCCTCCGGGTGCCCTGCACACCTATAGCAATAAATTTGCATACGTTATACTGCAGTGCACGGAACACGGGCATCATAAAATCATAAAAATATTGATAAACTTCCATTTCGACCTATCGCCTTATACGTACATATATACCACAGCTGCGACAGGAAAGAATGAAATGCTTGTGTGTATAACGGGGACAAGGAACAGCAAAAGTCTAGACTTGCAAATGACAAAGTGTTCAAAATCCTTTTGTCGACTCGACGTTGGCGGCTTATAATTTTCGCGCAACAATGATGATGAAAAAAACGGCGGAATCTCGAGTGGCATGCAAACCAGGGTTACATAGGTGTACGTAGTATATATCCAACATCCAACGTTTTCTGTTCGGTCAGTATATGAATTCGCACTACGGACGCCGGCTGCACGGATGCGTGCGTGTGCGTCACTTGAGGACGCGAGGTGGTACCAACACATCCGCCCATTTCCAACACCATCTCATCCATTCGCCTCCGGCCTCCGTCTGTGCCTATATCCGTGAACGTAGCACAGGATGGTACAACGTTCCGGCACACGAACCATACACACAGAGATCTGCAGGACGCCGTTTCCCCTCCCTCCGATCTATCTTCATCCCGGTCTCTTCTCGCTGAAGCAGACATCGCAGAACCTTGCGGCAGCAGCGAAGTAGGTACCAAGTGTAAGGTATAGTCTGCGGACTGCGGAGGCACGTTAAGGCGGACTCTGATGCTCTTAGCCGTCGACGGGACGAAGCCAGGCTCCTTCCCCTCGCAGCCCCCCGCCTATATCCTTCGCGCCCACCGCCGCCGTCTCAATTCGTCCGACGCGACGCGACGCGACGCGACGTTGGCAAGTCGCAACGAGCCATTCTTCTTCTCTCTCTTATTCGTCGTGTCAGAACTCCCTGACGTTGGTGTTGGTGGCAGTCATTGGTTACACGGTTATGCTTATGTGTTCTTCCTTCGCGAATGTAGTTTCCAAGTTGAAAAGCGCAAGACGAAACGATGGCCAGGCGGCTGCCGTCGCCGCTGCCGGCTTGAACGAGCTGAGCCAAGCCGAGCCACCGGCAGGCAAGCTCAGCCCAGAGCTCGGGTGAAGGACCCGCCGCACCGCCCCAGACGCGGCCAGCGCACTCCAAGAACCGGCGTAATACGCTCTTTATACCTAGATGCCTGTGTGTACGTATGTACACCGTCCGTGTATAGGCGTACATGCGCCGATAAGCGGATGGGGGGAATGCCGTTGAGCAATAATTTCACTATCGTTGTCAGTTATTTTCAACTCCTGATCCAACCTCCTCGCATGCAGGAATCGTAGCGGCGACTGCTAAGTACCGGAGAATCGACCCGGAGAAATATCTCCTGCGCGGTATCAAGCTAGTCCCAATTATTCACATTCATCGCAGCCCTGTCAGTCTTAATTTATGAATCTTACAGTTGAGATTTGCGAGGAAATACCGAGGCATTGACATTCGTGTATAAGCTTTTTCCTTTTTTATTTTAGTCGAAGCTTTGCTCCAACTGCCATTGTTTATTTACCGTACGTTACTTACATACATGTATATTTACTTACATACGTGTGTACACCTTGTGTTATGAGGAATAAAATTTCGGGAGCGTAACGGGACTATTGAATAGTTCCTCAATTATGTAGTTGTATAAAATATTCGTCCAGACGAACGCTGTGTGGAAGATTTTACTTCTTTTACTTCTAAAATTCCAGGAATACGCATGATTTGATCATATGTACATGACACATGTATTATATATTCCGGGCAAACAATAGATGACAAAATCATCCTAAAGCTAGTACTTGAATCCGTACAACGCGTCATACTTGAAATACTTCGTATGGTATATACATAATTATGATTACATCTAACGATATGGCGGAGATGTTGAGAATTGCTACAGTCTCTAGCAGTTGGTAAAAAATATGGAATATAATCAAAATTTGAAATGTGTAACGGATGTACAAAATTGATAGGCGATGAAATGAAATTTATACTTCAGTCTTCTTCCCCCTCCCCCCCCCCCCCCCCCCCTTTGTTGTGCCGTTTGCTCTCTTCCAGTTCTCGTTTAGCAGCGCTCGCATCGTTCACAGCTTTTGCTATACCTGCCGCACCACCCGCTATCGCGCCTGTGGCACTAAGTCCAGCGAAAATAGGAATCAAGAATGGTAGAAATCCACCAACTTTTGAAGGTACCGGTAGAACGCGCGGTGTTCGCACTTTACATTTACCACCTGCTTTTTGAACAGCGATTTCAGCCCCCTTGAGCGCAGACTCGATAGCTACTTTTGCATCGTTGCTCGGAATCATAGATCGTTTCGCAGCATTTATAATTTTTCTTAAGGTCACGTTTTTCGGTTTTCGAATTCCCATTCCTAGTTTCGATTTCACTTTCATTGTATTAGCTCAAATTGGCGTCCGGTGCGAAGATCCGTTTCCACGCTTTTTCAGCCAATACCCTATCAGCCGCGTTCCTGACTTCAAGATTTTCACGATTCTGCGAGTAAGCAATGTCATGGTTCTTGCAAGCTGCGTCGAGAGGATTGATTCCCGGATCACCTCGCGCGAGTCTCTTTGTCAACTTTGTACCAGGTCCACAGTATTGATAACCAGGTACGTGCAATTCGACTGGAAGACTGTTGATGATTTTATTCACCAGACCTTTGCCGCGATGTTGCCGTTTGCTGCTTCGTTTACCTCTGTGCACGATCATGTTCAGGCTTTGACTGACGGGAAAGGTTTAAAACCGGGGTATTTATAGGAAATATGGTCAGTCATGTCTAAGATGCGGTTTGAGGCACAACCTACTAAGCTTCCCGTGATAAATTTCGACAAACTTTCAGAGCAAAATGTGAAAAGACAAAAACGGCATGGGGAATTACTTCCGAACAGTGTGCGTGCAATATTCTGCGGACCGTCTAATTGTGGTAAAACTAATGCGTTGCTCACACTTATACCCCATCCCAATGGACTTAGATTTGAAAATATCTATATCTACTCAAAATCCCTTAACCAACCGAAGTACCAATTGTTGAAGCAATTGTTGGACAACGTTGAGAATATGGAGTATTTTCCTTATACCGAGCGTGAGCAAGTGATTACACCGGACGAAGCACGACCCAACTCGATAATCGTTTTTGATGATGTAGCGTGCGAGAAGCAGGACAATATTAGAGCCTACTTCTGCATGGGCAGGCATCACGATGTTGATTGTTTCTATCTCTGTCAGACGTACGTGCGTATTCCCAAACATCTCGTGCGCGACAACGTAAACTTAATCGTGTTATTCAAAAAAGACGATATGAACCTGCGACACGTATACAACGACCATGTGAACACCGATATGTCTTACATACAGTTTAAAGATGTGTGCTCCGCATGCCTGAACGGTGATAAGTACGGGTTTCTTGTGATCGACAAAGACAGCGAACCCAACCAAGGATCGTAGAAACACCTGTTGATGAAACCTAGAATGAGTATTTTGAAATGATGAGAGATGAGACGTGAAAAAGTGAATTGGATAACGTATACGGTGTACGCAACCTCTCAACCGGACTAATGATTGGTGATTCGTTGATGAGTTTTGAGAGTGACCAGATCCGTATTGGGGATACGCTTTACCCAAAAACGAAGGGGTTGCTGGAACTTTTGTTCAAAAAGAAGCCCGACAGGTCCTATGTGAGCGACGAAGATCGGGAAAATTATAGAAACATAATCCTCAAAACGAACGCACATAAAAAGTATTACTCATCTGATGGAGCTATTCGAAGCGATAACAGTTACAAATTGAGAAATGTCATTGCCGAATTGTTGGATTATTCACCATCGCCTCAGCGAAAGGGTAAAGGTCTACTTCCGCAAGCTATGATTACATGACAAGGCGTTCAAACGGAATACGTTTTCTGGGATGATCCAAACGAGTTAGTGGAGCGTCTTCGTCTACTCCTAGCATCCCAGGCGGCGGGAAATCCGAGTCACAACAACGAAATAATGTCCATTATCGAAGAACTACGCGAAGCAGAAATCATTTATTAAGCAGCTCTTATCGCTTTTGCATTCATTTTCGAGATGAGCGTCGATGTGTTCGGACGGCATCTGGATAAAAACACAGCTGCGGGTAATCACGGCCCTCCCGGTGTCGGATTTCAAATCACTGCGGACGGACATTACGTTCTACAGAATAAAAGACTGTGCAATGTCGCAGAACCTGTTGAGCAAAACAATGCTGTAACTTTGAAAATCTTACGACGAAAATTCAACGTGCTGCAAAAACAAATCGACAATCTCGATCAAATAATCAAAGCTTTGGAGATCACGACGGGGAAAGCTTTGGATACCTTCTACGCAGATTTTAAAACAGGCAGAGACCTGTCGATTCGAAACGCTGAAATCATTTCCAAATTGGACACCAGACTAAGAGCATTGGAATATGAACGAGAAAAAGCTAACGCTGGTGACGGAACTGCATAAGCCTGCACGCCGGAATTACCCGCGTCGCCGTGTAGACGTGCGCGGCATCGACGAGACCTGGCAGGCGGATCTTGTTGATATGATGTCATACGCAGGACAAAACAAAGACTACAAGTATATGCTCACAGTCATTGATATCTTTTCAAAGTATGCGTGGGCTGTACCGATAAGGAGCAAGTCCGGGGATGATGTTACAAAGGCCATGGAATCTGTGCTAACTCAAGGACGTGTACCGAAAAAATTACACGTGGATAGAGGAGCGGAATTCTACAACTCAAAATTTGAATCTCTTATGTCACGCTATGGAGTCAAACTCTACTCCACGTACAGTAATTTGAAGGCTTCGATCTGTGAACGGTTTAATCGTACGTTGAAAAGTAAAATGTGGAAACGGTTCAGTATGCAAGGAAGCTACAAGTGGCTCGACATCTTATCTGATTTAGTATCGGCTTACAACAACACGAAACACCGAACCATAAGAATGAAACCATCGGATGTCACCGTTGCGAACGAAAGGCTGGTATTACGTCAGTCGTACGGAGGGCTTCGAGCGAAACCTTCCAAACCGGCAAAGTTCGAATCAGCAAGTTCAAAAACGTCTTTGAGAAAGGTTACACTCCCAATTGGACGACTGAAATATTCACAATAAGCCAAGTAGAAAATACCAATCCTGTGACGTACAAGCTCAAAGACTATCAAGGTCAACCCATCGCTGGTGGTTTCTACGAACAGGAGCTCCTCAAGGTGGAACATCCGGACATCTATCTGGTGGAGAAGGTGCTTCAGAAGCGGGGAAAAAAATTATACGTCAAGTGGCTAGGTTTTGACAATACACACAATAGTTGGATAAATGAATCTGATATGTAATATTGAATAAACGAAATTATTTTCCAAGTATTTGTCTTTATTTTTACATCTTAGAGATACAATTCATACCGATGCTCAGTTTAACTGCCGGTCTCGTAGCCCCACGGCACCGTATCGGTTGTGTTTCGAAATAACTTACGCTTATCGTCGTTCCAGCTCAGTGCTACTTTTTTCTGTTCAATGGTATAGACCTGATGCTTCTGACTCTGTATCAAACTCTGACGTTCGACTAAATTTTCGCGTTCTGAAGCACACTTCAAGTAATCATCGAAGGTTATAGTTTTTAACAGGGATCCTTTGACACCCTTGGCTCGTTTTTGATCCTTATCCTCCCCCATCACTCTGAATGAGTACAACTTCGCTCTCAAGCCAATGAATTCCGCCATTATTTTTCCGTTACACTCATCTTTCATCAAACCTAGAACTTTTTTGTTAACCAACGGCATTCCGTAGACGTTGTCAGGTGGATAATCAGAGGTATCAAATTTATCCAAGTCCTGTTTGATGCATTCGTAAATGTTGGGGACGGTGAAGTGATATATCAAACTATCCGTGTCAGTGTACATTAATTTTGCCTGATGACCAAATTTCGTTTTAACATACTTGTAGTGAAAATCGTAGATAAAGGTCTTTGCAAGATCTAAAATGGAAAAACCTGCATACAATGGTTTGTTGAGTTTGACTGTCGTTTTACGCAATTCAACTATTATCATATCTTGATCAAAGATTGTACAACTGTGGAAATTTGGTTTGGCTATAGTAGCTCTAGCACCGTATCTTCCATCCCATTTCGTGATCAGCCTGACATCTCTATACTTCCTAACATTTTCCATTGTCTTACCGAAAACTGCGTTGTTCATCAGTTTATAGAAGTTTTTTTCGAATTCATTGTTTGATTTTTTGCGTAAGTCTGTATTTAAATCTATGTACTTTTTGAGCCACGGTGTTTGTCTGAACTTTAGAACTCTATGAATTTTAGCTAGTTTTAAACCTAATTCTAAGCATTGTTTCAAGACGCGGTAATGAACAACGTAGTTTTGCTTGGAGAGTAGCGTGGTCATCAATTTCGGCTGCTTACTTTTTGAGATGGGAGGTATGCAGTGTTCCGGACACAGTGGTAAATCTTTATGCATTTCATGCAGTTCCTTGGGATATTCCAAATCTACCTCTAATAAGTAGCCAAACTCCGCTTCGTCTGTGATGGCAAAAACATCGAATTGTCTGAAATCTAATATCCATTCGAAAGAACTGCATGGTAGAGCAAAGCTCATAGCCGCGCCGTACAAGTTGTTAACGTCGAAGTACATGAGATAAGACTCTTCGAGCGCTGGATTGAAAGCATCTCCCATGTATCTATTGTTAGCCTTTGCATATCGGTTAGAGCATTGGGACACACCACCTCGAATACCTTTTTCTATAAACATAAGCATATCTATGTCAGTGAGAAGCTCAAGTTCGATACCGGTACATTTCAACATTGCGTCAAACGAAAGACCGGGTGCCGTGTGATAATGTAAAGGGTCCAGGTTGTACGTTGCATAACAATTTTGTCGAAAGTTTTCAAAAACGTCAGCCAACAGAAAAACATCAGTTTGCAAATATAAGTCTGAATATTCCCCCAACGTTTTAAGGTTAAAAGCTTGCCAAACTTTACACGCGTGTGCGTAATCTTCATCTGAAATACCTTGATTGTTCAATTTTGAATAAAATTTTTCTTTAGGCGGTAACTTTACGTCCTCGAGCTTCTCCCAACTATCCATATACTCATACGGAAAAACACCTTTTCTGGTTAATAACTCGAATTTTTCAGAGCTAGTGCAAAATTTACGTGTAATTGCTTTTTGATTATCATTCAAATACATTGCCAATTTTTCGAGGCTGCTGGGCATAAAACGGTACGAATCTATAAATCTCAACTGTACATTTGTTCCTTTAACGAATTTTGTGAACGAAATATACTTTTCTTTGTTCACGGGTAGAAGCTGAATAGTACCCTGAAAAGTTGTGGCCAATGCTTTAATCAAAAAATGCGAATCGTAACCCGACAGATTGTGGAATATCACTGGGATAGTATGCGATTTTCGATAATTAAGATTACAGCTTTGATGCGCAGGACCACGGTACCTTCCTGTGAAATGACAGTGATCACGGTGTTTCACGGCTTCGCGCGTGAACGGCTTTTCACAAATATGACATACCTTTGATAAATTAAATTCGTTAATTTGATTGAAGTTCAGCGACTCCATACGTACAATATTTTTTAAATACTTTTTTTTTAAGGAGTGTGCCAATTCCTCCAACTTGTTCACAAACCATTCGATGCAAGTCTTCCCGCGGTTAATTTTGAACTCTGAAATGGAATCGTTAAAGGTGCAATGCAGGTAATATGCTATACTGTAAGGAATATGATTTTGACAAATTGTTCTATTTTCTGACACTTGAATGTTAGTAGCTTGCAACAAGCATTCTAGATCCGCGTAAATACAGAACGGAACGGTTTCCTTGTGCTTCAAATTTTTGAATTTTAGAATTTTTTCCTCCTCTGTGGGTAATTCGACTTTGGTTTCGTTTAAATCTGTGCAATAAAGTTTATGCTTTGTCAAATATTTTTCAGATTGGAAGTGCAACAAACATCTATCACATAACCAAGTACGACCATTACGGGTGGAAATTTGAGAACTAGTTAATCGAGATAAATTTCGAATCCAAGCGAAATGAAAAATTTTGTTTTTTTTATAATTATCCATATCAACATCATCGTCATCGTCTGTCATTTCGGTTTCCACTGCCAAGAGATGAATTACGGGTTTATCAGACTTATTCTGACTCAAGTGAATCGGTACTATTTCACTTTTTTTTCCACCATCTTGGTCTATACCAAAAACATTGATGGAAAGTCCGTTGAGTTTTTCAAATTTCGAAATAGCATTTTTGTGTAAAGACATAGGAAAGTTTATACTGTCATACCGTAGCACCTCGCTGAAATGTGGATACGAGCTGATTTTGTTGGGATTTTTGTTTTCAGCTGGGCGCAGAGCTGCGGTGACCGACCAAAGGAAACAATACGAGTCGTTATTTCGGATGTTTACCACAGCCTTCTTATCACTGATGTGTTTCGGCAACAGGGTGTAGGTATTAAGACCACCTCGAAGTGGTGTATACTTGTTGATGTTGACGGCAAGATTGATAATTTCAAGTAACGACCAGCCTGAATCCTTTTCCTGGAAATCTTCCACCTTTGTTAACAAACGGTTTGTTACATTTTCGATGAACCATTCCTTAATATCCGTTGTCAGGAGGATGATTTCGTTTCTCGTATTAAAGAATTTGTTCTCTTCTACTGTGTGATCATCCTTCTTTACTTCGAATTTACAAGCCAGGATAGCGTTGACTTTTAGGCTCCTGGCTTTCTTCAAATCGTTTTTCAGTTTTGTCACAGCAAGTAACTTTGCGTCTTCTAGAAACCTCTCTACGTCTTTATGTTTCAAATTGGTGATGGATCCGGTTCGTATTCTTCCCTTGAAAGCAGACTCCAATTCTTCCCAGTGTACGTGATCGCTTCGTCTTTGTTTCCGCGTACCGTCACCCGTTGTCCGAAGACGTTTGAATTTTTCCGTCAGCGATTTCAAGAGTCCGATGTCTGTGATAATTTTCATTTTCTCACCCATCGTTGAAGCCTTTCGCAGAATTTTGTTTAGAAGCCGGATATTTTGCGTCCCAAATTTAATCCATTTCTGAATCTCCGTTGGCGATGATTTGTTCAACATTTTGTACGCAGATTCCATAATGTTGATTAATTTCGAACATTTCGCGGATTCCATCTTTCTTACTTCTCACGTGCTCTTGACAAGTTTAGACATGAATGATCGTTTGCTGTAATGGTAATCCTTTTTATAGAGCGAGCTATACGTGTGCCTATTGCGTGTGGTGTGGTGCGCTGTATGCTACGCGTGTCACGTGTCACGAACGAAAAATGTTCAGGCGTCGAGCGGGTTTTAATCGAACTGGTCGGACAAGTGCGCGGTGGAGTTCGACGTGGCGAGAGTCAAGCAACAACGCACCGGAAAGACGGTGTGTAATCAGAATTCGCCATCGCGCTGCAACGCGAGAATACATTTTCCCCAAGCTCGTTGGTATTTCCGAAAATTTTTAACACTCTTCTCTTTAACAATTTACTACTAACTAGAAGAGTTGCACTTCTCTGTCATTCTACCCCGATTTTAAAATAATCACGAGGGAAAGAGTTATCAAATAATAATATATTCTTCAGTCAACGAGTAGGTGCATTTGGAAGTAATCGAGCTACATTTGGGTGGAAGAAAAAAAATTTGGAACCTTGAACTTCTTTGCCGAATTAAAAAGCTCTCCCGTTACTTGGCAATTTCGAAAACGTTTTGAAAACATCCTCTCGTCGTTCCATTTTTCAGTAATTTCAAAAGTATATATTGTATGTAGAGTTTTAACGCATTATGGCGAAGGAATATTTTTATAAACTCAAGATGGTAAAGTATGAACCTCCCTACAGGAGGAGAATTAGTCCAGAGGTATGTGTATAAAATCTCAGTGCACCGTGACTCTCGCCGACTCGCGGCTGCTCGTTGGTCTTCGTGGAGGATCGGTCGGCCGTTGCGCGGTGATACGGTTAGTACCACGGTGGCGTAGACAGCGCCGTTTTGCGGCTGGTAGTTTGGCCATTCGGTCAGTTCGTCGCCGGCAGTCCGTGGGTTCGGTAACTCTCCGGTCTGCCAAGTAGGTCCCACCTGTCCCTGAAAGAAACGCCGCATTAAAATCCGGTGGAAAGTGCGGTCGGGATGTTTTTGAAAAATTGGAACGCCGATAACGGTTAAGCTTTAAACCGAAATCCCGTAACGATTGGTAAATATATTAACATCAGTGTTGAATCATCTCCTACTTACCCGAGGTGACGTGGTGAGAATGCGCCATTTTAACTCGCCCTTGAAAGAATTACTTACATTACTACCGATCTAGAAATTTGAGACCAATTTCTACACCCTAAAAGACGAAGCTCAACCTACCGCCCATCTTTCTACATTCGCAACCGTCGCCTGACCGGGAGGAACGCCGAAAAGAAATCTGCTGCGCCCACCACCGTTTCCGGTGGGACCAAAGTCGACGGACTTCACTTCCTCCCTCCCTCGGTGGTCCGTTAATAATAATGGAGTTGAGCATTTAAAGTCACG
Organism: Diprion similis; assembly: GCF_021155765.1. Taxonomy (NCBI): domain Eukaryota; kingdom Metazoa; phylum Arthropoda; class Insecta; order Hymenoptera; family Diprionidae; genus Diprion; species Diprion similis. The sequence goes on from NC_060110.1 coordinate 24,436,765, forward strand.
TAAAATATATACCAAACTCAGTCGCCTGCTCGCCATGCGAAAGCACTAAAATCCCGGAGGCGAATCTCGGAGTGCATTAACGGGAGAATCGGCGATGACGAATCCAGGCGCAAACACGTGCAGGTAAAACTGAAACTACGCTGATCCTTTCTGCGAACCGTGTATCGTTAACCCAAGTCGCGAAAATCCAATCTAATCTGAAAGAAGAGCAAAAAGTGGATGAAAATTGAACATCTCCGGTACTTCTCTCTCGTTTTTACCGAAGCAATTTAGATAGTCGAGGGATGAAATTTGAACCTTCTGCGGTATACATCTCAAGCGTTAACGCTATCCCGAACACACAGTTTTTCGATTCATCCCTTACGATGGAGAAACCTTCGACGTTTTCTCCGATAAATCAAAGCCTAGCCAGATCGTGTAACGTTTCTTCGCACACCGCGGAGAATTTGAAGTTTGCTGACCGAGTCGATTTGAAAAACAATTGCCGGGGTCTCTGGGCAGATGTGGGGTACGAATCTTCGTTTCGCTTTTCTCCCTACTAAACTTTTCAAGGTTATGGTTTCCGCATCCCCTCCGAGATCCCAGGATAGGATGCTGTTAGCCTCGCGGCAGGTGTCACGAGGTCCACGCCGTCGTTGCGTGCTACCATTGTTACGTGTGCTGCTTCGTTATAACTCACATCTAGTATACGTATATACATATGTTAGAGACAGGCAACGATCTAGTCGGGTTACGTGCTAAGTAATTATAATTAGTCCGCTCTCCACTCACTCGACGGAGGTCCGTCCGTCCGTCGGCGATAGTTCACCGTCCGTTTGCCGGTCTACAGCAGCAGCGTCTTGCTCGCCTTCGCCTCTCCTCGTTGTTGTCAGGTGAAAAATCGTCCGCGCGTTCTGCCGGTTGCCGGGTTGCGCCATTTTGTGCTGGCCGACGAAGGGAGCAGGCCAAGAGACGATCGGCAGATGTTTTTCCGCATCGCCGACCGTCTCAGCAGCCTCACCTCGCCGCGACTTTCCCACGTTCGATCTCGACGATTGTTCTCGATTTTCTCGGAAAACCATTTGTCGTAAGTTAGAAATAGCATGAAGTAGTTCAAGTCTGAGCTACTCCGGTGTCTAAATCAATCGATGAATCATATTGAAGTTGGTAACGTTATCGTAACGATTCGTGCCGAGGAAAAACCGTTATTTCGCCATTTTGGAATTGACTGAAATTCAGTGAATCGTTATAAAAAAAAACACACTCATATTTCGAAATCTTAGTTCCTTGAAAATCGTCTTCGAATTCAGAAAATAGTAAACTCTTTCCCAATGTTTCGTTACGATAACGTCATACTACTTCAATCTCGTATCGATGATGTGAGAACAGCCATTAGTCACATCGATGAATAGAGTCTAGCGGCGGCCCGTACGTATGTACGACTTTTACTTTTCTCCAACCTTACAGCACAGCTCAGGGAAACAATTACTCAGTATCCCAATCGAGGGACAGAAACTGTGTCCAATGCGCGCCGCCTCGTTGAATCACGTGACTAATCGCTGATCCGGACGATCTTTGTTCAAGTACGAGTACGAAAATCGAGCTCACAGTAATAGAATACGAGCCTCTTATTCATATAGTTGCAAGCCATAGCGGGGCCAATTGTTAATATTTAGAGTAAATTGACGCGTCTCATATCGATATCTGGAAAAAAATATTATCATAAAAAAAAGTTTCACTATTCCCTGATTATTCTTCATCAGTTATAGTATAGATGAAGGAAGAAGAAATCATGTAAAAATTAGTTTATCATATTCAAATCCAGATGTAACGAGATTCACCGGTTAACCGTATAAAAGTTTGCTTGTTACAGTAAAGTTAACGCTGCACCTACGAGTAGCGATGTAAAAATAGAACTTTAGCAATCCAGCGCCAATCAGGGCCGTAACATTGGTCGAGTACTGCGACGTGGACGGCGTCTGGTGTTGCAAAAATTTTTATAAACTTTCTCATAACCATTTTTTCCCACGACTATTCCCTGATCCAAATTTTATTGGTAAAAGCTGTAAAATAATATTACGTATATAAGTGTATCCCTATTGGTTGCTTTATAATATTTCTTGGTATTCGCACGCGTCATAATTCTGTACACCTACGTGTTACGTCAATACATCCCAATGTTTTCACCTTCGGATTACGTTGTTAACGGTCGAAAGTAGTCGTCGTCGTCGTCATTCTCCTCGCAAGGTGCCAAACCGAGGTATTTTTCAACGTTTTTTCAATCGTGTCCAGTCAGCCGAGTGGGCGGAGAGGTGGGTAAAGCCGGTGGTGAAGCTTTCGACCTAGGCGACTGGTGGCGATTTCGCGAATGGTAGTTACACATACACAAGCACGACGGGGAGTTGCTGGCTACGTGTGGCAGCCACGCGTGCGTATCTCCTCTCTCTCTCTCTTTCTCTCTCTCTATCCCTCATTTTTGCGCTCCCTTTCTCGTCGTTATAGCTGCACGTAGATATATACGCATCCATATTACATATTTTCATCATGAAACTCGTACATTATAAGTTACAACGTATTCGCAGATCATATACCTACGACTGCTAAATAGAATTTATTTATCCCTAATTTTATACCGTAATCCGAAATTATTCCACGAGCTACTTTCATACTCCTCCACCAAACCGTATAATAAAATACCTACGTATAATTCGAAAACCAAAGTACTCTATTATAAGTGATAAGATATGCGACACCGTGTGCAGATCCGGTTAACAGGTTTTCGAAAAGAAATTAGTGACTAATTCACTCCTTCCATTTGATTCGTTACCCGATTATTCGCGAGGCGGTGACAGCGTTTCCCGTGGGAAGAGGCGGCGTCGTCGTGATTCGTACGAAATCAAACGACGATCATCATCACGAGCAGTCTGAAAGCAGGCAGGCAGGCAGGCAGGCAAACCGCGCGCGCACACGGACACGCGTAATTCTAAAACTCACCGCCTTGCCCCGCGCGCGCAGACACACACACACGCGTACTTACGCACACGCACGCGTGCGCACACACACACACACGCACACACATGTAGCGCCGTATTCTCGCGGCGACAATTTCTACGGGTCAGGCAGGGTGTGTCTCACCGAGTCGAGTCGTCGCTCGGCGTGTATAACAATATGTATAATGTACTCGAACACTCGGCACATCAGAGATAAACTACACTCGCCGAACCGAGGTACATACATACATACATACATATATACATGCATACATGCATACATACAGAGTTTCTGCGAAAGCAATCACGCCGCCGATCCACGGGGCTGTACAGCGATCGCAATATATGTATAGTATATCTACCTACTCGCGTTGTAAATTAATGCAAAAAGCACATCGCGCATTGCCCAAACGTTGAAGTGTGAAGCAAACCCATGTCCACTGGACGAGGAAACAACTTAATTGATCAATTCTTTTCCCCCGGCAAAACCGATATACCATAAGTGACGAAACGTCGGGCATCCTTTATTTTCATCCTTGTCTCATTATTACTCGAAATCAAATGCTCGGCTCGATCAATGGCGAGTTTCAATGACCGAACACGCACGTCCTCCCCCCCCCCCCCTTCCATCATTGTCGGACTCGATTCGGACGGATTCGAATTCGAGCTAATCGCGTGCTTCGAGTTTACAAGTTTTTAGGGTTTCTACATACGTATACCTACGCATCGATGTACACGTACGAAGCACGAGCTATCCTACAATTATGTACATACTTCAGAACCTACGCTGACCAAGTTCGGTATCGACGTTCGCTCGTTCGTTCGTTTCGGCGTAGTCTTTCTTTCTCCACGATATTTCAACATCACCTCCTCCTTTTCTTTTCTTTTCTTTCCTTTCCTCTTCATTCCTCGCAATTCCTTACTTCCTGCTTTTTATCTTTAAAAATCCTTCTTCCCTTCAGTCGGGTGTGCCACACGGCATGCTGTCTCTGCCTGTTGCTAGGCGCTCCCCGCTCGTTCTCCTTCTCCCCTCGCCCTTCTTGCCCCGCAGGCAGGCGGCGGCAGCGGCTATACAAGCCGACGAAGGCGGCAGCCCGCTTCCTCCACGACTCGCCAGTTCTCCCCGGTTGTGCCCCTCCGCCCCTCCTTCTCGCCTCCCTCAACCGTACGACGACCACTCTCTATCTCTTGGCTCGTCCATTTCGTCGTTGCTATACGTGTACGTACATACAATATGTACGTGTATTATACAGGGGGGGGGGGGGGGAGAGCTTACTATACCTATAACGAACATTAATGCAGACACCCGGGATTGCTGGGATTTAAGCCAGCGCGTTCACTTATACATGCCTGGCCTACCTTGTGTCTACACCAATTCACTTCATATATACACGGTTTATTAGACTTTTTGCGGTATTCATTATCACGCCTTAATCTATGTAACAGTGTGAGGGTAAATTTGTGAACCCTGCATGTGCATCTTGAACAAATACATTTGTACAATTATACGTTCACATACTGCAGCGGTTATATGTGGAGATTATTTTTCTTTAATACGCAGTTTTAACATACATATTCCATTCATGCGGGGAAAACTATTTTTAAGTTTCCTGATGTCATTTCTGCACCGGCCTGTGGTAGTTTCACCCACTGCTTTAGCGGTCAAATAAATGGTAATTCGTTACTGTTACGAATATACTCGGTTTTTTGACAGATTTCGAACAGATCTCAGACGTAAAACTTGTGAATGAAATTTCGATGGATCGAACTTCGTCGAAAATTATGGTAATGAGATCTTGCATCTCCGGCAACGATTAGAGATGTCAGTATTTGATGAAAAATATCATGACGCTTTCTTTTCCTTCGTTCGAACATTTCTTCATTTCGCACTTTTTACTTCTTTTGGTTTATTTTTCAAGTTCCCGTTACTGCTTCCATTTCCGTTGTGGAATATAACCGCGCAACGATCATGCGAACAATATGTGTGTGCGGATCTTGAGTAATTCTCGAACTAATTACTATTGCAACGAGTAATTATTAGTTTCATTATACCCTCACGTGAGTGACAGAGAGAATTAACAGACGAGTGATCATACGTTTTTTGTACTTCTTACCGCGCAGTGCAATTTAAGGAAACCTGAATCAAAGCAGCGCCGACGCTGCACGTACAGTCTGGTGAAAAAGGTTTTGATACACTAAAGGGAAAAAGATAAGTAGGGAAGATATTTGTACTGAATTTGATTGAATCGAAAATTTCAACTAAAGAATGATATCTAGAATTTTTTTTATGTACAAATCGATTATATCTGTTCATCAAGTTCTGAGCCTAATGGCACGTTTTGTTCAAGCAGATTTATCGCTTCGGATTTTAATCAAAAAACTATTACAAGTCAAAGATATTAACGTTACGTGCTCTGATAATAAGATTCACGAATATCAACGTAAATCTATCTTCTCTAAAAAAATTTGTTCGAAGAACTCGTTTATAAAAAACGGGGAACTAACTTTATTTCATTGATATTTTTCCTGGTCGAGATTAGATAAATAGCTTTGGTGCGTTGAATTGGTTTTTCATAAATGTGCAGATTACTTCAGATTCATTAGCAAGACTGCTTTATTCTTGATTAACCACTTTACGTCGCTGTTTCGTATAATTATTTCTTGGCTGTACGCATTTTTTAAGCATACTGTACGCCAGGATATATATATATATATATATATATATATATATATATATATATATATATATATATATATATATATATATATATCCCTTATAATTACATACCGAACCTTTCTTATAGCCAATTACACCAACTTCCGCTGTACCCACTTCTTTTCAATATACCTCATGCAGTCTCGAACTATCGTCTGACGATCTTTCCAAGATTTTTTTTTCTTCATATAATACATTCTATTTTAATCTACGTAGAATCTTCGTCAAACTACATACAAAAATATATAAATGACACCGATGCTCCCCGAATACTAATTTCTCACCATATTTATTTGAAATTTTATCTCTAATCCGCTTGTCAGACTCTCAAAGTTTTATTCTCTGCGATAACTATCGAAATCACGTCGCTTTTAATCGTCAGTCACGTAGTACGCGGGTAAAACCAATTTCTTGTAGAGGGAATCCTGCGTCTCACCCTCTTCCGCAAGAGAACAAAGCGCAACCATTATGTACACATATCTCCTTGAAGAGTGAGTGAACAAATCTAACGGAAACATCATGGAGTCAGTGACGTCGTCAGAAATTTTGGAAAGATTTTTATCTCCTCTTTGTCTCCTTTTTGTCGTATAATCATAAAAAAAAAAAAAAATTATATACTCGGAAAACCACTCTATCAATATTATCATCAAATGACAAAGACAGGAAAACTGTATCCTATTGATACCGAGCTGGTGCCGGTACGCCGATGGAAACGTGACTAAAAAGTAATTGACTAGATATAAATGAAAAACAAAAACAATCCTCTTTAATTATATACTTGCCGAGTAATTTCCTCATTCGATACACACAAACGATTTATCAACCTTACGGTACTTTTCTACTCATTCAATTTATTTTGAAATTTGCAAGAATTTTGGAAATGTTATGCGAGTACATCACGCGAGCATCTGCGAACCTTAAACTTGGCCGTTAACATTGAGCCTTGAGGCCACAAAATCAGTCTACGGTGTGACCCATACATCCGCCTAGATTATTGTTGAGTTCACTCCAATGAGTCATTCTCATGCTCTACTTTTCTTGTCATTTTAACGGTACGAGTTATAAGCCTCGATTATTGATGACGATTGACTAATGTGTATCACTTTTGTTTGACTAACAATAAGTATAATAATGCCGAAGCGCAGAAACACCTGGTCAATGCTGTTTTAAAAATATTATGAATACAGTATAACAATATATTGCATGGAATAAGTATAATATAACAACTGTACTAGGGTGTTCGTTAATTTCAAACATATACTTATTAACCCTGGAATCGATAGATAATGACGAAAAACAATGTGGGTGAATTATTTTAGGTTTCTGGCTTCATTGGTAAGGGTGCCGAAATTTGAGTAAAGAAGAAATGAGCTATTGTACAGCTTATTTCATTTAGTTAGAAAAAAAGGGAAAAATCGTGAATGACAAAAATGAAATAATTTTTACAGAAAAATGTATTTGTTGGTGTTCTTATCACATTGCAACGTTATACAGATTATACTTGTTTCACATAAAATTGATTTTGACACCCATTCCAACTTCGAGACACAAGAAATTTGTTTTAATTTCCGAGTAAAAAACAAATCAATTAATTAAACAATGGTTCTCTTCTTTTTTACTCAATAGTTGAGATTTTTTTCTACTTCTTAATTTGAAATCGATTTTGGCATTCTTTACAATCAAGATAAAAATTTGAAATAATTCACACACTGTTTTTTCTGCATTATGAATTCCAGGCCTGAGAAATATATGTTGGAAATTAAGGACCACCTTGACGTATATTTATACATATTTCGCGTAAATTAAAAAATTTTACGCATGTCATACCATCATCGGTTCACTATCAACTATCATTGCTGTTATCTATTGTATATTTTGTACATTATATGTATGTAATGGAGGTTTAAAGTGAATAACCGTCTATTACATTCATGTATGTGTATAACAGCGATGTTAGACATTTTCTTTTCTTCCGCTCATAGTCGTCCCCCACCTACAAACCCATATATCGCGCGTAAGAGATTACTTCTTATCGGTCAGCTATTCTCTTAGTGCGTAGGGTAGATAATTTCCGGTGAGGAAATAATGCACCGGTACTTTCTCGTATTTTCCGGTCTTTAAGCCTAGTCTTCAGATGTTTCTTTAGACTCTTTTTGTCAGTGGCACTTTGCAACTATTATGAATTATCAAACGAATCATATTTCTTTGTTATAATATATAATTCCACTTTTCTCTTACTCGGGACTTGATATAATTCTCCAATCAAAATTAGCCCTTAAATTACGCACAGAGTAGGCCATAAAATTTTACTTGCTTTAGTGTCATGGAAATCGCTCAAAATCCTGTGACAAATCTAAAATCTAACCCGTAAACCCGACTGAATTTTGTTGCTATTATCTTTTTACTTCAATTAAACTGGTCAATCGAACTGTTGTCAAAGTGACGTCATTAAATTATAATCAAACTGTGGCACGCCTCTTTCATTATCAGAATTCTTTCGCGGGTCAAGGTTTTAAGAATGACTTGTTTCTAGATTCAAAAATACTAAATAACTGCAGTGCATTCGATCGCGTGTTTTCGCAAATCAGAAAACCTCTACGTGTCTTTGTTTTATTCACCAAAGTAGAAAGAGAAAATAATATCGTCCAAGTACGATGACTCCGAACGAGCTGTTTGTTTCTCAGATGCTGGTGGGATATACTGTGCAACGGTTTAAATATAGAACTATAATCGAGAGGTTCTCTGTCTGTCGACGACGACGATGTGCGGTACAATCGCATGCAACGCAACGCGGTATGCACAGAGCTCTATACACGGTAGAAAGTTTTTCCGCCACATTCCAAGAATTATTATTTGTCCAGATGTCTTATGTTCTCCGCATAAGCGATACCAGAACAAGACAATCATCGTATCCCCTCTTGTGTCTACACAACGTATAGGAGAGTAAGGCATAATATCTATAGGAGACGAGAAAAGAACAAGGAGGAGAACCGCAGGAGCATAGAGGAGGAGTAAAAGAAGGCGGAGAAGGACGAGGTTTGCGAAGGTAGAAAGAGAAAGACAGGGGGGAGGGGGGGCAGGAGAGAGAGAGAGTCCCAGTCGTCGCCCCGGTGCAGGTTGCGACGTGTTCCTGCGGTCGTTGTGTTGGTGGCTGGCTGGCGGCAGCCGGCAACCGGCGGCCGTCGCCCGTAGAGCACCGCCGCAACCTTGCCCTCCTCTCACTCCCCGGCCCCTCCCCTCCCCTTCCGCCTGCTTTTTCCGCCCCTCGTCGTCCGCCACGGGTTCGACCCGACGGTCGTCCTCCGGTGCCCTCATCCCCACTCATGGCTTTGATTCATCGAAATATCCCACTCACTGCCGGCGGCGGCTGGTATATTCAGACCGCCGCCACCGCCGCGCCGCCCCCCCCTCCAGCAACGGAGACGAGGAGATGCGGGGAACGGCGCGGCTCCGACGAACTCGGAGAGTCTCAATGTCATGACGTGTCGACGCAAAGGCGAAGGCATCGCACCCCGATGCAAAACGCGCGTGTGTGCCGGCGGCGGCGGCGGCGGCGACTGGAAAAACGTCCGGATCTGCAGGGTGCCAGAGTCCGCACTCTGCTCTCGGTCGTCGGTCGGTTAACTTCGCTGCCTCGCCTCGCCTCGCCTAGACGTCTTCGATCTTCACTTTGACTTGATAACTTGGTATCGGTACTTCGCTACCCTCGTTCGTTGCGACCGAGGTGTTGTAAATGGTTCTTCGGTGGACGTGGGTGTTCTTCGAGTCCCTTAGTGCGGGTTTAGTGATTAATTGTGGGTACTTTCCTTTGTCGAGGGATCCTGCGGCGGCTACGTGTACTCCAGAGTATTTCTCCGTGCTTCGAATTTTAATATACATACATATATTACCACGCTTTGGTGGGGAGCGGGGGGAGATGAGCGGGACGGCCTTTGTTGTATATATCGCGTCTTGTTTGAGTTATTATTATACCTTCAAGAATTCTTTCGATCTTCTTCGTATTTCCACGTGACGAAAAGACGTCGAAATGTGCCGTACCGGTGTTTGTGTGCGTGCTCGGAGAACGCTTGCGGAGGTTTCTTACAACCATAAAATCGAGGAACCACCTGGGCTTGTGGTATACGTAGGTATAAATACCGGTACACCACCACCTACCTGCCCACGTAGTTGGTACAGCTGCACGCGGTTCGTGCTTTGAAAATTACCTACCCAGAATTATTCGCCCACCGTTCATCTAAAGGGGCCGTGCGGATGTGATTCCTTTGTGTTTGTGTCTCTCAGGCATGTGTGAGTTATATACGTATGTGTGTATTAATATGTATCTAATATCTGCACGTGTACATCGGCGATAACGGATTCGAGGAGAAGGTAGCGACGTGTGGTTTCCCAGTCGTCAGTGACGTAAGTGTCGCATGCTTCAAACGACGCTATCTTGCACGTTGATGATGATGATGATGATGATGTATATTGTTTAACCGATTATTCACTCTTGAATCCGGATCCTTCGCAGTTCTTATCATAGTGATCGTCATCGTCATCGCTCCTCGGGAGGAAGGCACTTCAATATTCTTGCGAAACAGGTAACAATTGCATGATGATAAAGTTAGTAATTTTACGGTAAGGATTCATGTTTCTTAAAAATCTTTACTTCGCACCTCTTGCAATATCTGGAATTTAGTATCTAAATCATGCTAAATAAATATGCTCATATGTATTTCGCAAAGCCGACTCGTTGAAAGTGATTCTAAAATTGCCCAATTTTATCCCCCCCGCCCCGATAATTGATTGTGCTTACGTTACTGACTTCAACCTCATACAATTGCTACAAAAATACATCATTTTAAGAATCAATTATCCAGTGTGGTGGAAGTGTGCACGGCATGTAGAAATTTCTCAGGCAAAGTAGTAGGTACATGTAACATTCATAAAGCCAATTCAAACTTGGGGCTGGCTTTGTTATTAACGAAACAACGCAAGAAACTCCATACTTTGAATCTTATGTACATTATGTATATTGCATATACCTATGTAGGTGTATACCTAAAAATATTCTATACAGTTATTCCGGGACCAACCTGCTTGACTACGCCGACCTGCTACGGACGGCGGTTATTGTTCGATGAAAAATTTAACGAATGGCCATGAGGGGGGAAATCCCGGAGTGCAGCGAGGGTCGGTGGTGAAAGCAGTAAAGGAGAGCGAGAGGGCGAGGGAGGAGCGAAGGAAGATTTGGAAATGCAGACGGCGGAGGAGGAGGTGGTGGTGATGGTGGTGGTGAAGGAGGAGGTGGAGGCGGGAGGCAGGGAACTCTGCAGGAGAGAATCTTGCCAGACAACAAAGAACTTTTTGTCGAGTGTGACGCGATACATTATACATACATACACGCATACATATATAAAGCGTTTCTGTGAAACGTTGCGATGGTTTTCCATATATTCACGGATTTTTCCAGGAACCTCCCCCCCCCCCCATCCGATCCCTTCTTCACCACTGTGCTCCAGCTTCGACAAAAATCCCATTGAGGAATTACTGAGATTAACCGCAAAGATTTACCCAGTGCAGCAATCCCCTTGTATGGATAAGCTGCTGTCATGGCACGCTGTCGGTGTGGAGATGGTAATATTTTTCCGCGTATAACTCTCACGCCTTATATGCGTGTGTTTCTCGGACGAAGCGTTACGTATACCTGGAAGACGGCTGCCGGCTCGCTCGGCTTCTTCTTCTTCTCGTCACTCGTATTATACCGTGGCTATAAACCCTCACTAATTCTCTTCCAGTCTTTGGCAGTGTCCTTCGGCCCACGGTCGACTCAACTTGGACGGATCGACTCGACTCGACTCAATTCAATTCTCTTAGTCTCTTGGCAGCGGCAGCACTTTATTGGCTTCGCTTCGCTCGGTTTCGATTGAAATTTCAAACTCTCCCGAGTTATATGTGGTGGAGTATATGTAGAGAAGGGGCAATATGTTTGCCATGTTAAAACACCGCTATAGTTTACTTTATGTTTGTCAAATCGCCTGATCGTCACTCGTGGTTATTCGATATTGCAGCTTAAGGTCGTTCATGTAACTCGACATCCATTTATTGACCTCCAATTTTCATCATCGACTCTATACCCGGTCACTTCCAATATGTGGGCAAACGTCACACTCGCGCCTGTGAATCAAGTGTGTTCTCTGCGTTAAGGAACTGTGTGGACGGAATCGTATGACCGGAAGTACACGGTTCATCGATTGAAATCTGATAGCTTGAGGAACAACCGCCATCGACGCAAAGATACGTGTCCGGGTTTTCTTTACATGGTTTCCAATCCTGTGATGTAGTGACGCTCGTGAAATTAACGAGCCCGAGAGATTCGAAATTGTTCGCTGATATTTCGATGTAGCTGTTATTCTACTTTGGAGAATTGCGAATACAGTTTGCGACACGCGTTACCCAGGTACTTTTGGCTATGATTTAAGAAAAGTCAGGTACCTGAAGTAGCGCGCGCCGCGGCCTGTTTGATGCGTCAACGTCAATTATCCGCTTCTGAAATGTTCCGGAAAAACAACAAAACGACTCAACGTACACTGGAGGATTTACGTCGGCTATTTCTGCTGCAATTCTTCTCTACAAAGGCTGGAATGCGGAAGGAATTAGAAGACAAGTTCGTGGAGAGAAGAGAATTGAACCTTATACCAGGAGGAGATTGGCTGCATGTTAATTGTACTTCATCAGGTGCTCTGGTATGGTTGAGACCCGGCACCTGTTGGAGCGCAATTCATGTGACTGTGCCTTATCAACGTTATCACGATATTTCCCATTCATCCACCTCAAGGGCAGCGGCGTTTTAACACCGCAACGAGTATCTCAAGGGGTAAAAAGAAAATCTACAAGATCGTTACGAAATTTGTCTTTTTCTTTTCAATGTCGATACACATAATGGTCAACATGTCTCTACTATGAATTTTAATCATATTTATGCACAGCTCTATGATGAAACGCGTGAGATTTTTTTAAGTATGACTAAGCAGACTGATTTCTGAAATTTAATCTATGTTATATATTCGCATAATAGTTTTATTGACGGTTTAAAACTTGTTATTTCTACGTGAAATTTTATGTTTTTTTTCGTTCCAACTTTTTCAACCAAAATTTCGAGGAAAATAAGTACACGATATATTATAGTATAAATCGAGCATGTAACAATATTAGAGCGATATTTCATAAAACTTGAGTTAAAAACGGAGCAGATATTCGAAGCATAAAAATTAATGTTTGAGTAAAGCAATTGTAGAAATTTTATTTTTTATTCTTGCGAAGAGTCAAGAATTTGACAGTAATTCAAGCAATAGCATTAATCATAAACATATTTCAGGTGCATAAATTTACCTGCCAAATATATACGATATAAAATTTTTTAAGAAAAATTCTAAAAATAAAAAATATATTTAAAAAGTAAAAATAATTAATGAACTGAGATAAAATTGAATTTTCTCAATGGCCCAACTATGTCGTATCAATGAAAAATGTGCAATACGTGTAAAAGAAGATGACATGTAAGTATATTTTAGTTTTAGTTTAGCTTCTATTAGTCAGCGCGGTCTTTACTATTTAAATATGCGAAAAAGGATAAACAAAACAGAGGAATAAGTTGTCTTCGAGTTTGCTCTGCATACTGTTGAAGAAATATAAATAAGTTATAATAAATTAAAAAAGTGATATGGGAACAATTTTCGTTCCAATTTTCGTTTTAAAAGCCCCGATGTTCCTGCAGTCCTAAACTAGAAAAAAGTGTGTGTAATTTTTGTAATGTGCTGTACAGCTATTCATTCATACTTCGAAACATAATAAATTGTATTATAAAAATTATTCAGACGTTACTTCATTTATCAACGATAAGCAAGTGTTGGAAATCTATGACAGTTTCGGGGACTCGGAATGGAAATGGCAGAAAACGTCTTTTACTGGTTTGGTAAAATTACCGACAGACTCATAGTACTTGAAATTTTCAGACCAATCGTCAACGAAATGTCTTCTTGCATGAACTCCGTTTCAAAGTCCATATTACTGTAAAAATATAATTGAACTATAAGAAAAGTTGAATTCTTACAATAAAACGAGGTTCTTTGGAAATACGTTCACGGATTTCTTTCCAAAATTAAATTCCGTACAACCGGCAATGGGAAGATCGTGAAAAATGAAAGTCTCAAGGTTCCGTACGTATATATACAATATATACATATATATAATGCTTCCAGACTATATAAATTCAATAAAAGTAAATAGTTTTTATACCTCTCAAGCGAACGATCCTAACGTCACGGCATATTTTAATCATTGTCAATATAAATGCCTGCTGTTCAGATTTATGTGCATAAAATTATGCACCGCGTCATATGTCTTTCGTATAACCCGACACCATTCGACACACATCGGGAATCGATTTTGGGTTCCGGATCGAACGACGAATATATGCACATCGACATCGACCAGGTGACGTCGAAATTCCGTTTCTGCTACACGCTCCAGAGAGAATTCCCCGGAAGTAACGACGGCGGTGAGAGTCTGGGCTCATCGTCAACGAGTCGATAATATTATAATCCATCGTGTGGCTTACACACAAGTAAATACGTATACTGCCCTCCACATGATCTATAATGATGTTGAATTATACAAAACTATTGTTGACAGTAAGCAAAGCGATCTCTCATTAAAATTTTTTTCAAAAATAAAATATATCGCCATGATACAGTAGGTATAAGAAAGAGCAGACTACGTTACTACGTTCCTTTTCAAGACGAGTGAACATACTTCTTATTAACGTATATATCATCAACTTCATACTATCATCTACATACTTTTTTAATACTCAACGTGTAACGAGAATCGAAAGTATGCTCTTCGCCGATGGCCCAATTATGGTCCCCCGTTATATTATTTCTCTCTTTCTCTCTCTCTCTCTCTCTCTCTCTCTCTCTCTCGAAGAGCAGGCAATTTGCCTCTCCTCCCTGACATATTGCGGAGGATGACATCAGCTCGTGTCGCCACTCAAGTGTACCAGAGATAATTGTAAAATCAATAACAGTTGAGTTTCAAGATAAATTTACGAGGTTCAAGTTCGCTGCGTGAGCGCATTTTTTTTATAAAAGATGGTTACTTTCCTACTTTATTATAATCTACGAATATTCAGCATTACGTTATAAATACTCTCTTGAAAATTTACCTATACTTCAAAGTTATTCCAAAGTATCAAAATAATTAATTTTTTCAATGATTTGTCACGTTGGTGACATTTATAACATCAACTTCAATCCAATCGTCAAAATTTATATACCCACTTTTGAATTTTTTAACAAAACAAAAGGGTATAATATTCTGGAAGAATGCAGCCAGCATAATAATCCAAGATTCACATTCAACGATTCTACTTGAATATAATTTATAGCAGAAGATCACGTTGATGCGTGGGACATTGAGGAGCACAGGCAGGAAGGAAGTTGCAGTTTATAGCATAGGACGCAGGTTTCAATCATCCATAAAATGGATTACAGCTAGATATATGCGCCTTGTATATTACGTAAGAAGTGACGAGAGAGCAGTTTCTCTGCAAGGTAATTCGTGCGGGTTGAATGGCGAGTAACGAGCGCGTTACACCATCGCTCTTGTCTTCGTAATCAGATTTTAACAAGGGGTAATCGCAGTCTCATAGTCAGTAGGTCGTAATTTCCGAGTGGAGGTATAAGGTACAACAGGTGCGTGAGCACAAGGCCGCCGGTGAAATGTGGGTGTTAAGTTTAATTACGACTCTGTTATCCGGCGTGTACAATGTATTGTATAATAGCGGGGCTGTTACCTGTTCCAATGTCGTTGCTAACCGTTCCTCACAAACTGAAAGGTATAAATATTTCTCTATGTGTCTATAAGGTCGTAGTATTGTTGTCGATACATAAATAGTTGTATGTATACCAACGAGACAGGATCCATTATAAAGAATATGTCATAGACAATTTGTTTTCTAATTAAGTATCTTCACAGAAACAATAAGTCCACGTCGTTTGTCCTTCTCTGTTTGAATATGTATATAGGACTAGTCATTGTAGGTTTTACCGTAGAAGAGTCCAATCGGTATGTAATTACAGGTCCTGTTGATGTTAGTTTAGGAAGCTAAATTTTATGAAATCACACGATAACTGGAGATTTTGTTTTTTTGTTTTTTTTTTCTACTTTTTTTTGCCTTTGATGAGTCTTTTATTAAAATATAAAACATCTTAAGCAAGATATACTTATAATGGTAATTTTGAACTTGTTCGAGACTTGATATTATACAAATATAGTTTTAGTGAAATTCCCGTCCGTGGAATTTCGATATTTTGAGCATTTATCGGGTCTTCAACGCGCCGCTTCATAAACGCTTCAGGCTCCTCGTCCATCGCGTGCTCTTGAATTCTGCAGCAGGATGAATCACTCGACGGGATTGGTGAGGCCAGCACCGAGGGAATCAAGACAGGGAATCAAGGTGCGAGAGGAAAAATCTAGAGCATAACGACCTGGAGATCGGGGAACGAGACAACGTCAACTGCGAGCGACTAGTTTGAGGCTGAAGGTGTCTTTGGTGCCTGGAAGGGATTCCACTTGAGGCACTCCGGATCGATTTCTTTGTAGGCGGAGCCCCGGCGTTTGACCCGTTCCTTGTAGTCGTCGATTACGTCCTGAAAACGATCCGAAACGTATGCGAAAATTAACAAACTTGCATCTACTTCCATCATGATCTCGCGATTATACATATCAGAGAACTGTATAGGTAAGCGAATAATTAAACGGCGTTCGAGATACCCGATATAACACCGAATAGCAAAAGATGACAGATCGAACGGAGCAAATATTTACTGAAAGCGAAACACACTAACTCGATATAATTATTGTAACTTTGATCTTCCCCCCTGCAGAATCTCGGCGAATCGGTAAACTCGAAATTCGGCGTCTCGCTCACCTGCTTTTTCAATATAATGTGTTTTCCCTTCCAATATTTCATCATTCCGAGAGCCTGCAGCGTGCTTACGATGTCGTACGAATCAATCGCCATCTCCTTGCTGATATCTGGAAAAAAATCCTTATAATAATCATATTCGCGTATCTCTAAAAGATGCTTTTTCTTTATCTGCTAAATAGAATATTATCAACGCACCTTTTCTGGTGCTCTGATATTTTTTTTTTCTCTCGTTTTATACCAGAAAAGGACGGTCACTAATAGATACTACAAATTCTAAACATTCTTGTGTCGATAATGTTTGACGGTTTTTCACCGGACTATCCTCGAAGTACGGTAAAGTGATAATTTTGTAAATTGCTCACTTTCTAAGGTTAATTTCTCGAGTCGATTATACGCCGAGAAAATTGAATGTACCTGGCAATGGCGGGGACCGTTTGCCGTTTACGGAGGTTCGCTTACCTTTTACGGAGAGTTCCTTCCCGCCGAAGTTGCACAGGTACTGTAGAAGAACGTCCTTCCAATAGCTGCGATAGGAGATCAGCCCGAGATCGGACAAAGGTTTTTCGGGGGAACCAATCTTCTTCTCGACCCTCGTGAGCAGGTAACCTACGCATTGAACAAAGATGGATCGATCAGTTTTCTCCTGTAAGGACTCTCATGCTGCATTCGTCGGAACGTCGTTCTTCTACCGCGATGCCACGCCACGATATGCGTTACATCTGGCCTAGAGCGAAATTCCCGATAATCCTCAACGGGAAAACAACGTCTGTTCAACGTCCTCGAGAGACACAGAATATATACTGACAATGAAATCCTATTGTGAAGAGAAGAAGACTGCAGCACACCACCTCCCCTTGCCGTATACGTTCTACACCGCGATCGATAAATTCTCTCTTTCTTTCTCTCTCGCTCTCTGGCTTCCAGTGTACCGGAATCATCTGCAGGATTACAACGATAATCCCAGCATCAATTCATCAAGGTCCCAAAGACAGGGCAACTCACAATGAAATAATCAACATGACATTATACTCATACTGTTGGCAAAAATATGGTGACTCCAACATCCCTTGATCGTTTCTCTCGTATGGTGTAATCAGAAATCAACCCAAATAAAATAGTGTATATAAAATTGATATCAATTAATCATAGTATGTTCATTTCTTGCGAGTGCTCTTGTCGATTCACAACAGTTCCAGTGACGCTGAGAATATACTGTACCTATCTACCTATTCAACTGCTCGCAGAAATCCTCGACACGTTTGCTAAAGCGTATAATTATTCGCAACAGTGTCTGCAGTAATTCGGGTGCAGGTGTAAATACTGCAGTTAGTAATTTCACGGTTCCGCCATAATACCTTTTCCTAAAATTCTATGGCTAAGAACCAGGGTGTAAGAAGGCTCGGCCGTAGTTTTCTGGAAATAGCCGGGTTAATACATTCACTAGCACAAGCATAAGTTTGGGTTTTCGCATTCTTTGAGAAGCTTTGAGCAACCTGCAGCTGCGCCGAGCTTTGTTAAAATTCGAAATAGTGTAGCGGACTGATCTTTATATACATACAGTTTGCAGCCTATCATAGGAATTGTCGTTTAAGTTTCGTCTTTCACAGTTCGTAAGGTACTGAGTCGAAACCATAACGATAAATTGATAATATAGATGTGCATAAAAATAGTCGGGAGAAAGAAATAATACGTTGGTAACACTAAAGAAGAAAAAAACTTGATTTTTTAATACCAAGCACAGCTGGGTTACAATGATCCTTTTGAATGGGATACAGTCACGACTGATTCATAGATAATCACGATAAAATACGCCTGATTTCCTCGCTTCCTCGACGAAGATTATACACCTTTATAGTATGATGCATGTGTTATACAGAAAAATTTGTTACGTCGTTGTGAATGAGTCAATTATGCACATTCAACAGCACACACAGATGGCATCAACAACGTTGCTTACGTTTCGTATAAGCACGTCAAGATCGTCACTCGGCTGTATTACGAAGAAAGACCAAAGTATGACGTAGTCCATTCGCGGTACCTTATAGGTACTTTTGAAATATGAATCGGCGAACAGTCGCTGATCAAGCATGATGAACGTACCAAAAATTGGGTACATAGTTATTGCAAGTATATGCATCATCAACCATGGCAAATGAAATATCACAATTTACCTAACCGACGTGAGTGACAATCCGGTTACATAAAAGAGTTTTACGTAGGTATCGATCAAAGACTATAAAACTGGCACTGCAATAATCTAAGACTTTGTAAGAAAAACCTGTATATCAATCATTATGCTATACATCGAAACATTAACCCCGTTATAATTCTATTACCGATACCGCATTACACAACGATTGTACCAAGTGAAATCTTGAACCGATCAGATTTAGAAAGTAGCAACATGCCATCGATCGTCTATTGAAAAAGTCGTTACGGGGATAACTTAGACCACTCGAGATGATGAGGTGGCAAAAGATCGTTGCCGATCGGAAATGAGTCGAACGCACGTTTAGGTACGCAGAAATCCAATCACACATAGACGAGGCAACGTACAAGCGTTATAAGCATATAGATACGAGTACCTCGTCTACGCAGGACGGGTATAACGCTGCAGATATACGCCAGTGGCAACACTATCGGGTTCGTTGAACCCGTCTCTGAAAGCCAAGTTGGAGCTTGGAGTTCCTGGCAGCAAACCGATTTTCCGATTATCTCCCGAACGCATTCATTACCCGCACCCTGCACCCGGTTACCTCTAGCTCCACCTCTACCTCTGGCTCGGTTTTTCGCATTCTCGCTCTTCATCTCCCTGCTCTCAGTCCGTTCAATTCGCAGACTTTCGGTGGGGGGGCGGGGGCGAGACGCGGTGTACGGATCGAGTACGCGAGGTCACGGGAGGTCACGCTATTGCAGCCCTACGCGAACCCCAAACCCCAAACCCCGTCCTGCAGCGTGTGCGTCCGGGCGGCGCCTGCAGGTCGATGCGGCGAGACGCCGGGCGTCGCTCTTCCCGCTAAACACTCCGCACTCCACTATCCCCGCGGTATCCAGTATCCAGTATCCACCCTGCCCCGGCAATCCTCATCCTCCTCCACCTCCACCTCCACCTCCACTCACCACCCACCCTTCGTCCTACGGACGGTATTCTCATCGCGCACAGCGACACGCTGCTTGCAGAGGAATTATACCTGCGCAGTACCTACACGCGGCACAGTAGCTCACCCCCTCGCCGAGTAGAGCACCGAGAGCACCGAGAGCTCCAAGGATCCAAGAGCCCTCTTGGTGGCGACGACCGTAAACGCGACGAGACCCGCCACCCTCTTCTCGCGTATCGCGTATCGCGTACGCCCTGGGATAGTCTTCACCCTCCACCCGCCACCCTCCGCCCTCTGCAGACCTTCAGTGCCCGGTCGGCTCAGCGCCGAGGACGCGGCATCAATGAAAATGACGTCACGTGGGAGGGAAAAATCCGAGGTTTTGTAATTATCAAAGAATTTCGTTTCGTGGGTAGAAATATATTTTCTATCTTTATATATCGCAACCCGGCGATGAGAGTGACACAACTCAAAAATTGGCCTTTTTGTGTCGAGAGCATATTTCGATTTGCAAAGTTCGAATATACACACGCAAGTCCCGATAGTTTCATTTAATTTCATGCGTTTTCGACGGGATTTCCGGTCGAAATCCAAACGAATTGTAGATACTTGGATTTTGAACGATTTCCAGCAGTTTTCAGTAATTTCAAGCGACTTTTAACCGATTTCTCAGGTAACGATTCGCATAAATTGGCTTGCGACTTCAAGAAATTAATAACAACCCCCCGGGACGTCAGCAAGTTAGAAATGCGTCGAGACAAAAACGTGACAAAACGAAGATTCGATCACTGTCAAATCCTCAATTTGGCTCACTCTATTATACTATACCTATGTTTTACGTAATATGAATCGAATCAGGTTTTCCGGTTGTGGGCTACCAATAAGTACAATAACACAATCATATAATGACGAGAAATTCCAAGGAAAGCCAGAGTGTGTATAAATACTTTATACAAAGCGGGGCCTTTCCCATATTGTCTCATGACGCAAGACGACAGGGTCGAATCAAAAACTTTCCGGCTCAATATTGCTTTGAATTTCCTATTCTATTTTTAATTGAGACATGGATCTGAGCGCAACGCCTGAAACTTGTTTGAAAAAAGAAAAGAAAACGCGTAAAAATCAAAGGGTGCTGCAGTGTAAGTAAGAAAGTGTTACATTCTTGTTGCATGGCAGAAATGAAAGGAGGGCTTTGATGAACCGTAACACAAAACGAGTATAATAACGATAAACTTGAGGAGACGTGAGCTTGAGAGAAATTGTGTTCAGAAAAAGAATAAGAATAAAAAAAAAAGAATGAAACTAAAAATGAGTAGAAAACAAAATAAACGAAAAGAATTGCTAGGAGTCGGTGCGCGATGGCACGTCCGCAGCTCATAGAGAATATAATAAGAGTTATGGAACTCACTAAAGTCGATGAGAAGCCGACCGTATCCCTGGCGTTGGTACGGAGGCAGAGTCAGGATGCAAGACACGTTGTAATTCAAAAACGAGTTCTTCTCCTGCAACAAAAACGTGCGTAAGCATACCGCATACGAAGGCACCAGCAGCGTCACGCCTGTATTATCGCAGCCGTAGAGTATTGTTGAATTTGTCATGATGGTTATCCTAGGTCAGGTTGAGTTAGACTTCAGCGGCTGAAACTCAAGTAGGTATAACTTATTTGACTTATATACATAAACGTACATGTATATCCTGTAGACGGTATGTACGAGATACGGTCGAAGAAACAGGATTTATGTACACATATCTGCTAAATCGTGGCATGCGCGGGTAGCGAATGTCAAGAGGGCGAGACAAAAATAGAGAGAAACGAATTTATTGCAAGATATATATACATAGGTATAATAGCACGGCTATGAGAGCTTTAGAAGACTGAAATGGTGTTGCGCCTTGTATTACACACATATGTACATACATACATATACACCTAAAATTATCGTGGAAATTATTAATTTGTTAAATATTGTTACAGATATGTATGATATGTAACGGGAAATGTATACATGTGCGAACTGTTTAAACAGTTCCAAAGTACATACGTTAGTAATTGATACTCACAATTTTCTAATCACGGTTTAACTTACAAAGTCTTTATTTATTATATGCCTACTATTAGTTACAGTAAACCCATGTATAGAAAGAATTTTTAATATGCTCAGCTCTCGCTGCAGCTTTGTTGATACAATTTGCAGCAATTACCATACACCTTCCACCTTTCCGGCGAAGGTT
This sequence comes from Diprion similis, assembly GCF_021155765.1. Taxonomy (NCBI): domain Eukaryota; kingdom Metazoa; phylum Arthropoda; class Insecta; order Hymenoptera; family Diprionidae; genus Diprion; species Diprion similis. Next base: position 24,458,752 of record NC_060110.1, read on the forward strand.
ACGATGCTAAATTATACGCACGCATACAGATTAATGTAGGCCCGAAGGGCACCTTGAGGTGTTGCCGGTTGCCAGGACGGGGTCATAACGCCGGGGCCTGATTTGTGCCGCGGCCCGTCGGTTCGCGGAAAGCCTGTCTCGCAATAGGATGCACTCTTTCTCTCATGGATGCATCGGTGAGCGCGCACGCGCGCCTTCACGGCACGAGCAGTAGAGAGGACCGCGTGACGTCGGCGTGCAATAGCAGCAGCAGCAGCAGGATCGAGGACGAGGGGCCTCACGATCAGCGGAACGAACAGGCTGTTGCCAACTGGCGATCTCACGCACATGCGCACACATCATGGCGCCGAGCTGGCCCAACCAACCAACCAACCAACCAGCCAGCCAGCCGCACCAACACCGACGTAGCTCTGCTTTACCGAGCGGGTGGGCGTTGCGTCGCGTCCCGTCGCCGAAGGACAAAGCGGTGCGTCCCTGCTGGTGCTGGACTAGCCTAGCTTCGGCAGCTTTGGCTTAATTCACCTTTGGTTAGGCTAGGTTGCACCGAGGCGCATTCGGTGTGTAGGACGGGCCAGGTGCAGGGGGAAGGGGGGGGGGGGGGGGGGGGGCTGGGTTGCAGCGCAGGATGGAATCTGGGCCCCGCGACGTCCTTGGGCCAGTAGTCTACGTGTGCCACGGGGCCGCTTCGGTGGCTGCCCTCTAGTCCCCCTGCTCGCCCCCCCCCTTCCGCTCCGCTCAGACGTACGAGCCAAAGTCCTGCCAAGACGTCCTCGTCGTCCCGCGAAGCGAGGGGAAATTAATGGATTTGGCGACGCTAGGAACTCGCCGGAGGAGGAGCCTGTAGGCAACGACCGAAAAATTCTCCTTTACAGGAGGCAAATTGAAGTACGAACAGCACACTTCGATAATCCTGAGTTTAGTAATGAAAAATATGACAAAATAAATTTTCTCCGCATATTATCAACGTCAGTGAAATGATATGGATAAATAATGACAATTTTTAGATCATACGTTAAGGAAGAACTTTTGGAGAGATATGCTTGATTAAATCAAATTTTAAGTTATAATTATCCAACCTTTTTCCCCTCATGAGTTTAATACCCACTCGGACCTCTTTGCAAATAATTGATTTGGCACATAAGAATAGTTATCGAAAAGTATCCTTCAATTCGGTTCCCAATTACCTTGGCCAAGATCGCATGGTTATCGTATAATATACATTGTTATTTTTAGATTGATCGAATCGTACAAAAGAATTTTCAGACCATTGCGCACTGAGAAAAATCTTCTTCAAATCGTCTGTGATTTTAACTCTTTGATTCAAGGAAAGAATTTAATTTCTATTTGACTATCAAGTACAGAATTAAGAAATACACCTGTCACTAACAAGACTTTACCTAGTAATAACCGCAAAGTGTGAGTACATGAATATGAGATGGTCTGTGCAAGTTTATAACTCATTGTTAGGCGCGGGTAACGACGCGTCGAATCAAGTCCGGGAAGAAACGGCGTCAAGATTGGAGCTTGATTGCTCGTAATTAGCAATTATGAACTTTCCATGACTCAACCCTGCGGCAGCGCGAGCGCCTGCTAATCAATTCGTCCGAGTTCGACGTACCCTCCGAGAACCGCGTACATACCTACCTACAATAGTACGTATATTGTGTACACACTTATGTGTAATAAATAGTCTTAATAGAGTTGAGAGATGATGCAGGAATATATGGTGAAAATCTGTCACTGAGTAGATAAAACATTAAGGCAATCTTTCGGACTTAGGCTGCATAGTGTGTGTATGTATGTTGTATTCTAGGTATGGCGACCAGACAAGTAAATACCTACATTCTACAGTACATAGATCTACGCGGTATACACAGCATGTCTACCCCGTCGAGGCGTGCAACGCGGACAAACGTCCTCATTGATTTATTTAGCCCAACCCGAAAGTTCCTCGACTACCAGACAGCCAAGGTTCTCCAGCTTCTGCACTGTACCTGCTGTACGGCAGTCTTGCAACTCCATTGCAGAAATGACTAGTATCTTTAAAAAATTCAAGACTCTTCATCTTCTCTTCCGATTACCGATCTTCGTCATGCATCCACGATTTCATTCTGGATTCGTATTTATAGTGTAAAAATTTTAGAAATTCTGTACATAGATATACTTAGACACGTATGTTATAGGTATACGTCTTGAGAAAACCGCACGTGGAGGTACGATAGGCGAATGCCCTGGGGTTTCGGTCATGCCGTACAGCGGCGATATTAGGTATACAGCTAGCTAGCAGGCGAATGACTTTTGTATTTTACTTGTCCCGTCTCGAAGAGAGGGGCGAGACACGAGGGGCACAAGGCCAGAGTACAGCAAGGCTGTTGAGTGGCTTATAATTATAGCCACATATTGAGTAAATTTTCGCTTCTCGTATGCACACATAGAAATTACAATAATCCGTAAATGATATTATTGTGGTAGAAATTTTTTGGATAGATGAATTTTTATCGTCAGTCATATCCGAATTACACGTTATGACTAACGAAAATAACCCTATGAACAAATAATTCGGTTGATTTGGAAACGTTTTATAGCCGAAGGACCGAAATCGATTCCCGGGTGCGGTATAAGTAACGTATAGAAACATTTTAAATCTTGTTACATGTACCGTTAACAACCCGGAGACGGTAATTGCGGCGGCATTGTCTCACGTCTGGAAGAAGAAGACGTGGGCGGCGAGGTGCAGGTCCTCGGTAGGACCTTCTGCCTTGGCGGCAGCCTCGGGGGTTCAGGCAGCTGTAGGTAGGCATGTACATACAATGCATACCTCTACATGCATACATACATACATACATACATAGTACCAAGAGTTAAGTTGTCGTACGTTTTAACCGGAGAGATGAGGATAAATTGATCGTACGGACGAAGCCAGAGGGATAACAGGAGAGGGAGAGAGAGAGGGAGAGAGAGCGGCGGCAGGAGAAGCGAAAGACGAAGCGTGAACGGAGCTTAAAGGCTGCAACAGCAGAGGCCTCGGCCCGACGGTCACTCCTATATTTAGAAGCGGCGGGGTTTCCTCCTCCACTTTCCTTACGCCGAACAAAGCGTTCCTTATTACATACGGGGTGTCCGCCAAGAATTGGCAAACCGGACCCAAGTTGCAGCTGTCCAAGCCTTACCGCCGGCGCATTTATTATCCTGCGTCGCGACTCGACCGTTTCAAGCGAAACAACTATCGTCTAGAATCCTGATCCGGATCTCACCGTCCATTAGCCTGCAGATACTGGAAGTGATACGAGAAAATTGAAAGATAACAAAACTGACGAGTGTTACGATGCATGTAGGTAGGTATATCGGGAAAAGCAGTTAGATTAGTAGACGGTCTATTATGTCGTTTTTCTAATGACTGGAACAAAATACGGACAACTGTTTTGCAGGTTATATACTTTCAAATGAACAGGAATACCCCACGAAGATCGAAAAATTTTCGAGAGTGGTGGTGGCGGGTTGGCAAAATCAAATCAAAGCCTAGCAGTTGCTTGAATTCAAGTGATGCAGATAATTCCAGAAGAAGAATTAGAAAATTGAGTACATATGTACATAACTGAACTGCTTTTTTCCAGCTTACGTTGGACATTCGTCGGTTCAGCGGATCATTGGGGTAAAACTCTGGCACAGTTATAGGTTAGGTATATAGCGTTCAATATGTTAAGCCGCAGACGGATTGTGAAATCGTTTTTCTGTACGCATGCCTCTGACAAGCGTGCTGTGAATTAGAAAGACTTCGATTAACGCGTGAGGTCGAGTTGCTTGGTCGGATATTCGCCGAGCCGAAATCGGAGGATCGCTATAGTATATATACCCCTAAGCTACCTTATACTCCTATCATGCGGGAGCTAGAGCCTCGCCTAATTCCCGCATTCCCCCATCGGCGAGGCTCAGACGACTCGGGGGTTTGCGTCGCGCCCCCTCCCTCCCACCCCCGGAGGAATGACTTCGGTCGGAGGCATATTTGGCGGGATTTGGTAGTGCGAACAGAACTCTGTCTGGCATCGATCGGTCTGACTCTGCCCTGCCGACGGCGGGGGAGCGGGAGCGACGTCGCGTCGACCGTCTGGACGAGTAGCGGAGGACGAGGAGGATGAGAAGGACGAGGAGGACGAGGAGGACGCGGAGGATGCGGAGGACGCGGAGGAGCGAACGAGCCTACCCCAACCTCCGGCGAAACGGACGGAGGGCGGGTGGGCGACTGCGTATCGTATCGACGACCTCTACGCTCTCTCACTCTCTCTCTGTCTTTCTCAATCTCCCTCTCTGCGTTCTGCCCGCCTCTCGCTACGTCATAATATCTGCGCCCGCAGAAATACCCGCTGAAAATCATCCCCGAGGGTCTCGCTGCCGGTACGGGGCGGAGTGGAGCAGCTCGATCTCGCCACTCGCGTCTTCTTACAGGTCGCATACCTACCCAGGTAAATGCGAGGATAAGGTGTATGAGTACACGTACTTGGGTATTATGGTAATACCTGTGCGCCCAGGCTGATGTTTGAAATATATTTAATAGGTTTTCAATACTCGAGAGCAATTATTGCGGTATAATGTAAACTATTATTGTTAGAAACGAATTGATTTAAAGAAATCGTGAGAGGTGAAGGATAATTCATTTCCGAATAGGTTACCCCTCTAAACATATACATGTTTTACATAAATTATAAGTTTTTAGATCGCTGATAACGAATCCTAAATTGGGTTTAAAAAATTCAAAATGTCGGCTCCAGTATGGCAGACAAAAATTTCAAATTCGATCGAATCCGGAAAAAAAACTCTGTCCAGAGGTTTTTGGGGTCACTGATTCTGCTTCTGAAATCAGATTTTGAAAATTCAGTACAGCAAATCCAATCAGTGAATTTGAAATATTCACCCACCGTATTGGATTCACCATCTTGAATTTTCCAAATCTTATTGCAGATTCGTAATCAGCGACCCCGAAAACCCCTGCATAGAGTTTTTTGAGCGGAGTCAACCAAATTTAAAATTTTGGTCCGCCATATTGGATCAACCATAATAAATCCGCTATCTTGAATTTTTAAATCTAATTTCAAGATCATAAAATACTGTCTTGTTATAAATGTTGACTCAGCACAATAATATGTGACTCAAAAGGTTAACGAGGTTGGTGAGACAAGAATCAATACTTTTTCTTACATCTGTCACGAGGTATATCGTGAGATACGATGACGTTCCTGAAAAAGCAAAGCCAGAAATTATAAATGAGAAATTATCGTTAGATTTAACTTTTGCCTTTCAAGTGAGTTTTCAAATGATAGAATAACAGAAGATAAAAAAAATGGTACAGTAACATTCGTTCTAACTAACACTGCGAATGGTAATTTTTTATTCAGAAGACAACATTAACCATCCGACCAAGACACTTTTTTCCGTCACATCGGTACTGTTAAATATTTAATTTCTCAAGATTGCACTGATATTGATTTTCGCTTAACGAATAGCGATGCTCAATTAAATGATTGTCAGTGAATTCGTGAGAAACAGTCAACAGAATAAAATATCGTGTGGAGAAATCGAGCGAATCTGATAAATATAATATTTTACGATTCTAAAGCGATTTGAGTAAATAATGGATATCACAATTTGCTCTTCCGTATGATTCCAGCGTACTATTTGTGCCTTTTATTCCCAAGAAAACAATCGTAACTTACGAATACTTCAATTTAATAAACAATCGAGTTAATAAAAAGTATTGATTTTCAGCTCAATGGTCGCGTTAACAAAATCTTTGTTGTATTCCAACTTTGAAAACCGAATATAACGTAAGTTTCAAAATTGGGCCAATGCTACTGCAAAACTATACATAAATCTGTTACACGACGTCACATCACAGCATCAAATTGTCAAAAAATCAATAACTCTGCTGCATTATACATATGATCGTTAATGCTCGCACCGCCAGCTCATAGCAGCAAAAACGCGTAGAGTTTTTTTTTCCCCTTCATCCTGCTATTACAGGTCACTTATTTTTCTTCGTTCTTTTTCTCGCCGTTTTTCTCTCTTTCTTCGCTGCCGGTGTATCGCCTAGGCAAAGGGACATGGATCCCCTTGTTTTTTCGCGTCCTCCCGCTGTCGCCCCGGATCAGGGATCAGACCGGGTTACCCGCTTATGATATCGACTATGCATCGCCTGCCTGCCCTCCACGCTGCTCTGTCGCCATGCCAGGCTTATACGAACACACATTCAGAATAGGCGTAAATATGTTCGCTTTAATTGTAAGTCAAATGTAATTTTGTGCAAGTTTAGCAATTAATATTATACCTACAATATATTACGATATTGCATGTGAAAGTATTGTCGTTATAACGAGGTATATGTACTCCGTTCACTCTTCCCCGCATCGGTTCCCAGGCAGATCATCGTCCTTTTTTTACAAGAAGTCCCTTCACCCGCATGCGGGAAACTTCCATCGACACAGGAGATAATTTTCGAATCGAACATTGACCATCTGTTTCTTCACGGTTTTAACCAGGTATAATGGTGGGTACCTATATATATATATGTATAATTTGGTCAAATATAATGATTCATTGTCAGATCTGTACGGAGATTTGTTTGAATTATTTTTAATTGCGCATTATCGGTACAGTGAACTCGCTAGCGAGAAGTTTTTGCCACAATTTTTTCAAAATCAAATAATTTATGTGCTTGGTATTGAAAGAAAACTTCAAACCTGCACATAAAGTATATTCGAAACTAAAAGGAAAAACTTAATGCGGTTTTAATTTCAAAACCAGTCTGTTATCTTTTCCAAATGAAGCTGCCTCGGTGTTTGTCATGTCGATGAATTTTCAATGTGTAAACCCGCAGACGTTCTGAATTAAGTTTCAATTTCTGACAATCGAATGCACTTCACCTCTTCAAGTAAAGAGAGAATAATTATCGAGTAAATAAATTTAACCATATTAATCATACTAATTAATAATATCAGTCAACTTATCGTTCCAACCGCACGTTTCGCGTTCAATTCTTATCACCCGACTGTCAATAAAATTAAGTATTATTAATTCAAACAGGTCACAGCGATCACTTCGTCTAAAATATGTATAATTCCATGCAAAATAAAGTTAAAAGTATCGCAGAACGGTGTGGAGGTCGATCCAGGGTTGGTAAAGTGCGGCGACCCGAAGGCAGGGTGAGAATCGGGGTGGGGAAAAAAATGAATACTGATACGGTAAAATCGCAGCCGCATAGGAGATCGAACGCAACGGCGATCTCGGATCCCCGGCCTCCCTCCGGGTGGCATCCGCGTCGCGTCGCGGCTTGGTTCGCCGTATAGAAAATAATAACGACCACCACCTCGTCGTCGCAGTGCCGTTGGTGGTGCGGAAAGGTTGACGACCTGGAGCGCGGCGACGCCCTCCCCGGCCCTGCACCGTCAGACTGGCTCTCATCCTACCCCAACGCAACCACCTCGCCCAGCCTCGGGTCGTTGCCTGGTTCGATGGTCGTCAGGGAGGGAGGGTGTTCCGCGCCCAACCCCGTCGTCGGCTGCGTCCCGCCGTCTAGCCAGGGTCGGGGTCATTGAACGTCGATAAAGATTTTGACTCGACAATGGTGCATGTGCACTGCACCACCCGCGCCAGGGTTACCCATCCCCGAGGAGAGAAGAAGGTGGTGAACGGCTGCGACCGGTTGTCGCAAGAAATCACGATCGACGATTGATGGCCGTTGGTCGTCACGTTATCGCACGTTAGGGTGGTCCTTGTTAAGGCTGGTGACAAATTTTTTCCCCCCCAGCACCCAAATCAACTTTAAATAATTAAAAAATAATTGCATAATTTTTTTATGGTAGTCTGCTTTGTGATCAAAGTATTTTGTGCAAGTAACAAATGGAAGGCTTTCTTTTTGAGTATGCATTTTATTGTAAAAGTAATAATGTTCCGAGAAATCTGTAACTGCGAGGTTTTAATGGGCATTATTGCTACTGCCAGCCAATCGAGACGAATTGCAATTCTTCTATATAAAAAAAGAAGTCACATTTCGAGGGTGTGTAATTTGTCTAGACTGCTTGGTATAATGATGTGAATTTTTTTACAGATAGTACCACTAATGCCTATTAAAACATCGCGGTTACAGATTATTTTTAACATTATTACTCTTGCAATAAAACATATACTGAAAAAAAAAAAGTTTTTTCCATGTTATTTCCACAAGAAACTTCGATCACAAAGTGAACTATCTTAGAGTCGAAGTAAAAATCTGTAAAAAATTAAACATAATTGTTTTTTAATTATTTGAAGTTGATTTGGGTGGTGGGGCGGTAATAATAAGTCAACAGTCTAAATAAGGATCACCCTATTGTAACATAATTTGGTTACGATATCACGATATCACGCAGCTCATACCAACATTTTACCTACCCATGTAGAACGGCGGAGTCGAGAAATAATTTGTATACATACACATTATTACGTAGACACATTATGATACTTTAATTATTTATGTACCTACACATACACGAATTATTATATTAGTTAAGATGGCTGGCCGGCTTCGGTCGAAACGTTGAAATAAATATTAATCTAATGACCATTTCGCCGGAATTTCTATATATTTGTATTAATTATACTGTATATACCGTGAGAATTTTAATCGTGGGAAATTCGGTGCGTAGAAATACGTATAGGTACGTAAATAACCTAAGCTGGTGGCCGGGTTTCGTCAAGGGTCGCGCGTTGCTCCGCAGATTATATGTATATCTATACCTCACAGGGGTTAGAACTCACAATCAGACGCGAAAGTCTAGACGCTTGTATCCACAGTCTCGGCAATTCCTAAGTAGGTATACGGGATCGAAGGGGTCGAGGCAGCGGTTCAAAGCGAGAGTGAAGAAGTGGAAAAAAAAGGACATAAAGAAAAGGTAAGAAAAAGGGGAATTTTCAAGAGGCCCAGACGCACTCGCTTATCTCTTTAATACTTCCACAAATTTCTATACAGTTATATTAGATTCGCGCGATAGACAATTTTTGAGGTGCAGATAATATGCAGTGTATTAGGTCCGAGAAAAAAAATAGTTTCCATCAGCGTCGATGATAAAAATTGAGTTAAAAATTTAAAGAAAATTAAGTAAGAAACAAAAATTAAGATAATACTGATCGAAGTAAAGTAATTATGGGTATGTGTGGTTAAACTATAATGCGTAAAACATGTACCACAAAATTGCAGTTTAAGGAGACATACAAGCTTCGTTGAAAGTAAAGTCACCAGTAATACGCTGAGAGAGGTAGAACGAGAGAAACAGAGAGAGACTGCGGCCGATAGCAAGCGTTGTTTCTCGCGTTAATTCCGAGAACCAGATACCACACACTGGCGTCATTTGATAACGCAATTGCTGAACGTGTTCAGCAGAACGGCTGGCACGAAGTCTGTTATGATTGAAAAACTCTTAAAGGTATTCAGAAAAAGAAAAATTCAAAAACTACGGCTCATGTAATGAAAAAACTATCCCTTTGAATCGACTGAGAGATCCGTGGCAGAGCCCAAGATGAACTCTAGTCTTCATCAATCTTCAAGATTATATATGAATATCGATTATTATTTCACCACATACACACATTTGTATAATTGTTATACTGCAGTACTTACACGTATTAATACCTAACCACGTGTTGCTAAGCATTTGTAATTTTTTATCATTCAAGGTCGATCACGGTCAAACATGCCGAAAATAAACCGGTAAGAAAAAAAGCGCTGATAAAAAAAAAAATACGAAAAAAAACAAACTTACAAGCAAATGTAACAAAAATACAATAATTCCACGGATTTTTGGCATGCTATATCTTCTATTTTTGCAACGCTTGCCACGTTACTCGACCGCCAAGATTGAACTTGCAGACACTTTTGTTGCTTTCGCTTTTACTTTCGTTTAAAATAAGTATGCGACAACGAAGTAACTTGATTTTGTCGATCTTGAAAATTTTTTTTCGTAATCAACACATATTTGGAAAAGTAATAGCATGACGATAAAATTTCCTTTCGATTCCACCGACGTATAAATTTCACATGATCATCATCCATCGCAAAGCATCGTTGATTTTTTTTTTAAACAGTTTGTTTTTTCTGCAAAACAATTCCAAGACTTTTGCAGAGTATTTCAACTCATTATGCTTTATGTACCTACATCCGCCTCAGACTGTATAATAACGCTGCGTTGCCAACGGATGTACCTGGGTTGAATATCCATCGCTAAGGATATGCGTATATATATATATATATATATATATATATATATATATATATATATATATATATATATATATATATATGTTTATAACGTATGGTATGTATGTACATGTAAACACGTACGTATGTATGCATGAGTACACGTGGCTTTACGGCTCGTCGATTACTCGGAAGTCGTATAACCAGGGTGAAAAAACAGGAACAAAATATGGTGCACTCTGAATTAAGTGGCAAATTGAAAAGGGCAGTTTTTCTTTAACGAAAAATATATTTTCACCGTTTTCTCTTGATTGGGTTTTCAAAAATAGGTCGATAAAAATTTTCAAAAGACAGTAGAAGAGAAAAAGACGTAGGAAGTGTACAAGAAAAATTTTGAAAGTGTATCTCCTGCAACTCGGAGATTCCTGCAGGGGGATGGTCAATAATTTAGAATTCATTGCTCTAAGGGAGAATGAATAATAATAGAATAAAATCAGCGAGAAAAAGACGGACCTTAAATTTAGGATCCTCAGGCGGATCTGACAGACGTATTAAAACCTGCAGGCATGCTCTCATAGGGAGGCTGATTTATTGTTAAAAGCGACGAAATACGGAGGCCGTCGTCGTCGGTAATGCAGACGCAGACGCAGCCGCAGAGGTAGTGACGGGGCGCAACCGCGAACGGTGAAACGTAAGCTCTCTGCGGTCGGCGGCCACTCCCTTTACTCCACTAGGAGGTACCATGGCATAAACACGTCGTCGATGGGATAGAGTCCGCAGGTATTCCAAGGGGCGAAAAGATTACGGCAAGCAGACAGCAAGCATCCCTTCGATTATGATATAATTCATTTAACCAGCTGCGTTTATACACTAGAGGCGAGATTGGAAGCAAAAATATCAATCATTTATTAATTCTTGTCAATTAAACACAGAGAATGCTGGTAACCAGTCACCCAAAGATCTTTTTAGAAGTTCGCAAAAGTTGTGCGATTTCATGAGTTGTTTTTTTTTCTTTTATTTATGTTTTTTAGTAAGTCGTGCAAATTCGAAGAACAATTTATTCTTCTCGAGGGGAAATTTTTTCTAAATACTTTTCCTTGAATCCCTTTTTTGGCTAGGCATTAAACTTATATAGTTTTGCCTCTCTAACTTGTGTGCACGTATAAATTATACCAAAATCTGAGGGTCGTAACTTGAGACCTTATCTCGTTAGTATACTCGTATACACGAAAGTGCGCATCATAGATCGTGGTGGTGTATAAGCTGCAGACGATCTAATAAAAAGGGCTACCGCATCGCAGGTATACATGAATGAACCGCGCTGTCTTATCGTCTGATAGTAAAATACATAAACAGGCATGTATCCTTACACTGCGTGGCGATCGAGTAACCAATTAGTCAACACCCCGCGGGCCTCGTTCTTTCCATTTGCGGTTGTCCCTGCGACCTCACTTTCTTCGTCACTTTTATACTTCGTTCCATTGCGCGGTAATTATGTTATGACTGTCGCAGGTTTTAATCGCCGGCTGCCTACAATTTCTATAAATACACACACACACACACACACACGAAATGTGTACAATATGGATATATGTACACGTTATTCCACGCAAGGCATTTCTATCATGACACGCATGTACACATGCCCTGGTAAATTTTAAATGAAAAAAATTTCAACTGGAATTCTGTTGCCAATAGTTGCAGCTTCCGATTTGTGTACATAAATAATATGAAAAACATGTAGAGATGTAGTTTCTGCAATACGTAACGAAATTCGAGGCATAAAAACGTATGACGTTGGTGGTACGTAAATTCGACGCTGGTGATACATTCACACACGGGGCAGTTTCTTTGTTGAGTACTTCGGAAGTTTCTGAAACGCGATCCTGGTGTGGAGATCACATTGCAAATGCTCGTCGCACGTGTGGCGCTTTGTATGTACGTCGTAAGAAAACAGCGGAATTTGTTTTGCCAGGTATTAGCTCACCCGCGATTCTCAAAGTAACTTGCTAACGTGTTTGGTATCGCGTGGGAAAATGACTTTTTTACCAGACCACTCGTGAATATAGTTTCATAGTTGATAGATATTTTCCAGAAAGTAAGAAAAGAGGGTAGTTACCTTGCTGAAGTAACCTACAGTGTGACATCCTTCCGAATCGCCTATCGTCATGACGTAGAATAGGAACGGCTCGACGTCGTAGTAAAGGGTTTTGTGGTCCAGAAAGAACTTGGCGAGGAGGCAGAGGTTTTGGCAGTACTGTTTATACCGTTTCCCATCAACTTCCCAGACGCCGATTTTGTCCTTCCTTCAGTATTTGCAATATCAGTAATCGCTCATTCTCTTCCCTCTCGTTATGTCTCTCTTTTATTTTAACACAGATATAATAGATGTTTCGAGATTACTAACCGGTATACCTCGTGTCCTGGCGGATGTCTCCACAGGCATTTGTCCCGGTGTCGACGTAGCACCTGGCGGCTTTTCGCGTATCTGAGGCAAAATTCACAGAGATACAGTTTTGGCGCTCTGCTAAACTCCTCCGGATATGGACTTTGGTACCATACTTCCATCTCCCAACGTCCCATTTCTACGCAACGGGTTCCTACGCCATTTCCGCTGCAGCTGCGACCGCTGCTCTCGCCCCCATCGCCACTTCCCAATTCTCGTAATTCTCTCTCCTGGAATGAACGGAAAACTGATCGAGAAACTTTTATGATTCGTCGTTTCATCTCACGTCGTGTCAACGGCGACGACTTATGACAAGTTACCATGGTCCGGACTAATGGTCTTTACAACGTAAGATCAAGGGGCATTCGCCTTGCACAAGATTTTCAAACACTACGAACTCTACGAACTTCGGACCTTCTTTTACATTTTTTCCCCATAGAACTATAAAATACACATGCATGCATATATAATATAAACAATCTACTAACAATTTTTTCGCTTGCGATGGCTTGAGCCTCCATAAATAATTTCAGATCATAATCCGCGGTGAGATTGTTCACTTTGGGTTGACGATCTTTTTCAATCCCATGGTGTTCTCCTCCGCTTGTGCTTTCATTACCACTGCCACTACCTCCCTTCAACTTAGTTCGCATTTCTTTCACTTTGAGCTGATAGTTCCGCTGCTCATTAGTCTGGTGCAAGCCTTTGGGTGATTTTTTAGCCAAATTCGAAAGGGCCTTCTTACGCTCCTCTTCATGTTTTTTGCGCTCCTTGTAAAATTCTCTAACAGAATAAATAGTTGCTTTTGAAACGAGCAGATCTTTTCACCATTGAGTATCGTTTCATACGTAATTTCTTATAACGATTAAATTAGTTCATGCCAAATATGCCCAAATTTAGAAACAGCAATTCTAAGACTACCAATAGTTTTCATGGCTGGATATATTAGTTCATATTTTATATTATTGTTACAATAGAAACTGCAGTGATACTTACACACATGCCTGCGGCGTAGTATTGTGATACAGGGGACACGCTTCGAGGGTGAAATGTGTTTCAAACCGACCTGAAAGGTGGCCGCGTGAGTCACAGGATAAGGCCAAAGGACACTCGCGTTCCTTTGTACTCATGCGTGTACGTGTTAGTACTCTTGTATCCTGCCCTCGTCCTCCACTGTCACCGCTTCGTCCAACAAGTGACTGATGCCTGCCAGTCCCTGGTCCGGCACGTTTTACCGGTGATTTGCTGGTACTCCTCTTGCTCTCAGCTAGTATTCAAACGATTTATAAAAGATAGATCAAAATAGCTGGTACATTGTTAAGAACACCGTATTTCGTAATGTATGATGCATACTTGTATCGGATTCGGTGTCACTCGTTGGTTTCGTATGTAACTGCAAAAGCTTGCTACCTCTACGTGTTTGCAGTTTTCTTTTCCCTTTTGTTGTCGATTTTGTCGGACCATTACCTTCGGTTTCTATCTCTTTGTCTGTGTCTGAGAGCTCACCTTCTTCCTCACTTTTAACCAGGTCTTTAAAACACGTGATTTGATGTTAGAGAAATGAATGTGACTTTAACTGAATGGCGATAATTCAAGGAAAACACTGATAGACTTATATACAACCTTGGCGTTTCGATGATCCTCTCTGTTGCTTGCCAATACTTGATATCGCGAGTACGTTTGCAGTTGGTCTCTTTGCAGGTCCGCTAGAAACAGCATTGACAACAGTAGCGGTTTCTTTCTTTTTGTGCTGTGGCTGCGGGGTTGTAGGACTATCTGACGATTCGGAATCTGAACTGCTTTCAGTTGAGCCAGAAGACCCAGATCCTCCGGAGCAGCTCTTAGAGCTTGCAGAGCTCTCTGATTTCTGACGATGCTGTTGCTGTTCCTGTTGATGCTGATGTTGCTGCTGCTGTTGTTGTTGTTGTTGTTGTTGCTGTTGCTTGATTACCAGTGCTATTAAAACCCACAAATATCAATAATGAGTGCTGACAGGAAACTTCACCAATAAATTTCAACAACAATCCTAACTTGCTAAATACCTATTTATTGTAGAGTAATCAAATCTCAATACCTGCCAATTAATGACAAAACGAGCAGAATCACTTCAATATTTATTCTAAAATTGGAAGGTTATTTCGTAAGATTTCTAGGCTCCTTTATAGGGAAGAGTGCTACAACAGTGATGAGAATGCCATTTTTGCTAGTATGGAATAATAGATACCTAATTGCTCACTCACCAGCTCTGCTTGGCAGAATCCCTCTGGGTTTCACTTCACCCCCCTTCACTACCTTTGATTGCTGTGATTTAGCTGCCTTAATCAATGGCCCTGCTACTTTCATCATAGCAGGTTTAGCAACAGTCGGAGTGTCGCTTTCGCTGCTGTTCTCAGGACTGAATATGCTCTTTTTCTTCAACTTTTTTTGCACAGGCTCTGCTGCAACTTTACTGATCTTCTCTGTAGGTTTAGTACTTGCTGCAGCACCTGAAATTCAGCAACAATAATATGTAATGATTATTCGTTATTGGATTTTAATTAGAATAGGATTATCAATTACATCTCCGAACTGTATACAAAATTATTATGCTTTAGAAAGTTTGGAATTCAGATGAATGTTCGGTTATTCAAATACAGTGAAATTTTTACTGGCTGTCAATTTATTTACTTAATCAATAGACTGATTCTTCGATTTATTCAGAAACTTTTTAGCACTCACCTGATGGTTTGCTAGATTTATTTGGCGAAATTTTAACACTCGATCCAGTTTTACTGGTGGATGGCGGAGTTTTATTGACGACCTTTTGAGCCTTAACTACAGGAGCTACAGTAGCGGTAGCCTTCGGTTTAGCAGGTGGTTTTCTTTTTGTAGATTTCAGTTTATTAGGAGATTCTTCAGACTCTGATGAATAGACTACGGGTCTAATTTTTGGAGGAATTTTCTCCTTGCTTTTGGTCTCCACAGATGGTGCTCCACCCGTTTCATTTTTAGGCTTTCCATGGCGTCCCGATACAAATGGTGCCTTCTTCTTTCCTTTTTCCGAATCCGAAACCTTCCGACTATTCGCGGAACTACTCGAATTCTCAGAATCGGAAGAACTTGACTCACTTCCTGAACTCGACGAGCTACTTGACGATGAGCCTGAGCTGCTGCTTGAAGTAGATTCCGAGCTGGTTGTCTATTTTTGTTTGAAAAAATACGTGATAACAGTAAATGAAGAACAAGTTACTTATAAGCTTGGTTAGCCATATTTTAGGCACCTGCATTTTATACACTAGTTTTGTACTCCGTAGCGTCTACAACTAAGATAACAGAGGCCAAGTGCAGCCTGTAATTTAGTGCACTGATGTGAACCGTGCTCATGAAATACATTGTTTACCTAATATTATGAACTGGAAATGTTATACCTAAGCTATAGATTACATGCGACATTGCCCAGTCAAAAAAATAAAGGAAAACATATATTACTGTATTCGTAGGTTAGGTTAGGTTAGATGTATTTCGTATACAGGATATGTTTCATGTTATCTCAACGGAAGAACGAGGAGAGTGGACCAAATTCCGGTTACGCAAAGGCTCCGTTGGTTATCGAAAGTTTCACAAGTTCACGCTTCAGTCAAACTGTTTGTATGGGTTTTATTTTGCAGGTTACGAACCTTTCGTTTGGGAGTCATTTTGGCAGGGTTAAGGTGTACATCGGGCAAGTTTGATCAGACTTTGTCATCTCTACAGGTCATGCTCACATTTTGAAACGAAGTATTGGCACAAGTGCACTTTGAACGAAAATGAAATCATGTTTTTTGCTTCACCACAAACTTTTAACCAACTTTTCATCCACTTTTCACAATAAGTCCAGTGACAACTCTCTTCTCCGTTCTCCCTCATTTAATGCGATGACTGAAGATTTGCTAGAGACAGCTAATCATACGTATTCTTTTGAATTCATTAGTTGCAGACTGGCCCGCGAGAGTGGCGGAATCGGCCATGCTTGATCACAACTCAGCGCGCTCAATTTGAACATAGACCTCTGCGAATTCCAATATAATCTGTGATACAACCAACGAATTGATGATAAATACAGGTTAGCTATCTTATGTCACTGATATCGTTAGTATGTATGTCAGTCACTGATATATTATATATTTCTGTGTCTTATGTAACTCAAAATTGGATTAAAAGAGTTTCAATCCTGCCAGAGAGAGCCGTCCTTGGAAAATTTTTTAGTTAGATGTGAGGGGCAAAGTGGGCGAAGTGTTGGTCGGCAATATAATATATTAGCAATTGAGGACTTTCGCCGATAGCGTAGGGTTTTCTATCTTCGACAAAGAGTTGGATGGAAAAGATAAGATATTGTCATCGGTATGTCAGTTGCCGGTATTGCGGTATGTGTACTCCTATTCTCTGAATTGTCCATTACCTTTCAACTTTACTGACACGTCAACTCGCATTAGGCTGGTAATCTTTGGTAGAATATAATTACTCATTGTCAATCGTGAAGGTATGGTTCAGAATTCAGTTGGTTGTGCTAGATATTCTATCTTTTTCTACCAAGTGAAATAGAAGAGGACAAGACTTGTCTCTATTTGTCAGTTGATAATGCAATCTACATACTGACCGACTGTTCTGACAGTTGTCGGTGGTAAGTGTTTTACTGTATCGATTGACCATTCGACATTGTCGTAAATTTAGGGTTCAATAGAGGGTGCCACTTTCAAGTAAAACAGCTTAAAACATCACCTCGCTGTTCAATTTTTTTAATCCTTACGCACAAGTGGCAAGATAGGCATGCCAAGATTCTTTTTGTTGAATACATTGTTGAGATATACTTGAGCGAGTACAATTTAAGGAAATCGAGATCATTTACAGTTTAATTTTACTCTGAGAACTATGCGAACTTTTTGAAATTTGAATATGACCGCCAATATGACACTTGAATCAAACGCGGTGGCGGCCAGACAGACGACAGTCGTTCACTTTTAGCATTGCGTCATCTCTGACCTATCCAATTGGATCGCAACAGACGAGTTGATGGTGGCATTCAACAACGAAATTTGTGTGTCAACAGCGAGAAGCAGCCTCAAATCATTGATAAGAAAACTAAGCGAATACCCTACAACTGACGGTGGTGCGTATACCTCATTGTTGGCGAAGATTTGAGAAGTTTTCACTTCTGATATTGGGTTGATTGAAACGGTATGGCGTTATGTCGTGCACTTAACTGATCAGTACTACGCATTTAAAAAACATTGACTCTGAAGTAAGTGTAACAATACCGAACTCCAGCTAATGAGTAGAAAAATTGTCGTTGATTGCTGGAAATAAAAATTCTGTGGTTAAAATTTATCAAATTGTTCAAAGTTATTTTTAAGATTGAATTGCCTCGAATGAAATGGCGGCAAATTTAGGCAACCCACGAGTGCGAACAAGCCGCGTGTATCTTGCGTATCTTGCATCATCGCTTGATCAAGAACGCACACATTACCATAAGTTTACGTAGAAGCGTGCAACACATGGGCAGAATTAGCGAGTACGCATTTGATATTCGGTACTTTTTGCGTATTATTACGCTCGTAGCTAATGCCAAAATTCTCAGATAACATTTGTTGACTAGTGATGTCAACAGACTGTGGATGCTGATTTGTGTGCCAGTAGAAATCAAAACCTGTTGTGAACGTTTTTCAAAATCTTTTAATTTTTTTATACCAATTGTGCTGGCAGAATTTTATAAAACGTTTGAAAAATTACTTTCCTAAACGTGAGTTGGTACAAAATTTTGTCTACATATTTCAGTAATGAATTAATCAATTATTAGTCTAATTGATATCATTGCATAAAAATCTGACATTCTTCAGTTTATAACGTAATCCCGTTTAATTGGACTCAAGTTTTTCACTGCGGGTAAACTATACGAGCTAAAAATTCGTCATTACATATCTACTAAAAAAATTTTTGGTGACAACTGAATGTGTTCCAAATCTGTTTCCAAATTAAGATATGAAAAATGTTCAAAATATAGCTTAATAGTCGCATTATGTCATATGCATAACTGAAAGTATTCGGTGACTGGATAATTCATAGAGAGCAATACACCTTGTCAATGTGTATACCTTCAGGGTATCCAACTAATTACGTTGATTTTGAAACATGGAATTTGCTTTTATTCAAATACTTCAAATTCTAGTTTCTTGGATGCTCGATAATTACATTTTTGCAAATATGTACCAGTGAAGACTACATCTTCTTACAAGATTTCCAAATCCTGAACACATAGTATATCTTTATGCAAATCAAACGCATTTAATGATAAATCCGTCTTCTCCTCTTCCAGATGGCACCAAAAAATAAAGAAAATTCCGGAAACTCGTCGAAAAAGTCAAAAAGAGCAATTTCTGAAGAAGATGACGACGACGACTACAGGCGAAGACGTGACCGTAACAATCAGGTAAAAGAAGATTGACTTATGCCAGAATTTTTATTATTTGCAGGACAATATACTTGTGCCACTTTTCTCAATACGACAGCACTGCTGTAATATACAATTGTGGGGTAGAAAACAAAAATGTAAAATAGAACTAAACTCACAGCATAAGTAGCACTGTCATCAGTGTGGGACTACTTCTTTCCATTGATTCGTAAAATATTTTTTATTTTTATATCATTGTGCTTATGTGCAATGTTTATCAGTAGTCTTCAGACTTTCGTAATGTAACAAATTTCACCTGTTTCGCACGATTCGTATAATTTTCAGACTTCAAGTCGTATTTGCATCAATTTGATTTATCATATTTGCTTTGTTATGAAATCTGTAGGCAGTAAAGCGTTCACGGGTAAAGAGTAAATTACGGACGCAGCAAACTTTGGAGCGAGTTAACCAGCTGAAAACCGAAAACGAATTGTTGGAAGAAAAGATCAAAATGCTAACCAAGGAGCTCGGATTTTTGAAAGACCTGTTTTTGGCCCATGCAGGTATGGAGCGCAAATCGTGATAAGTTTTGTCTTGTACACTATTCATAACAACAATTCATGCAGTATAATATCGCTCATTTTTTCTCAGGCTCCAGTCAACACCCAATCAATATTCAAGACCTAGATTTGAACGCGTTGCTGGCAGAAGATACGAAGTCTTCCGACGATGTAAAACCGACAACGAAGCTGTAGGAATGAAGAACATATCACTTGACTACACCAAACCAAGGGTATTGGCACGGCCGTCCTTTAATTTTGTCTGAAATTACAACCAAACAGACAACGGTTGGTCCTTTCGATTCGGTGAGAAAATAAGAGCCTTTCCTCTTCCTCGCCCTCCTGCCGCTCCTGCCGCTCTTTGAAAATATTTCTGTTTGTTTATTTCTATCTTTAGTCAGCACCAATGCAAAAAACCAGCATTTTTTGAACGTATAACGTAAATTGACACGTTGGAAAGCAAGCGTCCCTCTTCCAACTGTCGGTGTTAGAGATCTGCTTGAGAATTGCTTCTCATTGCACTAACAATTCGAGCGTGATTCCAAACCTCGCATTACAACGATGAGTTTAGGTTGGGCACGTTCTAAACGAAGAGTGTGCCCCTCAAAAATACATTAAACCCAAATCTGCCGTTGATGCAGGAAAGTATTTTTATACGGAGTGCAACATGAATTGCAACTCTGCCTATGTTCCCAATTCTGAAGGAATAAAAAATAACATGTATACTAGCGTATATGTATACATTATTTGATACGAATTTTTCATCTCGCTCAAGGTAAAGTTTTCGTTTTAGAAATTATCTACCTATCGCGCATTCGGTATCTTTCAATGATGTTTTGTTTTTTTTCCATTCGTATGTTCTATCTGCAGACGGTAATAATACCGTAAAATTTTTAATATTCTCATATACATATATGTATGTATTGACGATAATATGATATGATAAATCGCAGTATTAGATGCTGCCCTTTAAAACTATTTACTTATGACGTTTTTTAGTTAGTAAGTGCCTGTAAGTACCACATTCATTGCAGTTGATGGGCAATGACCATTTGCTACTCGAATCGATCTTTTTTCTTACCTACAATCACCAGATAAGATCAGTGAATTAGAGTTGTCCTACAGCTAATTTTATCTATGTTTGATAATTATCAGATCACATTTTTTTTTATCTAAAAATCGAATGTACCGGTTGTCAGCGCGAGTATAGTGTATACATATACATATCTGTATTAATAGAGTACATTTAATTTTATACAGAGAGTCGTAGTTAATTATACTTAGTATACACACTCATATACGTGCATAGCATATATTTATGTAAATAATAGTTATACTTATAATATAACGAGAAAAATTTGATTCTGTATTGTTATTTCGACTTACACAGCTAAAAACATACAATATTCGCAGATTATGTCGCCCTCAACATTCAAACTTATCAAATGAAACAAGCTATCTTTTGGAATCTAATTGTTCAGAAAGAATGCTGTTATCAGTTTAACGTACGGCATACGATAAGGTGGATATAACAGCGATCCAAGAGAATAAGATCGAGTTCGACATGAGTTTGGAATTTGCAACAGGGATTACCTACCAGCCAAAAAATTAATCATTAAATCGCACAAAAATTCTGCACCCAATGAATCGAGATGCAGGTATCTTTGGGATAATATGAAAAAAAAACCGGAGCGCCAAAATTCAAGCGCCAGCGACCGATTCTTTCTCCAATCAGTGTTCTCATTGTCAGTGTTTCAAGTGGTAATATTATTCATTTTAAACTACCAATGAACAATTTGCAAAATTTCGTATTTTGAGGAGTTGACTAAATTATTTCAAATCTGCGACGGAAATCGGCGCTGGCTCAACATCGGAGCTGCGGAGTCTCACGATTGGAGTACCTAAAGGTGGTGCCTGTCCGTCTTAATTCGTACGTACCTTTACGCATGTTTCTATGTATATTGCATTACAAAATTATATATTACGAACTACGCACGATCTTTTCAATGATTCAATCGAGTACACAAGTTATTTCGTGCAGCAAGTGAATACAAGATAGAGAGGTATGGTAGGTATGCGTGTGCCGTATGTATACCTGCGTGCATATCGACCTCGACACCACTCACAATCAGTTAGTTTCGTCATGTTCTTCGTGTACGTATTTCACGCCTACGTGACGGCAAAATGATGTGTAGCATGAGTAGGTTCGCAAGTACATACATTGTCTTCATAGTTAGCGAGCGGTTAGCCTCGCGAGTTAAACGGTGAATCGAACGTAGCTCTAACGTAAAAGAAAGAGGAGTTGACGGAGTGAGTGGTAAAACGGGATACCTGTGGCGGTTCGGAAAATGATGGGGAAAACGTCGGTGTCCCGTTGGAAAGCAGTTTGACGAGGGTGTCCGGAAAATCACGGCACCTGTCGATTTTCCGCGAAAATAACCGGAAACACCCGATCCTCGGTCGGGTTTCTCGTTCAGGCACCAGCCGTCGCCGTCGTATCTAGCAGACGACATGTTGGCTGCACACAGCACCTCGTCTGAGACGTTTCAGCCGGAAATTTCCTCGAAAATCGTATTGTACTGAAGTGCGTGCCGTAGAAAGTGCAGCTCGGATATCATATCGGGAATATCCGCAGTGTTTACGTGGATTAACAAGTGTTTACCGGCGACAAGGAGTCACCGAGGATCTCAGGTGAAAACGGAGTGACAGTCAAGTCGAGAAGTAATCTATTTTCACGTTTTGGAGGGGTAGGGGTCGGGCAGCCACGGGCGCTGCGCTGCCTAAGTCAATTTTCTATGTGAATGTGTGCCTGTGTCCGTGTCCGTGCCTGTGCCTGTATGTTTTTCCCCATTTCTCTCTCATTCTACGTTACGTCCATTATCCTCCTCCTCCCCCTCCTCCTCCTCCTCCTCCTCCTCCTCCGCCACCACCTCGTCCGTATCATCGTGTTTTTCGGTCATTCCATCCGCAGCTGAGACCCCCCGTTGACGTCGGCGTGTCGCGGCGCGGCGGCGGAGCTCCGGGAGCAGTCCGCGATGCATTGCATGATCCCCATCGGCCTTCTTCCTCCATTTACATCGTCGCTCGGTTAAAAATGGTGTGCAATGTTGGGTGGCGCGAGACACGTCGTTCGATATATCAATCGCGCAACTGTCTCTCGATCCGAATGAGAGAATCTAGTTTTTCGAGCTAGGTAGGATCGTTCGCTCTACCCTGCATCGCACACATGGATAGAGAAGGAGAAATAGAGACAGAAACGAGGGGCAGAGGCGGCGAGGCGGGCAGGGACACCTAACTCTCGCACACCCTGCGCTCTGCCGAGATACATACATACATACATACATACATACATACATACATACATACATACATACGTAATAACGTACACCCACAGACATTGGACTGAATTCACTAACACATTTGACAGTGGAGGCGGCACGGGGTAAAAAGAGGCGAGAAAGAGAAAGGGAGCGAGATGGGGCACAAATGATTTATTTCATGGGTCCGTCCGAGCGAGCGAGTCGTAGAGTATATAAACCTGCAAGGTACATACTACAGAAAAACACCGACACCGGTCATACCACACCATCACCGGTTTGGTGCGTGACACAGTTAATCTTTCGGATACACAATAAGCAGCAACAGGGTGCACTCCCGCTTAACGTAGATAAGGAACGAGATGGGGAGAGTCCGACGTCTTTGCAGAATTTACCCCTTTCCTCCTCCTCCTTCTCCTCCACCCCCCTCCTCTCTGTCTTTTCCCTCGAAGTTTCGCGGATCGAATACTTTGTCACGAATCATATATATTTCATCGTGTCGCATACCTCATCTCATCTCGTCACCTCTTATCATGTTTTACATATTATTATTACGTACACAAGCGACGATACTCTTTATACATAATGCAGGATATACGCGACAATACAGTAGGTTATAAATAGTAACTGATAGTAACTAGACTGCCAAATATCATCCATTTTATGAGGGCCGGTTTTCTTTTGTTTCGGGTTAAAATTGTTACAATATACCATTCTAATATTGAAATATTGCCCGCGAAATTGATTCAGTACTACCATTTTTCGCAAGTCTGTAAGTCGGCAGTACGTACATACATCAATCGTTGCGTATAATATTTGTAATTCGGTGTGTTCGTTAGTGGCGATGTCTGTACAAAATTCGCGATTTCAGATAAAAGCTAACGTCACGCGCAGTGTCGCTCGGCACTTCGCTGTACAAATTATTATGTCACGTGGACGCAGGGATAGTAACCTTGTTTGCCGGGCAGCAAGAGGGGGGGAGGGTGGCAATGGGCAATGCATCATCATGTTCAGGAAGATATACGAATCACACAATTGGTCGGAAAGAAGAAACAAGTGAATTTAAAAAAATACGGACATACGTGAAGGTAGTTGCAGGACTCTCCTTTGTTCATCTCCGCTTCAATCATGTCGTTGTTTTTTTTCGCTGTTCTCTCGTTCTTTCCGCCCCACCACCTTTTACCAAATTCTCACGGTAAAAATCGTCGTCGTTAATATATATGTATAGTTATCTTATAGATGAAGAAAAAAGTAGGTGTATATGTATATGTGTATGTATAACGTCGAGATGTGAGATAACAGATATGCGGGAACGGTCGCCCACCACCTTGTGATACACAAATTGTTTCGCGATCGCGTCAACCGAACTACCTCGGGAGTGATTGAAATCCGCTTCCAACAATAAACATGTGCCTAAAACTATACACATATTGAAAGAGAGACAGACGCGAATGAGGTGTGTACGTTAAAGCGGGCGAAAGAGATTAGAGAAAGAAAAAGAGAGGAACAGACGGAAAGGAAACGACGACTACGACGACGGCGAGTGCCGAAATAGAAATCGCCGTTAAATTGTCCGAAGGATATTTACTGTATATATGCATGGATGTATCGCGATTGCTAACCGGACTAAAGAGAAGTATCAAAAACCGATCCCCCTCCTCTACTTTAATCGATGATCAAATAATATCTACAATTGCCGCATCTGATAAAATTTAATCACCTATACGTACATACATACATTATATTACATGTATTATAAATAGATTCATTCACCTCCGACGTTTCATACACGTCATTCGACATCTCACATTTCAATCAAGTGAATGAGTATAGTGAGGACATGCATAGTTGGAAACGAGCGAATGGGGTGCAGTGTGTATATATATAACTTTGATAATACAGTACAAGTTGTCTTATTACATAAATATGTATATATAATGATATATATATATATATATAGCTGTATGGAATCCTTTCTTTCCTCCCGTAGTTTCTCTTATACTCTGAAAACGATCAGTGATCTTTCTCCTCTATTATCCAAGACGACGACGACGAACTAATCATATCACACAACATTATACCTATTATAATATATTATCCTTTATTAATTATCAGTGCATGCAGCACGCGGAATCGACGGGGTGCTGCAGTTATGGTTTTGTGGTGCGACGAGGGAGGCGCAGCGAAGAAGTAGTGCAGGGTGCGAAGAAGAAGGAGGGCGTTGAAGTGATTTACTTTACAATTAGTTACGGCGGTGCGTCGTATCGTAGCTGCCGTTACTCGTTAACAACAGTCCGGCTACCGACTGAACCTAAAACTGAAACAAAAACTAAAGCCAAGACTAAAACTAAAAATAAAACTAAAACTAAAACTGTAACTAAAAATAAAAAATACAAGGCTAAAAGTAGAATTAAAAGAAGGAAAAAAGTATTTACATCGTAATATTTAATATCATTGTGTACAATATAAGCGAAGGAAACAAAGAAAAGAAGAACAAAAAAATAATATCGAGAAAGAAGAGCAAAAGTATAGAGAGTGAACAGCAAGAAAAAAACAAACAAACAAAAAAAAAAGAAAAAAGAACCGAACCTATTTCGTCGTGTATATTCTTTTGTCCGAGTTTTTTTTCTTTCGTTTTCCTCTTCCCTCCCGCCACCGATTCCTCGTCCTATTTCTATACCTTTTCCCGCCATTTCCGTCGAAGAAAAATTTTTACATCAGCTTCGCCGTTCGGCGATTACTCGCAAAGAAGAATACATTATATTATATGAGTATAATAGAGGAAGTGCATCAATTAGCTAATCGGCGCAAGTGATACGCGTATTTTACATAGTTATGCGTATTCGGTAAACTTGTTATACGTGTAATAATAATAATAATAATAATATTAATATTAATAATAATAAAAACGTCAAATAAACACACAAATCTATATATAAATATATATATATATATATATAGTATATACATATATATATATATATTATAAAACGATACATGTTGTACATAAAAATATAAATATTTATAAGAAGAGTAAGTAAAAAGAAAAGAAAGAAGGGAAAAGAGTAGAAAGAAGAGGGAAAGAAACGAAACAAAAACGGGAATATCGCGGGAACGGTAGTTTAAAGTGTGTAAAGTGTGACATGGGGTGCTTTGGCAGCCAGAGCTCCAAGGCCAGTCAGGATGACAGTAAAAATCAAAAGAGGCGTTCGGATGCGATCACCAGGCAACTACAAAAGGACAAACAAGTATACAGGGCCACTCATCGCCTTCTACTTCTCGGTACGTATGTATAGATATATATGTATATGTATGCAATTATTAACGGGGATCCAAGTTAGTAACGTTATCGCAACGAATATTTCCTTATTTTTACAATGGTTTTGAAGAAACTTCTATTACGCGTTAGTAGAATTTCAAACAGTTCGAAAATCGTGAGAAATAACGGTTTTTCATGTCAGCATGAATCGTTACGGTAACGTCATTAACGTCATCATGATTATTATCACTATACCTTTATTCGGTATTGTCAAATAATTGCAAATTAAATGCAAATTCTAACTATTCTCAATAAAATTATCATCCTGCACAGCTGAAAATATATATTATAATGAAAAGAATATTCCAAAATTTTATTATTACGAATGTATTAACTCATGGAATCTGTTGGAAGAAATTATACATCCTGATGGTGATTCAGGACAAGTTTATCGTAAGGCAAAATTTGATGCGTGTAATAAACGTCTCAACCGACGACGTGAATTGAAAAAAGAAAAAGACACATGAAACGTAAAAATTCGAATCTTTTTTTTTACAAACGTGTTAAAATTTTTATCGTCAAATTTTTAATGGAAGACAAAAATTAGTTCCCATTTTAAATAATTCTCGTCACCTACAATTGTTTGTAAAAATTAACGTTTTACAGCTCGTACGTTTATTCTCTCCGTATAGATACTTATATGTATATCCGTTTTCTTCACGCGTGTTTCAGGCGCGGGAGAGTCTGGAAAAAGTACCATCGTTAAACAGATGAGGATACTTCACGTGAATGGCTTCAGCGAGGCGTAAGTATTATATAGTCGATGATGATAATAATAACAACAACAATAATAATAATTTTTGCACCCATCATCTCATCTAGAGTACATTTCTTCTTCTTCTTCTGGTTTTTTTTTTTTTTTTTTTTTTTTATCACACGAAACAAGCGCAACGAAAAATTACTTCATTCTATAGTGGAATTATTGGGGAAAAAATTGAAAAAAAGTAAAAGATAAGAATAGAAAAGAAGAAAAAAAAAATGTCTACAAATGATATTCTTCGTTGTACCGCAAATTGTTGAGAAATATTATTGATTATTTATTCGTCGTCGCGGTTTATTTAATCTTTATATCATGTATATCGTAATCGTTTCGATTGCATGCAAAAATTGATTAAAATTTCATTTTTTCCAAGCGTAAAAAATTTATAGATATATGTATATGTATATTATGTATATAACAGAGAGAAAAGTAACCTGAAATATGCAACGACGGCGGTTTTATTATTCCACAACGGCGTTGATACGTAGATAACAATTGAATTGCAGCTGCTGGTGTTATTATTCCAAGTAATATACAAGCGAAACAATTCCACGATATCAGATTGAATTATGCAATAAATTATGGTATATTTCATATACATATATGTGTATATATATATGTATGTATATGTATATGTATGTGGCTATACGGTACGGAGGTTGTGCCAAACGAACGTTCGTGACTAAAGTTACGAGAATTTTGTGAAAATTTCACATCGAAAATATATATGATGCAAATTTAATATTGGGATGAACTGATGAGAATATGAGAATGACGTCTGTGTTAATAATTGACGCACAAGTCGAGAACGAGTCGAGAACATACGGTTATAATGATATTTAAGTGACATAACGGTTATAGGTATTGCGGACTACGCTAAAGAGCAAGAAACGCAAGGATATATCTATAGTATGGGTAAAGCGTTAAACGGAAAATCATGGGAGGTAGAAACAAGAAAAATAATGTAAGAAAAAAAAAAACGAAAAAAAAAACCAAAACAACGAATAATAGGACGGATGACGTTCAAGTTCGGCTTAAGCATCGGTCGCCGTATGTGTGTAATGGAAAATTATAAGAAGCCAGTTCGTAGGCGTACGAAGTTCTTTCTCCACCCCGCCTTTATACGTTATTATATACCTCACGCCAACCCGCAGCCACTGAGCGTGTAAACATTATGTAAACAAGGAAAAAAGAAAAAGTTAAAAAAAAAAAAAAAACAACACCGAAAAGAAAAAAAAATGAAAGAAGAAGAAGAAAAAAAAAATGGCGGCTCGCGTTGTCGTAAATTATGCAGCAATGAGAGACATATTCGTGATAAGAAACTCGGGCCGCGGAAAAGACGAGACATTTTATTACTAGTTTCGCCTTACGTATGATGTGGAATAAGGTATAATATAATAATGTATACGGTATACGTGATAACGAGATGTTATAACCTGCATTGTACCTACTTAGAACTCTGTAGCCGCCTATAGTTTTCATCAATATTCGGACACGCGATTTATTTCCACGCTTTTTCACACTCTTAGGTATTACTTACTTACCCAAAGGTATATCAATTCCAACGTTCCAAGATTTTCTTTTAGTAAATTTTCCTCGATCTCGAAACATTTCGCCATGCGTTATACGCGATGAGAATATAAAAACAATATATCCATTGTAATTAGATATGTGCATAAGATACCCATATCTATATATATATATATATATATATATATATATATATATAAACACAAACACACATAAATTAGTTTTCTTCGTCGATGGTTTCCGAAAATATTGTCGTTTAGTACTGAGGAAAGAATTGAAAAGAAGTTTGATAATCTTTCGATTATATATTTATATGTACGGGGCATTCCATGCCAATTCGGCCTGGGTTTTACCCTTGACCTCTCAGATTTGGCGCGCGATTTTATCTACGATTGTCCTCATTTTGAAAGGTATTCGGTTTTTTTTTTTTTTTGATCCAATTTGAATTTTCTACAATTTTTAGAAACGATTTTATCAACCGAGCAAAATTCAAAATTCGAAAAAAAAATTACAAGCAAAAGTCATTTTACTATGGATGATTGCTGAAACATTTTTTTTTGTGTCACATCGGATTGAAAAAATTTTTACACATTTTTCGGAACCATTTTACCACTTGAAATTTTTTTTTAATCAGCAAAATGAAGAGGGAAAAAAAATCTTGCAAAAAATCTGAAGAAAATTTTCTAAAATTCTATGTGACATATAAAAATGTTTCAACAACCCTCCAGAGCGAAATGACTTTTGCTTTTAATTTTTTTACTGTTTTTTTTTTCGGGGAAAAGCTTGAAAACATTAAGAAAGGAAAGTCGACTCACTCCGGGTCTCCAAGTTTGAAAATTTCTACATCTGATACAGTATTTTCCAGAATTTGATCAAATTTAAAATTTTAGTCGGTCGAAAAAATCGAAAAAAGAAAAAACAAACCGAGTAACGAGTTCATAGAAAAAATTGCGCGCCAAATCCGAGAAGACAAGGGTAAAACCCAGGTCGAATTTGCGTGGAATGCCTCGTATCTACTTATTATATGTATATTATTATACATTTCGTTATACCGGTGATTCTCGGCTAATGTTGTAGCAAAGTCATATCCTGATAATAATATATCGAAGCATACACAGGTTTAATATACGCGCATTTATCTGCATGTGTGATGTTGAGTATTTTTAAACCATTGTGGTTTTCCATGTCGTCGTCGCGTCGTCGTGCTGTGATAAAATATATATATACATATATATTTATTATAATATATGGTCTGTTATTATGCTATGTCGAATTTAACACTTTCCACGAAACATTTAATCGCGGTTTTAACTGGAGATCGCTTATATATTCATTGTTCAGGCTTATTGTCATAGTCACTCTTGGGGAATGGGAAAACCAATATAAATATAGATTCTGTTATTATTTTATGTAAAATCGTAGGCTTGATTTTTTTTTTAGGTAAACCGGGAAAAAAGAAAAAATCATGCTTCATCGTCAGCGATTAATTGATGATATTCGCCTTTGCGGTCGTGAAAGAAATAAAAATAAATCAATTGTATACTGATTTGAAATAAAAAAATTTTGTCATTGCATTGTAATTTGTGAAGTATCGAAGAAAAAAATTTATTCGCAAGAAATCATCCGACATATGTTTTAAACAATATGACTATAATATACTATAATATTGTTTTATGTTGAAGGGAGAAGCGGCAGAAGATCGAGGACATTAAGAAAAATATAAGGGACGCGATCTTGGTAAGTTGTGTAAAATCGCTGTAATCGGAATATCATTTTCCATTATTATTTGCTTTTTGTGTTATTATTTGTTTACTGGAAATTCAGACTCTCGCAGATTTTGGCTAATCGATTAGTACCAGCATCCATAACAAATTTTACTTGTCACAGAAATTCATTCAAAATCTCAGATGCTATTCTTCACAGATTCCGAATCCCTCTAACGATCAAATTCAAACAATATTGTATGAATAATATTGTTATACTAATGCCTGATGAAAGTGATTTTGCGAGTAGTGAGATTGAAATGGGAATTTCTAGAAGTAAAAAAATAACTTGGATTCGTGACTGTCTCCTACGTGGTGTCGGACAAAATTCATAGAGAAGTTGAAACCTTTTTAATCACATATTTGAATTCTACTTTTCGTATCACGTCTCACGGTTACTTATACTTATATTACATTATACTTGTATTATATCCGGTTGAAGTGATCAGGAACTTCAACGTCACGAAATATCAAAACGATATTCATTATTTTGCAATTTCAGAGTGACTTTGAAGTATATTAAAAAGTTTGAAAAATCTATGGGTATGTTGCTAGGTTCGGTATTGTTTTCAAAATTTCAGACAATTTTCAGACTTTTTTCTCAAGTATTTTCCTCATTTTTAATTCATTTTATTATTTCTTACACTAACCTTATACCTAGATACATACATACATTACATACGTATTCATCCACGGTAAGCTATAGTCTATATTTATAACAACATGTGAAATTCCTTCGTGCTAATTCACCGTTCTGTTTGCGGATTGTATATTACACAGGCAGCTTACGGAACGATAATTTATCTACATCTACATATAAATATTATATGTATATAATGCGATACACAGCGTGGATGTGTTCACGCATCATCTACGTATGTATGCATGCTGGATGGAGATCGTTTTTCTTGTATATAGACTGTAGTTTACATCTTACGGCGTGATCCGCGTTACATACGTGCCGCAGGAATCCGATCAACTTAACGCGAGAGCTTCTCTCTCAGAGTATTTAGTCTCTGTTCCATCCGCAGGTATTACAAGCTCTCTGAATCACTCGATGCTTCAAACTTCCACTGCTTTTAGTCTCAGCGTTCCCAATAAAAAAAAATTCAATGCCTTAACCTTATCACAGTTTATTTCCAGCTCAAAATGATGTTCTTTACATCGTATCTCACACCAACAATCCCCGGTAACAAGTATCGGCCAGAATCATCGAATTTTTATTGTTTTTTTCATTTTTCTTACGCCATATTCGATCCGCCATTTTGGATTTAGAAATTGTTAAATTCTGACCCCGGATTCGTAATAAAAAAAAAAATTCAAAATATTGAGTTGAAAAAATGCGCGAATGAACGGGTTAATCATTGCGTTGACTTGTAGCAAAATTCCAAAATGGAAAATACAATTGTGATGATTTGTTTCTACTTTCAGACGATAACGACCGCGATGAACACTTTGACGCCACCGGTGATCCTCGAAGATCAAGCGAACCAGAGCAGAGTCGAATACGTCCTCGATGTATCGTCTTCCCCGGATTTCGACTACCCGTCGGTGAGTTGGCAGTTTTTCTTTTCGTTCGTTAAATTCAAGTCTATACCTAAATTTTAAATAACCACTACGAACCGATTCGTTGGTTATTATTTTTATTTTTATTAAACTTGAGATATTAATCCGTTCGTTATATGTATATAGTAAAAGTATCGGATCATTTGTCTTACTTTATTCATATTGTAAGCGAGAAAATTGGATCGCCCTGTATAGGATCAAGATTGGAAAGAAGATGAAATTGGCGAATATGAGTTTTACGGAGTTATTTGTTTAAGTTATCAGATATTTTAAATCGAACAATTTTTTTCTATTTGGGACGGAGTCGTCCTTGTGTAGAAAATTTCTTTTCAAAAAATTCAAACTCTGCGAAGCTTTCGGGAATGGAAGATGCGAAGTTGATTTATCTTTCACACGCTGCCATGTCCGAACACCAAACGCCGTGTATTTTCAATTTTCAAGATGAAATTCAGTTAATTAGCTGAATAACTTCAGTCATCCATGAGTTGAAGTTCCGAATTTGAAAAGTTCCGGAAGCGCCTAATTCCAAATTATTTGGTGGCGAAAGTTTAAGTACAGAAATCAAATTTTAATGAAACTACAAAGTTTCGAATGGTCGGAAACTCAACGACTCAAAGTTCTGAAATTCAAGATTCCGAAAATTCAAGTTACGATAGAGCAAAATTCCGAAAGTTAAAATAATATACTCACACAGCATAGTTTATTTAATGAGTAAGTGTAAAAAATCAGACTAAGCGAAAATCAGAATAACCAGGATTCCGAACGTAAAAATATGGAAAATTCAAAGCAAAGAGAGATCAAAATGGTGGAATTCACCAAGCCAGAAATTCACGGAACTGAAAATTTTTGATCATTCGAAATTTTGAACTTTCAGATTTTAAAATTTTCTCATTTTCGCACTTCCGGAACTTGAGCGTCAGATTTCACCCCATTCAAAACTTTGATATTTCCTCAAAGTTTGATTTCCTTACTTCAAATTTCGCCACCACAAAAAATTCAGAATTTTGCCTTTTCGTAAGCTTTCAAATTCAGAATTTCAACCCTACTACCCTGTAAACAGCATTACCGTAGTTTGTTGAAACGATTTTTTCTCCATTTTCTCTTCAAAAGTGTCAAAGTGCTGCCGAATCTAAATGTTCCCACACACGCATTCCTGAGTTTTCGGTGAAACCAACCGCTCCTGAAACTACAGTAAAACCCCAGAGGCGTCCGCCAAAGTCTCTAGCGTCCACCACGTGCTTGGTGTACGCGATTTTCTCTGGGTTTTCATCCTCGTGCGAAAAATCAAGTGCTGGAGCCCCAGCGGCTGGGGTTTGTTTGCCACAATTTCTGGAGCGGGCGGTTTCACCGAAAACTATCAATATACTATACCTACATACGTTATAATTTTATTATACATTATACGTGACTATGAATAAGAGTTTTGACACCCTTGGCACTGCTCCATAATCTTACCCTCATCACGAACTGCACGTGTATGTATGTATATATATTATATGTAAGTTTGTGCGAATTACTCGTTTATAAAATAATATGCGTATATATATATATAAACATCATCAATCGTCTTACTTTTCTCAAACGTTTCGCATTGTTGTCGTTAATATCGGTAGCAATATTTTTCTGGAGAATTTTATCACAAAAATTGTGCGCTGATATTCAACGTCAACAATATAAAAGTGATAAATTATCCGTGTAGTTTAACATATTTTCAAGAAAGACTACTTTATTATAACAACTCGAGTTTATAAAAACTATATCTATTGGCGGATCGTCATACGTATGTATAGTATGTAAAAAGAGGCTCCGGATGTTGGCGAAAAATAGAGTAAAGCTGCGAAGTCGCGGTTGATAAATGAAATGTTATTTATAGAATGTACGGTGCATGGCTGCTGGCGGATTGTGATGATGATGAGATCCGAATGACGGAATACACGCGGCCTCATGCCATGTCACTCCTCGTTCCCGTGCTCCTATTTAACAATTGTATAATTGTTCCTCCTACTCTGGCCTTTGCTTGTTAACCGCTTGTTTATCAACGATCAGCTCAAAGATAATTCCTAAAGTGTGTATAACTCGAATTAACACGCACCAACTTTTTCCCTGCGTCCGTAAAATTCTTTCATCTTATCAAGTGTCGTTCTTTAGTATAAAACGTTACCTTTTTTTGAACCAAAAGGGCTGAGAAACCGGAGAGAATGAGAAACAAATGGGGGGGGGGGGGGGACCAAACGGTTTTTAACCGAATTATAAGAGTAGTGGGAAAATTTTAGCCTCATTGTCGAGTATCAAGTATTTGTTATTTTTTCCTTGTACAAAAAATTTTTTCCAACGTCGAACATATTTTTATAATAGTTTATATAAATACTGAATTTCAATTAGACTCAGTAATTTTACTTTGGTGTAATTACTTGTTGTAATATTGCAAGTTTCAAACTAAAGTTACGCAAGAAAATGTTGAAAAATAATTACAGTCAGTTTATTTGTATGTTCACCTGATGTTACGTTATACACACACATACACACAGACTACTTTGCGCTATTTTGGCTATGTTGTCTACAATATATAACCTGCAGCATTACAATTCCGATACTTTATTTATACCTACCCTACAATCAATCGATAATCGGATGTATATGATTTTGCTTTCAGGAGTTCTACGAGATTGTGGAGACGCTTTGGAAGGACAGAGGAGTCCAGCAGAGCTTTGAGCGCAGCAACGAGTATCAGCTCATCGATTGCGCCAAATAGTGAGTCTGGCATGATCAAAGATTTCTTTGCTATCACATCGCGTACGGTGTGAGGTGCCTCACGTATGTGTGTACCTTGTTATACCCGATGCATACATGTAAAGTCCTTAGGTATAAACGAAATTCTATACCATCGTTTTACAAAGAGGTCAATCAAATCACAGGTCTAGGCATAGAGAAATAACCCGTAATTCCGCAACGTCGAGATATTTATTCTAATTTCGTCCGATGTTTGCTATATAAAAAATCGAAAGCTAATATTTTTTAAGCATGAATCCGGACATTTGATCTAAGGGTTATTCCATGACGCTGAATCGAATGATGATAAGAATTCTGCAATCTACCCCCGAGATCGTTATTTAATCGTTTTTAAAGTTGTTGAGGAGGTAGAAGAAAAAAAAAACAAAAGAAAAAGTATCGTTTGTTCATCTTTGTTTGTCGAAAAATAAAATAGAAAAAGGTGAACGAAAATTCTTTCACGCACTCGTTGATTCTTCACCCATTTAAATGGTTTTTCGTTTGTTTTTTTTTTTCTCCCTTATTTGAGAAGATACGAAGATAAACATGGGATACTTTTTTACGGTTTTATTTTCTTCATTTTTTTTCTTTTTTTTTCCCAACAACTTTTGTTTGACATATTTTTTAATGAAGTTATTAGATTCTGAATCAGACGGGTCTAACCCTTTTTTTCTTACCATGATCTCGGGAGTTGATTGCAAAATTATTTATCACCGTTCGATTCAGCGTAATCGAATTTAACTCTTGAATCAAGTTTCCGGATTAATCTCTAAAAAGTATTAATTTTCATGCTTATTTACTGGTCTGCCAATGAATATTATAAAAGTTACGTTGCGGAGGATGGCGGAAAAAATTGTTCCACCAAAAATATAGACACAATTTAGTACCCGGTGTCGTTCGATACTTACGTTGAGGCTCCTATTTGAGGCCTCGAACGTAACAGTGCAGCGTGAAGTGATTTGAAAGTTTTTTGAAAGCTTGTTCGGAAGAACGAGAGACGCGCCCATTCGAAGTCGTTTTCAGTGATATGCGATAAACGTTGTATGTAACACTTGAGGTTACAACAACCCCGTAGAAGCATCTAATAATGAAAATGCGATCTGTTGGGATTGTCATTTTGCAATGCGCCATCTGGTGAAAAAAAATCAGACTAATACATCCAGGCTGGCAGCTGACCGTTGACAGGATTTTTTTGCGTGTGGATGGTAAGACGGAAACATCATTGATTACGTTTCGTTAATTTTTATGACACGAGTAATTTAAAAGCCCAATTTTTCAAATTTCACGATTTTCCTCCATTAAAATGAAAAACTTAGGTTATGTAGGGATAAAATGGCGGCGACAGTCAGGCTCTGATGTCATGAGGACATATTCCAATAGCAACAACATAATTATCATCGTGGTCTTGAATACCGTGCAACAACCTGCAGACTCGTCGAGAGTCTCCCTTATCTCGTGAGAAAAAGACACGTGATATGTGATGTGTATGTATATACATATATATACATAGTATAGTATATAGCGTTATCATATAACTAGGAGAGAAGTACGAGTAACACCTATAAACGTTACCTATAAGCAATAGTAAAAAAACTCAATCTCGCGGTCACGTCCGCCTATAATCATTCATAGATATTACAACTTGCAACGGTCATTCGTATGATACGCATGACACGCTGCGGTGTAACGCGTGTAGTAGGTTATACATGGTTATACATATACTGAATACGTGAGGTGTATCGTACAACTGAAGAAATGTACGATGTCGGATATGGCTTGGAATATCAATGAGAGGAATTCGCGGTCATGACGGGAACGCAACGCAGCGCAACGCAACGGTTCGATTTCGGTGGCCTAAAATAGATGATGAGGAGGAGGAGGAGGAGGAGGAGGAGGAGAAGGAGGATTTCGGTTTGGCGCAGGGGGCCGGGGGAGGGGGAGGAGGATATACGAGAGGTTCGAACGACGGTGTAGGTACGTTATCGGTGGCCATGCGCGCAGCTGTTATCGTCGCTATCGCCGTTATCATCATCCCGGCTGGTGTCGGTTCTTTTATCGCGATATACATACAACACAGAGGCTGTGCAGCGGCGGCGCGGCGCTCGCTGATTGCTGCCTGCGAGGTGAAAGAAAGAGGAGGCGGCAGGATGAGGAGGAGCGAATGGACGCGTGCGTTCGTGTTTCGCACACACGCTCTCTCTCGCTCTCTCTCTCTCTCACCTGCAATGACATGAAGAATAAATCGTAAACGCGTACGTAGACCTATACGTATACGTATCATCATTATATGTATAGGTACACCTATATGGTATTGGGTGTATGTATGCATGTACACACATTCTGACAGCTGTCTAGCTAGACTTTTGTTATCTATGATATACTTATACGTATATGTATAAACACCTTTATCGATACTGTATGCGTCTGCATATTTTTTATATATGTGCGTAAAATGTGCAAGGGAGTAAAACGAGGATGACCGAAAATGAGATTCAGGATTAAAAGGTGAAAGGAAAAAAATCGAAATGATGTAGGTGAAAAAATTTCAACTTTGTCGTTCATCGTGATGGCTTTTATAGGGTTTTTTCTATTTTTACTTCCTCTTTTTCCTTATGCACGCAGGAAATTTTGTCTATTGTTGGGAAAAGTTAGGGAATTATGTTGGACTGCAGGAAAAAATTCGAGGGTTGGTCAGATATCTGGAATACTTAGAAATCCTGGAAATGTCAAGGAGTTTTGTATTTGGTAGTGGAAAACAGTAAAAATGTCAGTTTTCTATCGTGGGAATTAGAAATGATTTTTTTGAGGTAACTAGATTACTTTTTTCGTTGAGCAAACAAATTTGATTAAACTAACTTTTTTGTACATACATTATATTTTTCTTCGATTCGAATTGAATTTGAAATCGAATATACAGTCAATAAGCTGAACGATTTAGGCTTTAGTAACGGCTTCTTAGAACTGGGAAAATGTAAGGGAAAACTAAGTTTTAGATCCTGGAAAAGTTGGAAATGTGATGGAATTTTTTCCCCAAAAATATGTGACTACCCTGAAAGTACTTTTTTCTATAAAATGTTTTCAAACGTCAGCTATGCTTCGTAAATTCAGCTAATCGTAAGCTAACTTTTAAAATAAGTATCACTTCGATGTGAACGTTCGAATACTGTTGGAACTAAAAGAAAACGTGTCGCAAGTATTCCCAACGATTTACAATTAGTCCTAATGTTAAATTTTTTCGTAATCCCAACAATAGTCTAATTTCTTAGTTTACTGTATAATTTTTAACAAGTTATCTTAACAGTCGAACAAAAGAGTTATACAGTACCTACAATATAATATCAACTTTTGTTTTATTTCAATTACGGTAATGCCATAATTAGAATCTTTTTTCTAACAACAACTTTCTCTCGTCAACGTATTTATATTATAAAATATGTGCATATATATTTAATTTGCATCCGATACTTTGTTATAGGTGTGTACAAATAACGCTGCCGATCTCTCTCGCGCGATTCTCTGCAAGTGTTACGTCTGTTGGTCATATCTCATACCTCATATAACATAATAGGTGTATCACACCTCGTGAGGAACAACGGGTGTGTCTGCTACGGTGCATGTACATACATACATACATATAATATAACGTGATATACGCTGCCGAGAGATGTCCGGCTGGTGAAAACGAGTTGCGTAAACACGCGGTTTCTTCCAGAATTGGTACGGTCAACTCGAGACAAGACATGTGACTTGATTTCACACCTATTTCTGAAGTTTGTTACGTTATTGCAATAATGATGCATCTTTAGAAAAAATTCGTTGCTTTCAAACTTCAGGATTAATGCCTGAAATTTATCAAACCTTTGACTCAGCAAACAGCAATAAACTCAGATTTTGTAAATTCAACTTCTTCGGTTATTCCAAAGGTGCGAAGTAGCGATTTTTTCGCTCAACGTCTCGATACGCTGACGTTACTCCAACTCAGTCAGCCTCGTTCAATTCTCTCATCTCTCGAATCGCCCGGAACGCACACTACATTGTACCGCGTGTTATAACGATACACATGTTTCTATCTATGTTTAGGTATGGGTGGTATACAGAGATATCTAAACGCTACACCGCTGCTTATATACACTGTTTTATATTTAGAACCGACTCGACTGTCTGTCTACAAGATCAATTTCTCGTAGGTACATGCAAATTTTTTTTTTACCCCATAGTTCCGTGTCTCGAAACAATTATTATCCGTCTCTTATATATTATACATTAATACATTGGTGGTGTACATACGAATGTCGCGTATATTATAGGCGTTAAATTTTTCTATTCGCTCGGGTTCACGTCCGTTTATTCTATATCTATGTTCTATCTTTTACTAGGTACACATGGCGAGGTATTTAGATCGTACAAGAGTCCTATTTTCTATGGTAGTGGGGATAACGAAGCCGGCATTGACGATATTATTACAGTAGAACATCGATTATGCGAATTATAATTGGGAACGAGCCTAGTTCGGATAATCGAAATTCAATTTTCATTTTAAGGTGTGATAATATACATGCAACGCAAATTTAAATCGTTAACGTTAACGTAACGAAATATCAGGGGAAAAAATTATTTCACGCAATTTTAGAATGGTTTTTAAGGAGAGATGCCTTTTCAAAATAACAGCATATTTTGGTTATCATGTATATTGCTAAAATACTCATTTCGAAAAAGGTTCGTTCAAGTATAACAGATATAGTTTCGTCGCACAGTACTTGACTATATTTCGACGTTTTACCGTAACTGAAAAATCTAGTTACGGGTACAAAATGGAAGTTAGTTTTGTAGCTATTATTGGAAAAATTTCGTATCCGTTGGTGATCTTTCATTCTATATAGTGGCTGATACTATAATTTCTTACGATTCTTACAAAAGTTGAATTCATGTTGGTGCTGTCAACTGAAACAAAGTGCTACACTGGTACACCAGAAAGTATAGTTATAGGTACATTGACAATTCTGACGACGGTGAAAAGTCAAACACGTACATCACTTGGTGAGAGTTTTTCTTCAGGTCCGTATCTTGCCTTGTACAATTAGCTGGGTGGGTCCCACCTATCGTCTATCCCACACTGCATGGCGCATACAAATTACTAACTTTAAGAATTCTTGCTCACTCGGCAGTGTACTTCGTGACACATCGTTCGATACCAAGGTGTGTTTTACCTTGTACACATTGGAGGGAAACGAATTGAGAAATAATTTTCTGGTGAAAATCCAAGCGACGGTATATTTTCCGTCCGTATATGATTAACTCTAGGATGTTGTATCATCCTGAAAAGAAAAGCTCTTGCACCTTGAGCTAAATATTTCCGTCTCCAATTCGCTTCTATTGTAATATTGATTCACAGCTCTATCATGAAGCAGTCTATGAAGTCATACGAAGCTGCAGTAAAGCGATTGTTAAAAAAATATCCTTCCTTCTTGACGTCGGTTAAACTTTGTCTACTATAACATGGTGTCCAGTTAAAAATCCGTAACTAATTCAAGGACATTTCTAGGACACATGAAAAATTCAAGAATGGTTCCCAGGACTTTTGAAGGACAAGTAAAATTAAAGAACATTTCCAGGACCACTGGACACCGTGTATAAATACTTGAATGTTACTTGACGATGGGTGATTGGAATTCATGGTACATGTACCAGAGCATGTAACGTCGTACAACGTTCAGTAGCTTGAAACTCTTCTTGAAGCGAGTGAATTCATTCGGGGTGGCTTCATTCTACCTGTAACATATTTCGATAGACTATCACAAAATTAGACGATTTCTTTGCGGTGTTTCTTTCGTGCATACGTGTAAACGCTCAGCGATTCGGTAGGTCGTGCAAGACGTCAAGAACTTAGTCAAAGCGAGCGCTTATAAGGTGCGTCCCTCATTCTCTACTGCAGGATCAATTGCACGCGGAGATGAACAGATCAACGAGATATACGGGCAGCGTAGAATTAGTTAGCGAGAATTGAAGTATGTATTCTGCAAGAGCCTAAGTAGTGTAGTGTAGTCGTGGGCTATTTGCGCTACTCAAACGCTGTATAATTGCAGGCACAAGTGAGCCTCTTGAGTCTTATGCTTCAGTCAGAGTTATAGGATAAATGTCGTCTGCTGATATACCGTTTTGTGTATATCTTATACGTATAGTATAATATAATTAATTTATATCTCATCGCGTTTCAATATTTTGCAGCGAATTGTATATTATATTATTTATACTTGCATGGCAACGCAAGTCGTTCCTCGTAATGTCACAATAGAAAAAAGTGATATGAAGTGAAGTTAGTCAATGATAATACAACAGAATATGACAATATTGATATGGAGTTCCACAAGGTTTTATGGGTATATTTATTTTTTTTATCTTCTTGGGTAATTTTTTTTTTGGTACAAACGCGAATATTCAAACATTCTGCGGTCTGCAGACTAGTCTGAAAATTGTGAATTTGAAAGTTATGTGGAAAAATCGTGGCCAAAGTGCGAGAAGGAGACTGAAGTGATTCTAATAGACGACGAACGACTTTGAACTTTAAGATGCAAACTCTAGTGCGCTCTCTGCACTCCTTCGGCTTTAATTTAACCGCGAGCTGCTGCTGTTTGTATACAATTCCCTGAATATCCGATGTTTCTAAACATACGAAAATAGAAAGAACGAGAGTGAAAGAGAAACAGAGCCAGTTGAGTAATGTCGGAGTGTTCTTTCCTTAGCGTTAAAGTTTCTTAAACATATCGCAGCACTTCTAGAGATCCACGGTGCAGTTCAGTAAATCTCATCTTCTCTCTAATTTCGAGATTTTTCTGGGGGAAAATACAAAGAAAAAAAAAAAACACACACACACAAAGCGGTACAAATACAATTACTTTGGTAAAAATCCTCTCTCTACAAATGTATTACATATTTCAGGTAAATCGATGACAAGTTCATTTCTCGGATTCAATTTTCCCTTCCAACAGTTTGTAGCTTTTCTGCGGCTGTTAAAAAGCTCTCATCATCTCCGAACAGCGCCGTCGCGATGCGAACCGACACCGTGTATATAATATAATGTAAATCCAATCTCTCTCTCTCTCTCTCTCTCACTCACTCACTTTTCTTCTTTCATTTATATACTCAAGCATGGTGTGTATACGCGTGTGGGGCATATATATATAAAAATATATACAGTATATTATGTGTAGACCGTACGCACAGGTTGACTTTAAATATAGCGCAGACGCCTAAAAATGGCAGCACGCGGGTGGGCCAAACAAAGATGGCTGACGGCGACGCCGCCGACTTCAAGGTCGCCGCGTTACCTCGAGGGTGTCGGAGGGCATGGCGAAACCGGGTCACGCTTAACCCTCGACCCAGGAGACACCCGGTAGTGTAGAGTTACTGTATATGCAATCCTTCGTCCTGTGCGGCATGACGCGACCCTTCAGCAGGGGGTGCACGAACCGTAGCGCTTGTGCTAGCAATATGTATGAAGCTTGCATGCAATTATTCCCATCGTCAATTATTTCTCAGGTTTTACGAACTTTTCGTTTTTTTTTGTTTGTTTTTTTTTTTTTTTTTATCACTCTCCCGTCATTTCGATCGAACGAATCGTTCTATTGCTGTCTATAAATTGTTATTATTATTATAGGTATTATTGTACAATAATTATACAACGATTTATAAATGAATTTAAAGAAAACAGATGATAATAATTGAGATAAGAATTAAAATCTAAATATATGTAGGCAAGTGTGTACAACTAAGTTCATTTTGTTACGGCTAGTAAGAAAATTACAGTAAAATCAGTATCTCGTCACGATAACCCTAAAATATTGTTGAAATTCACTAAAAAAATGTTGCAGAAGTAACTACTTGGTGTAATTATTATCATTATTATACGTCAATATTGAATTTTCTGCACTAATTGTGACAGAAATTTGTTGCAACAACGTCAAGTTATCGCAGTGTATGAGTCGGAAGAAAATAAATTTCGAATTACTGTGTGTGTGTGTGAGCGCGCGCGCATAGGTATATCCAATAACAATATTATCGCATCAGTGATCTAATCCTAACCTAACTTTGACACTAATTATCATTTTCTAACCTGTATAACCTGTACAGCTATATAATTTTCGAATACGTTAGATAACGAAGTTAGTCAAGGTGGTCAAGGTCTGTACCTAGAACAAAATAATCTGTAGAACTAAAAAGTTTACCGCCTATGTCGTTGTAGCTATTGAAAACAAATGAAGTACAGCGTTACCTACAGAGTAACGACAAACCAACCGGGCGTCGGCGCCGGCGACTGTGATTTGGATTTGCATCGTAGGCAG
This sequence comes from Diprion similis, assembly GCF_021155765.1. Lineage (NCBI taxonomy): Eukaryota > Metazoa > Arthropoda > Insecta > Hymenoptera > Diprionidae > Diprion > Diprion similis. The sequence continues at coordinate 24,501,746 of NC_060110.1, forward strand.
CATCGTCTCGCAACCGCGACAAAACCGCTGTTGCAGACTTCCAAGCAACGCTCCTCTGTAATTGGACACAGAGCGATGGCAGTGACCCATGACCCGGATTAGAACTAGGCGAGTGCAGGAGACTGGCTCACTCAGGGCAGTCAGGGGGTGTTTTGGGCGGCTCTGCCGCAAGCCTAGATTGCCGGGGGGGGGGGGGGAGGTTAGGTTGCGCCGAGTTTGCTTGCGGACCTTGGGTTAGGTTAGGTTAGGTTAGCTTTGCTTTCACGGGGTGTCGGACCTCTGTATGCATATTGTATATAGTATCTACACGCACACGTAGGTACATGCCCGCGATTGCCATGTATGTACACCTTAACCCATACGAGCCTCCGATCGATTTTCCTCCTCCTCGCGCGTCTTCTGTTGGGGAATTCAGCGAAGGCCCGTGTATCGAATTTAAGGCCCATGGATGCACTGTATAAGTATGTGCGTAAGTGCGATAAGAGCTAAAATCTAGTTGGATTGTTCAGCTTCGAACCCGCTGTCGGTACAGTAAGAATGATCGAAGATAATCGATTATTTTTTCCCGATCAATCGAGTATATTCGATTATTTTTCTAAATCGATTAATCGACTGACTTCATTATTTTTCCTCACAATCGGTTTTTTGGTTTTCATTCACATGGAACGATGCAATACAATATCAATTTATGTGATTACAGCATCATTTATTATCATTTTTTTACTTACTAAGTACTTATTTGATATAATCTGTGAAAGATGAATGAATATTTTCACCTGAAATTGAAAAATATTTTTAATCCAACTTTAAAGCATCAAAAAAAGTTCAGTGCCTTCAGATTCTGAAACGAAGCTTCTTGTCTCTACTACAATACCGCTTTATGAAAAACATCGAAATTGGAGAAAAAAACGCTGACGAATTTTTCACGATAATATATAGACAGAAATTTTCACTCTAAAAGAAAATAAAAATAGACACCTTTGTCTTAATGTTTCGTATAACGGCCCATTGTGTCCACAAACCGATATTCCCATTTTGTATCCTCCGTCAAAACCTGACAAGATTCTTTTCAACTTGTGTAGTAAAACAATCAGTTTTTAAGATAATTTAACGAAATACTTGTTTGAAATACTTACGGCAGCACGTCGAACGTACATACGTTTCTGAATCCCCTCGACGAATCACGACGCTTACTGTCAATAAGGGGTTTCGGCGAATCTTGGTCGGCCCTCTTACGTTAGCCTAGTCGGCGTCTGACTCAACGCGGAATTACACTACTGGCAAGATGCGATGACACTCATATGCACTGGCGAATACCGAATACGTGCTTACAAGTATTTCATACTCGATATTTCCCTGTACTGGATAGTATCGTAGAATCCAATAGGTCTGCAATTGTCTAGTGAAATGAATTCGAATGACTCTTTACTAGAACGTTGACGGGATAACCATGTACCCTAGGAACTGATGAACCTGCCGCAGGGCAATCGGAACCTATCGAGTGTATAATGTATTATCTTTGAAGGCGAAAATGAGCTGATTGCGTTCCGCTGACAATGAGCTACGCGGCACACAGTTGTTGATTTTTCGTTTAAGATGTTTTGATGCACAATATTTTGGTTTTTAAATTTAATTGCTGCAGCTGGACTCGACCAAATTAAAGGAAAATAGCCCTCGTTATTTATTTTCCAACGGTTGTTCTTTCTTCTGAACGACTTGACCGGTTGAGGTTATATTCACACAATTCGGAAAAACGATTTACAGGTTTTACAAGGTTCTCTGTGCCTTGTATATCGCAAAAAAATTGTTCTTCTTTTTCTTTTGTAAATGAATTTTATCGTTTATAAATTAAGAAATACTGAAAAACTCGTGTGAATCCCGTGCAAAACCGTGAATAGCATCGGTATGACGTTATCCTTAATCCGATTTGATAGAAGTAGTAGAGTTTCTTATTGTAGTTTCCAGTCGTTATCAATATTTATTTTCGTACGTTTAGCTGTACCGAAAATGGTTGTGTCAAAATAAATTCGGTATTTTATAGTTATTGATCCTTCTAATACAACAGTTATGAAATTTTTATCTACCTACTGTGACATCGGCGCCGATCGGTAATCTCCGACTGCGTTTAAGAATGGAAAAGAAAAATCCTAAGCTAGATGATATAAACTGAAATTTAAACCAGACTCCGTTTTCAGATACCTAATATAATATAGTAGCTCCTCATCAAAAACTCAATAAGCCAAATAACGAATATGATGGATTTTTTTCGGTCTGACACGACGATCTTATCATAATAATTGAAATGGTAGCTACTTAGGGAAAAAATCGGTTTAAATAATTATTTCAGCTCTCCCTTCAGTTATATCATACATTCCTTTGTGAAAAGTGGATGAAACACACAAATCAATTGATATACTGTCACGTCCATGCAAGAATTACTCATGTAGAAACATCATTGATCTCCGTGGCAATGTTGTTCCGATTTGCTATATAACCCTAGTAAGAATCGTATGTAATGATATCGTATTTTACTATAGTGTATATGTCTTATCTTTATGTTTTAGCTTCCTAGACAAAGTAGCGATAGTGAAACAACCCGACTACACACCTACGGAGCAGGTGAGCGATAATTCCTCGTGTTCGGTTCACAATTTGTTTACATACTAATTTACATCCATTGATGCTAGATCATCTGACGATTGCAATATGTACAATTGTACACACTAACTGTTTCAAGCTTCGATGTTAGTATAACCAGTCGATTTCCACTTGTGTGAAGTGCATTATAATTATTATTTTTAGATCGAGCTTCCGATCGATACAGCGATAAATAACGATAAATCATGCAATTTACGGCGATAACAATACACATGCACGTTGCTTCTTGCAGGATATCTTGAGGTGTCGAGTCCTCACCTCCGGTATATTCGAGACGCGGTTTCAAGTCGACAAAGTCAACTTTCAGTAAGTTTTCATATACTGTATATGTATTAGTTTATTAACCACCGGATCACACGTGAATTTACGGCCGAGCTGCTATTTGATTGCGGTGGCTCGGTTTGATAGTAGGAAGCGTTGAACAAACGCGGTAGCAGCTAGGTGTAATATATTGGTATGCTATACCTATATAATTACGGGTAAATAACGCCCGTCCCGAACCGTGATAATGATCTTTTTACAGCATGTTCGATGTCGGCGGGCAGCGAGACGAAAGGAGAAAATGGATACAGTGCTTTAACGACGTGACAGCCATTATCTTCGTGACGGCCTGTAGTAGTTACAACATGGTGCTTAGGGAAGACCCGACGAAACTCAGACTCAGAGAAAGTCTCGACCTCTTCAAGAGCATTTGGAATAACCGGTGAGTGGATGTTCCCTTCCTCCCTTTCTGCCTCCCCCCTTCCTCCCTTCCTTCCTTCCTTCCGTATCCCTTCCTTACCTCCTTTATTCCGTCCTTGATTTGTTTGTTTATTTGTTTGACCGCATGGTTTATTCCCCTGTTTGTTTTCCTCGCCTGTTGGCTTCCTAGGAATTAATTACACAGCGTATATTTACATTCTTTCACGTTCACCGTTCAGTGACATTACCGAAATATATCCTCGATTCAACTCTACAAATTATGAAGACAAAATGTTATAGAATTTCATGAATTACTCTACTTCTAATTCCTTCTAAGATTTCTTGTCAGGGTACAACAGCTCCAATGAAGCACTTTGAAAAATGTTATTTACATAACCTGTAGGATAATCTGGTTTATACGGCACGTTATTGCTGTCTTTTCCCATCATTAAACTGTTTTGATGGGGAATTTAACCTGGAGTAAAAATCCGCCTTCATTTATGCAACTCGGGGTACATTTTACCGATTAACATTTTTCCAATCATCTAACGCATCAAAAAAATTCGTCGATCCATGCAATCTACCCGAATTGCATAAATGCAGGCGGATCTATCCTTATATGTTAAATTTCACGTCATCAGACATTTCTAAAATTCTCTCGGTAGATTAATGAATGGATGTGTGAATAGAAAATGGGCATAGAGACATAGAAAAGACACAAAGCTAATGTTTGTATGACTTTCTATATTCGCAGATGGCTCCGTACGATATCCGTAATCTTGTTCCTGAACAAGCAGGATCTTCTAGCGGAAAAGATCAAAGCCGGCAAACACAAGCTCGAGGATTACTTTCCGGAATTTGCGAGATACCAGACACCCGTTGAACCAGGCGTCGTCGCGGATCCCTCGGAACCCCCTGACGTCATCAGGGCGAAATATTTCATCAGAGACGAGTTCCTGGTCAGTATTGCTTGTAGTATCGATAATCTACTGGATTTCCTCTTTTGCCATTATTTCTATTCGAGTGAAGGACATAGAAACATTCTTACATTTAGGGGGTTTGATATCAACTTCCAAATGGGTACATTCTGTGATTTAAAAAGGTTTTTAATTAAATATACTTATCTACTTTGCGTGGTGTTCATTAACATCACTGAATCATTGAGCAAAGACTATTTTCGGTTAAGTGATCCTTAACGTCTTATGGAAGAGGGAAACTTTCAAATCTCCACCTCTTCCAAATTTCATTATAAAGTAAGAAATATCAACTGCAGAATAAATATTTTACCCATTATAGTCCAATAATACCGGTAGAAAAATAGTATTTTCTAAATCAATTTTACTAATAATTTATATCTTGAAAGTAAACTTGAGTAATCTTTGCTTCCGTCAAAACAATCTCAATATTGCGACACAGCGGTGTTCGGGGAGAAACGAAAACAGCCTCGTACCCTGTGAAGTTTTTGACATTTTTCGAGCATGTCCTAAACGGTCCTATTGAAATTACTCAATTCAATGTTTTTCCTGTTTACATCAGGTTGACAGAATTGAAGTACCTATCAGCATATTGTTCCGTGTTGAAAATGCTGAGTTTATCTCAATTTGCAGAAACAAAACAAAATATAAGCCAACATGCTATTGAAAAAAAAATGTGAAAATTCAACAAATTTTCGGTCAGCAGTGTAAATGTTTTTTCCCTCCTGGTTTGTCTCCATGATTACAATATTGCCGATGAATATTTCAGCGCATAAGCACGGCCAGTGGGGATGGAAAGCATTATTGTTACCCACATTTCACGTGCGCCGTTGACACCGAGAACATAAAGAGAGTGTTCAACGACTGCCGCGATATCATCCAGCGAATGCATCTGCGGCAGTACGAACTATTGTGACTTGGTTCTGGCAGCCGTAGTTTGCTTCGTCCGCTTCTTTACGGAGCCCAACTGCAACTCCAACGGCATTACAGTACGATATCAAGGGGGAAATACCTGTGCCCGTCGATATGTCAAGTTAAAATTCGAAGTTGTGCCGTGCGTTGAGTACGACAGCCTGCAACAGATGCTCGCAGGCCTGGTGCGAGAACGGAGCATCATCACCTTCCTGGGCCCTTGGAGCTAGACGAGCAAGGGCTGTCTGGGAGAGGCCGGAGGGCGGGGGCGAAACTGAATTTATGTTTCTCTCTTTCTATTTATCTATCTCTTTCTCTCTCTCTTCTCTCTTCTTTCTTCTCTCTCTTTATCTCTTTCGTCAGTCGCTGGAGTCCATCAACCGTAACGTCACGGTATCAAGCTGGTGCAGTACGATAATACATACGTATTTTGTAATTGAATGGAAGACAAAAAAAAAAAAAAAAAAATAAACCTAAGGATTACATAATGCAGGGAAGTTGATTACAGCTAAGTCAAGTTAAGCCTGATAAATATATTGTTATCATATTTTTGTGCCGGAAACAGAGAAAGGAAGATCATGCACGGAGTCGAGTTAACTTTCTTTACCGCAAACGTATTGAGGTATTTAATATAAAAAGAAGGAAAAAAACAAAAAAGAAAAAGAAAACCAGGCACTTAGAATCAGTTTCCCTGATTTTTCAATCGACATTTTCATTTTGTAGTATGTTCACGCGATCCGCGAACGAGAATTCATATTTTAAAATTAGGTATACCGCTTTGCCGTGCCTTGTAGTTCGGTTAAGTAGATTGGAAATCTTCGTATCTAACAATCATTTATTGAATGCAGATAATACAATTGTTTAAATTGTTGTAACTCGATTCTATGACAAGATTTCTTCTCTCTAAGCAGTCGTTATTAATATGCGAACGAAGGACGAGGAACAAGTTTTGCCCCTTGTTGTCAATTTGGTGGTGGAAGATAATTAGCAAATCACCGTGGACAGTGATTATTTTTTATCTATACCCATTACCCAGATCCAGTTCGTAACAACTTAGATAGAGACGTATATGTATGTATGTAGAACTCACAATCACCGAGATCCGAGTATTATCTGATTGTGAAACTTGGTTCACCACTTGAATCTCGAGTTGCGTATGATTGATGTATCGCTGGTACAGTTGCACTGGTCATAGCTGGCTGTGGAGATTTTGCGTAATGTCTTAATTTACCTCGGACATTTGCCTTGGCTGGAACAACCTTTTAGTTCTGAGAGAGTGATTGCGCGATTAGCCAATTGCCGAGGATATAATTTTATTCTACTTCTTCTGTACCGGCGATCATCAATGTTTGTTGTAAACTTCTTGGTATTAAGTCAATTGTACACACATTTTATTGACCGTGAGTGAATTTCTTTCCCTTAATCGGCTAGATACTAATTCAAGGAAAATTACTCGATATCCGAATTACAATGCAGGCCAAAATCGGTACTTGAATTAACCCGAGACAATGGTTATAAATTCAAATTGTCGTTATTATTGAGCTACGAAACGCCAAAGCTTATGCCTCTACATTGGTTTTTCTCCTATGCAATCAGTGTTGGATAGAAGAAGTGAGCGCCGTTTCATGACTTCATCGGAAACGACTACTGTCACACAATTCCAGCGGGGGAAAAAGTTCACAATAAAGGTTTTGTATGCAAAACACGAACCACATTGGTTCAGTTAACATTTTCATGTAAATTTCCTGCAAAGCATGGTTCGAAATGTTCATACTCTGTTATACATAGATATACATACAGACATACATAACAGATATATATATATACACATATATTAGACTGGTCCAAAAAAAATTCGACTATTTTTTTTCAAAGTCACATCTTTAATAGTTGCAGGAAGAGAAAATAAGACGTCCGTTCCAATTTGAGCCCTCAATATTAATATTCAGAGGTTCCTGAACGCAATTTTCTATTTTCCATTTGATTAACATTAGAAACTAATTTTAGTTATTTCGGAATTTCAACGTAATTATTGTAACGAGCCAATATACGTAAATGTATGATAGATATTTTTATAGGGAATTCAATGCTCTACGAAAAAAGTCTATCAGCATTGAGTCGTCTTGAATATTTCGTAATCGGTTAGAGTTAGGAAAATTCTATCTAAGTACTTTTTTATAGAGCGTGAAATCTCCTATAAGAATGTGTATTTAGAATTATTTTTTTTCTCTTAATGTTTTCATCTTTTTTTCATATATGTTATTTAATTGTAAAATGGAGAAAACAAAATAGGCATCTCTAAATGTTAATATTGAGAGCTCATATTCGGAAGGGATATACTATTTAAGATACTCTACCGAAATTTTGATGCGCGTGTGAGAAAATAATTTTTTTTTTTTTTTTGGCACACCCTAATGTATATGAATGTATACATATATACATAACTTGGGGCATTCCAACTCAATTCAACCAACCTATGAATTTCACCTTATGTAAATGTTGTCTTTTTTTTTTTTTTTTTTTTTTTCCTCGCAATGCACAAGAGCGATACTTGATACCGCATTTTTAAATCCAGAGGCGAGTTCAGTCGAGTTCCAAAATGCTCCATCTGTATTAGGTAGATTATATAGCATGCGTGTAGACGAAGTGACTGAAATAAGTTATAAACCCACCCATGTACCCGACGACAGGAATAAAAGCGTGCCATTGGATAGTTTGCTAGTCAAGGCGCGCAAAGGTCAGTCCTCCTGTCGTTGCAGGCAATACTGGTGTTTGACCGCGCGCCGCCACTGTCTTTGTACTCTTGGATTTACTCCCTTTACTCGCTGTACGTTACATACTGAAGAAGAAAACCTAGCTCTATGTAAAAATAAGTTATGGAATTCAAGAGGACAATTTATTATTCTCAATTGCTACGGATACTTTTATTTGGAGATACATACATACTAATATATAGATAGATGCATACATACGTACATGCATACATATATATGTATAGTGTATATACATACAGACATATATATATATATATATATGTATATATATATATATATGTATATATATATATATATATATGTATATATATATATATTATTACCTGTTATATTATTCAATTATAATAATTTACCTTGCAGCTGCAACCTCACCTGATCATCGTATGGATACAAATTATTATTTATAGCAACTACATTAATACATGCTCCTACATAACTACGCACTACACGGTGAATATTATATGCCTCCTAATCATTTCAACTATAACTCTACGAAATGAAATAGTCCCCACATATGAATCTCAAAAATACACAATTTTCACTGCGAGAGAGTATTTCATCGAATTATACAGTATTTTGAAAATCAGTTCAACCATTGCATATTAAGTACATGTACAAATATATACAGGGTGTCCATGAATTAATAACTGTTACATTCATCAGCAACAATATTAGAGGAAAAGCGCTGAATACCGTCATCTTTGCATTCTGTTTATCACTGTCAGAAAGTAAGATCATACTGTAACGACAATTACTTGAATGAAATTTATAAAAAATTTAGAATTGTTTGAACTGTACATACATGCTGCACAATATCGACAAAAGATGAAAAATCTTGACCCTTTGATAATTTATTTTGAATTACTCTTTTTTGTTTATTCAGGTTTAGAGCTTCCATCAAACGTTATTTCGTTATATAACCCATATAGCAACAAAATTGAATTTATATGGGTAACGCTGCAATGACGTTGTGATTAAAAAATTTCGATTTACCCAGCTGGATTTCAGCAGCCTGGTAGACGGTATTCGCCAACTTCACTTCACTATACATATAGACGTGCCTTTACTATATGGTGCAATATCCCATCTCGCGCATCATACATCAACTGCAAGTAACGTTCATAGTATTTTGTCATGTTTATACATACGTACATAATTACATATATACTGTGAGTTTCGCTATCTGACACTCTTTGTATATTATGTATGTAGTAGATTCGAAAAGAGGAACGACGGAAGGACAAGAAATTGATTTCCACTGAGGCTTAGTCCAAAATTTTTCATATATACTTCTTATAATTTGTACAAATTTTTTTCCAGTATCCATATCACCTAAGCTCAGTCCGTTACCTGTATAACTTTAACATGCTCTTTGTGCATTTTGACTACCGTTACGAATGTCGAGCATCGTCGTTTGATGTAGAAGTATTGAATAAAAGATCAGAGAGGTGTATAACTTGTATGAGTGGGTGGGTATACTCGTTCCTGTGCTTATTTTCAACTTCTTTAGTTAAAGGACACCCGGTATACGCGATTATATGTCCCTTTGCTCTTTCCTTTGTATTATACTTACTTAATTAATTACTTAATTACTAGAAATTTTACTGCTGCGCTGAAAAAAAATATTGTATATTTTATTCTGTATAATTCTAATATAATAACAGTGCAATACGTATGGTATATGCATATTGTACATCAAACTCGCGCGTATATTAGTATATATAGTACATTAATATATCTACTTTCGCATATAGGTTTACGTATAACACATTAACAGGATTATACGTGAGATGAATGAATATTTAATAATCATAATAATTAGTTACGATACTGCATCACCGCGCTCGAAAAACTTGCTACGTATTGAGTACAATCGATATGTATGATTGTAATAGAATTGAAGCCGTGTGTTAATTTATTGTAATGATTTTTATTCTTCTAAATTATTTAATTATATACGGTTACGATGTATGTGCAAGTGATGAGTCACAATCGGATACATACCTACGTCTTGTAGAGTCTTGTTGCATTTTAAATAGATGTTTATTTTTCATTATATTCAAGTGTTTTTTTTCTCTCTCTTATTATACTTCAAATCACCGTACATACAATTATACAGTTTTTGCTTCGTTCATTAACTTCCATATATGTACATTATATGACACCATAAATACATATAACTAACGTAATGCGCATAAGTTATATACACAGATACATACATATTGTAGGTAATATTGATTGTCCACTCGGCACAAAAGCGTTACGTTCGTTGCACATTAGATACAATTAGTATTGCCAAGAGTATTTTTTATTTATACAAAATATATATTTTGAGATTTTAACATTGATTTTCACGTTTTGTAAAAAAAAAAAAAGTAGAGCAAAAAAGAAAAATATCACTTTTATCTACAGAGACATACCGAGTATGTGTATAGGTCGTCAGAAAAACCGCGCATTTAGCGATCAATTATGAAGCAAAAGAGGTAAAGAAAATATTTAACTGTATATGAGCACAAGGGAACGAAATTGTTTGAGAAAACTAGGTATAAAATACAATACACTTACGGGACTTTCCATACGAAATCTGAGAAACTTTTACATCTTCGTGATTTTATCATGTTTTCATTAGGAAGACATATAACTACACGTACATCATTGCAAGTCTACAAAAAAAACCGCATAATAATTTATTTCACAAACATTTGCCCCTTTATCACTATCGTCTCATGAAGGTTTGGTGAAATTTTACATGCCTGGATTTAGAAACTGTATCAGAATGAATGGAAGGATCATTGAGACATAGCGAAGAAATCATTAAAGAAAGTATGAATGCATATAGTATGAAATCTTACCTAAATATATTTATATATATATACATGTATATCAAATCATGCAAACCATTTGTAATCAACCTATTTTTAATTATAATCATCATATAAAGTTTCAATTATAATAGCAAAACTGTGAAATTGACTAGAAAAATTAACACTAACCGAGCTGTTAATAGACTCTTAATACTGTTGGTTTTATTATTACTATCACTGGTACTGTGTAACTGAGATTATGAGTTTCTTATTATACAAAGTAATTTCCGTGTAAGAAACAACAAAGAAAATAATTGCCAATATGGGAATAAATGCTTATAAATTGAAAATCGTTCTATCTGTCTTGAAATCAAATAATTGGCAAGGTGAATTTTTTGATACGTTACTATCGCTGTCGTCGTCATCGTCATCATTATTATTATTATTATTATTATTATTATTATCATCATTATCATTATTATTGCCGCCATTGTTGTTGTTGTTGTTGTTGTTCTTGTTGTTGTTGTATATGTATAGTATATATACTTATTACTGCATACATCGCCTTGCGCCCAATATTTTAAAACAGCCCATATATGTCAATCGCACAAGTATTTTTCTGTAATATCTCTACTGACACTAACGATACACGATATACCTATGTATTATTCTACTATGTATATGCAACTGAAAATTCAAGTGGATGCGCATTAAGCTTATGTATGTATGGATGTATGTATGTATGTATGTATGTATGTATGTATGTATTTATGTATGCGTATATCTTTCATATATTGTCACATGTTACAATTAATTATTATTTTAATTTCGAAGTATATAAATGGTTATTAATGAAAAAAATTGAAAGAGAGGAATATTGATTTTTCATCAGAGGAATATACTATATATATATATATACACCAGGATTTTCAGAGCGAAGTAATTATATACATACATATGTAAACATGTGTACATATGTATTTACATATATATGTAAAAATTGTGATAAAGTCAAACCGCCGTGTGTCCAAATATACATGTATAATTTTTTTTTTCTAAATAATATCATTTTAAAGCACATCTGTTGTATAGTAAATATTATTTTATTTTCAGCCTGTGTATAGTATACACACAAACACACACGCATTATTATTATTATAATTATTATTATTGCTGTTATTATTAAATTGCCATTATTGTTAAAGATTCGACGTGTTTGACACTAGGATATCGCAGTATATGGCTGCGAATCCTGTTTGCCAAGCATAATAATTATATACAATAATTGTATACCAGGATTATGAGATAGCTGGTAAAGCATAAATTTTTGATTACTATTACTATTATTGTCATTCTACATGTAATATATTACTGTAATTATGATTGTTATTATAATTATTATTATTGTATATTGCTCTATTCTTAACATGTAAATTTCAAATTTTTATTCTTTCTTTCAATACGTCACACACACACATAAACACAATATATATATATATATATATATATACATACTTGTGTATACGTAGAGCTTGCTATGTGGCGGTAAGATGACGAATCGAAATAATTCATAGAAAAATAAACCAATCTATAAAGAAAAAATGTCGCGACAAATCAATACGTAATGACGAGTATATATTGTGAAAAAAATTATTGTATGGTAATAACACGGTCACAGATTAGACCATTAGTCATCGCATGCATTTGGCCGGTTTGTTTTGTTGGATTACGATATTTATAATATACGATGATGTAATTGGTAAATTTTTTCAAGCGCTGTAAAACTATCCATTACTTATGTTTGCATTTATATCTGTGCATAGTGGTACCACTCGAAAGAAAATCTCAAAAAAATACAATCAATTATTTTAGCCTTTGGCTGCTGTGCTGTAATCTCTACATACATAGCATCTCTTCCCCCAAACTGTTCATCGGCAACTGTAAAATGTGTAATACAGTAAAACACTTGAATTGACTTAGAATATTGAAATTCTTTGTGAATAATTTCTCTCGATGCTGTTGCCTGCAATTAAAATTGTGCATGCTACGATAAAAAGGGAGAAATAAATAAAAAGCAGATCTGTTGTATGTATGTATTGTATATTCATACATTTACATCTACCTAAAATATATTTATCATGGCCAAGCCAATGAACCAGTCAATGACGTATCAAATGTTTAGCGACAATCTCACGCCTGTCTTTGCCTTTTCTATCGTTACTGTTTCATTATCATTTCTGGTGAAAGAAACTGACCGATACCTACAGTTTAGTTTTCTTTAGTCTTCATTCGCAAAATCACCTGACAGACTGAATAAAGGAACGCGTAGAGAGAATCTGCAAAGACACGCTGTGTTCATCGTGATGCTCAGTATCTTGGATCGTATATTGTAATTTAATGATCAATGAGCCAGGAATACCGTGAACGTACCTGCCTGGTATGTCGGTATAATAGTCGTTCTTATACAACTGCAGCGAAAACAAAAAGATGAAGGGAAAAGAAAGGAAAATAAAATGAAATCTGTGATTCAAATCAAAATTTGAGTTTTTAAGTCAAACTATAACGTTTCTTGTACTATATTTGTATATTTCTTATCGGTTTTTTAATTACAATCCGTAACGTATACTGATTATTTGTTGAAATAATAATAATGTTAGTGTCAGCTGTATTATATATATGATCCGTGTATCTTGCAGTGCACCGAAAGCCGTATACAATTTACAAACAAGGATTTGAAATGTTGCCACAACTAACTTGAAGCAAGAAAATTCATGCTGCATGCGTTACACTGGGAGAGTCAGAAAATCGTATCTCTAGACTGTATCTCTCCTCTCGCATGACTATTCTCATTCCAATATATCTTAAGCTCCTTGACACATTATACCTATACGATTAAATCACAATATATAAATAGGTATATACTTGTGGCTTTCGCGTGCGAGGGTTCAACATATAATTTAGTGAGAAAGCTGGCCGACCGCTGCAAATGCTACCGATGATACTGCTGCCGTTGCTGGTCGTCGAAGAAAGTCAAAGATCACTAAAACAAAAATCAACAACAAATTTATGGTATCTGTGCGACATTCATTTCTATTCTTATTTCGAAAGTGTGAATGAAATGACTATCTTTTGCTGTTTAGCTGTTCGTGAATTATCTGTAATGAAAACTAAAGAAATAAATGATAATGTATGCATGTATATACGTATGCATTATTATATGTATAATTGTATATGTATATACATCAAACATATTGACACACAATTAACAAATTTTTGTACAGGCTGTCTGTTTTGTCGTGCATATATGTATATGTATATTTAAAAAAGATTGAAAAAAAAAAAAAAAAAAAAATTAAGTCAGCAAGTTAGTGAACTTGTAGATTATACATAAATAAGATGGTGTACACATATAAGATATGTCGATCCCTTCGATTTGTTGTTGCGTGTCTTTTAGAAAGATGTTTAGATCAAATTAACTAAATTGAAAATTGATTAAAAACTATTTAAAGAAAATGATAAATAATGAATAATATTAGTAAAATAAACCTATCTAGGAACAAATAATGTAGAAATCATGTGGGAGTAAGGGAGAAATAGCTTTGAGCTCTGAATGGAAAGGGAGATTGAAATTTTAATTACTGAAAGTGAATAGTTATATGCAATCGTGGGCGGGTGGTTATAGTCTATTCTGTATTTTTAAACTGTTTTCGCACCTCGAGGCTATTTCAATATATTATAATACATATTGGAATTCGTACTGAAATTGAAATGCCAGACCGGCTATAGGATACATATTAAAATAATATAATATAAAAAAATTGTGCGCGGGGATGATTGCAGGTGGTACGACTTTGATCGTGATCTATAGACTAAATAAAAATGAATAAATAAATAAAATAACAAATTTCATTCATATTCTGTGATGATTGTCTGAATATAAAAGTTTACATGAACTTGAAACACTAACAGGTTACAATTAATTACGATTATTATTAGTTCGTTAAACAGAGTAACAGACTATTGTACTGTACTAACTAAATGCGCAAACTGATAAACTTCTAGCTCTTAAGATTCGAGAGACTAATGAGTATAAATGATCAGACGTGGAACGGCACATGCTACAAAATTATTTAATTAAATTATACAGAATTACATTTGTAGCAAGAAGGAAACATTACGATTCAACAACGTATATATATATATATATATATATATAATATATACACATGTATGTATAATATAACTATATGAGTTTATAAAGTATTTGTTTATCGTTGCTTTCAGGATGATGTACCGAAAAGTTGTGTGTAAATTATCATATATTATATTACATCTTCGAAGAGTCATGTAGAATATTCTATAAGGGTATTAAATAATACAAAAAATTATATTATATTTCAAAAGCAACACAACAAACCATACTGTACCATAAATAGTTTGTGTAACTAAAATAATAATATAATAATAATAACACATGATCATACAATTATAATATAATAAATACTTACCGTATGTCTTATATAAATTACTAATATTTGTACAGTATCCTGTCTTTCCATTTGATGATGAGTCTTAATTAACTCTTCACTATCTAATTTAAGTAATAATTTCGAAAGTACCACTGGGACACATAGAAACGCGATTACATTCACAGATTTTATTACGTCACTTGGGACTTTATTCATTTTATTTGTACACAATGGCGTGTATATCCAACATATTTACGTTTTACAGATTAGATAAATCGGAAAAGTACTCAGGTTTAAGTTATGAAACAAACTGGTTATCTTGGAAAATAATGAATTACAGTTATGTGGTGGATGAAACTAAAATTTTTAAAACTAGTGCAACACTGATACAATTTTTGCAGAGTAAACAGAATAGTATAGGCAGTTTCCTGTACACGCTGGCAAAGGCAACCCATGGGGACTTCGAATTACTTGATAATCAGATTCCAGACGTCCTAAACCGATTTTCCAACACTCATATGCCTCTTCAAATAAATAAGCTGTGCTTTCGATTCCAGTGCTGCCAATTGGGATACGGCTGGAGCCATTTGGGCCACATGGTTTTGGTATCCAGTTCCTGAATTCAATTTCAAGTTACAAAGCCGTTCTCACATTAAATTGAAGATACATTCATTTAGGGAAATATGGCATTTAAAGTCAGCTCGATGAGTTCAAATTATTGAAAAATGTACAAATTTCAGAAGAATTCCGTTCACATGTAAAATAAAGAACATGATTTCAATATTTAATTATTAGATATTATGTATTGGGCATGTAGCGAGAAATTTTACGTTATTACATCAATTGAAATATCAAGATTTCGAAATTTTTGACTAAGGTAGCATATGGCGAATCTAAGGGAGGAAAAAACGCTAAACGTAAATAATTGATTGTTCTTACCGCTATTAACCTTCTTTTCTCCGTAAGTAACTTTACCGTCGAACTCGTTCAAAGGAACCTTGATATCTGGACCTACTTGCTGAATTGTCACATTCAAATGATCTTCAATTTCTCCTAAGTACTGTGAACAATAATTAGAATCACTAGTATCAAGATTTGAAATTAGAATAGCATACGAACTTTTCTTCGTAATGCGATATAATATTGTAGTTGTAAAAAAATTGTAAATACATCTTATCAAGATTTTCTACAGGTTTTTAACACGTACTCTTGGCTCGTTATACCAGATACAGCAGCCACCTTGATCAGTTAGATTTGTGTTGCTGCAATTCCTGCCTCTGGAGGAACACCATTCACCGTGATACCAGACTTTTTCCGGTACGCTGCTTACCAAAGAAATAGCCAAACCCATTCGTTCCGCTCTACCAACTCTGCCGATTCGGTGTACGTAATTTGATTTTTCGTCTGGTAGGGTGATGTTGATCACTGCAAAGAAAACGAAAAATAATTACGGTAAACTTGAGATATAGCATATTGTATCTTTACTTCTTTTTCAGTTTTGACAGAAATTCTATTGTTTCCAAAAGCAAGAAAGAAGGGAATTAGATACGTACTGAAAGGCAGACCGGTAATGTCTAATCCTCTGGCAGCGACGTCTGTACAAATTAAAAACTTCACTTCTTGACGCTTGAATTTTTCCAAGTTCGCTTTTCGCTCTTGTGGTTTACGATCGCCGTGAAGACATACACATGTAAACTCACTACTGCCAATACTCTTCAAATAAGACTCCAAATTATCACAATCAATTTTAGTCCTGCAGAAAATAATAGCACGGTCCATCTTGTGCTCTCTTATGGCCCTGACACAGTATTCTCCTTTTAAAGTTTTAACAGCTTCGGAAAGTGCCTCTGTAAACAATCAAGTCTTCAGTTATTACTCTATATTTCACATAAAGGTTGATCAATCACGTTAATTACTTAAGTCATTTTATTTCAGTGTACTGGATGCTGTAATTCTTTTGTCCCAACAGTGATTCAGAAATGATAACAACCTGCGGTATTATTTCCTGGTTTGACATTATCCCTGTAATGTACTCCATCTGTGCGAATGTGTGTTCTCAACGACTGCCAGGATTTGTCTTTTTGGGGGTCCACCATGACTACAACATGATGCACTGTCTCTGGAACTGCATCTTCACCCTTGAGGTCAACCCAAGTTGGGAAGTGCATCAAACGATCCTAAAATATACGCATATCTTCAATGAAGTTGCATTTTGCACCTAGTATCCAAAATCCTCACAGTTTCATGCGATTATGTTTCTTTCTTATTATTCAGGTTTTTACCGCAAGTTTTTTAACTTCAAAGGCGTGTAAAGTGGCTGAACAGACAATCATCTGCAATCTTCTACCATCACACGTAATTTTTGGAATTTGTCGATGCAGTCTATCAATCAGCTCGGTGTATCCTTGCTTTAATAAGCCATCAGCTTCATCGAGCACGAAGAATCTGCACCGTGAACAATTGCAAGATTATTACCTACTCTGCTCTTGTTTCGGCACATTCATTAAGGTGATATTTGGTTTTCTACCTGCAATGAGTCAAGGACAAGTAGCCACCTTGTATTAGGTCTTCTAATCGGCCAGGTGTTCCCACAACAATATCAATCCCCGAATTCAATGCGGAAATCTGTTCCTTGACATTTACTCCTCCAATCAACAGGAGCTCCCGTACTTTTGGATTGTCCAAATGTTTCTTAAACTGAATTTTTTTAAGGGCAATTAAGGCAATATTCGAAAAGGATGCATTTAAATTTCTTGTCTTAAAAATACATAAATTGTAAAGGAATGAATTTAGTACCAATTCTAAATTGCAACATAAATACCTTTTGTATCTGATTGAAAGTTTGCTCAGCCAATTCACGAGACGGTTCAATGATTATGGTCTGTGGAGCATTGTTGGATGGTTTCAAATTATCGACACCACTTTGGCTACTTCCGGAAACAGTATTGTCTCGAGTGCAAGACTTTGGAGCAGCGGAAACAGCGATGTAGCCTTCGGGTGGCGAGTGTTTGAAGGGTTGAGCTCCAAAGTTGAATGCCATTTCAGCATTTTTTAACACAACCGCAGGGAAGAATATGGAAGATTTTTGTTGCGCATTCAAAGAAAACGCTTGACCCAAATCAACGCCATTTTTAGTAAAACGAATTTCTGCATTGGTCAAATCTAACAGGCAGCCAATCACATCATGCATTCCAAACGGCTCTCCATAATTATCAAACTGCTTGGCATTCGACTTCTTACCGGTTCCACCAAAACCAAATCCAAACTTATCGGTTCCCAGATCCAAGTTTGCCTGGAACGTAAATACATCTAAGTTTGCTATTGCATTGATTGTTCCAAGAGGAGAAGCTGAGATTGCAAAGCAGCGATAACTGAATAAAATATGGAAGTTTGTGTTGATGCTTGAATTAGAAGTATAGTACACACATATTTTGATATCAGTGTTAAATTATAGTGACAGAGTCTCTTCTGACAGTGAGTTAATTTTCTCAATTCTCTTCCTAACATACAAATATTACCTGTGGCATGGACCATCCGACACGACAAAGACCTTCATCAGTCACAGTAGCTTCATAATAAAACTTCCCACTACCCTGGACACCTTTGGTTGCACGACAGCCATGCCATTCTCGTTGTTCACGACTTTGACATCGCAAACCATCCGGAGTAACGGCAAGTGCTCGGCCCCTATCAAATAAACTCATTGTCCAGTGTGGGGCTGGAATATGATGAAATTTTCGAGTGTGCAAATGTGGAATAGACTGCAATGGTAATTTACGCGTTGGGTAGTTGCAGGCTACTAACTGAGCCACGAGCAAAAATTGAATATTCATGAAAGGTATATGACCATCGGTAAGAAAAAAATCTACAAAGTTTTTAATGACTGGCTTAGAAATAGAAACCTGCAGGCAATAAATGTACTACTTGGAAGACACTTGAAAATATGTTAATTACGTGGATAAAATGCAGATTTTGCTAAACATATAAAAAAAAAAAATATTGCTAATACGACAGTTTGTCTCGTTTCGATGTAAATAAACTCCAGACAATTTTGGTAATAAAATAGCAATTTACAGGACTGTGGACTGGCTTTGGAGGTAGTTGCTTTTCCAGATTCGATATCCTTCAGAGTTTCCCATACAGTTTGAAGGATTGGTAAACAGAAGGCACCAGTTTTACCACTACCAGTTTCTGCAGCCATCAAGACATCTCCTCCTCCTAAAATGAGGGGAATCGCTTCAGCTTGAACGTCTGTTGGCAACCTATAATTGATAATGTACGATTTAAAATGGTGTAGATTTATGTTAAGCTTAATTATCAAAAATCAAATTTGTGTATCTGCTACCTTACATGAATTATATATATAAAAGGATATTGTATTAATTTTGCTACCACTTGTAATCTAAAATATAACTTGCAGTCGATGAAATTTATTCTGCCACTCACAATCTGAATAACTTTCAAATCAGGTACAACAGACGATTGGTAATCACTTATAATGTGTAAAATATGTAAGATTCTTCCAAACTTCCACTAAAATAATGTGGTTGCTGATGGGAAATTACTTTTAAAACAAGGATTACCGACTGGTTCATTCATAAAAAGAAGAGAAGTGACTGGTAATTAGCTCTGTAACAAACCCTACGGATTCTGACGATTACCATGTTAAACCTAATTATGTTCCTAATGTTTACATGGCCTTGCACGTGTGAAATGTGCTTGTTCTTTATGATAAGTATGACAGGGTCATGAACGACACAAAAGTTGAGTGTTCTTACATCCAATCCATGTCTTCAACTGCCTTGGCTATCTCAGGCAGTACGCCCATTTCTGAAAGGTATATAGAAAAAAGAAATGAGGGCTTATTACATATTGGCAATTTCTTCTCCCTAGGGACAAAAGTGAAGCAATTGTTCACTGCGGATATGCGAACGTATCTTTACAACACTGACAATGAGATGAAATTGGCTACTTGTGTCCCGCTAAATGCTACGCAAAGCCCCACTTTTCATGAACATGTAATAAAAAAGTCATATTGAATGGTTTATGAAATCAATTATGCAGCGTGTAAGTCCTTTAATAGTAAAATTCATCTCAGATGGAATGAATTTCGGAGTTTCCGAACATAACCTGACCTGCGATTCTAATCTGCGGGTACAGCCGACAATTGTGATACGACAAGGGCATACAAAAAATAGAAACATCACGAAATACGAACCTTCAAAAGCTGTCATGTTTAATTTTTCACCTTTACGTTTTCAATTATACGTTTGTGAACCAGCAGTTAGTAGCTCAGACTGGTCAGTGCCGGTCCTGTCACTTTCTTGTTCTGCTACTGTACCACTGATGTAGGTATATACATATGTATATGTAGTGACGTCACCTATGTCAATAAAAAAAAATTGAAAAAAAAAACACAAAATAATATACTACATACAGAACGGATGACAGACTAAGAATTTACGACGTCTTTAAGTTCTTGACAATGCAATAATTTTGTCAGTCACATCGACAAAAGTAATGTCATAGTTGCTGATTTTTTTCACGCACTATCTTCATGAAAGATTAACGTCTCAGATTCTCAATATTTTTTGAGTACATCTTCGTTGCTTTAGAAAATGCAATTATTGAAAAAATAAGGATATCAAAAATCCCATCCGATTGGTTGTTCGGGCTGGTCTCTTGAACATATGAAAAAATCAATGGCCCCTATACCTATGTAATGAAAATTGGGGGAGGAGATACGATTTCAAGGTGATAAAATTCCGAAAAATGAACTTTGATATCATTATAATTGTCACAATATATCATTTATGTAACAACATCCACGATTTCTGCGTTTTTTAGACCTATTAAATGGCCCTTTTTTTGACCGGATTATCGAATATTCAAGTGCGGGCAACAGTAATTCATTTTTGCCCGCTTGTTGAAATTTTATTGACCGCTTTTTGAAAAGTTAGCAAAACGACTGTATATGTATTACATAGGTATATTTATTCTTATCATCTTTATTTTTTCCTGTTGAAAAAATACAATCGAATTGTAACATTATACTATGCGGTGCCGTGTCAAGAAAGGTCACTTTTGTCCCTGTGCACCAAGGGTTAAATCATGGACTTTTCGACCTCCTATGGTTGCAGATCGTGAGAACATCTTTCATTTACGAAACTATTTTAACTCCTGATTCTCGTGTAGCGACCTCAGTAGATTGCATGAAACAGTCTCGAGACATGATGGTCATTTTACACGTTCCTCATTCATTTCGGAGTTGACTATTTCAGAATTGCGCAAAGTATCTCGACTATGCACTTTTGCCCCTGAAACGCGGGAAATTATCTGGAGCTGATTTGGGGAGCGCGCCGCTCGAAATTTAAAAATGACCTTTGTAAAGACTACCCTAATGTATATGTATCTACATACATATGTATACACATAAATTTGATCTACTTGCATATTTGGATCTGGCCCAAGATGTGTTCTTCCCAGTCATCGGTGATAACGTGATAATAATTAAAGAAAAAGGAAAGGACCCAGCCCCCACGAAATTCGTGATGCACCGATATTAATCGGTGACGCAGCTCGCTCGTAACAGACCCGCGAATATGAGATAGCCATAATCGTTGTTATCTCAACGTACTGCAGTATAGATAACATACCAAAAACTACAAGTTGTAGTGGTTCGGATTTTGACATGTTTTTTTATTCGTGTAGAATATATTCCCATTCATGAAATTGCGCGTTCTGTTTCATAAGTGATTTTACGCGATGAAAATCGAATCGATTCATTAACACTCGAGTGAAGTAAACATGAATCAGACGTTATCCAATGGTATTGATAAACCGTATGACACCGTCGGATTCTACATTGGATTGGGTTTGGCCATAAGCTCCAGTATTTTTATAGGTTAGTAAAGTTGAAATTCTGTGCATGGATAGAATGTGACGTACAGAATGTGCAATAAGGTAGTCTACTTTGTAATTCACTATAGGAATAACAATACTAATAATCATGAAGGCGTAATTTTTATCAGAAATTTTTCCAATCTGTACCTTCTAGTTATAATCAGAGATCATCAAATCAACAGCAACATAAATTAGTTATTGTAAACCTCGCAGCTGGCAATCTCATGAGTCATAACCTTAGATCTCAGGCAAAAGTATTTTTAAAGATGACTTTCAAAGTTCTCTATCGGTAACCATTTCTCTTGAAAGAAGTTTATACATATACCGTTTGATACAAAAAAACTTTCTGTAAACACGTTTATCTACTTCAGGTGGAAGTTTCATTATCAAAAAGAAAGCTCTCATCCGGATACAACAACAGGGTTCGGTACGTGCTGGTTCAGGAGGATTTGCATACCTCAAGGAATGGATATGGTGGGCAGGTTTATTGTCTAGTAAGTATTCACAATATTCTTCTGCACAACAATGTATTTATGGGATGGTATGGGGAAAAGTATTGTTTCTACAACGACAGTTGGTATGAGTTTTCAATTTATAGATAAAAATTATATATTATCTTTTCATAGTATAAATTATGTACATTTATTATTTTAGTGGGAATTGGGGAAGCAGCAAATTTTGCCGCTTATGCTTTTGCTCCAGCATCTCTTGTCACACCTCTCGGGGCTCTTAGCGTCTTGGTTGCAGCTGTATTGGCATCTAAGTTCTTGAATGAAAACTTGAATCTGCTGGGAAAGGTTTGCTAGTTTGAAAAAAACTATATCATGCCTTTGGCATTGAATGGTTTAAGACGTGGCACCCTACTTTATTTATCTTTATAATTTTTCAGATTGGGTGCTTCCTGTGTGTGATTGGTTCTACAATGATAGTACTTCACGCCCCAAAAGAGGAGGAGATCGAAAATCTTGAAGTCCTTCTATCAAAAATTCAAGAGCCTGGTTTCATATGTTACATTGTGATAATAATTACCGCTAGTACCTTTATAGTTTACCAATTCGAATCAACTCACGGTAGACAGAATGTCGTAATCTATGTGCTGATCTGCTCTTCTATTGGTTCTTTAACCGTGATGAGCTGCAAAGGTCTTGGTCTTGCATTGAAAGAAACTATTTCGGGGAACACAAACGAATTGAGAAACTGGCTTACTTGGGCCCTCCTACTCACTGTAATTTTATGCGTGAGTGTGCAAATGAACTACCTGAACAAGGCGCTAGACTTATTCAACACAGGGATAGTGACTCCCGTTTACTATGTATTCTTCACGACTTTCGTGATAATGGCGTCGGCGATACTCTTCCAGGAATGGAGGCACATGTCCGCAACTAATATCTTAGGCTCAATTTGCGGATTCTCCACTGTGCTTGTTGCCATTGTTTTATTAAATGCGTTCAAAGATTTGGATATCAATTATCGCAGTATTCAAGGAATTTTGAGGCCAAGGAGAGAGCTTGTCACCCCTCATGACTTTAGGTGGGAAGCGAGAGAGCAAGCCGTCCTCATTGGTAGCCACTCTGAATCTGATCAGGATAATACTTATGGAACTCCTAGTATTACCAGAACTGTGTGACAATTGGTATTCTAATTTAAAATAATCAAACATCTTGAATGATTGAAAGTAGATGTGTACTGCAATTTTTATAGAGGCTATGCGAGAGGCATAGAATTACTGTACTTACAAGGAGAAATAAGATGCAAGCAGAGACTAATTGTAATACGGGTGACAATATTTTTACATAGAATACAGTAGATGTTGAATAGATGGAATCGTGCAGCACATTATCATGAATGCATTCCAGTTGCTGAGCAGCTCTTTCTGTCTTTTCAATGTAGGCTGGGAACAGGGTTTACCATGTGGCTTAAAGCTCGATGTGTTTTCGTTCAACTAGTTATACGAATTGTGATAATAAATCATAATCACTTAATTCTTCGAATTTAAATAGTTCTAAGTGAAAGACTGTTTCCGGATAAAATAAGTTGATGTATCTTCCAGCTGTGCGATAGAATCATGAGAATATAAACCAGTGAACGATTGGGAATAATCAATGTAAATATATACATCATACGTTTGTAATGAGAAATGTAAATATGTTATACTTATATCTGTAAATCAAAAATTTGAGATTGCATTATTAATCAAATTAACTATGATATATATATATATATATATATATATATATATATATATATATATAAAAATATGTATATCTAGTAAATTGTCTACAACAAGTATATTATTTAGCAAAACACTGCGTCCATTTAAATTTATTAATATCGCGCCAACCAATTTTTGGCGCATATCACTGCATTACAATAAACAACGGGTTCGAGACACCTATTGTTAATTAATAATCCGTCACCACCGGAAATGATAATCGAGAATATAAGTAGAGTAGATAAGGAGGCGCGTGCGCCGTTATGTGAAGCGGTAATGAAAAATCGGACAAAACATCAGCATCACGGTTAAAAATGGCGTTCGGACTAGCTGCGTTTTCTTACATTGTTGCATTAATTATCGACGCATTTTTAATATTCTTTTCGATATTTCACGTAAGCCAACTGAATACTGCATTATTGCTCAATTAATGAAGACAGTGCAAAACTTTGCGGTTACCTAGCCTTTCTAGACATTGGCATAACCTCAAATTTAGCCTGTGTGTGATCCATGATTTAATATTTAACACACCCTTGTTTCAGGTCATTGCCTTCGACGAATTAAAAACAGAGTACAAAAATCCAATCGATCAATGCAACAGTCTAAACCCGGTAAGTTTTAAAGAATTTAATTAATTCAGTCACCATTTCTATACGATATGTAGTCGATATCTTGTTAATTATTCTTGAACAGTATACCACATACTTCCAACATAGAACTAGTCTACATTTATTTTCTGTTCCATTTACCTTATTTCTTACGCATTTTCAGCTTGTCGTACCAGAGTACCTCCTGCACGTTTTTTTTAACGTCCTCTTCTTGATAGCCGGCGAATGGTTCTCCTTAATTTTGAACCTTCCTTTGCTCGTCTATCACTTCCTCAGGTTTCGCAACAGGCCTGTGATGTCTGAACTCGGTCTTTACGATCCTACAACTATAATGAACGCCTCTGACTTAACGAGATGTCAACGAGAAGGCTGGGTCAAACTGGCGTTTTATCTTTTGTCGTTTTTTTACTACCTTTACGGGTAAGGAAAATTCACGAATTAACATTACTGCTCAAGTAGGTTTTCTAAAAACCTGAAGAATAATAAGAATTACTCATATTATGAAGTTCTTCAAATGAATCTAAACATGTTTCTCAGTTATTAGAATTTAAAAGCGGGATTAATATAAAATACAACAACGTTGCAAATATTCATAGAGTTACATATATTTGTTTAACGTACATTATTTAGGTGTATATGAATACTTAAAATATCGAATTCTCTTTTTCTGTTTCAGAATGATCAGCTCCCTCATTCAATGAGCCAATCTCATTGTCAGCAATCATAATCATGGTTCCATTTTAACATCCAACTAACCACTAGAGATTAATATTAAATAAGTCTTACGTGCGTATAAATTCAGGCAAGACATCTGTTTGAATACAAACGATGTAAAATGTGTATAAATATGCAGAACTCTTTGTGTTTATAAATAATTAATTGTGTAACGTGCGTAATTTGGTGAATGTCTGAATCATTTCTTTTGTACCATTGCATTCGTTTCCTTGAAGTTTCATTGATTCGTTTGACTTTTGGGTGGAGAGTGAAAAAGTTGTTAATAATAAGTAGGTATTTATTTGCGTTACTTAATTTTATCTTATCACTACCTGAACCGTGCGTTTAATTTCTTAATTTTCCAATCTGTTGCCACAGTTGTAGTATTAATATACAAAAAATTAGAAAATGTTGATTTTCAGTGAAGCTAGAAGCTAGACGAACAAATTTTTAAGTGAGAAATTTTATAAATTATAAGTGATGATGTATTAATACCCGGTACAATGAAAAATCTAGGGTGTCGGCAGATTTGTGTGTTTTGTATTCTCACAGTATGGTCAGTACACGTTTTAAGAAAGTGATATTCTATTTTTGCAACTGCGAAATCAGCTCTACCTCTTTATGTCGTATTCTATTGTATTGACTAGCACTTTATGCTTGTTACATCGCAATTAGAACGAGTAATGTTTCCAATAGGCTTATCATTCACAATTGCATGTGTATTTTACATACACGTCTACACACCAAAAACACTCTTTAACAAAAAAATACCTCGTATAAAAAAAGCAAAAAACTTTTTAAAAAGACGATTAATATTTAAATTTAATTTAGTAAATGTCAAACCTGCGTAGTTGTTCCTACGTGTTGTTAGGAAAATTTAAAACAAAAACGATGTTTGGCAAGAAAATGATATACAAACCCTAAACCTCTATAAATTACAGAAATAAACTGGATCTCATTTCTAGATTACAATATTGTATATAAAATTTTATATAACATGATTCAATGCTCGCTAGGTCACCTCAATTAACATTAGCATTAAATATTTGATTAATTCCCAAGCCAAAGATGTGATCTTTCTAATCGAACATTGATTTTTGACGAATTTACGTCACAAAAAGTATTGCTTAGGTGAAATTAAATCAAATTATCGTTGTGACAATGGAATGATGTTACAAAGTTATATGTTCTGCAACTAATTAGTCAGTTTTCCCTAACGTGTCTATGAAATTTTTGTGAAAAACCATGAAAGCAAAAAATGTTATCAACAGAAATTTTGTAGTTTGCTGAAATAGCAATTTAAAAAATATGAAATTAAGCATACCATTAAAAAGTATCTACAGTCTTGGGGGATGGGGTAGTTAGACCTGATTTCTGATTAGGAAAAACCTCCAAATCGCTTGTACCTATTATACACAAGCTGATATTTATCTGCTCAATTTTTCTTTAAGCCAGTCTTCTGTGAGTTCGTCCAACTCTCGTACCTCGTAGACTCTAGTGAGGTCAGCTTCCTTTTGAAGTGCTAACTTTGTCCCAGCGTACATAATCTGCAGTTCCATTTGGCTATCTCTTGGAGTGTAATAGATAAAACACATCGGATAAGACAGTCTCCCATCCGCGTGCTCCATTTTGTAACTATATACTATATATCTTGGTTGGTGACCGGGCAGCGAGTCTTGTAGCTCGTCAATTGTAATGTCCTGTAAGACAGTGGGCGAGTCATTAGAATCCTAATAGCATTAATTTTAAATATGATCTCACCTCTAGTAGCTCGTCAATGCAAATCTTCTGCCTCTCTCTGTCCACTTTAACTGAAACAGATTTCAAACTATGATTAATTAGGGTTCCTACTTTTCTTTCACCATTTTATCAATCGACTTACGAATCAATGCAGCATTATTTTCGTTCTTGCGGAATCTAAACTTTTTCAATTCCTCTTTGACATCATCTTCGATGTCGCAGACTTTCACGTTCGAAGACTGAAGAAATAAGAATAACAATAACTCATAGACATATTAAGAATGCCTGTTTGTAAAGACATTTTGGCACATTCATTTGTTACACTGTGCCCCACCAATATTCTTCGATCTCAATTAACTGACAATTTACTATTATTCGAAAATAAAAATTAAATATATCTTACCATGTTTTACCAACGTTTTCTCTGTTTTGCAAACGCTTAGTGCTTTCCAGTGCAATCTGAATTAATGGGTGTGTTAACTGTTAAGTGACAGCTGACAATGAGTAAACCGGGGGAGATGGAACAAAAAGTAATTCCCGGAAGGCAATCGGTTGATCGAACACTGCTTCCCGGTAACTGTACTTAAAATGAATACCACGAAATGTTTCAAATTTATTTACTGTGTATTTACTCAATATCATACAGGCATTGGCAAACACTGTACACGTTCCTCACACCAGCGTTCTAATGCATGTAATTGTCGAATATAAATTAGATGTTGCGGACAAAGCATAAGATCCGTATGTACAATATATACATACGTTCGACGAGTAACACTGTAGCTTTACAATACGCGGTGTTCAATGAACGTAACGCAGTATCATGCATTTACAATTACATGCATTGCGTTCATTGAGGCAATTGAGGCTCAGTATCCCGCAGACGATAAAATCTGCCTTACCATCTGTTGGTTTACTTTTACCACATAAAATATATGCTATAACAGAGGTAATTTTCCTAAATATATCGACATTTCACAGGTCTATAATCCATAAACGACCTCTTTTAAATTGCGTTAAGGAAAATTGATTTGACGATTTTGCTTGCTTACGATTAAAGTCGCAGAACTCATGGTGTACTAAGGCAATTTCGGTCGGTAATGAAGAAATCGAAAGTCAGACTTTCAATTGGTTCTCCGTGAGCTTAATCGTCCGCTGGGAGTCGCTCACACTGCTGACTGCTGCTGACAGCCAGTTAAAGCGACGTCCCAGAACTTGGGATTTGGGTTTTGGGATATAATATAATTGGAATGTGTCATCCGGCTGTCGCGTTGCATTAGCTCAACCTATTCGGTGCGTGTTTTCGATAGAGGCTGTGGACATATTAGACGATAAATGTACACCGTAACAGTGCTCGACTGTCCCGTGGTAAAACTCTACAAATGATAACGGTGCCGCTTGTCTTGAGCAAAACGATTTCACGTAATTTTCTGCCTGCCGGCCACTTGAACTGTTCGAACCACTGGGATAACCACCCATCAACGGCCGAGAAATGACAGTTGCGGAGTTTTTCGGATGCGCCCTCCTAGCGTTTGGACCGCCGCTAGCGATGTTCTCCTTCACCATCGCCGTTGAACCGATAAGAATAATAATCCTCATTGCAAGCGCCTTTTTCTGGCTGATATCCCTCCTCCTCTCCTCTGCTCTCTGGTACGCTGTTGTACCACTCCAGAAGGAGCTTGCCTTCGGGCTCGTCTTCTCGGTGCTGTTTCAAGAGGCGTTTCGATACTTGCTGTATTGGGTACTGAGGAAGGCCGAACGCGGCTTAGAGAAGATAACGACTGCCCACGTCGCCGACAGCAGACATGTCTTCGCCTATGTTTGTGGCCTGGGATTTGGAATGATGAGCGGTGCCTTTGCCCTTGTTAATGCACTCGCTGATGCGATCGGCCCGGGAACGATGGGGCTGCGCCAAGGATCCGAGCACTTCTTTATGATATCTGCAGCCACAACGCTGTGTTTCATCCTCCTCCACACGTTCTGGGGGATCATATTCTTTGCTGCGCTGGATCGGCAAAGTAAAGCCCATATTGCATGGGTCGTAGGATCTCATTTGTTCGCATCCTGCATGACTCTGCTTAATCGATATGAGATCTACGTTGTCAGCCTCATATCGGCTTATTCCGTCCTGGTTACCTCTGTATTTCTAGCGTTCAGAATGGTCGGTGGAAATGCAGACAATATATCTAAATGTTTTTCAATGAACTGAGAGTCAATTCTAGAAGGAATTGAACGATGTTAAACTGTATATGGATTACTCAAAGATTACAGATGCTAATTAAAGTTTGGGGTGTGTAAACAAATGATGAAAGAACACGGCGGCGTTATCCAACTTACAATTAGACGAGCTTAATACTTCAATACTTGGAGCTGTTACACGTTGTATGCCGTCGTGAAGACATGACAGTTGAATAGATGGTAAAACTAAACTTTGAAGAAATTTTTCACGAATTTATTTGCATCACTATTTCCAAGAGCCAATGATGCTCAAATTGTAAGAAATTGCCACGTGACATACTATTGTATTGTCTTGTGGCGTTTTTTCAATGGCATGTTTTGCTCTGTTTCCTTTTTACTTCTATTTCCTTTTCTAACCAACAAATGCTAGATTTCGATAATGTGTGAAGGAAAAACAATGCAAAACTAAGTAGGATTAATGATTGAAATTTTTCAGTATTTTGTGTAATGGATAGAGATTGTCCCCATTGAATAAATTTCCTTGATTATTTCGTACACTTATTCTTAGAAGTTGAATAATTCATTGGGAGATATTTTAAACAGGTCTTAATTAAACTATGAAAACTGGTAGAGTTATTTGTGTCTGATCTTTGAGGCAACGGTATTTTCTGCAGACGAATGAGATGTGTTTATCACATTCGTTGATGCCGAATTGAAATGAAATAATATGTTAAAATAATGATTGTTTATTGAAAATTTGCTCTGATATCTCGAATGATGGCCTGATTTTACGTGAAACCTCAGTTTTAAATACTTAGAAATAGTGTTTTTAAGAAACAATGTATTGATACAAAAATCACGAGGGATGTTGGTGAGTTTTCTCTCAAAAGTGTATATCGTAGAATATTGTTTAAGTAGAACAATTCTGTGAAGAACAACCTTGACCTTTTGCACCATGTTTTGTGCTTCACCTGCTGATTTACAATAATTAGTTAATTAATATAATTCATAAAATTGCATTTTGTATGCTATTCGAATAAATACTTTTTTATATTACATAACGCATTTTTCTACAGGAAATATTTCTAGAATTAGGCCACTAAAGTCAGGTGATTTGCTCTGTGTCTGATTCGAAGATGTGTTTCTTGTATCTATACCTATAAGTGTTTGATAAACATTTTTACTACTCATAATAAATTAGGTTGCAAATTTTGAACCACTTATTTACTATCTACATGCTATTTATGATTTTTTAAATGGATTTCGGGCTTTCACGTTGATAAAAGGAGCCGATTAAGTACACACGGACTTTTTCGTAGGGAATTTCATTAGGTGTGCTGCATAATGTTTTTCTTTTTTTTCCTCAACAAATATACTTGGATATTCCAGTCAGAATTTGTAAAAAATTTGAAAGCTTGTTAACTTGTTCTACTACGGGGTCTGTTTCTAGAATTAATGAACCACCTTATTGTCGAATTAATTTCATTTTACAACATCCATCGGAGTATGCATGGAACGTGGGTTCAAATAATATCGAACCTAATCGAGAAACGATTCGATAACTTTCCTCGAGGCGATTCACAGCCAATCATAAACATCCGCATGTATTTCGAACGATTTCGGACTCTTGTCTCGAATGGTCGAATACCAGCAGACGAGAATATGACGGGCCGCCTTGCTGCGCTGTCAGTTAGTTAATTTTCTCGAGTCATCGATCATCGGTGATTAACGAGCCAGAGATTAGAAGTCATCACATACGAAAATATGCGACAAAAATCTGATTCTAAAAAATGAGGATGACGTCCGCATTTACTGATCTCCGATTACACTTGATCGCATTGATCACATCTAACGTTATTTGTTTTGTTTACGGCCACGATTTGAAGGGGTTCGACGATACGGTTCTATTCAAAATCAATTGGCCTGGGAAAAGTGCTCCGGATTTACTGGTATGAAATGATTACCACCGATTATTTAGACGTACAACTTGCCTCGTCTTGTTTCATTAACAAGCATAACCTAAAATTTACACGACGTTGATTGTTATTTACTTTCGATTCATGCTCGACGAAGAATAACAATACACGTATGCAAACTCAAAGATTCTGCCACACTTCCGGTTAGTCCTTCTTTCCTTATAATTCGACCAGTTTTCTCCTCTAGGAACCCACAACAAATAAGGAACCCTACTTCATAACAACGGCAAACAATGAACAATATCACTGTCTGATTCCTGATACTACGGAGCAAGAATATGACAATGGAGAAACGTATGCTGGGCCTAATCCTATAGAAATATTATTACCGCTGTTCGTTCAAAGTTCATGCTCGTATCGGGTAAGCGTCATGTCATTTGATAGAAATTATAGATCACAACCTTTATGTTTCGGATGGAATAACACTCGTTATAAACTAGGAATATTTGGAGAAGTCAGTGAACATACTCGAGTCACCGGTAGAATCGGGGAATGTGATTCATCATCTGAGATCACAGTATTTTGTTGAATAATGCTTGACTAACGTCACAGCTTTCCAGCGTGGTGCTCCGCACCAGATGCTATCGAAAAATCTATATATGAAAATCATAGATAGCTATATGAAAAATGAAGGATTTTATAAATTTACAGTTAGAATCGTACTGGACTTATGAACTTTGCCATGGTAGATATGTTCGCCAGTACCACGAGGAGAGAGAAGGGAAAAAAGTTAAAGTCCAAGAGTATTACCTTGGAACGTTTGATAAATCACAGAAGGCTAAACTATCTGCGGAATACGATGAACATGCCAAGAATCCAAATAGAAAAGCACAAATACCGGTTAAAAAGGTGGACAATATAAACATGCCGTACGTCGAAATCGAGATGACAGATGGGACGGTGTGTGACTTGACTAATAAACCAAGGATGATAAGAGTTCTCTACGTTTGCTATCAACATGGGAAGCACGAAGTCTTCTCGCTGAAAGAAACTTCCTCATGCGAGTATGAGGCTGTTGTTTTATCCCCGCTACTCTGCACCCACCCTGATTACAAACCACAAGAAACTGGAGAAAACGTGATTGACTGTAAGCCTGTTGATAATTCTCCGAAAAAACCCAGGTCCTTAGTTGCCCTGGAAGCTGAAAGCCTGAAACTCAGACATGAGAAAGTTACGGTAAATTGTTTGTGGGATTGCTTAATATTTATTTTTAGATTAGTTTAGAGGATTCTCCTCAGTTTTCATGTTTAGCATAGAGTAGGTATTTAGTTGAATTCAAAATGGGATATTGAAAACTATATATTTCTGATGACAACAGCTTTTACAGTCAAATTTTTATAATTTAATTGTTCTATTTAATTTTTAAAGTGAAGCAAAGTTGCTTCACGTAGTTTTTGAAAGTTTTTTAAAAAAGTAACTGTCATGCAATGATCTCTTTCACATATTAAGCAATAGATCATTCAAAAAATGGAAGAGGAAAATAAACATGACTGATTTTTGTAAAACAGTTTTACCCACAATTATCTACAGACCAGATATTATGTTTCGTGTGTATAGTTAATGATCAATTGTCTAGTGAATCTGTTAAAAATGATTATTTTCACCATATTTTGTGTTTGGTTAAGTTTCTTTTTGTACATTATAGTCTACTCTCCAAAAATTGAATGAACTCTTTCTTGCGCAGGATGAAAAGCCGCAGAAAGTCTATGCGATCTTCCATGTAGATAAGGAGGGCCAGGTTAGACTATTTTCCATTTTGGGGAAAAACTGTCAAACTTTTGTTTGACTAGTTTAAGCCTTTTCTATTTTATCCACTTTATTTGTTATCCACTTTGTTTTTAATCCATTATTATAACTGTCTCAATTTATTTTTGTGTAAATTTTTTTTGTTCACCTGTTAATTGCTCTCGATTCGTCTTACTAACATAAACTTTTTTCTCTTCTGTTAACTTGAGATAATTTCAATTACTGCAATGTATTCCATTCCAATGTATTTGGTACTGACAAAAATTCCTCTCACCACCTATCTCCACGTCCTTCTTTTGCTATGTAAAAATATCAGAAGCTTCTGAAACACGAAAGACTTGTTACAACATCAGTTTCTATTACATCATTGAATTTCAGCTGCATCTATGATTACTGCAAAGATTATTAGCTCATACATTTTTGTACTCTTTTCTGAATGAGAACTTGATGATATCGTTATGGTGTTAATAATTGCGACTGAGACTACTTATCTATTCTAGGATGGAGAAACACGGTTCAGAGTTGAAGTCCGTCCAGTAGAGGAAACAAATAATGTTGAAGAGACCGTAAGTTCGGCCGTAGATCAGGGTGTTAGTCCAATCGATGTTAGCCCAATTCAAAGTTTTCTAAGCGGTGTAAACTGTTTAAATGGGGTGAGTCACTGCATCAAACGGCTAGCATTGATAAAATGAAGAAAGTAATATTGCATTGATATCACGTGTACTATTACACAGGGTAACGGTTGGTGGAAATACGAGTTTTGCTATGGTCGTTCGGTAAATCAGTATCACATAGAGCGAGATGGCACAAAAACTGTGGTTAATCTTGGTAAATTCGACAAAAAGAAGCATCTGGAGTGGATCGAAGCGCACCCAAATAAAAGGCCAAAACCTATGGCGCAGAGAAAGCAATTGTCTCATTTCTACAGTGATGGCAGTACCTGTGATAAAACTGGGAAGCTCAGACAAACGGAAGTAAGTTCATGATCATTTGATAAATATTTATGAAAAAAATGCACTTCTGTTGACTAACATAATTTCAGGTGAAACTCAAATGCGCTGACAATCTGACAATCAGTCCGTCAAGCGTGTCTCTATACTTACTTGAACCAAAAACTTGTGAATATATTCTTGGAGTTGAGTCACCATTCATTTGTGACATTTTGGAGTTTGCCGACGAGAATGGGCTGATTGGTGATAAAACTTTATTAAATTTTGATGAATTGAAAACACCATTTCACCAAGAGAGAGATGAGATGGATGAGAGGATAGCGAATGAAGACGAATAGCCTTGAATAGAATTCCCCTCTAGAATTTCTTTTGTTATGATCAGCAAACACCCAAAGGATAATGAATGCTGTAATTATATTGCAACGATCATATGGTACAAAACTGTCGAACCAAGATTTATACTGACAGTGCACGGCATCAGACGTTTCATATGTGTTTGTTATAAACATGGACTTACTGCGATAAATTCGCACGGTT
Organism: Diprion similis; assembly: GCF_021155765.1. Taxonomy (NCBI): domain Eukaryota; kingdom Metazoa; phylum Arthropoda; class Insecta; order Hymenoptera; family Diprionidae; genus Diprion; species Diprion similis. The sequence goes on from NC_060110.1 coordinate 24,536,582, forward strand.
GGTGAAGTTGAAATTATCAACATTTGATACGAACTCTGAATGCACAATTTTTGTTTTTTGAATGCAACAATTATTGATAACGGTAATTCTATTCCAAAATGCGGGTGTTTTCTTTAGTGTGGACAATATATTATCCTAGGTAAAATACAAAAGAAAACCAAGTACTGAAATTCAGAGTTTCCACTTATCACTAGAACAAATGTTCAACATTATTCGTATGGTATTCCTTTGTGATTAGCGAAAGATGGGTTTCCTTAAAATTTATCAAAGAGAATTATGGGATGTGTAAAGTGCCATGAATGTTTTGGAATTGAATTATCTTTTAATTGAAATACTTAGTGTATGTATGCTAAACGATGCTGTGTAAAAAGAGTGTTTCTAAACTGTTGATGGGTTATAGGTAATAAAAGAATTAAACATAATATGTGCCTGATGTCTTTCGCTCTTTTCACATGGTCTTTCCGTCGCTAAGTAGATTCAATTTATTCAGGATTGATTGATGTTCAGACAATGTCAATTCTTTCATTCAGAAGAACAGTTTATCAAGGGTGGAATATTTTTATATTTAATATTTACAATAATTTAGGACAAAAAATTGCACAACATTACGGTGTTGAATTCTGATTTGTTACCCGATATTAAGTCCCAGACCTACTCTAAATTGTTGCTTGGTGTGGTTCAACATGCCGCTCATAACCAGCGAGGCTGGAACAGGGAATAGTCTCTTTTCCAATACTGCTGCAACGGTAGTCTCAGAGTTAACGCTTCCTCTACAAACTAGATCAGCTTGAGGGAGATCGACTTGATAAAGTACAGTGCCTATAGCCTCGTGGGTTCTCATATTCAGCTCCATTTCAACACCAAACTGCAGTTGTTGGCTATTCTTTCGATGGTAACATACGTGGAGACCTGCCTCTCCCAAAGTTGCCGACAGAGTGGTATACCCAGTGCTGTATCTGAATGCTGCAGACATAATGGTCTGCTGACCACCAGGGATTCCCAATCCCCTGTGACAAGCGACTTCTGCACCTAGGGCAATCCTGGATGTTATGGATTGCAGGTAGTGCAACACTAGCGTTCCATTCTGTTTGGCAAAATGTGGATTAGCCAAGGTGAGTGAGACTGTAAAATCATCGGACCTGTATTCCAAGGTCGAGCTACAGGCTTTGTATTTGTTGTCAGCTATTTGGGTAGCAACCTTTGCTCTAATTCTGCACCCAATCGTGTGAACAAAGTCAGCAGTCAAGTTCCCGTTGGGCATTATATCTCCGATGGCTACAGGGTATTTTTCTGTTTCCCCAATTCTTTTTGTGCCTATGTAGGAGGCTCCGAATTTGTAACCTGATGGTGTGACTGAGCTCAGGGTGATTGTGTGTGCTACATCAAAGTGGCTGCTCAGTCTTTTCTTTATTAACAATTTAGCTCCTTCAAAATTCCGGGGATACAGGTCTTTCACCTTTTTGTGTATCTCCTGTAGGGTCCCCGGATTCCCTGGACGCGGGTCGGATATACAGGGAATGCATGGCACTTCTGGCTCGTGATTTCTCGAACATGGTACACACGGACTCGGAGTTTCGTCTGTGTCAAGAACGGTTGTTTCCCTGGATTTATTCGATGTTGCATAGACCAAACCCATCGTGAAGCCCCGTGTTACCAGTAACTTTTGCCCGTTGTACGACCCATTAAAATTCTTATTCTGAAAGTTTAACTACGCTCAAGCTGATCAGAAACAGTTATATTCACTATTCGTGTATAAATCTCTCATGGTTATTAATTGTCAAATTCTAAATCTGCCGGGAGAAAACAATATTTGAATGTCATTCCTGGCGTTCCCGCTTGGAGACGCTACGAAGCAGCCACATCAGACGTCAAGTTTCAGTTTGTAAGCGGTTTCAATTTGTGCCGATAGAAGGCTACGTATTTAACGCAGCTCGTACACTTTCATACTTTTACATTAAAAATTTGTCAATAATTTTCAATTCGAGCGGTGTGATTTCAATGTTTTTACAATATTACGTCATTTGTTGAATTCCTTGCAAGATTTCTAAGCTGAAATCTATTCGTAACAAGGCCAAAGCCGCTCCACACGATCCTTGAATTTCTCACATGTGGTAGATGGACCTCATGGTTAGTATATATCAAAGCAACGGTACCTTACCATACGGAAGTGTGTGCTAGTGATGGCACAGCTGAACATTGATCGCTAACGTTAGATAAAGGCAGATCTGCTCAGTGGGTGTTGTCACGTGGTCGCTTCAAGTAGCTTGTGTACGGCTCCCGATTGCGCGCACATTTGCCCTGTGCGCCGGCACGGTCGAGTCCTCACGTGGCTCCTCGAACTACCGCGATTTCCAAATTGGGGGGCAATCGAATAGGTCAGACGAGGTAATTTGTCGCTTCCATATACAGGCACTGCAGCCGCAGTATGCCATGTTTTTTATTCAATTTTTTAATAATTTAAGGAAGAAAATAATTGGACTTAAGGGGGCACATGCGAGTAAGGTGGCTAGAAAAGTAGGCGAACTTTGAGAATTTTTATGTAAAAAACTATTCAATGTCTTCCGTTTTTTTAGGTTTCAAAGTTTATACATTAATAGACAAGATATATTTAGTAATTTTTTCATCAAAATTTATCTATTCGTAAATATATTTCGAATTTCATTATGCAATGTACACACAATATTCTTCCTACTTCAAACTCTTACAAACGCGAATAAAATGAAAATCTATTTTTTAAATATTCTACTCCGGTATGCCCCCTTAAGGAAATACCATATTTCTTTACATATATGTTCATGGAAAGATGTGTTGAAAACGTGTACGTATAAAAATAACTTTATTTTTGGAAATGTCTAATTGTACTATTGACATCATTAGTTGTACTATAAACTAAGTCGTAAATGATAATTATGTAATTCAAACAGTTTTTAGTTAGGATTTAACCTCGCTTTGCTTCTCACTATTTATTTCAGACGCGATTTGTGTAAACAATAAATCCCAGTTCCACACTTCGTCTGGTTCACGTACTAATTTGTCTGGATACAATTTTTCCGTTAATAATGACAAGTTCACGTCGTCGAGCGACGATAGAGCTGTACTTTTGTATAGATCCGTGTCGAGCTCTTTGTACGTTTCCACCCGGTTCACTCCAACTCTGTAATAGAAAAATTTATCAAAATATTTACCTCCGTAAGATATTATTTTTTAAAGTTGTAAAGACAACTATGAATTGCGTAGTTTGTAGCTCCTAAAACTTATGTTAAAGACAAACGAAGAATGGAACTGTTACAATACAGATATAATTAAAATAAATTATGTATACCGACATGCGTATCATAGATGAAATATTCTTAATGACTTACAAATGTGTGTTTGCAATTTCGCTCAAGAAGTTATCCTCCTGAATCTCGTCCAAGTCCGGTATGACCGGTATTTCTGCAAGTAATTTGCGCTATCGTTGTACGTAAAACCGTAGGAAATAATATGATACCAATGTAACAAATTGAACAAATGAGGATCTTTATTTTATGTAAGAGATGAGCAAGAAGGGTAAACAAAAATTAATTTACCATCTTCTGGTTCATCTTTGTCCACCCCGCGAAACCGCTCCCTAAGGAATAATCTATTAGTGACTAGAGATGCCTGATTCGTTAGTTCTACCACAATTTACTCACTGTTCTATAATATTGATGGTGCTCTTCATCCTGTAAATAAAAAACGTTCCGATCAACAGTCTGATCAGAACAATCGATAGTTATCTTACGCACTGATCCGACGACTAATCCTCCCCCGAACTCTAGTCTTACGAATTAAATTCAAATTGCTTTCGGCTGCTTGCAAAACGTCAAAGCTTCCCATTTTAAAAACGATCAGGTTCCGTCAACGTACTTCCCGCCACTTTTAAATTCGTCAGCCCAGCCTGTCTTCCGCGAACGCGGCGGTGCCACGGGTTGATGGCCTCCGGCGATCGTCCTGGCCGACTGATCGGAAGACGGGGATATCGGACTGTCCAGGAATTCCTCGTCCGACTTGAGCTCCTCCTGCAGGTTACTAGAGTGTCCAGCTCTCCGGCCTAGGCGAGGTAGCAGCTGAGGATACCGAGATTTGATTATTTAGAGGGACATTCAACGAAGAGGAACCGACGAATGACGGCTGAATTATTCAACCGCGAACAGTAAAACAATGTAGATTAGAATCCTCCGAACGACAATGAGCCATTGATCCTGAATGTTCTCGTTCTCCACGGCTTATACCTTTTTCGAAGTAACTTCTAGCTCCATTCCCCAGTCCATGGTACTCTAAGTATAATTCACGGTAAACACCTATGGCTCCTAAGCACTAGTCGAAATTTTAGCGAAACGGAAAAGACAGAAAGACTTACCTTCTGTTTGTAAGCGGTATCCATGGCAACTCTCTTTCACTGGTTCTCCGAGCGTCGCTGCGCCGTCGCTGGTGCTTCGGTGTTGCTTTGGTGCTATAGACGCGGAGTGCTCCGGGCTGTCACGTGACTTCCTTCACTCGAACCGGTTTCGCATTCGAATAAGAACCGGGGAGGTAGGTGGGTACACCTCTGATTGTATCTCATTGTTAGAGCCAGGGCCGCTTTCATGAGCGAGGCAAACGGGGCGCAGATCAGGGGCCCCAAGAGATTTTCACGTGGATATAATATCAAAGATGATCAAAGGTTGTTGACACAATGATGTTGGAAGTACTCCGTGAGATTTCAGTTGTACGTTTTGCCATCTTCTTTGTGTTAGTAAAACTTTAAAGACGGAAAAGTTTCCAATGCGATCAGTTAAATGATGTCGGAATTTTCAATTTTATTCAAATTCTCTCGTCATTCCGCAAGCCACATAATTTGTCCAACAGAGGAAAAAGGTTTCTATCTTTTTACTGGAAAGCTCGCCATTTCATAAGAAAATCATCACTGAGTGAGTTTTGTACGTAATATAAACGAGTAAAAGTTCTGTGTAATTATATTAAAAATTCCCACATATGATGTGGTGCAAAATTATCGATTTTAAATATCATCCCTTGTACACATTCACCTGCGTTGACGTGCATCAACTTGTATAAAATTATATATAAATACTCTTGAAAATTATTTATTTGTATATTACAGTTAAAGGTTTTTAACACTGGATATGCCACATACATTAAAACATGTAATAATTTAATACTTCACTAGTATTTTTAATTGTTTCGAGTTAAAGCTACATTATTGTATATGCAGATGTTTGGTTCGTATTGTACTTTAGTAATGTTTCGTTTGATTCATCTGTCGTTGATATTCTTCTTCATCCGGGTTTTCCTTACATTGGTTGTCATTGTTGGGTGGTCGCACTTTGTTGAATCTGAAATATCAAACATAAGCACGTGACTTCAAATATTAAAAAATACTTAATATTTTCAGATAACGAGAAACGGCACTTTGATTCTCAATCGAAGCATATTACCCCTTCAGTTTAGTGAAAAAAAATATCTTCGAACCTCGAGAAATTCCCCTTGCAAAGCCTCCAAGGAAGGATATCGATTCTCTCGTGCAAAACTGCGGACACTTCCGGGCTGACGAGGTTTGGAGTTCCAGCACCGGAACCTCTGGTCAGGAGTTTCCTTTTTCCATCATAACAGCAGTGCTGGGCCGCCGCGCTGCCTCCACCTTGCACTAATAAGGACCGGATGCAATAGGTTGCTCCAGGTTTGTAGACGTCGAGTCTTTCCGCTTCGCCGCTGACATCTCGCCAGCGAAAATACCTCTCTTGTCCCTGGTCCCAAATTTTATCGTCGTAAAAAATACTGCTGGGATAGTGACAGGGACAGGCTGGCAACACGAGGGGTCCTGAAACACGACGGTTCTTGATCAATTCAATTTATGGCAATGTCGGAGTATAGAATGAACAAGCAAATAGTACTTCGTATGCCATTTCCTCTTTCCTGAGTGATTAAATTGTTCCGCACTTCGGGAAATTACAGGGTTTGAAATCGTGCTAATTGTTTGGTCGTTGAGGGAAGTTCGAAAAAATTGATCCTAATTGCATAAATATTATACTTGCTTTAAAGTTCTAGCAGGCTAGTCTGTATAAATTGAATTTTGTATCTTTTGTATTCTTTTATATCAAATTTCTGAACCGTTCTTTACATAAGTAGGGACCACAGAAGCGCGATCATAAATCCTACAGTTTCTCAAAGTTTGAAGCAATGTAATCGTTCACAAAGATTTGATTTCTTTTGAAATAAGTTATAGTAGACTATTATCTACGCGACACGAATTTTTTTTATCTCCTCAAAAACACTTGAAGGGGGTGCAAACGATCCCCAAAGATGGTTGATGAACTTCGCATAAGGAGAGGAGACACATGATATTACCCAAGAAGGCATCCTCCAGCGTGTCCTTACTGTCAAGCCACTTTTGGCAGAGGTCACCCTGAACGGAGTTGTCGAAATCGAGGTCTTGAAGTAGTTCCTGGTCACCATCATCTCTCGTCGCGTTTCTCAAGGTTTGAAACAACCTGGCCAACAGAGTGGCGACTCCTTGATGAAGAGTGATCCTATCGTCGATCGGCATGTAGACGGACGAGAGCACCGTGGTCCTGTCCAACGAGTCCTCATTCCGACTGTTTTCTACGTCGGCGGATTCCTTGGGGGCAGGTGCAGGGTTCACCCACGGTGAAACGCTCGGGTCTTCGAACACGTTTTCGTAATCGTATAAGTGGTAACTGCTTTCGTCGAAGTCCGTACGAACCGTCGAGTTCTTTCCGCTCTGCGGTCTCTGGGCCGTATTGTTAATCCTCGACACGTTCATTGCAATGGACTCTAGCTTTCCCAGGAAAAGCGGCGGCTCTCTAGCCACTGTAGTACCTTTGCCGGTGCAATTGCACCGCGGTTCGTCCGGTTCCCCCGGCTTCGCTTCTTCAGTCTTGGGTTTTACGATATCAGCTATCCTGAGTCGAGTGATCGACGTCCCTCTGCGTCCCTCGCCCAAAATTTCACCAATCTTATCCGGCGTTACTCGCCTCCCAAAGAAAACGCCATGGACGTTATTAACCGGATATGCGAACGAGGATCGGTCGGCCGTCGACGCCGCCGCCTCAATGTCCAGCAGTTCCAGGGTGCGATTTCTCACGAGGTACTCTTTCTCCAGGTTCCTACGCTCGTGGTGATCACGCTGACGGTGATGCCCCTTGACCGGCCTTTGGCCTCTCCTGCGCTGCGGTTTCCTCGCCTGCAGTCTCGTTAGCGACTCTCTTTTTCTCCCCCTTTTTCTCTTCCGGTCTCTCCCCGGTGCCCTAGCTCTGCTCCCGTCCATTCGCTTCCACCCCCCATCTCGGTCACGTTTCTTTTTCCGCTTCCCTTGATTCACTTCAAGTCGCCTTTTCACCTCCTGCAGATCCCACTTGCTATTTCTTCTTGCCTCAATTATTACACCCGACGTATTCCCGGGATCACTTAATTTCCTGGATACCAATTTTGTGCTCAGTGATTGTCCGGAATATTCGACTGAGTCTGTGGTCTTGATATCGAGGTCTTCATTCTGTGAACAGGAATCGGAAATATTCTTTTACTCCTCTAGTATTCAGCCATAAAACAATGATTATCGTAAATATTTAGTGAATATCCCGATTGGAAACGTATCGTATTTCTCTAAGAAGCTGATCTTTCAGACGTTTTAATACCGGTAGCCCTCATTTGGGACGCATTATCGAATCATATTGGAAGAAGTACGAGGCAATCAAGCCGTTTCAACACCGGTAGCTGCAGGCGCGTTGCACCGATGCGACGATGTAGACAAGGCGAGCGAACACCGATAAGATGCTTCCGACTTGAAAGGATACCTACTGCAGTGGTGGGAGATGCCGGGAGATGACAAGGGATGGGGGCCCTACGCCTCGAGTGATGGAATATTATTTCCTACTTCTGAGGAGCCGATTCCCGCCAGATTATTTCTCCTCCATTGGCGTAACCTCACAATATCTTTCATCAATATTTTATCAATCGGTTACTTAAACCTGAATTCTGAAACTTGTTTCGAATATTAGTTATACCAATACAGCTTGACAGTTAGTGACAATTGATACCTAATAGATATTCTGCAGATCTTGTATTTTTCATTTAGAAATCTGTCTAGAGTTATACATAGTTTATGGTTGATGGTTTTTTCTCCAAGAAATTATTGTTGCGAATAAATGGTAATTCAAACATGTTTTTTTCGGGAATTCTTATTCTTACACGACGAATATGAACAGAGCAGTCGCAATTCGACACGCATACTGTGGTCGCTATTGCCAATTTCGATACATTGCAATTGCGGAAACATTTATCCGCACGGGAAGATTGAATTGAAAATGAAACTCCATCCAGCCGATCCGAATAGGCGCGCCCATGAAAGATCTAAATCAAAGTTGGAGTGCCGCCTCCCAATTTGTAGCGCACCTGCCAGGGCAGCTACCGCGCACCTTTTACCTTTCCACCTTCTCCTTTTCCTTTTTCACCGAGTTATGTCGGCCGCAATAATTCTAACCTGCGTTCGACTCCGATTAACAAACCTCAACGTCACACAAACAAAATTATCCCTCGTTCCCGGGCGACTGGGCTTCTGCCATGCGAGTCACTTTTTTCGCCCTTAAGGTACGGTCATCGTTTCTCCATAACGAAGATCACGAGCCTCGCATTTTTGCTGTCGAGTGGTTTTATACATTTTTAGAACGCATTTAAATTTAGAAAAATTTTTCAGAATTGGATTCTCTTTCGGGGGTTTGTCCTACGGTAATAAATGTTTACCGTTTGTTTGGGAACCATAAACGTCGATAATTTCAATATAACGCTGAATTTCTTGGAGGATCGACGCAATTTGAAAAATTATTGCTCACGATGAAAGTCACTGGTCTTTTTCCTATCTTTTATTGGACAAAGGAGGCTACTGACTCCAAGTTCCGATAATAGAAAACTGCGTTGTATCAACCGTTGAAAATAGCAATGCTGTTAACTAACAGTCAACATCTACTCAAACTGCAGAGAGCTCGCGTTTCACACAGCTTGTACATATCTATTATATTCGTCGTCTTGTGGTTGTAAATACTATAAAGAATACTCGAATCTTGGCGACGGATCAAAAATGACGCACAATATTATATCGACTAAATACTCTGCGGAGCTTTCTCCGAATACTTACGTGTATCTGATAGTCTGTACCAATAACAGTCGAAAGAGTCACCAACAAAAGAGAAGAAACACAGATCACGTTGGGTGTCCTCATTTCTGTCCAGAATTACACAATGAACATTCATACGTAAGCTTCGCGAAACAACAAGTTCGTGATGTTATTGTAACAGTTCGCTTCTTCCGAGATTGTGCAGATGGGGTGTATCATCTGCGGAAAGCAGTAGTAACTAGCACGATAATTTGTATTCAACCCTCCTTCCCTACATGCTCTTCTCTTGGCACCCGGATGGATTCCACATCTTGAAATTTTGCACCCAGGGATGATGTAACGCAGCTGTCAAACGGCCAGATGATTCCATAATGTTTTCTTATTCGGAAACGAATTTCACAACTTATTTGACCGTGCGATGATCACGGCAAATATCAACGCATGTGAACCCATGTGGGATGGTGTGACTGGGTGTTACGGTGCGATCCCATTTGCCCCGGTGTTCACCAACGCGTCTGGTTCAACAGGAAGAAAACACGGAAACGACTCGAAGGCTCAAAGGCCGACTATACCACAGTAGTAAATGCGCCGAGGTCCCTTTTACTATGGTGGTTAAGGTACGCCGTGGTGTGCTGTGGTGGCAATGCCGAGTAGGGTGACTTGGCGGATTGTGAGTGGGCCGAGGACCGAGTGGGGTAGGTGAAGGTTGTGCGGGATCATGGTGCATCCTTGTGGTGCAGCGACAAAGAGGCTCACTTCCAAGTCCTCTTCTCCTTAACCATTAGGCCCCCACCCTTGCCACATCCCAGGTTCTTGCGCCTAGGCATCCTACGACGTGACATAATAACCAGGATGCTGTAAGTAACGAGCATTATTGCTACCTTTTATTCTTCTTCTGCTTAATTGTTTACCGACTTTGGTTTGTTTGGGAAATATGGTCCTAGACATGGTGTCCAGTAAAAATCCTTAACAAATTCAAGAACATTTCCAGGACATTGTTCGAGGATATTAATAATGGCGTATTTCCAGGACATAAGAAAAATTCAAGGATACTTTCCAGGACCTTTGAAAGACAAACAAAAGTCAAGAACATTTCGAGGACCAGTGGACACCACGTCAAAGAATTTGCCTATCGAATTCCACGACTCTGTCAAGTATATCAGAACTGTTTATTTCTTAAGAAACAAATCTTACGGATTTCTCTTATTTCTCGCCGATATCGTCCTGATTTTTCCAACGTCCCACTTTTCTGTATTCAGAGGGTTTCGTTACAGCTTGGAAACGCCCAAGTTTTTCATTTGGAACTGGATATTTTTTCGCGAGAGCATAAGGTAACGAGGGTAACGAATATCGGAGCTACTCAAATTTTCAAAAAGCAAAAAAACCCGCTGGTTCCAGTCTCTCAATTAAAAAGGATCGCAATTTGTGTAGCCGATTCGATCGGCCTCTAACTGTCTGTTAAAGGAAGAAGCGAATGCGCCGGACGCAGGTCGTGAGTATTGCCTCTGGTTCGATGAGCGCATGTTCCCGAGGGAGGAGGAGCCCGATGCGTGGAGATGAACGTGCACGGCGTAACCCAACGCAACGTACCGCAGCGAAACGCACCGCGGCACGCAACGGGGAGCGGATCACAACTGAGAGTAGCGGCGACATCAAACGGTCCCCGTCACTGTGGGCCGCCTCTCTAATAGACCCCTGGTTCTGATTTCTCTGCGGGCCCTCCTTCTCTAGTCGAGCTAGCAGGGATCCACCGACGAGTTTGTGGTTAGTAAGGAGCCACAGTTATCCTCTCCTAAGGGGATCGGACTCGAGGGAGGAGTCGCCTTTTCCTCTTCCTTTTCCATTTCTATATTTCTCTTTTCATTTCTCCTCTATTCATTTTCTATCTTCCTCTTACTCTCTTTCAGTATAATAATATCTCTAATTTTCGTCCTCGTAGTCGTTCCAAGTTAATCACCGATTAAAGGTGGGTATAACAAGACAGGAAATCATCCGATTCCTTTCACCCTTATATTGGGTACACTTCAATATTGTCTATAAAATAACAGAGGTTCCAAGTATTCGCAAAACTCTTTATTTTTCACCCCTCTGTACACGTGCTATAATCGCAGTTACCGCAGTGTCCAAATATAATATTTATAGAAAATTATGTTGTTATATATAAGTACATGAAGCGTGTGCACAAAAAGGTGCGAAAAGCCGTTCCAATATTGCAAGGATAACATTTATGTTAGAGAGGCTGTTCTTAAAAAGTATACAAGATTTTTTTTTCTTTTTTTTTTCTTAATAATAATCTAGTACAGTATACCTACAATTATTTTTTTCTACCTTCCATTTTTAGTTTCGTTAACGTTACCAGATCCACCGCCGTTTATTATAGATTACACACACTAACATTCGGTGGAAATGTACCTGACATTTATACATATATCTACAGTTATATTATTTTAAACCTCCCAATAAATTTTTTAGTGCGAACGATTTGAACGGCGGAATGAGGGGAAGTTATATAGTTATAATATTAGTTATTCTCTTTGATTCGTGAGTTTACAGTTAGTGGTGCGACCCGTATAACAAGCTTACTTAATTGCCAAAGCAATTGACGTTTATGACACAGTGCACGCGAGCCTCTAAATCACCTTCGCGTCCCGCGGCGGCGGCGGCGGCGGCGGCGGCCCGCGTCGAGCTGCGGGAATGCAGTGGAACGCGTCTTGGCTATTTTTAGCAGAACGGATTCGAAAATACACCTTCGCGATTTAAATATAGAAGAGATGTGCATTAGCGCGGAATTTGTGCGCCGACACGCGAATCGAATTAATTAATAAATTCCCGGTTATTGTGAGGTGCAGACCCAATTATCGACCCTTTTATTTACCAAAATTATATATTTACGGAACAAATTGTGTACACGTCGATGACTAAAACCAGTCGCTAAAGAGTTAAACACTAGATATTTATTTTCTGCTAATTTTAGGACTAAGGATCAAACGGATACAACCAAAAAGGGTCAATAATCAGGACACGATCAATAACTGGAACACCTATACCTTAATTCACTTCATGAAATAAGACTGAACGAAATAGGGCATAGTTCACAAATAGATGGATGCTGCAGGTTTGTAGAAAAAAAAAAAATGAACATCCAGGATCCGGACGCGTGCAAAACGAGAGGCGCAGGGCTGCAGGCGCCACTGGGATAAAGATATTCGGTCGCGGAATGCCAACCATTCCACGAGATTCCAAACGTGTTAACTTCCCCGTGTTGTTGTCATTGCGATGCGAGAAAAAAAGGAATTGAAAAAAAGAAAGAAAAATAAACTCTTTCGAAGTAAATAAGAAAAAGAATCATTTTTAGAAAACGCCAACGTGATGCGGGGGGGGGGGGGGGGGGGGAGAGCGCGTGTTGTAATATTTCACATCTCACCCTGCAGCTGCACGATGGCCAGTTCAAATTTCACACGTCTTCAGGAAGCTTCGTAAAAATCTATAAATATAACCGAATTCCAAATTCTTGGGCTAATTAATTATACGAAACACGCATAATTCGCTCGGCCATTCCAAGTACGATATATGTATAGGTAAAGTAGCGCTAACGAATTGAAATTGAAAGGAAAATACTGATCTACTGTTTCAATCAGTTTCTTTATTGTCATTTTCTTAGCCTATAGTTGCGTTATTCTACATATAAGAACTATAGTAATTAATGATATTATATAACGATACAGAAAATTATACGATATGTACACAGCTTCGTTTCAACTATAATTAATATAATTTAATATTCATCACTTATGTATATCACGTTAGAGATTTTACATCATAATAGTGTATACGGTATAGGCAAAGTAAAATGTCCCTAGAAATGTTATATACAATACATATAATATAACTACATTTACGGTTTGATCCCCCTTTTCTCTTTCCATTCCGACAACGACTCGAGGATTTAAAATAAATATGCAAGGATCAAAAGCACTCCACTCTTTCCCGGCCGCTAGTGACATCCGCACTGTTCCGCAACCATGTCCTGGTACAGTTTAAGGACGACGTTGTCGACGGAGTCGAAGTAGAGGAAACTGCTGCTGAGGAGTTTTGTCGGCACGCAGCAGGGCTGGTCGACGTCTTTCCCCTGTCTCAGCATGTGAACGATGCTCTGGACGGTCGCGTGGTTCGTCGGATGCTGGCCTTGGCTCAGGGGGAAGTTGCAGTGGCCCCTGCAGTGGTAAGCGGAGTAGCCTTCGGGGGCAATGATGTAGTCGGACCAGCCCATCTCCTCGAAATCGACGTAGAGCTCGTGCCTCGCGCATTCGGTCTTATTGCCGTTCGAATCCGGCGCCGAACGGGCTCGCCGACGTTTCAGGGTCGAGCTAGAAGGCGAGGAAGTCTTCAGCTTGTTCAGCTTCTTCCGCAGCATCGCGCGCTCGTAGATGTCCATCGAGCTCAGGGCTCCCGGGAGTTTCTTCGCCGTCGAGACGAACTTCTGGCTCTTCTTCGTCGAGGAAGAAGATGCTTCGCGTCGCTCGCGACCTCGTTCGTCCTTCGATTCTTCCTCCTCAAGGCTATTAGCCTTGTGGTCTTTGTAGACAGCGTCCACCTCTTCGGACGTTTCTTCTTCGAGGTCATTTGAGTACTTGTAATAGTGCGGAGTTATGTTCTCCCCCGTTGACGTCTCCTTACCGTCGTCGTCGAAGAGCACTAGGATCGGCTGCTTGCTGTGGTGGTAGTCGTTCCTTCGGCAGAAATTAACCGCCGCATCGTCGCCGAAGAGGTTTGACGCTGTCACCAACAGTCCGAGGTTCGGGGCTCCCGACATCCACGAAAGAACCGCCTGCTTCACGTTGAACACCTTAAACATTCAATCAACAGATCGTAAATCTTTGCGACTGCTGCGTCATACCGAATAATTTGAATTTCAGATCACGAGGATTCCTGTCGAAAGTAAAAAAAATTAATCACCTGCCAACCAGACGCGTGTGCTCCGACGTAATGGACGTTCAGGAGCTTGTGCAAGTCCGGAGTGTCCAGCTGGTGTTTATCCAGGACTTGGTAGACTCGGATCTGGGGGAGGAATGAAAACGTCAATCACTATATAGCTTCGATCGAGACAGGGTTTCTGATGCTTCGAGTAAACTCACGAGGTAGTACGGAGAGGAAAGAATCGCCGGATGCATATCTCTGAGCGGGGTTCTCTTCCGGTACAGATGCAGTTCCGCCTCTAAAACGGACTCGTTCATTTCCAGTCCGGAAATGTTGAAAAGATAATAGTGGGACATGGAACTATCTGTGGGATGGAATAATTCGAACTCGTTACTCATCGCACGTATCGTCGGTACAGTGCCGACGAGATGTGTTCACCAGCCTAATTACCTCGTTCAATGAAACTGCGCACAACCTTGGCGTTGTAGGGGTTCTTGCCACGTGTCACACCGCTGGGATCGGCGATCGTGTTGTAGAGTTCCAGCATAAACTGAGGTGGTATTTTGTGTCGGCTAGATCTGTCACTCGGTTCGGGTATGCCGAACATCTGTGTAACAATATAAAGTATATACATAAAAATTCGCGATGAGATGTGCATCGAGTGATCAAAATCATTTCCAAAGCAAATCACTGACCTGCTGCAGCTTCGTTAACGCTGCTTCCCGCTGTGAGTCTTGGATTTCGTCATCCGGAGGGTCTCCGGAGAAGGTAAGACCGAATTCTTGGTCGGAAGACCCGCTTCCTGCATCCGGTATTTCTGTGGGGTGGGCAAACACGTCGGCAAATAAGAGCAGCAAAAGGAAGATCCTTTTTTTCAACATCTCTTCCGCAGGCTAAACTGTAACTTGAATTAGTCTCCGTAGCGTTGATGGTTAGCGTAGCGAGTTGTCTGTATAATATACGTTTACGTTTGCAATCAATTAAGCTTGTCCTTTATCACAGTACAACCAACAAGCGCGTCTTCTTATTCTTCACTTCCTGGATCGACGACACTTTGCTTTATTGCGTTCTTAAGCGCGGCGGTGACTTGGAGTACAACCGAACTCCGCGTTTCGCGTTTCCGTCTGCGGCCGAAACGGAGGAATAAGGCACCCAGCGAGCGACAAAGTCCCACCGAAATGGTCCAAGCTTATGAGCAGAGATGCTAAATGGCATATGGGAGGGCTCTCGCTCCGGAGACACCTTTATCCTCCACTGGCTCGGTCGCCTTGCTTTGCCTTGCCTCACCTCGCCTCACCTCACCTCGCCTATCCTCACCTCAGATCCGTTGCGGTGTTCCCGCCTTCGTCTCTTCTGACCTGCACTAGAAGCGGCGGCATTTGCATCGCACTCGTAACCCAAACTCACGGATGCCTTTGCTTATTTTTGATTTTTTTTTTTTTTGATTTTTTGATATTTGTTTTTTATTTCTCACAAATCCCCACTTCGTGCTTGTAATCGGGGGGGGGGGGGCGAATCCCTCCACTACCGTCATCTGCGAATTAACCGTCTCACATTATCCGAAGTGTATCCTTAATCAACTGATGCAAGCATCGAGATTTCGACGATTATTATTGTGAATGAAATTGGAATATTTTTTTTCAAATGAATTGTTCTTCGTAGCTGTTCTACGTCGTCGAAATAAACACACAACGTTTATACTCTTTTTTTTTGTCAGTGTCAGGGTGATATCAGTTGAAATCAAAAACTGTAAACAACTCGTCGCATCGAATTGATATGACCATATATATACGCTATCGTGCAGTTCTTTGGCGTAATATCGTATCCGATCTAATTCTTCCGATCTCTCCAGAATCCAGAATCCAGATCGACGCGCATTAGGAGTCAGAAGCTCCGGATGACATTGCAGCTATTAAAAATTCCATGTTCCTAAATTCTCGGGGTTAGTAAGCGGCGAGATATGTGGAACGTTGTTATTTACGATCCCCGCCCCCGCGGTCAGCGCCGGATTTAACTTGGAGCCGCCTGTACTCCTGAACTTATTTGCCCCCCCCCCCCCCCCCCCCCGTCACTACCTAGTGATCTGTTTACTAATATGGGACTTTTTCAATCAGGATCGATCAATATTTGATAATTTGTATCACACATGCTCATAAGCAGTCATTTTATTCATCATTTTTCGATATAGCTGCATACATACAATAATAATAATGCCATCAATAATAATAATTCTGTTATGTTATAATCATAGTACAGTATAGTACATTTGCCGAGTGACTAGCAATGTCTTAAAATATTCTCGCTTTTTGCGCTGCGAAGTCGTTTATAATTTCCTCACAGTCCATATCTTTAAGAAGATTTTTTTCAATGCACAAAAGTGCAAGGGCATTAAGTCGCTTTTGAGAAAGGGATGCACGTAAATAAGATTTTACTCTTTTTAAAGTTGAGAAGGAACGTTCGCCTGAAAAATTGGTTGCTGGAGAGAAAAGAAATATTCGCACGGCTATTTCCACATTCGGATATTTCATTATTTAGCTGTGCATTACGGGTCCCTAATATCGGACACCCAATTTTTTCTCTGAATTTGACTATTTATACAAAACTTGTTCTGACGTGTTTTAGTGTTGTTCTACCATAGCTAACCAATCAAAAATACTCAAGTAGAAGAAAATGGTCCGAAGGAAATATAAACACTTCTCTGGCACCCTAGTTTTCGTTAATAAATAAAATCGTATTTTATTCTTAGCTTAATGTTATATACTAATTCCAAAAGTTCCAATATTGTTAAACATACTCCAAATATTATAAGAAAAATAAAAATGATTATTTTTCCACTCAAATGATGATTTTATTAACGAATAACCTTGGGTGTCCGGTACTGGAGGACTTCCCCCTATACTAGTGTTGCGGTTTAAAGGGCTACTCATGAATTCACTCCCATCCAAAATTCTCCAACGCCGCTATAAAAGTTTCACTTCAAAAAATTCATTCTACAAGTTGCATATGATTTTGATTTACGAAAAAAATTGAATTTCCAGCGCTCATTTTTGCCGCTCTTAGAAAATGCCGCTCTAGGCCCGGGCCTCTCGGGCCTATAGGTAAATCAGGCGCTGCTCGCGGTATAAATATTTTTCATCTACTTTCATCACGCTTTCAGGGAATCCGCACGGGAATCCCCGCTAGTTTAATTAACCGTTACTCGTAATCGTGAAATGTTCCGATCCCAGCAAGGTCCAATTTCCAGGTTCAACCGTAGAAAACATTATAGATATGATTACCACGGTTCTCGTCGTTTAGGGTTTCTATTGTCGAACTGCAAATTGGCTGACTAACAATAAGCTACAAAAAAAAAAAAAAAAAAAAACGAGTCGACAATCGCATAATTTCGCGCAGCGAAAAATATACTTTGCCTTCCAGTAGCTGTCTGCTAACCAGCAATGTGAGTTTCAATCCTGTAATATTTTTCGCCCACGTCGTGAGGATGATCTCAATTGGTTAGTTTATCACTTCCTTTCGGGTAACAAAGCGAGTCGAATGATAATATCGTTTACTCAGGGGAATTGGCAGATAACTGTGCGATGAATCGTGTGTGCACCATAACCGTGTATAAATTTCGGTTTATTTCAATTATACCTACATATAGTCAAACAGATTGCCCACCGCGTCATAATTACACCTTATGCCAATTTTTGTAGACATATACCTACGTTAGTTTAGTATTCATTGCGGAACTGACCTTCCAATATTATGCGACTTGCCGCATTTGCTTGCCGTGCTGATTCACTTGGAACTTATATGGATATTTTGAATCGTAAGGAATTTCATCTATGTGTCACACCTTGAACGAACTTGAAATTATGAGTTAGAATTCCAAACCGAGTTCTCTGATGTTGAGCATTATAATATATTCATGCAGGAATTGGTTGTTTTTCTTTTAATTCTTAATCTATCTTGATTTTAGTCTTAATTTATGGAAATTTATGGGGAAAGGATAAAATAGCATGATATAAAAATTTAGAAATTTATTATTCAAAACTGATAGACATAATGCGTGCACTGTCTGCGTAGAATATGAACGATGATGTAATAATTACCAGATAATATCTCACGCTTGTTGATGACAATGATAAAAAAAATGTTTTATATGAACCTTGACATTGTATACATATACATATAATAATACGTGCTGCCCAAAAGTTAGTGAAAATGACAAGTTCAAAAACTTATATACTGGCAGGTGGTTTAGTAATATATTTGTAATTCGCTGTAAAAATTAAGGGAGGGTGAGACAGAACTGGTTGTCTTAAAAGGTGTTCCTTGTCACGGTGAGAAAGACAAAACTATGTACGCCACGTGACTCCGCTGAAAACGATAAAAACCGGAAGGGTGGGGCTGAACCGGCCACCCCAAAAATTTATTGAAATGCAAATAGTGTGTAATAAAGAAAAATTGGTAAAATTTTTGTGATTAACAAATCAGCTATTAATGTTTATTTGAAACGCAAAAATGGCATCATATAAGTACGATGGGGAGCACAGACCCGACCTTTCCTTTTTTTCAACGGAGACACTTTCGACTTCGTTTCGTGTTTTTCGTCTTTGCCCGAAATGCTTGTTGATCATTTTTTATGGGGTGGCCAGTGCAATCCTACCTTTGCTCAATCATAAATTTCTTTTCGTCGCATCTTTCTGTAGACTTGAAGTTGGTCTCCAATTATTTCCGAGGTGATGAAGAAGAAGCAATAACATATTTAGACACAAGCACACTGTGTGATCGCGATTATTTCTCTCATTGCGCCTCTCCGAGATCTAGGTAGAGATTAATAACAAAAGTTTGCGTTGGATTATATAAATTATCTTTGTT
Source organism: Diprion similis (assembly GCF_021155765.1). NCBI lineage: Eukaryota > Metazoa > Arthropoda > Insecta > Hymenoptera > Diprionidae > Diprion > Diprion similis. Next base: position 24,555,510 of record NC_060110.1, read on the forward strand.
TGGTGAAAAAGTAAAAATGTCTGACAATGCAGGAATACTTCACCTATACTCGTGAATTTTAAATCTGGCCGGAGTGCAAGAATGCTGCTTTGAATATAGACCCGCGAGACACCTGGACGGGTCTTTCTTGTCCCGCAGCATACAAGTCTCAGTCTCCTTCCCTGCACAAGCACCAACGCACTGACCGACGTCGATAGCCTGTTACATGATCGCAAAGGATTTATCAAAGTCCGGAAGGAGCACGTCAATGCCAATGTCAAGTCAATAAAAGGAATAAAACATCGATGGGTGAAAGCATTCCAGTAAAAAGAATATTCGCTCCTTTCAAAGTCTGTTTTAGGCATCTAAAGCGATTTGAAGTAGTATCTGCACGTGCACTGTAACAGTAATGCAGACGTAAAAGTCCATATTCTCACCCTAACGAGAGGCCTGACCTCCGCAGAGTTTGTCCCGTTTTTTATTTCAATCTCGCTAAAGTCCAAGACAGTCTCGATGTGAGTCATCCTGTAGCAATCACCGCTGCATCCGCACGCCTCGATCACTTGATGAACTTCGTCACCTGGAAATAAGGAAAAGTTCCAGAGAAGAGATTCGTAAGCTCACACGAATTCGAGAACGAGAATTTGATGATCGTATAGAAAAACTGTTCAACTCGACTTACCATTCGGACCGACAATGCTGATTGTTCTGTTTCTCAAAGGCTTACACCCAAAGCCCCTGCTCGAACAGCGTCCCATGCACATACCCACGTCCATATCAGCTTGATGGGGTGTTCCGGGATAAACGACGTGAGTGTAGGGTTCTCTGGTGCAGGATTGCTTGGGTGTACAATCGCAGGAATCGACGGCTTCGATGATGCGGACGCCCTGGAGGGTGGAAACCCTCTCGAGCCTGGCCGCGTTCGGACGGCAGTGCCAATCGACGGGACATCTCTGGAAGACGGTAATAATTTATTTATCACCTTGGATTGTGCAGCGAGGAATCCCCTGAAGTACGAAAGGCGCGAGTCTCGACGTTCTTGAACCCAAGAAGGAGGTCGGCAGAGTTATGGGCGATATCTGTTGGGGTATATCTTAACGCGATTCTGAATTTAGTGTCAGGCTGGCGCCCCCACGTCGGAGCGCTGACCCCCGGTGATCCGACCTTCCAAGGACGCCAAACAGAACGCCGCATGCAGTCCTGATCCGCATCCACGGCGTGGGCGGCACGACGCTTCGACGCGATTGCATCACGTGACCAAAATAGCCTTTGAAAACATCGGGATATCTCTCCCGCAGGATCTCTCCCTGTCCACTCGGCACCGTCTCGCCCTTATCTCATCCCATTTCACTTCACGAACGGGTTCGATTGGCTCGTTGCTCTTTCGATAAACGGAACGCAACGACCGGTCGTTGATTTTAAGCTCGCCTCATCGCCCGATAACCGTTGCTTACACTATACGAAGTTTGTTACGATCTTCCTCAATCGAATTACACACTTTCAGTATCACTGCCAGAATGCCTATTTTCAGCAACGGGCAGTGATTGGAAAGAAGTGACTTGTGTAGAGGATTGCGAACAATTTTACGACATGATGTGTTCCAAGGTTCGCATTTTTCTCCGTAATTTCATACTTAGAAATCTGCATTGATCGGGTGAACGTGAAGGTTCGTGAAAAAGTGAATCGAGAAGATGACGGTTTACATCCGTGTGCACTTGAGTCTCTGGACTCGTTGCGAAGAATAGTGAAATCGATACAGTGTGAAACGCCATGAGAAGACCGGGCTGTTCATGGTTCGAAGAGTTGTACGTCAGAACGGTGGACAATTTTTTCGGAACAAATGTCGGAGAAATACTTGCAGATACAACGTCCGCAGTATAGGTATAGGTATACCTATATAATAAGAGGACATCTGAAAAGTTTTTTACCAGGACAAAGCGTGGATCGCGTGATGAAATTCCGAAGGCGAATTTCAATCCCCCCCCCCCCCCCCCTGAGGAAGACGATCGTTGTCGACGAGGGTGAAATACTTGGGAGGATCGAGTCCAGCTGAGAAAGGCAGCCTGGCGTGTTTTTGTGCAGTAGGTACGCATCTTTCGCGTCTTTCGCATCCTCCGTTTTCATACATACCTACATACGTACATACATGCATGTGTACATAAGTATATCCTTTTGGCGATGACTCACGAGCTCGTGCAAGTCCGGTTGGGACCCGCATTCTTTCGCCAGTGATCTTGCTTTATGGAAACTGCAGTATAGTGTAACCTTACCTGGATGTAGGTACAAGATACCGCGTCTACTTTTCAAGAATACCTCGTTACTTTTTCAAGCGATATATACTTATTTTCAATATCTATATAAAATATTTGCAAACTGTAAGAATTGAGTTGATAGAGCGAAGGAAAAATAAATACCCAGAAGAAGAAGAAAAAGGGGGTGGTCTTACAGCTTTGCTCCCTTGCACGTTAGTTCGCACCTTTTTCCAGGTAGAGAAGTAAGTACCTCGATCCAGGCACGAAAGGTATACACAAATATGACAAGTAACGGAAGAATTTGTTTGTCGTTTACCTGAATCGCCGGTCGACCGGGGTCCCCTGGGTCGTTCACAACGTGCCGAGGGCAAAGCCTACGGCAGTGACCAACGTCGACCTGAATCATTTGGCCGGACATACCTGTGGACAGACATTTGATCAGAGGATTCCAGGAAGATGGGAGTTTTAACCGGAACGAATCTCAGCCAAACATTAAGAGTCGTCAAAATGATGTATTATGATGACGTTAAATTAGCTAATTCACGAATCTTTTCATTGATATGTATCGTATAACTGTACCGCCAGTCAAATTGGCATATGGAATGCCTCGTACCGATACTCTCTGCGCGCAACTTTTCGCCAGGAGTGAATTCAATCGGAATCTGGTTATTCAACCGCACGTTGCGAGATATGTGAAAGATTTTTATAGACGTGGTATACATATATATACCTATATATGTATATCAGCGGTGCCTGTTGATCGTTCTGCAGAAAACAAATTTGAGTTGTGACGCGCGTTAAATTAGATGCCGCGATCACGCGGACGGAGATCATCGTGTCGGTAATGTAACTCTGCTATTTTTGGTACCGATGAGCGGCTACAGCTCGGCAGCCACTAGGTGCTAGGGTGGGCGGTTCACGAAGTAACTTCGTGGGGCGGTTATAGAATACATGCTCGTGCTTCACGCGACCACGAGGTATCGACGTGACCCGTTCGGCTAATCCGCGATGTCCAGGTTGCATTCTTTATCGGGTCTTGCTATACACGAAAGTCTGGTGAAAATTTCTACTTCTCCGAATTTTTAAGTAAATTGGAAAATTTCGTATTATTACGTTCAAAAGTTGTAAATATCCATAGTTTTTTTTTTTGTGAAGAATTGTTGATTTTTTTTCAAAATTTTAGTACCTTGTACATTTTTTTACTGAAATGATACATATTTTCATGAAAATCTGCAAGTTTTTTTTTAAGAGACTATGAATATTTACAATTTTTTACGAACACAATTTTTGTACGAAATGTCCTAATTTCCTTGAACATTCTCGTAGACAATCGTAAAAATCATTTTCACCAGGGCAAGCAGCCACGCCGCCGAAACTCGATCATGCAGCAAATCGCGCTTGTAGAAAGAATTCTACAATTCTATAATATTGTCACGTTACGATAGGAAATGCAAAAATCGTTACTGAGGGTTGCGATATTGGAATTCGTCAAATCCGTCTTTTGTCTGTCGCTGATTGCTTTTGAATCACTCTATATTAATGCTGCACATCAACCGGAAGGTCTGTCTGTGTTAGACCCCTATTTACGCGCGTGTGTCAATTGCTTAAACGTTCTCAGGCGTGATTGCATGGTGTAAGTTTCGTAAGATGCATGTGTATGTTTGCTCTGCGCAATGCAAGTGAAATTTATAAAACGAATGTATAGAATAATGTACGCTTCTTTGCATTCCTTCACTGTTATATCGAGTATTTATTCTTCCGTTGGTCCCTCTTCTCCTTCCTCGAGGAAAGCTATCAAGCGTTGTTCAACTCACCGTGGCCCACTTCGATCGTTCTTTCATGTTTCACGCAGCAGAGATGCTGCGGCTGCGGCTGCTCTTGATTTGCCAAGTCGCTAGCTTCAGTGGTCCTTATCACTTCTTTTGCGGGGGATTCGTTTTCCACCTCGTTTGCTGAAAGTATAAAGTCAACGTTTGCAAATTAGAATTAAAAACTGTTAAAATTATAGTTCTCTTCTAATCTTTCAAGAGGCAAATATGTTTCTTGTGAGGATTATTGTGCATTCCGTTATTTTGACGCTTGAAAATTGTGGCGAAAACCATAAGAATCCAGACGCCTTATTAGTGGCGAACAGTTGATTGCAGCCCTAGTTAATTCATAGCTCACAATCAGCTCAGTTCTAATTTAACTTCGTCCGTTGTCTGAACAAATAAAATACCTCGAAGCTCGTTTTGCCGTCCGCTGCCAATGAAGACGTCATTCAGTTCGATTGTCTAAATGAACTGCGAGTTAAAACTGGGTAGAACTGCCATTCGATCGAGAGAATTTTAGATGGGTCAGCACTTTACCTTTTCCCCTGATTTATCGCTCAGGCAATCAACGTAGTGTCATTGCACTAGTTCAACTTTAGCGACACGTTGTGTGGAAGGGGAAAGAGTCGAAAGAGATTTACAAGTAGTTTTTGATTCCAAAAAAATGGATTTGGAAAAAATGAGCCGTGAATAATAAATATACCGATGCACACGTTGGTTTTTGATATCACGGCTATGAATAGTATTATCAATTTACTCTACAACAATCATGGCAACTAATGACTTATAAGTCTGGGTTTGTCAATTTTTCGCTCAGAATGTTGACACGTGAAGGATTTTGTGCTCATCAGATTAGCAAAAAATGTATCGATGGATGAGATGCCAAAAGATTTTTAAGTATTTTAGCAGCAAGTGATATTATTTGAAAAATTCAATTGAAAAAGAAAATTCTGATTTGTAGACCAGTAGACAAATTTTTTTAACGAGCCTACAACATGTGGAGCTGGGTTGTCTTAAGGTATGGTAAATGGAAAAAATGTATCCTTAGTAGGTGTTCCCACCTCCAAGGTCTTGCCTACCTAAGCAAACATTTCCAAGATAAACCAGGGTGAAGCCGCCAAGGACGATCCACCATCCCCTCGTGCTCCTCATGGGTCCGACCGCGTGTTTGAGATCTGGAAGGCAAGTAAATATCTTTCTGTGTTCTTCGGTTTTGCCTTAGGGTTCCGGTTTCCTGCACGTTTATCTCATTCCGTGCGTCTCTAGGTCCCAACACCGCCAGCTCCCTTTTCCCCGATTATTCGTTCACTCGATCAGTGAACGCAATATTTGCAGAGATGTCCACCAGTCACACGCCCTATCGATACACAATACGGTTTACGATGGCCGATGGCCCACGCAGGTTGCAATCTCAGGACAGACTGGACAGTGCTGGGTCGCTGGTTGCGATGAGGAGACCGCTGCTGACAGGACTGTCTATTAATCTCGATCACCCGTCGCCCGTTCTCGCGGTGAAGGTTTGTTCCTCCGTTCGTCAGACGACAGATTTGCAGATTTTAATTACCTTCGGGATCGCCGTCCCGTCGTTCCGCTCTCCCTCCCTCCCTCCTTGCCTGCCTGCCTGTCTGCCCGTCCTTCTCTGAAACCTCCAGAAGATCAGCAGAGATCCTTAGGCCCCAGTCGTTTGTGCCGCTGACAGATTGATGGAAGAGACGGACATAGAAAGAGATAGAGGAGGGTAGGACGTGAGGAGTGACAAAGATGCACAAAGAGGCACAAAGAACCTGCCGAACCTGGAGGAGCTGGACCGCGCTTAAGACTCCCGGTTCTGCTTTTATTTTAAATCGCTTCGACGCCGAATGCGATTTCACTGTACCTACATAGCTCGTATGTACACCTTTACCTCTGCACGTTACACACTTGCTATGGAGTCGAGTGATCCAGAACGCTGTATGTCTATTCGACGTCACAAATCACACGGTGTCAATTATCTTCCTGATATCGCAGGTGGCCGATCGAATGATTGGAACCGATCTCTCGGGCATAAACGGCTCTTTGTAATTCCTCTCTTGGCTTGCGATGCCATTATTTCAACAGTGTTCATGGCGGGAGCAGGCTTGAAAGGTTTGTAACCAACACGATTGCGTCATTGCTCGCCCCAATGCATCGTAATGAATGTATTTCAATTGAAAAATGCGACAGTCTACCGCAAATTGGTGATTCAATAAATTTTTAAAGTACATTGCAATCAAACCCTGCCTTTTAGCTGAACGTATATCAATTGGAGGAAGGTTTAAACTAATGGTCCAGCATTGCTCGTATCATTTGACAATTCGATTGTACCACAACATGGCTTTATAATGGCCAACATCAGATCAAAAATAGAACTGATACTAATAAACCTTGTATATTATCACAGGTCTCTACTATTATTGATTGAGTATAGTCGAGTTCATTACGGTAATAATTACTTAGAATTATTCATTTCAATAGAATTTATTATTAGAGTCTTATGAGATGTTTGACAACGCATAGTCTGCAAAATGTTAAAAGTATAAGAATTGATTGACACTTCTCGGAATAAACGATTGTGTAACAACGATATAGCACTCGAAAGGATTCTGCATTATCGCATATACATAAGTAGAATTAGTATTTGTGTAAAGCATCTCAAATCTATTTAAACAAAATCAGCTATAAGCAATGCATCGATGATGGAGAATTTGGTATTTTTTATACGTAGGACTTATCAAATAATTACTGTTCCCTAATTGCTCTATACTCTTGACAATACTTGACAACTGTACGGTCGTAATTTTGGTATCGTATTTGATTGGTTTGTTTTTTGATTTTGTGTGTGTATTGATGACAAAATGTGTGGCCGAGAGATAATATTTTTATTCACATTCTAAAACTTCAAGCTACATTCCAAAAATGACTAAAAATTATTCACGTTACTTCAATTTCAAATAGTTATTGAATTTTCGATGCGCTCATTCTCGTTAAAGATTTTGAGAAATTCTAGTGGTGCACTACACGCGATCGATTTATCCTGGATGAATTATCAGAATCCACATGTGTTGATTATATCGAAACGTTTAAGCAAGCTGTAATTTTTACCATCTCACCCGTTGCATTCGATAATAATTCATACTTGGAATAGGGTATTTCTGCCTGCATGAATGCAACCTGCACTACGTTTTGTAATGCCAAATAGTTGGTCCGTAGGCGTAAATACGAAACCAGGTCTGCCGTTTATTAGCTCTTTCCGATTTACCCGACGATATGATTGGCCGTCAAATTGGGGCTGCTCACACTCTGTAAGAAAATAATGCGCCCACAGTCATGCGTCCATGTGCTCATCATGCGTCGCGAATTTCTTGTAGAAATCCGGCATGACAACGTAACCTCGAAATGTCACCCAAGTCGAAGAAGGGCTCGGCGCTTTGGTACTCGTGCGAGAAATGCGAAGCGGTTTTAGCCCAAAAAGATATCACCGTCCACGAAGAAAATTGCCCACCATGTGCGAAAGATTGGAGTCACAACTATATTCGACATGGTGTTTTGTACAGCAACGTCGAAGTCTACAAATCACAAGGTAAGCGAGTATTTGAGGTTATGCTTGTGTTGACAAGAGTACTGACTCTGAAACGGTTTTCAAAAACTTTCAATTTTATATACCACTTATCTTTACATTCTAGAACCGCCAAAGAATATTTCTACCCGTGAATTAAATGACATGGTTTTCGTGGCTCCGTCGGCTATGCAGTTGTGTAAAATCGCTATTGGTGATCCAGTTGTTCTGAATGTTGGAGAAAATACATCTGTCAAAATTGCTTGGCCAACTAGCGAAAAGAGTCTGACCAGCGTCTGCTTGACAAGGCAAGGTAGGTTTCACAGCGCGCACACTGGTTGAGTAATGTGGCTTTTCCTATACTCTTTTGAAAACCTTTTGCCTTCTTTGTTCAGCCATCGACTTGAATAAGCTTGAAGGGCGTGTCAAAATCGCAAAGCTTACATCAGATGTTGGTCTGGCCACCACAATCAGTATCGAGTATGTTGGCAAACAAAAATTGCCGGAAGTCACGACAGAGTGGGATATATTGATAAAAAATTATCACGAAAGAAAAATATTTACCGTTGGAAACAGAATATGTGTGCCTTATTATGGGAAGAAATTGATCTATAAAATTTTGGACATTAATAGTGAAAAGTTGACTGCTGATAATCGGGTCACAGAACCAGTACCCAGAAAATTAGAGGAGCATTTTGATGATCTGAACTTATCGGAAAGCATTTCAGATAAGGTAATATTTTACAAAGCTCTTTACTCAACAAAATGGACAACTGTGAACAGCAAAGTAGAGGAGAAAGATCCTGAGACCAGCAGGTTTGTCAAATCATCTGATATAGCTGGTTATGACGATTTAATAGCCGAAGTGAAACATGTAACTGATGTAGCCCTTGGAAAATATACAATGATGAAAGGTTTTGACGTAACGAGGGGCATCATACTGTACGGAACGCTGGGCGTTGGGAAATCGTTGATAGCGAAAGCGGTAATGGCTGAATCTGGTGCACACATATTGATAGTGAACAATTCAGAAATTTACAGCAAGTACGTAGGTGAGACAGAGGTCAAGTTGAGAGAGATATTTGCGGAGGCTAGAAGAAATGCTCCGAGTATAATTTTTATAGATGATATTGACAATATGTGTGGGAAAAAAAACAAATCCAGTAGCGATCAAGAGAAGAGGGTACTGTCGACGCTGTTGGCGCTGTTTGATGAGCTTCAAAGTTCAAATGCCAATATTCTAGTCATGGCTACAAGTTCCCAGCCGCATGCTTTGGATCCTGCGCTGCGCAGACATGGCAGAATTGACAAGGAGTTCGAGGTAGCCGTGCCTACACAAAGAATGCGTAAAGAAATTTTACTCAAATTATTATCCAAAATCCCCAATGATCTCAGTGATTCAAATATTGGTGAAATTTCTTTCGTCACGCATGGATTTGTCGCAGCAGATCTCTTTAGCCTCTGTTCTAGGGCGACGATGCATGCGATGAAGCATTGGAGAACATCTGAGACATATTCAAATGAAAAAGATGTTCAAATGAACTTGATCATGGAGAATTTTAATTACGCCTTAACGATGGTCTCACCATCGGCGATGAAAGAAGTCCTCGTTGAAGTGCCAAATGTAAAATGGTCGGATATAGGTGGGCAAAAAGATCTGAAGCTAAAATTACAGCAAGCCGTTGAATGGCCCCTGATGCATCCAGAAGCATTCGTTAGATTGGGGATAACTCCACCCAGAGGCGTTCTCATGTTTGGCCCACCTGGTTGTTCGAAGACAATGATCGCCAAAGCACTTGCCACAGAAAGTCAGCTGAATTTTCTAAATATAAAGGTAGCTACTTTTATTTTCTTAAGGATAAATAGCATTTCAGCTAGTATCCAATATAGTTATTAACTAAGGTATCTGTTTCTTTTAGGGACCAGAATTGTTTTCTAAGTGGGTGGGGGAGTCAGAAAGGGCAGTGAGGGAGGTTTTCAGAAAAGCTAGACAAGTCGCACCGTCTATTATTTTCATCGATGAGATTGATGCCATTGGAGGTGAAAGGGCATCTGGTAGCAGTACTGGTAGTAATGTCCAGGAGCGTGTCTTAGCTCAATTATTAACTGAGCTTGACGGCGTCACTGAGTTGGGTAACGTCACTCTGGTAGCGGCCACTAACAGGCCAGACAGAATTGATAAGGTGAGACTTGAATTGATTGGACAATTGCAATGCAGTATTATTCACTTCCAGTTTAATGGATATGACCTATATATAAAAGGCGCACGTTGAAAAAAAAATCTATAAAACGAAGAGTTCAAATTTAGTTAAAAAATTATGCATAATAATTAAGATTGTTTTTTATTAGGCACTGCTTCGACCTGGACGTCTAGACAGAATAGTGTACGTTCCATTGCCGGATTCGGAAACGAGACAGGAAATATTTGACATTAAACTTCGTAAGATGCCGGTTTCTACTGATGTAGATATAAATGATCTGGTCTATTTGACGGAGGGTTATTCAGGTGCAGAAGTTCAGGCAATCTGTCATGAAGCGGCAATGAAAGCTCTTGAGGAAAATTTGAATGCCACTGTGATTACCAAAGAACATTTCAAAGCAGCCTTATCTATGGTTACCCCGAGAACGCCTGCCTCGTTAATTAAATTGTACGAAGATTATTTGATTAAAAACTGACTCAATATAAATCTTTCGCCAATGTTTAATAACCCTATATCCTCAAGTGTATTTGGTATATAATATTGAGAGAAGTGTGTAGTGCGTAGCCGTACGTTCCTCGTGTACATACCATTGGCGTGCGCCTGCACATACACAACTCAAGTAACGCAGACGCAGTCTAACTGCATATCATTCAGGCGCACATTCACTTTTAATACTACTGGAGGTAGCTTCGCATGTACAGAAAGTGTAGCAAAGGAGTAGGAGTAAGGGGTATATGCTGGTTATAATCTGTCTCTCTTGCTCTACCCGATTGACCGGGACGTTTTCTCGCAGCCAATCAAATGCAGAGTGCGAGAGACGAAATATCCAAATATATATATGTATGTATATGTATATATATATATATATATATATATGTATCTCTTATCCTGGGATGGGTAACTTCCTCGATGGGTAACAAATTCGATACGTTGCTCGAAAACTATGGTTCAGTGAATTCAGTGATTCGGATTCAGCGTAATCGATTCCTCTCGCAAAATTACGTCGATATACTGCATCCAACAATTGTTTCCAGCATTTTTCAAAGTGATAAAAACATACACCAAAAATCCAAATGGGTTTGCCTTGCTTTTTTTTTAATTCACAAATTTTTCGTCTCGGAATCGATTAGTATGACCCCTTCCGGAGTAAATCGACCCCCAGGAACTCAAAAAACACATGAAAAAGAACGTAGGACCAACAGCAGAGAAATGAGGACGGAAATAAGCAGTTTTTTGCCCGTAACTTCTGAGGCGTTGCTCGCAGCGTATTGGGACTGCGCTCAATCGATTCCTCTCGCGAAATTACGTCGGAATAGTGTCTGGAAGAGATAATCGTAGCACTTTTCAATCCCGTCAAAATTTTGGCCAAAAATCCAAAGGGGTTTGCCTTGCTTTTTTTTGAGACACAAGTTTTTCGTCTCAGAATCGATTAGTATGACCCTTTCTAGAGTGATTGGACCACCAGGAACTCAGAAAACGCATGAAAAAGAGCGTAGGACCAACAGCAGAGAAATGACGATAGAAATCACCAGTTTTTCGGCTGTAACTTTTCAGGCGCTGCTCGCAGCGCATTGGGACGACGGTCAATCGATTTCTCTCGCAAAATGACGTCAAAATAGTGCCTTAGGGAATTAATTGCAACACTTTAAAAAATCGTCAAAATTTGGGCCAAAAATCCAAAGGGGTTAGCCTTAGTTTTTTCCTCATTTCCGGAGCCGAAAATTTTTCGTTTCGGAGTCGATTTCTATCACCCCTTCCGGAGTAAATCGACCCCCAGGAACTCAAAAAACACATAAAAAAGAACGTAGGACCAACAGCAGAGAAATAAGGACGAAAATAAGCAGTTTTTTGCCTGTAACTTCTCAGGCGTTGCTCGCAGCGTATTGGGACTGCGCTTAATCGATTCCTCTCGCAAAATTACGTCGGAATAGTGCCTGGAAGAAATAATCGTAGCACTTTTCAATCCCGTCGAAATTTTGGCCAAAAATCCAAAGGGGTTAGCCTTAGTTTTTTCCTCAATTCCGGAGTCGAAAATTTTTCGTTTCGGAATCGATTTGTATGACCCCTTCCGGAGTAAATCGACCCCCAGGAACTCAAAAAACACATGAAAAAGAACGTAGGACCAACAGCAGAGGAATGAGAACAAAAATAAGCAGTTTTTTGCCTGTCACTTCTGAGGCGTTGCTCGCAGCGTATTGAGACTGCGCTCAATCGATTCCTCTCGCAAAATTACGTCGGAATAGTGCCTGGAAGAAATAATCGTAGCACTTTTCAATCCCGTCGAAATTTTGGCCAAAAATCCAAAGGGGTTTGCCTTGCTTTTTTTTGAGACACAAGTTTTTCGTCTCAGAATCGATTAGTATGACCCTTTCTAGAGTGATTGGACCACCAGGAACTCAGAAAACGCATGAAAAAGAGCGTAGGACCAACAGCAGAGAAATGACGATAGAAATCTCCAGTTTTTCGGCTGTAACTTTTCAGGCGCTGCTCGCAGCGCATTGGGACTACGGCAATCGATTTCTCTCGCAAAATGACGTCAAAATAGTGCCTTAGGGAATTAATTGCAACACTTTAAAAAATCGTCAAAATTTGGGCCAAAAATCCAAAGGGGTTAGCCTTAGTTTTTTCCTCATTTCCGGAGCCGTAAATTTTTCGTTTCGGAGTCGATTTCTATGACCCCTTCCGGAGTAAATCGACCCCCAGGAACTCAAAAAACTCATGAAAAAGAACGTAGGACCAACAGCAGAGAAATAAGGACGAAAATAAGCAGTTTTTTGCCTGTAACTTCTCAGGCGTTGCTCGCAGCGTATTGGGACTGCGCTTAATCGATTCCTCTCGCAAAATGGCGTCAGAATAGTGCCTGGAAGAAATAATCGTAGCACTTTTGAATCCCGTCGAAATTTTGGCCAAAAATCCAAAGGGGTTAGCCTTAGTTTTTTCCTCATTTCCGGAGCCGGAAATTTTTCGTTTCGGAATCGATTTGTATGACCCCTTTCGAAGTAAATCGACCCCCAGGAACTCAAAAAACACATGAAAAAGAACGTAGGACCAACAGCAGAGAAATGAGGACGAAAATAAGCAGTTTTTTGCCCGTAACTTCTGAGGCGTGGCTCGCAGCGTATTGGGACTGCGCTCAATCGATTCCTCTCGCAAAATTGCGTCGAAATAGTGCCTGGAAGAAATAATCGTAGCACTTTCCAATCCCGTCGAAATTTTGGCCAAAAATCCAAAGGGGTTAGCCTTAGTTTTTTCCTCATTTCCGGAGTCGAAAATTTTTCGTTTCGGAATCGATTTGTATGACCCCTTCCGGAGTGAATCGACCCCCAGGAACTCAAAAAACACATGAAAAAGAACGTAGGACCAACAGCAGAGAAATGAGGACGAAAATAAGCAGTTTTTTGCCCGTAACTTCTGAGGCGTTGCTCGCAGCGTATTGGGACTGCGCTTAATCGATTCCTCTGGCAAAATTACGTCGGAATAGTGCCTGGAAGATATAATCGTGGCACTTTTCAATCCCGTCGAAATTTTGGCCAAAAATCCAAAGGGGTTAGCCTTAGTTTTTTCCTCATTTCCGGAGTCGAAAAGTTTTCGTTTCGGAATCGATTTGTATGACCCCTTCCGGAGTAAATCGACCCCCAGGAACTCAAAAAACACATGAAAAAGAACGTAGGACCAACAGCAGAGGAATGAGAACGAAAATGAGCAGTTTTTCGCCTGTCACTTCTGAGGCGTTGCTCGCAGCGTATTGAGACTGCGCTCAATCGATTCCTCTCGCAAAATTACGTCGGAATAGTGCCTGGAAGAAATAATCGTAGCACTTTTCAATCCCGTCGAAATTTTGGCCAAAAATCCAAAGGGGTTTGCCTTGCTTTTTGTTGAGACACAAGTTTTTCGTCTCAGAATCGATTAGTATGACCCTTTCTAGAGTGATTGGACCACCAGGAACTCAGAAAACGCATGAAAAAGAGCGTAGGACCAACAGCAGAGAAATGACGATAGAAATCTCCAGTTTTTCGGCTGTAACTTTTCAGGCGCTGCTCGCAGCGCATTGGGACTACGGTCAATCGATTTCTCTCGCAAAATGACGTCAAAATAGTGCCTTAGGAAATTGATTGCAACACTTTGAAAAATCGTCAAAATTTGGGCCAAAAATCCAAAGGGGTTAGCCTTAGTTTTTTCCTCATTTCCGGAGCCGAAAATTTTTCGTTTCGGAGTCGATTTCTATGAACCCTTCCGGAGTAAATCGACCCCCAGGAACTCAAAAAACTCATAGAAAAGAACGTAGGACCAACAGCAGAGTAATGCGGACGAAAATAAGCAGTTTTTTGCCTGTAACTTCTCAGGCGTTGCTCGCAGCGTATTGGGACTGCGCTTAATCGATTCCTCTCGCAAAATTACGTCGAAATAGTGCCTGGGGGAAATAATCGTAGCACTTTTCAATCCCGTCGAAATTTTAGCCAAAAATCCAAAGGGGTTAGCCTTAGTTTTTTCCTCATTTCCGGAGTCGAAAATTTTTCGTTTCGGAATCGATTTGCATGACCTCTTCCGGAGTGAATCGACCCCAAGGAACTCAAAAAACACATGAAAAAGAACGTAGGACCAACAGCAGAGAAATCAGGAGAAAAATAAGCAGTTTTTTGCCTGTAACTTCTGAGGCGTTGCTCGCAGCGTATTGGGACTGCGCTTAATCGATTCCTCTCGCAAAATTACGTCGGAATAGTGCCTGGAAGAAATAATCGTAGCACTTTCCAATCCCGTCGAAATTTTGGCCAAAAATCCAAAGGGGTTAGCCTTAGTTTTTTCCTCATTTCCGGAGTCGAAAATTTTTCGTTTCGGAATCGATTTCTATGACCCCTTCCGGAGTAAATCGACCCCCAGGAACTCAAAAAATACATGAAAAAGAACGTAGGACCAACAGCAGAGAAATGAAGACGAAAATAAGCAGTTTTTTGCCTGTAACTTCTGAGGCGTTGCTCGCAGCGTATTGGGACTGCGCTCAATCGATTCCTCTCGCAAAATTACGTCGGAATAGTGCCTGGAAGAAATAATCGTAGCACTTTCCAATCCCGTCGAAATTTTGGCCAAAAATCCGAAGGGGTTAGCCTTAGTTTTTTCCTCATTTCCGGAGCCGAAAATTTTTCGTTTCGGAATCGATTTCTATGACCCCTTCCGGAGTAAATCGACCCCCAGGAACTCAAAAAACACATGAAAAAGAACGTAGAACCAACAACAGAGAAATGAGGACGAAAATAAGCAGTTTTTTGCCTGTAACTTCTGAGGCGTTGCTCGCAGCGTATTGGGACTGCGCTTAATCGATTCCTCTCGCAAAATTACGTCGGAATAGTGCCTGATAGAAATAATCGTAGCACTTTCCAATCCCGTCGAAATTTTGGCCAAAAATCCAGAGGGGTTAGCCTTAGTTTTTTCCTCATTTCCGGAGCCGAAAATTTTTCGTTTCGGAATCGATTTGTATGACCCCTTCCGGAGTAAATCGACCCCCAGGAACTCAAAAAACACATGAAAAAGAAAGTAGGACCAACAGCAGAGAAATGAGGACGAAAATAAGCAGTTTTTTGCCTGTAACTTCTGAGGCGTTGCTCGCAGCGTATTGGGACTGCGCTCAATCGATTCCTCTCGCAAAACTACGTCGGAATAGTGCCTGGAAGAAATAATCGTAGCACTTTCCAATCCCGTCGAAATTTTGGCCAAAAATCCAAAGGGGTTAGCCTTAGTTTTTTCCTCATTTCCGGAGTCGAAAATTTTTCGTTTCGGAATCGATTTCTATGACCCCTTCCGGAGTAAATCGACCGCCAGGAACTCAAAAAACACATGAAAAAGAACGTAGGACCAATAGCAGAGAAATGAGGACGAAAATAAGCAGTTTTTTGCCTGTAACTTCTGAGGCGTTGCTCGCAGCGTATTGGGACTGCGCTTAATCGATTCCTCTCGCAAAATTACGTCGGAATAGTGCCTGGAAGAAATAATCGTAGCACTTTTCAATCCAGTCGAAATTTTGGCCAAAAATCCAAAGGGGTTAGCCTTAGTTTTTTCCTTATTTCCGGAGTCGAAAATTTTTCGTTTCGGAATCGATTTGCATGACCCCTTCCGGAGTAAATCGACCCCCAGGAACTCAAGAAACACATGAAAAAGAACGTAGGACCAACAGCAGAGAAATCAGGAGGAAAATAAGCAGTTTTTTGCCTGTAACTTCTGAGGCGTTGCTCGCAGCGTATTGGGACTGCGCTTAATCGATTCCTCTTGCAAAATTACGTCGGAATAGTGCCTGGAAGAAATAATCGTAGCACTTTTCAATCCCGTCAAAATTTTGGCCAAAAATCCGAAGGGGTTAGCCTTAGTTTTTTCCTCATTTCCGGAGTCGAAAATTTTTCGTTTCGGAATCGATTTGCATGACCCCTTCCGGAGTAAATCGACCCCCAGGAACTCAAAAAACACATGAAAAAGAACGTAGGACCAACAGCAGAGAAATCAGGAGGAAAATAAGCAGTTTTTTGCCTGTAACTTCTGAGGCGTTGCTCGCAGCGTATTGGGACTGCGCTTAATCGATTCCTCTGGCAAAATTACGTCGGAATAGTGCCTGGAAGATATAATCGTGGCACTTTTCAATCCCGTCGAAATTTTGGCCAAAAATCCAAAGGGGTTAGCCTTAGTTTTTTCCTCATTTCCGGAGTCGAAAAGTTTTCGTTTCGGAATCGATTTGTATGACCCCTTCCGGAGTAAATCGACCCCCAGGAACTCAAAAAACACATGAAAAAGAACGTAGGACCAACAGCAGAGGAATGAGAACGAAAATGAGCAGTTTTTCGCCTGTCACTTCTGAGGCGTTGCTCGCAGCGTATTGAGACTGCGCTCAATCGATTCCTCTCGCAAAATTACGTCGGAATAGTGCCTGGAAGAAATAATCGTAGCACTTTTCAATCCCGTCGAAATTTTGGCCAAAAATCCAAAGGGGTTTGCCTTGCTTTTTGTTGAGACACAAGTTTTTCGTCTCAGAATCGATTAGTATGACCCTTTCTAGAGTGATTGGACCACCAGGAACTCAGAAAACGCATGAAAAAGAGCGTAGGACCAACAGCAGAGAAATGACGATAGAAATCTCCAGTTTTTCGGCTGTAACTTTTCAGGCGCTGCTCGCAGCGCATTGGGACTACGGTCAATCGATTTCTCTCGCAAAATGACGTCAAAATAGTGCCTTAGGGAATTGATTGCAACACTTTGAAAAATCGTCAAAATTTGGGCCAAAAATCCAAAGGGGTTAGCCTTAGTTTTTTCCTCATTTCCGGAGCCGAAAATTTTTCGTTTCGGAGTCGATTTCTATGAACCCTTCCGGAGTAAATCGACCCCCAGGAACTCAAAAAACTCATAGAAAAGAACGTAGGACCAACAGCAGAGTAATGCGGACGAAAATAAGCAGTTTTTTGCCTGTAACTTCTCAGGCGTTGCTCGCAGCGTATTGGGACTGCGCTTAATCGATTCCTCTCGCAAAATTACGTCGAAATAGTGCCTGGGGGAAATAATCGTAGCACTTTTCAATCCCGTCGAAATTTTAGCCAAAAATCCAAAGGGGTTAGCCTTAGTTTTTTCCTCATTTCCGGAGTCGAAAATTTTTCGTTTCGGAATCGATTTGCATGACCCCTTCCGGAGTGAATCGACCCCAAGGAACTCAAAAAACACATGAAAAAGAACGTAGGACCAACAGCAGAGAAATCAGGAGAAAAATAAGCAGTTTTTTGCCTGTAACTTCTGAGGCGTTGCTCGCAGCGTATTGGGACTGCGCTTAATCGATTCCTCTCGCAAAATTACGTCGGAATAGTGCCTGGAAGAAATAATCGTAGCACTTTCCAATCCCGTCGAAATTTTGGCCAAAAATCCAAAGGGGTTAGCCTTAGTTTTTTCCTCATTTCCGGAGTCGAAAATTTTTCGTTTCGGAATCGATTTCTATGACCCCTTCCGGAGTAAATCGACCCCCAGGAACTCAAAAAATACATGAAAAAGAACGTAGGACCAACAGCAGAGAAATGAAGACGAAAATAAGCAGTTTTTTGCCTGTAACTTCTGAGGCGTTGCTCGCAGCGTATTGGGACTGCGCTCAATCGATTCCTCTCGCAAAATTACGTCGGAATAGTGCCTGGAAGAAATAATCGTAGCACTTTCCAATCCCGTCGAAATTTTGGCCAAAAATCCGAAGGGGTTAGCCTTAGTTTTTTCCTCATTTCCGGAGCCGAAAATTTTTCGTTTCGGAATCGATTTCTATGACCCCTTCCGGAGTAAATCGACCCCCAGGAACTCAAAAAACACATGAAAAAGAACGTAGAACCAACAACAGAGAAATGAGGACGAAAATAAGCAGTTTTTTGCCTGTAACTTCTGAGGCGTTGCTCGCAGCGTATTGGGACTGCGCTCAATCGATTCCTCTCGCAAAATTACGTCGGAATAGTGCCTGATAGGAATAATCGTAGCACTTTCCAATCCCGTCGAAATTTTGGCCAAAAATCCAGAGGGGTTAGCCTTAGTTTTTTCCTCATTTCCGGAGCCGAAAATTTTTCGTTTCGGAATCGATTTGTATGACCCCTTCCGGAGTAAATCGACCCCCAGAAACTCAAAAAACACATTAAAAAGAAAGTAGGACCAACAGCAGAGAAATGAGGACGAAAATAAGCAGTTTTTTGCCTGTAACTTCTGAGGCGTTGCTCGCAGCGTATTGGGACTGCGCTCAATCGATTCCTCTCGCAAAATTACGTCGGAGTGGTGCCTGGAAAAAATAATCGTAGCACTTTCCAATCCCGTCGAAATTTTGGCCAAAAATCCAAAGGGGTTAGCCTTAGTTTTTTCCACATTTCCGGAGCCGAAAATTTTTCGTTTCGGAATCGATTTCTACGACCCCTTCCGGAGTAAATCGACCCCCAGGAACTCAAAAAACACATGAAAAAGAACGTAGGACCAACAGCAGAGAAATCAGGAGGAAAATAAGCAGTTTTTTGCCTGTAACTTCTGAGGCGTTGCTCGCAGCGTATTGGGACCGCGCTTAATCGATTCCTCTCGCAAAATTACGTCGGAATAGTGCCTGGAAGAAATAATCGTAGCACTTTTCAATCCAGTCGAAATTTTGGCCAAAAATCCAAAGGGGTTAGCCCTAGTTTTTTCCTTCTTTCCGGAGTCGAAAATTTTTCGTTTCGGAATCGATTTGCATGACCCCTTCCGGAGTAAATCGACCCCCAGGAACTCAAAAAACACATGAAAAAGAACGTAGGACCAACAGCAGAGAAATCAGGAGGAAAATAAGCAGTTTTTTGCCTGTAACTTCTGAGGCGTTGCTCGCAGCGTATTGGGACTGCGCTTAATCGATTCCTCTCGCAAAATTACGTCGGAATAGTGCCTGGAAGAAATAATCGTAGCACTTTCCAATCCCGTCGAAATTTTGGCCAAAAATCCGAAGGGGTTAGCCTTAGTTTTTTCCTCATTTCCGGAGTCGAAAATTTTTCGTTTCGGAATCGATTTGCATGACCCCTTCCGGAGTAAATCGACCCCCAGGAACTCAAAAAACACATGAAAAAGAACGTAGGACCAACAGCAGAGAAATCAGGAGGAAAATAAGCAGTTTTTTGCCTGTAACTTCTGAGGCGTTGCTCGCAGCGTATTGGGACTGCGCTTAATCGATTCCTCTCGCAAAATTACGTCGGAATAGTGCCTGGAAGAAATAATCGTAGCACTTTCCAATCCCGTCGAAATTTTGGCCAAAAATCCAAAGGGGTTAGCCTTAGTTTTTTCCTCATTTCCGGAGTCGAAAATTTTTCGTTTCGGAATCGATTTCTATGACCCCTTCCGGAGTAAATCGACCCCCAGGAACTCAAAAAACACATGAAAAAGAACGTAGGACCAACAGCAGAGAAATGAAGACGAAAATAAGCAGTTTTTTGCCTGTAACTTCTGAGGCGTTGCTCGCAGCGTATTGGGACTGCGCTCAATCGATTCCTCTCGCAAAATTACGTCGGAATAGTGCCTGGAAGAAATAATCGTAGCACTTTCCAATCCCGTCGAAATTTTGGCCAAAAATCCGAAGGGGTTAGCCTTAGTTTTTTCCTCATTTCCGGAGCCGAAAATTTTTCGTTTCGGAATCGATTTCTATGACCCCTTCCGGAGTAAATCGACCCCCAGGAACTCAAAAAACACATGAAAAAGAACGTAGAACCAACAACAGAGAAATGAGGACGAAAATAAGCAGTTTTTTGCCTGTAACTTCTGAGGCGTTGCTCGCAGCGTATTGGGACTGCGCTTAATCGATTCCTCTCGCAAAATTACGTCGGAATAGTGCCTGGAAGAAATAATCGTAGCACTTTCCAATCCCGTCGAAATTTTGGCCAAAAATCCAGAGGGGTTAGCCTTAGTTTTTTCCTCATTTCCGGAGCCGAAAATTTTTCGTTTCGGAATCGATTTGTATGACCCCTTCCGGAGTAAATCGACCCCCAGGAACTCAAAAAACACATGAAAAAGAAAGTAGGACCAACAGCAGAGAAATGAGGACGAAAATAAGCAGTTTTTTGCCTGTAACTTCTGAGGCGTTGCTCGCAGCGTATTGGGACTGCGCTCAATCGATTCCTCTCGCAAAACTACGTCGGAATAGTGCCTGGAAGAAATAATCGTAGCACTTCCCAATCCCGTCGAAATTTTGGCCAAAAATCCAAAGGGGTTAGCCTTAGTTTTTTCCTCATTTCCGGAGTCGAAAATTTTTCGTTTCGGAATCGATTTCTATGACCCCTTCCGGAGTAAATCGACCGCCAGGAACTCAAAAAACACATGAAAAAGAACGTAGGACCAATAGCAGAGAAATGAGGACGAAAATAAGCAGTTTTTTGCCTGTAACTTCTGAGGCGTTGCTCGCAGCGTATTGGGACTGCGCTTAATCGATTCCTCTCGCAAAATTACGTCGGAATAGTGCCTGGAAGAAATAATCGTAGCACTTTTCAATCCAGTCGAAATTTTGGCCAAAAATCCAAAGGGGTTAGCCTTAGTTTTTTCCTTATTTCCGGAGTCGAAAATTTTTCGTTTCGGAATCGATTTGCATGACCCCTTCCGGAGTAAATCGACCCCCAGGAACTCAAGAAACACATGAAAAAGAACGTAGGACCAACAGCAGAGAAATCAGGAGGAAAATAAGCAGTTTTTTGCCTGTAACTTCTGAGGCGTTGCTCGCAGCGTATTGGGACTGCGCTTAATCGATTCCTCTTGCAAAATTACGTCGGAATAGTGCCTGGAAGAAATAATCGTAGCACTTTTCAATCCCGTCAAAATTTTGGCCAAAAATCCAAAGGGGTTAGCCTTAGTTTTTTCCTCATTTCCGGAGTCGAAAATTTTTCGTTTCGGAATCGATTTGCATGACCCCTTCCGGAGTAAATCGACCCCCAGGAACTCAAAAAACACACGAAAAAGAACGTAGGACCAACAGCAGAGAAATCAGGAGGAAAATAAGCAGTTTTTTGCCTGTAACTTCTGAGGCGTTGCTCGCAGCGTATTGGGACTGCGCTTAATCGATTACTCTTGCAAAATTACGTCGGAATAGTGCCTGGAAGAAATAATCGTAGCACTTTTCAATCCCGTCAAAATTTTGGCCAAAAATCCAAAGGGGTTAGCCTTAGTTTTTTCCTCATTTCCGGAGTCGAAAATTTTTCGTTTCGGAATCGATTTGCATGACCCCTTCCGGAGTAAATCGACCCCCAGGAACTCAAAAAACACATGAAAAAGAACGTAGGACCAACAGCAGAGAAATGAGGACGAAAATAAGCAGTTTTTTGCCTGTAACTTCTCAGGCGTTGCTCGCAGCGTATTGGGACTGCGCTCAATCGATTCCACTCGCAAAATTACGTCGGAATAGTGCCTGGAAAAAATAATCGTAGTACTTTTCAATCCCGTCGAAATTTTGGCCAAAAATCCAAAGGGGTTAGCCTTAGTTTTTTCCTCATTTCCGGAGCCGAAAATTTTTCGTTTCGGAATCGATTTCTATGACCCCTTTCGGAGTAAATCGACCCCCAGGAACTCAAAAAACACATGAAAAAGAACGTAGGACCAACAGCAGAGAAATCAGGAGGAAAATAAGCAGTTTTTTGCCTGTAACTTCTGAGGCGTTGCTCGCAGCGTATTGGGACTGCGCTTAATCGATTCCTCTCGCAAAATTACGTCGGAATAGTGCCTGGAAGAAATAATCGTAGCACTTCTCAATCCCGTCGAAATTTTGGCCAAAAATCCAAAGGGGTTAGCCTTAGTTTTTTCCTCATTTCCGGAGTCGAAAATTTTTCGTTTCGGAATCGATTTGCATGACCCCTTCCGGAGTAAATTGACCCCCAGGAACTCAAAAAACACATGAAAAAGAACGTAGGACCAACAGCAGAGAAATGAGGACGAAAATAAGCAGTTTTTTGCCTGTAACTTCTGAGGCGTTGCTCGCAGCGTATTGGGACTGCGCTCAATCGATTCCTCTCGCAAAATTACGTCGGAGTGGTGCCTGGAAGAAATAATCGTAGCACTTTCCAATCCCGTCGAAATTTTGGCCAAAAATCCAAAGGGGTTAGCCTTAGTTTTTTCCTCATTTCCGGAGTCGAAAATTTTTCGTTTCGGAATCGATTTGTATGACCCCTTCCGGAGTAAATCGACCCCCAGGAACTCAAAAAACACATGAAAAAGAACGTAGGACCAACAGCAGAGAAATGAGGACGAAAATAAGCAGTTTTTTGCCTGTAACTTCTGAGGCGTTGCTCGCAGCGTATTGGGACTGCGCTCAAGTGATTTCTCTCGCAAAACTACGTCGGAATAGTGCCTGGAAGAAATAATCGTAGCACTTTTCAATCCCGTCGAAATTTTGGCCAAAAATCCAGAGGGGTTAGCCTTAGTTTTTTCCTCATTTCCGGAGCCGAAAATTTTTCGTTTCGGAATCGATTTCTATGACCCCTTCCGGAGTAAATCGACCCCCAGGAACTCAAAAAACACATGAAAAAGAACGTAGGACCAACAGCAGAGAAATCAGGAGGAAAATAAGCAGTTTTTTGCCTGTAACTTCTGAGGCGTTGCTCGCAGCGTATTGGGACTGCGCTTAATCGATTCCTCTCGCAAAATTACGTCGGAATAGTGCCTGGAAGAAATAATCGTAGCACTTTTCAATCCAGTCGAAATTTTGGCCAAAAATCCAAAGGGGTTAGCCCTAGTTTTTTCCTTCTTTCCGGAGTCGAAAATTTTTCGTTTCGGAATCGATTTGCATGACCCCTTCCGGAGTAAATCGACCCCCAGGAACTCAAAAAACACATGAAAAAGAACGTAGGACCAACAGCAGAGAAATCAGGAGGAAAATAAGCAGTTTTTTGCCTGTAACTTCTGAGGCGTTGCTCGCAGCGTATTGGGACTGCGCTTAATCGATTCCTCTCGCAAAATTACGTCGGAATAGTGCCTGGAAGAAATAATCGTAGCACTTTTCAATCCAGTCGAAGTTTTGGCCAAAAATCCAAAGGGGTTAGCCTTAGTTTTTTCCTCATTTCCGGAGTCGAAAATTTTTCGTTTCGGAATCGATTTGTATGACCCCTTCCGGAGTAAATCGACCCCCAGGAACTCAAAAAACACATGAAAAAGAACGTAGGACCAACAGCAGAGAAATGAGGACGAAAATAAGCAGTTTTTTGCCTGTAACTTCTGAGGCGTTGCTCGCAGCGTATTGGGACTGCGCTCAATCGATTCCTCTCGCAAAATTACGTCGGAATAGTGCCTGGAAGAAATAATCGTAGCACTTTCCAATCCCGTCGAAATTTTGGCCAAAAATCCAAAGGGGTTAGCCTTAGTTTTTTCCTCAAATCCGGAGCCGAAAATTTTTCGTTTCGGAATCGATTTCTATGACCCCTTCCGGAGTAAATCGACCCCCAGGAACTCAAAAAACACATGAAAAAGAACGTAGGACCAACAGCAGAGAAATCAGGAGGAAAATAAGCAGTTTTTTGCCTGTAACTTCTGAGGCGTTGCTCGCAGCGTATTGGGACTGCGCTTAATCGATTCCTCTCGCAAAATTACGTCGGAATAGTGCCTGGAAGAAATAATCGTAGCACTTTTCAATCCAGTCGAAATTTTGGCCAAAAATCCAAAGGGGTTAGCCCTAGTTTTTTCCTTCTTTCCGGAGTCGAAAATTTTTCGTTTCGGAATCGATTTGCATGACCCCTTCCGGAGTAAATCGACCCCCAGGAACTCAAAAAACACATGAAAAAGAACGTAGGACCAACAGCAGAGCAATGAGGACGAAAATAAGCAGTTTTTTGCCTGTACCTTCTGAGGCGTTGCTCGCAGCGTATTGGGACTGCGCTCAATCGATTCCTCTCGCAAAATTACGTCGGAATAGTGCCTGGAAGAAATAATCGTAGCACTTTCCAATCCCGTCGAAATTTTGGCCAAAAATCCAAAGGGGTTAGCCTTAGTTTTTTCCTCAAATCCGGAGCCGAAAATTTTTCGTTTCGGAATCGATTTCTATGACCCCTTCCGGAGTAAATCGACCCCCAGGAACTCAAAAAACACATGAAAAAGAACGTAGGACCAACAGCAGAGAAATCAGGAGGAAAATAAGCAGTTTTTTGCCTGTAACTTCTGAGGCGTTGCTCGCAGCGTATTGGGACTGCGCTTAATCGATTCCTCTCGCAAAATTACGTCGGAATAGTGCCTGGAAGAAATAATCGTAGCACTTTTCAATCCAGTCGAAGTTTTGGCCAAAAATCCAAAGGGGTTAGCCCTAGTTTTTTCCTTCTTTCCGGAGTCGAAAATTTTTCGTTTCGGAATCGATTTGCATGACCCCTTCCGGAGTAAATCGACCCCCAGGAACTCAAAAAACACATGAAAAAGAACGTAGGACCAACAGCAGAGAAATCAGGAGGAAAATAAGCAGTTTTTTGCCTGTAACTTCTGAGGCGTTGCTCGCAGCGTATTGGGACTGCGCTCAATCGATTCCTCTCGCAAAACTACGTCGGAATAGTGCCTGGAAGAAATAATCGTAGCACTTTCCAATCCCGTCGAAATTTTGGCCAAAAATCCAAAGGGGTTAGCCTTAGTTTTTTCCTCATTTCCGGAGCCGAAAATTTTTCGTTTCGGAATCGATTTCTATGACCCCTTCCGGAGTAAATCGACCTCCAGGAACTCAAAAAACACATGAAAAAGAACGTAGGACCAACAGCAGAGAAATCAGGAGGAAAATAAGCAGTTTTTTGCCTGTAACTTCTGAGGCGTTGCTCGCAGCGTATTGGGACTGCGCTTAATCGATTCCTCTCGCAAAATTACGTCGGAATAGTGCCTGGAAGAAATAATCGTAGCACTTTTCAATCCAGTCGAAGTTTTGGCCAAAAATCCAAAGGGGTTAGCCCTAGTTTTTTCCTTCTTTCCGGAGTCGAAAATTTTTCGTTTCGGAATCGATTTGCATGACCCCTTCCGGAGTAAATCGACCCCCAGGAACTCAAAAAACACATGAAAAAGAACGTAGGACCAACAGCAGAGCAATGAGGACGAAAATAAGCAGTTTTTTGCCTGTAACTTCTGAGGCGTTGCTCGCAGGGTATTGGGACTGCGCTTAATCGATTCCTCTCGCAAAATTACGTCGGAATAGTGCCTGGAAGAAATAATCGTAGCACTTTTCAATCCCGTCGAAATTTTGGCCAAAAATCCAAAGGGGTTAGCCTTAGTTTTTTCCTCATTTCCGGAGTCGAAAATTTTTCGTTTCGGAATCGATTTGCATGACCCCTTCCGGAGTAAATCGACCCCCAGGAACTCAAAAAACACATGAAAAAGAACGTAGGACCAACAGCAGAGAAATGAGGACGAAAATAAGCAGTTTTTTGCCTGTAACTTCTGAGGCGTTGCTCGCAGCGTATTGGGACTGCGCTCAATCGATTCCTCTCGCAAAATTACGTCGGAATAGTGCCTGGAAGAAATAATCGTAGCACTTTTCAATCCCGTCGAAATTTTGGCCAAAAATCCAAAGGGGTTAGCCTTAGTTTTTTTGTGATTTTCGGAGCCGACAATTTTCTGTCTCGGTATCGATTATTATGACTCTTTCTAGAGTAATTGGACCACCAGGAACTCAGAAAACACATGAAAAAGAACGTAGGACCAACAGCAGAGAAATGGCGATGAAAATCTTCAGTTTTGCGGCTGTAACTTTCCAGGCGTTACTCTTACTCTATTTTGACAGCACATAGCCGATTCCTTCCTCGAAATTACGTCGATATACTGATTCAAAGAAATAATTCCACTGTGCTCTAAAATCGGCCAAATTTCGAATGAAAAAATCCAAAGCGGTTAGCCTTGCCTTTTTGCGATTTACAGAGCTCGGAAACTTTTTGTTTCCGAATCGATTCAACCGACCCTTTTCAGACTAAATGGACCCCAAAGATTGCAAAAAAGATGTTTCGAGCATGGCAAGGTGAAGGTATGAGAAAATACGAAAAAATTCATGGAGGTAATAATAATTTTATTCTAGGTTACGACAAACAGTAACGATACAATGTTATACATCTCGTATTGTGTCCAGGTACATTGCATCTGTGTGCAGGCTGGAACTGGAAATACCAGTACCATGCGAGCGTTCACAATAAGTGGTTTACCACCTCAGTAATCGATTGTGAACGCTCTTACCGCATTCGTATTTCTGGAGTTTTGCACTGCACTACCAGTGTACCAAGTCAAATGTGCATGACATTGTACGGAATACAATAATCACCTATCTCATACAACAATTTCTTTTATTTGAACCAGTCAGACTCCTTATGCAACGTTCGTTCATTATGTAGCATTTTTGTTTTTCTTGAACTTCAATAAGTTTTGGAAATATTATACTAATTATATTAATTAGTATAATAATTATTATATTGTCATAATTATTATATATTAGTATAATATATCATTATTAGTATTATGTACTAGTATAACATATTATAATTGTACTATTCGGAAACTTTGTCCAGTAGTAGTAAACACTGACACCTGATCACTTGTACTAGAGCTGAGGCATATTGAATAAACTGAAACTGAATCTTTGCAGCTATGAGTTTCTGATTTTTCTCTTCCACCTATTTGAAAACCCGATGCAAATTGATGTCTTTCAGCCGGGAGTTTTGATTCGTTGCTCGCAGTGTGTCAAGAGTATGTGCAATGGATTCCTCTCACAAAATTACGACAAATCGATTTGAGGATTCTCCAAAATCGGCCAAAAATAGACTAAAAAGATCCAAAGGGGTTGTCCTTGCTTTTTGATAATTTTCGCGAGGTCGTTGGGATGGGTAGCTCCCTCCAGTAGTATATGCTCTAAGCTTAGAATGTAAGCAGACGTTAACATACTTTGGCGTCGAACTATCGAAATTGAAGATCGAAACACTATCGAATAAGCACATCCGTCAATACTTTAAAAGGTTAAATATACTTTCATTTTGTAAAAACTTAAAAATTCCAGTAGGACAGGACCGATAAAAATGTCTGTGATTGTAAAAGATCCGTGCAGAGTTTATAACATGTGTTTTTACCGTGCAAAAAATTCGTGGTACGCAGATATCTATGTTAAATATGCATCACAAATTCGCGCAGCTACAAAACCTCTAAATACTTTTTGTATTATAGTTATCAGTGTTTCAAGCTTGTCTTTGTTCTTTATATACCTATATTAATCAAGATATTTCAAAAGGCGAATCACCATTACAATTTGTGTTGTTCAGATATGATGAAATAATTAATATTCATTTCCTTCACGAGTTATAAAAATGCCATAGCTGCCATCCTTGCTGCCCACCCGCGTGCTGCTATCCTCTCCCTCCAGATCCTGATCCTAGTGACTGTATCAAAAGATGTCCACCCATCTGCCCTCAAGCCCCTCCACAACGACTCAAATCAGATTCTTGCCCGTCCGGACGTCCTCAGCATTCGGGACCTCTTCCTCATGAAGCCTGTTACAACTGTTCATCGCCACTGTGTTGCCCCCCAACGATGGGTGGCCGCAGAAGATGATTTTCATAACACATTCAAATCTTATAATGATTATAATATATTCTAATAAACTTATAATCTATATCTGCAGTTACGCATAAACTATGTTAACAAATTTTCTAGGTGATTGATTATACTAATTGTAAGTTTAATGAAGAATTATATAATATTACCAAAATATGATGATAATTAATTAAATTCAACATTGAAGCAAGATGAAAGACCACTTCGTGTAAGCGGTTAAAATTCATCAAGCAAGAAAACTTATAGGACGAAGGATCGCAGTCGTTTATATTTGTTTTCAGGAAGATTATGCTAGGTTAAACAATTGGTAACCGCCAATGACATGAAGAGAAAGCGCAGAGTTCAGATACGCTTGCCCTAGTCTTCTTCCAAAATTCTTGTAATCTTGTTCAACTTCAATTAATTCCGCTCGAATGCCTTGCAATACTCATTCCACGACTTCAGCATCCTGCTGTATTCCTTCGGGATGTTCGGCCCCTTGCCCACCTTTTCCACCGCCATACATTCCCATGTACCCGCCAGTATGTTGCTGCTTTCCATCGCGTTATCCTTCGCCAGGATGTGAACCGAAAATCATCACTACACCGATGTTGGTCGGTAGTCTCTTTTATACAGGAATCAGAAGGGTCTGCCCTTCGGATACGTTGTCTAATCAGGCTCAGTGTGGTTCCACCGCCTCAAGATGATTTTAAGACAGATTCCGGCGATGGGGTCGTAATAAATGAAAACACTTTGAAAATTTTTGGACCTGACAAAGTTTAATTGGACTTGGCTTATTTGGATCACATGGAAATACCAACACTTTTGCGTCACAGGTTACTCGAAATTTTGAAAATCTGTATTCAATTCCACCCGTCATTTGACATTCAAGATATCTGAACGACGCATTTGTAAACACGGTACGATTCTCCATACAGTTTTGGCCTCGAGGGAAATTTCTGTCAAGCTTTTATGCTCATTAATCCTGTCCTACGATACTTGAGAAGCATAATTGAGTCATTGTGTCACCATGGCCGTGCACGTGAAGTGCAACAGACCTTACAACATTGAGGCACTGAAGGCAATAATAGCAAAGTAAATACTTGACGGATTTAAACTTCAACTTAATATAACTAATTCAAACTCTTCACTCTTACGCTGCAGCTGTGGTGGACGGGGTCCCAGCCCACCCAGATGTCCTCCGATGGACCAGACTTTCAACTCGTCTCCCAGTCAACTTGATGGTTTGTTATACTGTTCCATGAAATTCACCGATAACACCTTGTTCAAAAACTTACTTTCGTAATACTAACACTAATAGCCGGCATCACAAGCTCTGGACCATGCTGTCGATCGGCTCCTTCTGCTCCTTCCTTACCATCAAGTCTCAGTGATCCTTGTAGCAGTCCTTGTAAAGCCCGTGCAACGGCACAACGGAGTGGCTCCACGTCATCAGGAACATGTTGCATGACTTGTCCACCAATGGCACCAATTCCACCTTGCCCACCTTGTCCTTTCATCTGTCCACCGTGCACCGGATATCCGTGCGTCACTTGCGCCCCGTTTCCTAAGCCGGTTCCAGCACCATGCGAACCTGCCAGGCCTGTTGTCAGGACCCCTATAAATGCTGGGGGATTGTTCTATACCGGGACCACAGTTTGTTATCCCTGCCTTCCACCGGCATCCCCACCAAAGTATTTACCCTGTGTACCAATCCCCGGAATGTCAGTTTGGTGCTGATTGCAGAATTGAAGTGTAGCGCTGAAGTTTAACGTTTGGTAGAAAAATTGCAAATTGTAAAAGTGTAGTTTGAAATTGAACTGTGAGGGAAAAAAATTTAATAAAAATAATCCAATATATCAATAGCCGTATAGAGATGAACGATAAATTATTTCGTGCCATGCGTCGCGCACGGTACCTACGACAAAAGATTGCGATCGTCAGATATAAAATAGTGTCATGGCGAGAATATAAAATTGTATTACAGTTGTGAAATTTCCTCCCTTGTCATCCCTGCTGTGGTTACCTT
The DNA here is from genome assembly GCF_021155765.1 of Diprion similis. NCBI lineage: Eukaryota > Metazoa > Arthropoda > Insecta > Hymenoptera > Diprionidae > Diprion > Diprion similis. The sequence continues at coordinate 24,585,359 of NC_060110.1, forward strand.
CCCTCGTTTCACTACTGCGCAAGAAAAGTAGAAGAAAAACTTCCTCACCATCATGAGGTAGTCAAACATAAGATTTTTTAAAATATTCTCACTTGGTCAATGTCCACATTCTATCAAGGTAACCTTCGTAATGACACGAAAAAAGGACTCAATGGGATGTAAAAAATACCGTAATATTTAACTCCCAATGCTGTAAAACTACTCTGATATGAAAAATTTTAGCCTACCACCGTACAAGCATAGGAGAAACCCATGTCTGCAGACAGAGGATGAACCTCTGATCCCTGGGCTAGCCGACGCGCCGTTGATTGTTTGTAGAAGTATCCAGGAGAAAAGGCGAACCAGTGATCCCAGAGTGGTTAGGGCTCGAGACATACCTGTTGCAGAGTGTGACTACGAATACGTGGTATATGATTAGTTACAAGTATGTTAATTGGCTGGCGACTCGATGCTTTGCCCGTGTTTAAAAATGACGGACAGCCAAATTTCTGTCCATAGATCAGAAATATAAGTTGAGCTTTTCATCATACATATGCACATTTGCAACAATTTCTAATTGTAAATTCCGTCTTACTTGGTAGCCACCAATCCATACTCCTCCGGAACCCGATGCTGTTATAGCTGCCAGGAAACGGCAAACGTTTACAACAGGCATTGATAATTGTCAGTCCAAAAATGTAAAAAGCAAAGCAGTCAATCCTACGTGTTCGGATAAACAATGCTTCTCTGGGACATCGGGGGATGGGGCTAATACGAAGGCTAACGGTGAGGGTACCTTGCTAAATCACACTCGCAATGACACTGTCGGGGAATCTGGCGACCCAACAGCAACGAATGACGATGCGGTGAGCACCTGTAGCCGGGGGTCAAGTACCAGTCTTCGAAGTTCAGTCAGTCGTTTCAGTCAAAGTAGCCGTCGGACCACGGCGACGAAAAAGCTTTTGCGATCACCGAAGCGAAGTGATGCTAATGCTAAGGGTATCACTGGACTTGATAAATGCCTGGATCGATTGCACTTCCAAACCTTTGGGCGAATCGCAAATGGCCTCGACGACGAAGACCTCAGGCCAAGACGGCGATGATGTTGGCTAAGCGTTACTAAAAATTTCTTACGCAATTTCGTATAATATACAGTCATTTGTTGCTGTGATATTTTGTTTGCAACACGGTTCCATAAACGTTGTGTGTCAAACTCAAAATTCCACGTAATTATTAACCTCTCTGTCAGGCTGAATTGTAATAGTGAATAAAAAACGCTTACAATTTCTATGTACTTTGGGAAATTGGTCGAAACTTTGTTGTTCGGTATACCTACCTTAACAGCTAACATGTGGTAAGTGTGTGACTATGCCACTTTATCATCTTCGCATCACAGTAAAGATATTTCTTTTCCGTTTAATAAGTAAGGGGATAGACTAGAGATATAGAAAATTAATGATTCCTACACCAAGAAAATACAAACATGTTCTATTGCATGTGATTTCTGAAATTGCGAACGAAACCAAGGATCTTTAACTACCAAAGATAGAAGTATCATGTTCAGTTTGGACCTTGACTCATAGTTTTTCTCCGATATCACTGTACGTAAATTCAAAATCGCATCTCATTACTATTGTAGTACAATTTCTGACAGCGATTCACCAGGTCGAAAAGTCTGTTGTTTCTCGAGTTGGATGGCTCCTTGTCCACCTCCACAGATCCCACCAAATCCCAGCTACCCTTGCCCGACGCCATGCACCATTATCCTCTGCTCTGAGCCAATACCAAATGTTCGTCGACCGAAAGTAACTTGCAAAGCCTACTTTCCACCGGTGGCACCAATCAAGTCTGTAAGGTAAGTCCTGTCTCCTGAATCCCTATACAAACATGACACAATAAGTAAAATGCGTTTAATGTCATCAGTATCTTTATTTTCTTTATTACCCACATCTCAACGTCAATTTTGTTTGTTCAGATTCGCACCAGCCGCAAGTCCGCCGCACGGTTGCGCCGACTGGACCAATTTGGCTTACCGTCCCATCATCCAAGGTGGTTTTAGATACAACGGAGTCGATAAGCTCGTGCCGTTTGGCCCGCCGCCTGGTCCTCCTTCACTCTGTCGACCCAAACCTGTCATGCCCTCAGACCACCCTGACATGATTGTCTACAGCGCGCCCTAATTTTATTTAACGTATATATATATATATATATCACTGTTTATCAAAATCTCCCTGTAACTATATCTTGTTTGTATTATTGATTTTTTGTCATCAAATTACGAAGTGAGTGTATAATGTGATTCGTTTCATCTAGCGTGATGAATATCTTGACAAAACTCTTACCTACAAGTATTGAAATACGACCGAACAACTTGTCCGACTCAGGTATAGGTCTACCTATAACGTCTGTTCGTCAGACTTTAATGCATGTCGTATGTTATCCGACATGGGTACATTATGTATGTAGGTACCATCGAGCAAACGTCGTCAGCTCAAGTCCTGATCCTCAGTCTTATCGCTCATATCAATCATCAATGACATCGAACATTATTCCGGGCTATTAACTAATTCTTCTTAGCGGATAGAACTGTCGTTGATATACGGTGACTGGGGTCTATTTTGACTTGTCCTCGTCTTCCTCATTGCCTGATCGTACTAAAACGACGAGGGTCAAGTTGTCGAGCCCCTAACGCGGTACTCACTTCTATTGTTATACGAAACTCGTTGGATCATAGATGGCGAATGACAAGTCGTAAGTACAGTTGTTATTTACGCGACGAACAGGTAATTGTTCGCAAGTCAATGTACCGATTTTTTAGGAGGATATTCAGGAATGCAAAACAGACACGTAGTCGTGTAACATTCATAAGATGAAGCGCTAAAAAAGTTTACGAAGGATATACGCAGAAATTACGTCGATACAGGGTATCAAAAACATAATTTTGGCATTGCTTCAAATTGGCCTAAATGTCTCGTCTCTTAATTTTGCTTGGTTGTGATTTTTGAAGCCGAAAATTTTCAGCTGCGAATCGATTTAAACAACCCTTGATACGACGAAAATACGGAGAAACTTTTCCTTTTTCGGCTCTAATTCTTGATATGCATGTTTTGAATAGACTGAAACATTGCTCCAGGTCCATCTTTGCACTTACTCCGAATACTTACTGGAAGTTAGCACAAATTATTTCATCACACTCCACAACTATTCTACTGAGGCTGCTGATATAAGCCACTGCTTTCGACTCAAAGTGTCAACCCGCCCGCTCCCAAATGATTGATATTAGACTGTGCCAACGAAGGTATTGCACAGTTTTCTTACCGTCATGTAATGAAAATTTCTTTTCGAATGTACCCGACAGCCTGAGGAGACGAGAGGCCGTGGAGGAGCTCGTTTCCAGGTAGTAAATAACCGTCTGATTGTGAGTCCTGATCCTTGACCATGAAACGTTCATGATCCGCCGTCTTGCTGTTTGGCATACTTGTCTTTACTGAATAAATTACGATTGTAAATCAACCAGCAGATGTATGACGCATTCCCAGACTTTTCCCAACTCTCTCTATTTTAAACATAAAATGTGCAGCTATCATCACATGCAGTATGTATGTATATTAGGTACTTCAAGTCTATCGTAGATTTCATCACGTGGTACGGTTGTAAACCTCATCCTATTGTCTGATATTTTTCCCAAGCTTACAATGAATAAGGCAGAATTATTATTTTGTACTCAAGTTTGAATGTATTAGCTGCATCGTTGTGCGTCAAGAAGTAAATATATTATTAGTCGTACGTACTTTTTGTTGCATTCTATTCTCTACGGTATATTACACTTTGAACAGTCATAGCGGTTGAATATACAGATGATGATTAAAGAGCAAGAATAAATCAGAAACATGGAAGAAAGTAATTCGAAAAATTGTACAATAATGATACATAATATATATTTTCTTGCTATGAACTTATGAGATTCTTTATACAATTTCATATTACCTTTCTATCTATAAAATATATGTATATATAGTGCTTAAAATTGTTGGTCAAACCTTAAGCTGCTATAATAATACAATGCTTTAGCATGCGATAATTCATGCCTCACATTTTGCGAAACACGTATACGTATGGTATTATAACATAATGATTGTTTACGTCTCTGCGCACGTGTATATACACACACACACTTATATATATGAGTGTGTGTGTATGTATATATGTGTGGTTAACTTGACACATGCATGAATATCAAATTTATTACAGTATAAAAGCGTAGAAAACACATTTTGTACATAAATCTATATTGATTCTTGTACATATCGTATGTATATTGTATATATTACTAAAAAGTTACACGACTTCTGGTCAGCCAATGTATATAGCATGACATAGGTATAGATTCAGTATAAATTACACACGTTTCTTACAGTTCATTGCGTAATTCACTTATCGTACATTCGATTCGGTTCTGACACAATATTCAATTAAGGGTTAAAAACCAGTGCAGGAGATTATTACGGATTTCAGAGAATCAAATTTCAGCTTTATGTCAACGAGCTGATATATTACTCGGTAGAATTTGATTACAATGAATAAACATACATATATATACTGCGATATTATATTTTATAGGGGGGTTACGTGGGGCTCCGATAAAACATAAAAGAAATACATTTACATACATACCTAAGCAATATACTAAACTTATAATGCTCTAGCGATAAAAAAATATTATAGTCGAATTTCTCGCGGAGTAATAATTGGCGAATAACTATAATACGAATAATTTTGGTTCCAGCCTTAACTTCTCGAGATGTGAAAAAAATGGAAAAAAGAAAGAAAAACAAAGAAATATAACATGATAGATCAATTAGCTCACGATCATTTCAGCCGGACCTTTATCGTAATCACGAGATATATTTACGATTAGTATTATAGCCGTTCCAATAATTGTAGAATGCTTCATTTGAAATACATACATATATTATATAATAATATTACACCTAATATGATAGTATTGAAAAATATAACCTACGGATTAAATATTAAATTAATGAAGGTGTCGGGTAATGTTTGATTAAATACAATTACACGTAAAAGGCCTTAATGAGTAACGATATAAAAACGTGAATTTTTTAAGACTAGGCTCAATATCCGAACAACATTATCCGGATTACTCGCTATACTTACTGCAGTATTTCGGCGCATTGTATACCACGATCACAACAGATATTATCCCTGACACTGCATATTCGAATGCAGTGAATATAATATAAAGAGATCGCGTGTGCATCCGTAAATCTACAGATGACTTTTTGTGACACTTTTGACCGGGGTGCCAAACTGTCAAAAATCAATTAGCCGCGTTCTTTCTAACATAATTTTTTCCAAAGTGTGTAGTTCCAGCGCCGATACTGCTCTATTACACGATATTATTCGCTTATTGCGTGATTTAGGGTTTTACATTGACGAGACATGTATTTAGGGGGGGGGGGGGGGTACAGTTTGGTTTAAATCATCTCTATTTTAGGGTTTTTTTTTTTTATGAAAGAAAATGAAAACACTTGGAGCAATTTGAGGTCTTTGTTATTTATAGTTTCAAGAGCATTTTAGAATTTTTTCATTGAAATTAATAACAAAATGGCGGCATGGTGCATATAAGTAGCTAACGATCACGTTTTCAATCCGGTGGCTCAGATTCCTCGGTCAATTTTTGTCCGATCAACTTGAAATTTTGACACAGTTTTTTAAATATGTTTATCGATTCGAGCTTGTGGCTCGATTTTTGAATTTCAATCCCAACATTTTTTTATAACAATTTGTGCAACCATTTTTTGGTCAAAAAATGAAATTTGTCGTTCATAATCGTATATATTCGAAAGAAAATTATTTTCAACATTTGGGTTACGAGCTAGAACTCGAAAACGTGTTTTTCACTCAGAAAATTTTTTCTATGTGTTAAAAGTTGGACAGTGATGTCAGGAGATGCGCTACCGCAAAAGCATTTCGTTATTACATTCAATGAAAAAATTCTCAAATGTTCTTGAAACTATAAATAATAAAGCCCTCAAATTCTTTAAGTGTTTTCGTTTTCTTTAAAAAAAAAAACTCATAAAAATAGGTATGACTTAAGACCGTCCAAGCTGTATCCCCCACCCCCCCTTAATTACCATAAATTTCATACGTTGCTGGATGAGAATATTCATGCACTTTTCCACTTTGAGTAATCAAATACAAGTTATCAAGCTGCTGGGAACAAACATTTCATGATTTCACATGCTTCTTGTAAAATTTTTCACAGAAATTGTGCAAGAATATGCCACAGTTGTGTAAACATTCTTCATCAAACTCAGACATTTTTTTTTATGTTGTCGATTTCTTCGAAATTTATGATAACTTGTTATCAGTTATGAGAAATCTGTTCGAACATTGTCGACAAAGGTCCCCCATGGGACTTGGGCAGCATATTGTCAATATTATTTTAGAAACGATACGTCAATCGTTGGTGATTCTTTCCAAATAATTTATATTTGAACAAAAAATTACTACGATTTCTTCTCATTCTCAGAATTCCTTGTATAGATTCATGCGGATTTTCTCGTCTTGGGTACAGAGTCATTTTCATACTGTATAGTATTAAACGTGATTTGGTCGATGATTCACTGGTATGTAAATATTATATAAGTATCAAATATCCGTCCTACATAATACAAAAATATCGTAAATTAAGGCTTACGGCACAAACGTTCCACAAGGCACTGACAATTAATGGCACCATAATTCGTTCGCGTGATCATAAATCACGTTACTCTTCTTCTCTATTCGTTTTTTATTTTTTACTTTATTTTTTTATTTTTTTTTTTCGCCTCTATTGGCACAGTTGTTTTCACGGTAATAAACTGGCGGCTATAACGCGCTAAGATAACACATTCACGCATGAAGTTCGAATTTGTTTCTCTTTTTTACTTCCTTTTCACTTCCATTTCTTCTTCCCTTTCAGAAGCCTTGCAGGCTATCGGTATCAATGACTTTGGTAACCATTATCGGCGTGTCTCTTGCTGTAGTAATTTGGCCGGAAGAATATCTCCGTTTTATGGGGACATCGGCCCTGCTTTCTCATGTACTCCCCGAAATCGCAAGGTGGCAATGTGCAAATGTCGTTTTGAATGCACCTGCAAAATAACGAATCATATAATGCGTTAAAGTGAAACAATTTTTACGCGGTTTTCTCATAATCACAACCAACTAACCATCGATCTTGAACCGAGAAATAATCCTTTCCTCGTCTGAGTCGTACGCAGACCAACAGATTATCCGGACAAGTGCAGTCGCATTCACCCTCGGGCGTTATCTTGGGTGCAAAATGCGTCGGGCACTTGCATCTGTGAATGAGAAAGTTAAAATGTTTTTAAATAAACTAAGTTAATATGAAAAAAAAAACGAAAAAAATGTGGCGTGGTATTCAAGTTCTCAAATATTCATCGACTAGTGCAGGAATGAATTAAGTAAGAATAAAAAACCTAAGATCTGAAAGATCCAGGCTCAATTTTCTCCATAAGCGAGCGGCAGAGATGAAAGAAAATGTTGCACCGCGTCTGCGTCATGGCCTAATATCACGTGGGTGGTGTTTGTTAGTTTTTAACGTCATGTTTATTAGGTTAGGATTAGTTTCGTGGCGTTTTTAGAGGACAGAAGCTGGTGGATGCGGAGGGACGAACGGAGTCCGCTTGGGCTCGAGCGATGAACAAAAACTAGCGAGTAAAAACTTGGGAAATTAAATTGTTACGAGAGTCTACTGCACATAATGTAAGGCATAGACGGTGGTTATAGTCGCGTCAATTACGACAAATCACTCATCGCCATGAAGTACGGGGGAAAAACATGGCTAGATGAAAAAAGAGTAAAATATTGCTAAGAAAGATTGTACTATCATCATAGAAATGCGTAAAAATTATGGTATTAAGTTATTTATAGAAGAAAGAAGCAAAATGTTAGCTTGCAATTGTCAAAAGAATTATGCAGTATTGTTTGGTGAAAAAAGGATTGTTTATTTTTCTATGGTTATTATTGAAATATCTTTTTTTTCTACATATACACTGGATATATATATGCATATAAATTGGTATATTTTTCATAAATATATTATATTCACATCGCTAATATGTGGTATATATTCGAAATACAATTTTTGTTATTCACTATTTTTGCACCAGAGTTTAAAGTAAAATGAGAATTTGATTTTTTCACGCCATGGATTGGGATTATGTGAACTCAAAATAATACCAATTTACGAATCCCATATACATATTATCTTATCTGCAAGCAAGGAAAGGAAAACTCACGATTTTTTTGGCTTTTGTATATTCGACGGCGGTTCTTGTCCCGTGTCTCTTAATCTCGGATCGCTTCTCGGGCGGCATTCGCACTCGGTGTGATTTTCGAACTTGAGTTTTTCCACCTGCGTACGTCCATCTATCACCGAAGCCTGCAACAAATTAGATAAAAATAATAAAACTATTAATCCTATACTGTCTATGTTTTTTTTCAGGAAATTACAGTACTTCGCACTCTACAAGAGTTTTTTGTAAATAAATATCGATACAGTATAACACTGAGAAAACGATAGGTACAGTATGTACAATGTACATACGAGTGCAATATATCAGAGGAAAATTATAATAACGAATACTAGATGTTTTTTTTTTTAAATTGCATATTATCAAGTTCCGTAAATTAACCGTAACTGTAATTAATTCCTGGCTAACCATACAAGGTAGTGCGGGTCAAGTTTGAGCAACTTCTGACTCCCGCACGTGTGAATAATAGTTATATTTGTTGCTTCATCAATAGGGCGATAAGCATCAAGCAACTCTGGCCTCGCGTGCCAATCCGAAGTCGTAATAAGCCCGGTATAAAATCGCGGAATAGCGGACGCAAGTGTCTGTAACAGAGCTGATAACGTGTGTTACACGATAGGTGTTCAATGTAAGGGGTATAATTCCTAGATACTCAACGCGCACGTGAGTCGGAGCTTTTTAACAATAGCCTGCAGCGGCGTCTAGCGGAACGAAATGCGGGAATTGCAGCTCGGAGGGACGGCCGTCAATCAAGGCTTCTGTCAGTGTCCATTTTATTTATGGAACCCCCTGGCAAGGTGCGGTCCATCGTCCTCCGAGCCTGCAGGACTCCAACATTACGTGTCAGTCGCTCTGCAATGTATGCCTGGTGTCTAATTTCTCCCCTAATAATTACATATCTGCATATTATGTAGGCACGTGTAATGTATGAAATTTGAAGAATTTACTGCTGTTCTCTGGACAGTAGAACATTCCGAACAAACGAGGAAATTGTTGTTGCAAGAGTTGCCGAGACGAAGAAGAAGAAGAAGAAGAAGAAGAAGAAGAATAAGAGGAAAAGGAAGGCAAGGTGTTGCATCGCCAGTTCGAAAGCTTGAACAGTTCGTTGGTGTTGATTATTATTAATTGAGACGTCGAACGTCAATGAACTTCTCCTGGTCTGAATCAATGCGAGACAAAGGGGCGTAAAATTCCGCCCACTTGCGTCGAGGAGAGACTTTGAGTTTCATGATTATGGTCAAGCTTCTTGCGTCCATGTTTGTTAGGACCATATTGACGTGAGCCGAGGAATGTTTTTTTTACAGTTTTACTCCTGGAAAGGACAGTTTCGTCCCACGACCAGCATGGACTCGAAAGTAGGTTCTTCCCAGCCGGCCACGTGACCACCGGATTGCAAAAGCCCGGAATTTTGGTCGGACGTAGCAGGTGCCGAGGGGTGCGTAGGCGACTCGGCAATTCCGAGTGGAAAAACAAGACGATATTACCGTATTTCTGTGCCGTCATAAAAATGCCATATTTTATAATCATGTACCAATACCATGGAACGAACCGCGTATATCCCTGCGGAACAGCTTTCTGATCATCAATTTATTTTTAATCTCGAATCCGCTTTAATCGTCGATCCGTTACAATCGCCTTTCGAACTTGTCGGTACAGCAGTGTGCAGGTTGACGTATTAACATGACCCCTTGACCTCTGCCCACGACGAAGTGAAAGGAGCTCGAAACGGATCGTAATATTTTTCAATCCAGTTACAGGTCGTGCTCAAAATGGTTCGCTTCTTCTGGGTGTTTCGCGTGACGCGGACCTTTATACATGTTCGTCGAGAATCAACACATAATGCCATTTAACCCACGTCATGTCGAAACCCTGCATTTACACCCATCAAGCTTAATTAAACCTCGAAGAGACACGCGGGTTAACATTTTGTGACTCGTGTCACGTGCTGCAGGGGATCTTTAAGGCTGTGCTGGTTCTCGGACAGGTTTTCACTGACTTGCATAATTCTGACAATTTACAACAGTGTTCTTGGCACGCGCGAGCTGCAGCACCGATCAGTTCAGTTCGTGAACCACCTCGTGGGCTCGATTCCTTCGCTCGAGAATTCCTCGATTCAATTTACCCGCCCAGTAAACGACGTCGCTCGTATGTAACCAAGTCTCATTAGCATTCCCTCGTCTTTGCCTTTCCTCTTCCTTGATGCTAGAAAGATATTCACCGACTCCTACATCCCACAGCTTTCTGAATGAAATCTTCGATCCGACTTGCCCAGAATGTTTACATCGTTTATTTCTGCTTTTTATTAGTAAGAATTCATCATACGATTCTCCGTATTTTTCTGAGAACTGGATGGCGACAGACCGGAAAAAGCCAGGGAAAAGTCTGGAGCATAAGTTTCGTGGGAAAAGGTAAAAAAATTCTGAATTTTTTATGTGATAAGTCGAGGAATTTGATACAAGCAAAATTCTCGACATCCTGGAGAACCCTCAGACGTTTGGAGTGATTTGAAACTTGAACATACCGAAAACAAAGCGAGAATTCTTTTTGGCGCCACCTTCTTACCGATGTTCCAGTACGCAGTCTCGCAATTAATTTCCATCCAAGACTTGACTCTCCCAAAAGAAATTCTGATGCCAGTCCAAAGCTCGGACAGAGCATGCAGCCTCGGCCCTCTTTCATCTCTCGGTAATTAAAAACCAAGTCGCCCCGTCATCAGTCTGAGGATTCAGCGGCGGTCAGCGGACTTAAGCCGCCGTCGCCTGCCACTCGAAACACTCCCACGCGATGATGGATATACGTATAAAGTAAGTCTACGGTACCAGGACCAAGTCTAGGCAGCTCGAAGGCTGCGTAACAATGCATAGTTGTTGCATGAATTTCTTAGCGTTGAATTTCACATACGTATGACGATACGGAAGAGAATTTTCTTACAATTAGTCTACCTAACTATACAGAAAGATTCAGTATACATATAGAGCTCGTGCAACTCGTCAGTCGCGTCAACAGTTTCAGATTAGGTATACCTTGCGACGATAACGATGAGCTCGAGGTAACCGGAGACACGATATCTAATTGAGCGTGCGTGGATTGTTGTGTCTGGTCTCAGCCTCTTGATCTATAATTGCTTCAGAAGGGGGCGCCAATAATGGCGATGAAGTCCTACAGTATAAATTCTCCCGATACACGAACGCTGTGATAATATTTGACCAACAAGTGTGCAAGGTAATGCGCAATAGCCTGTCTTTGCGATTGATCGTTTCGCGGAAGGATCAGCGCATGGCGTAAGAATTCGGATTCCTAGAAAATGTGAAAACGCCGGATGAAACTGCAATTGGCAAGGCGGACGGCACTTGGCAAAGCAAAGTTAACGAGTGCCAACGGTTAAGTTTGGACACCTGCCCACTGGTTGTTCGGTCAGTGTCCGTCATTTTCGTTTCGGTCTTTACGAGGGTATTTAAATGATTTAGAGATTTGTTTGCGCTTGTATTTTTCCCCCCGATAATTTGACGCCTGGTTTGAGTAACGACCTCGCTTGCCTGCAGGTGTAGGAGAGGACCTAAAAGAGTCGAAATTGGCCGGAAGGTCGATGCAGCGCGTTAATTTAATGATCGTTTCGTGTATATCGCCTAAGGCGAAGCCGCGAACGTTCAAATACGCATGTGCAGGTATAATCTTACCGCTCCTACGCGTGGCATAAATCTCGATAATACGAATCAAATAAGCGATCATAAAACCTTGTACAAACGAAGGCGTCTAATCATCGGATTACCCGCAGCCGCGTTGTGTTTTGGGTAAGTTAACCCCAAAGTTAGAGTCTGCACAGCGCGATTCGACTCGAGCATGACCAATTAATCATTCAACGTTTTCCGTTACATTTTCGAGGGGTTGCAACAGAAAAACGGCATTGATTATTGCGGTTTTACTATCGTGCGGAGAAGACGCCGGTTTACGATTCGGAGAGTCATACTTTTAGACCGCAAGACAGCTTAGAGCGCTACGAGTTAGACGATACGAACGTATAACATGTGTGCCTCTCGACGAGGCATGGAATAGAAAGGCGCAGTGTAGGATGAATTATTCGCAAGATCGTATCGCCAGGAATCATTTGTATATTTCAACGCAGACCGCTGTATCACGAGCCTCCATACACTCCAGGAATCTATAGACGAACAAAACGTATCAATATATGTACCGTGTTGTGGAACTCTCGCAATAGAGCTGCCTGAGCTCACGTCTGCAGGCTTAAATACACTTGGACACGTACGTTTGGGTTGTAAATAATTACCTCGGTCGCGTAATTTCTTTCGCAACCTCGAGCGGGTAGACATAGTGTCAAGATTTGGTATTTCGCATGATGCTTTTATAATAGATTATATATAGACAGAGCGCAGTTTCATCGCTGCAAAGTGCAACACCGAGTGATATTAGTTTCACAATAGTTAGACGCTGGCCGCGTCGATCTAGTCAATTAGCGAACAGGTTAGACGATACAACAACTCCCGGGTTTAAATTATTTCACACGATACTTTTGTAATAGATTATGTATAAAAGTAGCGCAGTTTCATCAGTGAAAAGTGCGTTGTACATTCGTTTAGATAACACCGAGTGATATTAGTTTCACAATAGTTAGACACTGGTAACGTGGATCTAGACAATTAGCAAACAAGTTAGACGACACAGAAATTGTCGGGCTTAAATTGATGCTGGTGCCAAACCGGAATCAATACATTTTTTGCTTCATTATATATACAGAGAAGAAGTCGCGTGCCGAACGAGTGATAAAAAGTAAAAAAAAAGAAACTAAACAGGTTTTTAGTGCTATTGAATTACCAGAAAACTGACTGTCGACAATTATAATCCCACTGAATATTTTATACTTGTACTAAATTTTCTTGTAATTTCAACCAGCATTAATTTAAACCCTGGAATTGCTGTATCGTCTAACTTGTTCGCTATTTGTCCAGATGGACGCGATCAGTGTCTAACTATTGTAAAACTAATATCGCTCGGTGTTATCCGACTGAAAATTTTTCAGCAACTCTAATAAAATGAGATTTCCAGATGTGCAAAGCGATTTCTGGGTCGGAGAGGAGACGTGAGACTACAATTGCGATCATATGCGTCGCAAATGAAGGGGTATCGAATAACCTGCAGCTATACGCGGGGAAATTCGATGATTGGCCGCCTGTCCACGGATCTATATCATTTGCATGATTATGGAAGCTGGAAGGGGAGGCTTCCAGTCATTAGAACCGGTGCGGCGGCTCCTCATTCTGTCTTCGTACTTCCATTGGGTACGACTCAATGCATCTACGGTATAACAGGTATTATAACATAGCGACGTCGGAGTGACAGGGAGCGGAGCTACCGTGAACTAATTGTATGCAAACAGGAAGTGGAAATTTTAATGGCCTCTAATTGTCGAATTCATTGCGTATTCTTCGGGCGATTTCCTTTCCTTCTCGTGCCAAACGGAGCGGGACCTACTCGAGGCGTGCCTGCACGGTCAGACGACTTTAAAGACGTGTCGCTGTTACACTGTAATTACAATTTCCCGGGTGCCATTGTACGGCCAGATAATAGAGGTGATCGGAATGATTGATCACCTCAGATATTTCGGGGAGAAAAAAGCTCCACAAAGAAGCCTCTGTTTCTCGTTTAAAAGTTATATTTAAAGAGACATTTCAGAGTTTAGTTCAGTTTCAGAGGGTGAACACTGCAGCCATGTTTGGTTGCGGAAGACAAAAAGTTCTATATAAGTCACAGGTAGTCATTGCTAGCCTGATTTGAAGTTATATTATTCCCCCGGCACTGCAAAAGCGGTTCTCGAAGAATTAATCTAAAAGTCGATGATGCCGAAGCGAAACCTGTTCCAAAGATGAGACAATGTAAAAAACGAAAAGGAGTCGGACACGACGAGCACGACGCATGGGCTAAATTTCGTCGATTCCACGATTATTAATTATCACATTAATTCGCAAAACTCGTTGGACAAATTCGAGCACTTGATTAATTTTTATCGCATACTGTATTTTACATATTCTCACCGTCTATAATATATGGTCCCCGATTGAAATATTCTATTCTATATAATATCGATTGAACGTTTAGATTCATGAATGGTGAATGCATGTTACACAGGTATGAGAGTCCTCAAACTGCGATAAAAATTCCTCTTCTTTAATTTTGAGAAACGATTCTCCAGAGGCGCAATTTTAAAGGAGCGGCATCGGGCGCGTTGAATAGGTAATAAATATTGGTTAATGCGATCAGATACCGGCGTGCAGGTATAGGTATGTAAGGTATATAAATGCGAACGTAATACCGGTATCAGATCCACCACTAGCATTATTCTTAACTTACGGCGGTTTTCAGCCTCGAGACGCAATCCATTGTGCACTGCCGTCTCCTTCACGAGCATTTTCGATCCATTCGTTATTATACCTACAGATACAGCTGCAGGACGACGAAGCGGCAGAAGGAGAATAAAAAGTAAAAAATTGATCACCAATTGCAGGTCGTACCGATCCTTATTACATACGAAAGTAGCAATTCGTATCGTTAAAACACTACATTACCCGCCCTTTTGTGTGGCTGGAAAGTATAGAGAAAATAAAGAAATAACAAGTATGATCGAAGACCGCAGCTGGTTTTCTTGCGGACGATGGAACTGGGCATTAACCGAAACCGATAATTTGTAATTAATTGGCGAGTAAATTGCGATGGGACACGTCGTGTAAAGTAAAAGAAGCACAAAACCCGAAAAAAGAGAGAAGAGGGAATCAATTTCGTCGCCGACATGCTAATTGCAGGTCTGATCGTTGTCTGTAATTAATCTTGAAGACAGTGGAATTACGGGGTAATTTGAGATGCGGCGCAGGATCTTCAATTTGCAATTGATCATTTATCCTCGAAGTTAAAATTTCGAATTGGAATTCATGTGCAAGGCTCTTAAAGTTATGAAGTACTCCTACCTTGATCGACTGAGCAAACTCGCCCCTTTTCTTCCTATACTCAATAAACAAACGAACCGAAAGGGTTCGAATATCCCGAAAATCACCAGAAAAAATGTGTGTTGTGTGTTATTTGATACAGGAAGAAAAGGGTTGAGTTTGCTCGGTCGGTAAAGGTAGGAGTACTACATGAGCTTAAGGTTCTCGATCGTAGTATATTATACGGAAAAATAAATGCTTAGCTCCCACAGACGGAAAACATCGATTGAACCGTTTCCAACCATTCTTAGTTTCCCATACGCAATGACAATTAAGCATTAACTCACAATCATTCTTAAAACCACTGCAATTAAAGTCAATTCACCGTCTACAGGCTTATACAAATTAACGAATTTGCATAACATTAACGATAAGCAGAGACACTGATGCATCAGCACTCTACGTAAATTTAATACGACAATAGTTATATGAATAAGTATTATATGAAGTGATTAGATACACACAGATGAGTAATGAAATATGGGAATATAGCCATTCGACTGTCCTGCAAAGTGCAATAATTATAGGTAATATAAATAAGTATGCAGTTGATGGCCGTGTGTTGGGATGGGTCGATGAGTCGTGGCATGGTGGCCATAACGCTGGTGACTACCCAAGGCAAAATAGTCCAGGAGGACGAGGCATTCCTACAGCAGGATGCATTCATCCTGCCGCAGGTCTCTATATAAATGTGCATATAATCAGCTAGCAGCCTCCTTAGCCCTAAGCTGCGGTAGGTCAGTGGCCATGCAGTAGTCTAACTGACAATGAACTCTTAAGACAAAATGTGCACCGCGGTCGTATCATTAAGTCCGTTTTACCGCCTTGTCCCATCAATCTTTCTTCTCAAGCGCGGATTACCCCTCAACTTGGATTATACAATATATGCCTGAGTGGACGTGTTGGTAGTTGTGTTACAAAAGTCGCAGTGCAATCGACGTATCCCATCAATCTAAGTTTGCTTATTCGAGCTGTACATCATCGTGAAAAAAGAATTAATTTCAAGCAATTACCGTAGATTGTTATATGGCCAGTTATTTTAATCAATGAAATTCTTCGGTCGATTGTTTGGAATTTGGAAAAATTATCGTGAGAAGACCTGATAAAGTGAACGATGTAATTGAACGTGAGTACTTGCAGTGGCTGCAACTTAAGTGCGACCAATTCGTATCTACTATTAGCTTGTAGGTACTAAATGGTTTATTGGTTTAGAGTTTACCACTTGGATCTACCGATCGGAATATAAGAAGCTTTTCAAACTGAAGATTCGAACTGATAGAAAATATGTATTTTTTAAGCTTGTACAAGTAATCAGGTTTTACATGTATACATAATTGATTCATTGTTTCGTCATTTTCCGACCGATGTCCAGGTTATTCTCACCGTTTCTCAAAATCTGAAATATGTTGTAAACGCATCAACACATCTTGTTGTTAACCACGTTAATACGTTTTATTTTCTACATAATATTCAACCTACGGTTCGTTTCAAGTCTTTTAATTATAGCGCCGACGGATCTCGAGGATAAAAAATGTTAATTAGCGTCGGCGATAATATTTTTCCTTCTTATACAGCATGGGCGTCTGACCACTGTCGTTAAAAAGCTACCTAGCTGAAAATTTTATATATAGAATCACAGCCGCGCCCGGAGTTTGGAGTTAGTATTTATTCCTTTCGGTGATTTAGCACTCACGCCTAATTCGCTTGTCACCATTATATCTATAAACTTATCGCCTATTACAGCCTGAGAATTTATAAGCATCGTTTCTAAATTTTATAGCTCTGCCTGCCCTTATATCGAATGGTTTAATTTTTTTCAAAGCAAATCAGTTGATATGAGCTAGCAAATTCTTAAAGATCCGTGAAATCGTTAGAATTTCGTATCGAACATTGTAAATAAAAATAATAACAATATTTTGAATCCTGTATACTGAGCATTGACAATCACATGAAATTCACCGAAGTGGTCAGATTAATAGGTATTTTGGTTCAGAGAGCGCTACTTCCAAAAGAACCGCCCACGTTTCAATGAATAGTAATTGTCACGAGAGCTGAAAGTCTTGCACAGTTAGTTGTAGTTCTTTGTGAATGAATCCGACAAGCTGCTGCCTACTCAGTTTTGTACGCCGAGTGTGGCCGCGGAGTAATCTCCGAGTCCTCGGGAATGGACAGTTGTTGAATTGCCGTTCATTGTGAAGATTGCAGCGCGTATAGAGTTACAGTCGTAGGTGACTTGCGTTAACTCCCAACATCTTATACAAGTAGTGAACCGTAAAGGAAAACACCTCGATCCGTCGTCCTGAATTACACTTATCAAATTTCCTACTTACTCGTAGCGATACCGTCGCGGTTTTTACCGTCAAAGTTACTTTGCTGCTGCTGCTGCTGCTGCTGCTACTGCTGAATGATTAAATCTATGAAACCTAAGAAATGTAGCGAATTCCCAGCTCGGAGAGATAGACAGCTGTTAAGAATGGAGAATTGCGGCAGTAAACAGTCGGAGAATTCCCGGACGTGAGTGTTTGGAGAAAGGCTGATTAGCCCGCGGAGTCTCGCGTGGTGCCATGCAACCGGATTTATTTGTATATTGGCTCGAAGTTGGATTTCTCTCGGCACATCCTCTTCACATTTCGTTTTTTCTCTATTTTTTTCTTCAATCTTTTTTTATAGCAGAATAGATCATTAGAAACGGATTGTAGAGAAGATGCTCGCTTGCTCAGAAGACAGCTGGAAAGGTGATTTACTGCTTCCGATTATCTTGCGGCGTGCACAAATACCCCGAGTTCCGAACTGCACTAAAAGTAATGAGAATAATACCAGCAAACGAGGAAATATATTGAGAATAAATAATTGATTCTCGATCCTCGCTTTGTCTTTCAAAGTGTATAAATCAAAGTAGTATCTATAGAAAGTGTAACGACGTGGGAAGTCTCAGGTAATTGAAGGATATTGCCTGAGTGAAAAATCGATACTTTCAATTAATATTATTACGTTGTAAAATCGCACATTCAGTGTAATTCATGACATACTAATGCATTCGAAAGCTACAAAAAAGCTTATATAATTAATATTTTATTTTAAATGGCTTAAAAATGACGTAAAAATTTGGTACGTGTGATGTTCTTATCTAGAAAATTATTTCCTAAAAGTTCGTTAAAACAGATTTTGATTTTCTTACAGTGGCCAACCTGGTGAAAATTTCTACTAACACGAATTTTTACAGGAATTGGAACAACTCGTATTATTTCGGACAAAATTGTAAATATAAATAGTTTTTCGTGAAGAATTGTCAATATTCGTTAAAAATTGTGATATCGCTTGTGGATTATTTACTAAAAAAAATACAAAAATTTTCATGAAAATCTACAAGTTTTTACGAGAAACTATATGCATATTTATAATTTTCAACGAAAACAATTTTTTGTACAAAATTGTGCAAAATGTCCCAATTTCCCTGAAGAATCTTAGAAAATCGTAGAAATGATTTTCACCAGGGTAACCGGTCACTGCAACTCTGCCCAGCGCCATTTTGAAATCGCGTCCTCTCCTCATATTTCGGAACACCGAAACGAGGTGCAGGTAAAAAAAATTGCCCCAGGACGCGGCTCACGCGGCGCATCGTATCTTGATGAGCGGAGAGGTCGAAGCGCCTCGTTCTCGCCTCAGGGAGAATTCTGATGTGATTTTTGAGGCGTTATGGAAATGGTCCCGGATGCGCGCGCGCGTTTAGCTTAAAATGCATGAGTTCGCGAGGCGATGCGATCGGGTCCAGAGACGTCTGGCGACGGCGTGGGCGTTCGCCATTATGTACCTGACACCAGGGTAGCAGATATGTACTTCCTCAGTCGCTCGCGTGACTTGCGCTGAATCCTCCTTTCCACTTTCCTCGCTTCGTCCGCCCCTTCAGCATCTAAGTCAAGAGGAAGACGAAGACGCCTAGCCGTGGCGGAGGTGCCGGAGGTGAAGGAAAAACGAGAAACGTGGGCGAGCGAGTGAACTCGATGCCTCGGTACGGGGTTTGAATCAATTTACTATTTAGCGACCGGCGAGTGAACTCCGGACACACGCTGCACCCTCGACGACGTGTATTATACACATTATAACGCATAATATTATCATGATATCAGTACCAAGGCCAAGAAATATGCGTCAAACTATGTAAAACACCAGCCTCTTGCTATTCGAATCCAAATTTGTGGAATAAAATGAAAATTTTATTCAGATAAAACTCGAATGAAGACTTGTAATATCTGATCTAACCTCTATCTGTCCTAACCTAACCAAAGCTATAAACCTCTATCTATCTGAGTTTAGGCAGTATACGCACAATAGTGTGTTCCTGTTCTAAGAATTTTTTTGGTTTTCAATGAAAATTTACGCCATCGTTTGTTTATAAAATGGAAAGTATTTATTAGCGAACTAGAACCTAACCTAACCTAACCAAACCTAACCTCTATCTATCCTAAACTAACCAAACCAAACTTCTATCTGAGTTTAGTCAGGATTTGCATAAGAGTGTGATCTAGTTGCGATTTGTCTTACAAATATCTCCAAAGCTATTGATATGTAAGGAAATATCGGCCAGAATCTGGCCAGAAGTTGTAGCTATAGATAGAAAAAAAAAAACAGAATCAAAATCGGTTCAGTAGTTCTGGAGTTATGAGTGAACATATGTACGTCGGAAAGACTTTGAGTTTTCGGTATAAATATCGAGAAGAGATAAGTATAGCGAATATCCAACCGCCGCCGCTTCGAATTGGTTTAAAAGCTGTGTCGAATTTGTAACTCCGCGCGCCCGCTGGGGTGATTGAAAAAGAAACTTAAAGCGATTTCGGGGTTTCAAGTTTCACCGGCAATTTCAGGAGATCGAATTTTTTTTGTTAATAACACTTTTCTTCTTTCCTCTGGAATAATAAATTCAGTAATAAGGCGGCTTGGCTAGCTATTTATAGGCTTCACCGCACAGGCTTACACTAACCTACCACAAGGTTCGAAAGAAAAATATACTCGCAAGCTAATGCCTGACTTGTAAGATTATAGAAATCCGAGTCTTCTGTTTTATACAATCGTGATAAAACATGTGGCAAGTATCGAGTTCCCGGTCTACCTACATTATACATTATACTAAGTGACTAATATGTTAGAGAAAATAAATGATAAAGAACTTGAATAAAAAGTTATTAATCTCGTAACAGAGTATGCAGGTTTAATTGCTCCTAACCTAAACTAAGCCAACGGCTTGTAAACCCCTGACAGTTATAAATTCCGTGGCAATCGCTTCCCGTTTCACCGTACGAACAGAAGGAAGCTCTACGATCCCGAGTACCTACATTGCACTCGCGGTTTATTGGCTTTGGTTCGCCAAGTTTCACGCAACTCCGCACTTCTGTGCATTCATTATATGCACTTTGCGTTTATCTGTGTGTGCAGTCAGTGCCTCCGGAGATGCGAGGGATGCTGCATTCTTTCCAATCCTGCAGTCAACTATAATTCCTCTCGGTCCTAGACTTCCTTCTCCAATTCCAAGCTCGAATGAGCAGCTGCTTATTGCGCATAAGTAGACGCAGATATTCTCGAAATCGGTATTTCCAGATTCTGATCGACCTCGTTATGCATGTGTATTTGTAAGGATGAAGAGAAAGGATCGGGATTGAGCCACGAGTAAATTAATCGCGAGTTGGTCATTATTTTCTTGTTTTTCTCTATTTTTTATTACCTTCAAGGGAGGTAATAATCTTTCACGTTTTATAACTAATTACGTGCATACCTGCAGTATGCTTGTGCTATATCTACCTACATTAAATGGCGACGACGCAGTAAAATTTCACCTACTTTGAGCAACGCTGCCACGCGGGACTGGTTTAGATTTATTTTATTTACTTTATAAATACGTGCTAATGAGGGGTACGTAAGACCGGGCATTTATCCGTCCTTGCACCGATCCATTTTGCGGTGAAAAAACTCCACTTCACGGTGAATAACATTATTAACTGTCAAAAATATTTTCATTCCGTAAGGAATCAATTTTTGCCGTGAATCAGGATTTACCGGAGATCAACTAAATACGCAAGAATTTTAATCGAAAAAGGACTTTCAATCGATACACAATCTTTCAAATAATTAGCACCAGTCATGGGTCGCTACGACATGTTTAAAACACTTTAAACAAATTCTATCAACACGTTTAACAAAAAATGGTTCTTTCTGAAGAAAGTGCGAAGTAGGAAAGTCGAACATGATATTAAATATAGGTACCTAATTTTGCCTTACTGTCTCGCTTCGTCTATAAGTTATGGTGTGTGAGAGAACGGGCAAGCTCAACGAACTATGACCGATAAATCAGTGGACCATTTGTTCACACTTGGTACACTGCAGAAATGAATTCATTCTTGAACACGTATGCTGTATACGAAGATTATATCATTACCTTTGCTCCATGTGTGCCATCCATGTGGCCCGAGGGCTGGTCATGCTGTGCAGATCCATTAAGGCCATGACAATTAATGTTTAAATAACAATGCCGACCCTTGATCTCAGCTGGAAGCATTAATTGCTGGTAACGGGGCATGCGGCATAAGGTGTCGGAAAGCGACACGCTATCTGTGGAAACGAGTTTCAGCAGCGTGTATTTATCGACGGATTGATTAGACAAACGGACACACTGTGCAATCAATCCGTTTTCTAGGTAACTGTGATGCAGCTAGTTGGCTAGATAAATATAGCATCCGTTTTTTATAACTCTGATTCGTACGCGACAGTTGCTTTTATAATTTATATCGTGCCGATCTTGCAATCCGATCGTCTGTCGAAGAACAATGTTTTTTTTTCTTCCATTTAATAGCTTTTTAATGGAAAATTTCATCCTCGGCATGTTTATACCGAACGTCTGCGATAGTGGTAGAAAAAAAAGACGGAAAAAAAGTATAAGACAGGCATTTCAACACCTCGCAACACATTTTCTCGCGTGGTAGGTCTTGTTCACTAGTATCTACACAACGTACACAGTTATATCCCGTATCCTTTTATTTACAGTAAAGCCGACGTTTGCATAAACTTGAATACGATCTCTGCACACATTTTAACGCTACGTAAGCGGTTTGCGCGCATGTATAAAGTTGTAAAGCGCAGCGTCCGGTGTTTGTTAGTCGTTGTTATGTGGGGGATACTTTCTCGAAAGAAGAATTTGGTTCTAACCGGATTTTGGCCGGATTCTCGTCCTGAGTCAAGTTGTTCAATCGCCGGCTATTTAGGCTTTACTTTGCAAAGGTCGAAAGGTTCGCTAGAACCTGCATGCATTGCATTACATGTGTTCGAGTGTTTGTATAACGTTAAATTACCACGTGGTGGGCAGTTGCTCAGGAAATTTAGATATTTCTTAACGGACTTCTTTTTCTTTCTCTCAGCGTATTATTTTAATCACACCTGCTGCGTCACAACAACTCCCTTCCATTTGTTTCTTGTTATTTTTGTCCCTTCCACATCACATTTTTTATGGAAATCGTACGTACCGTAATCAAGACGAGCAAAGAAGGAATGAGCTGATAGTGAGAGTGGAATAAATTCGTTTACGGATAGCAATTCACACGCTATTCTCTGAATTCCACGGTGCATTGAAGCTCTGCAAAATATATACCTGACAATTTAACGAGGGTTATAATGTAGCCACATAGCGATCTATTCATTGGTTGATCTTATTAACGGTTGAATGTGTCCTTGAGAAAGAGCATGACAAAGTATTTCCTCCTCTTTCTCACACCCTTTCGATCTAAGGTCTGCTCTTCAAGGCCTTTAGTAATAGAAGAATCGAAGCAGCCGCGTTATAATAAGGTACCGAGTGAAGAAAAGGGACTCATAATCGAGAGGCTCGTATCTAAACGTCTTATCTTATCTAACCGAGGACAATATTCAAATCATGAAAGAAAAATGTATCGCTGCAACGCATAATGCATAATTTTAGGGAATGACTGCGTGAAAGGTGACAATGCTGTCTGATGATAAACTGAGAAATGGGTATGCATGTCGGTCCAACCATGTGGAACACCTTAGGGAACGGAACTCGCACCCACATAATCTAACAATGCAGAGATGTCGGGCCTTGATTTTTCGGTCCAGACCGAAATTATGCCTCAGGGGTTATTATGTCGTCTGGAAATGGCGCCTGCGCAAGAAGTTTAAACCGCATGGACGAGAGTCACGAGGGAGTGCCGCGAATAGCCGATTCACCCGGACACGTCGATGATCGGTGAATGATGGTGAACAAAGCGCATTTCATTTTATAGCCCGGCTTCGTGGGTACCGCTATCGAAGCCCATAAAACTGGCGTTGCATGTCTGCAATCAATGTCACTTTGAGGTTCATTACACGCTCGATTCCTCTGGGGTGAGTCACACCTTTAAAGGGTTATACCTGGTCAGGAGGCCGAAAAAAGCGATTTCTCTAGGATTTTTCATAAAGAGATATTTCAGTTTATTAATATAAAAGTTAATAGTTTATTGATATAAAAATATAGCCGATCTCCGGGAGCGCCTCTGAAAAAGGCGTCTTGCAGTGAACAAGAAATATCTTGACTGGATCATCCGAAATAAAAAACCATAAAAGATTTAGTTAATATAAATTAACGTAAAGAAAATACCTATCGGCGAGAAAAAAACCTTCGATCAGGGGTTGAAAAATATATTCATAAAGCTTGTGACAAAATATGAGACGGATCGGTTGATTCGTCTCCGCGAAGACTTGCCCACCAACTTTGAAGACATAGTTTTGAGAAAAACCCAAAGTTCAAAGTTTTACAAGCACTTTCAAACGGTCCGGGGCGTCTTTGCAAATGTCCGCATAACTTCAAGAATATTTGTCGGATGGATATGAAATTTTATGTACATACATATACTTAAACGTAGGTACATTACGAATGAAATAAAAAAAATAATAAAATTGATTTTTCAAAAATCCCGACTAGGTACAACCCCTTTAAAAAAAAAAACTTTTGTCGCTTGAGAATTGGATGACCAGGCGGTTCTCGGTCAGTTTCTATCGAAAATATTTCGTTCCTCTCGTATAGGGTGAATGAGCCTTTAAGGCTCGCAGGCTACCGTCTCGATGTATCCGACGCAGTGTGAGGCCCAATTTCACGTGGAGTTTCCTCCCTCCAACGATTTGAATCATCATTCTCTATACACCTTCTTTGTTACACTCTTTAAGTCTTATTTCACCGTGACAGAGACGTTTCAATAGAAGACTTCTCCGACTCTCGTATCATGGAGTGAGACATTTCCCATATGGAAGTCCCTATCAAGCATGGTATCTCCGCATAAGGAAGGAGGGGAATGTGGAAAGTCACGGTAGTAATAAGAACGGTGGCGTCAGCAGGTTATTTCTGTACGGGGAATGAAACATGCTCATGCGATGGTTGAGAGCCAGGAATTTTGATATTGTCGTCGGTGGTTCGAGAAGTAACATTTATTCTCATCAGAATAATTCAGATCTATTGCAAAACTAGCTGACATATTTCCGGAGGCTAGACTATGATGTTTCTCTGAAACACTTGTGTACAAATGACATAGTGATAGACGAAAGTATGAATGAAATCAAGAGAGAACGATCGGAACAAGAATGGATCAGCAGCGAGAAGAGATGAATGTCCAGGAAGGAATTCTTCGCCCCTCAGAACTCGCACGATCATTTTTGGATGACGTAGATATCTGATAAACGCGATCAAGGTTCAAGATAACCTTCAGTCATGTCTATTACAATGTCTACGCAGGCTTTGAACGTGACACCTTGAAGGTTCTCTGCACCAGGTGAACATTTTTCCACGAATCTTAACCCTCGTATGAGCGTCGAACATCGGATGTAACGATTTCAAGTAAACGGATCATGTCATGTCTTTTTTTCTCACAATCATGCAGAGAGGTATCTAATTGGCAAATGGAGACTGACTAGACGTGGGACGAAGTTAGTTAACCGCGAGAATCTAGTGGGCGATCGGGTAAACCGCCATTCGATACAGCAATATTATGCCGGACGTGCAGGCGAAGGTAATCCGTGTCGACCTGATACCGCGGGTGTCATAATCGCGCTACTAATTGCTTATGAATAATGAATCAACGGTGCTAACCTAACCTTGCCGTTTCACCGCATTCAATAGCGTCCAGCTGATGGGTATCAGTGTCAGGACGTTTTTCCGGCATATAGAAACCAGCGCCGCGAATGACGAAGGCTAACGAAGATGGTTAGAAGTTTGAATGGTGCACTGGTCAGGGGTTAGCCAAGGTCAGGTCGTTGATTGATCCCCGCAACAAGCCCGATTTGTACCGACTTTGTAGCGTCAATTAAACGATGCAACGTGATGACTGCCTTGGTGCCAATGAGCAGCGATTTGTTATGATTAGCAACGCAGCTTGAATGGCGATTCGCGTCACGATCCTCGTCGTCTCAACACGCGTCTCTCATCGCTTCGCAATCCAACTTTTCTCTCTTGCCCAATCGTGCATGCCATGTTTCCTAGCGTTAAGCTGCAACACCTATTCAACGTTTCTTGCAGGTATGTTGTAATCTTCTAAGCACATTTGATGTAGCCTGCATCGGCATTTTCTAATTTTCTGGACCTGGAGTCCAGTCAATACTCAACTGATCCAAGAAGCTCATAACTACACTCGGAAATCGTGTCCAGAAAAATTCCAGGATTGAATGCAAGAGATTACATTCGAGGATTCGTCGAACGGGGAGATCGAAAGTCGAACGATAAAAGAGGAGCCAAAAGGGATCGGATACCTTCTACCAACCTACGTGAGAACCGCATCTTTCGGCCAAAGGTTATCCTGATGTGATCCCAATTTTTCACCGTGGAGGTTGCACACACCGCGGGTTGATAGATCGTAAATTCAAGAAAACTGCGGGTGGCTTACGTTATATACACGTATAGCTAATGAATTATCCCGCGCATCCGGTCTGGCGGAGGAGATGAGAGGGCTGGACGGCGTGGAGAGGCAAAGGGCGAAGGATCTTGTCGGGGTCAAGATTTTTCTGCATCGTGCGTCAGGAGAGCGCTGATTAATCCGCGCGACAGCCTTACAATCTACGGTCCGCATAAATCCACACAGCCGTCTGAGGGTCTTGAGGTCTTCCCGACGAGAGGACCACCTTGTAGCTCAATCCAAAAGTCTATATTACAGAATATACAAACAATTTTTTACCCGCGTTAGGAGTTGAGGCCCAAAACTTCAGCGGAACGCGTCACGCAGAGACTCTCTTTTTCTCAAAATCGTGATATCGTATAACCTAGTTTTTTCCCTCAAGGGTGAAAAAACAGATGCGAGTTATTCAAAACTGAGACATATGAAGGGTGGAAATTTATCAATATATTCCAAATGTAAAATTAGATTTTAAGGAGAGAAGAGGTTTACCCGAAACAGGATTCATTATTTTATTACAAATCGATCGATTGTCTTGGTTCGCTCGAAAAAAATGACTAGGGTTTAAAATTGGACGCCCAAAGGCCATCAGGCAGGATCTAGACCTCGAGTGAGGGATCGTTGGCTCCTTCCCAATGAATCACGTGACGTCGGCACGTGACCACAGATAAATGTCTCGTTAATGAAGATGAAAATTGTGGTTAATCGGCCAGTCTAGACGCGCGTGCGCACATTGATTATGCAAATGAATGGTATGTGGTCATATTTCACTCGATCTTAAGAATTCCAGACTACGTTGAGAAAACTCGAGTTCAATTTCAGGATGCAATGAGACACGTTGACTACGCGTTTGAATTTTGAAAAAAAGCACAACAGCCATCCTCTTCGTTCAAGGTCATGTAATTTTTTATTACAGTTCACAATTCATTTGATATTACAGGTGCATACATTCACTAATGTCGAGATGTAGGACGATTATCCGGTTGAATTATGATTAGGAATTACATCGAGCGAACCAGAGATCAATTAACCCTAATGATTCTAACTGCATTTGCGTCGATTAGATGTAGATTTTTTGTCATGCAGTCCACAGATTACAGGAAATTGTGAACCCGGTTTCCACCTCATGGTCTGTCCTGTCCACTATTCACTTTCTCTCTCTTTAATGCCGCGTGCAAAAAACGTCGGCCAGTTCAGCAGAGGATATTTATAAAAATTGCCGACATTTTTTTGCCAAGCTAGGTTCAAGCAGTTTCATAGGTTTGTCCACGTGTGTGACTTATCCAAGCGTGACAGGTCAATTTTGGTGGGTTTGCCTGCACGCGCGACGCCATAAATTAGACCCATGTCTAACGTAAAATGGTTACAGTCTTATGTCGGCAAATGACGAGGTATAACACAACACTTTCCGCCCACCATGGATGGGCCTCATTAATCTTTGGGACCGGGCGAACCCGTGAGGTCCTTGACTACCTAGTATAGGAAAAATGTGGGTCGGTAGTCCATCAGACCATCAAGCCATCCGCCCCGGGGACCGAAAAAAAAGTAAACAAGAAAAATCGTTAACACAGAAATTAGTCTCTCGATTCAAATCTTTGCTGCGTTCCTTCGCCGTGTCTCAACTTCACTTTCTTCACTTCGACACCGTCAACAGGATGCAGGACAAATTCCGAACAGTCGAAAGCCGCATTAGCTATCAGATAGTTTGTTGTAACATTCGAATCTTTGAAAGGTTTCAATTTCGAATGCATTGAATGCTTGAATTTTGGAATCTAACAAATTTACTTTGGAAGCTTTTGAAAATTAGAATCCCTTTTAAGTTTGACCAAACGTTGTTTTAACTTTCTGAAAATTGGGAGCCATTGTGAATTCAAAAATTTGAAATTGACGAAATTCCACATTCCGGTTGACCTATATTTTAACCATTTGAAAATTCGATCCACAGATGCATAATTTTTGCATTTTCTTGTTTTCGCCAGCATTTTTTTTAAAACGATTCAGACAAATTTTGTTCACGTATCGTGTTTCCTATCCGCTCCCAAGTAGCGACATAGCTCATCGGTGCATGTGCATAGCTGTAATAATTCTTGGCACCGAGAGATGCGTCGAATAATAGAAAGGCGCAGCTGCGGAACCGGGATCGTTTTGTACGGTGAAACGAAGCGTGACCACGTTTGTACTCCGACACTCTCTATTATATTACGCGTTCACGTCGATGTGCCAAAAGTGCAATAGCAGCACCAAGATGTCTCTCACGCTAAACTTAGTCTATGGCGTCTATGGAAATTTGAGTTGGGTCTTGAATGTGTTTCGACGCAACGCGCAGCATTTCAACGACACTGACGAAAGCGAAACAGCAATAATCCATGCCGGAGGAAGCAAATCACGGTCAACAGGAGCAAAGTAGGTGATAATATTTTAATTCGTTAACGTCAAGTTGGACGTTGGAGAAACGGCAGTCAATCATCGTTTCAAATAAATCTCGTCCGCAGTCCCTGAAGCGTATTTAATAGTAAAAGACGTTCACGTAGTTGTAACGCGTCCTGTATAGGATGCTATTAGGAACGATAATCAGGTTTATCTACTCTAATAGTATACATATACGACCTTTCTACAATTCACATCACGAGTAAAGCATCTCGTCTAATTGCGTGTCGGTAGTCACGTATCTCGTATAACGCTGCACAACAGCAGCTGTGCGTGCCTAATCAAATTCACGAAGCTGGATGTCTGCAGAGGTCATCAATATATTTTCCCATCATCATTTTAAGATAATGCTCCATCGACATTCTTGCCAATGACCTGCGCCTATAACTCTTCCAGAAAAAATGTCAACCCGATAATGAAGAATACCCCGAAAACGAGGCACTTACCCCGTTCTAGTTCATGGATAACGAACGGTATAGTGCTTGACATAATAAATAAAAGAAAGATAAAAACGCTCGTCGGCGAGACGAATGCTCCATTTCCCCAGTCTTACTCTCTCCTTGAAATTTATTTCGGATCAGGCAATCATTAGGCAGCGAGTGGCTCTAATGGTTCAAGAGGTGTTCAGGGATCCGAACATGACTCATTGCTCATCCGCAGAATCATTAAGACTCGCGTTACTTAAGGTTAGGATATTTTAACTTGTACCTACAACGTATGCAAGCCGAAGTATGAATGACCCCGATGCAATTTGCACGTAGCTTATTAATAGCGGTGGAAAATAATCGCAGACGTAGTCCACGTCTACCGACCTCTGCAGCTCCCTTCGTTTCGTGATTCACTCCAACTGCAGCAGCAGTTTGATTCCTCGGACCATTTCTTATCCACATTCCGCGGAGTGATGGCTAATCGCCCCAAAGGATCAGTGTTTGAGCATCATGGTCGAGCTTTTAATCTGTGCTGTAGGAGGTTTTGCTCCTTTTTTGACGTGTGTAAATACGCGCACAGGGCATGTATGTCAGGATTGAACTTTAGGAGCACACTGGTTGATTGCGATATTCGGGCTTACAAACGATCTCGTCAAACTTTGACTCGATCATGATTATCAACACATGATATCGCATGAATTGGCGCGTTATTATCGACGTCACAAGAGCTGAAAGAATTGTGCCCATGTGTACAGCATACAGTACGCAGAGAGCGTATGCACAGTTAGGCTCTTGTGCCTTGATAGTACCTTACAGTACCTACTGCTACGCATACTGATATACCGTTACTTGGGACCATAGAGGTGCAAACGATCCGGGCCCTTTGTGTAACACAGTTCTTACAGCTGTTCTCGATCCTCGGGTTAACCTGAGACATCGACGATATACTCGAGTTTAAAAACTCAACTTGATAAGAGCAATAAAAGGTTGAAATATGAAAGGTAAGAATTGATCCTGTAAGTCCTGCAAGTCAGTGGCAGGTGCTATTTCTGTCACAATGTGTATGTGATGGCAGGTTCACTAAAATTTTCGGATATTTGAATATGTTACTAAGTAAAAAAAAATGTACAAGTGAAACGTTGATGTGACACCTTAAGTGTTAAATTTACAATAATTTGTGGCATATCTACTGCCAACAGAAATGTATAACAAGTAACTGAAACATAAAGGGGACCTGCTGAGTCCTTATGTTTAGTTAAATTTTTCAAACAGTGTGCGAGACTTTCCTTTCTCACATTTTGAATGAGAGGCGCATGTGCATATTGATACATTCGTACGAGCATTTGTGAGAGTACGCCAGTTTTTCCTGGATAAGGCTGACTTGATTTTTAAGCGTTGCAAGTGTCTCCGCGTTGAATATCAAATTACGCTTACTGTCTGCCGATGAGAAGAATGTCGACGACGTATCGTGGAGATAACGCAAGGTGTGAAACAAGATTATGATGATATACGCTCTACAATCTCTCCAGAGAAATATCCGTTAGAAGAGTTTCACCCATTTGAAATCCTCTCGTTTCTCTATTCATTTGACTTTATGATTGGTTATAATGACTGCATGTTATACGATCATCGTTACAATGATGAGGTCAGAGCGCTGTAATAAAGTTAGGTAAAGTGCTTGAATACAGGACGTTAACGGATGCGTTTTTTTTTTTTTTGCTTTTTTGACGCTGCAGCATCAAACGTCTTCGTGAGTGATTCGAGGAATCGTTAACCGCCGCACAGTTCCTCGTGATTATTTTAACTCGTATTCCGGCTAAAAAGGTCCTGCTCGGTGCAAACAATCCATAAAATCAGAAGATTCGTTTCTCATCGTTGAGTGATTTTTTTTTTTTTTACTTTGTAATCGTAACGACGATGATTTCTAAAAATTCCTGTACCTAACGCAATTCAGTCCCAAGTCAGTTGCTGCAAGTGTGATATTTACTTTTGGCCTGCGTCCCCGTGAATCGGCAATTTCTTCACGCCAGACAAACTGGCTAGAGAAGAGACAACCACTGTGATCTCATAGCTCAATCAACCGATCCAATGATCCAATTTTAACCGGCCTGACTCATCGCTCTGCACATTTTCAGAATCAACGATGCTGGCTTCTTGCCCGATACGTGCAGCACCCTCACCAATTGTGGGTCAGAGGTTTAAAACGGTCTTGTGTGTGAAACCCTGAAGTATATGCAGATATTTCCGGATCGGGTTATCGCGACGAGCATATTCGTCGATAGATCAAAGCCCGTAAAACTGTCAACCGAATCTGATGACGACGATGAGTAAAAAATTGAAAAAGAGATAAAGGGGTATAAGGATTTCCTCACGTACGTTATCTCGTTGTTGAAAACCTGCAAGCCAGAAGGTATTCAACCTGTCAACCTCTGAAGGACCGAGGAAGGAACATGTCCGTAAAAAAATAAAAAATAAAAAGAATAAGCGGCTTCAATTGGTGCGTCTTTTGGCGATTGAGTGTCGGCTCGACGTGCCACCGAAACGATTACCGTTTTCCAATTACCCAGTCTGTCAGCGCTTCTGTCTTTGCCGTAGATCACGAGTTCTGTCTACCTATAATATACGCCATATGCCAGACGCTCACGCACTCGAGTGCGTAAGCACGTGCAGCGTGGGTAACGACGTACGTGAGTGCGATCGCATTATTACGTTATTACAAACCGTTCAAAATGCACACTACGAAAAAAGAAATGAAATAGAAAGAACGTTACTTACAGAACCCAAAGTAATCTGGACAAGTTAGTTTAAGAACGCGCTTCACTCGTCCTGGACAATTATTTTAGGCAATGGTTTTGTTATTGAGGAACGAATGATGAATTGTTGAATTCCATTCAGGAGTACTTAGCAGCAAGAAACGTGTTTAAATTGCTTTCCGACATGTAACGTCGTTCGGAAAAGAAAAAATCGTTCAAATCGAGAAATTGAATTTTTTCAGTTCTTTTGGGGATGGCCAGATGGTCTATAATTGTTGGACAAGTGCGTTCATCTTAGCGAGTAGTAACGGATAGACGGTCAGAGACAGATGAGCGAACGCAGTCAAGTATATATTTTCACTTCCGTAATACGAAAATACGTTTTTAGTGATTTACGCCCTTCAACGCGACCTGCGACTCCGTCTAACGAGGACATTATTCGACTTGAACCGGGTTAACTGACGTCTAGGATCGTTTTCACGGCGGTTTTGACTTACCTCCAGTTAGAACGAAGCCGTACTCTATACGTTAGTCCATGCATACCACCAGTGCGGGTTCTAAATTTCTCACAGACTCTTGAACCAAGCTCGAATAAAAAAATGCGATAAATCAAGAGCCATGGTGATCTATTTTAAGTTAGGTTAGGTAGACCAAAATTAAAATAGTATAATAAACGTGACAAGCTTTGTCTCAATCGTAAGTCTTTTGTCCCCTTACTTCATGACCCGTTTGTTGGGATATAATTCCAAAATTCTTATCACCACGAGTACAAAGATACTATACTTATATAAAGATAACTGAGATAAGAGTCACGTAGTTTGAAAAACACTCGAGAGGAGGTAGTTGTACATAAGAAGAGAGGATTCTACTTATTTCCTCAAGCCCTTAGATACAGAAAGGATTACGTGGGCGTGCGGTTTGAGCACAATGTGCATGGCTTTGGAGCTATAGGAGTAGGTATAACGAGACTTGGTAGCTACTTCTCACCGTAATTCCAAAGGCTAGGGAAGAGAGCAATGCAGGAAAGTACCTGCACTTCAATTTAGAGACTCTTCGCCGAGAACAACTTGGATTAGCCAGTATCCTACAGATGCACCGTCAGATACCGACTTCCTTAATTCATTCCTCCTTCTTCTTCTTCTTCTTCTTCTTCTTCTTCTTCTCACAAAGCTGGCTTGTCTTATTCCGAATGAACGGTTCTTTACAGCCGTAATTTATGATCAAATACGTCATCATGGTCAAGTCTTGTTACATTCTAATATTAATTTTCCCTGGCTTATAAGAAACGGAATCGATCGATGTCTTCGGCGGAAATGTGTAAAGCATATAATAACTTAGGTATACCGTATATATTTGAAAATTTATTTAAACCAGTAACATTTTCACTTTGTTAACCGTAATTTATATTCCCTATAACGACACGTTATTACTTTTGCATCAATCCGACAGTTGAGAATAAGGATAAAAACATTACACCGGGATCCTGGGATCCTAAGAGCTGAACGATATTTTATACCACGGTACTTGCGGAGTATATTTACAACCGGCACGTAAGCACTTCGATGGTTTTTTTTCCCCAATGTCTGGATCATGGAAGTGCGAAATGCTCAGGGTTAAAAAAAAGTTACAGGATTTAACGCACTTCGGGTCGAAGGCCGCGCGTCCAACTGGCAAAAAAAGTGCTCTAAAGAAGAAGCTGAGATGAAAAAAGGAAAAAAAATAATCGCTTCAAGATGGAACGGCGAACGGTCAAACATTCAAACTGCGACCATCCGATGTAAGAGAAATATGAGCGTTCGACTGGCTCTTTAGGAACATAAACTGGCACGATATATTCCACTGATATCGCGGTAAAATTTTTCAAACAAGTCCCGCGCTTTGAGTGCTTCAACTCTTGGCGAGTTTTGCGAAAGAAAGGAAGAAAGGTAGGAAAGAAGATAAAAAAAAATAAAACAAATTTGAATTATTACGGTGAATTAAAAGAAGTGGTTGCGAAATTAGGCGCATCGCTTTTTTCGCGATCCTTATGAATTCGCAGCTGTGACGTAAGGCTTATAATACTTATAATACTTATAAAAAGAACGATGCATGATTTAATAATATCTAGCGCCAAAGTGCTTCCGCGTGTTGCCCAGATTCGTAGGGATTAAAACTGTCAAAATTTCTTTATGCGCTTGAGGACTCCCAGACCACAGCCGTTGGATTATGTTTGTGAAAGTGTTAGGGCTCGATGGATTATTGGAAAAATATTGAACCACTGCCTATCGCGCTGTGTTATTTTTAACTGCAAGTGTTATTTACGTTCGACGGTGTGTTGCTTTTACCCTTCACAGTGCGAAACGGGCTCCAAGTTGTTAAATACAAGATAATATCTGCAGTCTACAGCTATGTATAAAATTCCCAGAGTTATGAGGTGAAATTTTTTAAAAAATAGTATAAATTTTTATGGTCCTTAATCTCACTTGACCCAGATATCCCAGCGTATTCGTATAATGCTCATTTAGTTTTATTAAACTACTTCTTCTTCTTCTTCTTCTTCTTCTTTTATCTTTCGCGGTGTTTTTCACCGCCCTCACGTTTCGTCCTACAATAATAAATTATACTATACGGACTTTGACAAACGCCAGAAATATGTCTAGTCGGTTTTAATGTTCGTATAATATAAGTCATACGCCTAATGAATATATATATACATATATATATACGTATACCGTCTTGTATGAATGTGTCATGTTATAAACGAGCCGTTATAATCACCGACGGTTGTAAAGGGGAAAAAAGCATCATGTATGTGTCATGTATGGGTATGTCTTACGAATCGATCTTCTACGTCTAGCTCGGATTGTACACCGAGAATTCCGAACGTTGAGGCTTCCAGCTCGGTATAAGTAATTTTTTACCCCCCCTGAAACAATGCGTGACGAGGACTTAAGTTTATCTCTTTAAGTATTTTTATCACGCATAAATGATTCGATTAATTACATATTTTCGGTTTATGTATTATATACGAGTTATTTTTCATTGAAATTTTTATTTCCGTTCTATTTGATAGCGGATTTTTTTTTTTTTTTTTTTGTTTTACGGAGTGTGCGGAAATAATTTTTCGAAAATCTGACACGTCTTTTTCATTTATAATTAATAGTTCACACTTGCGGCCCAACCTTTCAATTATTTACTTTCTTTTCTTTTCTTTTGCAGGAAAGCTTTCAAAAAAATTGTGAATCCGACTCCGAGAGCTGTCAAATCGGTTAGATTAGGCGTTAAAGAATGTAATATAAATTGAGACGTTCTCGTGAGCGGGAAACCCGTATAAATGCCGCGATAAACGTGTATTATGACTTTCGCCCCTGCGGGCAAAAAGCAGATTAATAACGGCGATATTTCATTGTAGGTTTGCTGCATGAATATCATACCATATACCTTGCAGAATTATTTGTATGTTGCTATTGCACGGTATCAAATGCGCCAAGCCCTCTGGAGTGGATCGATCACGATGATCTTCTCACGAGAAGATTTATCGATCCCTCTTAGGTACCTAAGCGATTGATTTGCGGGTTCACGTCACACTGAAAATAACTGTGCCATTCAGCTTCGCAGATAGAGACGATGAGTTCCTTCTTTTTTTTTTTTTTTAACACGTTTGACGTAGTTCGATTTATAATTTTCAACAGCATCCACATTCAGAATTATACCGTAATTAAACCCTTTCGCGAATCACGATAAGCCACATTCTCACTTTCAACTCCGCGTTACGCGCATCAAGAAGTCACGAAGCGAGGTTTACCAGCGATTATGTTCAGAAGTTCAACGGTTTCCTGGATTCGCGGGTTCACAGGTTACGCCCATAAGTGGCACCTGCGTGCCGTTTGCTACACGGGGAGTAAAATCGGTTTCTTATGATTCGACGATTTTGCTGCGATTTTTTATCCCTTCAAGGTGCTAAATGAAAGGTTTAAAATTTTAATCGACTATTCCCAATCTCTGTTACTTTTTCTCTTAACACAGCTCAGCGCAAAATCTTGAAGCTTCGATTTAGCACGTGATAAATTCATGAGATATTCGACCTGCTCACATTACTGGCAAGCTGAACTGCAGCTCCGCTACTTAAGAGCAATGGAAATAGCTCGTCTATGAGTTAGTTATGTAACGCGATCTTGGGTTACGGGTCAAACCATTCTCTGGAAACGGATCGCTTCCACGTACACTCATGTGCAACCGAATAATTTTACCAGATTATATTCTGGCTCCACATCGTCGGACAATATTTATACGGCCTGAGTATATGAGAGATATCACGTCGACGTTGTCTTCAAGAAAAAAGTGTTGAAAAATTTAATCAACTGAAATTAATATAAATGTACCGTAGATAGCGTATAATTTATCGGGAGTACGTGATGTTTTATAAAAAGATTTTCGCGTTTACATCCCAACATTGATTCGTAGAAGAATATATTTCAATTCACGGATTTGACAAAGAGAGAAGGAATTTTGTTTTTCTTCAAATTTTGATAAAAATAGTGGAAATAATTTGTGAAAATGTTGCTAATGTTTTTGTATAAGAAATTTCCTATTACAGAAACGTGACTGTTATACGCAAAAGCAGAAGCAGCCGAAATCGGTAAGCAGTTTAAAAAAAACAAATTCGTAGCACGTTACGGAAAATTGACGAATGATTAGAATTAAGGAAAGATAAAATTCGTTAGGTCAGATCGTGTGCTCGGAGTTATAATATAGGAAGTTCCCATAGGCACGATGGGTGTTGCATGAGGGTAAACGAACGGTTTACATCGTATCTAAGGTGAACGTAAACGTTGCACGAAGGCTGGATGGAGTTTTTATTTCTCGTATATACTGTTTTCAAGTTTTGTTCATGAGAAGCGACAGGCATGCGAGAAGATTATTTTACACAATATCTTTAAACTGCAGTCTCGAGACGAGCGTAATCTAGATTTATCTTTTTCTTCCAAGCAGCATCGTGAGCATGATACCGCAGCCTCGGCGGCTTCAGAACGCGGTACGTAAATACAAAGGTTGCTTTATCTCCCGCGGGGCGAAATAGACGCCGTACATACCCCTCAAATTGTTTTAAAATCATTTCAAGATTGTTCCAAAAGAGAGGGAAGATGCCGATCTCTACCCCCCGGCTTCCTTGGTGGTCCACCGTTTTTCTATATCAAATTACCCCGAGGAATTATAAGTCTGGATTTCAACCAACAGCCCGAGGCTTTTCCCACTGAAAAGCTGAAATTACTCCTCAACGCTGTTTCGTCTTAGCATTTCCGTGAGAAATTGGATCAGAACACGACCTCTGGGATTCAATTAATTCTTAGGCACACAATTTTTTTACTTTGCTTACATCGATGAGAATATGGATAGTATGGGTGCCTAGTCTATGGAATGGCAAAAGACTCACGTAGAATGACAGCTCGATGGTGTCGATGTGTTTCGGTACGCATGTCGTGTCAGAGGCGCAGCATCCCGTGTCGTCGGCGCATCTGTGAAGCATGGTGCAGTGAGGCTTGTAGGTCTTGGAAGGGCTCGGATAGACGTCGCGCACGGAAACGACCCTTGGACGAGGCAGTCGACAGGTGCCCTCTTTGTTCATCATTCGGACATGGTCGATGGCCTTCGAGATGTCGGGATCTGAAAGGAAATTATTGAAATCGGTAAGCCTGATGTGTATAGTAAGCGTTTTCCTGGGGTGGAAGAGAAATGGATTGATTGTGAGTAAAAATTGAGTGCAATGATCAAGACTGGATGGAAATTGCTTCATCGAGACTCCAACATTATCTCTGGGTGACACAACTAATGGAGAATCTCGTAATGGGATTATAGCCGCACGTCCCATCAGGCGTTGTGCGTCGTTTGTCTCGGCTCGAATGTCTGTCGTCCGTCCGACGTGACGGACGTCGTTAGACGTCCTGTGCACCGCGAGGGACATTGCAGTGGGAAATAAAAAGATCGAGAGATTTGTCGGTGTTGCGTGTGGACTTTCTTCATGGCCTGCAGTCAGTGTCGCCTGGGCATAATGCATTTATGCAGCTACCTCCTCGGCACAAAAACTACGGTATGGAGTTACTTGACCATCACGTCGGATCGTTTGATCGCAGGCAAAGAGCCGAAATATTATGTGAGGTGCGATGATAACGACGCTTGTAAATCACCGTCGACGGTAACAAAGTAACTTGAGTGTTGTTAGAAGATCAGGGGGAAAGGTACCGGTTAAAGTAAATAAAATTATTTTTCATTTCCACTAGATTCTCAAAGTTACGTGTGACTTTAGTCGTCGAGAAGAATCGTAAGCTTAAAGCTCAGATTAGCTCACAGTAGTTTTAGTTTAAGACTCCAATCGTTTCAACGATGAGAACGTTTCCCGTTTCACAACGTAATAGCCTGTGTATCAACTACTCGATTCACTGCAGCAGTCTTAAACGGTAGTTCGATGGAATATATTTTCCAGATGGTAGGTAAAATTTATCCAAGTATACCATCAACTTTTTTTTTTCACTTCTGAACCGATCAACCATTCACTTTAGGCGATGGTATAAAAATCTTGCCCTTTAGGAATTAAATCATTAGAGTGATCAGATTCTTAAGTAGTCAATAAAACGAAATTCAATACTGCTATCTCTAACTTGGAGTATATTTAAAGCCCGCGAGTCTAGGTTCTTAAAGGTGTGAAAAGATCGTAAAGAGGCGATAAAAGAAGTCCCAAGCTGCACAGGCACAACATGCGGAATCCCGACTAGAAACGCGAGTCGTCTAATAATCCAGCATTGGTAAAATATAATTTAGTCCTTATGTTTTCGCCTCATTGTTGTTGTTTTTCATCACGTTCATTGCTTTCCAAAAAGAGACTGATCAGCGTACGTCTATAGGTAATATAATTAAGGCGTGGGCCGGTCAAACAAGCGCGAGAAAGTTGGAATGGGATGCTGCGGTGATACGGGTATGCGGTACCTGTGTACAGCTATTTCAGGAACATTTCTTACACTCTTACGGCGTGATCTTTCAGGTGCCACGTCACGACGCAGGCATACGCACTCCGGTGTCGTGGGCGTCGTGTTACTTCATACTTCTCGCGAGAAGATATCGCCTCACCGTTTTCCCGAACACACCAGGATCGCGATGTGCGTGTAGGTACATCGAAACATCTCCGGCCCCACAAAATTATCTTCTTACCTGGGGTGCTGCACCTGCTTCACCTGCTTCACGGTCTGCGAATGACCGGACGGTGACCTGGGACGAGATCGCGAGCGAAAGGAAACGTTCGTTCGGGATTACAAGGACAACCGAAGCTTTCGATACCGCGTTCTTCCTGGCGCCATTTTCTCTATTGGAGACTAGACGCGTCTGTCAAAGTGAAAGCATTCGAATCATTCCTCATTTCTATTCCCATCTGTCGACACATGGTTGTGTAGTTTGGACCACAAAACGCTAGCTTCGGCCTTCAAATTCTCACCTCAAGCAAATCTCTATTAACTAGGTTTTATATCGGTGTGTACAAGTGACACCGAAAGTGCGACACGTAACGAATTACTCGATAATAAACGCTTATACACTTTCACAACGATTTTCTGAACCTGTTGGCATCATTTGATGCCTACCAAACGAGCTTCCCTAAATTAAATCTCGAATGCTGGTTCAAATTCTCGGATTACTATTGAAGAGGTGAATTGAGCTCGAGTATTTCGACAATTGATTCTGCACTTCTGAAACGAATATCTGCCGAGTATGTCACTGTGATATACGATTAGGTAAAAGCGAGATGCTGGTGAGCATACAAAAGGTAAGTATCAAGAATAAAATCCCGTCGACGTAACGATCGTTACGTAAAATCGTGAGGTTGGCGTCGAAGGCAGAGTGTCGCCTGGGGAACGGAATTACATAATATGTTGCTCATCCTAGGATTGTGATTTAGGATGAAAATAGTTTCGCTCGTGTTAGCCTCGTTCGCAAGAGTTCAAACATTATAATCGGCTGCATACGAATGTAGATGAATATTGTCCAGATAGATCGTAGGGTACAATAGACACCAACATCGTTTGTTTCGGCTATAAAATCACGTCCCTGTAATCATTGGGGCATTAATCATCCCGGGTAATCGGTCAAAAACTTCAAAAAACTTATCTCCGAACCCCGGAGCGACGGATACGAGAACGCACTAAAAATCTTTCAACACCTTGATCTTCTCATTGCCATGGTGGATGCGTAGTTTACATTAGTCACTTTTCTTTTGCAGGCCGCTCGCTGCACGTTTGTCTGAACTAGTGTAAACTCCCGGAGTAAAGCGATCCTCTTATGCACGTATTTTTATTCAACTACAGTCCATCCTCCCATAAAACGCGATCATTCGCCGAATGGCTGGGAGCGAGAGTTCCTCTTAAGATCTAAAAGTACCTCCAGCGTTTCGAGAAGTAGCCAGAGAAGTACGCGAGCGCTTCCACTCGACATATCCGTGTGGATTATATTGTATACAAGAGAGTTGAAGTTGAAGTTTGCAGCCGAACGTTTCTGACCAGTGATATCGCGAATTGTGTAAACAGCTGTAACAGCTCGTGGCAAATAAATGATAAACGATATCGGAGAGAATCAAAAAAGAGAATTATAAATAAGCGAGGAAACATTGATGAAAGAAGTAAGCCGTAATATAATAGCCTCGTTGTCCGGCATTTTGAGAGCGTCGCATCATTGTCTCGAACTAACATGTTCCGTGAAAAAAAGATACCGTAAGAAGCCGACCTTTAACACCAAAGCGGTGTGTGACATCAGCTTCTTCTTTCCAACTGTCTTGCCTAGCTCGTAACCTACATTATTTATCTTTGTATATCTTTATTTTGCTCTCAACAATTAGAGAAAGAAGAGACGAAGACTAGGACAATTGCAGGAAACGTTGATCTCCAACCGAATAACGCGAACCTTTTAATCTGTGGCTACTTAACGGCTACTGAACCAGCTACTGCTGCTCACAATTATCAGATCCTATACTCACTGCTGTGTCTGTTCGGTGTTCGTCGACTCTCGCTGACAGCTTTCCTCGAGCCCAGGGTGTCCCACTTGTAGGCACTGTAGTTGCTCATTGGCGGGTACTCGGTCGAGGTGGTCTGGACGTTCGTCAATCCACTTGACCGAGCCCTAGCGTCCGATAATCTTGACTGTCGATGATCAAAGGGACGTGTATGAACGGGTGGTGGAGTTGGTTTTATGGTTGTCGTCGTCGTCGTCGTTGGAGGCAGAGTTGAGGTGGTGGTCGTCGAAGATGGTAGCGTTGGCCTTTCGGTTTCATCCTCGTTCTCCTCATCAGCGTAATCCTGGAACGTCAAGTAGAAGAGAGCGGGGGGTCACATTATTCAGCATTTGATGAAAAAAAGTCAACGACCAAAAAAAAAAAATAGAAATAAAAAACTAAACGACAAATTATACACATACAAATGGATGAAAACGTCAGTGACAACGACTATTATAAGCTGACCATTAATCACCCTGCATCGCCGTTAGGCATAATTGGGACGCATTGTGGCCAACAGGATACCGCGATGCGGAGTTTCATTCATATTCCTTCTATCCTTCATTCCCTCTCCACGATTACATCTTGGCCTTCAGGTACACACGAAGGTACCTATGCATACACAAACCTACAGGCAAACAGCTTTACCGCTTGGTACAACGATTCACTGGATATACAACGCTAATTAGTTTCTTTAACTGGCCTGTCGAGGCATGTCCAAATAAATTGGAAACAACGCAAAAAGTACTTAATGCTTGTTACCCTGTATCGTAAACGCAAAAATTGAAGTCATGGTGTTGCTGAACTCGTTCGAGGTCACTGAATCATTGATTGTGTCCGAATTCGAATGAAAAATGACACCAAACTGATCGGGGAATTCCTGAATCTGCTTAAACCGTGATCGCGTTTTCCTCCAAAGGAGATTCGACGCCTACTTATTTTCCCGCGTGTTATGCAAGTGTCCGTTCCTCGCAGAAATGTGGAATTTACTGGTTCAAAAACATCGGCAGTAGGGAAAGTCTCGCCGTGGGTATGTCTACACTTCATATCGGAGGTCGACAACAGGTCGTTCACGAAATTCAACACGAACGTAGCTTGTAAAGTTCGACCGAGACGTGACCAAACAGTTAAAAACCTTCGTTATACACAGAATTTCCACTGCACGATGATGGCTCGCTTATGGTACAGACCATTAGAAATGGTTGGTTGTTACTTTATGCGTACGGTGAGAGCTGTAATACATACGTGTTCAGAGTCTCAGTAATTAACCGATGTACATGATGAATCGTGCGGCGATTACCGAACGAGTCATATTCTTGGGCTAACGAAAATAGGTTGTATACCCAGGAATTGGCAGCCCAGATTTTCGAGTAGTTAAAACTAACAAATGGTCATTTGTCAAACTTGCACGCTCCGCGTTGATCATGAAAATGTTGCCATAAATCGATTCGTTAACACTTGTGAATGCATTGCACGTAGATTCTTCATAACCGTTCCCTTGATTGAACAGTTATACTAAAGGTTCGGTGATTGGAACTTGACGAACATTGATGAAGACTATATATAAATCAGCAATTGCCGATCTTTCATGTTTCACTTTGTCTGCTAGCTCCAGGT
The DNA here is from genome assembly GCF_021155765.1 of Diprion similis. Lineage (NCBI taxonomy): Eukaryota > Metazoa > Arthropoda > Insecta > Hymenoptera > Diprionidae > Diprion > Diprion similis. The sequence continues at coordinate 24,627,817 of NC_060110.1, forward strand.
TCGATCCTGCTAAAGCTTGAAAAGAAGGATCAAGGCGATTCAAAAGATCTTCGTACAACAATTTATTAATACAACGCAGGATAGGCTACATGCAGTAAAGCGATGCATTGAACGGTAGACACATGCCAGCAAAGCCGTTGCAATGCAACCTCCTTATAGGTAATACCTATAAAGATATAAAGGTTGAGACGTCGGGAGACTCGCGGCGAGCTTTAACGCGCCAAATTTAGCCGACGGATCTAATCCCGCAGTTAATTACTTCCCTGACAAAAATGGATCCTCATCATAATCGCGCGCCACGCACTCTGACTGCCCATAAAAAACAAGACAAACGATACTGAAAGTTACGGATAATTACCGTTTTCAATAATGCGTGGAGCGTGTAAACGAGATGTCAAGATTTAAGAAGAAAGAACGTGACGACGTCACTTGACACGTGTATTTGCCCGTCAAAACATTTTCGCACGGAATTGCGGACGAATGATATGCGTGTTTAATTTTTGTACTAATTGTAAGATCGAGCCGCGACGCGTCTGCTGCATATAGCAGATCGGTAGGCAACTATTTAATCTTTATTTGCACGATTCGAGCTGCCAAAGCCATGCGTCTGAGCCTTTGATATGCCGCTAATAGAAACAATCCGGGCTCTATCTAACTGAGAAGTAATGAAGAAAAGATACGATCAATTATTAAGGGTAGATCACAGAAGACACTTAGTCAGATAGACGATTGGTTTGACCTTGGCGATTGCATTTCAATTCGAAGCTTTCCAATTCGTACTACACAATTTTTTTTTTTTTTGTTTTACCACGTACATTTTGGTAGGTTCGATAATAAATAACGATCAGATGGTGTATTTTATACGAATTTCTTCTGACGAATATATTACGCGTCCTACGCAGAGGATGTTTCATATTCATATTGCATTACTTCACATCGCGTCGTACGCAGCTTTACAAGTAAGTTTCGGTCTACCGCACTCTTGGATTTAGCCCCGAAGCGGAGGAGGGCGTATATTAGCGAGAGCTTTCCGGAGCTGTCCTGTTATTAAATTTTTAACCGATATACGTTGCTCAACCAAAGTGGACCACCCAAAGCCGGCAGCAGGGAGTTGGCCAACCGCGACGTAAATCTTCGACAACCGCACGCACTTCCTTCCCGAGCGATTAATGTAAATTTCATTGTCAGTTTTGGGCGATTTGTGGAACGAAAGCTGGCCAAGTACAATATCGTGAACTCGACCAAACCATACTCCAGTCTGTAAGTTACGGGGAAACGTTGTTTCTGTGAAAATTTTTTTCCTATGATAATACAGATGTTGTTTATTACAGCAGTTTCATCACGATCTAGCCGTATGTTGCAGGAATTGCCTTCTGAAAAACGAACGTCCGGCATTTGAATGCGTGATGTCGAGTCATTTGAGGTCGTGTAAATTCATGTAGAGTCGCTCGAAGGCGTGATCATGCGAAGTCACTTTTATACTCTTTAGAGTCGTGTAAAGTGGCTTCAAGTCATTCGAATTCATGTGAAGTCTGACTCGAACGGGGGGAGCTTAAATCAATCATGCGAACCGAGGACGGAAATACGAGAGAGTGTAAGAATCGTTCCTGATCCCCCGTCAATAACTCCATTTCTTCTGATACTTACGAAACGTATGTTAGTTCTGCAGCGACAAGAAGCTCGAGCTTTCGCCGAGAAAGACTTTAAGTGAAATATCGTCAGGCTCGAGGGAGATCTATGGTTTACGATCAATAACTCGGGCCATGTGCAGTTCTTGTCTTCTTTCATTGTTGGCTAATCGCCCCTGCACACAATCACTCGTGTTTCGTGTTTTTTACACCGGAGTCTCGGGGTGAGCAGCTGCCTTTGCTGTACCTGCACGTCGATGTGTATACGTGGTGAATATTTTTGCTCCAGTTTGTGAGGTCGTTAAATTAACACACCTTCACGCCGATCAGATATACACAACTGGCGGTAGGAACAGACGTGTATATCTTCTAGCTAACAATAAGACCTTGTCCACGTCCAGCGGTTCGGCCGATCGCGGATCCAGGATAGCCCTCGCCGAGGCTTTATTATACTGCACCCACCCACGACGTGTATACCGGGAACTGGATATATGTATAGGTATTCCTACGTCGCAGAAGCCATGGGTTATACGCTGTTGGAAATAATTAGTTTCCCGTAAAAATTACAAGGTGATATTACCATTTTTGTACTGAACTTGAAGAGAACGCCTGAGTAACGAACGAGTAAGCAAGTTGTAAATTGTGTATTTTTCCCTCCTGAGTAATGGAATCGTTTTGAACTTCGAAAATGATATAGTTTCCAATTACTCTAGTCTGGTTATTAAGAAAAGTACAGAAAATTTATTCTCATTCCATTTGTGTTTCTTACGTATAGCGGAATTATGTATTTTTTGTTCTCTTGCATCTAGTTCTTGAATTCAACGACCATACAAACTCGATCATAAAACCGATTATTTTACAAAAATTTGACATGATTTTATGGCTCAGGAGAAGAAGAAGAACGCGTAGATATGATCTACTGAATTTATGAGTAAAACTTGAAAGTCCGTTATCCTCTTGACAAACTTCTTTACGTTTAATGGAGTCTTACAAGTTTCAATTATACATATATTATTCAATATAATACATATATGTATACAATTGCATCAGTACGGGTAGCAAGCAGTGTTCTTTTTCTTCATTTTCTGATTCGATTGAAACAGTACAGTTATCTGCAGTGAAAGTGAACGATTCCGACTCCACCATACAGCAGCAGCCATGAGGCGAAATTCCATCGACGCTGCGTAAAAGAAAGAAGAATAAAAAGGATTCACCGTAACGAGTATGGTGAAGATGATAATAATAGTTCTCTCAGAAATTTGAGACACCGGTGCTTTTTTTTTCATCAATCGCAAAGTTCCTGCGGTGAGGAATGAGAGAGAAGAATTGAAAACGTGTCCAGGCGGAGATTAAAAAACATGTTTTCGGCCGTTGGAATAGGGACGGTCATTGTGACGGTCGTTATATTGTACTGCAAGATGCGACGTCGAATCGTCTGAGAATCGCGACACGTCTGGCGACGTTGGAGCCGAGAATGGTGACGTCATCGAGGTAATTGGCTACAGAGTTATGCAAAAAGATGGGTTTGTCTGCTGCACCGAAGGCAAATGTCCCTTGGGGCAAAATGCGCGTTGGCAGAAAAACAATGGCTCCGCATGATGCACGCTGCAATATCTACAAGCCTTAAGAACGAGTGAAGAAAGTTATTCGTTGTATCGAGCCGAATTAAATCCGGTGAATAATCGTCTCGGTGACCATTATTTTCGTTATGATTATTCTATTGTTTTCTGGAAAATACATTAATCAGTATATTCGAACGACCACGATGACGAAGAACGTTTTTTCATCCTACCTGTTATAAATCGTGTTCGAGATTCGAGTTCCACTGCAAGTTGTAGATAACATACAACGCGTATGCGTGTAAAGAGTTAAATCCACAAACAGGGGTTGAATATTTTCGTTTATTTGACTTGAAGCATTACCGAAAACAGTTTACAGCAGTCGATATTGGATTGCAGGATGCAGGGGTCCCGAGTATTCATGGGTGTGTAAGGATAAAGAATGCCGGGGTAAACAGACAGTGATAAATGATTGAAACGAAACGAGAAAAGTTTTTTTTTACACTTCATACTTAGCTTTTTCTTCAAGTTCGGAAGCAGACGCTTCGGAACGTCAGGTTAGGTTATACAAACCGACATTCGGGCGCACGCACTCGATGAATGAGTTTTTAAAATCTATTAATAGTGAATTACGGGTGAACGGAATGGCATTCAAGGCTCGTCTAACCTTTTTCAAATCGGCTCTACTGCAGTCCGTGTCCGCATCGCATCTAACTATATCTACCTATTTCTCTATGTGTCTATCTAACTATTCATCTAACTATCTTTGTCTGCCTATATGCTTCGTGAACTTCGAACTATATCTACTTACCTACTGATCTATCTATCTATCTATCTGTCTATCTATCTATCTATCTATCTATCTATCCATATATCTATGCATCTATGTATCTATCTATTTATCTATCTATCTATCAATCTATCCATATATCTATCTATCCGCCTATCTATGTATCTACCTATATATTCGTCTACCCACCTAGATCTTTGTTTCCATCTAACTATCTTTATCTGCCTATATGCTTCGTGAACGTTGAACTGTATCTACTTACCCATCTACCTATCTATGTATCTACCTATATTTGCATCTATCCATCCAGATCTCTGTTTCCGTCTAACTATTGATCTGTCTATCTTTATCTGCCTACATGCTTCGTGAACGTCACAGATGATAGGTATGCATAACGCAGTGCGTCGCGTCCGTTCAACCGATATAGCGCACGAACAACGCGCATTGCGCGACTCATAACCAATTGAATGGCTCGAGGTACGTTTCTTGGAACCGACTTCCGCGCTGCCAGGCTGTCTGCTGGTAGTTCTGCGCGTCTCAGTGTGCGCGGCGATTGCGTTTATTGCTTTTATTCTTTATTTCCCAGCTCCTTGTCTTTCTCTTTTTTTTCGCCTTTTTCTGCGATCCAACTTTTTCCAAGAATTACTTTGCACAATGAACGCGAACACGTCTTATTTCTACACGTACCAGCAGAGAATGCGTTGGGATTCAGACCTCGAGCCCCAACTCTTGAAAAAAGGGAATTCAACTGCTGCAACTTCTCCAGGTAGGATAATTATATAATTTTCGTCGACGCTTTTCTGGAGTACGTCCAATTCAATTACCATCACAATATCATGGTGCAACAATAATTAGCAACATCACGTACTTTAAATAGAAAAGATTCGACGGTGACCAATGCAACGTATTCATCGCCTTTTTGCTGTCACAACTCTCTTGATTCATACGCTTATACTTTCAGAGGTTTCGAAATGTTTATTGCGTCACACGGCTTCTGTCAAATCAACCATTGGAATTTGTTATGGATACTAATGGATATCCCGCGAGGAAAGACACCCGTTTGTGTTATCAACAAACTGATTCTATTTATTTATTCAATTTCACCGATAAGATTGCTTTCGGCATGTTTATATAAGGGAAGATGCATTTTTTTCAGCCCATCGTCACTTTAGAAGATCACGTTCAGAATATATATGTATATGTATTTTTATTTGTTTCATTAAAATTATTTGCAATATTTACATCTTCCAGAAGTTTTTGACGAAAACTCTAAAGTGCTTATAATTTCATTGCACAAATTCCGTTTCGTGCATCACTATGGCACTTATTTTAGTGGAAGCGTTTATTTCGGACTTTCAACATTCCCCCCTCATCGGAGCGCGTGAACACATGCATGAATGCTGAATCCTCAAGCAAGCAAATTTTATTTCTGCATTTGTCTCAAATATGACGATATAGATTGAATTAATTTGTAAATCGAGTGTAAAAGATATTTGAGACACATATCGTATTTCAAGGGGACATGATTATCTTCTACTAAAATTCGGTTCAAAATTCTATCCTCTTAGTTAATTAAGTAGAAAGATTATGGAGAACCCTAAGTTCGATAAAACACAGCGATACAAATAATCTGCCACAGGTATGCAAAGCAAACCCTTTCCGCGAATTCAAGAGGTTATTAATTATGTCACTCTAGTGAGGAATTCACCCATCATTTGCCTACCATCACGATCAAGGAGCAGCTGAGACGTTATACATACAGTTCCTCGAGCAGTGAATCACGAAAAAACTGAACCGTAAAACCATCCCGAACTACAACCGTTAGTCACTAGAAATGTCCACGTAGCCCTGCTAGGAGAGCTGGACCACCCGGGTGAGCGATACATGAAGAGAATTTCAGATCAGCTGCATCGCCGATGAGCAACAAGACAGTATAGGTTGTTAGCCCTGAGCGGCCCTGGATTGGTCAAGAGTCGCGGCATTCGACCCGGGCAATTTTTGTCGCGAGGTTTCTTCTGCAGCCATTAGCTCCCCTCGATCGGCGGACATCGTCATCAGCGCCAGCTGCAGCCCTTTGTCGTGTTCTTTTGGTGGACAGTGCGATGCTTCTCGAGGCCGGGGCCATTTCCCCGCACCAACTTTCTTTCATCTCTCTGCATGCTGGGCTCATTTTGGACTCCAGCCAGTCCGCGATAGCTGTCCTGCCTGGCCGTTATTTTAACCACGTGTTAAAAATACATGCATCCAGACTCGCAGTCCCTAACCCAGCCCCCGACCGTTTCACGATCGAACTTCGATCACCCTCGCATGGCCAGCCGGTCCTGGAGCATAAAAGAGGTCAGACAGTGTCCTTTGCTCGTCGGCTGAAGAACAGATGAGCCGATGAGCCAAAGTGAATGTGAAGTTACTTCGTCGTACTTCGTCGAACAAGCATTTATAAGAGACTTTGAAGAGGCACTGGCGCTTCGCTCGAGAGTTTTCATCAATCAGACAGCAGCAGAAGCTGTCGGAGAAGGGCCGCAGCTGGAGGACCCTATTTCTATCCGAAGAGCTGTGTGTCACTATACCGTATTCGTATTTGTTGTTATAATGCAATGAATTTCTAGCCGTTTGTTTACCGGTTGGAGACTTTTTTCTAAGGAGTGCCATCCACCTCACCACCTACGGCTCTCTTCGCCCGTCGCGTCGCCGCGAATAGACGGTGACATCATCCGGCTGACGGTGCAGCACATTGCACCTTGGGTGAGAATTGATACTCGACGCACAATCGACGATCACCGTATCCATGTAACCCTAACGCACTTCACACTTGACAAAAAGAAAAATCACAGCGAGTATTTTGGGATTAAAGAAATCGACGATAACGGAATTGATGAAATTGTGTATATACTTGAGTTAAACTCGAGCTTAATGAACTCGAGATTAAGTTTGTACAAACAGCATGGAGAGACTTGAGGTTCTTGGGGCTCGTTGAGAAAAATGAATTCTCGACTTTCGATCAGATATTATTATACGGCCGGTGAGAGTAAGCAACAGATATTTAACACACTGCTGAAGGTGTTCCACTGGCAAGGCAAGCGCGAAGAAAACTCTTACTGTTGGTCCACCGCTGTTAGTTTCAGTTGTCTGTTGAGAAAAGATAAGAATCAATGATCATTGAGAGCCTAGGTGTCGCTCTCGTCCGACCGGAGAAAGACAGTGAGAGGGAAACTGCTACCGACTTTTGCCTTCGCCATGCGCGTGGATCAAGATAATATATTGCAAGCATTGAATTGACTCGGGGTGCAGACTTTATTTCATATCGGAAGACTGGATCGTGACTTAAGGCTAGTGGTCACGGCGCACCTGGCACTCGTTGGATCGCTGAATCGATCTATGCTCCGATAAGGCTTCGGGCGAAACAATTTTTTTAGTCTCTTCTGAACGTCCGATTCTCCCGGCTCTTGGCGAGGTCCGTTCCAACTTTCATCGCGTTTCATTCTATGCAGTTTCAACGGTTCTGTTACGGGTATAGGTACCTGTACCTATATGAACGTGAACTATGGTAACTTTCATTCGATAGTAACCCCCTCTCCCTCGAAGGCATTGGTAAACGTGAGACTTCGTAAACATGTACTTAATATTGAGGTAAGATTATTTGTTATCACCGGAAATTGAAAATGGCTGTGGGTACGTGTGAAAGCGCTTGTTTTCTTCAAGCAGGTCGTCAGCCGACTTGAATATTACTTGTGAGCTGTTCTCCGCGAATGATATTTACAGATGCGTGGAACTGACAAGGAAGGTATATGGTGGATTGCTCAGGTTTGATTTCCTTTTTAATATGGTGTAGTAGACTAAAAGCTAAGCGATACCTCTTTTTTTCATCTACCAACATTTTAAGGGGTTTAAACCACCCTCGAAGGTAAGGCATGTCAAGGGGTGATATGGCAGTTTCACCGACAAGAACATAATATTTTTTAACCAATCCAGCTGGAAAAGTTTTCTCATAACGAGAAATGACAAATGTAATTTTCACGATTAAACAATAAAAACTGGGTTTCACCCCCCTAGAGTGTTGATTGGTAGATCGAATCGGAGAGATTGACCTGGGATACCTTAATTGCGAGAGACGTAAAAGTAATGCGAAATATTTTCACAAGTTTTCTATTACAATTTGGTATGATATGGAAAAACAAATGTTTGGTCCAATGAAACGAAATGAAAGAATTATGATTTTGACAAAAACGATTAATAAATTGCTGCATTTGCGGTTTTGCCTCGAGGACGTTGCAACAAATTACGCAGCGATCGGGGAATCCGTTCCCGATGAATGGATGAGATTTTCATTGAAAGTTGTGAGGATCAGTTCGGACCAAATACGGAGTTTCATTCATCGATTCCAACCGCCGATCCATTCAGCTCGTAAAGGCAATAAATAGCGGCCTCTCACGTCCCTCTGGAGGCAAAGGATACACGCTTTGCGACGTTAACGGAAACCAATTAATTCGAAGCGCGTCCTCAAATCGAGGCACGTATCATGTAACCAATTACTATATCACACAGGTATACGGCGGGCCTACCTGCTTATGGAGCTCAATCGGCTCTCAAGTACACAAGGACTTCATACCAAAGCATCGCATATCAGATTTATCACCGGTTTCCATGAAATCGGTGTAAAAAAATTCATCGTTCAATCGTAGATCAGAGAGACAGAGAACTTCTGTTTTTGATACCGAAAAATGATTCCTTACTTCTCGTCTCGCTGTTTCATTATTATCATTATACCGGTCGACTGTGACTAGTTATCGCACCACACACCCAACGAAGTTTAACACAGTTTTAGAAACTAAAAATTAATTGGATATGCGTCGTGGTGCGAGCTGCTCTCGTGCTCTCCTTAGTGCTCGTAAAACTTAATGTCAGTTTGCGCGGGTGCCCCAACGTTATCTCAGTAAGAGCACACCTGTTACACAAATAGACGATGTAGGTATATATATAGGTATACGTGCACCCTGCAGCAACGTGTCGGAATCTGAAAGCCGGGAGTCGGTTGAACATCTCTCGAAATACAAGTTTGTCAAAGTGAAAAACGCTAATATTTTCTCTAATTAGTGTTCGAGTTCAGCTGAAGGAGGTTCTGAACTCGCGAAACAGATGCAAATGCAAAACGTAAATAAGTGCATCCCATACGTATTTCGTGGTTTTTGTATGTTTGCATAACCCATGATCTCGCGGCTCCTCCGTGTTGCGGTTCCGCGGTGCGGTAGGCTTGATTTTTATTTTTCACTTATTTGTTTATTTTAAGGGCTATGCAACCACACGTGCCACATCGCAGTGTATGGTACACTAAAATAAACTCATACTCAATCGGACAATGAACGGGGTGCAACAATGGCGCTACCGCATTCTATTATACGTCGTCTGCGGGAGGCGCACGTGGTGTGTAATATAACGCTGCTGCACAAACCGCTGGACCTCAGGCTTGCTCGTAAAATCATATTCTCACACCACGGTGCAACATTGTTGAAAACATTGTTATACCAACGAAAAATTATCACCTCTCACACATCTCTCTGTATAATATAGACAATCACGAGTAACAGTCGAAAGCCAAATTGGTTGGCCATCTGGACAAGTCGCATCTTTGAGAAAGAGTTAGACAAACGTATTATATTCCTTAAAACACGTCAACGTCTGCCGGATTTTTTTGATACTGCTATTGTTTTTAATACTCGTAAGTTGCATAGTGAGTATTGTGCGAAAATGATGATGATAAAAATTTAAATACGAAAAAAAGTGAGGTTAGAAATCCGGCAATCGAGGATCGCGCGAAAGGACGACGGGATAAGCCAGCACGGCTGATGTTATAAATATGCGAGTCGGTCACAGCCTGTGGCATCTGGCTGCACGTCTGCAATTGCATCACGAGTCTAACTATACCGTGCGGCAAGGATGTCAACTGTACAGCTAAACAACTACAGTCGTGCAGCGCCCGAGTGTGGATGCACATCTTTACGACCTGCAGCTAATTTGTGTGCGAGAAACATGCGGACGGATGATATTCCATGAAAACTCTAGAGAGCGTGAACAATTGGATTATTCTAACGTCATACCGAAGTCGTTACAACAGGAGCGAAGGAAGAGTGAAAATACACGGGCCTTGACGTCGAGGCTGGGTGAAATTGGGCTTGCACGAAGGGGAGTTACGGAAATACAACAACGCCCAAAGTGAGACGTTGGATAAATACATTTCGAGGGCAATGAACGATCTCCGTATACCGATCCGATCGCTCCTGTTTCCGTATTAGAAAACAATTCACTGTAAATTGCTGGTTGCGGAACAGAAGGAAACCCTCGATTGCGCATGCGCGGAATCTCTCGCGTCCCATTGGCCGTAATTCGCCTACAGCGAACCAATAATCGGCGTCGACGAGCTTGGCCAAACAATTGAAACGCGTTGCGAAAAGAAGCGGGTAAACTAAGAATGCAGATAACGATAGAAATCGGAACTCGGAAATGTTATACCAACGGTTGACAGAGGAAAGTGTTACAAGCTGTTGGGCGATAAAGAGGGCAGAATTCGTTAGTGCCCGGTGTAATTATTACATATTCAACTCTATTTGCATATCATAAGTAGGTGACGGTACTCGGTATAATGCGCGTTGTACTAGCTGCACCACAACGCCTCGGTTCAAGCGACGCGTGTGTTTTGTCCCGGGGGAGTAGGGGCCACGTTTTGCATCGTTCAAGTGCATTGAACCGTGACATTACCAGCTGACACTAGACACGTTGGTATCATGGGCTCTAATCGTCCCCGGCACGCAATGTGTACAGATGAGATGTTGGATGCGTGCGTAACTGCACAATAACGACGCCTGAGTTGCACTTATGGTAACAGAACTTTGTCCGCGATTATCTTATTCCAAGCCAATGGTGATTGAATGAACTGCGTTTCTGCAGTGTGCAGTTATTCTCGGTTTCATCTGCAATCTCTTATGTATAGGTATTTCGAAACGGGCCAAAGTCCATTGACGAAATGAATTTACTATCATTCGATGAGGATTGTATATAAACGAGGACAAACGTACCGCAGGCGGCTGTCTCATGATTATCGGGGTCTTGAAATCCGGCACACCTGAAGCTAACAATAAGCCCGCAATAATCACGCTGCGAAATATTCCATCTATGTGTATATAAAAAGGTGGATTTTCTTTCATCCCGATTAATTTCAGATCATCGATTGCCGGCAACAACGGAAATCCCTAACGTTAATTAGCAGAGTACAGACATACGATCTTAACGACCGCAGTTTACATCTCGACAAGGAATGGCGATTTCGCTTAAATTTACGATCATTCAACGTGCAGTTTGGCGGGCGATTTTTGCCAGCTTCAAAGGCGCATCTCCTCGATTTGCGTTCCATCCTCTGGAGAAGGAATTCTTTGATTCGGTGATGAGTCGCATTTTCGCTGCGAAGCTCGTACTCGCTGTCACTATCGACAAACAATAGAGAGAGAGAGAAAGAGAGAGAGAGAGTAAGTGCTTCGGGTAATTAAGCTGGAGAATAATTACGCCAGCAACAGATCTCTCTCGATGCGATGCTTCGAGTTCATGGGCTGCGGCTGAAGTTTGCGCGCTGTTCTCTGCAAGCGACGCATCTTTCTCTGCATACTTTGCATCGCGGCAGAAATAGCTTTAGCCGAGAGCTACGCGTTGAGATGTGTATATATGTATAGGTATATAGATAGATACGATATACGTAGACATACACGACGACATACGCGCGTCTCTAGGTATATAAACGTCGAGACGCCGGCCGTAGCCGGCTGGTCAAACTCTACGATCCACTGTTCCTCGCTGCCGGATCCTCAACAATTTGACGGGATAAAACCGAGGCCAGCCCCAAAGGCAGGAAGTTATGCAGAGCGCACTGTACCTCCTAGTTTCTCTATTGGTGAGGGTGAAAATATAGAAAGATCAAAGAATTGAAGGGCCACAATGTCGAATTTTTAAAGGAACGAAAACTTGATTTATAGAATTGACACATAGAATGTCTAGAATCTTCAGGATTCCTCTCGTTAATATAAGATCGTATAGAGATTCTCGATTTTGCCATTCTATGTTTTGATCTGCTTGTATTTTGTCATCATTCTGTATTTCTACTTTCTATATATGTACAATTTGCTATACTTCGGTTTTCCAAATTTTTAAATTTTATTCATCAGATTTTCGCATAGATCTACGAAACCTCGATATTCCAATCCTTCTTTTCCAGTTTCTTACTTTCTTACTCTACCACCCGTCTTCCCGATTACCTACATGAAGGCTGTTGATTTGGCGAGCCAAACAATGTCTGTCTGCCCGCAGACACGAAGCAATGGAATTTGAACCGTCTTTTCTCGTTCTATTAGAAGCTAATCAGCTGAGGTCCCTTCCGAGCTCACGATCAGCGCAGACTATTAGGGGAGGGAATCGGCGTCCTTAGAAGCGAAAGAGCGATGCATCGAATTACGCGGTATCGTGTCCCATCGCATCGGATGGGATCGGTACGAGATACGTAATTAATAGCCCGGCGTCGGACATTCCCATGGATGGACCACATGCGGAGGGCACAAATTGACCTATATATTCAGGGCTTCCTACATCATTAAGCCGGCTAGCCATGCAGACGACTATTATTAAACCGACTGTGAACCGCAGCGTCTGCACAACGCGAGATCATATCTCGTGAAGCAAGTGCATTGTCACCACCGATTTCGATCGTTGTCCGCTATCGCAAAGAGGAAAAACGCGGCTTGGTGATCATCGACGGATCTTCTGCACAAGCGATTCTAATTTCGAAACCCTTATTTTGTGAAAAGTCAGTTCTGCTCAGGTATGGTGCCTATACAAGGCACAAAAATTCTCGTGATAAATTTAAATTCCACCATCAGATCTCTTTATCTTATTTACCGCGGCTGCGAGAGTTTGCTTAACCTGATATATTCAGCCGGGTTTTCGTTCTACACGTATACTCAAAAGACACATGTGTTCTTATTGTCTGTAGTCCCTACAGGCTGCAGTGCAGAAGCCGAAGGAGATTATGTTCCGTTTAAATTCCTCTCTTCCAGAACCAAATACTTTCTTTATTCGCGTGCATTTTGTCAGTCAAATTCTGACTTCAAACTCTTGCATCAAACTTCATGATTTATTTTCTCGCGTGGGACACAGTAGGATGGTTCATTTTTTTACTTTTTTTTACGGTGCTACTCGAAAAATTTGTGTCAAATATTGCAAAAAAAATTGTTGTGATTTTTTTAAATTCATTTTTACCTCTACACCTTACGGACTTATTTAGAACACAAGTATATTTTTTTCGTATCGTAGTCCAATTAATCATTGTTCATAAAACCTCAGTACTGAAAACGGAATAGAGACATTAAGGTGACGCGATACGCCTTTTCCACCTTAATGGAAAAAGTTAAAAAATGGATCACCCTAGTACACGGAATAGAAATGCATGGTAAAATATTTTTTATCCCAATTTTTGTTGAATTCTTCTTCTTATTTCCAGGCCTGTGCGCGTGCAGACTGTTTAGCCATTACGCATAAGTATACGACGAATTGTTTGATGTACGTCGACCATTCCCTGAGTTTTTCTTGTGATTCAAGTTCATGAATCATGCACGATAGGTGCAGGTATAACTGCAGCACCGACGGTATGCATCGTTTCGTTTATTTGTACTCTCTCCTACTGCAGGTTGCATTCCGATCTTGCGCTCATCTTTTTTCGGTAATTACACCAACAAAAGTACAGCCACGGCATCACGTCTCCGGTTTTATACACACGTTATACCTATTACACATACACCGATAATATCCTGAACTCTGTCTCATGTCTTGCAGGCGAGACTTTGAAACAATAAACGGATTCGGCGCCCGCATTTTTTAATCTTCATTCGGCCATCCATTGCCTCTTGCCCTTTCATACGCAACATTTTTTTCCCTTTCAATCCAAGTGCAGACAGAATTTGCTAATTATAGAATGAAATTTGCCAGTGTTTTTAAAAATTGGGACAAGGTTGAAAGTCACGATGTATACAAAGACGTTCGCCTCTTTACATGCGGTAAAAAGAAATCTACTTTCAACATCTTCTGTATATTCTATGCGGCAATTGAACCGTAAATCAATGGACACATTATTTAGTAAAAGAGAGTCATCAAAATTTCAATGGTTTATTAAGAACATTTTTTCACCCACCAATTTCTTTCGCCTCTTCTTAATTTTAATTTGAAGAATTTTTCATAAAACGATAAATCATCTTACATCAGCTTTCGTACGTTTAACAATCAAATCCTCGAAAATCTTTCGTCAGCGAAAACGATATTCAACCGATTAATTGTGTAAAATTTTCCGAGTCATTTCTTTCATTTCATTTATTTATTATTCGTTTACTTGTTTTTTACTTTTGTTCATTTTTTCCTTGACTGGGTCATTGAGCTCGATCCGAGGAAATTGGAGGCATGCGTAGAGCTCTGCAGAGATTAATTTTAATACGCACGATCAACGATTAACGGTGACGGTGGTGCTGATGGAAATTTATGGACTCGGTATAACACGCATTCTTAAACATGGTACGTGGGCGTTTCTGAACTCCACTGCTGCAGGCTCTGCAGCCTGTCGCGAGCCTTCAACTCTTTAGCAGCCGCACTTGACGGGCGTATAAATGTACGTAAATGTAGCCGGAATCCCTAGTTAACGCCGTCAAATCCCGCGAGGTCACAACAACCAGTCGTGGGGCAAATAACTCGGATGATGATGATGATGACGATGATGATTCACTCTCTTCTTAAACCTTCGAGCATTGTCCGGACATCCATCGTCCAGAGTAAATTGATACCACAGCAGGATTAAACTATTAATTGAAAACTAATTACACGCTTCTGAACCGTTTATCAATTCTGAAATATATACGACCGGTACAGTAATTTATTGATCATCGAATAATCTGCAGAGGAGAACGAGCCGAAGGAGGAGGATGAAACGAGCCGATGCAGTCTTATCAAAACGTTGATTAATCGTCCGGAAAAGCGCCTCTCCGTTTCGAATGACCGATTCACTTCATCAGCGGTGAAAGTGAAGTTTCTCGTGAAAATAACCCTCATCTCAGGTGCAAATAAAACGTTATTTTTCTACCGAAAGCAATGCCTGGCAGCTTTGAAGAGGGACTGGAAACCGCTGGGAAAGCGACGTTCTTGGTCCTCAGAGCAAGCTTGGGTGGCCGACAGATCCTCGAAGGACTCCGCCTCTTCCTTCTCGTGATAATGAAGCTTTTATGCGTAAACCGCAAGTCGTTTACTCCCCGAGACTCCCAGAGGCGATTATTTTCAAGCTGCGAGAGCGTTTTACTGCCCAAGTAAAGCGTATTGCTTAATTTGCCTGACTCGATTTCCCAACTTCCGCAAAGCGATCTGCGACTCTGCTGGATTCATGAAAGGATCTCAAAGCTCGAAAAGTGCTCGATCATGTAGGCGTTCGAAATAATGTCGGATTCGGGTTGCTAATTAATGTTAAATTTAACGCCGCGTCCCGCGGCTGTAGTCTAGGTTATTCCCCAGTGCATCGGTATGCTAATAACTTTTGTCAAATACGCTATTCCGTGTGAACTGGGACAACGGGACTATATCGTACTAAAGTTACACGCGGTGGTCCCGCCGCTTATTTATATTAGATGAAGGGACCATTCGTTCAATTGTGTGCCGCATATAACGTACATGTATTCCGATGTGAGTCTCATCGGTCATTTTCCTGCAATTTGACAAGTCGAAAATGAGCAGTCAATTCGGTTCAATGTAGTTTTGAGTGAATGTATTAAAAAAAACGTCGGAGGATACACTCTACGCAACAAAAAACAAAAAATTCTACTTTGAAAGCTTGTAAAACGGAAAAGTATGAAAAACAGTTTTCTTTTTTATAAATACGTATGTCTTTTTTCGTCGAAAAGTAACTAAACAAAAAAAATATCGAGGTAACAGCCGGTCGCTTATGGTTAGAATGCCCCTACATACGTTAAACTGGACTGCATGGGAACCGCGATGACTAAGCGTACGGTTAAAAAGATTGACGTAAATTTAACAATTCGCTCCGTAGTCGAGCTGAGGAGTAAATTTTTATGAATCTCGACGTGTTTCTACGTGTGTAATACGCTGTAAACTTGTAACGCCTCGAGACTGTCTCGGTGTAGTAAGAAAAAAAGAATGATTTAATCTCTCGGCAGGTCACGCGGAAGGTATAATCAATAAAAAGACTAACGAAATAAGAAGAAAAGGGGAAGGGGAGGAGGAGGAGAGGAGAAGAGAAGCGTGAAATCTTGGATCATCTCGCGGAGCCCTGACAGTAGCCCGAACCTGGTAGATCGAACGCATCTCAGATCTTATCGCCGGATATTTTAATACGGAACTACCGCAAGATAGGTGAGGTATACGTAGGTACCTACGTGCAAAGGTGAAAGCCAAAGGTAGGTGGCTACAATTTCTTTCAATCAAAACACAAAGAGAACATAATGTAAACTACTTGTGGTGCAGTGATCTGTCGGATGAATAAAGGCTTCGAGCCTCTGGTCCCGCACATCCTGTACGAATCTTTTAAGAATTAAAATGTATATGGAGCATTCGGCGTCAAATTAGCAGCCCATGTTCCTCATCCCCTTAGATTTTCTCCATTTTTTTGTATAATGTTCGCGCATAGCGACTGAAAAGGTCTCGGAAATTTTTTCAAGAGATTTTTTTTAGCCACCGGTGAAGTTTGAAAAAGAAATCAAAATACCAATTACGATAACGCCATTTTTATGATTTAAAACGGGATTTTCAAGCTCCACACGATAATGGGATTTCAATATTCACCATTTTTTTTTTTCTTTTCTCGAAAATTCTTAGTTTGTCCATATCGGAATTAAAGTTCTTTTTGTTTTCTTTCTCGATTCCCCGATCTAAATGCATTCACGGAATCATGAAAATAATGTGATTCTGCGATCTATTTAGGTCGAGGTGTATAAAAAAAAAAAAAGCAAAAATAATGCCGACCTGAAAAAACTAAAAATTTGCCAACAAAAATAGTAAATATTGAGATCTCATTAAAAAAATCACATTTTGAATTATAGGATCAGTGAGAATTTGTTTTTTTTTAAGATTTAAAAAAATAGCGTTTTCGTAATTGGTTTAGCAATTTTGTATAAATTTCACCAGTGGTTGAAGAAAGTCTGAAAAAATTCCCGAGACTGTTTTTGAGTTGATAAGAAAATTGTACTAAAATACGATCAGAATCGAAAGGGGTGAAGTACATGGGCTGCTGATTTGTATATCTTCTGTCTACACGCCCCGCAGAAAATGGCAAGCGATTATAAATAATGGAAAATATTAATCTGCTGAAGAGAAAATTTTTAATTTCAAATATTTCCTATTTGAATTTTTCCAGCCAATTAATGTAACGCGTACCACGTACCGTGATAAAATATTATGCCTAGTAATAAAATAATATCGTTTCGTATATACGAGCTATTACACGCGTGGTTAATTACATACCGCGCTTGCAGAGCCGCAGAATCTTACCAAGCAAAATTATAATTGCAGTTAGCACAGCAGCCGGCCGCCAGAGTGGGCTTGAAAAAATGATAGCGTTTTATTCGTAATTGGCTTGTGTATTATACGTGGGCTGTTAATTTCTTTTCATTTCTAACCGCTCGCGCTCGATCGGAATTATTCTCTATCTGTAGGTGCTTATAAAGACGCGTTGTACACCTCAAAAACGCGGGGATGCAAAACTCTTATACCGCTCCCACGATCGGAGTGAAACTTGGGCAGTTGATGCCTTATTTTGGCAAAAAGTGGAGCGACTTTTTACTTTTTCAAAATTTGGAAAAAAAATTTACAGATTGGTTACCACCCACAGGCATCGGCCAAATTTTCACAGTTGCACTGAACGGATCGAACTATCCGGTATGATGCCACTCGGCAATGATGAAACACACATTTTGAGCCCAGTTCCATGAGATTTGATAGTGAAATGACAAAATGGCAGCTAATCTGGTTTTCGATTACGAAGAACACCGAAATCTCATTTTGGCGACATTTGTTACCGACATTACGCGCATGCCGGTAATGTATACGTGTAATGCCGGTAAAAAATTATCCCATAATGGTAAAGTGACATACTCAGTTTTTTCCATCACCAAATTAAAAATCCCCAGATGATTCCAGGTTTTTCTTGACCCTCTTTAAATTCCCTGACATTTCCAGGTTCTCCAGATGTTCCAGGTGTGTGCAGGCCACCCTGCTACTACTCGTCGTAGATGAATTAAGGCGTATAAATACTTTCACATGTCATAACGTGAATAAGGTTGTTGAGTCAACCAATATTATTTGCAAAAACAGTTTTGTTCGAGTGTTTAAACCTGTTAATTTTATTCATTCTGTAACGCCAAGTTCGTTACAATATATTGTACGCTGAGCGGCGAGAGTAGAGATCAAAATTGCGCAATATTAATGAACTTCCGAGGCCTGTTGAATTCGTCGATCAAAGAACGAGCTCCTCGATTCTTAGACGTTTGTAATAGGAAATAAAATTAGGTTGTGTAAGATGAGAGACGACGCATTTGAATAAGAAATGACGCTACTCCGCTCTCTTCCACTTGTTAGAATAATTCAGCATCATGTTAAAAAAAGAGAAACAAAGAGACGGAGCCACGCCCTGACGAATCCTAGCCGCCCTGTCGACTCGAATCGCTTCTGAAACTTGATCTGCGTTACGACCTAATCGAATTAGAGAAACTGATCGATGCATGATCCACACTGATTCTAAAAAGATTTTCTAATATATATATATTCTTCAATTATCACAAGTTTCTTCCTCTATTGTATTCATGAACTTAATTTTCTTTTTTTTCTTTTCGTTTCATGTAAATTTTCAGGAAATCGCGGATCAGTGCGAAACAGCAACTGAAATCGTGTCAAAGAGATATAAATTATAATAATTCTGAAGGTGCGTGTCATTGTGAATCAACCGACAATTTCGTGTATGGTCAAATAGAAAGCGTTTATTAGTAACGATGAACTAACGCAGTAAACAAACACGTGATTTCATTTCTCGAATGTTGAAGTCGACGAAAGTAGCCTGCAGCTCGTAAACATTCGAGTATAACGAGTTATCAGTTTATATTCATGGAAATTGCATTCAACGTATATTACGGTTTGACCTCTCTATCACTTTCAATAATCATCAAATAAACAAATAAAAAGACTGAGCTAATCGAGGAGCTACTCAAGGAGGTAAGCAAGTCGCAAATAATTCTGGTACCTTATCTTTCTAAATTCTGAGAAAAATCATCGTACCGAGCTAATGAGTAAATAAATTTGATAAAAAATTAATTATCGATTATCTCGTAATAAAACAATAAAAAACGTATTGATTCGCGGACTAAATATACTTTTCAATTGAACTTATGCAGTCGCAGGATTAAGATGGACGTTTTATTCCAACATGTCCGCCTCGTCAATTACATTAATCACCGTCGAAGAGCCGGGCGTTCGATCCACATTTTAAGCAACGTAATCATTGAAATTACTCCGGGTGAAAAAAATGCGGCAGAAAGAAAGCTACCGAATACGGGCTGAAATTCCATCTCCAGATAACCGCATCTACAAATACATGCATCTACAAAGACCAGCCTCGAGGAAATAATTGAGACGTGCAGCAACAGGCCGTCCCTTCTTTGCTCCGTGTAAAGCAATTGACCTCATCCCGGTCGCCACGAGAGGCTTGACTTGCCGCCAGACCTCGAGATATGGACCAGCTTTACACCAATTACAAATTCGCGCTGTTTTCGATCACAGCTCCGCCCAGCTTGCCAGACGATAATTATTTAACGACTGTATTTCTATTCTATCCCTTCTTCGGGAATTATATTTTTATTCCCTAGGGACGTAACGAGGACGAGAAATTTGCCCAAGCTGCTAAGCGACGAGAAAACTTACGATTTAGCTGCCCAGAAGAATTACTTTTTTAAAATAATCCAATGAGATGTATTTCGTCACGTGAAATAAAGTTTTATCGAGTCAATAAGTGGTGTAAAAAAAAAAAAAGAAAAAAAAATTAAGCAAATTTTCAGGATTTCTCATCACCAACTTTTGGTATATTGTTAATAAAGTTCCGAAGGCTGATTATAGACACGAAAAGTGTACGATTGTAATCTTTCTTGAAAGTTTACGTTCCATTTGTTCCTAAATTTTGCGCAAGTTCTCAATCGGACTTGACTTTTCGACGTTCTCTTCAGAATTTTTCACCCCATGATCGATCTTTTTTTCAGGATAAAGGATGTTTTTCCCTCAGCTGCGCGTGGCGTGAGATTCAATGATTCATTCGAAATTCAAAAACGTGTCAACTCGAGTGAAATCCAGATTTAAAAAGTGATCCGTGATTTATCGCAGAGCCATTCTTTCCTCCGCAACAGGAGACTGCGTGGCCTTTTTCAGAAATTTATTCTCTCGGGGTAACCGAGCGCATACCGACGACGAGTAAAATCGTTTCGTACGTGTTATCGCAGTTTAAGCTGCAAATTTGTACGGAACTCACGTTAGGCTCATGGCTGCCATTAAATGCAACCCGTGTGCGACAGGATGCTGACCGTTTTCGTGCACTTTTCAACTCCAGGATTAACTTTGGCTCGGCTTTCAGCTGGCATCGAATGAGAAATGAAAGATTCTCCCAGGACCTTCCGGATCCGTTATACAGCAAAATTGCTTTCACATTTTGAGCAATAAAATCGTCAACATTCTATCTAATTAAAGCAATATCATTATTAATACACCATACATAAAGTAAATTGAGCACATAATCCGGAATGCAATAAAGCGTACGTAAAGTTTTTTGCCGAAGGATGCGGCGTGTGTATAACGCGTTGTTGTACAAGTAAATGAACGTTTTTTCTGTTTCTTATTTACATTCAACTTGGTGAAAATCATTGCTTGATTCGTTTGCAATGAGCGCGTTAATTCAGGGACGTTCACTTCTCGGTATACTCGACCTCGCGCTTCTCGTCCTGCAGCTTGATCCACCACGTATTACGTACCTAATGCACATACATACCCATAGGTACTTACTTACTTACTTACCTACATATACGCGTAACGTCTCATTAACTTTCATGGGAAAGTGATTTGATGAAGCAAAAACACACAGTACTCGTGCGAGCACGGCTGTATTTGTGCCTTTTTTACTATCATTTAAGCCTTTCAGATGGAGTATGATGTGTGCGACATACCCTCGAGCCGAAAAATTGTTCAAACAAATACATACGTGGTTGAAAAGAGGTTTGAAAAGTCTCATTGAACTAATAATCTATTTGTATTAACCTGAAAAAATTACTGAGGTGCAGTACAGATAAATAAACTTTTAAGCACTGAATTTTAATCTGTCTAAACTCTGTTATCAGATGAATCGCATTTTTTTTTCTTGATTTGCTTGGACGACGCTGATGTATATCAGCTTATTTGTTTGTTTTTTTTTTTGTAAATGTACAAAGAAAATCGCAAACAAGTTTTTATCGTTACTCAAAAGGAATCGAATCATTTCTACAACTGTCTTTTCCTATATGTGAAAATCAATGTTGCAACATCTCTTACCAAATCACAATTAAAGACTGTTTTCATCGAATTCAGTTAGACTTCCGAAAGCATTATTTAGTCTCAATTGTTTCGAATTTGATAGACTGAATTTTGACTTGCAGGTACTATTGACACACGGATCAACATGTCGAAGACGACGATCGGTCTCTTCACTCGATTCGAAATGACCGATTCCGCGTGTCATGCATGCATGCATGTATGTATGCACAATATTATACATACGCTTAGCATATGGCGCGCATTGTAATTGAGATTTATCGCCGCGGTGAATTATTATACATCCCGAGTGCGAGAAGAGAGAGCCGTCAATAAAAGCATAATATTATCTCTTATTATTATTAACAGAGCTGAAAATTAAACGTGCATATCATCGTTCTAGTAAACCTTGCCGAGTCCCATGCAGTGCTTTTATACTCGAGTGCACTGCGGAGAAAGAGGTGGCAGCTGGTCTCCGAGGTATAAAAAAATTCAAAACCAATATCGCTGCAATTCGTTACACGTTACGTCGGGTTCATGACCGGAAGCGGCGTTGAATGAGTTTGTAATTAAATATAATATAACAATTATAATACAGGTCATCGCAGAATAAGACTGCAAGATATTCTCGACAAAGCAAACAAATTCCTTTTCTCTTTCATCTCATTTTCTCAACATTTATTATCCGTAACGATTTGCTCCTGCGCGTAAGCGTGTAAAACCTGATTGATAAATAATCGATGAAAAAATAAAGTTCAATTCCCGTTCTTCCAGGCAACGATTAGCTGTTCATGTACGGCGTAATGTAAACGATAAACCACGATGAAAGGCGAGATAATTACTTCGAAATTGATTTGATTAATTGATTGACGCGCGAACCAATTTCTCGTTTATTCACTCGACGAATTTCTTCAGTGGCGATGCAGTTGACCGAGAAAGAATGTCGACCATCTGGACCGCGGTGTGAAGCTGCAGGATATTCAACGAATCGTTAGCACAACCCCGTGGCATTACCATACAACAATTCCGCGAATCAATGACAACGATGCGACAGAGAGACAAAGTTCAATTGGACATTGTGGGAGTGGAAAATGATTCATTCTAGAATATATATTTCACTCGCGACGAGTCGAGAAGCTGCCGACCTTTGGAGAAAATTGTATCGCAAGTTGTTCTATATATTACGCATTCGCTCCTATATTGCATCGCGATATAATAAACGCAGTTCAATCGTTCCAATGAGAGACATAGAGACTAATTAGAATTATACGAATAGCCGTGAGCATGCATCTCGATAAACTTTCTACGTATAGACTTTCACCACTAATTCCTCAGCCTCTGTAAAATCTTTTTAAACTATTAACGCTGAACATTACGAGATGCAAAAACGAAAAGTACGTAGGAGTTCCTTCGAGCGTGATGCTTTTTCAAAATCACGTGGAATACTTCACACGCTCATTCCACCCTTAGAATTTCAACATTTGTTGTTAATAAAACAAAAAACCAGATTCCATCCTATGCTTTCCGATCCGCAGAAATGCTTGAAAATTAAATCCGTAGTAACATATTTTTGCCCCCCCCCCCCCCCCTCCCACCCCACTCACGCGTGAAACTCTGCATTTTATACCTCGAAGTGAAAGAGACTCGAAGTTGTACTTCGCCGGGAGGAGGGTTAGATATAATTAGAACTGGCAGCGAGTGTTCGCCAATTGCTGCGTAAATTCCTCGCGTCAAATAAATCCTAATGTGGGCCGGTTTTTATGATCCCTTAAGCGTGAATCACCATTTCGCATCAGGCATCAAGTCACTCACTCCGCAGCATCCCCTCGAGCGAAAAGGCTCGTATACTCGTGTATAAATGAAAGAAGTCTGGAGACGACAAGAAGCCGCGATATCTGCAATTCTGCAAGGTCTGTTTCTACGGCGGCGCCGATTGATGTCTGTGTCACACGAATCAGTCCCGGGTCGGCGCTATCACCTCCTCTTACACTTACATAAGCTTCGGGTCGTTCTTTTATTACGTCAATTACACACGACGCGAGATCGGCCGCTTTTTTAACGTTCGACTTTTACATCGGCGTAAAAAAATGCACGAACTTGTAAGCAACTTCGGCTGCCACAAACGCAAGTAATATAGTGACGTAACAATCATATACAACGTATCAGCTCCCGAGGTTCAACATCTTGCGACAGATCATCTCTGGCCTTTCAGGCTCTGTCTTACGCGCCCGAAGTTTACAAACTTGTTATCGATTATGCGATAAGCTCGGCTTGATTACAGAAATCAAAGGGTAATTCCCAGAAATTATGCATATTCGACTTTAAACCAATTTTATATTTCCCTCGTCGATATCACCTTATCTCTTCAACTTATATACTTATATTTAAACAAGTCAAAAAAAATCAGACCTTGGATAATATTATTTCATTTTGACGATAAGGATTTCTTACATTGGGTATACAGCGTAAGAAGAAGCAGATTATTCTTCTCCGACGAATGTCACCGTTTCGACTGATCCCCCCCCCCCCCCCCCCCCGCGTTATTGGCGTTCATGCATTATTTGTCCCTTGACCCGATGATCATTATAATTATCGACATCGAAACTAGGTTTGATTCTGATTGTGCTAGACGGAGGGAAGCAGCAGCGACGTGGGATCTCTGAGCAAGGATTCCACAGCGATAAATCGATCCTTCCTCGCTCGAAGGGACGTTGCCCTTCTAGGACAGTACCTAAGTCTGCCTATTGGAATGCTGAGGGACATCGATCCCTCGGGTTTAGTTCTCTTTTTGCTCAGGCGCATAATAACACGAGTAGATCGCATTTCGAGCCGACCGTGCTGTCGACCCTGCGACATCCCCGAGGCATGCGATGCGTGACAACAAGTCATGGTTGCTTATATGCCCGTGCCGGTAGAAACATCTGGATCCACCCCCGGGAGCAATTGAACAGCTAAAATAACAACGGTAGGATAAATTCTAAGATAATTTCTTCCCATTAATGATCATTCAACAAGGCAATTGCACTTCTGAATCGTTTACACCTTGTAGTAGGTATAGATGAAAAAGAATCACGCTCGTGATTGTACCAACGAAATTGCCAGCTACTAGACTGGTTAAACCTGCGGAGAAAATCGGACCTTCGCCAGCGAGATGAGGCGAAAAAAAGAAAGCACCATCAGGCACGGTGTACGTAGAAATGACGTAACCCAGTTGAGACTCGTCTTTCGAACCGTTAGAAGAGCCCGGAATCTTAGGTATCAAATGTGACTACGCAGCTTCTTCACCTCTGCCACTTTCGCTGTAAGCCGTGAGTATGAATCATTACGACTGTTGTTTGGTCTTATATAGGTAAAGATGATAAGTGAGTGGAATGAAATTTGGGATGATAGATCGCTTTTCCAAGCTTGCTTCGAACGCCGGATCATCCTCAGCGACTCGAGATGCTGCAGGAAATAATGACAATGAGTTGTTTGTTGTGCTTCACGATAATGATCATCGTCGTCGAATAGGAAAGACAAAGAGCTACGCGTATGATCTACCTATCTCGAAGCAATGGGTATTATCGCATCGCCCGAGGGCAGTGAGGTTATATTGGCTAAGAATATAATTGTCCGTCAATTAATCCCAATTGATTAGAGCCAACGAACTCTTTATCAATATACTCGATCCCGAGAAACCGATTCAATACCAGCCCTCGGCCCAGCTCTTCTCGGCTTTTGAACAAGTGGCAGGCAGCACCATTCCTATAACCATCCGAACCGAGTGCCAAAGGAATTACTGACGATGAGAGGCTGCGTACCCGGTGCACGGGGCACATATGCACAGAACATCGCGACTATAAGTGTATTCTGTACTTATCTACATCAGTTCGGAGATTAGAAAGAAAAATGTATAAATAACCCTCAAATCAAAGCAACATCGACGTCACATTAAAACCGTAAAAGATTATACAGATTAATCGTCGGTTCTTGCAGCGGTGCCGAAAGTATTAAAGCAATGCCGGTTCTGGGCGCAGATTTCTGTACCAACACAGTTACCGACACTTAGCCAAGACACAAACCTTTTGTCATCGATAAAGTTGATCTGCTGTGTGTGGATAACCTCTACCCGAAGAAAAGGTTCGTGTCTGAGCTATAAAGCAGCTAAAAATGTCGGTAAATGTCGGTATGGGAATCTGTACTAAGAACCGGTCTTATATATCTACTGTCGAATCAATCAGTCGGCCCAAAGTACAACCGCACTTGAAAACATTGATCAGAATTGAGATGATTCGTGAAAATTTTTTCATTACTCTAAGAATGGTTATCAGTTAATCGACAAATGTTGAAATGTATCAGCATCCGAACGAATATAAGATCCGCGATCATTCGCTTCTTGTCAACGTTTATAGTCTCTCATTGACACCGTAACACAATGCGGTATGATTTCTATGTTATGTGAGGTTGACGAGTCACACTCTTAGTGTGTCGCGAAGACGCGGTGGATCAGCGATTCGTTCTCAAACTCTCGAATCCTCGATGGGGTCGCCCAGCATCATCTCTGTGGCGCGAGATGGATCTCGTAACTCAACACTGTGTTGCTTAACTCTGCGACCACCGCGTCTGGCCGCTACGCCTGCAGCCTCGAAGCCGTTATTATTCCCGATAACACGTGTACGCACGCGAGTAAAAAACATGTCAGTGGACGCTTCGGTTTCTCTTTGAATTCGAGAGAGATGATTGAAGCGGAGCTCTATTTCCCGCCAAATATCACAAAGTTGAGCAAGAATTCTGCGAAAAAAGATCAAAGTATCCCACGAGTCGGTTCAGCGATTTTTAGAAACGAACTGGATGACGAAATACGAGTGACTATTTGCAAAGAAGTCGGTTGGTATGCAGTAGTCACATGATTACATGATTTGACAATATTCCTGATGTGGACGTTAAAGTTACATCTTCTGTAATAGTTTTTTGTCACATTTTTCACGTTTTTATGTGAGGATGAAGTTCGCAATGTTAACGTAACGATACATCAGGTGGAAAATGATTTTCGAGGCGTTTGCTTTATAAAATATAAGTACATTTTGTTCGTCATGCTTTACTAAATATCAGATATTCTTAACCCTTTGTGACACAGATTCTCATACATGAGACACCTTTTCTGAATCGGTTATTCAAGATTGACGTTCAATTTTTGAAATATCACTGTCTTTTTTCTTTTCTTTTTGCATAATTGGACTTTTAAGATGTCGGTGTTGATGTTTTATAAAGGATTATGATGATTCCGCGAATATAGTGAGCGCTATAAATAAACAAAGTGTTGAAAATGGTCGCCATGAAATATTGAAAAAAGTATCAACGTCGTCGCGGTGAATTGAATTACCGACACAATTGACTCGTCGCTAAAACGTTCACCCCCGTTACTTCGAAAATCACAGCATCATCCGACTTGTCCCTGTTCTCTGTCGCCCATCTTCTCAATTACGAAACGATCTTTGCGCTCGACTGCAGTATGGATATATTACAGAGAGTCATAAGGAGAAGGGGAGCGTGCATTCTCGCCTTATCTTTGTGAGATGGTACGTAATTAAATTAGACGAGCGTTACAACGTTCTTTGCATCAAGAGGCTTGAGCTGTATAACCACGCGACCATAAGCCACACTGTACCTGTGACGTATGTACAGCTCGACAGTGGATTGCTTGGCTTTTAAACTTTGTCTGAAATGAAAGAAGAAGAACAAGAAGAAGAAAAAGAAGAAGAACGAGAAGAACATTCAACTCCGGTATAAGGTTGGAATCCCAATTATGCGGCTATGCGTATCACTAATGTATGAGACTGGGATACGCACAGCATGCCAAGATCATATTTCGCGAGAAGAGAAGAGTTCGCGTCGATACTCGTTAGTTTTACCGTTTTCACAGTTCGAATTGAATATCAAATATTCCTTTCTTCTTCCTACAAACAGAATGAATTCTCTCCAGCGAGCACAATCGACTGGTCGTCGACAGGCCTCCCGAGCTGCTGTTTGCATCCGATTATATTCGCGCTTATTATATATTCCTATAGATCCAGCTACTTAAAACCGATGCGTAGTTATCCTTGAACTCTCAAGAAGCCAGTCCCAGACACAAACTTTCGCATTCGTACGGCGATTCAATTGTCTGGAGCAATTAGCACCTGAGTTTTTTATGGGCATGCCTGTACGAGTCGATGCAGTGTCGATTAAAGAGAATAAGAAAAAACCTCACAACTCTCTTTATACTTATGACACTTCTACCGGATTTCCGCCACTTTTTGCCATTACTCGAATACACGTGTGTCTAGTAACAGAATAGCTCGAGTTTATTTTCTAAGCTAATGCGATGCGCTTTGATCTCGACCTGCCGACTGAAAATATTCGAATGGTGTTCAATGGACGGTTTGTAAAATCTTTCATTCCTCTGAAATACTTCGCCGCTATTGTTTCCCGGGTAATCGTCGATCGCCCGAGAACGAAGACGGCAAAAAGGAAAAAGAAAAAAGTTTCCCACAATCCCAATGTCTGGTACTTCAAAGAACGTGAGCATCGACACCAGTGTTCCAAAAAGGCAGGAGGTAAGTCAAGGTTTTCAGTAATGACGCAAAGGAATTAACTTGGCTGTCAAGTTTTCACCATACGCTAAGTTAATTTTAAACTTTTTTTTTTTTTTAATTTAACAATCATTTCGATAACTCAATGACATCTCATGTTACCGTTGTTCGGCAACTTTGAATCAATTGAAAGCATAACTTGCAAACCAACTTGAAATTTTCGTCGACTACACGTTCGAAGTTTTATTCAAATTGGCAAAATAACCTGTCTTCTTAGAATCGCCAAGAGTCAAGTAACCTTTATGGTTTAGGTTAAAAACTCGTCACTTTGGCGCCAAGGTTGAATCGACGAAACTGTACAGATGTGCTCATAGAATCGTTATTATAATACCGATAGACTGGCATCGACTAATTTGCATCTTGATACGCATTCCAACAAAGTTCTCGGTATCATTACCATTATTATTCTTACCACCGTCATTACCAATTTGCCATATTATCATGATAAGATATGTAAGGTGTAAATAAAAAAAAGTAGGTACATTCATTTTTGTACCCTAGAATACTATACAATACAGAGTCGAGTGAACGAACTTGGGACACGTGGCTTTCGAACTGGATGCAAAACTTGTGGTCCTGCACCTTTAATGTAAAGGGTATAACAAATTTGAGATAACAAAAATGAAGTATCTATTGAACTTTGGTTATTCGTCTTCAGTAACTGTAGGGATCATCAATTGCCTCCAGTATCAAATCGTCCAAGTTGATGAAACGTTATTACGCAAATTGATTAGCAGGTAAACAGCGAAAGGGAGTGTCTGGATAGAAGATTAGACCCAAAAGCTCAGACATCCTAGACTAACAATGGATATCAAGCCAGTTACACGGGTCCGCCTTCTTCATGCCGCAAGGTACGTACACGATCAGTGTCGAAAGTTAAACGAGTAAAGTTTGAAGGTGGGATAAGCAGAGTATGATAAAAACTCACCTGATCCTTCTCAGAGGTCCATTTCTTGTCGGCATCACCGTCAGCGTCGTCGACGTCCTCGGGTTTATCGTCGCTCCCGTCATTCTCGTACTCCTCATAGTCCTGTTCGATGTTTTTAGTCCTCGAGTCGATACCGGGATGTTCGGTAGATTGATCCGTGATACCGGAAGTCTTATTCCTCCCCTTGGCCATCTTTCCAAATGATGAATTTTTCATCGGAGCCGATAACTCGTTGGTGTACTTCGGCAGGGTCGACGTCGTCGTCGTCGTGGCTGTGCTAATATACCCGCCCGGATTACCAACCGGCGTTCTTTTATGCGCTGTCCTGTGCGGCTGTTTCGGACTCGGTTTCACGGCCTCGCGATTATAAGGCCGAGAATAGGGATGAGGATGGGACCGTCCCCTCGGCACGTACCTCTCCGTCTCGACGTTCCTGTAATCCCGCCGAGTCACGGACCTCGGTGTAGTCGGAGGAGGCTTGGCCTTGAGGGACCTGATAACCTCGTCGATGGCCTTGATGGTCGAGGAGTCCTCCACGCCGGCCTCGACCGACTCGTCGACGGTCTCGTCGTAATCCTCGTCTTCATTCTCGCCCCAGATATCCTCCTCGTCCTCTTCCTCGTCTTCGTCCTCGTCGCGCTTTTCGACCTCGTTAACATCGTCCTCCTCATGGGTCAAAAGCAGTTTCGATCCCTTCTTCCCTCGCGGCTCGTGTTTCCTCCCCCTGTGCCTGGGCGGTGGCCGAGGGTCGGTGTCCTGGAGATCGTAGTCCTCGTAATCGTCCTCGTACTCATCGTCGTACTCGTAATACTCCTCGTCCTCATCCTCGACGCGGTGCCGTCTCGCCTCGTGTCGATTCTTCCTGGGCTTCGGTGCTCGCCTCGGAGGATAAAACTCCTCGTCGTCGGACTCGTACCCCTCGTCCTCGTCCTCGTAGACCCACCCCCGCCCCCGTCCCCGCCGCCTATCACGGACCTCGTAGTCCTCGGCGTCCTCGTCCTGACGCCACTTACCACCGTAGGGTTCAACGGGGTTCCGGAAGCCCCACGTTCGCCCGGAAGTCGCGTGGGACCCGGGACGCCGCGAATCGCCCCGGAAGTACCGATCTCGCTTCGAATCTCGTCTCTCCTCCACCCGATTCCGCCACCGCCTTTGAAGCTCGAACCTCTCCCGAGGCACGTAACGCTCCTCGTCGTGGTTCTCCTCCCAAGCTCGCCGCCGCGATCCTCTGACCACCAGCTCTTGGTCCCAGACTTTATGGTGCCGGTCGTGTCTGTGGTGCCTCAGCCCCGTCGCCTCGAGGTGATACCTGCCCTCCAGACAAGTCGCAAGAACCGCGATCCCCGTCAGGAGGGGGAGGATTATTCTCGGCATCATTGTCCCGACGAGTCTGCTCTTCGCACCGATGTCCTCTAGTGTCGTCGCAAGCTTAATCGGACTCCGTCCGGCAGGTGTCGAGCATCCTTGGTCAGTCCAATGTACGTTTCTTTCTCACAGCTTGCGGGGAATCACTGCAGACACTGGCTTACCCTCATCCTCGTTTGAAAAACAGCGGCAACCGCGACGACGCGAACTAAAAAACTATCCACCCGCCGCACTTGATAACTGCATTTATTTTACGCCTTATCTCAACACCCTGCACCAACTCTCAACACCCTCACTGAGACACTCGCCCGATCGGAACCTTCACTCTCCCACCTTTGCCCCCTTTTCCACCCCTAATATTCTTCGTCTCCAATTTTTCTCGTTCCGTTTGAAAAATGTAAGCACGTGGGTAGAACCACCCTGGTCCGATAAAATGACGTCAGAAAGACCGGGCAAAGTCGTTTGGATTCTAATCAACGTCTATCGATCGGGCCTTTGATCAGACGAATCAAAAGCTGTGAATATTTTCGGCGAAAGCGGTAATTTTTCGCCGGCTCTGCTACCTACTTCCTTGCTAATCGTAAGTATGAACTTATGTGTATACGTGTATTAGGAGCCGGTACTCCGTGAGTTCAGCTGAACCGCAACCTGTAAAATCACGAGACCGTGTCGCGCTCCGAATCTCGCGGGCGACTGATCGCAGACTGAACAGCCTCGCGATCATCCAAGACTCGGAGGAAGCAGCGCCGCTCGACGCGATACGGACGAACTAAGGAATAAGGAATATCGCGCTTATGCTCCGCACAACTCGGAAAGCACCACAAATTATACGCGCCGTTTGGATATATCTCTTCACAGTCTGCGGCGTGTCGACGAATACCAAAATCCTCAGGAATTTCAAGCCTCGATACAGCCTCGAGCAAAGTTTCGTGCAAAAGTTCGAAAAGTCTTGAGGATGTACTGAAATCTCAGTTTTCGAAAAATTTTTCATTTTCTAAAATGTGCAGGGAAAATTTTTTCATTTTATGGTATGTTTTCGTAAAAACGTACATTGCTATTTTATTAAGAAGCATTGAACGAATAGTTTCATAAATGGACAAAATAATTAGAATTTTTTTTATTAAAATTCATCTGTATCCAGAAAAATCGACGTATTCGTTTTACATGACATAAAAAAAAAAAAAAAAAAAAAAAAAAAAAACGATTGCCTACATTTTTTTTTTAAACAATTTATTGATTA
Organism: Diprion similis; assembly: GCF_021155765.1. Taxonomy (NCBI): domain Eukaryota; kingdom Metazoa; phylum Arthropoda; class Insecta; order Hymenoptera; family Diprionidae; genus Diprion; species Diprion similis. The sequence goes on from NC_060110.1 coordinate 24,659,551, forward strand.
CTTTTGGGCATTCTTAATAATTCAAATTTAATTTTCTTACCGTCTTTATTGTGGTTAATTTTTTTCCGATCCTTCTCTTGTTATAAAGAATTCAATATTGTCGACGAGACTCACTTTTGGTTGAGATTCTTCAGCCATTACAAACTCAACTTTGAGAATTATTTCAGAGATTTTTCTTTTGAGATATTTACCAAAATGTAAAATTATATAAATTCCTTTCGCAATAATTGATAACTTCTATAAAAATTCAAAAACTTACAAACATTTGTTTTTTCCTTCTCACCCCTCTGCCCCCGCCCTTTTTTGTGAAACTACCTTACAATTTTCTGGGAACTTTTGAGGTGTTTGAATTTTGATGAGAACTCCGGAAACGGGAGGAAGAACGAACTGTTTCACTCTTTCCCGGTCCTTTGTCGAACTTAATCTTGTACAACTATAAAACCTCGTGATGAAATTTCCCCGTCCTTATCTCGTTCTCTTCCAGCGAACTGGGAGCTTTTTCAACCCGGCTAACTTGTAATATCCTGGTAAACTTATCCTGGCTGGACAAACAAATGCTACCGTAATAGAACGATAAAGTAGCTAGCTGCAGGTCTAGCTTCCCACGGCTAACAAACGGACGGATGTTCATTGCAGGGACTGTTCCATTGAGTTTTCGGTGGAAAGCGTTAAGTAAATTGTTCAGCAAGTGTCACGGAGAGAATAAAGGAGCAGATTTTACTCAAAACTGCAAGAAAAGAGGGACACATTAGGGTTTTTGGTCAAATATATTTCGTGAAATGTAGAATTTACTGTAGAATGGGTGAAAACCACTGTGCGAAGAGTGCAATCTGCAAAATTGCGGAACTAGAGGAGAATTAGCGGAAGAATATGACTACATTGGTTTTGGCAATTTTATTATTGCAGCAAGAGCGCGCGAATCGCCATTGAAAAATCTCAAGCCATTCACCTTGGCTTCAGCGCCATTCAGCTTCTGCCAAGGTCACCTGACAGACGAATCGCGAATTCACGGCTACACCGCGGCCGTGCAGAACTCTCTTTCGGGTCCATTCATTCTCTCGTTCATTCAGTCACTCGCATAGTCATGACTCATGACATCATAGTCGGTGTCAAAGTACCGCAAACAAGATAGAAAGCTAAAAGCTATAACGCGAGGAGATCGCGTGTCTCGATGCGAAGATCAAAAGTTCAATCTGGATGAAGCTGTATCTTGCCTAAAAGTAAAACTTAATAATATGTTCAACTAGGGTGGTCCTTATTTAGGCTGTTGACGAATTTTTTCTGCCCCGCCCCCAAAATCAACTTCAAATAATTCAAATCTTTTGTTACAGTGAACCGATCCTTATGCGTTACAATTAGTAAAGGCATGCCGTCGTCAATAGAATTTTATTATAATTTAAGCCTCTATGCAATACTGATAACTATATGTAAGACAAAAGCACTGTATAAACTTGTTCGTAATGCAGAGTGTCTCAGGTAATACGGCTTGGAAGTGATGCGTAAATGCGCTCGGACAGCTGGCCGAAAAGTTTGCCGCTTTGTCATCTGCTCCCCGGTAAAAAGACGGCTCGAAATCGAGTCTTGAATAACGTTTGAAAGAATTTTTAAACACTGCAGCCAGAGCTACTCGGGTTACTTACAGCAGCGCGTGCACCGAATATCTTGAATGCTTGCACTCTATATGAACGGCTGCTGCTGCAGCTCCGATATTTCCGCACGAATCTATTGAATAATGCTCTTTTCAACCTCACTTTATAGAGAATTGGGTTACTCACGTTTTTATTGCAGCATATAGGGAATCGAGAATCTGACAGACCTGTGATTACCAAATTCCAGAAGCTGAGAAGGCAGCTGCTGACGTTCAGTCAACACGGCAAGTCCATTTTTCAAATCGGTGTAACTGCAGAAAACTAATCCACGAAACGGGGACTGATGCATTAATAATAATGCCAAACCACTTGATTTTCGAATTGTGTCTCTGATGCTGATTTTTTGAAAAATTATGTAGGTATTCATAGAATAAAGAATGCGGAATTAACAAGTTTTGACAGACACGTGGTTTATCTGAAGGAAAAACTCGGGGTTGGCCCAACCGAGTTTTCTCAAATTCTGACCAGTTCTAAATTTAACGAAGCGAACTCCATGGACGAAATTTCATCTGAACCGGTCCACCCATGGTTTCCACTTCTCTTCGGACAAAGAAATAAACGTTTTTCCACAAAACTCTCTAAGTTACGAAGAATAAAGTTATAAGTTATCTATTTAAAAATGATCAAAACCCATTAATTTGTCCTCAATATACCTCGAAACGATCACAAACAAACACAGCATAATTCTAAAAGTGATCGGAGGTGATTTACTGAACTTAAAAACATTAAAACGAAGTAAAAACTCAACTTTTCATTTGCGGTGTGATCTCTGAATGTATAAGAGACACGGAATATCGATGGAATACCGTGAACTACATTAATCTCTGGAGCATAGAAATGAACTTGTGCAACAGCAGCACGATACTCTCTTATCTACGACGACGTAGTTCAGGACGTTGATTACTGGTGTAGATCGCAGCGTAACACGTGATCCCGTCACCTATAATATATAATATGTTACATACACGGTGCGCAAGTTTGAGCGGTGAGAAGCAAAGAGAATAGATCAAGTCCCATAGATCCTCTTTAGCTGAGTAAATGCTTGAAGAGGATCTGAAGGCAGACACGCGTGTCTACGCAGCCGGGCATTCTAGATGCGGCATTTACGGTGCAGATAATACCTATAAAGGAGAGGTGACCGAGTGATAATTGCGCCCGATTTGTCATCGTCGGAACAAAGGGCGGCGATCGTTAACAATGTGAGCTTAAAACAGCGATTAAATCGGCCACGCTTATCAGATCAGCCCGATCCGGTCCGAAGTTGAAAAGCGTGTAATCGCACGGCGTTTTACCCGCCAAGCCGGTGAGCTATGAGCTTGAGGCTCCAATGGATGAACTGTTATCCAAGATAAATAATGATGTTGGAATAAATTAGGCTTGTTAATGCTGTTTGCTGAACCTACAGAACCGCGGAGCGCCAAAGAGTCCTGTTAATTGTCTAACGCTTCGAGGCGGAATTCCTCATTTTATATAACTGTATCTTTCATCGTTACACGTATTACTATTACACTTGCCTTTTACTCGTTAGGATAACACGTCTTACTCTTTTCTTCCTTTGTCATTGACACGTTTTTCTGACTTAGAAAAAGGAATCAACTTCCGCCGCATCATCTATATGTATATAGTAGGGTGGCTCTTATTTGAATCGTGTCCTAATTTCTCGCGCTCACCCCCAAAAAGTAATCATATTGTATAAAAAAAACATCAGGGTAGATCCAAATAAATTTCCAACAACTTACCCCCCTCCCCCCCCCCCCCCCCCCCCCCCGAAGCAGTCGAATTTTATTTGCAAGCATGCATGAAATTGAAATTTTTTTTTTAAGAAAAATGTTAATTACTTTTTCACCGATGACGTGATAAATATTAGATTTACGAAAATTCTACAAGACATCTTTTTTCTAGAGCATTAAATTTCCTACAGAATAGCTAAAGGAATATTTTTCAATAATGTATAGTTTTTAAGTAATTACCAGTTATCTTTAAAAAAAATTCAAATCCATGCATTTTTCAATATCAAATTCAGCTGCTTTAGGGGAGAGACGGAGAGGGGGAATAATCAGAAATTTTTTTTTGGATTTATCCCGATTTTTTTTTTATACAACATGATTACTTTTTGGGAGTGAGCGCAAAGAAATTCCGACATGGCTCAAATATGAACCACCCTAATACATATATAGTCACGCATGGTTATTTTCTAACACCTATAAGTAGGCGATTTCGATAAATCGTTTGCCATTACCGCGCTTTTGACTAATGATAATAATTTACCTATCCAGACTGGGCGTCGCTGTTCATTTTGCAATTAGTTATGACCGGCATTAGCGTGATAATATAATGCACTTTAGTAAATGACGGCTGTATATAGTAGCTAATTATTAACCTACTCAGCCGTTGGCTAAAATATCTCACAAGAAGATAAATCTGTATACACACGTTTACAAACGTAAGGCGTTACTGATTTCCCACACGATCGATTTGTTTACTCGATTCTGTTACAGCTCCAATGCTGTTTTCACGACAATATCCGGGTTTGCAACTGATTAATGATTTTCATTTTTTTATTTTTTTGTATAAAGGTTCTACAAATGATAACAATCTTCATTTTTCTGGACTTCATTAGGATGATCGATCATATTCACTTTTGCTTGAACCGTTGCCGTGCTGGAAGTGTCACGCAGATCTATAAATCCTCTGAAACTCCTCCGTCGGCAGATGAAGCGAAAAATATGATTAGGTATAAATAAGATGAGAGAAAAAAGAAAACAAAAATTTAAAAGTTTACCAACATTCAATTCTCAACGGTCAGACTTGAGGCTATGGGCTAAGGAGATCCGCCGGCCGTTGTTACCCGGAGGCGTAAAAATGCTTGCTTACTCGGTTCTGATGTGTGTATACGCAGTGACTTTTAACTGATCTCCGCAATTTGGGTCAGTGCGCGACGACTCGTAGAGAAACGCCCTTCGTGTTCCTTCGATGTACGAGGTTCAACCTATTGCCAAAGCTCCCGGGGTTATCAATAAAGATTATGCTTGTAGGCCGCGTCGCCGTTTCAATATAGTTACTAAGTACCAGACTAGATGATGGCCACGTTACGAGCGTTACGAGCGACCTGCAGCTCGATATGTTCCGTACATCATGTACATATTTCTACCGACAATATACATACAACTCGAATTGTTAATCTAACGGTTCACGACGATGCTGGATCGTCGTGTAAGCATCGGAAGAAATTTTACACAGGCATCGATCGGTGCAGATTGGTATGATTGGAAAGGAAGAAAGCGATTCAACGAATAAATTACGGATCTAAATGAGAATAAGCAATGTTCCGGAGCATCTCTGTGTGTACTTTATAACGATAGTATTATTGGAATCATCATCGCCGGTACAGGAATACTGCAGCTGAGCCACGTGTCGGATCAATCTTCAACTCTCTCACACGTGGCCTCGAATAAACGCCAAAGTGAAAAATGGTATCGTACAAAATCGCTGCCAGGTGTTGAACGGCTTTTAGAAAGCCATTTTCTGCGTACACGATAGATCACTTTATACCTACTTATACATCTCGTCTTCGAAATTATCCGAAATGTAAATTCGAACCAGCAGTACCGCTACTTGCGGAATGTAAGTGTGAAAGATGCTCGACTACAAGTATTCCTTCATTTTGTGAACGAAATGCGAAATCTGACGAAACCGCAGTCCTTCCGAAACCGGAAGATATCTCATTTGACAATGTGTCCAGTAAAAAATTGGTAACAAATTCAAAGAAATTTCCAGAACATTTTCAGGTTATTCGAGGACATTAAAAATGCAATATTTCCAGGATACAAGAAGAATTCAAGGATAGTCCCCAGGACTTTTGAAGGACAAGTAAAATTCAAGAACAGTTCCAGGACCACTAAACACCACGTGACATTGCTGATATTCTGGGGTAGCGAAAAGCGATCTCCTTACTGTACTCAGATGCAATCGTCTGAGATCCACGAAGCAATAGAAAGTTTCTATCAACAAATGCATGTTCAATAATGGAAGACGTACACGATCGGATAATCGATAGATCTTCGTAGCGCGAAATCCGTGTATACAAGCTGGATATAATGCGAAGAATGAAAAGGCAAATATCCATTGCAGGAGATGCGAGTGAAGCCCGGTGATAACATAACGTTATACGGACATGTTTCGATCCCAAATCGATGTTCCCATCCTGAAGAGGAAGAGTAATCGTGAGAAGCTGAAATGCCAGGCGTTATAGGCAGATGTTGCGCGTGTTTTAGCCGCAGGGTGTCTCGACCATCCGGGCAGCGGACAAAGTGAAGTAACCTTTGACATTGGACCGAAGAATGACACCTCCCACGTCTGGTTCTATTCGCGTCGAAATGAAACACCTCTCTTCTTTAATCTCCGTCGTTTCTCGCCGAGCTGGATAAATTTTTAGGTCGCGCTTTCGTCCGACGCAATGCACCAAGCATGAGAAATTAATTACTTTCCGTTGAATTGTGCAACGACGGACGGTCGTCGACTTATCTTGTTCGTCGTTGTTGACTAAACGAGCACTAAACTAAAACTCTGAGATGCGGCATTGATGCAGGAATTAACGGACGCCAATTCAATATTCTGACCGATATCAGGCCGGTTTGCACTTTCTGAGTTGGCACCGACCTATCGACCAAATACCTCTTTTTTGGGCATTGAACGATTCTGCGAATCGTTTGAAAAGTGAAACTTATACGCAACTGATCATCGTGGGCGTCGGATCGAAACTTGAAGCCGATTGCTTAATTTTCACTGGGAGATCCAAGCTCGCTTTCTTTTCTCCAGCTTCGATCTTCACCAGGTTTATTTGGCAGGTTTTTTTGTAGATCGTGGTACTTATCCTGTCTCTGATATTTATCTGTATCTGTCATAATGTATAAGACATCTGGCAATTGAATCGTAATAGAAAAAGTGAGAAGATAAGGGGGAAGTGAGATATAGATTTATTGATAATGATTCAATTATGGCTGTGACTCCACGGCTTTACCCTCCGGGCAAATGGACCTGATACGTAAATATTAGATAATGGTGCCCCTGAGGCGATATTAAAAAATACGAACATATTAAAGACGGATCAAAAATTATACAAAGTAAAATATTACCATAAGAATGGTATCCACGCCAAGCGAGTAGGGAAAAGGTTGTGTGAAATGTAGAAAGTAGGATAAATCAAGCCTATATGTAATACCTACCTTCAAACCTTGAGGCTCGCATACGTGAACGTATAGACTCTGTCGTGAGTGACGTCATGAATGTAACTATTATCCGAGTCTAGCTATTTAAGGACCTTAAATACCTTTTCGAAGAGAAGAGTTATCCTAAAATGATAAGAGACATTTTTTGTGGAGCGTTTAATTCCCTACAAAAATACTTTCTGGTCTTATCAGTAAACCAATACATTGACGAGTTGTAAAATTCCAATGTTTAAAAAACAAAATTTTCGCATGTTATTCAAATGGAAAATAGAAAACCGCGAGGATGCACTTCTAAATATTAATATCAAGAGCTGAATCTTGGACAGCATTTATTTTCCATCAGTTGGAACAATATTTTCGCCTTGAATTTTGAAGAAAAAAAATACAGTCCATCGTACCTTCACGCAGGCACGTACCTGCTACAATTCCGTCACGATAAAAATGCCTCTTAGATCAAAATAGTGGAGCACTTATCGTTAGCCTTGAATACCCGGACCACACACTGACCACAAAAGCAGCGGTTATTCCGTTCTCATAAGTGTTTTCTCAATCCTTGCGGTTGTATAATGACGAAGAAAGTATAACTACGAGTCGGTTTGGAGACTGTCAGGGATCTAATCGTCGTTGAAATGTAAACAAAACGTATAACGTTTGCCCGAGGGAGCCGCGCCGCGACTGAAGAGTCTTCAGCGTTGCTATAAAAAGGTGCAGGAAGAAGTAAAGAAGAAGAAGGAGAAGGAGAAGAAGTTACCCCTATCATCTCGTACAAAACCAACAGAGGAATTAACGGGGCGAATGTAATCCAGCATACACAGAGCGTGTGGACGGAGTCTGTAAAGCGCAAACAGGGGACGGATGGTGTCGGGCGGACACTCAGCCTCCTCAACATCATCCCGTGGGACAGGTTACGGTTTGTCCCGTCTATCCCGTTTGTCCTTTACAGCCTGTACGCCTCGTGTGTACGCTCTTGAACCTTTCGTTGTAGATACGAGGATGTTAGTGTTGTTTCGAGTAACGTTGCCCGCACGTTTATTTTCCCACATTGTCTAACTCCAGATATGAAGGGTGCCACCATGTCAAGCTTCCGTGGGTTATCATCACCTTGAACAATTCTAGGCTGCACTGGTCGATCACTTCACCCTTACCATCAGACTTCATTCGGTCAAATACCACGAGTACCACGGAACCAAAAAATACTAAGCCTGATCGCATTTAATCCTTTCATTCGGGCAATTCAGGTTTTTTTTTCCTGGCACGCAAGTGCAATTATACGTTTCCGGTGTATTTTTCTACGCGGAATGCAAATCCGATGTAAAAAATAGGTGCAAGCCCCAATACTATCGATATGCACCATGCATGGTAGGAGAAAAACGATCGATCGGAATCACGGTATGGCCGACTTCCTCTCTTCTATTCTCTGTGACCGCATGCTACACGTTCCAGGCCCTCGTTCAAATTCTAACAACGGTTTACCCTCAAAGGTAACCGCTGCCGGTCGAGGAATGGCCCATAAATAGCGATCGCCTTCGATGATACACATGGATAACAAAGGGCTCGTCCCTCTGAGGTGGGCGGAGGGCGCAAAGATCGTCGTAAGAGCCGTATGACACGTGTATTCCTGGACACGTGCTACCCGGGACAAACCTGATCGGCCATCGTCGAGGAGGATTACGCCGAGCCACCCAGTCGGCCGAAATACCTGTTTCAGGTCATTCGTCAGGGCCTCGAAATTAGAGAATGCTGGCTAATGGATCGGTGAGTTATTGAATCGCCGAATTAATCGTCTGGGTGTTGAGCAATCGCAACAGTAGTTTCATGCAGACTGGATCGGGCTGCTAGTTGCTTAAATAAATTCTTATCTTTCGGCGATGCCGGAGCTGTTCGGTAATTAATACTGTCAGACTGTCCACTCGATCAACTTGCGCACTTTTAACGCATAGCTACGGATAGCGCTAATGAAAATTGGCCGTTACGTAGTCACAAAAAGTGATGGTGTTGCATGTGCACAGCGTTGCTTCCATATGTAAGGTGTGGTCGCAGAACTTGAATTCTCTCCACAACCTTCGAGCACTTCTATCTTTTAGTTTTAGTTGTGACACTGCACCGTAAGTATTAAGAGTAGTGCAGATTTCTATACTTCATATCCGTCAAAAGATGAAGACAATTACGGTGAAAAAGTGTTGCCGTCTATATTTGCAGACACTTATTACAATTAGAGGAAAGAATCTTTGGTGATTATTCTAGTTACATAATTACAGGGTATAAAATAATTCATAGCACTACACGCGTACGCTATCAACCTTATACATATTACACTTATTAACTTATAAGTAATATAGTAAATATAAATCACATGTGCGACAAGAACGTCAACAAAGCACTTTTGTGTATAGATTAAACATATAATATCTACTAAAATTAGATCATGTAATTTAGGTATAACATATATTTCTTGTCTTGGTTTTATATTTGCGTCTCGTAATAGAATGTGTGTATGTGCATTGTACAATCACAATTACGATATTACGATGCACACGAAATTTGTGATGCTGAATAAAGTTGAACGTATCGATGCGCAAGATTTTTTGATTAAATCGAAATATCATACAAATTTGTCGAGTAATAAAAAGACGAAAATTTTAAGAATAGCCACTATATACCTTCAATCTGACTAAAAACACAAAGTTTTTTTTTTATCGTTATTTTTTCTATTCAAATTATATAAATGCAATGTTTCTTTACATGTCGCCGAGCAGTAATGAAATAGATGTATCAATACGTGTCAGGTACTACCGAATATTCGCCATAAAAAAATCGAGATATTGCGAATTCTGATCCTCTTTATACCACTTCATTGCTTCGACACTTATATTACACATTTGTGGAATTTCCAGTGAGACTTGATTAAGTGTTTAAAGTAATTGGTCGACGAATTAATTCATCATTCTTTTGCAGTAGACTTAAGAAATGTAATAGAAGAATGAGCAGTCCGTTTGATTTAATCATTAGTGTAAAATATTTTCAAACCAGACTCAAAGAGTTATCCTCAAATGCATCAGTTCTCACTGCATTAAATACATCGCAGTTGATCAGCAAGTAAATACTGTGCAAATCTGCAGACTCGAATCGATTATCTGCAACCTGAGAATGTGTGACGTGAATTAGAACTTGATCTCGATTATATGTCGCATTCCATGTCGAGCGTTCAGAAGAACTTGGCAAACAAAAATGCAGCTAAGAGCGTGCCGAAAGCGACGGCGCCAATTTTAATTCCGGAACTTGGAGAAGATTTGAGATCCAGGCGACCCCAAAGCTCATCCGGTACATCGACGTAGACTCTGGATACGCCTATCTTTTTAATCACATCGGAAAGCGTTTCGTTATCGACGCTGTCGCCGGCGCTTGACCAAACAGTCAACGTCGTCCCGTTGGCAGATTCATTTAGTAATTTTTCTATCGCGCTCAAGCTATTCGCTACAAGACCGGCCCGCATAGGGTAAGTTATTGGCAGACTGACGTTGCTGATAGTCTTTATCATCTCCTCAACGTTCGCTTCAGAGTAACTGCCGTCGGTAATGTTGTAGTCGGTCCCATACCTGAAGCAAGCAAAATCAAATCCTGTTGCAAACGACGATTCTACATGGACAAAGTTTCAGTAAAAATAAATCTTTTGGTGTACCTCGTCTTCCATCCGAGAGATAACGTGGCATTTGGAAGGTGTGTGACCGCCAGTTGTAAAAATTTCGTAGCATCCACGGGCTCCCCGATCAAACTCGAGTTCACCGGTCCGTCGAGAATATCCGCGTTTAGCCAGACCGGAAACGTCATCTGGAAGAAGAAGGGCACGATATCATAATATTATAAGCTGCACAGTGTTTGAACATGCTAACTTCTGCACGTTTTTTAAAAACTTACATTCTCCCTGCGTGACTGAAGGATTGTGCAACTGGCATTGAAAGCTTCGAGTGATTTGAAATCGAGCTTGATTCCATGAGCTTTGTTTTGGATAACCTGATTCAGGAAATCTTCAAAGGATAAATCACTCGTATTACTTGGTGGATGCGCCATCACGGGAAGTTGAAACGTCGAGTTTCCCTCCAAGTATCCCAAAACAATGTCTGCCTCGATCATCATTATATCGCCTTTAAAACAAGGTACACGCATTAATTAAATACCCATAGTCTCACCATGGTTAAATCGCGGCAACAAAATACTCGGAAGATTTTCTACAAATTTTCGTTTCAAAAACTTTAAGCATATAGGTAACAGTGATCATAAGATTTGACGTTACTTGAATTGAGAGCCTCTTTTAGAGCTGCCTGACTGTTGACGGCATGTTCCCATGTTACTTCTGTAAGGTTGTCCTGGAGGACTTCGAAGAATTCGGTAACCGATGGTAAAATACGGCTGCTCGCCGATGACCCCTCTCCTGAAACACGAAATACATTTTTTCAGTACAACCTGTACAGTAGCTTCATTCAAGTTGCTGCAAGTACCAGAGAACAATGTAAACGTGAATAGATTCTGAAGACTCTTGACCCAGTATGCAGATCAACCGCAACCTTACCTTGGTCTGGGTGCAAGGTACATTCATAAGGACGATACGGTTCAAAATTTGCATCTATGACATTGTTCCCCGGTGCAATAATACGTATTAAACATGAAAAGCTGTATGTAACCGTTCATATGAGGCATTCCACGTCAAATCAACTGGTATCGACCTGTACCCCTGGGATTTTGATGTCCAATAGATTTTTCGCTTTTTTCGGTCAAATATACCTCTAATTTTTCTAAATTTATCCACAACTTTGTAAAAGTGTGCCCAACCCAAAGTATCCTTGACATAACGATGATAATTTTTTAAATCGATAAGGCTTTTTTATAAAATCATAGATTCAAAAACACATCTTTTCGTAATGACTCGAAAATGGGATGTGATTGTTGAATTTTTTTTTATTAATCTTTGCTCTTCAAAAAATAAAATAAAACAATTCTCTTGGAACGCATTTTTAACGATGGTTTCTTGTAGTAAAAAATAAAATAAAAAATTGACGATAGAGGTATATATTTTTCTTTTTTGACCTTGTTGTTAGTCAACCTCTCACTTACAGTATAAACTAGACGGCGCATATCGCTGACGATAAGAACATATCTCAGGATTTCCTTATACTCGGTCACGTTTTTCGCAGGCAATTTTTTTCCTTCCCCGTTCAATCGCACTCTTTTTTCCTGCACGAGTTTGTTTCCAAATGGATATAACTGAAACTGATGCGGGTGATAATTTTGTGTGAAAATACACTGCGACATTGCGTTATTGAGAATTAAGCATACAGGCATAACAGAATCATGCAGCAAGGGGCGATGATGTTGTCATCCACAGTTTTACTCACGACCTTCGGGGGCGGATCGTGTATCCTGAAAATATTTGCGAAATTGCGCGCAGGTTGGGCTATGTTTAGACAAACCCGCAACAAGCCTTTGGCTGGCTGAGCTGCGATTATACATATATAGGGCATTCCACACCACTTCGTCTTGGGTGTGACCCTTGACCTCTCGAATTGGGCTCGAAATTTTTTATATGATCGTTCTCACTTTGGGTGCCGTCTGTTTTTTTTTTTAATATTATTTTGACACGATTTCAATTTTCTACAACTTTTTCAAACGATTTTATTGATCTACACAATAAAAGAATCTGAAATTTTTTTAAATAATCGTCAGTCAGATGCCGTTTGCCGAATCCATTTTACCATTAGCAAGTTTTTTTGTTAGCAAAATAAAGAAGGGAAGAAAATCTCTTGTGAAAATCTGTTGTGAAATTTGAAAAATCTGGTGTAACATATGAAAATGGTTCAGCAACCATAGTAAAATGACTCCCGTTTCTAATTTATTTAATGTTGTTTTTTTTTCGGAAAAAGCTTGAAATCAGTAAGTAGGAAAAATCCTCCATTCCGTCTCAATGCTTAAGATTTTGATATCTGACACACGATTTTTCAGAATTTTTTCCAATTCTTTAATCCCGTCGATCAATAAAATCGTTTTAAAAAACCTTATTAAATTCAAATTAAGTCGATTAAATGTGAAAAAAGGAGTGCCTTTCAAAGTGAGAACACTTATAGTCAGACCCAGGTCGAACCGGTATGGAATGCCCCATATGTGTGCTACACAACTAACAATAAGCACCGTTGATTTCGCTAACTCGAAGACAATCATCCTTTGTCAGTCGAGGCCCGAACAACCGCTGCTCATGGCCTGATTGTTCCGCTAGCATCATTTCGGTCAAAAGTGTTAATTCCTTTAATCAGTCCGGCACAGCAAGTTGTATAACGAGTTTATTGTACGTGGACGCTCGAATGTTGACGGCTTTTGGATTCTTCAAATTCTATATGTACCAACCTACAATTGACTTCTCACCTAGACGTCTCTTTACTTTTGACATTCTGTATAAACAAAGTCTATTTTTCGAGCATTCGTACCGTGATATTTATACACGGGTTTCATACCTAGGTACATGTATTTTGCGCGTGGCGTGTTTTCGATTAACAACATTGCAGCTGTCTGTCGACGTGCTGTTTTACCGACCTTGGTGACGGTCGTTAATTGTACAATTTACTCGGTTGTACTCTTTTACATGATGAATACATACTTACAAGGGTTTACACAACTAATGAGAAGTGATTAAAATTGGAACAAAAAAATTTGCTTGCTCTGTCGGTAAAGTGATGAAGAATTGTTGAATGGCAAGCGAAAATTCTACTCATAGTTCTATCTTCTAGAGTAATCCGTCAACCTGAAATTACTGTAATTCACTCGAGTATAATAGCTTTGTCTTAGAAAGTATACCTAAAATAACCTTGCAGAACTAATAAAGACTGATAACAAAAGTGATGGCTACATTTTGCAGCGAGCTTGTTTTTCTACCCACTTTATTTTCAAAGAATACAAAAGGCGACTACATCCAAGCCCGGAAGGTCGCGCATGCGCCTTGAATAAGAACGCGTTGGACGATGGCGTTATCGTTGATCGACACGTTTAGCACGCCGCACGTGACAATCGGACGCGATACCGACGGAGCAACGGCCGAATTGAAGGTGTTCTAATTTCAACTTCCCGAAGACTTACGTGACGAAAAAGACATCGTTCTGGTTTCCTGTTCTCCCTTCTTTCGCTTATCACACCTAGCGATGCTCGTAACAAAGCTTCTGGTACGCTTGGATCCCAGCTACCGCCAATGCGAAACTGTCGATTACGTTACATCATCGCGTCTGCTTTCTCTTCTGTTTTACCTCCATGAGGCACCCGAACTAACGCGAATATGCCCGATTGCGCTTATCCTGGTTTATATCTGATAAAAAAACAACAGAGTTTCGAAAAGTCCAAGATTTCATAGCTACTATGTATTTTTACAAGCAATACCTCATGATAAATGTGAAGAGATAGAGATATTCGCGAAAGACGCACTTGTCATTATGAATTACCTCGTAGCAGATACATCTGAATTGCAAAGATTTCACACGCGTCTTCAGACGACTATAACGATCTTAAAAGCAAATACGAATTTAAAAAAATACCAATTGAAATGTATTTTAATATTTAGTAAAAATATGCAGTTTGAGGTTGCAGCTGGACAGCGTGGCATAAGCGTGATCTAGGATCCTGGCCGTAAGCCGTAGTGCAAAAGTCCAGTACGTTAAGTATCGTGCCGGCGTAGCAATTATCGTTAGTCAGTGACCACAGGAGATTGGAAGATAATTTAAAACGTGCAAATCGCCTGCTGACCATTGTAGTATCGTCAGCTTTATGCGATCGAAGATCAGCCGTTAAATATTTAGAAGCCTGTATGACTGTCGCTGTATTATATCCATAATCCAAAGCCTGAAAAAACAAGCCAAAGTGATAATTGATCACTGCAATTTTTCGTTATCGCATTTTGAAGCACTTAAAAATTGCAATCGGTTACCTCCTATTATCACGGACAGGTAAAACGTCGGCGCTGATTTACGTTTTATTGTTAGTCTGGCGCGAATGATATTTGATATCTGCCGCTTTGGGTTTCTGTTATACCAATTAACGAGACGGCGGGAGTTTGTGATTTAATTTGACCGGAAATGGAAGCGGAAACCGCATTCTTACGGAGATTGTGTATAAAAACCACAAGATTTTTAAGCGGAAAACTTCTCAAGTTAAATATTTAATCTCAGTTGCCAGAAAGAGGCGTAGAAGGATGATAAAAACATTAAATGTATGCCTCTATTTCACATCTCGGTATACATATATTATAATAACTACGTGTCAACTCGACGCCGGACTTTATTGTTTCATCGTCGGTTCACTCCACGAGTTACATTACGGCTCGTTTAAAATTATAACGTTATAATTCGCGAGAACAGCAGAAGGTCGATTTAATTACCGTATAAATGATCACGTGCAAATCGACAGACGATAATATAATATAATAATACTTCGAACAACGTGATACGCACGTGTTGAAGCCTAGGGACTCCTCGAGATACTTTCAAAGCAATCGAAAAATTTGCTTTGCGTTTTAAATGAATGATAATTTATTGTCGGATAGCTGTTATAGCTGACAATGATCCTGAAATTGCGCATAATCTCCAATTTGCTTTGAAAAATAATATACACACGGAGGGCGAACCAAAAGTTCCTACACAATGAAGCTTCAACAAGTGGGAAACAAAGATCTCCTAATTTTATCGTACTTTTGAAATTGATTTCACATATTCATTTGCAAACGGTTAATTATATCATTACAGCGGTTCAAATAACATGAGTTCACCGAGTCGCAGGTAATCATCATGAATTTAGAACTCCGTTTTCATCTGACCATAAGTGTTGAAAAAAAGGTAAACTTGATATTTTATAGCGCTGTAAAGTATCATTAACCGTGTAATATGATTGTTGTAATAAAGATTCCGAGAAAGTATCTCACTGCCTTTATTCTTCGTCATACCCAAGTTCAAATTTGTCATTTGAATACCGAATGAACGTCGCACCGATTGCGACTCCAAATTACACGCACCGCGTAGAAAGAGGCGTTATCACAGTGTAAATAATTCGCAAAGCGGTAAACGGACTATCACACTGTGTTGACAAAGGGACTTGGTGAGTGCATATAAAATGAATGCACACACTCATTCTTCTTCCGTGGCATATTAAATCGGAAAATACAATCCGAGCAGCGTTACTTTCCTGTATCTTATTCCTCACCAAGCTCCGCATATCCCAGCCTAAAGCCAACTCAACACGTATGAAGATAGTGACGGATAAGGATTGCGTGGATCGATCAAGTATGCGAAATAAATAAAAAATCCACTGCTGTTGTTGAACGCTCATCAAACTAAATGTAGAAAAAATAGAGTTCAATGTTTATAATTTAAATAAAATTGTTGATAAACGTTGATAATCTGCAGCGCTAAAAGTGGTTATAAATGTTATCAATCTAGTTACTACTTGAATACATTGAGTGCGTGGTATTTGACTTTTTAATCACTCATGACTCAAAAAAGGATCAACTAGGATTATAGTTTCGGTAGATTTTTTATTTATTTCGAACACTTAATAGATCCACACAATCCTTATCCGTCACCATTTTCATACGTGTAAGTTGGCTTCGGACTGGGTGTGCCTGGCCGAAGCATGAGTCGTGCCTGATTATGAGTTACAATTCGAGTGATAACGGACAAATGCATGATTATCTTGCGTATACACCTCCGGGATGTGATTGTGACACAAGCGCTGCTGAAGGCAGGGATTAAACCTCTTTATCTTGATTCTTTATTCGAAAAATAATTTCTTACGGATGAAAATATTTTCTGAAATATGTTCAACCCTTTGAAGGACACATTTTTCTACCAAACAAATTCAAAAAATCATAGTTATAGGTTTTCGGGCTCGCTGATTACGATTCTGAAGTTCGAATTATGAAATTCCGAATGGCAGGAATTTTCGAAACAAAAAAATTTTCTTAAAAAAAAATGGGCCATCCCAAGTGAAATCGAGGAGTCATTTGCCTCAGGTCATCAGATCCTTGCATCACTTTTTTTCGCATTGATTCCACTTTAAAAGAAGCCTAATTTTTTTTAAGAATTTCCTCGCTACTCCTTCCGGTAGCGCGACGATCGTTTTCGTGTAATTGAGTGATAACTAATAAAACACAATTTTTTAAATTTCTCAATTTTTTCCACAGATTCTTAGTCAAAAATAAGTAATATCTATCATAATTAGAAAGTAGACTGCGGCTGCCGCATGTTTTTTTACTTTTAAAGATAAAAAAAAAATCTTAATAGTCCTTGCAAAAGCGGCAAAATAAAATAAAAATAAAACATGTCTTGGAAAATTTTGATATTTTGCACATTTTTCAAAATAAATGAGTAAGATCTTTTTTCCAATAAAAAAGATCAAAAGATAAAAAGATTTTTTTTGAATATTAATATTTCTGAAAAATTCCACGCACTTCACTAGATTTTGCCGTCTTATTTTAAACTCTGTTTTGCTTTTAGTTCTATATTGAAAACTTGTGGAGGTCATTCGAGAAAAAAAAATAAGTTTCTGTTCATCAGCCACTCATATGGCATTTTGTTTGAAAATAATAAGAAGAAAAAAAAATTTACCTTGTCATTCAAGACTTATACTAAAATGTTATGAAAAATAGAATTAAAAAATATTGATTAATTTTTGTTAAATAAATTGTAGAAACTGACCCTTAATTTCCTGTACACAAAGTAGTATTACCCCTTAACTTAACGGTATCAATACTTCTCTTCAGTTTTTAAAACGATTAACGTAATGTAAATATTCACACAATGAGGAGAAAAACGTGTGTTTGGTTCATCTTGCTTTAACGCGACTTTAAACGTGAGGCAGTACCGAAAACATTGCAGCGTCGTTTTTTTTTTATAGCAGAAAATGTAGTTCAAGTTCATGACAAGAATAAATAACCACTGGCGCAAGTCTTCAAACTATACTTATCGTTTTCGGAACCTCCGAAACTTTTCCAAATTCGTATAAAACGAAATTTAATCTTCAAAAGTAATAACGCGTTGTACTCAAATTCCCAATAATTTGTCAATCTTATCAAATATCACGTGAAATGAGATTGAAAAACTTCGTGAGATTAGTGGCAATCAAATTTTGCTCAGCTTATAATAAATATAGTTACACTCGATTATTCTAAACGAACCTCAACACTGCATTCGAAATTCGAAATTCAACGACGTGCAGTTATCGACGCAACCGATTCAACCGTTTCAAAAACTAATATCAATCGCAATCTTCTCTCCCTGGGTTGTTAGTAAATTAAACGAAGAGAAAGAAAAGAACTACTCACCAAGCGCTGAGAAGAAAAGAAGAACAGTGGACAAGGTGAAAGTGAACGTTGCGCGCATCATGTCGATCGGGAAGCAGGCACGACTAGCTCGAGGGACGAAAAGCAACTGACGAACCGAAGTGATCGAGTGACGAGAACAAACGGAACGGTCGAGAGAGCTGCAAGGACGACCGTTAGCGTTTCGAAAAGAGCTCTTGACCACCGCGCTCGCCGAGGCTTATCTCTTGAGTCATATCGTGAGAGCTACGCGATTGGTCGGAAATCGCTTCGCGCGGTTGATTGTTTAAATTGAAACTCGGCGCCGATGAATTACGGCTATTTCTTGCATGCTCTTTGCAACAAGTACTGATGTAACGAGTGTAAATATTCCAGAATTCGCAAATGCGAATACACATTTTTGAATCTGGCGCCATTTTTCTACGGCTAAAATATGACAATCGATTTACCGACAGGTACACCATGCAAGTCGCGCCGTTTGTATCTTATTTCGGAAATTGCTGAGCTGATCCGAGCTAAGCCGATTGTTTGTTTGATTTTATTTAACGAAAAATTAATAACAGAAATAAATTCATTTAGAGGTCACAGTGTGAGACAAACTTTAATAAAAAAAGTTCATTATCAAGCTAATGTTTTTTTGTCTTGTTTAATATTATTTTCACAATTCTTATAAGCAAAATATAAAGTATTCGTGATAGTCACACTCGGAAAATATTCGCACGATTTCTCAGAATGCGAATGCGAATATTCGTTGCATCACTCCAAATTCCAAACGTAGGTATCGGCAGGAATTTCCCAATGCGTTGCGCGCGCTCCTGTTCCACCCCAACCTTTGCACCCCCATTGACTCATGCCTGATAGCGCCGAATGAGTGTTCCTCGACACCTCAACGTTCCTGACTCAGAGGCAAATTACTGCATCTTAAAGAAGAAGTAAGGTAAGTAAGTGTTTCAGTTAGTATCCTTGCGCCAATCGTTGACTAATTTTTATGGTTGTATCTGTTTAATCTCCAGTTCGAAAATGACCAAAAAATAAATTTCCTGTAAATTTATAATTTCGGAAAATGAGAAGGTCAATAATTGGGTCTAAGCGTGTCAATAACTGGTACACTTACCTTCTAAATATCTCTGTGTAACGGAGATTTTCGAGCATTCCTGCAATGTTTGTACATTGAAAGCGATTCGTTTTCGCGATTAACCGCTCCTTTGTGCCTTACACAGTCCGAAACATGCGAGTCTTCGCAGGACAGAATCGTTTCCGTACCTTCGGAGAAAAATGGTCGACGAAATTTTCGACCGTTCTTAGAAGTGAATACAACCTTCCGCATGCAGGTAGTATTTTTTTTTCTGACTAAGTGCAGGAGAGTGTGCAATACGGGATACAGGATATTTTGAAAACTCACATTTGCGCGTGTTCTTTTAGTTAACGTTTTACGTTTCAAGTTCTGCCACACTACGACTAAAACAGAGTAACTCGTATGTAAAAATTATTGTACAAAATGAATTTATAACAAAAGATTTATTTTTGATTCAATTATGTGCCGCGATGGTTGTTGGTGAATTTTACAAATCTGGTTGTATATCCTAATAATATATAGGTATGTATAGGTACATGAACGAGGCGGAAAAAAATCAGGGAAAAGAGACAGCTTGAAGGAAAACTAACGGTTGCTGGATACGAAGAAAACCGCACGTGTACCAAAACCACAGATATCTGAGCCGGAATGTAACCGCTTTGTAAAACGGCGCTGCAGCTGGCAAAAAAAAAAAAAAAATTACTGACCTCCGACAAGCGGGTCGGTTATTTACGTCGTATTCTTTGGCGGAGCTTCAAGGTCAAATATTGAGCATATAAAACGCAGTGAATCTTATTTGTAAGAATAAGCCGATGTGTAGTGAATGTGTTTGAAATTTAGCTAAATCATCTGAAAATATTTTTTCACCACTTGAGATTCACATGTCGGTTTGATATGTATCAAGCACTAGGTCACGTGACTGATTCAAGAGGACCTATTTACGAGAATCCATCCGATTTTTCTCGTAAAAACCCGATTTGACTCGGAATTTTTTGTGATGTACTCGTTTTGGTGTTAATAAGCGCCCTATAGTTAGCTAGAGCCGGCAAAATACTCCACAAATTGATCATCGAATAATTTGGAAAACATAACCTCAAAGCCCGTCTCGCAGTTAAATGAACTGACGAAAAATCTGTACGACATTTATTAAGCCCTAGATAACCAGAGCGCACTTTCCGACAATAGCAGGATCGTTTTAAAAAATAATCTCAATCAATTCGATGTTTTTAATCAAAATTATCCCGATTCGTTGATTCGTTTATAACAGATCGCCGCAAAAAGGGATCGAGACGCGGCGCGTCGCTGCTATAGACACCGAATTTCGTGGCCAACGCCCACCACTTTCATAAACGCGTGCGTGACGCTCGTCGTCAACGTGATAGACTACTGATGTCCAATTAATTTGTTTTCGAGACCGTTATAGTCGGTCTGCAGACCCAAGAACGCAATCCTTGGACCTGCGAAAAAACGAATTCGCGTGTCTGTATAATATCTATAGGCAAAGGCACAAATAAAACGAAAATAAGGATATATAGCCTCACCTTACGCAAGGTGGCTCCTTATTTCTGCCGCCATATATTGATACGGTCTTGGTATAGGTTGTCCGTTACAGATCCATCAAATTCAGTAGTTCGTCAGCCTCTATCCATACATTATTGTATAGGATCACTTTTCTTATCAAGATATATTAATCGATCTTGTTGATAAAATAATCGAGTACCCACTATCCAGTGTACATCATAGTATTTACAATTCAAGATATATCTCCAAAACAATATAGGTATTTCAAGATAAGATTTCAAGATTAATTAGGCCATCGTATTATGTTAAGGTGAAGATCTGTCTGAATAGTGTTGTTTGGAAAGTGTTACGTCTTTCTCAATTTTTATCGAGATCAGACTAGTTTTACAGATTCCATGAACAACGCCGAAATTTCTGTACAACACAGAACGCGTCAATTCGAATATTCTAGTCTAAATTTAAATACACTTAAGAAAATAAATTTAGGTAAGAATTCAATATTTTTATTAAAATTCGTGGTGAAAAATTCTACTGATTCTTTAATATTTCTTCATATTATATCACTGTAATATATTATTTTTTATATATATATTATTCGACCTTCAGTTGGCAAATAACACTAAATGTAAAAAATGATAAATGAAAAAAAATGAGATGGAAAATATTGTTTTACAATTCAGGAAAATCATAACACGAATTTAACGTAAAAAAAATACTCGACATCTGACTGTTTCTTCAGGAATCGTAAAATGGCTCGTATCATGCAGCTTATAGTAAATTTACGCTAATCACAAGCAATCAATAACCCCAATTATATACAGCTGTGAGTATAATGTAAATGCACAATATAAATGCAATCTATCTAACGGAGGGCAGTATTTGAGCGATGGGGTGATCATTTATCCAATTACTGGGTAATAACATATTGTTTTACGCATCGTACGAAGGCGTCACTTATCACTTTAAAGATCCACGGATGTAGCGTTCCCAAACGATTCTTAGCATTGCGACAAATTTCATTCCTAACCGAAGCTACCAAGGGTTGTCTTTAACCTTTTATAAGATTTCAAAGTGTCCAATTAAACTATGCGTATCTATTCCCTTATATACAAGAACGTGTAAATAATCGCACGAAAAGTTTGTTCGACGTCTAATTAATTCGAGTCTGAGAGTTAATTCATCAAATCTGTCTAGTTTGGTCTATATTTCAATCCATTTGTTCTGCCAACCTTGAATCTGACACTCGACTCGATCAGCCGACCCAGTAGATTATCTTAGATATGTCGTACAAATCTACAGCTTCATCCATTTCTGCTACACATACACGATACATTCGATACCCTGTAAGCAGGAACAATTGTAACAATATTAATGACATCAATAAGAATCCTATTGACAACAGAAAAATAATAATAATGATAATAATGATAATGAAAAAGACATAAAAATAACGAATTATACCCGTTACATCAAATCTCCGTAAATTATCCCGCCAATCATCGCTGGAACGGTAAAAATAAAAAAAGTCACGATTCTTCGCTTATAACTTCTGTAAATGTTTAAGGCAAAAAAATGAATATAAAAAGCATGCGTACCCATGCTGTGAAAAATGAATAAACGAAATATATAATGGTCGAGCGCATGAATTCTACGGACGCTTTGTTACTTGTTAGCGTGGTGAGATGAAATTAACACAAATTAAATGTAACTCAACCTGGCCATGAAAATAAGATGCGTATGTGTAATTCACATATACGCATTTGAATAATATGCGTGTTGTGTAAACAGTTAGCAAATTGTTTACGCGGACTAATTTTGACCACACTGCCCTGCTGTTGCAGCGCGAATAATTACCGGACGCTTTAACGAAATATTATTCCGTATCGCATACTGCCTAATTGTACGCCTTCTACTGGATGATACCGTGACAAAAGTATTGAAGCAATGAATTCAGGGTGAAACCAATTGGTGTTAAAAAAAAATTGACAATAAAAATAATAAGAAAAAAACGCATTCAGACTGTTGGACAAGATTTGACGCCTATTCGTCGCAGTTATATTATTACGATTATGTCAACTCTCACAAATGGAAAAAAATTCCCAGATACATGGTAACGTGCTGCAATATTGCTCGTAACACTCGTTTCAGACATTGAAGTGAAGAATACACTGAATTATGTTTCAACAATTTGAATTGGTTGAAGGAAAGTTCGAAGTATGAATTTGATAGGGTTCAAATCAAAGACAAGCTTTGTTGTATAAACAGGAGATATTTGAACAACGATATTCTTTCCAAAGCCATTTCAATATCCACGTTTTCATAAAAAAAAAAAAAATAATTTGGTAGCATGAAAATTCGTCGTTACTGAATCTTCCAATTCAATTATAAATTTATCTACAGGTATTGAGAAGAAATTGTTGAGTTGAACATTTGTCAACGCCAACTGATTAACTTCATATAAATTTGTACAACCGACACTAAATTACTATACATATATAAAAGATCAGTAAATAATTGGTCAGTAAAAAGCCGTTGACGAGAAAAAATTTTCTAAAATTATCAAAAAAATTGATATCGAAATACGCTAAGTTAAAGGAGCTTGATCAACTTGGTGGAAATATAATTTAACACTGTAGTTACGATTCTATCGTAATAACTTATATAAAATTACATCCAGCTATACCTCCAACCACATGATCAATCCAAAATTAATTACGTATATTCACAATTAGGCAAAGCCCGCCCGCCATTAAAAGTCTTGGGCATATGCCGTTTACCCAGTACATTATCACAACGGTGACGTAAAAAGAGATAAATAGTCACTTGGGGGAAAACACACAGTCCGGGCGATATTAATCACAGTCTTCAACTTCCCCGTTACAAATCCTGCAAGTTATCTCCGACGAGTTTCGGATAGAGCTGCCGATTCAGCCGCGTTTGGGCGTCGCGGTCGTCATTGGCTACCGTCGTGTCTAGATAGATAAGCTCTGTCTTCTGCTCTGCGGGAACTGCGAATCCAGTCGACATCGGTTTCTGAAAATTTGCAATAACATTACGAACGGAAATTGGGATGCGTACGAAGGGTTAATCATTCATCGATTTGATGTACACCTGATCTAAAGATTTTGAAAGATTTTGAAAGAAAACCATGTTAAAATCACTAAGTACAGCTATACTTTTCTTCAGTTTGTTTATTCACTGTTGTATAGTCACCCTATTTGACATCATCATTACCATGTCTGCTTTGTCCCGCTTGTGTAAGCAGTGCAGAACGCCAGCGCCAAGGACGATCAGTGATCCAAGGAAAAGTATCGCGATGCTGGTGTAATGCCCAATGTCCAAGAGATGGATAAGTAGCCAGAGAGAAGGAGCCAACTCTTCCGTAATACCGGCGCGCTCGTTGAACCAGAACATCGGGAAGTATGTTTTTGGCACATCCTTGAAGAGGCTGCATCCACACGACAGGCAAAAATATTATAAAGAAATTTAAGTTTTATGGTACAATCAGTCTTTGGGTTTGGGTTGGTCATTGCAATTGTACTTTTCGTCCAAGGTGTACGTGTAATGTGTATCACTGTGATGGCAAACGGTCTCTGCTAGCATATATAACCAATTCCCGTGAATGATGGTAATTTTGGGGTGAGAGTCAAAACTTGGAAGGGTCAATATTTCGAAGGCCCGAACAATTGTTCTTTCATCAATTTGTTTCCGCAAGTTTGAAATTCCGATATACATCGGACATTCGAAATATTGACCCTTTCAAGTTTTGACACCCACCCTAATTTTGTAATTGCTTCGTAATAGCACGCAGCTCCAGTGTCGTTTACGCTTTTGACTCGGTTCAGCCATATAATTCATTAGTATTTCTTATATATCTATGACACGAATCTACACGCGCTGCAAGGAGTGCCAGACTTAGGCGAGTCGCGGCCAGGCAACCGACAAATTAAGGAGTACGTAATACCCACGAATGAAAAACGCGAATCTCTGGGTCAGATCGATATGCCATGTGTATATCTCATCCTCTGTGTTAGCTTGTGTAATTGATCAACCGAAAGTTAACATTTTCACCTTAGACGCAGGAGCATGTCCATGAAATTTTTTTTAATTAAAATTACTAGTTATGCAAAATTACTTTCGCAAACTGGCAATGCATAAAATTGTATGTAGCCTTAAGAATGCTGTTCTATTACAGAGTTTTGGGTTTTATAAGAGACCCAGAGCCTCATCAGCTTAAAAAATTAGCGCATCGTGTGTCCGAAACATCAGTTTCAACTTCGATCGTTTTAGTATCAGTATCCGTAACTCGAGTGACAGGAAATTTGTGAGTAATTTTCAACGTCGGCATCTACCTTAGGGACTGTAATGGCTGGAGAAGAATGTTGACTTGTAGACGGGCTGCGACGTCGATGGGTATTCCAGTTGTCTGGAACAGAATTTGAACAAATGTTAAACAATATGTAAGCACATATATGGTATAGTCTGTAACCGTGTTTTCCTGAAAACTGCCTTACGATTTGTGGCAAATATTCATTTCATTTGACGAGTAACAGTGGTCAGGATAACTGAATATAATATTTCCGTCGGGTTATATGATATTAGATCTAATAAAATTTACAATCTAATGTTTCTGTTGTACGTACGACGCAGAAACTCTTGAAACCGATTCTTCGCGACGTTGGACAAGCGTATCTGAAATGAGTTCGCATATCCCGTGGTTTTCCTCGTGGAATTCTTCTCAACTTTTTGCACTTTTTATAACCGTAGATGAACATGTAGCAATAAAATTAACACCACGTCGCCCTTCGCTCTCTCCCGACAGGTGTCAGCATTATTTTTCTTACTCTTTCGCCCAATTAGGTCTATTTCTAAAATAATACTCGGGTCAACGGGTTTCTGTAATTACTCTTGCTGAAATCCGAATTCAACAATGTCTTGTTCTTCGCGTTACGCCTCGTATTTCCTTAGCCTCAAACGATGATTAAATTCCCTCCGGAATTCGTCCCGCACTGCCTTTCTCCTTCGTTTCCGATCTCTACGTTCTCCGTTCTCACGCCAGGTCTCCTATTTCCATTATTTTGTCTTATCTTATCTTATCTTATTTTGTCTTATCTTGACAGTGAAATATTTTTCTTACTTTTTTCTACTTTAATCTTCCTACCTAACGGCATGCGTACCTGTTTCGTCCTGTTTTGTACACCAGCCTTCGTATACGTACAACCTGCGTGATCTTTCCTGTGTCGGTGATCGTGGCTTGTGCTCTTTTTTTATACATAGTTCCCACTTCCGTGTATGCGTTAAACTATTCTGCGTGAAATTTTATACCTAAAGTACTATATTATTCCGCATAATCGGCAATTTATCAGTCACGCCTCACGGTATGTGTTTTTAATATTTTTTTATACGAATTTTTTTTTTTTAATATTCGAAATCGTTGTATAGTCTGTTAAGCCGGATTTTTGATACCTTGATTTGAAATTTTTATAAAAATAATTAAAGTGTAAAATTTATAATGTGAAACGCATACTGGTTTTTAAATTGCCACAAAAATTGACTAAATTATACGAAATTCAGAAGCCCGGTTCGACAGACTACATTTACAACCTTGTTTTACGAGGATCTTTTTAAGTTACGCAAGATCGATCAAAATTTACTGGAAATATCATTTTGTAGTTCAAAATATCCATAAATGTGCGCAGACATTACAGCTAGTACAAAAACTCGACTACACATTATTTTTTTGCATTCATATTCACGAAATATGACACATGTTTTAAATTTCGAACAGTCACTGATTATATGAGCTGCTAATTTTAGCTTTTACAGAGCGTATCATCAGTCGTACACAGTTGCCATGAATTTCCTACCACTATCGCTTTTATTATCGTCACAACTTTAACAATGCACTTAAGACTGTAGCAGCCAACATGCATCCCTAATATACGTCTTCAGACTGTTGGAAGGATTCCATTGATTCGAACGTTTCTATGTCCCCGTTTCTATGGGTCTCCGAATATTCAAACACTGTCAATTCAACAGACATACGTCATTGTGCGGTTGAACACTGATGAATAAAACAGATCCTACGGAGTTCTCAATGCGAACAACGCGGAAAGATACGCATATTTCATTAAAATATATTGGTCGACAAATATGTTTATAATGCATATACTTTGGAATAATTATATCCTGTTGCGGCAATATACGAGTGTATACTAGGATTTGGATTATGGACGAAAAAATTCTTAAAACAATCATCCACAAAACGTTTCTGAAATCTTTAAAAAAGTTAATTGAATTTATAGTACATAGTGTTACACGTGCGGAAAGTGGGTAATTTCCGATGAGTGTGAGATTTCCAGAATGAGCCAAGACGAGTGCTATAACCATACTTGAGTCAGATATTATCCATCCGCACATGTTCCACATGTTATTTTTTTGCAATACCTGTGGCGGAAAGTTTGATTTGACTGAGAGAGTGTAAAATTGGGGTTAGACCATTTGCACTCAATGACGGAGTGCGTGAAATTGAGTTATTCGAAAGAGCGCATGCACCGAAGAGAGTTCGTAAAATCTAACATTCGGGTTGTGCGCATGCGTCAACATCGTTTTACCCCAATGTCTGGAAATGGAATACTTTACGCACGCTCCGTAGGTTTTGAATATCGAGCTTTCCAAGCAGGTGACGGTGAAAAAATATATATTATAAACAAAAACGGAAATAAGTGCGACTCACCGGTTCAAGTACGATGTAAAATCCGTGCTTCTCGTCGTCGGGGTTCATTCCGTTTATTTGTTCGCGGAAGACGGGATCAGCCTTATGGAAATGCGGCAAGCTTACGAAGGCCGGCGCCCCGTAGCGACATGCGGTAACATTGATGATGCCTGACGGAGTGCATTCGCCATTACAAAAGCACTGGCCTACGTTCACGATGTCCGGATCCTGGAACTTCTTCAACGACTCGAAGGCTTTTCCTGAGTCTTCCATTGCAACGAAGTCCTCGCTTGTCCTCGTCGCGGTCTCGACCAAGTTCACCTGCTTCCTGGGGTAACGCCTCTTCGTACTATTGCTCAGGGTCTTGTCGCCGATAACGTATCGCTTACCGACGATACCCTGATGCGTCATAATTCCTTTATATTCGTAAGTTAGAGGCCTGGAATTTGAACAAAAAATGTGATTATTATGATACTTCACAGCAAATAATAACGCGAATTTGTATTCGAGGACGTATAATAATAAAATAGCTCGAAGACATAAATTGTGGAGTTGATTGATCCAGCTACAACAACTACAATGTTCTACGGAATGTTACATCACTCACCAATCAAGGAAAAATTAAACAGTTATTGTGGAAGATTTCATTATACACGGATTTTGGTATGAATTTTTACGAGCTGTGGTAAAATTCTCGAGCATTATCTTATCATACCCTTGAGATTCATTCAATGCACGCGGTTCGATACTGGAAGCCTCTGTTCGATATGATCCTTTTATCTCCCACAGTCACGTTATGATCAAGCTGTGCATTATTGCAGTGACGGACGTATCTCATTGTCAGAAGTGATTACTCTGTATAATATACAGTAAAGAAAGGATCGAGGGTCAGTTACAGTATGAAGAGTGCAGTGCATCTCATCAAGATGTTCATCTTCGCAAATCGTTTGGGATGACTTGTGCACTTGCAGACGGCTGTGGGATTGTCACTTTGCGATGCGTCACCTGGTGGGGAAAAATCAAACTAATGCGACCAGGCTAACCGCTGACCGTTGACCGTCTTTTTCCGCGTGTAAATGTTATAAGAACAGGGATATTATTGATTCTGTTTAATTAATTTATATGACATGAGTAACTTGAAGCCCAGCAATTACGATTTGCCTCCATTAAAATTAAAAACTTAGGTTATGTGGTGATAAAATGGCGCCGACAGCCAGGCTCTGACGTCATGAGGATATTTTCCGATATCAAGGGTTACAGCGATGACATATTACGCCACACATCGATCTTTATAAGTTACCTGCAAATGTCAGCTGAGAAGAGGGTGATTTCGTCGTAGTTCTTGTCAGGTGGCCAAAATTCTCCAGCACTTCCCTCTACCGCGTTGCAAGGTGCGTCATAGAACGACGTAGTATTTCTGTAATTCCAATTCCGAAGAATACCGATATTCATGATGTTGTCTTGACCGGTCGCCATATTGAAGTGGCCGTCGAACACCGTAGATTCATTTCTCTGCGAATAACGAAATTCCTCAATAAAATATTTCTGTGCTGAGTGATTGACGGCCGAATGGTCCGTCGTCTGTTAGAATGTAATGTGCATGCGTTAAAATCCGAGAGCAGTTGCTTGTCAGGGTGAACAACCGCCATAGACTCATATGGCAATTAATTGTAATATGATTATTTATGCAAATTCATTCGTGAGAATTCTAAAATGGATGGTCATAAATCAGTAGAATGTTAAAGTGAGAAAAAATATAAATACGATAAACTTAACGTTAAGACATTGATTAATCGGTGATAAGTCTTCTGGAATGCTGATTCCATTAGCGGGTTTACTACCAATTTTTTTGTCATTTTTTTTCTAGCGCATCTGAATGTCAATTGTGTTGTAAATTAATAGCTACCATATAAAACCATCCGAATTTATCGAACGGCGGAAGGTCGACAATTTTGGTTATCTGTCCCATGTTAATTAGAGTGTCTTCGTAGCCGGAGAAGAGAAGCTCATCGACGGTCTTGGTCACGTGGATCTGTCCGATTTTTGACAGCATCAGATCGAACATCGTATGCCAATAAAAGGCCCAGTTGCGAATTTTGTGCGCCGCTGACTGTAAAACAGAATGACAATTTTTTTTCTAAGAGATTTTTTTATGTTAGGAACGTATTAAGGCCTTGGATGCATACAGAATTTAAAAAAAAAAAATCAATTTTTTTCAACAGATTGTTGTTCTCTATATTTTTAGGCTTATTTCTGTGAAAGTCGATTGCAATAATTCCCGATAGATCCAAAGTTATGGTAGAAAATGTGACTGTCCGGCGAAAGAAGCCAGAACAGCTCGACGACTGTAAAAAAGTAAACAAAAACAATCAACTACCGACAAGGAATGTGTACAATACGAAGACGGAATAGGACTTAAACGTAAGTTTACAAAACAAATAAAAAAATTCACAAAGTTCTTGCTTTAGCTGCGCGCGACTTCGAGCAAAATGCACTCAAAACTTTAAACGCGTTTTTCTCGAAACTACTTTTTCCGACACGGTCGGCATGATAACTCGTACAGTATTTAATATTTTTTGATACAATTTTTTTTTTTAATATTCGAAATCGTTGTACAGTCTGTCAAGCCGGATTTTTGATATTCTGATTTGAAATTTTCATAAAAATAATTAAAGTGTAAAATTTATGACGTAAAACGCCTATTAATTTTTAAAGTGCCACAAATGACTAAATTATTCCAATTCAGAAGCCCGGTTCGACACACTACATTTACAACCTTATTTTGCAAGAATTTTTTTAAGTTACGCAAGATCGATCAACATTTACTGGAGATATCATGTCGACCGTGGAGCAACTTTTTTTGCTTACTGCGTTTTTATATAGTAATTTATGTAAAAACAGATTGAAATAAAATTCTTTACAAAGTTTGAATACCAAGAAACAATATGTACTATTTATTTTTATTAATTTCTATTGTTATCCTTACTAAAAAAAAATTTTTCTTATAGCGCATTTTTGGCATTGCTAGACGTACATATGTAGGGCCTCAAAGTGATAGCAACAGAAAAAAGGATGAGGTATAAATAAAGAAGATTATACGATCGTTGACCTTTTTAATAAAAATACCTAACCGGTATTATTATATGCAGTGTATTATATAATCGCGGACTTGGTCTAGACACTTCACACTGATATACTAGGCCAAAATCCCAACACATTTTTATCGATTTGTATTGGAGCCTTAAACCTCCAAATGCCAGCCTTTTCAGGCTTGATTAAAGATTGATAATATTGTAGAATACGATGGCCAGACTTTTGTCAAGTCTACTCATATTCAGTTGTATAATATCTCAAAGTAATCTCAGTTACTCAGTTACTGTAGCTACTGTACTGCCGTTACTCACTATAGCGACAACATTTAGCTGTGTAACGTTGTCCTTCAGAGATCCATTGCTCCTTTCCGCGTCAAAGTACCAAGTCCTTTTTTGATCGAAACTGACCGTGTTGTTCTGAGGGTGAAAAACGACGTTGACTTTCTCTCGTCTTTCTCTAGATAATCGTAAATGAAAAAGTTGTTATTATCACGATTATGAATGGGTTATGGATACCGCTTGTTCAAACCAACATCTATCGTCTCTTAAGAAAGACATTTACTCGTGTTCTCTTATCAGTCGCTGGTTTCAACCTCATGCATTAGTGAATCAACGACCTTTAATGAATCAGAGTTCACTGCAACAAAGTTTGGTTCATGGTTTGGTCCAAGATTTCGACGACGACATTTAACCAATCAATGCGTGTCGTCTGCAACGAAAGTTGTGTATAAGCTAGACGAACAATGACGATAATTCAATGACAGGATAGATCGTAATCGGTGCATTTCATGATGCAATGCAACGCTGTTGATAGAGCCTGATTTTTCCCCATCTAAACGTGATGATAATTTTTTACTGTACTCGATCAATGACTCATCAATCACCTAACAGTAAATCGTGAAAGGACTCGAAAGATGCAGATTTCTGCTTACTACGGAATCAAAATTTCGATTGGAAACTTATGCAGCAAGTGTGGATGAAAAAAAGTGTCTAAATTGGTTCCAAATCTTTGAAGGCTCATACCGAATTCATCACAATGGATGAGTTATTTGCTATCATCGATTCTCAATCTTTACCTGATCATTTAAAACTTAACTTCACTCGAATCTGAACTTCAACATCCCATTTCAATTACATGGATATTTAATATTAAATAGATTGAACAAAAGTGTTGATTTTCGTATAAAAAAATGACGTATTTTAACGCGTTTATTGTTGATTGTATAAATCATTTATCTGATTTCCTCCTTCCTGATATATATATATATATATATTTATGGTTTAGAAGGCAGGCAACATTTTATCCAACGGCAGATCACAATCGTATTCAGAGCTGGTGCAGGCGTGTACGAAGTTCGAGACGGCCTACATCTCTTGATTGGAATTGATTTGAAAATTGCGAGGTAAGCCTACGATGTAAGCTAATTCCAACATTTGTGCCAGCCAGTGCGTGTTTACTGCAGAGAACGCAGCGTGATAAGAGTTTCGAAACCGCTACAAAATCCAAGTACATTCGTGCAATGCATGAGATGCACAAGAGGGCAATGAATGAGGCGTATCCTCGTTCTGTTTGAAAAAACTATGCCGCACTCGTTTTTACCACGACTTCGGGCTAAGCATCGTTATTTTTAGTAATTTAGAATGAATTTTCATTTCAAGTTTGACTCGATTTCTGTATTCACTTTATATACTTATTGTTAGATAAGAATGGAATTAGGATTTGACTAATTTAGAATCCATGGTTTCATGCTGCATAAATGACTTTGTCATTCGCATCTGGTGAGCTATTAATTATTCAAATGAAAATAAGATTTCCATTTGCGAACGAAAAAAACGGACCAATATTGCAATTTCAATTATAGAACAAACCGGTTCTTTCGCTGACCAAGAGCCAGCCTTTCAAAATATCTTTTTCAAACTTGCTTAAACCGGAAATAATGATAACAATAACATAACGAACCTATTTGAACTTTAAGAAGGCTTTGGACTATACACCATATTTTACTTGCAGCTATAAGGTGCAGTTTTTCATAAACTGAGCTTGGATTCATGATCAGCGACCAGAAAAACTTCTTGTTACAAATTTTTATCAACCTCGGTTCATCCATTCTCAAGATATCATCATTTTTATTTTATTATATAATACAAGACAAACAAACAATTCAATAGGCACGCGTAAGGTACTCAGTACCTAAATTTCTTTGTTAACCGACATCGAGATGAGAAAGAATCGAATTTTGTCACGCGAGGTATGATCAACGTATAAAACATAATTATCGAATTTCAAACCGCGGTAATGGGTTCTCCAAGCATTGCAACGGCGTCAAATTACGTTCGAAGGTAAAGGATCTCTGATGGATTACACGAAGGCTGCACCTCATGCGTTTAGTTCCGAAATTGAAACCTACCATATTTGTATACTGCATCAAGCGCGATAACCGATACAATCATTGACTAACTTCCGTCGCTCATACAGTTTTATTATGATTTTCTCGTTCAAAACCGCAGGTGAAAACATAAAAACAAATAGCCACGAGGGTCGTCAGTTGCGAAACAGACACGCGAGAGTTTCTCAACTAGCCGCAAATATTTTTTTCACGTCGTTCAAGTTTCAGTGTCAACCACGCGCAGAGAGTAAGTTGCTTGTAATACCGATAGTCATATTATATACATCGTCGTATATTCACTAAACACATAAAATATTATATCAATTGATGAAGACTTCGCTTACCCTGAACGTTAATATAAAAGCATAATATTAGTTTCTACATGCAATAGCCCAATAAACAATAACGTATTATTAATTCAAGTAGGATCTCCGCTAAATTACATTCATTATGTGCATAAACATACATAGATATTTGATAAATGTTATTTCAGGTGGACATTTTTCCCGAATTAACGTGTTATTCGTGTTTATTACGGAATAGTATTAAAAAAAAAAAGAAAAAAAAACAACAATGAAAACAAACCCCAGCTAAATGTATCGAGAATTAAATCCAAGTAAGCGATCAATATTACCTAACACCATAAATTTTACGACTGTATCATATTCGCCATTGACATAGACTCAGCTTATTTGATTTCGACATTGGCCGGGACGTTTATGCTGTATTTCTTTTTATATAAAGATAGTCATTATAAGATGTAATAATACGCGACAAATTTATGGATTTAAATTTGTGTCTTCTTTTCAGGATGCGAGAATATTATTAACGATATTCTATGCATGTACAGCCGATGGAACTAGAAATATTATACCAAGAATGGCCAGTAGTAAAAAATATAATCCCGCTAATAACGCAAATCTGACGTAATATCGGAATAACAGATTTTTTAATTTTAAACGAGTTTCTAAAGTTCGTAATAAACTCTGTTTCAATTCCTAATTAATGCGTTTGGAGATTTCGGGTTCCGTACCCAAGACCAACCAAATCGAAGCGATACTCACAGAAAAGTGTAAGGCCCGAGCTGAACGAAGCTTGGCTTCTTCCCCGGAGTCCTGATCTCCTCGGGATTGGTCCAATTGAAGAAATAAATTTCCAAATGCAAGGGTACCGACGTTGGATTCTTCCAGATATCGAAGCTCGTCGAGGTCGGTGACATTGACAGTTCCTGAAGGGGATGAAAAACGAGACTTTTCACAATGATATTCATACGATTTTCAACAAGTGCCGGTGAACAGTTCTTATCAATCGAATGACAACGAACCGGGCATTTAAACGAGTATATATTCAAATTTCGTTTATCTTCTGGCAGCTTTTTTGCTTTGAAATAAATTTTAATTGCGTTGGAGAGCGTTTAATTAACCAATCACGTGAAATGTAGTACATAAATTTTCATCGATAGATTCGAAGGAAAAATCTGCCAAAAACAGGAATCGACCAAGCGTGACGACGTAATTTATTTCATTATGAGTTACATCACCGCAAAGCCGTCGAGCAGAATGGATGAGGTAGACGAAATTCGTTGAACAGGGGTTACATAAGAAATGCGACCAGTTTTTCGTGCAAACATTATAATCTTGTCCCATGTATACACATATATATATATATGTGTATACATGGGACAATATATTCATATATATATATATATATATATATATATATATATATATATATATATATATATATATATATATATATATATATATATAAATATATATGCATGATATACCGGCACCGTTATAGATGATAACAAACGATTAGAATGGAAGCTAATATCGACAGGCGTAAGCCATGCGGACAGTGTGAATACAGGTATTTCCGATAGACAAATTTTATTTCAAGCATCATAGATTTTTTTTTTCGATAAACGGTTCTTGATCTTATCTCTCTTCAAAACTTACAATGTCCACTTTCATTTATATTATGTAAAGAATGACCGTGCCTAAGTTTTATTGCTCATCGATTACATGATTCGAACATAAAATCATGATGTTCGGATGTACAAATACAATAATACGATGATTGCCGTGAATCGAATCGGATGCCATTACCGACACGTATTTATCAATGGTGCAAGTTTTACGAACCAATGCGAAATATTTCATTGTATAAAATAGCTGTTATTTTGAATTTTTTCCAATACAGCCGGTAAGTGAAATTTTAAATTGAACAATAGCATTCGTGAGACTCTTACAAATTAGCCGTGTCTATTGTATTGAAAATCTGTTTCGATCGAGTGAAAGCAAGTATGCTTCTCTTGATATACACGCAATATTTCAAAACATAGGATAACTTTCAAATATCCTCAAGTTTTTGAAAATCTTACACTGACCGTGTAAAATCGACTGTAAAATTCTCTACATTCGGTACACTTGACAGCCACAGAACACGCAGCAAGTTTGAATTTGGAAATCATATTGATCGTCTGATGGAAAACTCGAACGAGCTCAGAGAATTTTTATAACCTTTTATGACTAAGCTCAGGATCAATTTTTACATGCGCAAAATTTTCAACGAAATGAAATCTATTGCAGCGTTGAAACGTTTCTCTTATCATAGTCGAAAACCTTGGCATGAAATTTTGTTAACGAGGATTTGTTTTGAAAGGTCAAGACATTAACAAAATGTCAAAGGAAAGGAAAACTTTCTAGAGCACAAAAAGCGACGCTGACTTGGATTGTGATTACGAATAGACTCAATTATTATTACCGTAACATTGTTCATCATATCTATTGTTGCATAAATGATTCAACAGTAAAAAAATCATCATCGCTACTGCACCATACCTTTATCCTATTGTTTGTAAGTTGTTCCAAATATTTTTCACCATTTAAATACTGTTTTTGTAGATGCTCCAGTCTTTATCATACACGTAATTCCTGACTACAAGTCTTCTAAAAGACAAGATCGTTAATTGCAAGAAGAACCGATCATGCCTGAAACACTTTGTACATCAATATTGTCCCTTGACCCCTCGTGAAAACAACCATGTCTGTTATTAAGGTAAAAATTCGTAGGGGGTGCATACCTTGCTCAACAATCGATGGAATATGAAGGGCCAGAATAAACAGAGCAGAGTGCCGAAGACGACGAGAACCGCTCCGAATATCGCGAGAGCGAAGGATCTGTTCCTGGAGGGCGTCATGACTCTAATTCCAGTGTTTCCGGCTTCCTTCGTATCCTTCGACTCGATAGCATCTGCGAGTGTCCGGTGAGACAGCCCGGATCTCGTGCGTCTCGGTGTCGCGTCGCAGTGTCGAATCCAGTTTCAACGGTTGAATCGCAGACCGTGTTAGCTTCGCTCCCACTGGCTCCCACCACCAGATGAGCCGAAGCTTTGATCACTCCCCCTGAGATGCGATTATCAGTTGGTTAATATTTGGTGGGCAAGCACAGCGCCGGATCATGCGCACTGCTCTCAGCATCTTGGCTTTGTATAGTAAGAATGACGAAAAGTAATCAATCATTTTTCAAAATCAATTAATCGAGTAAAATCGATTATTCTTCCTCCTTTAATAGGTTTTTGCTTTTCACCCCAATGAGCGACGCAATACCATATCAATTTATGTGATTAAAGTATCAATTATTATCATTATCTTAATCGACGAGTATACCTATTTGATATAATCAGTGAAAGTTAAATGAATATTTTCACCTGATACTGAAAAATGTTTTAAATGAAACTGTAAATTATCAACAAACTTTTCCGCCATTAGAACTACGTAATTTTGGTTTCGAATGGACCATTTAAAAAAAAAAAAACGATATAATCGATTAATCGATGCATAAATTATTTTTAGCTAACATGCCTCTTATAAGTGGCCATCGCTATTTTATAGGAATGCATGCATATATACGGTTCTATTGCTGCAACTGATTGTATAATTCGTTAATAAACGAGATAATTATTGTTTTCAAATGGATGCCGGCCTACGGAATGGAAAACCCGATCATCGTGTGCCTGCCTTCGTCATGTTTTTGAATGAAGAATTTCATATTCCTTTCATTGAACGAGTTTTCACGGCGATGAAGCTGGACGTCCTCAAGATTCAACGATTCTTAAGATCAGAAAAACATGGATTACATACCTTTTCCGTCTCCTGAGACCCAAACCTTGGAGGTAAATGATTTGAGATTTTGAACGATCGCACTTCTATGGTCGCTCAGAATAGTTGGAAACATGATGAAGAAGTACAACTCAGGACTTTTCTCAACTACCGCGCAAACACAACTGCGAACTCTTTAATTTTCTAAAGTTTAAAGCGATTTCACTACTCACTACAAGAAACAAGCCGGAAAAATAGTTTTTATAAAACGCGAGCATGTTTAATGCGTTTTTCCATGCGTGTTTTCCGTACTCAAAGTACCCGTTTTTGTGACGGTCGAGTCAGTCTGCGAATGCGCATGCGCCGAGTACTGAAAAGACCACTCTTAAGTCCTACGAGTTAAAAATGGTATTTCCTGTACTCCACGCATGCGCCGTCGCGAAAAATCTGGCATTTCACGACCCTAACCTCAATTTCGTTCCTCGTGAACAAACACGTAGCATCCTTTTTTTATATAAAGAATTTTTTCAACAGATTGTTGTTCTCTATAGTTTTGGGCTTATTTCCGTGAAAGTTGATTGCAAAAATTTTTTTACTTTTTTGCTTACTTACTTTTTATGGGGTTTCTTCAAAGAACGCGTAATGGTGGTAGCACCTACCACGCCTGACGACATGAAAGAAAAAATACGCCGAGTATCTGCCAAAATTATACGATCTTTCCATCAGCGAATAAACAAGTGCCTACCAGTCGAGAATCATCACTTCGAGCACCTTCTGCAGGATGACCCAAACCAAATTTAGTGAATTCTTTGAAAGTGATATTCTGATGTGATTCGATTTTTCAACTATTTTTATACTTTGCGTGACTATAATGACGGCCTTCTTGAACAATATCACTATCGTCTAAACCATTTTTGGATATCAACAATAGTTTGAGTGCTATTGCTCTGTAACTCTTCAAATTCTGCACCCTGTACAGCCGAGCTGTATGGGAATTCAATGCCTCAACGCCTCGATGCTCGGTGTCTCTTAACAAGTTCACAAAATTTCCTGATCGTCTATTTTCAGTCAATGCATTCAGAACCCGACATAAGTAGAGTACATATACCCAGATGTTCATCAGCTATGCGCAAGTACAAAATTGATTAAACGATGCACGAATTCATCGAAGCTACTTTCTTGATTGGGATCAAACCAAGGAGTATAGAGGCCATTAAAATATTACGTAACTCTATCTTAGACCATTTTCCATCATTTAGACCCCGTACTTCGTACAATTAAAAATTTGTCAATAACATTTAGCCCCATAGGGTTCTTCATCGACGCGACAAAAAGATCTTCCTGCGTTTCGTTAACGCGCAATAAAATACAAAATTTTTCAATTGTCATAGATCATGCAACAAACGTCGGAATCGTGCTACACCCAATGACATTCATGGAAACTAAAAAGGGAAAAAAAACGATAATCTACACGTAAGGTACGGTAGAAAACAGAATATATGTCTTATCAAGGCAAACAAGTCGAAAGTAGTAACTGATACAGTGGAATGACGCGGGTGAAAATAGAGAAAAGGAAACCCAGTGAGGAAAAAATAGGCGCGAAAGAAGTTGGGGATGATCGTTTCGTCACGATCATGAAACACCATTAATAGCTCAAAAATGCAACAACGCGCTACACCAGGAATAAAATGACGTTATATAATTATTGGTAATTCCTTTGGATTTAGATTACAGTACACGATACGGTGCGAGAGTTGAAAACAAACAGGTTATCGTTGTTTGTTCAGATTATGTCGCATTGACATCTGCATTCAGACACAGTTCGCTAATTATCGGCATGCAGATTCACGCGCGGGACTCTTTGGTATGACACTAATTCGATTTTGACAAAACGAATGGTTTTTATTGTTTCATATTTTCAGTTTAATGGGATTATTGTCACGTATCAACAAATTTCACTCCATCTATATTTGTTCACAAATATTTTTCCGATTCATGCAAGTGCGAGGACGTTACATACGTCGTACGTCTTGGATATGACTATAATGATCCAGATGAAAGGCACATCTTTTACTTTTCAACACCGTCATTAAGAGATACCGACTATGAAATGTAAGACAGGAAATCCACTACGATCTCATCTCAATAAACGTAC
Source organism: Diprion similis (assembly GCF_021155765.1). Lineage (NCBI taxonomy): Eukaryota > Metazoa > Arthropoda > Insecta > Hymenoptera > Diprionidae > Diprion > Diprion similis. Next base: position 24,698,820 of record NC_060110.1, read on the forward strand.
CGCCAAGCTAAGGCAATAAATACCAGACGATAAGACGTAAATCACGTACGCTGAAAAAAATTGTCTGACATTGTCACATGAACGAAGCCATTAAAATACCGCGTACGGGATATTCCAGAAAAATATTATCGGCTCACTTTTGTTCGGTTTCGGTTTAAAACGCAATTAAACATCTGCAAGATTTTTTCAAAATTATGTAAGATAATTAAGTAATAACAATTCATCTGCATAGAAAGTCATTGTATATATCTATCTCGGGAAAGTCATAAAAAAAAAGGGAGGCTACAATTGTAATTTATTTTCAAGTTCCAACTGTCTTTCAAAAAGTAAAGATATCAAATTCCGTATTTTATCAAAATTTAGTGTCAAAAGTTAGTGAAATCAAGATAAACTAAAGAAATTGGGAAATAACAAGTATCGAATAATATACACTCGAATAATCCAAATGTGAATTGTCCTGTAGAATTACCTTGTCACGAATCGTCGATTAACGAAGCCTACTTGCTGTACGACGTATATTTTCCAGATAATTGTCGTCTTAATTTATGACCGTTCAGAAATTCGATTTACACACAATAAATTTCAAGCCGAAATTGCACTACGGTTACTTTATTCAAACGCATTCACTCAGATTTCAGTCAGCTACAAACACACTCCGTTGACCATCACAGAGTCAAAGAGGACCCCATAAATTATCGCGTCAAAGTTTATCAGCGCGTCTTACCCTGCATGAACTTGTGAGATGTGACCCTCAGCGGAGCAATGGCAGTTGGAATGGCTAGGAAATTAGCAATGAGAAGCCGGTGAATTACTTTGAACAACAGAGAATCGTGAATTTTGAACAGCGTGGGAGGAACAAAGAGAAGAAAGGCAAATTAGAATCAAGCTCCGCAAGAGTGGGAAACCTCTGCGAGACGCGCGACTGTTGACCACTTAATAATGTCTGCGGAGACTATAAGATCACGTACATGATGCAGGATGGCTTCACAAATGAAAGAAGTTTCGGTTCACGGAGTGGTACGTTCTACTGATGTATTTTTAGTGACAATTCTAATTCTAAATTAACCGTCCTGAAGTGATGACTGGCCTTAGGCCCCATTCACACCAAACACCTAACCTAAGTTTGTTGCTTTTCGAGTTACTGGCAGCTTCATATATTGGGAATCAATGCATCGTGAATTTAGTAAGGTTATTGTAATGATTAACATTTCGGAAAACCCGTTATTTCGTAATTTTAAGAATCTCTGAAATGCAGTAGGTAAATTATAACAAGGCAAAGCGGTAATTCATATTTTCACAACTCAGCCACTTGAAATTCACTAAAAAATTCCAAAAGTAGTAATACAATGGGAGTCCTGCGTACAGATCCCGATACCGACATTTACCGACATTTTTAGGCGCTCACAATTCAGATACAAACCCTTCTTCTCCGGTGTTCGATACAACACTACCGTACAGTGCAAAGCGGAAGATATTTTTCCGACGATCGATAAAGTCTACCAGAGTGGGGTTACCCTCACCTGAAAAAGAGGGTTTGTGTCTAAGCTGTGAAGCAACTAAAAATGTCGGTAAAATGTCGGTATTGGGATCCGTACGCAGACAGAGAGTAAATTCACTTTATGCAAAAACACCTGGTGTTACTATAATTGTTATGTACTTCGGAATGGAAATGAGAATTGCACGCGTAATGATCGGTTGAAATCAATCGGTGATCCATGACGAACTCGCTACTACGGATCATTTGTATGAAAAAAAATGTATGATATCGAATTTCCTTTGCAAACTCCAACGAGAAATCTTTGCCGGGATAATAATTACACCTATAAGATAAAAAAGAACTTGAGAAAATTACAATGACATTTTAACTTTGAACTTGCATTTGCCACACGTGATCTTTCTTCGTCAATGTCTATATACTTTTAAAATTTTTAAAAATTTTCTGTTTCTTTTACTATCTCCCCATCTAAATAGATCACGAAATCATGAAAATAATCGTGTGTTCCTCGTACATCAAATTAATAAAAATTCGTCCGCTTTTTAATTGACCTGGAGAGATATTGTAGCTCGAATTTGTTATCGACATTTTAATTTCGGCTCATTCGTTTATTGAAAATATTTTGATGCACTGTTTCAAAAACCTGCCGATTTGCGTAAACTTCTGGTCATCTCTCGTCCAATCACGCTTACAACACAGTTGTGACTAACGATGCTGATAACAGTCGACAGTTTCTTAAGGTCGTTTTGCCGCTCTTTGCATCAATTTAATTGGCGGCATAAGGCAATAAAATTTCTTTGTCATATACCGAATGAAAATTTCATCAGCTGAAATTAAACATTTATCCTCTCTGAGAAAACATTGAATATAAATCATTGCACGCAGCTATAAGATGGGTGAAGTAATATCTGTGAATTTAGTAACTTCTTGTCTGCTCTGCGTAAATATTGCAAATAAATGCAAATAATGCAACGCTACGTGTATTAAAATATTTTTTTGACTCTGGAAGTCAAATATAGGTATTGAAAATGTTACCTAATTCCTGCAAACATTGGAATCTTACTCTTCTCAAGATTTCACTTTTGTCCAGTTTTGTCACACTCCCATTTTTTCCATCAACAGGCCACATCGATTTTCCTAATTGCCCTTCCATTCTCTGACGTATCGATTAGATTTCTATCGACGTCGTGCAGAGGTTTTCGAGCGTATTATACCAACAATGTATTCTAATTTTGGAATAATACAATTGGCGCGATAATTGAAAATCATCGCAAATCAAAAGATTTTTCCAGTAAATGCCAGGTAAAATCGTACGGATCAAGTTTTCCCATATCCCAGAGGCCCAAATCGTTCCTCTTTAAGTACGATCGGAAGTCCTTTAGCCTCGTGAATTCAGAGTCAGCCATGAATGGATGCGTTAAAAACACATTTGTTAATCTCTGCACCGAGTCATATTTGCAATTGACCTTTGATGGCAGAGCGAAGACTACAATCGTGATGCAACGCATATGACCTCAGGTCCTGATAGTTTAATTGTCTGACTTTCTCGTTTAATCTCTTTTTGTGCATGGAGCGCATCTTTCGTATCAGTGCAGACATGCAATCGCTGCCACTCTGTTCTACTTCGGAGCTTACACTTGTACGTATGTTCGCATAAAAGCTCATTCGTCTTTGTCAATAAAACCAAATCAAACGTGCTGGACTACTATGGTCCTTTCACTTTGTCATTTGAAATTTCTGTAATAGATGAAAAAACAAAAAAACAGAGGGAGAAGGTTTGAAATTGTCTGACTTCGAGAAAATCTAACCACAGCTGCCCGCGAAGTAAATCCCGAACTGCCGATAATAAAAAAAGGTTTTGAAAAACTCGAAGTCATACTCATATCGCAGGTTTTTGAGATATTATTACAACACACTTTAGGCATTCCAGCTGAACCGACCTACGCTCGACCGCATCTCTTCGGATGCAGTTCTACATTTTTTTCGAAATTCCGTCAGCCCACAAGAAGACTCTGAATTTTTGTTAGATTTTCTTTCAAACCAACTTTTTTGAAAGATGAATTTTTCCAGAAGACGTAGCGTTAAAAAGTGAGGTTTGACGATAAAATTTTATCAATTTAAAATACTCAGTTCGGTTCGCAGTTTGATAAAAAAAAAGTTTGTAAATAAAATTTAAAACCTACCACAGGTTGATTTTTTTTCTTCCTAAAGTAAAAAGCTTGATTTATCGTCAAGCATTAATTGCCTTTGTGAAACTAATAATTGCTCATCATTTCTATGAAGTCAAAAAAAAAAATTACATTATAGGCACCAATGTGTGAAACAATTAATTAAAATTAAGAAAACTTTTTTCGTTTATAAGAAACTATTCACGGCTTTGTGGAAGTGACGAGAAATTTCTTCGCAACAATTAAAGTTTCTCAAATTCAAACTAACCGCCAACTTCTTGAGTTTTTAATTTCTTCACTTTTTTTTCCCTGTACTCTTGAAATATTAATAAATATCTTATAAAAAAATAAATGGCAAAAATAACGATTGCCTTTTTTTTACGGCACTTCAAAAATTACCTAAAATTCATCCCTCTAGACCAGAATAACCCCTTAAGCCGCCCAATGTAGAATGTGTAAAGCAATAATGATTTCGGTAAATTGAATGAATACATGGATATTATTATGCATGCAGAGAAACAGCACCCGACAGAATGAACCTATGTTGTTCTTACGATTAACGTCGCGTCCGTACAACCAGGTCCCACAACTGCACAAGTGAAATAATAGTCGTCAATTAGTGTTTAAATTGGCACATCAATCGTCTTCAACCAATGAAGCCGTGAAATATGCACTTGAAGTTGACCTTCGACAAATTTACGAAAGTCACGCGCGAGGTTGAAAAACGCGTCTAACAATCATAAATCAGTGACAAAAATGCAACGTTTCCAGGTGACTTTGTTCCTACAATTATTACAAAGCTCGTGTTAAAAATCTGTGACGTCAAAAGAATTCTTCTAAATTCCTCAATAATAGACTTTGATAGCAGCCGCGACGCATAACAAATTATAATAATCGTATACAATAAAAATTATTTAACTGATCATCGATCCCCGAATACAAAAGTCTATAAATAAAAACATTAATTGTTCTAAACAAGCCTGTAAAACGAAGCCGTCAATATTTGTTTCCGCAAATGAAGTGCCAATAATCATAATTTCAACGCGATAAATAATTGATAACACGATTTACGTAAAACTTACGCGCGTGTTTCACTCGAAGCGGTTTTTACTCAGTAAAAAAAGCAGAAGTAAATGATATAAAGATTAATACGACCGACATATGAATAATTTTCACATAATTGCTATTAATGTGCTTATTTGTTTGTCCGTTAGTTGATTACCTTCCTTTTTTTAGACTGATGAATATATAAGATATAAATGTTTCACAAACATGTTTCTTGTGTAACGTAAATGAACCTATTATACTTACTTGCGGACTATAAGCCCTCGCTCATTGAATCGGTCGGCAACATCACAGAATAAGTAATAACACTCTGACATGAACAGTTTCGATCGGAACCCCTGCAGCAGAGCAAATATCACTTATCGCATTGAGCTCTTGGGGCCCAATATCACTCACTCATTGTCTTCTGGATCCCTTCTTGCCGCACAGTTCTTGTCTCAACGTTTGATCCAATCAGTTTCAGGGAATCAAATACACATCCCGAAAGTTTTTCGCAGCCCCTTCTTCATGTAAAATCTTTAAAGTGTCTGCAGGCCATTGTTACACTACCACTATACGTGCTGGAAGGTCGTAACGGATTGTTCAAATTTTCTCGCGATATTTTAAGTCAAGCATAATGAGTTGTTAAACAAGCATATATTCATAAATCACTGATGTATAACTATATAATAACCGTGAGAAATTTGAATGAAAGAATGGCTTGATGAAAAATTGGAAAGATGGACAGAAAAATAAAAAAAAAAAACTATTTCCAAATACCATTAATGCCTATAAAACACAATGACACGTCGGATCGTCTTCAAGCCCATGTAACGTGCGACGTGCATTGTAGGATAAGCGATAAAATATGCGGTATTGATGATACCTGGTATTTATTCAAATCCGCACCATGCTCTTATCCGACGATTAGACTTATACAACCTGTGTAACCCCGCAACCTCAATTACCCCCTTACCTCCCCTCCCACTCGAATAAATCGCCTCCGCTCGTTATAATTACCAGCTTTGGCTGCACCACACAAGTTTCGACGCGACACTGTAGCTTTTATCGTTAGATTTGAACGGATAGAATAACCTACGCAAAAGGTACGTATGTACACGCGTCTTTCGTACATATCTTGTCTACCTTGTGAAGCCCTGTAAGTATTCCCTTCCTGTAAAAGCTGTGTGGTAACTTGATTCCCCTCAACGTCGCGACGCCGCCGTCCTGAGCAAATAGGCACACTGCGGAATACACATGCGATTTTGTAACTGGTCGACGGCTCTTTGGCGAGTCTTGGAGAGGAACTACACCGTGGACGCTATGCTCAGCGCTCATGGTATACGCACTACATATTATTTACCCTTTATTCATCCCAGTCTTCTTCTTCTTCTTCTTTTTTTCCTTAGTGACTAATCCCCTAAGAGGATGTGCCAATGTATTTCTGTGTGTTCCTGATTTATTCAGGTGATTCCTAAAGCTACCGCCCTAATAAAGGTATAGAAAATATTCTCTTGGCGTGGGTTGCATGGAGTTGTACGAGTGCGGTTGCTTGATCTGGCGTTGTGAACTTCGCGAAGGCTTGGCGATGCGGAAGGAAGTGACAGCATAGCACACAAAAAAAAACTGCACTGAAACATTCTTGCCAGTCGTACAATAATATTATTTATGTATCTACATAAAAAAGACAACAGCAAAATTTATCATTAATAAATGAAGATTTTGGTTATTATTCGTTGCATAGAATCATGATTTATTTATTTAAATATATGAACTAAAAAGAAAAAAATATATTTCTAATTTTTTCGTTAACCTGTGTAATCGAATTACACAGCACACACTGTCCAACGGAAATAAATTACTTTTCAATATTCGGAATAGGTTTCGCAATTTTTAATTTCACAATTTGGTTCTACAATAGTAAATGTTTCAATCTATTAAAAGTGCCAGATATCTAGTTGGAGTTTATGTTTTGACTTTGTATTGGAAAAATTGGTTTAAGTAACGCTGGAAAAACTTCGCTTGATAAGCTAAACTTTGACTTTTGGAACATTTCGAAGTAAAATTCCTGGCAAAATTAAAGTATGGTTCTACACTGAAAATTTTCTGGAGTATTCCAAAGAAATTTAGAGAACGTTTATCATATCATTTTTTTCAGCAGGAGTTGTTATTATACTATTCGCATTTCAGTGAAACGACATGATTTCTATGTAGTACAAATATTTTTGTGTACCTTGATGGAATGGGCTATTCGGTTACTCTGGCCTACGACATGAAACTCAGGGAAATTTGAGACAAATTGGGCGTCGAAGCTCAAGATGCTAATTTTGGATAGATTTATTTGTACCCAAACCATACGGGAAATGTCGAGGATGACAAAAGGAATTTTACACAAATGGAAATTGTATAATCGAGCTGGTCTAAATTCGACTATAAAGTTTAAAGTAGCAATAATGAGCGCAAAAGTGAAAGATTAGAAGAAATCAATGAGATGTACCAAAACTGACTAGAATAAGGCCAAAATCTGTTAAGAACATGCAGTTGAGTGTGAAAATATCCATGTAAGTCTTTTGAATTCTAGAAAGGCAGACATTTCAGATCCTCCATTAGTATTAGTTTCGCATGAGTAATATTCGTGTATAGAAAACATGGTTAATATTTGTAAATAAATAGAGATTTCAATTTCAAATGTATTTTATCACAATCAAAAGTATTTAACATATCTGCGAATGGCCTACTCTCTTAATTCCACATCCAAAGTTGTGGGAATGTCTTTTGACTTTCTTGATTTTCTCCTCTTTTGGGGTATTTTCTTCTTTTGTAATCCCCACAGAGTATTGAACAGTTGGAATTAAATACAAGTAAGCAATAACAAGTACTGGCTATTTATTGTAATCTAATATAATGTGGCAAAGCCCGTTACTATACAAAATCCATACAAACTTTCGACACCATTAAAAAGAAATCATCCGTATCTTTTGTAAACTTCAATGATGACAGTACAACAATAGTAACTGTATTTGGGCAATGGGCAATACGTAAGGAAATCGGCGGACTCTATTTTTAAATGATAAAAATTATATACATAAGTCAACGTAAGAATCTTATCCGACCGGAAGTAGAATTGACGAATTATTGTAATACCTAATCACAGGTTGTCACATCTAAGACAAATCTTTTTAAAGTACATACTAAATTGAACCAGAGTGAGTACTCATTCTGGTCAAACATATCGTTTTGAACGACAGACGCCTATAGTAGGTACACTGTTTACGTCTTAGGCACTTGTCTATCACATGAGATACATTACATAATGCTATCGAGAAGAGTATTCACAAATATGTAATCAACTGATCTATACTTACAATTATCAATTGTTATTTTTGCCTCGAATAGATAAAAATATCATTATGTCATCCAAATATCTGGATGAAATTGACTGCTTAAAGCATATTCAAATTTTTCTAATAACTAAAAACTCATCATTGCCATAAGTAGATGTTCAAATTGCATCGTTTGGCAGTATTATTAGTTACTCTTCGTGTGTATAATTACCACAAAGCTGCCTAACATAATGCATTAATCAATTAAAACTCAAATATGTTTAATGTGTTGTAAAAAACTTGTAACATTACATTCGCACTGGATCAGACTTTGAAGGATTGTTGGAATCCTCGGAATCTATTAATGACTGATTGTCTTCGCTTCGACATCTTCGGCAGACACATAAGCTAATACCAATGACAATTAGCACGAGTCCAATAGCACCTATAACAGTGAACCCCACGTGCCCCAACATAGGAAGCATGAGCAGCGTTTCCATTTGGCTTGCCAGCTCCTCTGATAACTGAGCTTCTTGGCTAAACCACAGCATGGGAATATACGTTTCTGCTGGGATCCCAGTGAGCAATCTGAAAATAAAGACAAGTTTCAACTAAAATCAACAATCTACCCAACTTAAAGAGTTTCTTTTTGATACAATGAATTATCCTTTTTGTTACATCCACCTAATCTTATACTCGCTGAGGAATATAAAGAAGAAGTCTGGTCTATTTTCAAGCTAAAACAAATGTTACTTACTGTATTCCATTTACTGGTTCGACTAAAATATTAATCTGCATCTGCGCTTTGACATTCAGTGGAATTCCTGTGGTCTGCAAAATTCGTACGCATGTTATGCATCAATGAATGTTTTCATGAATAATAAACCGAACATTGAGAAAATGTTGAACTTAGTCGGATGGGCTGCAAGTGAAAGGGGACCGAATGAAAGTATACTCATAACTGTACTTTACCATCCCCTCACTAAAATTAAACCCATTTTCATCATGTTCGGTTATGGTTAAGTTTGCATTTGCTAAATACGCACTGGTTCTAGAACCATTTCGAAGTTGTATTTTCCTTCTCCGGGCTCCAATCCGGTTACAGCATTAATATAGTAATCATCCGCCTGATAAAAATGTGGCAAGCTAACGTAAGCGGGTGCGCCAAATCTGCACTCTGATACATCCAGCATCCCGCTTGGCTGGCACGGTTCTTTTATGCAATAACAGGCTCTAGATGGGACGGTAGTACCATTATCGAACGTAGCTCTGTCAGTGATGTATTTGTGCCCTTCGACGTTTAACATTTCGGTATTATTGGCACGCGACAATACCAGTGATCTGAAATGTCGGTCCAATAATGTGCGTTTCATCAGATCTTACATGGTAAAATAACTGATAATTCCATTATGACACCCACGTGCAAATGTCTGGGGCGAATATCTCTATGCTTTCGTCACGGTCGACCGGTGGCCATAGTTCCCCAGTCGTCCCCCTTATGGAGCTGCATTCTCCACTCCAAAAATCAGTTTTGTTCCTATAATTCCAATTTTCTAATACCCCTAGATTGTACACGTTTTCCACGCCAGTATGCATGTTAAACACGCCATCGTACGTGTCTGAAAGATTACGCTGCAAAATTAAGAAAATATTTTTTCAAATAAAATTCTTAAATCTATGTAGCATACTAGATTTCCATTACCAATTGTATGGTAAATATTTTTGATATAAAATTTCATACCCCATAGAACCATCCAAATTTTTCGAAAGGAATATTGACACCAGGGATATCCAAACTGTGAACAAAGTCAAGAAATTCGCTGGAATACCCATCGAACAGAAGTTCTCTTGCAGTCTTGGTGACAAATAACCTCTCTGAAAATCTTCCCAACATAACATTCACTGCAAGTCGTACAGCAAGAATCTCATCTCGTACGGTGTGACCGACTGTCTACAAATAAGTAAATAAATGAATGCAACTACCAGAATTATAACATGTAACTTACTTATTCTTGTCATAAAATATTTTTGGTTACTTGTTTTTCTCTTTTTTTATGCTTTTTTTATACATTCCTCTTTTCGTATACTATAGCACACTACAGCGCGTTTGCAAAAAATTACCCGGTATATAAATATTTGCCAAAAGAATTTCATTCTACAATAACCTGGAAATAAACTTACCACACCAATGACATTTAAATTTGTTATTTGGTCATCAAGACTTCCATTTGACATGGATTCATCGAAATGCCATATCCTCCGCTGTTGAAATGTTATTGTCCCATTATCATTCCAAGTCTGGTTCACTTTTATATGTTGTTCTCTGTCGCACAAGATCCCATATTCAAAATTGTGATAAAATAAAATAGGTAAAGCAGCGAGTTGATTTCAGCAGAGAAATACTACTTTGGTAGGTGAAAAGTTTGCTACTTATAAATTTAAAATATGTACCTGTATGGTCTACACATTGACTTACCTGAAAACATAAGGGCCCATTTCCACGAAATGAGGCTTTGTGGTAGCATTATTAGTGAACTCTTGAGTATTGGTCCAATTGTAAAGGTGCAGTTTCAAGTACATAGGGATCGGTGTCTCTTTCCACATATCATAACTTGTCGACGTTGGCGTTAAAATTAATTCCTGGAATTAAATAATCATCTGATCAGTTTACATATGTACTAATTTGAATAAGAATATAAACAAGATTCCAGAGATATTGAAAATTTGCATACAAAATCCAACAGTAGATAGCAGCAACTCACCTTCAGGAGTATATGATTGAATATCCTCATCCAAGACAATCCAACTGCGATGCCTCCGATTAGTAAAAGCGCCCCGACTACGTACAAAATTATTATCGTTGTTTTGGATGGTCGCATTTTGGCTGGTTTGCTGAAACAAAGACATTGAAAAAATGAATTCGCAAATATGTGAAAATGCAAGCATTTTTTGGACCTGTAATGTCGGAAGCTGCTTATTAAATTACAACAAGATGAGGAAACACAGTCCCAAATCGTGCCATTGTTATTGCAATTTTTAATCAGCACAGGACATTTAAAATTAGAAATGTCTCACCGTGATACATTTTGGTTATTGTTATCGCCAGCTTGCCGAGCTCGGTAATCCGCTAAAAGAGGAACGGTCGACATCGTAGAATTGTTTTTTTTACTAGAAATTTGAATTCCTTCTCGCCTCGGAACTTCGCGTGTTATCATTGATTCTCGTTAGGTTTAAAGTTGAGCAATCGAACTCGGATTAAGCGATAATGAATAAGTTACAACAGCTCTAAATAGTTAATTCCGATTGACACTCGTGACCTATTGTTACAATTGACTTAACACCGTTGCTGTATTTACATGTTTTACATTGTCTTTTAAAAGAGATGAGTTTTCTGTATCACAGCACAGTTAACCGCGGAGAAAGCTCCGACATCTGTAATGACATGCGATAAAAGAATCCTGATATGATAATCGCATATCGTATCAAAGCGGGGTTTATTCATGACCATAGCCCGACGACAGTTCGCAAAACGCAGATAGTCAATTTTTTAAGCCACTGACATTAGTCATACTTGCGGCCATGGATCAAAAAATATGTTTACAATTGTTCGAGATAGGCCACTGCAAACAATTTCTGTTGGTGAAGAGGTTAAATTTTCGTCGGTAAATTACAAATTTGAGTATTGTCGGTAAGCCAAAACGCTGCTGGGTTTTTCTTGTCGGTAACAAACATCCACTGTCTTTTTCTAACACGTCACAAAATATAGCATAACATCTATGTCGGTATGACACACAGTTCGGCCGGCATTACAGATCGCCTACTGATCTGCCAGAATCGTAGACGTCGCTGGCTTACTACTTAATTTTTTTAGCCATAGGGCTGGCTCTCGTTGATAGAACAGAGTAACTCGATGCTTGCGCTCTAACTTTGAAAATTCGAAACTATGACTCGAATAGACTCGTGTTTACGAGCTAGATTCAGGCGTTGATGAAAGAATCAACGTCTCAGGTAAAAGAAGTATGAGTATGTATATAAATTGTGTTCATTTCCTTTTTTTATTATGCATCTCTAAGTACAAGCTTATTTCAATAACAGCCAGAAAAAACATGCAACCGAAATATTCTCGCCATTTTAAATCCTGCGCGCCGTCGCACCGGTGATTCTAAATGTTTTGCAGCTACAGCTCAACTAAATTTACACAAAAATCACGCCATAATTACATTGCAACGATATGCATTCGAGTATATGGTGGAATATTTAACTTTCATAGCAATTATATGCCATTGCGAAGATCATTGTGACTAAATATTTATTAATCCATTAAGTTTTAGTAAGATTGATCAAAAGAACGTGACGACACCCGTTGCGCGAATTTGACAGCGAAAGATACAAAATTTTATTTGTTATTTGTTTAGGTTATTTCATAAAAATAACGCATGAACATAGATTATAATTATTTTCGCACAATTGTGAGACAAATTTTTATGAAATAATTGTCACGTATCAGTCATCAAGATTTTGTCACCCGATCTTAGTGCGATATGTAGAGTCGGTATTTGAAAACAGAAGACAATTTTAACGATTAAGGAACTGTCATCTAATTGCTTTACTTCCGATTTAACGATCAAATCTTCGCACCCTACTCATGTCGTTATCGTTATCGAAGTCGATACATATATGTATATGGGGCTGTCCACCTCAATACCACACAGCTCCAGACCTCACCGTCTCCGATTCGATCTATTTTTTGATATGTTGTTATGCTAGCTCTAAAACATTTTTCACAATTTTCTCGGAGTTTCTGGACCAACCCTTTCTGAGTAATGAATTTTTTAGGCTGAAAATTTGCACCATTTTGTAAATTCTGAAAAAATTTACAAAAATTATCTTGACGATGGGGAACAACATCCCACCTCCGAAAACGTGGACGAAATTCTTCTAATATATTTCTTTTTTATCGTTAAATAATTTTATCGTACTTGCAATTCAATAACATACTTGCAATGCATTCTGTCGTGGGATTCGAACTAACACCAAAAGACGTCTGAGCCAATAAGAATCTTCGGTTCAAAATTCATTCGTTCCAACCTAAGCGCGGGTAAAATACGAATTTAAAACCCCCTATTCTCTTCATACTTAGTTCGTCCTGTCAAAATGCAACTACAGCGTATTTCAAAGTGCGGTTCTGCTTCATTTTCTAAGTGAAGAATTATCGCGGGGTTTTCTCGTTGTGTCAAATATCAAATTAATTCAATGATTTCGAGTAGAAGGAATTTTGTCCAGTAATCGATTCATCGTCAGCCTTTTCCACGGGAATGTCAAATAATTCAATCTTCTCCACAGGATCGTTTTTAAAGTAGAAATAAGATTTGGCCTAGATTTCGTGACCAAACTGATTATCACGGTCATGCGCATCATAACTGACAATCAAACGCATGACTTGTAAGTTATTGTTTACCTTGACTTTTAGCTTTACGAATTATTCAATTGTAACATTTATTCCTAGATAGTATTACCATTGATGAAAACAAGATTTGTGGCACTACACAATTAGGGACGTTTAGAATGAATGTATTAAACAGATATGATATTATATTACAATATTGTTACTTTTATCTCATTAATTACTATTGTTGAAAAACATGAAAATATCTTCAGTGCAGTTACTGTTGCATACGAGTTATTTTTAAATACATACGTTCAGCTGGCAAAAACGTTTGTTCATAACTTTTTTCATCGTTACCAAATTTTCAAACTGTATCCTAGTAAACTAATTAGATCTGATTACGGCGTAACTACTGTCATTGCTGTTTTCTCATTCCAGTAAATCGGATTACTAAAGATAATGTGTGTGACCAGCAATTAACGGATTCATCAAAGTACGTCACGTTACATAACAACTAATTGCGTTTTTCGGATGAGCTTAGGATGAGCTAATCACTTTTCCTGTATCTAGATGATATAGACCGGATTGTCGAATATGAGTATACCATTCCGCAATTAATCTGCGCAATTTCGTACGCTTGCAACTAGTCGAATAACGTGACTTAAATATAACAACGTAAATTTTATGTAAATAAATTAGCAACAACTGTAATTAATTCAAACATGTGTAAAATTATTCATCGCTGCAATTACAAAGCAACTGTCTCAAATTCTTACTCCGATGAAATCGGAAGAAACGCACCTTCACGCATCCCTTACCCATTATCCCCTGCAGATCCTGAGTCTTTAGGTGTCGCTGCCTCAATTCTTTCATTCCCTGGTGCTTCCGTTGTCATAATCGATGGTTCTTTCGCAATTTCTGAACTGCAGCAAATAGAAACTTCACCATATTATACTGTATCGCCAATGACCAATGACGTCTCGTTTCATTCGCAATTAATTATTTATCCATGGTATATATAAACGACTGGCTACTGCAGTCTTAGGTACGAAAACTTCGTGAAGTGTTATGAAAACCGAGCACTGGTATGTCACATACACACGTGGAGCAAGTCGTTTGCATTCATTATTTCGCTCATTGGCAGACTAAACGCAGCTATTCCGTCGAAACTCCGTAGAATAGTCGACGATCGAAATTTATAGAAAACCGCACACAATTTGCTGAGCGTTGCAAAAAATTTGCGAAACCGGTATCGAAAACCAACTGACCCTGGTCTTACTTGGTGAAAGTTGATTTTCGATACTTTTCATAATTTAAGTAAACAGAATAAATACTTTTATACTGAGATATTAATATCCGGCAATCTAATACTCGTAGTACACATATATTTGAAAGAAAAAAGACTTCTCAAAAGACGGAACATCAATTTCAAGCGCGACACGAGAACTGAAGAATCGATTGACAAACAGCATAAAGAATACGGAATGGAAATACGGTTACACGATTACACTGAACGGAAAAATAATCGAATGCAAGAGAATATCAATTCCAATAGTACGTAGCAGACATTCAATCATTCCAAATCGTTATTTACTTGTAGCAGAAAAAATCAATTTGAAATAAGATTTATCACTATTGGAACAATTAAATGTTTTTTTTAATCAATAAATTATCTCCTAAGGGCTATTGAAATAGATATTATCTTGCATCCAACTACTTTGATAAAAAAAAAAATTTTGTTTAGTGGCGTAGGCAATGAAAGTGAATTCAGAATGATGATAATGAAAAATTTTACTACGAATTTCAATAGTTAGAAAATGTGACCGTAGCCCAGAACGAATTTTAAAAATAGTAAAAAGAATTAGTACATGGAACAGTAGCTTACGCTAACAAGTACAGACTATAAATTGAACAGGTACCAGAGGTACGTACAACGATGAAAATTTCGCACCGGCCTGTAAAAGCTGCGGATATGTACTGCGAAACTTTAATTTTGATTATAAACGGAAGAGTTCACGAACAGCAAATTAGTTCCTAATAATCGATAAAATATCGGATAAATTGATAAGCCTCGCTTGTCTTATTTTTTGATTCATATGCAGGCTTAAATGTATCATTAAACTAAGATTACCGGTACTGGTAGTTTATCATTAAAATCCGAGGGCGATTAAACTATACGAAGCGCATTATTCTTTTGTATCCTCGACGCCTCTTGACCAAATCTTTTATTGCCATTTAAATGCATACTTAAAATAATTGTTATTTCTCGAACGAAAAATAAGCAAGAACACAATTAGTCATGTATCTATCATTAATTATTTCTACCTCTACAATTTTAATAGATTTACTTTTTCCGTACTGTAATCCCAATTTAATACGACTAAACTCGTACTTCCAACTAATAGCTCGTATCGTCTGTTGTAGTTATGCAAAAACGCGGGTCATTGCAATAAATACGCTGTTCAAGCGTATAAGTTGTGCAAATTTGTAAGAATTTCCAACTGTATTCTTAATCAGTTCTTGACCGATTTAAATTAATGATTTTTCTATAGAACAATCGTAATTATTGCAAGCTGTAATTTATCAAAAACCGTAAACATATGCATATCGAATCTTGCAATATTGGATCCAAATTTACGAAAACCTTGAATGCAAACGAACGAGATCGAAACGGGTATACTACACGTGGTCGATCAAATAACAATTAATTACAATCTAGCTTCAATTTCAAAATAGGTCAAACATATTATCTACAATTACTAGATTACATGTATAATGACATGAGTTCTTAATGTGAGATTCTTGCATATTATGATATAATAATGGAGCTTATTTCTACAAATGTCAAGCTTTTATCGAGATATATTAAAATCGTACGACCCTGAGCGATATCGTCTTATACCATGAATATATTATCTTATTATGATATGCCTTACTTGATCGAGGATGCGAAAATATTGTTATTTGTGTTGATCGTCTGTAACTCGATTGACTCCTTGTCGGCCATCGCCATAACTTATAAGGATATTTTTATTGCTAATTAGCTTCCTTTTCGATGCTCGAATAAAATCAGATTAGTAATTATGACTTGCATAATCCGTCAGGATTGTAAGTATCTATTTGCGATAAGAGTTTTTCAGTAACTGCCGCTTCACCGCCCGATAGTATGAACATGTGCAAATTTTTTGATATATTACATGTCTGTAATACGGCTTATTGTCGGTTTAACAGCATCGGTTGATGTCTGTTCTTTCCATGTGTTTGAGTTTCAATAACTGATGGGAAAACGGGTTTGGTCATAATCCCATCTAGATGATCAAATATTGAGAACTTATCGCGGAAAATCAACGAGACGTGTCTTTTGACATATAAATTTGTCTCGCTTGGTTCAGTCTCACCACGACGTGCGTATTCAGAAAATCGGCTTTGCTTGCAATCAGTGAACACTTTTAACAAAGAAGACGTACAAAGGGAGTTAATATCATCGCTTGAGTAACATAAAAGAATTGATACACGTCATATTTCTGCAAGGTGGGTATTGTCAAACGGTCAAGAGTTCCATTTCATGATTGGTAAACACAGTACCTATCTATGATGTATATTACATAGGTATTCACTCTTCGAAGAAACGTGCACGCATCAACTGGCGCGATTTCGAAAGAAGCATCCGCTTCTGGGTCTCCATATGTATTCTTCCCTTTCTTTCTCTTTGTGGTTCGAGGTAATACTACAGTAAAGTCGTCCGATAACACGGTCACTAATCGACAACAACGACATGCAATGGTCAACTACAAACAACTGGGTGAACCGAGATACAAACCATCTCGATGTGTGTTACACAGCCTTTCATGATCTCATGACGCTCAAAGTCCGCAGACGGGCTGCGTTTACACGCTCGGCTCTCTCGTTTCATGTATATTCTCCTAGAATTACAAGTTTGACGCTAATCGTGGCTTGTTTGCGTAATGATATTAATTATAAGTATATATCCTTGGTCAATTTGTGCGGAACTTGAAATGATACATACGTACGCATTATCAACATCAATTACTTATACGCCGACTCATTGTCAGTCTGTAGTCGCCTCATTCCGTATCTGAGGCCCGCCCTCGTTTTCCGGGCTTTCCTTTCTTATCGATCCTTTTGTTCTTCTACACATCATCTTTCACTTTTTCTTTTCTTCTTCTCTCTCCTTACCTTCTTCGAAGTGAGTATTTTTTTCACTTGCTTGGGAAATTGATTAACATTATTTCTACATGTTTTCAGAGTAAGTCGTGTCGAAATTGCAATATTATATTTAGTGAATCACATCGTGGTCATCAAGACTGACTCGAGTATCACGCGATCGTGACTAATTGACTTCGATACGCTGCAGCAAAGAAGAAACGGAACTACATCGTCCGTTGACCGAAATTGCTATACTTTGTTGAGCCAAGGGAATAATCATTGTAATCCTGATTGAATTTCAGTCCACACACATTGCATGTGAAAACCTTTATTAAATTAAGACTTATATAATCAATTATCGATCGATAATTGTAATCAGTTTTGCTATCAAATAGATACTGGGATATCCCCACATCTTTCGATCCGTTTTAATTTTGAAAAATCTGGGCATCAGATACGGAAAAATATAACGAAATTTATTACTTACAATAGCAAAAACTTGTAAAATTAAAACATTTCTCGCGCAATCCTCACCAAGGCCGATTATTGTAGTTATTTTAGTCCTTCCATATTCGACATCGAGCTCTTGCAATATAATATTATTATTTTAATTGAACACGTAGAAATTATTTCCACGCATAAATCACGTCATTTATACATATGCATAATTCATTCATATACTTGCGGTATGTTTTCATCCATTTCCCGAACGATATTCCCCATAAGATACTAATATAATCATTTTTGTCACCGGAATATTTTTATTCCTATTCGCATTATTTTTTATTCATGAAAAATTGATTTCGACCGTTTCTCAGCCACGTATATATAGCGAAGAGAAAGCTGTATCATTGCCACACATAAATACATATATGAATGGATACGTATTATTTTACACACGCGTGTGGTGGAAACAGTTACGGCCAACCGGAAAAGTGAAAAGATTCGTATCAAATGATTTTTAACACAAGAACTAGAAACAAACTTTCCATACACGAGATCAGTGATTTATCGTCAATGCCATGACTCTCGTAGCGGAATCATTGGCAAAAAGCGATTTTCTTATTTACTGCACCGTCTAACTGGATAAATACTGTAAGAAAGAAACACGTGAATTATAATATACGAAGCAGCGAAACAGCGCGTGACATCCTATATCAGGCGGTGGCGCTTTAACATAACAAGTTTTTTATACATACAATTAAGCATATCGCAGAGATACGATTAAATGCTAATGTATAATGAACCTACCGAGGAATGGTATACTGTATATTCAACTAAAAGAACCGCCTTTTAGTACTTATTGTTAGTATTATTCTAAAATGTAATCTAATGTCCGTCCACAATTATTTTGGATTATTATCGATCATTTATTACCTGCAGAGATAGTTCAACCGCGTAAGTTTTGAGGAAGGAACCGACAGCTTCGATTCACCAGATTACACTTGGACGAGGAAAATCACTATTAAACTTTACTGCTGTGCAATAATTATCCTGTCGACATATCGTTTTACGGTTTCGTACACTTAATTTATAAGCACATCCAAGGGAACTTGGTGAAACGCGGTACTAGCGATGTATCCGTACACTCGGAATTCCCATCGCGGAATGCTTTCGTTGCTTGTGAAAGGAATACGAATTAGTCATTAGGCTTGTGAGCGCGATAGAGCGAGAAGAGAGTGGGATGTGGAGGAGAGTGGCTAATATTTGCATAATATTACACGCCCAAAATCAAACTGTAACAACTCAAAAAATCTCGTTCCTTCAAAACCGACATAAAAACTCATGTAGTACTACCTATTTATAATATAATTTGAACACAAATTGGTAAGAAAACTTTTTGATTGGCGTATTGACTGCTTGATCTGAACACGTTCCCGCATTGATATAATTAAATATATAAAAAACTAAGAACCTAACAAAAAAAAAGAACAATAATTTAATCAAAAGTAAAGCCCAAGAGACGAAAAATACAGAGAAAATGAACGCCCAATTACAATTGTGTTAATATGGCGATTTAAAAAAACGTAAAGAACTTTTTTAAAGTAAATAAGCTCTTACAGTATATCGGAAGTCGTTTAGAGTTTGGTATCTTTCTTCTTTAGCATCCGTCGTCGATGTTCTTTATCAACTTATCGAGCCTAGCAAATAATTATTTTCGTGGCAAGTGCGCATCAAATAAGGATTTCTTGACGAGTGTAGAACGCTTCACGAGTCAAGAAGTTCCTATATGCACACGTGACACAAATCCCATTTTATATGCTATCTCCAATCGAAAACGAGAATATTGTATAGTTTTTATGAACACTAGTGTGTAGATATTGACTTTTTAGCACTAGTGCTCATAAAAACTACAAAGTAGTCGAGTTGTTGCGCAGAACGTACTTTTTACATTAGTTGTCGAATTTTTGATCAGGTAAAAATACGTTGACAACGACTGAAATTGGAATTATATTATTCCAACCGTTACTAAACGGAACGGAATAAAATTTGATGTAACATAGGTAATTATGGATTTACAACTGCATTTCAACTGCAAGTTCGAAACTTGATCATAATTTAATTTTCAAATCCAGTTTCGATCCTCAATGCATGGTTATAGTCTTTCACAAGAAAATGTCTTTCGTAACACCTACAAGTGATCGGTTATAGTAACTTCTATATGAAAGATTAGGGGTGAAAGATTGAGAATGATTAATTTAATAAATACAATTACAAGTGATCGGTTCTAGTAACTTCTATGTGAAAGATTAGGGGTGAAAGATTGAGAATGATTAATTTAATAAATACAATTACATCAAAGGAATGATAATAATTTATGCTGACTAGTTTATAAGTTGCAATCGATCTTATTTCTATTGTGAAATAATCTTCAATTAGACACGGTTTGTAATTTCCCTTTATAGTCATATCTTATCGATTATTATTTTGGGTGTGATCTCAGGTACTAATATAGTTGGTGAGCAAGGCACTGTGAGAGCAACAGGGAAACATCTTACAGATTAATTAATAGTGACTCTGACCAATTTTTTTTCTGTTCCCTTTTACCCAGAGATTCAGCTGCGGAAGAATTTTTCCTCGCAAATTTTATGGTACAAAGTTAAACATTTCATAAGAAGAAATGAAGAATATGCAAATATGCTGTTTGTAGTACTTCCATTTCTAGTACCAAGTATAAAAAACCTACGTAATAATCCAAAGACAGTAATATGAACTGATCAGAATTGTGAAAGTGAAAGTGAAGTGAAAATATGCACGAACTTTAGATATACCTGACCTTAAATTTTTCTCAAATCATCAGCGAACTGCTTGTGCTGTTCATATCCTCCTGAAGTTGAGTACGATCACGAACTCTGGTGCACATCAAGCTGTATTCGAGGACACCTATTCTGACATTCATTTCCGAGATTTCGTTCTTCATTTTTGTAATCGTTTTTTTAATATTTATCAATGGAGCTACAGGGAAAAAGTTGAAACATATTCTTACCTCCACACTCAACGATCGATAGTTATTAATATTTAGTATTAAACTCCAATTTTTACTCACTTCCATCGGTCATGCTTGATCCTCTCTCATCCATTTCTCGCTTAACTTGCTCTAATTCGTCAGTTAGCTTATTTAGAGTTCTCGTTCTCTCAGTCACTCCACCACTGACGTCTCTGTACTGCTCCTTCACTTTCGACATTTCCTCCTGATCACAGATACAATTAAATGCCAAATGATAAAATTCAATAAATAGCTCTATAACCACCGTAACTTCTGTGAATTTTTTCAGTTATTTTAAATTTCAGTAAATCCATTTGCTTACTTGCAATGTTTGAAATTCGTTTAGTACAGGCTCCAATTGTCTGTTCACATACATTTCTCGTGTTTTTATCTTATCCAACGTATTTCCTATGTCGGAATGCAACCTCTCTAGTTGGCTCTTTGTATTACCAAGATTTGCATGAATATTTGACCGATGCTGTTTCATCTGATCCAAGTGAGCTCTCCAGTCTCGGGAATCTGTGGAAGACAAACATTTTTTTATTATAGAAGTTTGATGTATTTGGGAAAAGAAATTGAAATAAAAAAAATTGAACAAATAGAAAAGGTTTCGAGAAAAGTGTCATCTATATACATGAAATCAATCAATAAATTATTAGAATACTAACCAGTTTTTACAGTTACCTTCAGCTGAGGTAAGACTCTCTCTAATTCAAGTTTCCATTCTTCCATGTCTGTATTAGACTCAAGGATATTCTCTGGCTTCTGAATGTCGGGCTACAAAATATTTTGTATTGTTATGGACTTACAATAATAAAAGAAAACCTAAATTTTTTTGAATCCAATTTTCCATGAACCTTTATTTTTTTTAAATATAGTATTTCCAGTGACATCATTCGAAAGGTAACAGAATCAATCTAAGTTTTTTCTTTTGACCATCTAAATCAATGCTAATATGCAAATAAAAATTTTTTAAAGTCTGAAATAGTTTACTAATTACCATATTTTGTCCATAAAGTTTAGTTATGTCATCTACATGTAGCACATCATCCTCATCCTCCTCCTCATACTCGGCCAACATTTCTTCCTCAACTTTTTCCAATATCAACTCTGCATCGTCATCTTCTACCTCAGGCTCTGGTGTAGGATCTTCTGGGGGTATTTCAACTCTGCATCAATAAAGACACTTGACACATGCATTCAATTTTCATCCGTAGTGTTTCAAGGAAAAACGCTTTAGGCTTTTGATTCGGCGTACAGTTGTGATAACATTACACAGAATAACAGGAGGCATATAATACTGCAGATACTCTTGAAAATTATGAAATGAAAGGCGGATTTTTGCAGGTTTGAGTTACAACTAGATCACCCAAATGCACAATGATTATGACCATTAATCAAACATTTACAATTCCATTCAAAATAATAATGTAAGTATATTTTTAGCCTGTTCATATCATTCCTGCTTACTTTTTCCATTTGAAATTGAGAACTTTGATAGCCTGATCAGCGAGGCAGTCCAATACATAAATAGCATGCTCGCCAGCCCCCTGCTTTAATTTGTTTGGAGGAAATTCGACGGAAACTTCGATTGCTCTGAGGTGATCAAGAATCATGGATATGGTTGAGTTCGGATCATCGTATTCCTGTGGCTGGTCGAAATTTGCTCCACTTTTTCTTATCAACCAGGCAGCAAGCGATGTAAACATGTAGAACTGCTCCCCCGAATTGGTCGCAACGACGAAGTAGTGCCTGATGGATTATTAATGTCACGTAGGGAAAAAATTGCATAGGCGAATGAGTAGGTTCCTAGTTAGTAAGAAGAGCATACCGGTTTATAGGTTTCATTTTCATATTTTGTACGAATTCAGTGTCATAGTTGAGAATTTTCAACTTATCCATCAAATCTTCCATGCGTACACTGGGCGCGTAAGCTGCGCTAGGCGCCGTCGCATCTTCAATTACGATCTTGGGGGTTTCCCGAAACATTTTCACCTGTTATCGAAATATGAAGACGTTCCTATTCGTTTCTGCTTTGCTTTAGCCAAATCCGTGGCTTTACCTGTCTTTCAATATGACAGGTAAACAACCTCGTGGGGATTGGGATCGAAACTTCGGTAGCTCTCTCTGTCATGAAGATCGTGAAGTACGTGCCGTAATCCACGTCGGTAAAGCTACAGATCGTAGGCATATTGAAAATGCAATTACATGTTAAATTGTTCCCGCCGATAAAGAAGGTGCTGTACCACTATTACAGCATGCGCCTAGGCCCACTTCTGTACCAAAGATCGGTAAAGAAGGATTTATTTTAACGAGACAGCAATTTTTCGACTAATTTTTCTAGACTATGATTGTACCCCAATTCTTTTCCTGATTCTTCGTTCGAACACTTCGTCGTCCAAGACATTTATTCGTTCTTTTCTTACATGTTACCCATAACCAAGTATAAATGTTGGATGAAAAAAGAACCAGAAAAAGGTTACTTTAAATGAACATCTTCTGTTGACTATACTAGATTTATTCTCTCATGCTGGGCGCATGGACGGGTACTGCTCTTACAATAAATATAAAAGCTTGTTCTCCCGGACTCAAATTACATTAAGCGACAGTTGGCATAGCTACACTACAGTACATTGCTGTATACCTATAAATATTTGAGTGTCATCAAAGTGCCAATATAAAGCGGGGTTATAAGTTTTCAAGGAAGAAGTTTTTAGCTTAATTACAGGTAAAAAATTAAATGCAATTTATTTCCCAGATTTGGCATATACAGTCGTTACTAAACCTAGCAGATGCAGAGTAATCAGAAAGTTATATCACTACGTATCCATTTTTCGCCGCTGACCGTTTGTTATTTAAATACCGAAACATTTTCTGAGCAATTCACTTTACTTCAGGAAATTGGGCACTTGGAATCCTTTTAAATCTGTAGCGTTTTTCTATCGCAACACATGAGCAAATAAATGAGTCATGAGATCGCGGCGAACAAATCAATATGTAACTATCACGAAGTTTTAGCAATGACAACATGTGATGAAAAATAAAAAGTAGTTCTGTAATTCATACTACTCGGAAATTCAACTTACTGTATTGTATTCATATATATAGCCGCTACGCCATTGCATAAGCAACGAGAAATGGAAATGAAAAATCGTAAAAAATACAATAGTTGTCAATTAGTTATTTTATTTTTTATTTTTTATTTTTATTTTTTTTTTTATTTTTATTTATAATCAACGGGTAGACCCCTTTACAGATAGATTGAAAATACAATATTTGAGTACATGCGTTTATTTGATATTGAGGCTGAGCAGTACTAATGATACCTATTAACTAAACATTTTAATGCTACTTTGAACTGAGACAAGCAATTTATGCTCGAGATACCAGACGGTATAACAACCTTGTTCCATTTTCGCCTTAACCGCGGAATCGTGGAGTAATAAATATAGTCCCGGGCAGAGTTACGTTCAATATACTCCCTAAAGATTCTCAGATCATAACGAGAATCCCGTCTTTCAAATAGATTGGATAAGGCATCATCTTTTACAAGGTTTGACTGAACTTTTTTTACGAAGTATAGGTCTGTTGTTATTTTTCAGGAATAGGAAAGCGGGTAATATTTTTATTAAATAACTCACTGTAGGTGGATTCAAAACGATAAGCAATTCTTTATTATTAGTATAAATGACAAACGTGTTCTCTCCGTGATACATGCACCGGAAGTAAGTCTCTCTCTCTTTCTTTCTTTTTCTTAGCACTCATGCTCAGACACACCAGCGCTCCTCTCGCCTCATACACGCACTCACGTCTCTCATTTCAATGGCGCTCGCAGGCGCGCGAAATTCGAGTGTGACAAACTCTCATCCAACAAGGTCATGATGAACATGCAGCGATTTTAGAGACTCTAGATTGAGAGAGGAGGCAAGAGCACTATAGTCGTGATCATCGTATTTGATTTTGATTCTCATTTTAAAAGCGATAAACCTAAAGAATCTATGCTGAACAAATTCTAGTTCTTTAATCAAAAACAGCCTATATGGGGACCAGATAACCGACCCATATAACAGTGCTGGCCTTATTAAAGTTTTATAGAGATGAATAATGGACACGACTGACTTGAACTCTTTTGTCGACCTTTTGATAAAGCCAAGGAGTTTAAAGGCCTTTGACGTGGCAGCCCTAAGGTGCACCTCAAATTCGAAATTGCTTTGATAAACAATTCCTAGGTCCTTAATGGTATCAACTTTTTCCAGGAGAGTGCCTTGTATGGTGTAGCCAAATGAGAGTTTGTTTGTCCTGCTCCGAACAAACGACATGGTCTTGCATTTACTACAGTTTAGCTTTAATTTGTTTAGATAAGACCATGTAGAGATTTTTTCTAGGTCTTTCTGTAAGCAGACTTGGTCGTATAGATTTGCAACCCTGGTGAAGATTTTTATGTCGTCTGCAAAGATTAGAGCAGTACCAACTGAGAATTATATAATGAGATAAAAAGAAAGAACCAAAACCTATAAAACTAAATATAATTCAAACTGGAGAGCATGTTACATACGGAATTTTCACTGTTGGTTGCAAAAATAGATAATATATTATCATGGCAGTAATGCCGATGAAAAACAGAATCATGGCAAGAATACTAGACGCGTCTAAAATCAAATAGTTTTCGACGGGCGGGCTGCCGAAATATATAAAAAGTACGAGCATAGCTCCATTTTGCACTATTGTGAGCGCGTAGTAAACGCAGTACATTGAGAAAGTGGATCCTTCTTTCAAAATGACTGCAGTGAACATGTAGACCACAGCTAAGATGGCTGAAAAAAGTGCAGTCTCCAGCAATTCTAGCCTTGTTGTTTCGTAAGATTCAGATTTTGTCTGATCGGGACAAAAGTCAAGCACTCCTTTCTTCTGCACGTATATCCACGTAGTCCATCCTATCCAGTTGACCGTGCAAGCGAGCAATGTGTATAATGGCCAGTTGCTCGCTGTAATGGCGACTATGAGGATCCGAGAACCTTGGAAATGAATAATCGATTTATCGTACAAAATACGGTTGAAAGTCCAGTTTCATCTCGAAAAGATTCATCGATATTCTTACCAATTGTACAACAGTACCACAGGAACATGAAAACCTCTCCGGTTTTAGTTATCCGAAGCTTGCCCGTTTTGGACAAGCGTACCGCGCAATGATATGTTTTCATTGCCAAGCCCAGGCAAATCACGGTAATACACCAGGTGCATATCTTCCACGGAGATACTGTAAAATTGAACATCAGTCGGTAGGATTTGGGAGAATCGGAAGAGTCAAGATCACGTCAATCTTTGTAATTTAGACGGTAGGATGAGAAAAGTAAACGGTAAATTTCAGCATTACAGTCAGTGGAAAGCGCATCAATCAGGAATGCCACGAAGCTTTCAAACGCAAACCATACCTGTCGAATCCAAGCCCTGATCGAAGAAAAGCGTCAGTTGTAGAATGAGCTGCGGTGCCGTGGACAGAAAACTCCTGACGATGTTAAGCAGCGCTAGATTTGCATTGTCTCTGATCATCGCTTTGTACCAACCATCTTGCGAGTCCAAATTTCCCTTCGCCGCGTACATTCGGACGGCTAATGCATGACACAGGCGGCGTACGCATCGTAAGAGCACATCCAGTTGAAAAAGAACAGCCAACCAGAACGGTACCTTCAGGTTGGCTAGTTCCGCCAACCGGCTTCTTTTCTTAGCTTTATTTTCCGCCTTCGTAGTTGACGTTTCCTGGTAAAGGGAAATTATTTTCAATACGGAGAATGCAATTATTTATAAAAATTCATTACTCTCGGTCAGACATTGAAATTGATAGGCACTTCTTGTAAAATTGTCACAATATGTACGAAACGCGCATGCAAAGAGAAATTATAGGTGTTTTATAAATTCCACTGCAACACGGTAACATATATACAAACAACTTTCATAATTTTTTTAATATTAGAAATTTGGAAAAGTCATTCAGCGATTAATCCTTGATTAAGACATGCATGTTTTCGATCACCGCTGTCATGCACGCTGGTTTAGTTTTCACCCAGAGCGACCCTCAAACTGTTGTACCTTGCCAACTATTAATGATACGATAACAGAAGTATCACTTGAAGTTTTGAGATGGTATTCAAATTCATTGTCAGTACTAAAATCGGTTATAAAATCAAAATTCCAAGCGAAATTTTATCGGTAGTACCAACGTACGAAGCTATGACAATTTCTCCATTTTACCGCGACAGTGGAAGTATTATTCGAATGAATGATGTCATATTTCATTTTTCATCGTCAGCGATAACTGGTGGGTTCCGTCCAAATTCCAAACTAAAAATGAACTTACACTTGACGCTAAGATTTTACACAAATTATTTTTCATTCATTTGTAATCTATTCGGGGGGTGGCTCGTTCGAAATTTGAAAATGACTGTTTCAAGGACCACCCTAATAAATATAATGATAAATACAATCGTTTTCATACCTTAACATGGTAAAAAATTGAAAGTGAAAATAACGTCAAAAACCAGTAAATTTTATAACAACCATTGGCTCGTAATTTTGAATGTGAATAGAAAATTTAATTACTATACTGTGTGAAATTAATCCTCGAATTATCAGTCTGGGATACTGTGACTAATCTAGAAAATTAATCATATTTACATGAAATACCTACGCAAAAGTAAATCCAATAGTGTTCTACGGATAACGACCGAAAACTCGTATTTTTACAAACACGTAGGGTATAAGGTGAAAAACGCCATAATCCATTTTATAGAAATTCAATGTGTGATAGGCAAGGTATATAAAAAACCAAAATATACAATCGTTAGAATCATCTGAACGTTTTTTTTAATACGTTGAATGGAATATTGCATCATAACTTTAAAATTGTGAATATGTACACAGAAAAACAATTAAATCAAGTTCAGTATTTTCATCGTGATCCAATGACTTTCGTTGCAACACGCAATGCATTTTCCTACGTTGTGAAACAACTTCAATTATTTTATAACGTACAAATTTCTTGGAAATGTATCGAGCATCACCTTTGATTAGATAAGCATATGTAGGTACTATCAGTAAGGCTGCATCGGTCATCAACATAAATAGATATTGCATCAGAAATTTGCGCATTCTCTTCCCAAAAGCAAAATCGTGACTCACCACCTCGCAGTACAACATTTTCGCACTGATCCCGGTGACCGATGCCGACGTCAGTATTATCAACACGATCATAAAAATTAGGTATTCCTTCTTAGCGGATGTCCAATAGTCGATCCCAAGGCGAATGTTGCCGGTGACGAATATAAAATAGCTTACAACGGACCAGGCGTTGCACGCTAGGGTAAAATTCGAAACGTTGGGTATATTCTCAATGGAGTCATCGTTTGAACTTGCATTTTCTGTTTTTATCTTGGATACGAGAGGGTTGCTCTCGCGTGAAATTTGTAGATCAACTAGTTTTG
This sequence comes from Diprion similis, assembly GCF_021155765.1. Classification (NCBI taxonomy): domain Eukaryota; kingdom Metazoa; phylum Arthropoda; class Insecta; order Hymenoptera; family Diprionidae; genus Diprion; species Diprion similis. The sequence continues at coordinate 24,727,368 of NC_060110.1, forward strand.
AATTCGCACTACTTTCACCCTCGTCGTTGACGCCGTCCATTTCCATTGTCACTGCAGTACTATTCAATTTTACACAGTTATCCGCGTCTCCTTGTAACTCCATTTTGAATTGTTGTTGCACGTTCATTTCTAATTGTTGTCGCACCACGATTTTAAACGCTTATAGTACGTCCGTTTTAATCGCTTTTTGTAAGTCCATCCCAATTCACTTATCTGATATATTGGAGTATGGTAGCATAATCGATCGCGGATCAATCTCATGCTATACTGTATAACACTGTATTACACAAACTGTATTACAGAAGCTTGTCTGACGGTTGCTACGCTGTAAGTAAAGCCGAACCGCAATAAGCCGGCTGATATATACCACAACATACTTACACAACGGTTCTGCTATCTGGTGGGAGGATGTTTCTGCGAAATGCTAATAAAAGCGCCTGACGCAACCGATTTAAATTTTCTCCGATTTGATTTTTTTTAATGTTCTATTCGATGTTATTCGTTGTGTATTCCAAATTTAATATAAATAATAACTCGATAACGTATCTTTCGTTTCGTTGAGTCGGTCCGTGATCAGTTTATTTTTTATATATATTTCCCAACAGGGTCGTCAAAAATTGTTGAAGATTTTGATATAGGCGTAGATATAGTTTATACATGAACTGAAACAAAAATATTATATATACTGCAGATTTTCGTGAATTAAATAACTTGGCCAAGTTTGAATCTATCGTCCTCTCTATACGTCACGTCTATGAACCGACTGATTAGCTGAGCGTATTCACCGTTCAGCTAAGCCTCATACTCTGTGTACATATACATATCGTCACAACATTTGCGGTATGAAAGTATAAATATTTAATTTTCTTAAATTTTAACGGCAATTATAATAATCATGTATAATTAACAAACTTGTACATACATGCGCTTCGGTTTCATCGTACAAAATATTTCTGTTTTGAAAGAGAAAAGAAAATCCTTATTGTCAATCTGTATGGCAATAGGAAATGCTATTGCACGATTCATTGTTGCTAAAGTGCCGAACGAATTGTTATTTTATATGAAAATTAAGTAGAATACGCATATCCCTATAGTCGTCATGCAAATAAAAAGACCTGACATTATTGAGAGAATGAGAAATGGATTGTTGTTATCATATCATCTTTGCCGTGTTGGTCGATAGAACCTATAATACATGACCATGGCAGTAAAGCCAATGACAAATAAATTTTCGATTGATCGAAATAATTTTGTTTTTTTGATTCAACTACTGTTTTCTCTCAGATATGATACAAGTAAATACTAAAAACGAAAGTTAATCTAATAAATAATAATAAAGATAATAAGATTATATGAGACTATACGCAATTGGTCACAGGAGTCTCTACCGTCTCTCAATCGCGTAATGGATATCCAGACGAGCGATCCCCCTGCGCTATCAGTTCAGGGGATCATAAATTGCTGAACAAGTGCCAACTTTGTAATAAAGGAAACACTGCCTCCGAAAAAGGTGCACTAACACCTTGACGCTAACGCTGATGTAACAGTTATATTTCACCGATACTTAATTTTAAACAAATATTGGGAACAATTGCTTCACTTTCGTCCCTTGGGAGATCACTTTCGTCCCTAGGGAGAAGAAATTGACCACTCACATCCCGTAAAACTACCACGCTAAGCCCGACCACTTTTCATGCACTAGTTATAAAAACTATCGTGTGCGACAATAAGGAAGGAAAGTTGATGATCGCAACTTTCGTCCCTTATTACACAATATGCTATTCACTGTTCTTGTTCGGGATTGTGTATAGAACGAGGCTGTTAAACCCTTTTTCGCGATTTAGATACGTGGCCTCCGATATTCAATGAGGTATACGATATATAGTCGAAATCGACCAGGACACTCCCTCAATCAGTTTTCTCCTGATAATAAAACATTGCGATTGCGATGAAACTTTGAGGAATTGTTGTGCGTACACCCGCGAACCTTTCTGAATTATAAAAATGAATTTTTTATTTGTATGTCTTGTAAACAATGTAGATCACAGCATTTTATTAAAGATTCCTGTCCAATATCCATGCATGCATTGTTTAAACAGATGCACTTGTAGCAGTGGCGGCGTAAGACCAAAATTTGATGTGGGCAAGATAAATTTTGCAAGGCTCTCTAGTGATGCAAGAGGTCAGGTTTTATAGATCTAAATTATTTTGTTGAAATTGTAAGATTTTTATTCATATAAATGATAATATCTTCACTGTAACCAATTTTAATAACTAACACTGAAGAAAAAAAAAAAAAACAGAAATTTACTGCTTTTAGCCTCACTGAACATTTTAGTAATTGTGTCGTAATCTAGCTGTATCTGCTTCAATACATAAAACTTCCAAAGTGAAAAGTCTTTCCTAACCCATTGTAATTCTCAAATAATTTTTCATTAGCTTTAATTTTGAAAAAGTCCATTTAACGGAAGCTGTACTTACTGCTACTGTTAACAAAATTCATTCAACAACGAAACGCATATCTGGTGCAACATTTTCACAAATGAAATTTATATTTGTAAAACTTCCGTACATAATTTAAGCTTAGATTAATTTAAAAAAAAAAAAATCTTATTATTCTGGATTCCTGAACTAAATTTGTATTTCTCAATAAATGAACATAGGATTGAAACTCATAAGATAATGTTACCGGCGACGCGTCTCTGCATCGGTACATTGTCAAACCGGCACTACAGAAAGCTATTGTATCGGTGTGCTCGACTATGAAATCATCGTGAAGAACAGAAAACACAATCATTTTCACATACAGCAAACAACTTGATGCAGCAACAGCAAAATGCTCGCATTGACTTTTTGCTACGTCGGCGGGACTTCTAAAAAAACACCAGAATCATCGACCAATCCAAAGAGTATAGGATCTGATGTGTTTACGAACACTGACCATCTTACTACTATGACATCATCGCAGCGAACCATTCTGAAAATATCGACTGCTTAAGACTGCCCGTTGCCTTGGAAATATACCGTAAAGTCGGCAGAGTTAATACTGACGTTTAACCCGAAGATTGCTACTTGAAATTTAATCTGTTAAAATGGTACGTTAATATAATTCAATGAGGAAATAAATTATGTATCTGCAATAACTTGTTTCTCTACAGGCACAAGAAGTCGAGGAAACCATGAAGCGTATTCAATCCCACAAGGGAGTGGTTGGAACGATTGTAGTCAACTCTGAAGGTTAGCCATATCACTGTCATATGTATTTTAATATTTCACCGAAAAAAAAAAATTGTTTACTTTGAAAATCAATTAAAATTATGTTAAACGAGATAATTATTATAGGAATTCCAATAAAATCGACGTTAGACAACACGACAACAATTCAATATGCAGGGTTGATTAGTCAGCTTTCCGACAAAGCTCGTTCAGTGGTACGTGATCTGGATCCCACTAATGATCTCACTTTCTTGCGAATTCGAAGCAAGAAGCATGAGGTGATGGTCGCCCCGGACAAAGAATTCATACTTATAGTTGTGCAAAATCCTGTCGATTGACATAACAAACAATTTCTGCGCTCCATTTGCGTCTTGCATGCAATTTTGTAATACGAAACTTATATCAGCAACAGCTGCTGTAATTAGACACTAAAGCTTAATTTAACTGTGAGCACGCTGCTATAAATTTAAACTGTTCTTCTCATCATCTCGCGTTTTCTATTGCTCTTGTCAAACTGTTGGCACAATTTTAAATAATTTATATAGATTAATTGTCCATTATGTATTGTTTCTAATTTATTTCAATGTAAGAAAATGTTGGTGAGTTTAAAATTGTTGAGTGTATGTCGACGATATTTGATATAAATAAAGTTTATTATAAATACATTTGTTGTTATTTGCGTAATGACTTTGAGTATATATCAAAACGACATGCACTTACAGTAACGATATATTTACAATTCACTAGATTGTTTAACATTGGGTAGGGAATAAAGTTTCCTCAAAATTGACCAATATTTGAGCTTTGAAATGCAATGGAGATACAAATTATAAATTCCCGTGTTAGTAATAAGTTAGAACTGTTTCAACGTTTAAGGTATCCATTCACATTACGATATTGTGAAAAATGACCTATTATGGGATTTTGTCATATGAGCTGGACTATATTTTATGTAAGTCACAAGTAAAATATCACTGAAGAAAAATAAATCAGATCAACAAACAGAAAAAACAATCTGCTAACATTGAAATGCAATTGGGTATCAATTCTACCCATATGAATGATTGTACGAATAAGGCATACTTCACTATATTGTAAACAGTTTGCAGGAACTTGATAGTCCAAGTATTTATACTACTATCATTCTCCTCACACAAGATTATTTGTATAACATATATATATACATAGGTTCACGGAAGGAGCACGTATGCCAGCCTTCTCCTTAATCTATCAATTTTCTACCATCCCATCTTCGTACCACTTTCTGAAAAAGGATATACTTTTATAACTAGAACTCATTCGGAACAGCTTTAGGTTTGCATGTTTCTATGGGTTTCAAAATTTTGGTTCATGGAAAGAAACGAATAATGTTTCTTCAAAAATAATTCTAAAATAAATAATGTATGTGTAATCGCAAAAAGAATCTAATTAGAGCTGCCCTATCTATGTATATAAGAACATACGTCACATTGTTGATTCGAATACTGTAAATTTGATTCACTGTAAAGTGAGGGTGATTTAAGTTTCGAAGTTTATTTTCTAGGTGTTCATAACGGTTTTTAAACTGAATTCTTTTTCAGTCTAACTATCATGCCATCAAGTTATCTAATACCAATCATTTGGGTATATTGTTCGATTGTGAGATTAGACTCCATTGGAGTACACGAAGAAAATTGATAGAAATTAGATATGCTTATTTTAACAAATATTTCTGAAACCACATTTTCAAATGATTTGATGGATGGGTGGCGATAGAACTAAAACTATATTGGATTATAATTCACGCGTTTGCTGGGGCATGTATTACCGATGATACATGCCTTGTCTAATTGTAAATAATATACAGTCCAAAATACGCTGCAGCAAACGTGTTGAATAATAAAATAAGGAAACAAGAGATTCTTCAATAATACTACGGCTACTGTATCGGCCAATGAACTGTTTTCCTTATTAGAAATTCAGAACATATCACACAAAAATTCGCAATATCTTACCGTTATTAAATTCTTCAAAAATATAGTACATCAGTATACTAGGTAGAGTACTAATTTTTAAAGTATATGTATAACTAGATTTATATAACTACCTTAGGGAGCTGTTATACAACCCTCTTCATCAACTAGTATTTGTTCGTGGGATTTTGATTTGTTCAAAGGAACTTTTTATCAATGAGTCAAAATGATCCATGCTAAACGTTATAGTTATATTGACCGTCCTGAATATCAATCGTTATGAAAGCAATAGGTAATTACTAGGAGATTTAGAATGCCCCAGCTCTAGCAAATGCGAAACGTGATAAATGGCCATATCACAGACTTGCAAATTTTATGATAATTTGCCGAGAAAATCAAAAAAATTCTATGTTGAAATATGTACTACATAAATAGATAATCATTCGGAAATTTAGAATGCCGCAGCTCGAACGAATGCGAAACGTGATAGATGGGCATATCACAGACTTACAAATTTTATGATAATCTGACGAGAAAAGTAAAAAAATTCTATGCTTGAAATATGTACATAAACATGTGTTTAGGCAGAGAGAAATACAGAGAGATTTTCGAAGTGTGACGCGTACATACTATATCAAATAGATTCCACGGTACAGAGAATAAGATCAATGAGAAATGAATGCTACTATGAGTAATGTGTCAACTGACTGCAGTGACTTGTTCAGGGGGGGAGTTTTTGCGTTTTGTTGTAGGATGAAAAAACACGTAGTAAAGAATCATAGCTGCGATACCTATACAAAATGGCACGGTACAAAGAATGATCAAAAATTCGAAGTACCAGCGATCTCGAATCTCCTGCTCTGCTTCGGTAGCCCATAAAGCTGCGGCAGCCCCGTTCTCCACCGAGCATAATGCATAGTAAAATAAGTGTCTCACAAAAGTATGACCATCAGTTGGATTTAGGTACGTGAATACATAAACGGTGCCTAGTACGGCGGCAAAAAGTGCAGATCTTATTCTTTCGAGTACTGTCAACGGAGAGAGTGGTGAGTTATTTACGTCGCGGCAAAATTCTGCTGCTCCTCCAGGCTCTGTGGCCAACCAGGTAGTCATGATGATCCAATGACAAGCACAGGCTAGCCCTGTGTATAAGGGCTGCATGCTTGCAACAACGCTGATTGATAAGATGCGTGACACTGCAAGTTGAATTGAATAAGTGTTAGAATTGCGATTTTTACGAATTCAGGTTACTGCACTAGTATTTTTAATTGCACATTTGTGTAAAATATATGAATGTTGATAATTAATGTTTTTCCCATGTCTCTCGGCTATTGTTTACTCAAATAAAAGCACACGACTATTTACAACAGCTCTTTCGTTAGCTGTATGAATTTTGTTCTATATTTCTTACCCTCTATATTGCACAAAAATTACAAGCATGGCAAAAAAAAATTTATAAAAATGATATCATAAACTCAACAAACTGTCAATTTTAAAAGTATACCAAACTTACGAAAACAAAAACAGAGAACAAAGAACTCTCCAACGATACTCTTTCATTGGTTTTTAATATTTATATTGAAAAAGACTTTCAGAAATCATTTCATCCACCCACCTTCTCTTCGAACCAATATCAATTTTAGGAAATCATATTTACCAGTAACACAGAAATGCCACAAGAATTGAAGAATTGTTCCAACGCGGTCAATGTTTTCTTTGTCATGTTGAGCCAAACGGATTGTTCGATGATAACTCGCCATGGACCAACCCATACTGGCAAGGGAGCTGCACACGCTGCCTATCTGCAATACTGCAGATTTGAAAAGAAAATAAGAATCAAAGGTAACTCGGAGTGTAACATGAAAAAGTGTCGGTATAATAATAAGTTCATCTAAATAGATGATACATCGATGCTACATCTCTGCACGACATGTATCTATACGTACCTTGAAAAATCAATTCAGATTTATGAGCGTCTTTAATCAGAATGGTAAGTTGAAGGATTTGCTGAGGTGCAGCCTCGAGGAAACATTCAAAAACTCTGAGCAGTGCGACATTCTGATCTTCCTTAATCATTTTTAGATAATATCGCCGTTGTCCGACTAGGTCCCCAGCTTTTTCGCACCTTCGCGCTTTCAACGCGTATCTAAGACTATCCCAATAACGGAGAACTGGGGCAAATTGAAACAAAATCACCAAGATACACCACGTCTTCCGCCTTGCAGCCCTAGTGGTTGCCGTTATCATACCTCCTTGCTTCCCATCCTCTTGGACAGGGATTAGGCCAAGCTATAAACAAACATAAGAACAAATAACAGAGGTTTTTAAAGATGACTGGTAGACCATATATGCAGCTATATCCACCTGGCGGTCCTGGTAATTCATTCTGAAGCTGATGAACGTATTCACAAATGTCGGAAAAATGATGAACACGATAGTCCAAGCAAAATACGTTATTTTGTCAAAGATCAGATATCGAGCAGCTAAGTAAATGTCAGCTCCGATATCGAAAATATGTGTAACGATAGAGAAACTCAGGAATATTATGTCCCAGCGTGTTACGCTGGCACTCTCTTCTGGTCTGTCGATTTCATCGTCGTACTCGATGCAAGTCTCTGGATTGTCAGTGTTCTCAGCACAGTTGTTGCCTAACCTCCCTTGCAAACTTTCCACACCTTTGCGTGTCCTCTTGGCCTCATGGATGCGCACCGGTGACAGCATGTTCAAGTGAATTCCACGCATTTGTTCGAATTATAATAATATATTTATACTAATTGAAAAAAAATTTTTGCACTGAATTACTCTGAATACCAGACGTTTCGCTTTTAGCTAGCCACCCCTTTTTCTGTCCCCTCTCCCCCTCGGCGCCCACGTTTTACCAGAAGCGATGTATTACTGTGACAGATCAAAATTAGATCGAAAAAATGTCAAGGTCTTTTATCTTTGAAACGTCTCCGGGTGGAGTATTTTGACAATCATTTTACACCAGCATTGGTATTACGTATTCGCAAAAAAGTACAATTTCCTTCGATGTTTTTTAGTTTACATCCAGCTGATAAAATGATGATATACCAATAACTGCAATAAATCATCTTGTCGAGGCACTGATTCCACACCTTTCCTTCTCATTGTATCCATTATTTGGCCACAATACACACCAGTGCAACATCAAAAAGTGAACATATGCATGCCATAGGCAATATAAGTATATCAGTGCTACAGCTCACATAGATTTTTGTAAGATAAGCAGCACGTCACGCGACTCTCACGCTACTCCGTTCCTTAGCTGATGAAAAATAAAACCGGCCCGTTTCCGCTAACCACTTTCCAATATATGGCCAAAAAAATTTTATATACTTTATACCAATTTTATCTAATCCTGAGCCCTTATACTTTTCTCATATAATTTATTGTAAGGTGGAAGGTTGCAAGGACAAATGGTGCAGTTTCTACAGAACCAATTGAGGCATATCAATATGTAATGCAACGACATGCATCTGAACATTTTGCTTTAAGTTACCGACTTCTCTTTAACGAAATGGCTACTTTACAGTTCGTCAACGCTGTACAGTCACGTGAGAATTATGGCAAAATTTCATATCGTATTGCCTTCATGGAATCAGACAATCTCGAATCCTTGAACCTCGTCGTGGTCGCTATTCACTATTCAATAATCCTATTATCAAAGCTCGCCGAAAGCCTTGACAAGATAGGAGAGGCCCGAAACGGTCAATATAACAGTTTCCTGCAATTACCAACTATTCTCTCTAGCCAACCCATTGACGTTGACTTCCATGCCGACATTCCTAATTTATTTTTTTTAACCAAATAACTAATTGAGTTCCTTATCTGAAAATATTTATTTTATCTATGCCTAAGTAAATGTACGGTACTGACTAGTTGAGTGGTTGTAATCATCATGTTCACTTCAAACAGATTATAGTCTACAGAAACGGATAGAAACCAAGATAGACACGTCGTGTACTCCATGAAATTTAGACAAAATGTTATATCGCCAGCAATGTAGGTGGAACTGATACTTCAGAAAGCCCTTGATTATCTCAATTAAGATAAACGAAACGTTTCGCCCTGTAAGTTATACAATGGATCGATTCGTTGAAAAATAAGAAGTCCGTGGTTAGAAACATGACAACTGCAACTCCGTGTTGACAGCTCATTTTTAGAGCTGTTAAGTTGTGAAAATCGAGAGTGATAAATATTTTGTGTCAAACTTAATAACGACTGTACTGTAATAAAACAATGGCTACTCGAAGTTTAACAGAACCTTTCATTCTTATGCGCAACAATGCATCGCAGACTCGACACATATACTCCGAACAGGTAAGAAAATTTGCCTCAATCTATTTGATGATATGAGCCTACAGCAATTTCCTCAGACTTGATTTGAATTAACCGTACCCCAATTGGACAGCAAATCATCATGCGATAATTACTATTTTAACACAGAATTTGTCGGACAGAATGGCTCTTGTAGCTCCGGAATCAATGACTGGAGGTGACGTCGAGTTAGGGGGTTTGAATTTGGCTGGAGATGCACCACCTGCATGGTCTGATGCTCTGGAAGAAACCCAATACATCCTTAGTAGGCTACGGGCAAAGCTCGCTGAATTAAAAGAACTCCATGCAAAGCACTTGACCAGGCCAACGTTGGATGACACATCTCAGGTATGACTGGAGCTAAAATATGGTTCATACAAAACTTGAAACAAGTCGTGAAATTTTCTTGAAAGGCAGGAATTAAGATGCTGTAACAACACAGTCATGAATAGCATACCATTAATTAAACATAATATTCGTATTACATTCTAATGCACGGGGCTCTAGTCAATTCATATTCAAATGTAAATGAAATATCTGAGTATCATCATATTATTGTCTAAAATGGGTTTCGGCGAATAATTATGTGATTGATTACGTATTCTTTTCAAATAAATAAATTGAAACTCAGGGGTTTTCAACTGTGTATATTTGTAATAAATAAGTATATTGAAAACAGTTAAATAAATTTTGTATGGCATGTGTAGGAAGAAAGGCAGATGGAGCAATTGACTAGAGAGATGGGAAGAGCATTTACTAGTGGCCATCGGCAGGTGCAACTTATCAAGACTGCTGCCAGACAAGAAAGTAGAGCCAGCGAACGTCGACTTGCTGCCAGTGCTGCAGTAGCTCTTTCCACTGCTCTCCAGGAGTTGGGGTTATCTTACCGAGCTGCGCAGAGCCACTACTTGCAGCGTACTATCACTATTAATATAATTTTTATCATCCGTTTAGCCAGACTCCCAAAGTTGCAGATGTACAGAACGATGTTAATAAATTCAAGTCAAAGTCGTGATCTTCAAAGTCAAGTAAAAATTGTTATGTCCAAGTTTCATAAAAGTCAGAGCCCTGTTTGTTACTAAGATGTTTGGGGTGAAAACATAAAGGAATTGGGTTCAAAAGCTTTCTGTCAGTGATTCATGCTCTATTTTACCAAATTTGCTTTTATTCATTCAATGCAACTGTAGTTCTCTCTCGGGCAAATTAAAATTGACATGTTTACATATTTTCGATTCAATCGTGTCTAAGAAAGAACTCAAATATGTGTCAGTCAGGATCATGGCTTTGTTTAAATATCTTTGAAGGCTGAAACACAGAATCTGATTCAGAATGCGATCATGTAGAAGCTTTATCTAAATGTAATCCTTATTAATGACAGAATTGAATTCGAGGGAAGAAAGGAGTCGACAGTACTTCGAGGAAGATCAAGAGTTTGCGTCTGTTGAACCATCGGATTCATGGGCAACGGATTTAAAGTTTGCCCAAGTTGGTGGAAGTAACTATGAACAACAACACGATCGGCAGTTACAGCAAGAGGTCCTTTTGGAATTTGATGACGAGGAACGAACCAGAGAAGCAATGATAAGAGAACAAGAAGTTGGACATATTGTACAGAGCATATCTGATCTAAATCATATATTTAAGGTAGAGATGAACCATGAAGTTATTTCCTTGCTTCAAAACAACAATACTAGCAGATTGTTGATACAACCACAAAAAAACAAACCAATGAACAATCGTTACTAACAATCTGCTTATGACTTTTGTAGGACCTGGCCCACATGGTTCAGGATCAAGGTAGCGTATTAGACCGAATTGACTACAACGTCGAACAGACACAAGTACAGGTGCAAGAGGGTTATAAGCAATTAAAGAAAGCTGATTCGTACCAAAGAGCGAATCGCAAATTATACTGTATAATGGTGCTGACAATTAGTATAATATTCCTCAGCTTCCTCTTTGTCATATTCAAAACTTAGTGCAATTTTATTAATAATATCACTGAATTAAATAATTATCGTCCCACGGTTATTTAATTAATTAATTAATCACTACAATATCGAATTTATCCATGGACGATTCATGTGTATGTATGTACCTATGTACAAGTATAATAATGATATGTAATGCTGACATCTAATAAATTATTAACTATTTATTTAAATGAATATAACCAGTTACTTGGCGTCATTCTGCGTGAAAATAAAAGTCGCGGAATTTCAAGTATCCACCAATCAGATGTAACATATCCTAACCTAACCTTACATCTACAGAAAATATGCATGACTGCTGCGTGTTAAAGGCTTGAGCCAACTTCGAAGTTTCAGCCAGTGTCAGTTACTGTGTTTTAGAGCAAGAGTATAATGAGTTCTATTTCGTTTGTTCCGAGATGAGCTGCCAGTGCTAATAATTTCGGCAGACTGAGACAGAGCTCACCAAAAATCAAGCAGAGAAAGAGAGATAGACTAAAGACGGTATTGCAAGCTCACTATCAGTTCAGAACTCAACACATTTTTTTTATAATCCCTCCACGTTCGTTGTTCAAGGTGACGTGACGTACGTGAGATATTCGTGCTCCTTAGATTTTCGAAAACGTTTAATAGTGCACATTGCACAAGAAAATTATCCTACGAAAGAATACAGAGTGCCCACTCACTGAAACATGAAAATATTAGGAAACTAATAAAATCTATTACTCAAGATGTATTGCACGTTAAAAAAATGGTAAGCTAATAGAATTTAAAAAAATACTGCAATTTGAAATTAATTTCGAATCACTTTCTGTTTAAACATTGATTTTTCTTGATATGCAGCATCTGCAGCCATGAGGCTGTAAGGGCCCTAAGCACAGGTGAAGTATCTACGGCGTTGAGACCCTTCTATTTCTCTGTGCATCCCGACTTGTTTGGCCAATTTCCCACACAGAGGGTAAGTCCTTATTTGCCTCAACTAATTTTTTCACTGATCAATCACTTTTACACTAGAGCATCTGATGAATGTACAAATTTTTTGGACTCACTTATCATAGGATTAAAAAAGGCTTGACAAATTTGCTTCGCATTATGTGATGAAATAAGTCTTCCTATGTGTGTTTTTAGCATGGATAGGTATAGCGCTAAGATCTGGCAGATTCCATGTTATTCTTATCATACAACAGTAGATACTTGTGTATGAAAGTTTCAACGATCCTTTGTTTATTCATCGATCTCAACTTCTGTACAAAAATGGCAACAGTGGAACAAAGATTAATTATGTATTTCATTTAACCTTCAGACTGTCAATGAAAACTCTTTGAAGCAGTTGAGTTCTTTGATTGAAACTCTGCAGCAACGGAGGCCGATTAGACCGACTACGCTGCCTTTCTATCTACGCTCAAAAGACGAAAAGGAAGTCAAGGCTGGAAAATTTACCTTGGTGAAAATACAGTTGGCAGATCGTGATGTCAGGGAAACGATTCTTTGCATACTTAAGGCATGCAATCTTTCTACAAGTTTCGTTGATAAAATAGAAGAGAAAAAACCACCAATTTCAAAGCTGAAGTCACAAATTTGGCAGAGGTATCGGGGAGATGATAGCAGAATTGACTTTTCTGAACTCGAGGATGATCCTATCTATGCTTCCATTGTTATGAGGAGGAAAATCAATTTGGAACCTGACACATTCAAGTAAGTGTATGTATCAGCCCTAAACGCGATCAACCTTTAATAAAATTCAGCTCTTTGTTTGGTTGGGTTTCACAACTGTCATTGTCAATGTTCAAGACAAGTAAATAAAAAATTTAAAAATTTTGTCATATCTTAGAAACTTTGGTAGAAACCCAATAATTAAAGATGTTATATATTTCCATAAGTACTCGTGTAATGTACACAGCAAAAATAAACTGCTTTAAATTTACTTTGATAAACCAATATTTTTGATAATGATCCAGAACAAAAAACATGAAATCAAAATAATGATATAAATAAATAGAAGATACAGTTAAAAAAACAGCTGTGACCATTTTTCATGCACGTTTAAAGAAAAAATAAGCATTACCTTCGACTAACAAAGAAGCATTTCCTTTTTAATGAATTACATTCATCACATTATTATGGATTTCATACATTCTAAACATTGTGCAATAATAGCATCCAGAAAAAAATTTTCAGAGCCTGGAAATATCAGAAAATTAGCCCATAGTTATATTAAAATAAACACATGAGTATATTATATGAGTCACAGAGATGGTTTGGCATTTCAGAGCATATTTAGAAAAGCATAGTAACGAAGCCCTTGTGAAATTAGAGGCATGTCGACCCATCCGCGAGGAGGTGTCCAAACTGGAGAAGGAATTATGTTCAGACTTGGGCTTGAAGAAAATCGTTTGGGATTGTGGCTGGAATATTGCTCACTATCGCGGCTGCCTGTTAGCCTTCCTGGCACTCTCCAAACACCATCCCGAGCCCATGAAAGTTCTCGAGGGTAGAATTCTAGTCTTTGCTAATGACACGGGTATCAATTTGGAGGGAAATGTGATGTTGAACTCTGGTGAAGTGCGGCACAACTGGCTTGACGTAAGACATGTTGATAGATACAAAATGTTCAAGACGAAATTGGGTGGTAATACTTAAAGTAATATTTGGTTTTAACGTCTAATAATGCAGCTAGTGAAGAATGTGAAAAAACAAGATGCTGTTCTGCTGCGGCTCCCTGCATTTGAAAAGGCTGTCTCTCAAGTTCTGCTTGGCATCAAAGTTGGAAGACGGTGTGTAACGTAGAGTAGGTAATGAGTGACGGTAAGGCTCAGGGTGCAATTTATGTGCAGGAAATTCATGCCGAAGGTCATGGTGGATCAGTACGAACAACAGTTGCGGCAGTTAACGACTACTCTGAGTGACTATCGATGCCGTAGAAAATACCCGACAGATTGGCCCGAAGATTTAAGCTCTTACGAAATTGTAGTCGAAACGTAGGTTCTTCAGAGATTCTCATTGCTTTCGAATTTTATTGAGATTGAAGTAATTATTGATAAATTTTTACTTCTTCTTATAGGGAAGCTGGACCTCTGATGCTATCGCCCACAGGACAATTCATTGTCCCATCATCCTGCCCCAGTTTTCTATTAATTAGCTTCATCACAGAAAATTTGAATGCAGCTACACAGAGACTAAATCATTACAACAGGTAATTACGTTTGTTTCTTCAGAAAACTGTCAGGATTTTTACGAATCTGGAAAATGAAAAAAAAACCGGCAAAAGTCAGTGAACTCAATTGCTGACTTTGATTTACTACTAGTAGTGAATCATTTTGGAGTATCAGCTCAGCTGCTATTAAAAAGTCTTTCCGAGAATATTTCCTTGTCGCACAAAAGTAAGGTCGATCATGTAATTCCCTGATCATTTATAACTAGCTGTATTATAAATTAATATTGTCATTACACTTTGTGAACAAATTCGTTTTTTTAAAGGTTTTCAAAAACCTTGATAATTTTATGTATTTTTCAGAGTGAAACACGTAGAACGAGAGCTTCACAGAAAAGTAGCACTTGAGCTAGAGCTGGCAGCACTAGATAAAGATGATAGCATAACGCCTGATCTGATGATACAGTGCTGCGAACGCCTTTTGCAGAACAAAACTGTTCTAATGCCAATGCTTTCTGGGATTAGGCTGTGGGTCACTCACTACTATTCAGTTATGAGCGATGGAGTCTTATGTATACCATGGGACTGGAAAATATGATATAACAATTTTTTCATGATTTTCGATATCACGAAAAAACTTTCAATAACGGTTCAACTATAGAGCATATTATTGTAATTAGTATTTGTTGAAATTTTTTTTTTTTTATTCTTATTTTAAATTTTCAAAAGTTTACCTAATTTGGTATATCTCTTGATGTGTATTGAACAAACTTGGAATGTTTAACTAACATAAATTAGTCAACAAAGATTCGTTTAAATCGAATCGTAATGAGATAATTCTGTGCCATTCTTAGTAAGCAAAAAGATTTTAATTTAACACTTTAGCAAATTATACTTATATCTAATTTAGCAACGAAACTGTGGTACTATAAGTCATAACTGCACAAAGACAGCTTCGTACCCCAGTTTTAGTAGATTACTAACATTTGTATTTGTTCTTGAACTGTGTATACGGCATTAGCTGTCGCGTAACCTTGCAAACGTTTATTAACGCAAAGTGATGAACAAAATTGGAATGTCGACTACATTCTGATCAAATTTGAATCCTAAAGGGTGCAATTATGGTACATGTAAATACATTTTTATAAATAATGACAATATTTTTCTCAGTGTAGCTATGTAATCTTGCGAGCAAAGTATATCCATTGGGTAATGTGTTTTTGATTTACCAATTATGCCTAAGAATAAAAACAAAGACTGTAAAAATTATTAAGAAAATATGTATAAAGTTTAACTTGAAAGATCGTCGGCAAATCCAAAATATGACCCAGTATTGATAAATTTTTCACCTACATGATTGAAAACGTTTTATTTAAAGTACAAACTTCAATGTCTTTCTTAACAAGCTCAATTTTTGTACCAGTGCTGTGTAGGAAAAGAGAAAAATACACCACATTATGTATGCCGTGTGCTCATGATTAGCAAATAAGGACCTTGAATACAACATGAGCAATAGTGCCAACAAATATTGAAATAACATAACTTAATTTTTCTGTGAAACTGGATAATAGCTTATATTTTTCTAAGCTTGTTCTAACAGGCTGATGTATAAAATGTTAATTGCATCTAACAATAAGTAGAAATGATGAAATAATTGACAATACCCATACTACATAATTATCTTGTAAATAAATTGATCTCATTATAGGAATTTGCCTATTTTTTGTATTTTGACTCGAACCGTCGACAAAACGTACTCGAGTCGATCCTAAAGGGTATATTCCGAAACTTGACCAAGATTCGGAATATCATTGTGTCTTATTTTAACCGTCATGATAAACAAGGATAAAACAGTTAGTAGACAGTTCGGAATACACCTTACCGACCCTACTAACTAAAGTTTGTGAACGCAGCCCAGGATTTCACTGTCATTTTCCTTCAAGGATAAACGTCAAGTTCGTGGCACTTTATTGCATTGTCCACGCAGTCCGTTGTTGAGGGTTGTGTTTAGCGTTGGGGATTCCAGACAAATAAAATTGTGAACGTTTTAGTGCATGAATGACTAATGACGGCTGCGCCTTGATGCACAAAGTTTACTTTTACAGAGAATAGCAGTAAGCTATTCTCTGTTATATCATTATCAACCAAAATTGACCGCGGTTAACAATCACTACCACAGTTCGGTGTCCCATGTACACAAAAACAATAAAAATGCCAGCCACGAAGGATTCGAATATTGTTAAAATTGCCATACAAATGGCTGATCAGCAGGCGCAATTAATTGAATTTAACCAAAAGCAGCCCTTGACCGGAATAATTCAGGTATATACACACGTAATAATATGAGGATTGAAGGGTCGATTCATCCTACCTCTAGGTTACCTTTCAGTGAATGATCGACTGCCATAGTACTGAATGCGAAAATTCAACATCTTCTATGCTCTATGCTTGTTACAGATTCCTAGAACATTTTGACTTGATCGAAGTATACTCAGTTGCATATATTGAATACAGGGAAAACCTTTGATAATAGCGACAATATTATTTTTTTCAAATTACCTATGTTCTGATGAACTCATGGTTGTATAATTTGTCTTGCAGGAACTGTGCAACGCTTGGGACCTCTCAGATCCCGACACGTATGCTCTGCAGTTTTCAGATAACAACAACCATAACTACATAACGGAGAAAAATCGGAATGAAATAAAAAATGGGAGCATCTTAAGACTAGAACATTCACCTTCAAAAACAGCCAGTGACATATTAGCCAAACTGAACAATGGCAATAACGATGAAAAAGTTTCAGCACTCCAGAAATTAAGCACTCTCAGCAACGACGTTACATTTGCTTTGGAATTTATCAATAAACAAGGCTTGGCTCTCATTATTTCGCAGGTAATTTTTAACAATGTGGCTATTTGCACCACAGCGTTAGTGTATTCAGGGCATGCTGGACACCCTTGATAGGCTAAATATTTACTCGTCCCAAATTTTTCAAAAACAATTGGAGTGTCTGAACAATTATTCAATTTACTACTAAGAGAGTGGGTATCTGAAATTTGGTGTGCCACATCAAAATTTTTTTTGTCCTACTTTATCTACAAGAGAATGTCTGTGATAATCATAATGAGGACCCTTGCGTTATTATGTAGCTTTGACTTCGAACGAATCAAAGAACGATAAGGATTCCTTCCATTATCAAACCTTGTCTCACCTCATAATTTAATATAGAAGGTATATAGGATTTAACAGAACTGTTTAATCATAAAACAATCTCATTAAAATACATCAACTATTCAGATCTTGTATTTAATGACTAGGAATTGCTGCTTCTATATTATTTTAGTAAACAGCTCAGAGTGCTCTTACAAATCTGTAATTCTGTTTCTTGAATGATTTCTTACTCCGATTTTAATTTTCTTCCGTATGTCTTTTTCTAATGGCAGGTTGAGGCTGGTAAATCTAAAAGTAACACATTGGCCTTTCTCTTGCAATCGTTTGTGGAATTAATGGATCATGGGATTGTATCGTGGGATATATTGGAATCTCCGTTCATAAATAAAGTGGCTAGCTATGTGAATAATCAAGCAGCTCCGCCGGACTCTAAGGTCGTTGGAGCATCCTTGCAAATTCTGGAAAACATCGTCGTGAATTCTTCAGGAAAATATAGTCAAGTTGAAAAGGAAGTTACTTTTCCAAATTTAGTCATGCACTTGCAAAGTCAGAGCTCTCAAATCCAACAAAATGCTATGTCCCTCATCAATGCTTTATTTCTCAAGGCAGACTTGCCTAAACGACGAGCTGTCGCTGCTACTCTGCAATCTAAACAATTACGGCTCGTCTTCGTTACGAATGTTATACAGTCAACAGGACAGGTAAGAATTGGCACTCAAAGTGATCGTTTTCTCATAGAAGTTTTCTTAAACTCTTCAATTTACTTCCAGGTTGGCAGCGAGATGGCACATCAACTCTATGTACTGCAGACACTGTTGCTGGGACTGTTAGAACAGAGAATGATGACTAAAATGGATCCCCAGGATCAGGATGCACTTGATAAGATCAAAGAACTTCGTCGCATTGCATTTGATACTGAAGGGTCCGTAAGCGGGGATGTAACAGCTCGAAAACAAGGTGTTTTTGCTAAGGATTACAAGAAACTAGGCTTCAAATACGATATAAACCCAGCCATGGATTTTACCGAAACTCCACCAGGAATGTTAGCCCTGGATTGTATGGTTTATTTTGCCAGAAATCATATGGAGAGTTACACAAAGGTGGTTCTTGAGAATTCGTGTCGTGCCGATGAACATGAGTGTCCATTCGGACGAACTAGCGTCGAATTAGTAAAACTTTTGTGCGAGGTAATATTTTTAAGTGATTGACAAGTATCTGAGAACAACTTCTATCAAAGTATTGAAGTATGCAATGGCATTCCCATATTTTTGAACCTACTTTCAGGTATTAAGAATAGGTGAAGCTCCCAGCGAACAAGGACAGTGTTATCACCCAATGTTTTTCAAACACGATCATCCTTTCGAAGAGTTTTACTGTGTATGCATTGTTTTATTGAATAAAACATGGAAAGAGATGCGGGCAACGACAGAGGACTTTGTCAAAGTCTTTTCTGTTGTTAAAGAGCAAATAACTCGAGCACTTCAAAGCAAGCCGACAGGACTTGATAAGTTTAAATTGAAACTGCATCAACTTACTTACTCTGTAATCACAAGCCTCTGGCAGCAAGAGAGGACCAGCCGCGAGGAGTGTGAGAGTCATGCCAAACCTATCATTGAACTTCGGGAACAAATTACCCCCGAAATTATGGATCTTATACGCCAGCAGAGGCTTGGGTTCTTAGTCGAAGGTACTCGCTTCACCAAATATGGTCCCAGAGGTCAGGTAAGTTGACCTTCTTTCACAGTAGTTTGTTGAATTTCTCATCAATAATGCAGACGTCTCAAATTGAAACATGGGAAATTTGATTTGTGACTTTAGAGAATGAAAGATAAATTTCGGTACGTTCGACTTTCACCAAATCACAAAGTGTTTCATTACGGTGAATGCGATGAAAAGTCTGTGCCAACAATCGACGAGCTTCCAGCAAAACTTGCAGTTGTCGAGATTCGAGCGCTTTTAACCGGTAGAGACTGTCCGCACATGAAAGATTTACAACGGCGAAAGACTACCCATCAGCTTGCATTTTCTTTGGCCCTTGATTCTGTCGAGGTGAGCAGTCTCGACTTTGTAGCACCAGATGAGCAAGTGTTCGATTACTGGACCGATGGGATCAATGCTTTGCTGGGTAAGCATTCTGAAAAACTTAGTTTAGAATGTAATTTTTAGAAATTAGAAATTGTTTCTTCACTTTTTTTTTTAATCGAACTGTACCGTCCCGTGTTTATATTCTACTTTAGGCAACAAGATGACGAGCAAGGAAACGGAAAAAGACCTGGAAACCCTCTTGTCTATGGATATTAAATTGAGACTATTAGATGCAGAGGGTATAGACATTCCGACCGAACCTCCACCGATTCCAGACAATCCACCGCACTACGACTTTTGTTACGAACTCACATAGACTTGAGAATTGTATTGCAAGTTTTAATTTTTATTAGTCTCATGATCAGGTGTCTCAAGATTTTACATACGAAATGTTAGTGCAATTTTTTATTTGATGTGCAAATGGTTTAAGTGCCGCAATTAACTCATTAACTGTAGGTTAATTTTTATGAATCAGCAATCTCATGCGAATAAGTATTATTATTATTATTCCTGCAAAATCTTTGAAAATAGTGGTACTAAACAGACCAAATTTGAAAATTCACGATTGCGAAATGGCGTAATTCTATAGTATGCCAAAGATATAGAATAATGATTTATATATATATATATACACATATTTTAAAAAATTTTATTACTTCATTTTTTTTTCTACAAGTTACTGTCAGATGTGGTTTATATACATACATCTATTGAATCTCTATTTCAGAATATTTATTTATGTAATCAAAGGCAACAGTTTTATAGTGCACGAATCTACACCGCTTTTAACGTAATTTATTTCATTTATATTTTTTACACTATTTAATAAATTGTCATAAACTTGATTATCGTAATTGCGATATTGAGGGTGGCATTTTTTTATTCCACACTTTTAACAGTATTGTGTAATGACGCAATGATCTTTATTGAATAAAAATAAATAATTTGTGTAACAATATTGTGCAGCTTGGATCAAGACATCTCTTTACAGAAATTCATCTAAACACTACTTATGAGAATAAGATGTACTTTTTAAGTAAAAAACACCATTTTGCTAAGCTCTAATTTGCACAGTGATGATAGAGAATTTTATTAGAACATTTTAGTCGCAGCAATTTGAAAATCGGTTACGAAGAAGAAAAATAGGATTACTATCAGGATTTTGTATTTTTTACTGTTAAACATTGCTGATTATACAATATATTTTGTTGATGTGACCGTGTTTCCTCGAATCACTGATAGTCAGTTAGGGGTAACCGGAACCAGTTGAGTTTTGCGGTATTTATTTTCTGGCAAAGCATTCTGCAATTGAAGATTTAGAAAATCACGTGCCGATGTCCTCATTCAAGATATGATAGTGCTGAGGGTCATCGGCATAGTGGTCAGGAGGACAGAGGAAAAATTCCATGAGGTTGAGCACTGGCCCTCTGCTGAACGGGTTCAAGTAACGCCCACGTTTGTCCCTCAGGTATGAGTACCTCTTGTAATTGAACATTTCATTTGTTGTGAGGTTCATGCAGGCGTGAAGAACCTGCAGGTTGTGAAATACAGAAGGATTTGTATAGAGCTATCGAGAAGACAGTAGTTTTGAATGATAATGTGTCTTACGGAAGTGCAAGTCAATATCCACCCGAGTCCGCAGAAAACAAAGGCCTCAAGAAGACCCAGTACATAAAGCAATTGAATTCCTTCAATCGCGATGCAGTAACATGCGAAGTATAACGTGAATGAACAATTTATTGCGATGCTCAGGACAAAGAGGAAGAACCACATTCTGAAACAGTGGAAGGAATGAGCTCGGAGGAAAAAAACAAGATGGGATGAATTAAGGACTTGTCTGGCTTCTGTAACTTTGTCACGGATGATACAGGAGGTTTTCCACTCAAAATTGGCCTGTATTCGTTTTGTATATACAAACCTGTTCCTAAGGCCAACACAGTTGTAGATAAACGGACAATGGTGATCAAAGTACGTTACGCATCGATTGCAGAGACGGCAGTGTTTCGCTCTGAGTGGTCTGAAACACCTGCAGCTGTGGCAAAGTCGCGACAGTATTACGTTCCGTTTCTTCCACTTGTCAAAGTAAGGAATCTGCGGAGAAAAAGACATTAGCATTAGTTCTCTTTTTGCAAGAGGAAAAACTTTAAAGTACACGCAAGGACCACAGCACCTGTTTTATGGCCCTATAGTAGGTCTCGCTGTTTCGAGGCACGTATCCAGGGTTCCGCCGGTTAGCTACAATCCATGAAATCCACATCACAATGTTCCAATAAATAAAACAATAGTGGCTACCTCGGAGAACATCCCATGTCAATGGAATGCACTTCAGCATATACATTGGATAGCCCCAGAGCAAGACGGAGCCCATGAAAAGAAGAAGAGGCCCTTTGCTGTTACCTGCGCCTCCAAATAGCAACGCCCTAATAACCGGATTAATAATTTAGAAAGTGTGAATAATAACGAAAAATTTATTGTTTTAGAGTGCGATGATTTTGCATACACTAATCTTAAAAACCATATTTTCAAAGTTTAAAAGCACTCGATTCCTCGGAGTTATGCTTTTTGGGTGATTTTTTTTCTCCAAAAACTCGTACGATAATTTAAAACGAAATTTCCGAGAAATTCTATTAATCGCCTAGTTTACTTTTTTTTTCTACTGGCAATGCGATCAACGTAATATTTGGATGACATTCCATCAGTAGAAGGTGAAAGATATTACCTCAAGACTAACGTCAAACCGATTATTGCCAAGAGACTCAAGACAGCGTCAAAGCTGATACCATAATAAGCAAAAGCCGAATATTTTGCAATATTTTACCACTCTTCTCGAGTCTTTCCAAAAAATGTAGGAAAAAATGGGATTATTTCTGTGGATAAGGAAATAACCAATCGGTATAAATTAAGGAATTGAGGCCAAGGCATAACCCGGGGAGGAAATCATGAAAGACTGGGACCGACCAAAGTTCGTTCATCGGTGGAATCCACCGAGATCTCCGTTTCTGTTCAGCCTGAAGAATAGCTACAATGTCAGCATGTCGATGAGCTCGAGCAAGCTGAAGCGGCGTTTTGCCGTTCTTGTCGCGCGGCTCAAGCTCGATTTTGCTCTTCTCGCAAAGTATCCTCGCGCAGTTTACGTTGCCGGATAGACAGGCGAGGTGCAGGGGCGTCGAGCCGAAGTAGTCTGGCTTCTGCAGATCGACGCCGCTGTACATCAAGAGCCTGATTAGCTCCGGGTGGCCTTTGTACGCGGCCCAGTGCAACGCTGTGTCCCCGTTTATGTCGGTCAGGTGGCACTGAGCTCCGGATCCTAAAAGGAAAGCCGCAGTTGCCGCTTTTCCAAACATACATGCCGTCATCAAAGGCGTCAACCCCTTGAAATCGGCCGCGTTCACAGCCACCCCGGCCTGTAAAAAAATTGGTCTCTTTCTGTTTTTCTCCCTCAAAGTCCATCATGCGGCATATGAAAAACTTGTTCACTGCGGCAGTGGGACGTTTTTACAACCTTCAGCAAGGTTTGTACAATCGCACTGTGCCCTTTGCGGCAGGCCCAGTGGATGGGCCTGGGCCCCTGCGTTCCCAAGCAAGAGAGGTCGACGGGTCCGTTCCGCTCCACCAGATAACGCATCACCTATAAGGAAGAATGTCCAAAGGTGCTTTTCACAAGAGTAGCACCGAATTTTATGATAAAGATATAGTGACTGACGTGCTTATAAGCAATCATGTTCATGCATAACGCGTTATGTCTATAGAAGTGTGAATAAAAGAAGGATATCAATCCTTTAAAGTAGAAAGTTTTTCAGAGAAAACTTAAAAACTTCGGCAACCGTTTTTTTTAAACACTGAAAACTTACGCACGGAGTTAGGTTTAAAGAAAATAATCTCATCTAACAAACCTCAAGGTTTCCGTCCAAGGCCGCCCAATGGGCAGGTGTGTATCCCCATTCGTCCCTAGCGCTGAGGATGCTGGAGGTTCCATTGATTTCTATGAGTGTCTCAATAGCCTCGACTTCCCTATATAATCGACATCCCATTTCGTTATCGAAAAATGACTTTATCACAGAAAAAGCCGTACTAAACATACAGATAGTACGTCAAAGCGCAAGGAATGGAGGCGATTCAGCTGCAGGACACTTACCCTGCGCGTACCAGGTCGAATATCTCCTTCGACTTTTCGCTGGTCCCCCCAGAAGTCTGACTGAGGGGGGCGTCATCCGCGTAGACGTCGTCGTTGGGGCTGTTTCTTCTTCGGGTCCCCTTGCCGCCGGCATGAGCCGCCTCCACGGACAACGGACTGTTCGGCATGTGTCCCACCATGTCGGGGTCCGGGCTCAACTCCCATACCGACCTGGCAGCGCCCGGGCCCGTCACAGGGCTCACCGGGTACACCTGGAGGAGGAAATCCAATTCTTACGAATTTGTTGCATGCGATGGTCATCGAACATAAGTGCAGTAATTTGCCAACAAATTTGTTGTTCAATTGGTACACTGCGCCATGTATACAGGGTTTTTATCCAAGTGTAAATTCTGAAGATTCTTGTAGATAATTTAAAAAATAGTGTAACGGTAATTGTAGTATTTTCTATATGTAATGGAAAAAATAATTGGCATATCAAGGAACTTTAATATGGGAATTACTCTTCTTTGGTCCCATTATATCCGCTGCAGCTATAGGAGTTGTATTTAGGTACTTGCCTTGCAAAGCGTTGCGAGATCCGTGTTGAAGCGCTCAAATTCAGAAGGGGATCTTGAGTTGGTGACGACGGCTGCAGGTACGTCTGGGACGGTTAGTCATAATGAAAATCCAGGACCAGACATTTTTCACGCTTTCTTCGTTCGAAGAACTCGTTAAACCGTTTATCCAAACACCCTGCGAATTTCGTCAGAAATGTGACGGGAACCAAGAGTTGACCTACACTCGCGTTCAGATCAATAGCAACCGCGGGCCACTTATACCTATTTGTAACATTATAGGTACAGGAAGTGCTCGTCAAAGTCGAAGCACGCCTGCGTCGGGGAATTCGAATTTTTCTTTATCAACTTTCAGGAAACTACCCCCTCATTTATGTTCACGATTTTTCACAATAGCTATTGTATAATATGAACAGCCGTTTCGAGATATTTCCAACGAACTGATGCTTACCTTATACAAATATATTTGAACAATTTACAAATTGGATTAGATACAATGAAGTTACGATGTGTCATGTAAAATAAATAAATTCGAGCTGATTACAGTGATTATCATTGAATGCAAATTTTCAACATTTTTCGTACCAATTATATTGTACACGAATGAGAGAGAATTCTTTCGGATCAGATTATGTATTTCTAATTCTTCTGATTCCTTTGTAAAAGAAATGCATTTCTGTTTACTGAGATGTTAATATCACGAGAGTGATCCAAAGAAATGAACTAGAAATTGAAATCGAATGTTAATCTCGTTTCAAATGAAGCGGTATTACTGCGAGAATTGTTTGATCAATGCTTGAATGTAGCCGTAATGCTAAAACGCGAGCGAAAGTAAAGAAGGCGGAATTATGTGATTTTATCGCAGATGTTTGTAAATAAATTGGAATTTCTATCGATTAAAAAAATGGTTAAATTAACGACTGCTTACGTGGAAAAAAAGTGTTCTCAGACGCAGGCGTCGAAATCTCTTACGAAAGAACTAAAAAAGGACCATCTAAGGAAAATCACTCATCTCTACATGAATGACAAATTCATCAATGCGATTGTAAGTTTGTTCAACTAATTCATAATCAATGACTGAATTACGGTAACTGAATTGAGTAAAAATGACTTCAAAAAACCTAATAGCGTAAATGATAATAAGATTTTACGCTTTATGCTTTCCTTTCATTTAACATGAAATATTTTGATTAAGGGTAACTTTGCAATGTGTGGGAACCTGCGTGTAGTTTATCTCCACAATAATTCGATAAGTAAAATAGAAAATTTACATTTCGGAACGAACATCACGCATTTATATCTCCAACACAATAATATATCAAAAATTGAGAACTTGGACTGTCTGCAAAATCTTACATCATTATTTCTGGGATACAATAACATTGCCGTAGTTGAAGGTTTGGGAAATCTAGAGAACTTGACAGAACTGCACGTGGAAAGACAGAAAATTTCCGCGGGAGAATCGCTGCATTTCGATCCCAGAAGCTGTCACAGTTTAACCGTAAATATATACTACATTACACTAAAACCTTTTCCGATTGAAAAATTGTTTATCTCTTTTCAACTCTTATACACATTAACTAAACTGATTGATCCACGTTCACGATTCCTAATTATATTATAAAATTCCCATATTTCCTTAGATGTCATTGAAAGTTCTGAATATAGCAGGAAATAAAATGAAAACTTTGAAGGCCATTAATAATTTCGAAAGGCTTGAATCGTGCGATGCAAGATGTAATTCTATCGAAGACATTAAGGATTTGACGGAAACCGTACAAAGTTTGAGAAAGTTGAAACAATTATTTCTTCAAGAGAATCCAGTAACGAAGTGGTACAGATACAGAGAAAATATCATCGCCAATTCGGACTCGTTAGGTGTGTCAACAGTTCCAACATCACAAAATGATTAAAAGATAATTATTCTTTGAATTAAGGCTTACCGTATTGAAAATCCAATGCTATACTTAGATTTTTATGTCACAGAATGTTTAGACGACAAGGACATAAGTTCAGTGTGTCGAAAATTTATGAAAAATTTCAAAATCGAACAACATCTTCAGCAAACAACTAAACAATCAAAAATGACTCTTAGCGATGACATAACGAGTAAGTATGCGAGTATAATATATGGATAGTTACCTGATCAGAACTCTCGGGTAACTCCGATTCGGTATATGAATTTAATAATTTTAATTGCGGCATAATCAAATATTTGTGACACTAATTCTGTGTGCTCAGGTTCGTTGAATTTGCCTCCGGCATTCAAGAGATCCGTCACTCGAGCTATATTACAGAATTCAGGACCGAAATTATCAGTATCTGTGACATCTGCGTCGGGCCAGCTGCAGCCACAGATTTTCCCGTCTTGGAGATCAGGCAAGTACTTTACATTTAATTAATCAGTAAGTCGTAACAGTATATTTTATAGAGATGATTATATGAATGATTTGATTGCAATTACAATGTGGTACTTTGAACATATCTTCACAGTGCCTTCAATCAGAGGCTTGAGGGATAGTCATTTTACTCCTAGACCGTTTTGGAGAAGTTCATCGAGAGGTCGGCCAAGTCTAACGTTTGCAGCTGCAAGCGGGAACACCATAGCATTACCACCGATCTAATTGCAAGAAAAATATTTCAAAGCAAAGTTGATTATAATAATAGGTAGATGTGAACGTACAAATTGGCTCGAATTCGTGGTGCATCTGCTTTTTTGCATAAAGCGCGCGTGCAACGTACATACACCTTTTAGTATTAAAATTGTACATTCGGAATTAAAATGTAACTAATCAATGCAGATATAGTTAAAAGTAACATACATAACACATTGAAATGGAATTCAAGTCATACATTAACACTGAACAATAAAATGTTGACAAACAAAACTAAATAGCGAAATGAGGCTGAAATAATAATACATAGGTATAACCATACCAAAGATTCGTACGAAATTCAGAAATGTTAGACACAAAAATTAGGCACTACTTGTGAAATCTTGGAAATAATGCAAAATATTCATAAAATGAGTTTTGCTAAGTATAGTGTTGACTAAGAATTAACAGCAAGATATACACATAAACGTCTGTAATTTATTGGGTTTTTTTCTTAATTTAATTAAGTAAAGTGACAAACTGAAGTTACTGATTTGTAGACTACAATAGTGCAACTAAATCATGTTAGGTAATAAGTACCTAGCTATATATCTCACCTAGCTATATAAATAAATGGTTATACTATGATAGGTGAAAGTCACAAATGTAAAATGGAATATACTGACATGTGAGATATTTTTTCCATGTATTAATTCGATATTAAAAATATCGGGAAAACGGGTTGTAGTCGCGTGGATAATTATGAAATAAAAAGTACCTATATTCAGATAAAACATGTCGTACTCATTGACCAGCAAAAGTTGATTAGATATAGATGTATCGTGTGTTCTGTCCGTATGTATGCTGGGTAAGAATGACATATGAAATAAATCAAAACAATACAGAAATGAAAAAAATTAACAGACATTTTGTTTAATACGACAATAATTAATAATTCGCATATCAAAAAAGCACAAATCCTATGCACCATGCATTAAATATTTGATCATAAAAAAATAATATGTATAAATATGGTGTGTATGTATACGTAGTTTAAAAAATAATTAATTACATCAAACGTACGGATACTACAAATTTGTATCATGTAAATGTAAATTTATAAGGAAATTTAAATATAACGCACATTCATTTGTAATAAGCAATACTCTTATTGAAAACTTGACACAAATTTAAATTCATATCGCAGTTACGGAAATGCTGCAGTTTGTAATGATAATATAATGAAAACACATTTTGACACATATTGACATATGGTATAGCTGTCTTAATCGGGATGATTTATAACTCGTTTCGGTTCGTGTGCTTTGCATTCCGTTTCGTCGTAAATAGCCGACTGAGATGTTACGTGCAACGTATAATCTTAGAATAGTTTATAAATAGGTATGTACCCGGAAAATGATTATATTAACTGCACAATTACAAAGATGAACAGAAACAAAGAATGAACTTATAATTGTATAAAGTCAGGTAAATAATGTAATTAAATAAAAAATTGTAAATCGTTATTCTCATACGAGTATACAAACTACAGATAAGATAAGTTTAGACATATATACGCTGACCAAAGCATAATCAATGCTATTGGTATATTATTTATGTATATTTATAATTTATTATTCTATTATAATAATAATAATTAATGTTGTACTTAGATCAACAAAATTTACACGTTTCAAGAGAAATGTTAATAAAAAGCAAAAAAAGCAAGAGAATCTCATCACCCGTTCATCTTATCCAATATCATGGATTTTTATAGTTCCTCAGTTGTACTTATATTTATTTATTATCGTAATTCTTATGTTTCAATTTATCAAAACATACCTCGTCGTGTTTTTTATACTACAAGAAAAAAAAACGTGATGATTTTGAAGATTTAAGCTATACTAATTAATAATACATAGGTATTTTATATATTAATATATATATTTATATATATATTATATATATTTAATTTTTTTTTTTTTTTTAATGATTTTCTTTTTTCTTCTTTTTAAACAAGAAACCTCTCACTTTGTAGTATTTTCTATTCGTTTTGCTATTCAGTATCGGTTTATAAGTCACATTAACTATAGATTAAGAAAGTCTTGTAGTAGAACGTGTAAGAATAATAATAATTATTATTACTTACAGGCGGTGCGAAATAATACAGGTATGTATACGAACCATTCATGGATGACGTGAAATAAATGAATGACCATATTCATGATATCAAAATGAATAACATAGTTGCTTCATCTCAATAAGCTTAGGTACATTGTACATTTAGCAAATTGATGAGCGGGAGTATCTCGCAGTATTCTTTACACAAATTACGATACCTTATACTCAATTGAAACCTGATACACAATCAGTAATCCTTTTTTTTTATCTTTCCACTGAATGATAATTTACATTCGTTCGGTTGATTCGATGTTTGAAAAGAAAAATAAAACGTCGATATGGTAAAGGTAATGATGAAAATGATTACAATAACAGCAAGTTTCGAAAAAAGTGTAAATGTTACATTATATATTACCTAAGTAGAAATGGTAAAAATTCATATGGATAACAAAATTTTGCTGTAAAACACTGTCTTATGTCACAGGGCATCGGTTGTCGTGAAAACTATGAAGTGGATGTTGCCGTAAGATTCGGTGAAATGCAACTTATGCCTACGGTAATACATTAATTAATGCACTGTTAACTACAGATAAGAGGCTTCTCTGCCGCTATATACGATTTATGCTTAGTCATGCCTTTTTAATATTTCAATTTGAAATATTTCACGAGTGTATCAAGTTCTACAAACGAATACAATAAATTCCAGAATTTTCAGTGAGCTTGGAACTAAAATATCTCAATGCAATGAGTGCAGGTGAAGTATTATCAGATTAACGAATATCTGGAATCACGTTGAATGTTTTATAGTGCTTGGAAGACATAATAAAACCATGTCATTCGGATGCTTGATTCGGATATCTATTACTTTCGCCAATGTGTCCATTATACTTTTATTGTTTTCGTTTGTTTAGCCTAATATTTTGATTACCTTACAACAAACTGTAGAGTACCCTTTGCCGACAACAAGTCTTAGCATTTATTTATATCGATAAGTAGATATTAGACTCGTATGTATACTTTATCATCTCGAGTATGGTCAAATTCATGTATATCGGAGTTTTTATTTCTGTTCAAATTTTTTCAAGTTCTTATATTTTTTTATTTTTGAATTATATTACTTTAAAAACTTTCTAGTGAACATCGTTCCAATGTATAACTAATTCAATATTGCAACCAAGCATAAGACAATTACTTGATAAACATACTTGTTTCTGTCATCACATATTTTATGCTGACATCATAATGCACATTTGTACCAGGAATATTTCGCGCAAGTTACCATTTGCATTGAGGAAGGGAGCCATCCTGAAGTTGTGGCTCAGAACACGAAGTCACCTCAGTTAAATCGAGTGGCCACTTCTACTAAATAATTCGTGTATGAGGTAACGTTATCGAATTCAAAGTGAGCAGAACTAATTATTAGTACTCGTCAAATGGAAATGTAATGAGATCTTTCTTTTCCATGATACTCTACACTATTTCTATACTCTAAAACAAGGTACATACTTTATAAAATTATCGGCATCATTGACAAATGATCTCTTTCAAAGCCTCAAACATTAATTTTTCTTCTTCCTCAAAGGCGTCATGGTGTAAAGTTGCATATAATTTATATACATGAATCAGTAGCTACTTGGTCGCTAACGATCAACTATTCATGGAAATTACATTTCAATTTGATTCATTAATATGCTCCGAAATTTTCAAATTTATATCAATATTTTACAAACAATTAGTAACATTATTTCATCAACATTTCTACCTAAAATACGATCAAATTTGAACAATATGGTCAGGGCACTCTACAGTTGTACCTAGTGCTTACTCAACGCGGTTACTGCGCAGTCTGCTGTTGAATTTCAATCTTCTCAACTGTCATGTCAGGATTCATATCTGTGGCTTCCTGAATAGCTTCCGCCAGAGCCTTGTCATGATCGATGGGATCCCCGTCTGATTGTATTGTAATTTTCTGTTCCACTCGAGTCTCAACAACACCGTCTTTTTCCGTCTTATACTGAAAGAAGGAATTACAGATTAATACAATTTCTTCTTTTAATCTATATGTAACCAATTACACTAACCGTGATTGTTTCCACGGTACGAGTCTTGCTGGATATTGTTTGGGAGCTGACAATTTCACCGGTTGCGCTATAATTGCCATCTTCGCTCTCCAGAGCTACTTTTCGTGACTCAGTTGCAACCAGTGGTACCGTTGTTGTCGTTGTTACATTGTTATCGGGTTCCCCTGTGTAAACGTGCGTCTCCGTTGCTACTATGCCAGCTTGATCTCCCTGTAAGTTTTCAAAACAAATTTAAAACAGCTTTTCATTTGCGAGCCGATTATAATTCGGCTACAAAATGCGATCATTTTCACAAACTGATTTTCAAACAACATAGAGTTGATGTTGATATGTATGAACCTTGACTTCGTACAGCTGTCGATGTCTTTATTTGATAAATAATATATTTCTTCTTTCAGCATTTGGTTTTTGTTATTAAATAGTACAAAAAAATAAAGATGTTAAAAAATTCATGCCCGTACAGATGCAGTGAAATCAATGCAAGAACAACGATGCCAGTATTAAACTTACCTGCTTTCGTGATTTTGAATTCGTAGCTTGTGCACATAGCTTGATATATTTACGAGATGAAATTATTAACAGGGTATTTATAAAAGCTTAGAAAGATTTGAGAATAAACAGACACATAATTGGAATTCTTAAATCTGAGTCGGAAATGAAAAATTCTTTATACCGTTTGTGGAATATTGGAGATTGAAAATTACAAAACATGCTACATAAATTATTAAAGAATAAAGTGGGTAAGGTATCATTTATATAAAATTCTTGAGGATTCGTATTTCATTAATCTGACCATGGTATCATTTACCTGATAATACTGATTGTAGATCGCTTGTTGGTCATCTTCAAAATCGATTGGCGTACCCGAATCACCGCTGCTCGAACTGGAGGTACTATGACGACGTGAGCTCAGCTACGCCATGCAATGTTAGCCAAGCCATTGAAATTATTTACGAATGAACAGAAACGAAAAATTATAAGTCCATTGATCTTTGCTCGGTTAATTAATCAAATAAATAGGTAAAATGGCAAACATCTGAATGATCTGTGCAAACTCCATTTTATATATTCAAAATGATTATGGAAAGAGTGACTTCAAGGTTTGCGTAAATTTCACTTCTGGTTAATTAAATGAGTTATGTGAACAAGGCCTGCGCACGCGGAATCTGGATTAGCTTTTTCGACTATTTTGCAGAATTTCAGATGAAACGCGTAATAATTTACTAGAC
Organism: Diprion similis; assembly: GCF_021155765.1. Classification (NCBI taxonomy): domain Eukaryota; kingdom Metazoa; phylum Arthropoda; class Insecta; order Hymenoptera; family Diprionidae; genus Diprion; species Diprion similis. The sequence continues at coordinate 24,759,968 of NC_060110.1, forward strand.
AAAAAATGATTGTCGCCAAGTGCAAAATATGCCCTGTCTTTCAACACAGTGTGAATGGAAGTACATGCCCGATTGAAGATTGCAAATCAAGGCATATTTCAAAACGAAAACCAATTATAAACATTACCTGTTCGCCGGAAAGTACATGACTTGTTGTTCTAACTTCCTGTGTGACAACACGCTGTTCCTGCCATGTTGCACTAGTAGCAGTTGTATGAGCTACCGTTTTTTCCTCCACCTAATTTGAAAGAGAGAAATAATAAGGCTAATAAAAAACCAAAATCATAATTGTGTTAATATGCTGACATTAATTAAACATAAATGTTGACTACGGAATCTAAATTATGACGATACAAAACGGCATCGATAATTAATTGATATCGTATAAAGATGAGAAAAATTTATTCTGTGAAAGATTTTGAGAATCAATAGGATTTTAGTTGTGAATTTAATTCGGGAAAAAAGAAAGATAAAGTCTCACTTACAAGTAGACGTAGAATCTCTGCATTTTTAGTAGGCTCTCACAAGATGTCAGTTTTAATTATATGACCAATCATCAAAACTTTATTTCATTTCAACAAACCTGGCTCGTTTTCTGGTTCTTTTCCAAGTCTTCGTGCATCGTTGCTGTACGGGTCGTAACAGCGGTTGCTGTCATATATGGTGATCTACCATCGTCAGCTGCCTCAGCCTAAGTACAACTACTATGTTACAACGATTTTTAGCTAAAACATTTATGCCTACGCTAAACTAGGTTTGGCTTTGAAATCAATATTAAATTCTACTTGCACCCTACAGATAATAATCATCACTGAATGGGAAAAATTCCGCTGTTTTAAATACGTTAAAAATGAATAAGTAAATCTAAAAAATATCGACACAATGACAACAGACACATAAACACATGCTGACAGGCTAGTATTGCAGTGGAAATAACATTGACACAGCATGGGACGAAAATTTATAATACTATAATATCAACCGTTTGGTACTAATAAACTATCACTGCAGGAATGCAGCTTGAAAACTGTCATGCATCTGTTGTAAATGATAAAAAAAAAGGAATATGTCACCTTGTTCACATGTGTAGATACCGTGACTTGGCCAGTACCTCCTGGCGTAAGATCCTCTACTTTTTCTTCAATGTTCTGTGTCACGCCTTCATGATCTTTGACAGCCGACTGTTTAGTCGTAGTTTTAACAATTGTTGGTGTGGTCGGAATTGAGGTCTTCTTTAAAGCGGGAATATTGATCTTGGCAGCGCCACGCAACTCCTTAATAACGTCACCTTTTCCCTCACCGTACTGATCCAAATCATCATCACTGTCTTCTCCAGAACCACTTTCATACGCTTCGCCTGACGTTGAATAGACCTTGGCGTCTTTACCAAACGAACTCATTCCGCTGAATTTCTTATACCGCGGGTCGTCATAAAAGCCTTGATTTACTGCACTGACTAAATTTGCAATATTTTCTTCTGACTGAGCATTTGGTTCGATCGTAACGAGGACGGTTTTGTACATAAACGTTAGATTATCTTTACTGTCCAGCTTGCCATCGCTAGAGTGAATTAAACCATCCTTGATATAGCTTCCGTCATTGACAAACAGCGTTCCATCGAGGGGTTTGCCATTCTTTCCATAAATTACACCAGCAACAACTTTGCAACCTTCTGGACCGAACGGATTTTGCGTTAGCGGCTTTCCATTCTTTGCATATACTATGCCTTCGCGAACATAGCTACCCTCTGGTCCAGTTTCCCGATCATTCAATGGTTTTCCACTTTCGCTGAAAATTACTCCATCTCTTATGAAAATACTGTCAGGACCATAGTACCGAGCGGTCAAAGGTTTGCCATCTGTGCCGTAAACTTTACCATCCTTGACAATGTTTCCGTCGTTATCGAAGGGACTGTCTTTCAAAACCTTCCCATTTTTGTCACAAACGAGTCCGCGTTTGACAAATGTGATGGTGACGATCCTTGACTCTTTAGTGAGGGGTTTACCGTCTTTTGCAAAGATTTTTCCACTGTGTATTGTGTTGCCATCATTATCGAAGGTCCCGGACGCCAATGGTTTGCCATCTCTTCCATAAATCACACCATTGACTACCTTGAAGCCGTACGGACCATACGATTCAGTTGTAAGTGCTTTACCACTGATATTGTAGATTTTACCATCATCTATATACGTATGCTGATCTTCGTCCGCCCCAACATCCTGATCTAAAGGTTTGCCATCCTTAGAACAGATAACTCCATTTTTGATGTAGCTACCATCACTTCCGAATGAAGACTGACTCAAAGGCTTGCCTGCTTTGTCATAAATTTTACCATCTTTGACATAGCTGCCGTCTGTGCCAAAAGGTCCATGAACAAGCGGTTTACCATTCTTGTCGCAGACCAATCCTCGCTTAACAACAGTGATCGTAATCACAGTGAATTTCTTGAACAGAGGCTTTCCGTCGCTTCCATAAACTTTTCCATCCTTGATCACGGCATCGGATCCAAATGTTCCTTGCTTTAGTGGCTGGAAATTTATGTCTACAACAATCCCGTCGACTACTCTGTAACTTTCCGGTCCATACTTTTCTTGGTTCAACAGAAGTCCGTTGGATCCGAATATTTTGCCGTCTTCAATGTACGAGGTTTCATCAGAAATTGGGTCCTGATCCATAACTTGACCATTGCTGGCGTAAATCAGTCCATCTTTGATGAAACCGCCATCGTTTCCAAATATCTCTTGGTTCAATGGCTTACCACTCTTGTCGTAAATTTTACCATCTTTGATGAAGCTGCCATCTGTTCCAAACGGTGCTTGCAATACAGGTTTGCCATCTTTGTCACAAACAAGACCCTTGCGAACCAAAGTAATGGAGATAACGGTGTATTTTTTGTCCAACGGTTTCCCAGTTGGCGCATAAATAAGCCCATCTTTAACTAGATTGCCCTCTGCGTCAAATTGAATGTTCTTTATTGGAGTGCCAGCCTTATCAACTACTACTCCGTCAATAATTTTCAAGCCTTCTGGACCAAATGCTTCTTGTGTAAGCGGCTGTCCAGTAGCGGCGTATACTCTGCCGCTCTTGATGAAACTTGTCTCTGCATTCAGTGGCCCCTTTTCTAAAGGTTTACCATTTTTGCCATAAATCAAACCATCTTTAATAAAGCTACCATCTGATCCATAGACATTTTGATTAAGAGGCTGTCCATTAGTATCATAAATTTTTCCTTTCTTAATAAAACTGCCTTCAGAATCGAATACCCCAGATTCCAAAGGCTTTCCGTCTTTATCACAGACCAAACCGTAGCGCACTAACGTTACGGTGATGATTGTTTGTCTTTTATTCAAAGGCTTACCATCAGCACCGTATATCAAACCATTTTGTATTGTACTACCGTCGTTTCCAAATGTTCCACGATTCAAGGGTTTCTTATCCTTTCCATAGATAAATCCGTTCTCTATGGAGTTTCCTTCTGCTCCAAAAGAACTGTGGTTCAACGGTTTTCCATCCTTGCCGTACAGTCTACCTTCCTCAACATAACTACCAGCTGGGAGTTCAGCACCAGAGTTCAAAAGCTGCCCACCCCAGCCATAGATTAAGCCATCTCGTATGTAGCTGCCATCACATTTGAATGCACCTTCCTTCAATGGATTCTCACGCTTATCGTAAACCACGCCATTCTGAATATAGCATCCATCTGGTACTAGAGAGCCCTGATTTTTGGGATTTCCGTCCGCGTTAACGATTTTGCCATCTTTGATGGCCATATTGTCAGGGCCTTTATCGTCTTGGTTCACCGGCCTGCCATCTCTGTCAACAATCAAACCGTTCTTGACTCTGTTGCCGCCGGGTCCAAAGACACCGTCAGTAACGATTTTGCCGTCTTTTCCATGAACCAAACCAGCTGCAACGTACGAACCGTCAGAGCCAAAGGTATCCTTATCCAGAGGTTTACCCGTCGCTTCAAAAATCACACCATTTGCAATGAAACTATCATCTGGAAGTGCCGAGCTAAGATTCAACGGCTTTCCATCTTTTCCGTAAACTCGGCCATCTCGAATGTGACTTCCATCAGGCTTGAAGAACGCTGCCTTCATCAGCTTTCCATCCTTGTTATAAATCAAACCGTCCCTTATGCTTGCGCCCTCGGGAACCAAAGAGTCCTGATTCAGAGGTTTACCATTCTTAGCATAAATTACACCTTTCTTGATGTAACTTCCGTTAGCAGCAAACGTTTCGTTTTTGGCAGGTTTGCCATCTCTTCCGAGGACCACTCCATCCTTGATTGTAAGTCCGTCTGGTCCCAGAAAACCTTCGGCTAAGACACCTCCGTCACTATCATGTACTACTCCATCCTTGATAACCATGTTGTCAGGCTTGAATAAGCTTTGATTCAAAAGTTTTCCTTCTTTGGTGTTGATTACACCTTCCTTGACAAAAGCACCAGGGGCAATCAAGGGAATTTGGCTCAACGGTCTTCCGTCTCGTCCGTAAATCACACCGTCTTTAACAAAACTTCCATCCGGCTTGTAGAATGCATGTTTGATAGGCTTGCCATCTTTGCCGACAACTTTACCATCCTTCAAGTGAGCACCGTTGGGAAGCAGCGATCCTTGGCTGAGGAGGTTGCCATCTTTTCCATGGACTATCCCGTCTTTTATTACCGATCCATCTGAGCTGAAGGATTCGCTTTTAACAGGCTTGCCGTCTTTCGAATAGACTTTTCCATCACGGATGAAGTGTCCATCGGGACCCAGTTGACCAGTACTCAACGGTTTTCCGTCACGATCGTGGAAGAGGCCCTCGCTGATGAAAGTTGAGTCGGGTAGCAAAGCAATTTGACTCAGAGGTTTGCCATCCTTTCCATGCACCGCACCTGAGACTATGTAGTCGCCATCTGTGCCAAATGAGCCTTGAGTCAACGGTTTTCCATCCCGACTAAATATCAGTCCATCTTTTATGTAATCTCCATTTTTTCCAAGGGATTCATAACCGAGAGGCTTACCATTCTTGGACACAACTTTGCCGTCTTTGACCAGAGTGTAGCCTGGTCCCAGGCCTCGATCATTGACTGCCTCTCCGCTTGGCTCATAGATGATTCCATTCCTTACAGCATTTCCGTTAATGCCCAATGTTTCTTGGTACAGAGGCTTGCCATCTTTGCCTGTTACTAATCCATTGGCAACGTGTGTGCCATGCGGACCAAAATCGGATTTCTTTATTGGATTACCGTCTTTCCCGAGAACTTTTCCATTGACGATTTTACTGCCATCTGGGCCCAGTGTACTTTGATCCAAAGTTTTGCCTTCCTTTGTATAAATTATACCACCAATAACTTTGGAACCATCTGGTAAAGGTAATATCCTGTAGTTGGGTTTGCTTTCCACTGAACTGGGTATTATGACACCAGGTTGAACCGCAGCTCTTTGGTTCTGCAGTTCACCGCTGATAAAATCATTCGAAGCTTGTTTTCCATCATCCGGCGAAAGAGCTGCTGCTTTCTGCTGTTCTTTCAGTCCAGCAGATTCTACGTAGTTTAATCCTGGTGTACGTAAGCCCACTGGTGTTTTATTGGCATCTGTTTCTTTGGTTTTTCGTTTCTCAGCTGTTTCAGCAACCTTCTTCTCTTCTCCAGGAGCATAGTTGAATGCTAAGCCAGTGGCTTTTCTACCAGCTGACGTGGGTGATTGTTGGTCCGATGGATCCTGGGACGAAGGTTTGTCTTCGTACGAAAAGCCACGTGTCTTGAAATTTTTTCTAGTCGGCGAAGTTTCATCTTCAACATAATCGTACGGTTTTGTGTATCCTGGAAGTTGGGGAGAGCCAGGGGATCCTGCTTTGTCATCTTTTGATTCAGAGTCATCTTTTTCAGTTGACTCGTCAAGGTCTTTTCCCTTCTTATCTTTTTTCTGCTTGGAATCTTTGTCCTTCTTGCCAAACAGGAAACCACCAACAGGACTCTTGGATAATAAATGAAAACATGCGATACAAAAATATGTAAATACTATCCATACTTACTACAATGTATTATACCCTTAAATGTCAAATACATTGGCAAAGCATTTCACACCATTTTCACTCTAGCGATATCGATTTGATTTCATAACTGTAATTTATTTATTTATGGTCAATTTTTTATACCATAAACAATAATATGGGTAACACAAATACAATAATCTCCATTTTCCATCTCCAACTATGTTATTGCAAATTTTAAAAAGCAGAATACTCGGTCAAACATAACATTAAACCTTAACTACAGCTTAGTAGAGGATTGATTATAAGTATATCAATGCGCTTGAAATCCTTTGAATTCATTACTACAAAAAGCTCCCGTTGTGCTTTATCTCGTGAAAATTAAGGTGGCTATCAAAAAGTTCCCTGAGATCCTTGGCAATAGCAACACGGTTTAATGGTAAGTCGTGAAGTAAATAATCTGTATTAGAACCGTCCGGCCTGAAAAAAGATGTAATCGATGACTTCTCAACACTGAAACTTTAGCCCATTAGCACTGCACCAACAAGAGACGCCGTTAAAATAGCTATGAATTGTTAGTTTCATAAATTTTGAACTCGTTGGCGAACAGTAAAAAATTAGAATGTTAAATCTGCTGCTGAATATCATTAATAAAAATTAAAAACAGTAGCGGCCTTAGATGGGATCCTTGGAGTACACCCGCTGGCACACGAATTTCACTTCATAGAAAAATTTCAATTTTGACATGCTGAGACTTGTTAGTAAGATATGACCCAATCCAGTGCAACCATGAGCCTCCACTGACATAAGTGTAATTATTGAATAATCCTTAGAGTAATATTTTTCATAAGTCCATAGTAGTAAATGCGAAAGGAAACAGTGTGAAATATGCCCTGCCAAGGTATATGTATAATACATCAAACAAAATTTACATTCACCAGTATTTTCTGAATACCTAGTTTCTACGGCATCTGGCGAGTTAGTGCCAACGCCAAATGCTGGTGTTCTAGCATACAAATCTGAATAGGAGTAAAGAAAATCTATCGAATGTGTATTTTGACTATAATCTAACTCTGACGGAAATTAATGAAACTGCATGCGAGTTACTGTGACAAGACGTACTTTGCGATAAATTACATTCAACATAATAACATCCACTTGACCATTTCTTTGAAATATCGTTAATGAAGTATGGTGGTCTGGTCTTAGACACATTTAAAATTTTATCAGTTTGCTGTACAAATATCCTAAATTTATTCTCGTTCTACTACCGTATAGCAATATTATATCTCTTTATCAAAGTTCTAATTGCTCATTACTCTGTAAGAAACTTACCTTGATTTTTTCCTTCTTTTCCTTGTCGCGTTTTTCGGGTGTCTCCTTGTCTTTTTTTTTAGGCTCCTTTTTAGTTGGTGACTTTTCGCTGCTAGTGTCAAGCAGTGCACTTTCGTTTATTAAGTCAGAGTTATTCAAGTCGTTGCGGTTTTCTTTCTCATTTTCATTCTGCTTGTCCTTCTTCTTCTTGGACAAGCCACCAGGAGGAAGGACCGCGATACCCCCAATTGGTTTCTACAATTAGAGCGACACAATCACAGAGGACATCATGCAATAAGCTGTACTAATTTTACTCTAAGCTTGGTAGCACTAAAGGATATTCTCTGCCATTTCGTAATTACGTGCTAATTCAGTTGCGATAGAAAAGATTTTTTGAAGCAACACCTGTAATGAAGTATCAACAAATTTGGATTATACAATATACATGTATGTATAAACACACGATTATATACATCTAAACAGAATTAAATAATCGGTCCCAGCCTTCATATACCTGTGTGTGCATCTTACACGCAGGCACACACACATGCGTGCACATACCTGAAAAGTGGATCTAAAAGAAATATGATAAAAGTACCAGACAGCAGGTTGGATGAGTATGACAATGTTACGGTGAAAACTGTAATATAAGAAAATAGAAATTTACAAGCATGCATAAATAAATTGACAGACACCAAATAATTATATATAAGCACATCAATAATATATAAACGTATATACATATATGTATGCACAATAATGAGGTAGTGCAATGATGAGGCGATTACGGTTTTTTATACCTTTTTCCCACCTTCAGCGTCGTACTCTCCTTCCAGACTGCTGTTACTGCTGGCTGAAGTGGTTCCAGCACTTGTCTTTCGTGTTAGCTATCGGTGTTAGTTACGTGTCAGTTATTTATCATGATTATGGTTCTAGAGACGGGGCAGGTTTAATCGGAGCTGAATATGTTTAGTTTGCTATTTAGAAGTAGAAATTGGAATAACTTTTTATCCATTCGCTATTTTCTATTAGTGAATTTGGCTCAATCCCAGCCACAATCGAGATTCTTTATAGTATTTTTCATAAAACGATAAATGTATTAAAACCTGCCCTGAAATCTGTAGGACCTTTTTAAAATGATTGAGTTGTGAATGAAAATGGGGTTTCATTTGAGGTTTGAAGCAATATGTTTGTTACGATGGAATTTCAACTGGAATATTATGCTTATATTTTTATATATAGACAGAATGTATTGTTTATTCTAAGACGTCATAGCTTCGTTGGAAAAATTGCCAGAAGATGATCAATGAGCGTAGAAATAACGTTCAAGATTTTACGAATATTGATTGAAAAAATTTAAGTACTCCGTATTCTGAGCATGTTGGAAACTGTTGCTCATGAAATTCCCTTTTTTAGGAATACGAGCAATGAATATTAAAAAAAGATCCATTGAACAGCTTTTTCAAAATAACTGAAATAAAAGGAATCCTAAGAAATGTGCCAGCAGAAATTTCACAGAGATCTAACTTCTCATGCTGAGGAATGCTGTGTGCAAATTTTGTGCTTTTAGTGTTCACTAGCTCCTTGCTATTTTGAACATGACAATTAGTTTACCAATGAGTTCCTTAACACTCGCATAATTTTAGTATCTAAATGATTGTCTAAATTTTGTATGGTGAGGATGAAATCTAGAACTAAATGATTTACATACATTCAACATTATTCCTGCGCATTAACTAGCAGTATGAACTGAGGAAATGCTCCGATAATAATGTGCGACTACATGAATGTTTTCATGGATCCTAGAAGCGTGAAATTTTTATCGATAAGAATTTAAACAAGAAACTGATCAGTGTCAAGTATTGTTCCAATTATGAACTTTGATTTGTAAATGATGCGGTGAGCCTGATGCCGTAGCATGCAACTTAAATGCGATCACTTGACTTCATGTCTATCATGCTCTCCAACGTTATCAACAAAACTTAAGATTACAATATGTACGATGCTCGGACAGGTATATTTATTTGGAAATAATAGTCATTATGTGTGTTTTTCTCTTCACTCCAACAAAAACTGGATAATTCATTGAAACAATATTTTGCCCAGTCAATCTTTTTCGTGTGAAAGTTAAATTTTAATTTCATAGAGACAAAAATGCTCAAGTATGGTTCAGAAAACTACAATTAAATCATTTAAAATTCACCTTTTACCAGTTGAAATATATTAGGAAATTTTTTTTACCTTAACGGTCTGCAATGCAAAATCTCTAAAGCAAGACGTAAATGTAAATATTTTTAGTGACACATTTTACTACCAACACACTACAATTAGAATAGTAATATTTATACACATGGTCTATGGACTACAAAGTTTCTCAATTCAGAGGAATGATATTTTATTCTAACTGTGAAATATCAGCTTCATTCATACTTTCACGATTGATGGTAAGCACAAAATTATTATTCCGTCTCTTTCTCTGCGATCAATTGAGAAAAATGCTGTCGGTATGTATGCCGTTGTGAGGAAGAAAAGTAAATAAATAAACTTAATGGACTACATTATTCTTATAGTTACACCTTTGAAACTAATTGTAATTTAGAAATTGCAGTGATGTAAATTGCGTACATATTATGATATTCTTACCTTCTCCTTTTTCTTCTTTATAGGACTGGGCCGTTGTTCAATATATTCAAGATCAGGTATCGTTTCAGGTTCGTAGCTCATCATGGTATGTCTCTTGCTGGGCTCCGATCCATAAGTCTCAACAGGCCTTGGTCCACCCAAGGCTACAGAAAAAGTTTGCGGATCAAACTAAGCATTAAAATTGACCTAACAAAGTGTACTGCATTATGAAGGTGACTTAGAGTGAGGAGGAATCAAACGACATAATAGAAATATTCTGCGAATAATATAAAAAATAAGAAGGCGTGTAAAACAGGAATTTTCAAACAAAACTCGCCTCTCGTATTCGAGCCATGAAATGTCAAGATGATTGAACCAGTGTGATAACTAATTTTGACCATTATTGTCGAGCTATAAAGCGTTGATTTCTTACCATCCATACTGCGAGATGTCAGCCGTCGCCCACTGAGAGATCTCTCAAACTGCGGTGGTTGTCTTTCGATCGGGGTTTTCTTAGTCTCATAGTGAGTTCTTCCTGAGTAACGGAAGCGAGATCCAAGACGTGGGAAGAGTCCAATTTTTTGAGTCGGTTCAGGACTCATCAACCTGAGGATAAAGAAAATTTAAGGATAAAAAAAAATGAAACCGATATGGAATATTATGAAGTTTATAAAAATTACCTGAAGAAAGTATGATGTTCGACACAGACTTTCCACAATTTTTTGGCGGCTCTATGATTGGCCAGTTTGAAGCCAATGGTAGATTCAAATTGTTCAAATTCTCCGGGTCGAATTTTTATGTAAAAATTGTGCCTCTTGTATGAAATTTTCAATATTTTCGGCCAGGCAAATCTGTTTATTCTCAAACGATCCCTGTGAACGAGTAGACCAGAGGAACAGACACCCAACATTATGTCTACACCTTCCGAGTCCTTCGCAGGATGGAGATCTACACCGTACATAGCTAACTTCTTCGCATTCTCAAGGTAATGAAGTTCGGCTTCTGCCGGAGTCTGACCTCTGAAAAGTTTGATTTGGGTAGTAAATAGAAAAATAGGAGAGATTGAGTAGCTTATTATATGCAAATGAACTTGAAACAACTTACTTGTGTGTTTTGTGAAGATCCATGACCTTTTCGACAAGTTCCGGAGTTTGATTTGGAGCAAATTTGAATTCGTTTAAGTAAGTTCTTTTGTGCTCGTCGGGGTCGTAGTCTCCTACTTCTGATTGCACAAGGTAAGAGCCCAGCAAAGCATGGGTGACAAAAGAACAGGGCAGACGACCTGTGACGATATCGTTTCTTATTTGCAAACATAACTGATAGCGAGTTATATCTTCCTGGAGCTGAGCAGGGTCTGGCGGGTAGAATTTCACTTCGAAATTGAACTTCCACGGTTCATCTACGAAAATTATTTCAATGTTAGACTAATCTTCATTAATATTGCAAGATTTTAATTCAAGAGGGAAAAAATAATACAATGAAAGTATATAGTGTATATGTCATCATATATATAATAAAGTAAAACGTGCAGAGATTAGATATAAACGAGGCATTAAATTACACGTACTTTTGATGAATTTACCAATCCTTTTGTCAAGATCCAGCCAGTTCCTCGGGTCGTGCCGGTCTGCATATATCAGCCCGAAGTAATCTTTTTCCAACAAGTTCATACTTTGGCATATTTTGTCAAGGAGCTCTTGGCCTCTAGCCTTTCTCTGTAAAATGTTCAAAATTAAAATTCTATCCAAATCAAATGGGTTAAAATAATAACGAGTCATGGAATATACAAATATGCATTGAAAGCTCGGTCACCTCAATCGGGAAATCTTTGACAGTGCCATCGAGAAGAGTTATTCTTGCCAAGACAGTTTTTCCTTTGTTAGACGGACTTTTGCTCGGCGAGCTTGTCCTGGTTCCATTTTCAGCCGCTGATGCCTCCGCCACACTGCCACCTGATTTAGGTTCCTCCGGCATCGCGTGCCCAGTATTCTCTGGAAGAAGTAAATCTGAATTAAATGTCTATATGTCTTTACCTGTAGAGTAAAAAGTTTCCTCATACTTGAAAGGTTGAGTTTTATTATTTAAATGTTTTCAAATATTAACAGAAGAACGATAAATCTGAATTGTGATCTTTTGTTAGTCTGTGTGTGAAAATTTTCCTTTTTGGCTGAAAAAGGGAAGAAATAATGTTGCCTATGAGGTTCAAGTTGCAAGAGGTATAAATGATGGGAAATTTCAGCACAGTTGTGCAGTCTGTAATGACCACACCTCTAATCAGGATTGAGTGATAAAAGGCACTTCAGTGAATGCAAATAGCACGTACACATACACGGTATGAATAGAAAGGAAATTAAGACCCCAGCAAGGTGAAAAAAATGAATTATAAGATGATAAATTGGGCAGTGGGCAATTTACAAGTACCAAGTAGCAAGTGCCAAGTGCCAAGTGCCAAGCGCCAAGTGGCAAGTGGCAAGGGGCAATTGATATACATAAGTTATAACAAGGTTCAACCCAAAGAAGACGTATTAGCCGAGGTTTTAGCATTATCATGCACGTATTGCATCTGCTGTAGTTCGTTTTCAAGGATTCCTTTTTGCGTGAAAATGGCACAGTTATAGGTATATATCAGATATATTTCGTTGGTTCTGCCTAAATATATCTCTTTTAAATGTTTCTTCAGCACACTCGCGTGTTAAAATAAACAAAAACTAAAGAAACGCTGTGTTATTTACCCAGCAAAAATTGATTACCAGATTTTTATTGGAACACGAATTCGACACCTTGTACAATTATTTACGACTTATTTACGCGCAGACCTCATTATTTGCTGACTATATATAAAAACTACGATTTGATAAATCGTAATTCAGTTTATTTCTCTTAACGCGTTCAAAATTTCAGTCATATTATTTCCTATCTTAAACACAAGTACCTAATCTGCAATCCTTTTCGGACATTAACAATGCCCGAATTAATATTACAGAAAAACTCGTATGATATGCAAAAAAGTATTATACATTATAATAAATTCCACAATTGTTCGCGCGTACAAATAAATGACCTGCAACTTCCGTCGAGAATATATTTACAACTTCGAAACCGATAGTCACAGTGTTCATACGGTTCACTAAATTATCATTCAATGTATGTCTCGAAAGGAAGGAAGAAAGAAAGAAATTATGAAAAGGTTAAATTAGTTACACTTTTTCGTTCACCCCAGGTCAGCTATTTGTTTAATTAACTCTTCTATTTCAAAGCGCCTGAAAAAAAAATCCGCCCAGTCCCTGCGGCGAAGAAATAAGTTGAAAAAATGACTAAAATAGAATCTTTATCATGGAAGAAATGTATGCAATAAATAGCCTGAAGAGGAAGGTAGCCTAGCTAGTCTTATATCGGAGTATGTTAGTAAGAACGATAGCGTCATCGGACCAATAACGGACATTACCTCATCAACGCCGTAAGCAGAGGCTCGCGCACATAATACACGTATAATGTCACGGCTAGGTATGCATGTGCACGTACGTGTGTCAAGAGACTATATGTAGGTATAATATGCAGAGAGTGAAGTGACGTATGTGTGCAGTTGTTACTACGAATCGACGAGGTTGAAGTTAGTAACGTTATCGTAACGAAACATATTCGAGAAAATGTCACTATTTTCTGGTTTTTCTAAAATGATTTTTAAGGAACTGAGAATTCGAAATTCGAGTGTGTTTTGTTTTATTACGGTTGACTGAATTGCATTGTCAGACAATTCCAAAATGGCGAAATAACGGTTTTTCCTATGCATGAATCGTTTCGATAACGTTCCTAACGTCAATATGATTCGAATCCTCCGTCGGTACGTTTAACACGTCGAGGTGACGTAACGCGAGAAGATTTGCGAGTGATTCGAGTACTGATAGGGAAATTAAAATATACGGCCCGTTTCAGATGGATTATTTTCAGTGGAGTTGAGGTTTGTCGGTTAATTCTGACACAGGTGTAAAAACTTACGGTCAGCAGTTATTCAACGACAATGCAGACAGAGTGACGCAACGATTGCAGCTGATGATAATTGATTTCAAGAATTTCGGTATTCCTAAAGATAAGTGAAAGCTGCAGCTATATTCTGAAGGAAATCTCATCTATCACTTCTTTCGATCAGAGACCATTGTAGGCTCGATTGATTTACAATAAGACAAAAAAAAAACTTGAGATGATGGTATAAAAAGGATGAAATAAATATTTAAAATGCAATCGTTTTTTAAATACAGGTCCGAAACAGAGTTGAGCCACTTAGAATCGTTAAAGAGAGATGAAAATAATTGATTATCAAAATTTTTACGCAGATTATCAAACCTTTTTTTCTAATCTCAAACTCATTGTACTCAAGCATTTACCTTTCAATTACTTTTACGATAAGAAAAAGTGATTGGGCAGTGAAACTGATAACGTTATGAAAATTAGTAGTTTCTTCAAACTCTTTATTTACTGTGCGAACAAACTTATATTATACGTATAGATAAACGATTTTATGCAATAACTGCATTGATCGTTAAGTTTATATATATATATAGGTCGAAAAAGGAAGCCAGTTAATGTATATTTGTATCCAATGTTGTATCAAAGCTCTGTCGGGTTTATAAATAACACAGGCCTCAAGTGGCGAGTAGAGTAATTAGATCTTACAACTATAAGGTACGTACGTATCACAAACCGAACGTACAGAAATTAATCACTCTACGTTACAGTGTCGCAATATAAATAAATATGTCAACTGACAATGTGCTTTAACGTTATAGAATAAAATTTCACATTTTTCCGCATGTAACGTCTTGAACTTCTTACGACGGTTCTTATAAAGCTTCCTGACCTGTATCTAACGATTAGGAATTTACTGATAAAACGAGTACAAGATAAATGTGCACGTTTACGGCGAACGAGCTGCAACTCGTATCCTACCTACGTCATGTAGTATATGGAGGTAGTCCACGTCAAGTTGAATGGGTGATACTCACCCTCACCCTCTTGGATTTACCTACCGATTTATTGTGGTACTTTACTAGCTGTAGGAAATTTTTGTGAATTATTATAGATTTTTTCAACCTTCGTTTCGAAGCTATCGGATTTTGACTTTTTGGCACTTACAGGATTGTACGGTAAAAATGTATACTACAAAAGTGATTGCCTCCTACCTTACCCTTCTGAATAAATAAATTATACGAAATCGAAATAGTAAATTCATAGAATTCATACAATTTGTTTATTTCTGCGTCAAATGAAAACGTAATTCGAGTGTTGTTGTTCAGAATTGTGTGTAGAATGAGTATTTTGCACGTTTGAGATAATTATGAAATTATCTGAATAATTTGTTGAAATTCTTGAATTTCCCGCTTTACTGAAATTATGTTTAACTCTTTGCGTATCATTAATTCACGATCACTTGCATTGCTTCCAATCTTGCTGTTCCCTGAATGCATTGTTCTGTTCTTGCTCATCTTTTTTTTTTTATTATTTATTTTTACTATTTATTATTATTTGTTTAAGTTTTATTTCTGAGATTGGAATAGCTTCAATCGTTTTACATTACTATCAAGTTAAAGAGATATTTTATTGTCTGACCGCAAAGGAAGTACGGTCAGATAATAAACTCGGTGACAAGATCGGCTATAATAAGCGTTGATAAAATTTTCCTCGTACGAAGCGTTCACATTTCGTATTGACGTGGTGGTGAGTGAACAATGCAGTATTTATACATTCTCCGCTTGTCAGGGAAACCTTTCGCCCGTTGCAATCAGTGCAAATGTGTGATACGCTATAAACATAATAATGCTGATGCTAACTATTCAAGTTTGCTAAATTATATGTATATCATACCGATCGTAAAATTTTTCAAGTTTTACCCCGTATCGTAGGTGACACATCTATACTTGATCAATTGTCAAAAACTGCGTAACGCAGGTGCAGCCGTTACATAAAAACTACTGATTTTACCTGCCGCGAGACTCACAACATTGAATTCTCTGCGTGACCGGAAACGTCAATAATTGAATAAGTCTCTTGGAACAAGTGTGAGTGAATTCCGTATGCGTGATTTTCTGTTTGCGTATATGCTCGCGTTTTTCCTTTTTTTCTGTTCAGGGTTCGTCATTTATACGCAAATCTGAAATAAAGCATCGAGAAGGCGCTGTTTTGTACTTATTTCCGACATATTCTGCACGACTTTATTTTTTTTGCCACAAGAATATTTTCGGCAAAATAAATTGGAGGGTTTTAAGTAAGGTCATCGATTAATCTAAAAGTGAAAAACTATATAGTTTCAGAAAAAAGTTCCCCAGAGTATTACAATGTCACTTGTACTACGTACACGCTATCGAGTTGGGGAAGTTTTACTCGTCGAGACGAAGTCGAGAGCATATACAATAGGTGCATATACCTATACTCGCAGGGGTTGTTTGGTCGATACAACAGAAAACAGCGTCGACGCCGCGACGTCACGACGCCACTTAAATGCGTCTGGGATAAAAATGTCGGTACGTTCCAACGAGTGCAAATATAATCAGAAGAGGTAATGTCCATAGGGTGGTGGGTTGAAACGATGTGCACAGTTTTATCCACAACGAAACATGTAATGATTAGTTCAAAATTTCATAATCTAGCCAGTAATCGAGTAAACTTTTTCTCAGATAATATATAAGATTCGGAGGATTCGGATAATCGTCATTCGTACAACTCATTTTTTACTATGGATCATAGTTGTTCTTTAAAGCGAATGTAAAATGTGTGGTTTTCGGTACAAACAATAAATTTGAAACATGACTGAATTTCTTTAAAATCGGAAAAAATGATTAAAGGTATTTAGGATAATTTCTTGCTTCATCCCCTCAGATATGAACCTGCCAGTGAGTCATTTTTGATCCGATCTCTGATACGTATCGATCAATGATTCTCGTTATCGACGACTCGTCGTGTCTCGCATGTATTTATATGAGTAGTATATTACTATAAGCAAATGTAAAAGACAATGCTTATAATAATAATAATAATAATAATAATAATATATAGATATATAAGTTTATGTTCCAGAAATCTAATCGGCGATCCAATCAATCGAGCGTACCTCACGTTGTAAGCTACACATATTTAATTACATGTATAAGCCCATGGCGTATACAGTGACGCGAAAAAATATTGCAAGTTTTTTCTGCAGGAAAGTTTCATCGTTAGACCGAACTGGGAACCGACGTGTAATTGTGACGAAAAATTGAAACATTAGTCTCACTTTCCGTTTGTCACCTAATTAATTTCTCGTACCTTACCGGACTGGACTACATATCACGTCCACTGATAAGTAATTCGTATTATAGAACTCTAATGTGATACGAAAGAGATGAAAAAAGGGTGATTTAAATTCTGATTTAATGTACACGAGGTACATTTAAAGCTTCGAATTTATGAAGCCGAAATTATAACGTTAACGTAACGGAATATCAGGTCAAATATCATTTTTGTTTTAGAATGGTTTTGAAGGACTTGGCTTTTCAAAATAAGAGTATGTTTCATTCGTCACGATTTACTAAATTTCGGACACTGCTAAAGGTGCGAAGTAACGATTTTTCCTAAACATGCATCGTTACAGTATAACATTACTAACTTCATCCTCATTCCAATACCACAAATTCCTCGCAGCTTCTACTCCCAATCCATACTCTTAATGAAGTATATCCAGTACCTAACATTGTTAGGTATATAATACAGGTATACGGCAACTCAATACCTAGTTCGTACCGACATTGTACAGTAATCGGTTTGCATCCCGTTGGCTCATTGCTAGCATACACTGCACCTACCTAGATCGGTATACATGATACCTATAACATACCTACTGTGTTCCTTACTTCCCCCCTTCACATCTATACAAGTAGATCCCTGCTTTAGCTACCGCAATTGGCGATTGCGGTACGTAAAGAATACATACACACGTACATACATCGGTATCGACGATCTTATGCGTGCATGACTGTATGTGATACGAGCGTGTGGTATAGTACTAGTATAGTACAGAGTAGTAGGTACCGCAGCATGGGTAGCGTACCAAAGTACCAAAGTACGCTAGGAAACGAGCGTAACGTGTGACGAAGGGCATCGCGGCACGCCCACCTTCCTGTCGCGTTGCCGTTCAACGATTCGACTTCAACACTCAATCGGCGGCTGCCTACGTCTTGTACGTAACACAGCCGAAAAAGTTTTGAGGAATTTTTGCAAGAGATTAATACGAAGCGAGATATGAAGTAACGAAAATGGAAGAAACTGTATTGGCAACGTTTTTGATGTCTGTAATTCCAAACGCACCAGCCAATGAAAATACGATGAATATGTAGAGACGTGAAGCATCTAAATCGAAGATTTTTTTTACTACCATTTCAGGGATTATAATTTTAAAGAACAATTCCTGAAAGTACTGCAGTTTAAAGATTGTAATGACTGGAGAGTTTGAACAGAGAATAACACTTTTTTCGTTACTTTATAAGTACTCCGTGGTCAAAGGACCGTCTTCCAAGAGAAGTCGAATATTCGTTTTCTCGACAGCGACGCGTACAAGTTGAGAAGCGTTGAACAACTTTCACCTGTTAACGTTCTTCGCACCGCCATTTTCACGATCGAACGTTAGAGAATGCATTCTAAACATTTCTACGTGCGTGAATCCGTCAAAGGAAAAACATGGACGTATAGGTATATCTGTGTACATACATGCCCGTTATTATTACACTTATGTATACACACGACCGTAAAAGCGGAGTCTCACCGCGCAAGCCTCACCTTCCGCTTAGATTATAATGGACTTAAGGTTTGATTCACATATATATTCACATGTGTTTACGTATATTTAGGTTCGAAACACGTGCTACTACTATACTACTACGTGTAGATACCTTGATGTAGATCATCTTGAATCAATAAAAATATACTTATCAATATAAGACGATATTGGTCTGAATTCGAGATCGATAATGACGACGAAACAGGTCAAATTGCACTTATCGATTAACCAGGCAATGTATACTCCAATATTCCGCATTCATTTTCGATTCCATTCAATCAAAAACCATATTAAAAACGAAATGGAAACTAAATGCTTCAGGTGTGTCAGTTTGGCGGCAAGTAGGGTGTAGCCTATTAACGAGGGTAAAATTCGTCACAGCATAGCTGCACACTTGATAGGCTTCACCTTATCACTCCCGTTATCCCCAAGATTTCGAAACTCTTGTGACAGTGGTGTTATAGCAGAAGCCGATTAGGCGCTAGAAAACAGTCCGTCTCTACGTGTGTGTGTGTATGTGTGTTTGTTATACCCACACACATCCCCTTTCGCCGTATTCTTTTGTATTGATAGACCGTGGCAAGATATTTCTTTAGAAAAAGATTCGAAGTACAAAACTCCTGATTTAATATTCATACTCTTGTTAGCGGTTATAGAATCGTTGGAAGAAATGGATGGCACTGATTTGTCTAGCACGTTTCGTTATCAAAGGTAACCAACATACGTCTCCTAATTTGTTATTAACAGTTGAAGGTGTAAAGAGATGTGCAGAAAAATTCGAAAGCGCGTAAACGTATTTTTCGCTTGTAAAATGTGTATCGAGTGAAGAATAGGTAAAATAAAATCCCGCATTTGGCATAGCGTTATATTATAAGACATCAAACTCCGCAAGAGCTTGCGAGATACAGTTATACTTATAATTTGACGCTTCAAACTACCGAACAAGGTTAATTCAGCGTCGTTGTTAAATATTAATTGAACGGAATGAGGCAACTACGAATACTCTGCTCTGGACTCCACCTTTTCCTTATATCAGTCATGTATGTACCTTTAACCTATATGCAGAGATTCCCTCTTGAATGGTAAAATTACCAGTGAATTGACAGTGCTTTACTCTGGCATTATACGTTGAGATTTATATATACACGCCAGGGATGAATCACTGACTCCCATCAATACCAATCGGTTTATTGATCAGGGAAACGAAGAAAGAAATGACTATGACCGTTATGTTTCTATTCTATACTTTTCTCTTCTTGCACTCGCTTAAAGTAATATGCAATTGGGACGTGAAATTGGTATAATAATAATAATAGTAAAAGATGTATGTGTTGTGTGTGTATATATAAGCCTCTTGCAATTGGTTAATTGCGAGTCAAGGTTTATAGAATCTACATATATCCAAAGATAAACTGCCGCTTGTATGATGTAATACGCAGAATCAATTTTCAGTAATATTTATGGAATGTCCATAAATTATACACTTTCCTTTGAAATGCGTACATATAACTAACAATAAGGTAGAGATTACAACTTTGGAACCATAAAACATGTACGGTCTAAACATCGGGAGCATTTTCGGAGATTTCAACGACGCTCTTGAAAACATACGCAAACTGTTCCTTTTTCGACTAAAGTTCATACAATAGAATTACACGCGATGTGTGAAGTCGATATAAAACTATATGCATATGAATAGCAAATTCACAGTATAGTTTTTTGCATGAACGATAATAACGAGACCGATAATAATGAAAAACCCAAAAATCCGCAAAATCGTGCGTACCTAATTAAATTTTAAGTAGACCGCCGCTGAATAGTGTCAACAAAGGTAGTCAAACGTACGGTACATACGTTCAAATATCGAACGAAGGAGCGCGTCTGCATGAATGAATAGCGAACATATTTGAACCGGTTCTTGAAGTTACTTTTAAGCGTTGCAGATTTTTGAAAATCTAACGAAGAGATATCGAAGCGATGAAACTTTCCGTTCAGAATAATTATCGAATCTTTTATAGTTAAATGACAAAACTGTAACTGCGGCAGGTTCGGAAGCCGCAGCTCTAACGTACTATAATGCCCCGGTGCACTCCTCGTCATATGTCAAATAATTAAAGGGATATGTGAAAAAAATATAGACTCACCAGAGAAATTCGGATGATATTAGTGTGGAAGATTCCCTGAGTTATAACTTATACAGCTATAACGCCAGGATATCGTAGGGCGGTACACTGAGAAATCGGTGAAAAAACTCCTTTTTCCACGACTGTGGGCTGGGCACGTAAACAACTCACAACTTCTACAATACAACACGATAGCTACGAAACAGGTTTGTTGAATAGGGACGCATCGGGCCGCAGAACGTAGTGGAGTACGTATACGAGCTATTTTGAAATAGTCCCTCCGTGTTTGACAGACTGTTTTTTTCACCGGTTATTAGAGGAGTTTATCGATCAGCTCAGTTTGATTGCGTCATATAATTGAAATATCGAAAATTAGGGAACTTTTAATCGTCAGACACATCGTGCGTTAAATAATTTCTTGAATAACTGTATGTACGTCACGGGCACAGGGCTCTAGTAATCCTACGCACTGCCAGCCAAGATGGCTGATGTCAATAAAGACAGAGAGAAAAATTCCTCAACTTATGACGCACCCAGCGTACACGCCCGTTTCATCCAAAATTTCCTCGCCAGGTAGCGCGCCTCTGCAGTCCCTGTCGGACGCAATTGTTGAAACAGAGACGATACCATTAAGACGATACTTTCGGGTGGCCTGCCTATTTTATCCACTGAAGGCAACGTCGATTTGACACAAAGTCGATCGGTAAGATAGGGGCTAAGGAATTTTTCGCGGAATATTTAAATTTCTCTCGATACGGAAAATATTCAAATCAAAGTCACAATGCTGTAACATTTGCCAAATGTATTTATTGGATTGCTTAACTCGATGAGTGATAGACTCTGTAAAGAATTAAGTTTGTGACCACATCTATAATGGAAATTTATTTTACGACAAATTTCCAGCAGCACTAAAATATGTCGGTACTCTGAGCATGGACTTAAGGTAATTGTTGGACTAAGTTGATTGTTGTCACAGACATTCAATCGGGAAGAAAATTTATCCGTTCTCTAAATCTCTTGTGTGTTTTCATTCCAGTATTGGTGTGAATGAGAGATTGGCGTGCGGGTCCTCCACTTTGAAATCTCAATAGCATTGCATGGATTTACCAAAATTGAACGAACCGACTACACGATTATGTTTGTAATATACGAGTCGTGATTCGTAATAAAAAGTTGAAATCCTGTAAATTATACTCTCTGAATTGTATTTTTCAACCCATTGAAAATGGATTTTATTAGGAACCCATCATGGTTTACAATTGCACAGGCGCATGGACATACATGGATACAACATAGGTGAGTATCGTCTGGTCGGGAATAAGAGCCGCCGCACCCTCGGCGCACCCTGTGACGTCACGTGCCTGCCATTTATTGATCCATTACGAAATTACAGTGGGCATTTCATCCGAATTATTAACCAAAGATGTCGAATTTGATCCGAAACTTCTGTACATCTGTACTTACTATATTCAAGAGAACAAAGGAACGACCGCGTACATTGTGTTCAACAGTTTGCAATTTCAATTGGAGCTTTCAGGGACATGCTTGGGCGATTTGCAATCAGTGCTAAGCGGTCGTTTGCCTTCTATTGCATGCATAACTATAACTAAGTTTGATCTTTTTTTTGTCCCTGGATAAATTGTGATTATTTTACAAAAAACTATTTTCATAATTCTATACGTATTTTCACTCATTTATATTACGACTTATTTCATATACCCCAAGCGATGAGTATAAACCTATGTAAATGATTGTTCTCGCTTCCATTCCGAAGTAATGTAGTACGAAATTGTACAATTGCCCAATTGGCGAAATCAGATATAGATAAGTATATTTTTCGTGCAGAATGGCTCTGCTGTTTCTCGAGTTAGATGTTAGATGGTCTGCTATGAATATTCGTGATATATCTTATGCGTGATATGCAAGCATATGAATCACATGCAAAATGTATGATCACGGGGTGTCCCAAAAAATACTATTCGTGTTGCACCACTCTCTCACAAAAACAAGTTCTTCAAGCAGTTCATTGTAACAACAAGATACAGCGTTGAATAAGACTACAGAGCTGTTTTTTGGTCGACTGGATTACATCGTGTAGTATCAATGAAAAAGGACAGCTCGTTTTACAGTTTGGCTCGATCAGTTACAATATCGTTTACTACCGCAACGATTTGGCATGAAACATGATCCGCAGCGATTATTTCACTTTCCAACCGTTCTAGGAACTCTGAAATTGTTTTAATCTGGAGTTGGACAAGATTTGCAGACAGCGTTCGAAAAGAAAAGAAAATTATGCATTCGCATTAATTCGATACTCCTATTGCCAAACCAATTTATGTATGTGGTTTATGTGAATAAGAATGTTTCCAGAATATGAATACATAATTGCGAACGACAGAATATGAATGAAAAGATACCGAAAACTCATATTTACCTTTCAAATATTACGACGTTATTATAGACGTCTGACATTTTTAAATTTTAATTCGCAATCGAAGCACTAGAATTTCATCTTGTAGAATACAAAGCCTGTCGTAAAAAATGCATAACCTGGTCATTAAAGGTCGAGATAGCTTGAAAATTAGGCGGTACTGAAATTGAAAGCAAATTTCCAGCTGTTATCACAACAGCCCCACGATTCTTGCAATTAGGTAATTAGAATGGGGAGCACACCCCTGCTGACTCTCGACAATGTGACAACTGCTAATTATACTCGACATACAGAACGCCCTTCCACACGTATAAACTGCATATACATATTATTCTAAAAATCAATGCCGATGCAGTCGACTTGATATAATATATTATAGTTTATTGGTATCCGAATGTTATGCGAATCTACGCAACATGCTTTATACGATAAAATCTCTTCTTATCTCCAACAGTATATAATTGTGTAACAAGGAGGCAAACTGGCGTTTTTTGGGCCAAGTATAAATTTGCAATATGAGTCTTAGCTAGGTGAGCTGATTTTTTTACATAACATAAGTATGTTACACGTTTTTCCACAAACCATGAAATTGAGGTCAAGTTCACGTAATATCAAATTTGTTCCCGACAGCCCATGCGCGTAGTACAGGAACGACCACTTTTTACTCCTAGGACTTAAAAGTGCATGTTCTTTTCCATACTCCGTGCATGCGCACTCGCAGACTCACTCTGCTGTCATAGAAACGGGTACTTTGGGTAGCGAAAACTCGCATGAAAAACCGTGTAAAACATGCTCGTGTTATATAGATAAATAATTTTTCTTATGCTCGAAAATCAACGTTTTTTGCGCCACACTGTAGACAGGAAGATCAGACGTTAGACGGAGGAACGTCCGCAGTCACGGTGCTGCCGCGGTCCGTCGGTTTGCGCCGTTTTGGAGCTGAACTTTGCAATCAGTCTGCTGGCGAATGACCCGCCGCAACGCAGCGACGTACGACGGGTTGCGTACTGGACGGAACGAAAGGGGGATGATTGGCCTCAGTGGCGTACCAGTCAGCCCCAAGTCGCGCTTTGAAATGGCTGTGCGTTTTGAAATTTCCTGTTTCGATTGATAAATTCGTTATCTATTTTTAACTCTTCCTTCTTTTCGAACCGTACAAGTTGTCTTAGTGGCTGATAAGTGCTTGTCTCACGGTTCCTTCGCCCGGAACCCTCACTCATCCGTCCATAATGCCGAGGAAAATAGGATTCACCGTTGTTTATGCTACGAGTGAGTAAAAAGTTGCAAGTTCGTGTAATTTGTTTTTATGCTTTTCGAAAATTAAAAAGAAGGTTAAATAAAGCGATTGGCTACAGAGAAACCACAAAAATTTTCCATCGTTTCAGATTATAGGTGCTTGTGGATTCGGATTATAGATGGTTGTGTTATTTCTTTTTGGGTTGTCATGAGACGTAAGGATTCTCGATGCAACCCTTATATCAGCCACAGATTTGGTGACATTGATTTTCCCGCAGTCACGACGTTCTGGAAGCTGCATGAAAGAAGTTGACATATTGTGACAGGGAGCGTAAAAGAATGAATGTGTAACAAAAAAGCATGCCGTTTTCTCCTTCCACGTGCACCTCTATTCCCACATTAATTCATTATAGCTACGTCAGCTACGTGATATAATACGTACACTTACATTATACTCCGCTGTCTTCAAAATCCTTTAAAATCCGTGTTTAAGATAAATTTGAATGAGAATAAAGTAGGTTAAAATTGACTATAGTTTTGAATTATGACGACCTGATATAAATGGCCAAGTTTATCGTGTTACACAATTTTGCAGTTATCCATAAGCTACTCTACTGATATATGATATTCTCTTTACGCTAAGGATTGAACTTTACATGGTGAAATCGATGTGTTCTAGACTATAGACTTCTGTCGAAATCACGCGACCGCCGTTCAATGGATTTCAGCATTTGTATGAAATTTCGATGATCTTAAATATTTATCAACGACAATATCGTTTATAGGCCTATGGTTGTCTCACTTTACGATCAACCGGGTATTTTTTCTCTAGAGTTTTAAAAAAATTCGTGACACAAGATATTAGTGTTACGTCTGTAAGCAGAATTATAGTTGTGCATAATATGTACCGTACATAATATAAAAATGTAAAAAGCGAAAAACGTTTTAGCTAAAATAAACATGCATTTCAAAAACCCTGACGCGCCCAAAAAATGTCGAAATCAAAGCATGATTCCTTGCAGGCGAGGAAGATCGACATTCTTCCTTGGAGCTTAACGTCCATGGACCGACGGTGCGCGGGTGGCAGAGCGGCCGAAGATGTGGATACCCTCAAGAACTCGTGCTTAGACTTCACGGGTCGACAAAGCTCTCGAGAATACAAGTTTTGGCTCATCAATATCTCATACGTGAGTCCAATTCACACGCTGTGCAAAACAAAGCCACTGAATTTTCTGCGAATAATTAAGGATCTCTATTTGAGAAATTTGCGAAAGAAAAGTTAAAATAATCGAACGGTACTTAACGCCGAATAAAAGTATAACACAATTAGTTGCAATTTCGACCTGAACGAAGTACGTAAGCAGAGAAATGAGGTGAAAAAAACTTTTCTTTCAGCGGAGAAATTGGAGATATGGACATCGCAGGAGACGAATGGGACAAATTCAACGGACTTTAACTATCTGGGGTACATCACATTGTCTGATAACGCATCGACTCTATACAAGAGCAGGGAGTTGAAGAGTGTCGCTCTTCCCGAAACTGAAGCTGCTACTTTGAAACTCAAGCTGCACAAGCCGCACAAGAATGCCCACAATGTTCACGAGCAGGTAAACTCGACAAAGTGCAGAGCGGGGGCGTTGAAATGAAATTTCACTTATTGTTAAATTTACCGCGGACAGTGATCGTCTGAGGCGTAGTCACTGTATACCGACGTACAAATCAGAGATTACGAATGACCATGGTTTGTCAGAGTGACTACGCGACGCCTGCAGTTTAATTCTTATTTATTCATTCAGCCGTAGGTATATTATGCGTACTTATATCATAGGTATACGTACATCCGTATCTACGCGGTGGTTGTGAAACGGCTATAATTTACATTGCTTTTTACCAATAAAAGCTGTTGTGTTAATTTATTGCAATCTGAATGCGGAAAGTATAGTAACCTTTTCACCACATGTAATATTACGGTGGTAATATAATTGAGAAAGAAGAGGCAAACATTGTCACGGTTTGAAAAAAGAAGAAACTTTCTTCCCAAATTCCGTTTTCAGTCTACTTTAATTATACCAATTGTTCGAATAGTCGGATTATAATAAAAATTTGCTAACGATAAGTTGAAGATCTTCAAGACCAGTGTGAAATTTGAAATCAGTGTAAAATTAAAAGAAAATTGTAATTCAAATTCCACACATTTCTAATTCATCGATCCACGGTTAAATATGTCAACTTTTCACATGACAATTCTTCCTGTACTTACTGAATTTTGATCATGTAAGTATTGTGTTCGCAAACACTCTGTGAATCATAGTTCATTGAGGAAGCATATAATATATGCCTATGTAGTATAATATATGCGTTTATTCATGTATATGACGTTACAAGTAAACTGTGAGGTATAATAGATGAGCCAAGAGGCTCTATCATCTTAGGTCGTTTTAATAATGTTATATTTACATTAATATACCTATCCACCGCGCGGAGATGTAGAGCTAGAATATCATATCATTCATGTTGGTAATGAATTAATTGATTTAAAATAATACGTCAAAACTGAGATATCACGAGAAAAGAAAAATTCATATATTTTTTCATGCACAAAACGAAAATAATTTTCAAAATACCCATGCAGACTATAATCTCTACTCTTTAAGATCTGGATTAATCTATTTTTCAATGAGTTCTATACTAATTGCGAGTCAGCTCTGCATGGAACCTCGTATGTACAGGTCTAGGATCGATCGATAAACGTTCAGTGTAATTCAATTTCGAAACTGATTGCTTTCATATTCCCGAATCACACGCCACGCAAATCCTTGAAAGGTTTAAAACCGTCTGAATTATAATAAATCACTTCGTAACTGGTTACGAATTTTAGTAAAAGCGATTTAAAACACAATCTGAAAAGTGATTCGGCGTATTTTCGGTGACATTTTTTTTTTTTTTTGAGAACCTTAGAACCAAATAATAAATACAAATTTCTCTGGAATTACTGAGCTGCATTAAAATGTTCTAATTTGTAGCGGCTAAGTGAAAGTTCATTTAACTAAAAATTTCAGTCGGTGATTATGTATGTATGTACGTCATTTTACCACGTCAAATTTTATTAGAATATTTCGGTGCTCCAGTTTATAAATTTTCAGTTCATTCGGCATAACAAAAATCAAATTTCCACCAGTGAATAAGTATAAATTTATGTTTATAATATAGTTTTTATAAACTCTGTTAGATCTAATACAGAGTTCGATGCAGTGTTAATTCAATTAGGTTGCCTACTGCATTATTTTGATGTTTTTCAGGTGGGTCTTATAGCGATAAACATCCTTGGAGAACCCTACGGCCAAGAATACTGTGGTCAAGGTGATGCTCCTTATAATCCGCACTACACTTCACCCTATGATGACCTCGCATTTGAAATGTACGTTGATCGTGAAGTGGCGAAAATTATCCGTCAAATGGAAATGAAAAAGCTGCAGGCGGCTGAAGGTAGCCCTGAATATACTTCAATCTTACAAATGGAATCAGTATAAATAATATTTTGAACCTACTTTACTTGCATTGTATACCTCAATTATTTCCTGATTATTTTAATTTTTTCACTCTTTCTGATCCATAGAAGAAAGATTTGAATACGCGTCAAAGTTAAAAGTGGCTATGGAGAATCTAAGGAAAGCTGGGGAACGTCTTGGTAAATATGAATTGGAAAAGAAATATGCTATCGCACTGGAAGATTATGATAAGGCAAAGGCGAAAAAGGCTCAAGCTCAGCAATACAGACAGCAAGTCTATCAAAGTTTGGAAATTGAGGATTTACTCGAAGTTCACGGTGTACGTAATCTTTTTGACAGTACAAGAAATTATGCAGACATCAATACACTGTCAAAAATAAAATCAGTAACATTTTTACACTAACTACCTAGCCACTGGAAAAAAATGACCAGTCCGTCACAGAAGGGAAGGAGCCAGTATCAGCTGACACAATCGGATCCGCCACGGCAGCTCTCGTAGTTGAAGACATTACTTCGCCACCAAGACTAGTCGTTCCGCCAAGCAGAGATGGTGCCCTGTCTCCTACCGGTCCTGCCCACCAACAACCACCGTCTCCGCTTCATCAAAAGCCTAGTAGTCCAGGTAAGAATGGAAAACAATGCCAAGATTCAACAAATAGAACCAATTAGTGAATCACCTATATGAAGACGAGCTTTCTTCTTTCTAAAATGTGAAGAATTTCGCAAGTAATCAGAAATATTAGTGATAACTTCACGCAGCTATAAATTCTTGGATAAGAACCCTTTCCACATTTTCTACTTTCTTTGGACACATTTTAGCATTTCTTGCTATAAAACAATTTCATATGACCAGAGGTGCTGGATCACCCAACAAGTGGTGTGTTAGAAAGAACAAACGGTTGCACCAAGGGTTCTCTCAGAAGGAAAACCAAGTCAGCTGGACCAATGCTTCGATCGAGCTACGAAGCTTACGAGGAACGAACTATACCTGCGCTGAGGCAGTGAGTATCCCAAAAATAGTGTTGCTTATTAGAATTATTAAAATTAATACCTCCGTTTTCTAGCTCACACACAAACGAATTTACGAGAGAATGTCACTTGGACAGTACAGACAGCAGTGCGAAAGTAACGTCGAAACTTAATGACAGAGAGAAGAAACAGGCTGCTTTACCAATATCCGTCTTTGGAATGGAGATGGTAATTATCTTATCTTCAGTCGCATTTTTAACTGCTTGAAAATTTCTCAAATAAGAAGGCCTATTACAATCACGAATCCCATCATTTTGTTTAGGTTGAAAAATTTTATTCCAAGCAATTTACTGATAAAGAAGAGGGACTAATGCAACTCAAAGAGGAGTTACGAACATTTGATTCTGAAGTGTCAAAAAATTCAGCAAACAAGACAGCAAGGGCGGCTATTTTGCTTCTGCACAGAGCGCTCAGAGACAAAGTTTTCAGTGTCTATAGTCTAGCAGCTCAGCTAATCAGGGTATTCTTCACTGAGTTCGCTGTGGGTCGGTAAGTCCACAGTATAAATTTATCGGCTACAAACTGTATTACGAGAATAGAGAAAAGTTCTTCACGTTGCTAGCTGGTGACACTCATCACTTTTTTGAGATTGCCATACCTTTATCCATACATTTGTCTTTTCTTACTTCAGAGTGTCATCAGCTGAAATTGCTCGCAGTGTAGATCGATTGCTCCCAGAGCTCCTGACTAAATCAGGCGATACTACTCCAAGGATCCATAACATGGCTGTTCACACTATTCTCAGTATGGCAGATTGCAAGTGTGTCAGAGAGCTGCACATTATACCGGTCCATCTTAGCAGGCCTGTGAACAGTAGTACGCATCAAAGATTAGCACTGAGTAGACTAGAAATGGTCGAGCAGCTGATATTGAATCACGGAATATCCACGGACAAACAGAGGTAAGGTGAGATTAAGTAAAGATTGAGATAAAATAGTTGCGATTATTGATAATAAGATAATTGGTAATCTTCAATTTAATTCATTCAGTGGTTTGACTTGCCGAACTTTGTCTGAGTTTGGCCTGTCTGGATTGCATCATCCAGCAGAAGCTGTAAGAAAAGTATCGGAAAGAATATTGGTTTTAGTTTATAAAGTCAATCCGAGGCTTGTCAGAAAGCAGCTACCACCAGACGATGATATCACTAGGAGGAACCTTCTTTACAGGCAATTATTCCACGAATTTGATCTGGTCGATCTTCAGGTAACTACTTTCTGCATACACAATGTCATAAGGGTATAGGAAATCTGCAACATTTTTTTATGTATCAATTTACCAATTGAACGTATTCGTTTTTTGATTTTTTCTTCGCAGAGAAAGAAAGATCTAGAAACTAGCCAGAAAACCACAACGCCAGTTCACACAAAGCTTGTAGAAAATAACGAAGCTAGCATTGCTAAATCTCCGCCAAGGTCTAGTCCCGTTGTTAGTACTAGTAGTTCTATCAGCATTACATCACCATCGGACAACAGCAGCGATCACAAAGGGGACAAGTTAGTAGTTTTTGTTAGTATACATAGTTCTGAGTTCTGCAGAATAGCAAATTAGTTACTTGGAATGTTTGTCACATGTTGCTTAATATAACAAAATGCTGCTGGAATTGGCAAAAAAAACTGATCCTTTAATTTTCAGGATGTGCATATTCTGTTTGTCGAAAGGTCAGGTATATTCAGAGGAAGGTTTGAATATACATTATTGGAGGACCTGTCCAATGTTGACGAGATGCGAGGCTTGTAAACAAGTTGTCGAAGTTTCGTATGTCAACCTACATTTACTAAGTGAGTAGATACAGCATGTGTATGTAAAGTCTGTGAAAAAACTAAAAAAAAAAAAGATTGAAATTAGATAAATTGCATAACATGCGAATGATCAAAAAAATTTCTTTACCAGATGAATGCGATATGAGAAATAATTACAGCAAATGTGATACTTGTAAACAAGCGGTACATATAGAAGATTTGAAGCGACATTCAAAAAGTGACAAATGTACTAGTAAGTATAATTACTCCATCAGATGTATGGGTTTAAGATAAAATTTTACGTGCGTACAATACACGATCTGCATGAATGCTTTTGCAGAGCCAATAGAAGGATGCGAAAGATGTCCACTATGTCAATTACATATTAATCGGAATAAATGGCGAGACCATCTCATGGGAGATCCACCCTGTACGAATAATCCGCGAAATAAGACAAACAAAAGCTGTAAGTTGACGTTCAATACACTAGTTGAAGTGAAAGAAGAAAACTACAAATGACACATAAACTTATATTAATCACTCAAATTCATGTTTCAAAATTTCTAACAGTTAAGACTGGTCACTACTTTTTACAGGCTCGAAATCCCCATCGAATACGCAAAATATTGGCGGAAAATTGACGTCGCCAACTAGCAGGGATTACTAGTGTCAACCTTTGCCTCATGTATAGTAGTATATGAAGACTTTTCGAATTTTGTTTATTTTATAGTTTATGTATTTGTTATAGAATTTTAATATTTCTACACTATATTTGTACGTATACATTAAAATATCTCGTTTACAGTAGATCCCGTCCCGTATGTTGTACGTGCTATGTTATTTATTCTCACAGTTGGATGACAACGAAATCAGTCAGACCTTATGAATTTTCATTGTTGAGAACTGAGAGGTATGAAGCACAATGCTTTCCTGTTTGTTACGTAGAATTTTAGTCCAAGATGAAATGACCAAATTGGCTATTTCATAAAATCTTAACTCGTCCAACCATAAACTTTTTATAACATTCCCACAGTTGTACGCACACAATTATATATACGTACGTACCTTTACGCTTGTTCAAAATATTGTGAGCAGCAACACAAGCTGATTAATAATTCAAAAGGGTAATTTGTGCTCAAATGATATCAATTAAGGATGAAACATTGTTTGTTAATATTGTAATACAGTTTCCTAAAAATTGTTCATAGAAAGTGAATAAGGAAAAAACCATTGTCATTATCAGCGATCGTCACGTAGTTTATTATTTCTAAAAAACACCCCATATATGAAATTCCGAACATTGTAGAAGTTTCTCCGCCTTATTCTTTATTATCCTATACTATCCTGCGTTCATTTAATTAAAAAAAAATTAAACGTTTAGAATATTTAGAAAGAAACGATATTGACTGTCAGGTTCATAAAAAACCGTCAAAATTAATTAATATTGAAACCTGGAATAATAGGCTTTTTCCCAATCAGCGTCTCATAGATAAAAGATTATGTATACACAAGATCGTTCGTTAAGATGTTTTGTTGCTCGACTCTTCCTCATCCTTATTATCCTCCAGTTCTTTTCCATTTGCAGTCATATCATCCTTTTCTATAGTTTCCCCATTTTTGAGTTCTGCATTAGATGTCTCTGCATTCTGATTCTCTTTGAACTTGTTTTTTTCTGTATGTAAAGATTAGACATCGGTAATCACTGCTGTGTAGTCGCAATTTCACACATATTTGGTTTTTATGATATACCTAATAAAATCTTACCAAATTTAGAGCAATCTGCTCCTAAAAGTCGAAGGTAATGGATTGCATCATGAGTGGGTACATAGGCTCTCAATGACATAGTACCTCGCCATCCAACCATCTCCAGGACCAAAGGATTCAAGTTGTTGTCTTCTTCAATTAATTCCTCTTTATAAATCAGTACACAGCTTCCGGTTGCTAAATTGAAAGATATTCCCACTGCAGATTAATGTTTAAGGCAAGACGTAAATCTTTGAATACATAATATAAGGTCTACCAAAATCTTTGACTCGACTTTGTGTATCTGGACTCAATTTTGATATCTCAGGTGGAGTATTTGGGTTGTCATTTTGTAAAAGCATCACTAGATCGTCCTTTGAGATCCGAACCTTTCGGCATTCGCCGACATAGTCAAAGAGACTGTTTAATCCTTCTTGAGCGAGTCTAAAAGCACATTTCATGTTTTTGTTGTCACAACGAACAAAGGTTTTGACTCCTGTATTGATCATCTTCACTTTAGCTTCGTTCAATTTTACAATGTCGCGTATAGCTGGTGAGGTAAAGTATATGTTCTTTTTCTTTCCCTCGTGACACCTCACCAGCAAGCAGGTTGGGTCCAACTTGTCTGATATATCGTAAAACTCTCTGCAATTCAAAGAGTATCGTGACTTGGGTGTGAGTAATAGGGTAACATATATTTTCTTTCAATTTCACCACCTAAATTCATCACACGTTTAAATTATCTTAACTTTGCCTTCTGTGTCCAATTCCCGATTTCTTTTATTAAAACTTACTTGATTGACGGCCAGACATCCTCCTTATCGGTTTTGAAAAATACAAAAGGATCCTCACGATATCCAATCATCCTTTTCCTCTTTCTTTGAGGACCCCAGGGTTTTTTTTCTGCTTCCAACGGCCTTTTGCCATCAGTAGCTTTAAGGTTTGCTTCCTCTTTCACTGCTTCTTCTTCCAAGCTCAATTCGCTATTAGCATCATTGGTTGCTAGCTTGTCAGTCTCTACTTCCATTTTTTCCTCTTTATTCTCCCATGGAAGTGGTTTGACCTTTTCTAATACTGCCACAAAAAACCCACCGGTATCTTGATGATGCGGTAATATCCTCATACTGAAAGCATTAGGTTTACACAATTTTAATTCCTGTTTACCAGCGGCGTAGAAAACGAATATCAAAAATTTGGGTGTACACACCTCCTTTCAAGGTGAAACTTATCTACATCCGCTGTCTTTGGAGGAAACATATGAGGTCGGATTTGAGTTTGCCATTGCTCAGGAACTTCTTCCCACGTTTTGTAATACTGCATGTTCTTTGATGCAGGAGTCCAGTGGCTTACACCTGTGAAATAACAAAAATTACCATCAGAATAAATGCAAAGAGAAGAGTAATACAAAATTAAAAACTATTGAGGGGCCTTTTATAAACTGTAAGTAATAACCGAAACGTTTCAAAGATGGGTAATACAGGTCGCAAGATAATAGTAACCTGGATTGCATCTTAGACCAGGGACTAAATTTCTTCCATCAACTAATCGAACAGAATCACCAACTTCGGTAAGAATTCTATGAATAACAGCTTCATTTTCTATCGGATTAAGAGAACATGTGGAATAAACCATTCTTCCACCAACTGCCAAGAGCTCCAATCCTCTCTGGGCTATTCTGTATTGAATTCTGGTGGGGAACAAGAATTTGTTTAACACACGAAAACTCAAGTATTAAAAGATAAATGACGAAATTTAATGAAAACTTGAAGATTATGCGAAAAAATTCGTGCAATCTAAGTAATCATTCACCCATGAAGATTGTTTCCATTCGCAGGACTCCACTTGCACCAAATATCTGGATTTTTTCTCATTGTTCCATCCCCGCTACACGGTACATCAGCAAGAATTCTATCAAACCTAAATGAAATCAAAAATTTTATTACTTAGATATGTAACAAAACCGGTATTTCTGAGAGACAAGTTTATTTACTTTAACTTTTCTGTCGTGCCATCTGGTTTGGCAACATTGAAGTTGGGCATTACTGATGAGTCGTGATTTGTAATCAGAATATTTGGACTGTTCAATCTCTTAGCCTGATGCACCAACATGTAGCATCTATTATTGTCCACGTCGTTGGCGATTACAAACCCCTCTGTTGACAACGGTACATGGTTAACATCGTAAAAAGTAGTAAATTCCACAACTAGCGATGACAAAAGCATTTCACAAAAGCAACCAACACTATTGGTTGAATGATTTAGAGAAACAAGAAAATAGAAATGATAAAGCTGACTTGTTACTATTCCTAAAATTACTTGATCCCATTATGTATACGTATAATACAATAAATTCTTTTTGTATACTTATGAAAAGGGCTTGCCCGTGAATTAATAAATAAATAAGCATATATTCACCAGGATGTGGGTTACTCTCATCAGAATGTATCATTTCGATTAACTGAGCTGTCTTTGAACCTGGTGCAGCACACATGTCGAGAACCTGAAAGATTGCGCAGGTTTATAGTTGATTGAAATGCATTCAGCTCTAGGAATTATTTTTCTCCATAAATAATAACAAAATCAAACCTTATGTTGAGGTTTGACTTCCAAAACGAGGGGAGGAATCATGCTCACTACTTCTTGGCGACTTATGTTACCGCTAGCTGTTTCAGCAATCAAAAAATTATGTAACCTAGAGTAAGCCTCAGACCTTCGGATGTCCTTACGAGTCAACTGAAGCTGCCAAGCTAAAGAATCTGGATAAAAGGGAAGGCATTTCGGATAAAGTTTTTCTTTTTCTGTAACTTCTTCCTCGTCATTTTCTCGTTTCGTATTGATGATCTCATTGAAAAAATCCCCTTTAATTATGTCGAGCAGTGCCCTTGTTTCTGCCTTGGAACCAGTTATCCGAAAGGCAACCGGCAGGTTCTCCCTCATCTTGTCCATAAAAATGTGCCATTCTTCACTAGGAACAATATTTTGCGTTTTGTAATAATTTTCAAAATCAACATTCTCCCTGACTATTTCCTCATAGCATCTCTGCGGCCTTTTATCCCATTCATCTTTATTCTGTAACAAGTTGATTTAGCTTATTATAATCTGTTTTAAAAATCCATCTGTCACGGTTATTGTGAGTTGCAGTTGGGTAAAAAATTTTCAGCTTCTACAGAAACGAATTGTCAAGTCAAATACTCGATAAAAATTAATTGCAATAGCAGCATGCTTGCGGAGGATTAAAGAATGAAGTTTAATGTCATTTGCGGCATTCAGTATCGAAATACCGTAAACTTAACCTCAAAATCAAATTAGAAGCTGCATCAGTTCTGACAAATTTTTTACCTTTTGTTTATCGCGGCGTTTTTCAGCAAAATTCTTCTTCGGCTTATATTTTCTACCTTTACCCATTATGACTTGAAATTACTAAAATATGCGGTGACACGTGAAAAAGGAAACCGCGCGGACACGATCACAGCCACTGATCTCTATTAGTATAGAGATGTAATCACAAATTTATTACCACGGCCGCTAATCGTGAATACGAGTGATGCGAGTCCCGACCATAGACTTATAGAGATAGACTGCGCCAAAGAACTGCCGCTCGGCCATTGAGAACATGTCTCATCTCACATGACGTCATGTTAAAGTATTACGTTCGTGACACACTGATTCGTGACGTCTGTGAGGGGGCTATCACGTGACTTTGCTACTGCACATCTCCGTTCATTAGAGATTAGAGCACACAGTCAGTAGCGTAACGTACAGCCTATAGTCAGTAGTGGTTTCGCCTGTGGCCAGCACAGACAGTGGCCAGGTTGTATACCTATATCTCTATGGTCCGGACCCTGAGACTGGCATTTAAACATAGATCATGGCCCGAATTATTAAGTTTTTTAAAATTATAAGAAATAATTGGAAAAAATCCACCTTCGCTCTAGCAGCCATATCGTATGGTGGGTCTTATGGCATAGAGTCTTATAAGTGAGTTCTTATTTCCTTGTCAAGCCTGAAGTTATTATCACTAAACAAACATAACCTTAGCGAATTAACCTCTTGACGCCTTTGAATTTAAAATTTCAGCAAGGAGCAGTTGATGCGAAGGTATTGCGAGGATGCGGTCAGATATGGAGATATGCCACTGCCGACCAATTTAAAACCGCGACATGTTACTGTCATTTTAAATCCAGCAGCTAACAAAAGGTATGTTCAAATTCTATGGTCATATGATTGGCGTGTGAGCGTCAAGATTATTTGATTACTACTCAAGTTTCACAGAAGTACTTTATATAAAATATTTTACTGACCCAGCAATGTATAAACCAATTGCTCTAGATTTCTGGAACTCATATGTAATCATTATTACTATTTAATGCTGTCGATTTAGAAAAGCAAAGGATTTGTTAGAAAAGTATTGCGCACCACTGCTACACCTCGCCGGAATAGCTGTAACGATCATTCAAACTGAGTCTGAGGGCCAAGCACGGAATATAGTTGAGCAATTGAATTCTCGAACAGATGCCATAGTTGTAGCAGGTGGCGATGGGTCATTGTCAGATGTTGTCACTGGGGTGATGCGAAGGTGCAACACTAATGTCGAGATAGTCAAGCAATGCCCAATTGGCATTTTACCTCTCGGGCAGACCAACAATGTCGCAAAATCACTGTTTAATGGGTACACAGATTTGCCACAGATACACGCTATGGCTGAAGCTACAATGGCTGTTGTCAGAGGCACTACTAAATTAGTTGACACTATCCAAATTGAGCCTCTTGAGGTAATTAATCACACTGATCATAGGTCACTTGGTGTTTGTTAATTTCTCATTTGACGAATTTTCCATTTTTTTTTATTGCTCATCAGAACTTGAAATCATATAAAATGTAAGTTTTTGCAGTTTAAATTTTAGAACAATTGTTCTCAATCTTACAGCAAGATCCTGAGAATTTTATTAAACCAGTTTACGCAGTGGGCACTGTGGAATGGGGAGCATGGCGAGACGCACGTGCTAAAGCCAACAAATACTGGTACTGGGGATCACTTCGTAGGTAAACACCACAATTTTGGTGTATTGTAAATTTCATGATACGGCAAAAAGCTTATAAGATGAATAAGTCACTTCAACTATGTATTGAATTGCACCAATCGCTAGAACTTTAGTTACAAGTAATCTGACTGCACTAACTCCACTAACACCTCTTATATTACAGATATGCAACTTACGTATTCAATGGTTACAAAAATGATCTAACTTGGGATTGTAGCGCTGATTTACGATACTCAGAACCATGCAATGGATGCTCTCGTTGTCGCCACGACAGGCAGAATAGTCATTCATCCTCCAGTGATAGACGTTGGTGGCATTCATTCGTTCCAAGGAG
Organism: Diprion similis; assembly: GCF_021155765.1. Taxonomy (NCBI): domain Eukaryota; kingdom Metazoa; phylum Arthropoda; class Insecta; order Hymenoptera; family Diprionidae; genus Diprion; species Diprion similis. Next base: position 24,797,872 of record NC_060110.1, read on the forward strand.
GAGTCCATCTATTGGTAATATCGACAGCAGCCTTTCTCTAGAAGCATTCTCAGTGCCAATTAGATCTACATTTACAAAGTATGGTGAAAAATAAGTAATATTAAGTGTCATTCAGAATGGATATTCATCATTCAATCTCTTTTTTAGAAATTGATTATAGTAAGGTACTGAATGAAAAATGTGGATCTCTTCACGAAATTCCAATAGTCACAACCGAGTTGAAAATGATTACCAGTAATGTGGAGCCTTCAGCCACTCCTAGTGTGCCAGCTATTAAAGTGCATTTGGGTGAGTTGAAATAGACATTGCATAGCTAAACCTATTCAATCTTTAACATAACAAATCCAAAATATTCTAACAATCTTCGATCAACAGGTCCAGAAAAAGTGAGCTACTTAGACTTTGTTAAGGAAGGATGGAAGCGAGCAGATGGTCACAAAACTGTGAACAAACAGACCATAGAGGCAAAGGATATTGAATTACGACCTCATGACACCGTTTTAAAACCAGTGAGTAAATATTTCCATCATATTAATATGCTTCTCTTATGAATTTAAAAAATGGAAATTGAGAATTTTAACAACAATGTGAAGACATATATTGTATTATATATAGTTTAAACGCTGGAATGTTGACATCAGTTACATATGAAATGTTTATTACAGGGACAAAACAAAATGTTTTCGATAGACAATGAAGAATTTGATTTGAAGCCAATCAAAGTTAAGTTACTACCAAAAAGTGTAACAATGTTTTGTGCACAGCCTATGAATAGTGCAGTAAGCTAGTATAAATAAAGAGCAAACAGTAACTGTTGTCTTTTTCGTTTATCCTTCGCGTTTGGTATTGATGATGGATCATTTCTCTCTGTGATTCTCTACAAGTTTGAAAAATTTTGATATATGTATTGTAGGAAAACTAAATATTAATGTGAATGTTCTTTAAGTGACGTACGGTTTGATATGAGTGCAGACCGATTTTTGTTTTGAGTGCTATTTTCTACAATTTTATACTAGACTTTGAGAAAAAATGTTATAATTACCTTCAATATACGTGGAAGAGAACACATTTGATTACATGTGAATATGGGGAAATGTCTCACAGGTTTTTGACTTTGCAACCGTGTTTTGTGGATACAGCTGCGATTCCATTTGGTATCAAGAAACAATTTATTTCTTGTATTTGAAATAATTTTTTCGTATAAAAAATAATGTATGACTATTTACAACAACAAACCTAACAATTTCGTTGAACGGGCATTTTCATTACAATGTTTTTCATTTTAGGCATTGTAGAGTAGTCTTAAATGAGATTTTATGCCTATGTGTATATTGATATGAATAGTACCTCCAAATTATTCTCGAAGTTCACAATATCCTACAAGTTAAAAGATTCGTACAAAATCAGCACAAACATACCGGTATTAGTGATAGAAAAAATATTAGCTGCTAATATTATAATGGGTAAGAAATAAAATAGTGGTTCAACCTGAGTTTAAGCAGAGCATTATGATCAGGTCCAACAGATACTTGATGTATCACGAAAAAAATTTTACGCAATAATACTGGCAATTTTGTACAAAAAAGCATTGGGTTAGAGCATTTCACTGTACTGTAATGTCCATGTTCTTATATTTCATTAAAGATGATCTCAGACCTGTCACTGGTTTCAGCTTAAAGCGTTTTTCGTTTCTATTTTCTGCTTCGCGTCATCGCATGGCACTGGCACAGATTGTGAAGAAATTAAATTGGCACTTGTAAAGGCAAGTTCCTTGTCGCATTCCTTGCCTGATACTCTGAAGAAATTAAGGAGGGAAGGTTCTTTAATTGTTTTCCGTGGCTCTGTTGACCGTGATCTTCCCGAGCGCCGTGCTGCCGTCGCGGTTGTTGCTTTGGGACTAGTCAATTCTCTTATACCAGTTTTCGATTTCTGTTCGAATTTTTCTTTACGTATTTTTGTTAACCAGTCAACGTTTTCCTTGTATTTTTGTGGGGATATTTGTAGCAAGTGCGGTGCAGTTCCGTCTATGACGTAATTGGGCAGATTTAGAGTCGGAGAAAACGAAACTTCATTGTTAGTTCGATCGTTTATTGTAGACGAACTTGGTCCAGGTTCATCAGAGTCATAATTTGCACTGAGTCTTCGCCCGCACTCGCTCGCTGAGCTGAATAGTCTTCGAGCTCCCCTGTTTTCTAAGTGCGGACGTTTCGCACTACCGCCTTCAAGATTTTCTTCAACCGGCGATAAAACTGATTTGAATTTACATCTTAGATCATCAGCTGTCATTTGTGAATATCGCCTCTTGGCCGATGTCGTCAGAGCCTTTTTTTCACAGGAGTTGTAACTTTCAACAGATTCAGTAGAACTTGGAGGACCTGAAGAAGGACCTGGAAGAAAATTCTTATTTATCGAACTGGCTTCTCCGACCCTAGTATTTACAATCGTTAATTTTATCGCTCCTTTGAAAAGTGGACAGATATCTTTAAATTGCCGAAAGTGTGCAATTTTTCTTGAATAAATCGAGCCTCTCGTTTACAATTTGAGCCAGAGATGAATAGACAGACGAAGTTAGACTAGCAAATGTGGTGAGATAACTGTTTGGTGTGGTGAAATTCATTTGTTGCGTTATATTATTCAGACATTTTTATAAATATTCACCAATAGTAGTATCAGATCCAGGAGTATGCTCTTGACAATGAACCCATTGGCGAGATAGAGTTGGCGTCGTTTCCAAGCCACCGACGAGATGACTCAGAGCATCTTCAATTGGTACTGGGTTCGCCTCTCCTTGTATTTCTATTTCTGAATTATCACCTTTATGTTCCAAACCCACTCGCCATAATCTATGCCTGGAGTCGTCAGAACAAGTAACGATCTGTAACATAGATAAGTAAGTAGTGAACAAATTAACAATAATAGGAAGTTTTCATTTTTAACAGATTAGAATTGTCAATTGCGTAAGCTATACTTTTGTTTCGCCGATGTTGCACCACGCAATGCAAGTCACTTCAGCGGTATGCCCTGAAAGTTTAACCAATGGGCGTCCTGGTCTGTTGGTATTCCAAATGTATGCCAATTCGTCACTAGATCCACTGGCAAGGTAACGGCCATCTGGGCTTAAGCAGGATTTGACATAAAAGGTTGAATTTTGATGTCCGTAGAATTCTGCAACTGTGATACACATAAGTGAGCTGTTGTTTCAGAACAGAGCAAGGTAATCCGTTTCACTGATTATGAGTTATCAATGCATATAACAGCAAGTGTATTACCTGGTTTGGGATTACATGTGCCTATGTTGTATGCATAGATAATGTTATCCATGCAACTGGCATACAGTATAATGCCTGCAGGGCAAACAAGTAACGATGTAAAACCGTTTCTTGAACCTCCACCAGTATATTGTAATATATTTTTTGCGACTGGGTCCCTTTTGTGCGACGAATAATTCTTTCGAAGGTCCCATACCTTTATGATTCTATGTATGAGAAAAATAAAACTATTATTAGATGTGAATCAGTTCCACTGGCTTTCAAACATAGGAATTTTCTTGAGTCAGAAATTGAAGCTGGATCAACAACGACTTAATCAGTAATAATGATGACTATTTTGCGTGCAATTTGGATAATATGAACAAATTGATCCAGGAAATGAATTACATGCATACCCGTCACCAGCAGCACAAGATATCAGTGTGAAATCATCCTGAAAAACAAGGCTGGTAATACTGTGGGTGCGCGAAGCTTGGGTATGTCTTCTTCGTGATTTTGTCCCGCCTGCAGACACCATGCTGTGCGAGTTGTATATACAGTTGTCCGGTTTGGGATAGTGTGTATGGTTTGCTCTGATATCCCATATCATAATGGCACCATCTCGAGCTCCGGTTGCAAAAACGGCTGTTTTGAAAACAAATATGATTTATCATAGAAGTATGATGTCCTTAAACTGAATCAACATGAAATATAAACAGAATTTATTTTGCATTTTTTACTGGGAACAAATTTTCACTATTTTCTATAGATTGCAGCAAACCTTTGTCTTGATGACGAAAAACTGCAGTTTTAACACTTCTTGTATGGGCTTGAAAGGACTCCATCTGTTTGATTTCTCCTTGTGATACGTCCCAGAGTTTGGATGTGTGGTCTCCGGATGCTGTGACCAGCTTCATTTCACCCGGCATCCAGGCAACATCAAAAATCGCATTGTAATGAGCCTACAGATATCACAAGTAGGTTTAAAAATAGAAACTGAAGTTTGTTTTTAATGATGTATCATTCAAATACAAACTTTACATTACCTGCATTCCCTCTAGTCTTTCGTTAAAATTTCCTTTGATGGCTGTGTTTTGAAAGGCTATTTTTCCATCTTCGTTAGCCAATGCAAGTACGTGCTCGTTATTACTTGCTGTGCTGAATTTGCATGCAAACACTGGTGGTTCTGGATTAAAATCTGGTGTATCAAGACTTGGAGATATCCCACAATATACGTCATCTTGGTAACATTTTAAGCGACGCAATGCGATGTCATAATCGCTTAAAGCTCCTGAAGAATTAAAATTATTAGTTTTTAAGCACTGAGATGTTCTATAGTAATTAAATATATTCTCTGTTGTCGGGAGTGTCATCTCTTGGATAGGGATTGTCAAAACTAACATTGTCTAGTTTGGTTTTGGCACAATTAGTACCGACAAAGGCAAATGACCCTATGTGAGTCTGTAAGTAATGGGATAGTGAAATTGCAGATTTCATCAAATGACTTGCCAATCATAATGTTGAAATAGTACTAGTGAAGAGAATTGTTGAAAATTCTGATTAGGGATTGATCCCGACACATGTCGCCGGAAAAAAGGTTATGATCGATTTTCGCAAGATTATGAATATTGTACAAAAAGTTATGACTGTACATTAGTTTCTATAGCTTACCAAAACCTTCCTCACGCCTCAGGACAGACGTCAGAATATTCATTGTGCAGACGCACGAATAATACACAAAATATCAATGAATCCATATAAATGTTTACATCTTACGAGAAACGCGGGAGATTCCGTTCCGTTCCTTTTGTCCAACCACCTCATCCGGTAAATCTCTATGGCTGTGTTCACTGTATTCTGTAAGTTGAGTTTCATCGCTTGCCGTGGAAGCAAACACTGGCCTGTCAATGCTTGTCAACGACTGGCTGCAAATAAATGTTTTTTGAAAAAATATGTCGGCACTGTTCGAAATTAATTATATTATTTCTCCGTTCCAAACACCAGGTTTAATTTAGCACAGGATTAATGCCTTTTGACGAAATAATATGTTACTGCATAATGCAATTTCTTTGAAAGCAGAGATCATCCCTGTTTGAAAGTGTGTTTTAGACAAAGACGACGAGTGTGTAGAATTTCACTGTTCCTAATGTTAACTTTATGTCAACAACGCCATAATATAATTGAGGGGATGAGTGTTTGCTATCTAGTATGTAATTTGAAAATATAAGGGAAATTTATTTATATTTTTCAAAGCGATCTACGCCAGTTTTCTGTATTATTATGTTATATATAAGATGGAGATCGACCACGGTTTACGCAACACTAGCATCCTCTCCGAGTCCTACATGCGAGGGATTGAACGGTAACAAAATTATCGTCGCTTTTAGGTTATAATCTTCTATCGTTCGTCAGAAGTCACTTATTTCAATAGCTTGGCTATTTTTCGCAGAATCACGGGGAATGAAAACAAACAACGAGATGGGTTTGAAATACCAGAAGTCATACAGACACGAAAACAGGAGTGGGCAATGCTATTTGAAAAATTCTCTCAGGTAACCTAACCTAAGCATTGCTTGCCTTCCATCATAAACTTAGACTATTCTCGAAGTTATAACAAAATTTGAGCACACATGTGAAGTCCACACATCCACACTAAATTAAGCCAACATAAATTATTGTTCTCGATCAGCTAGTGCATTTTTTGAACAGGTGATATATTTAATAATAATCTTTAGAGTCGTTTATTTCTTACTATATAAGTAATACAAGTGCAACCGGCGCGATTATTTTATCTGCTGTCAATTTAAACGGCTTGCTATCACTGAAGAGTTTAATAAACGATTCTGAAAAGTAGATTATTGACATGTAATACAAAGAAATTTAGCATTTCAAATTTTGCAGGTCTCCGACGATTTGGAATTGTACATCAGCAATCTAAAGCCAGACACCGTGTCAAGTGGATCGTCCGAATACCGGGTTCCAGTTCGTAAATCTGCAGCGGAAGTTCAGTACTGGGTTAATACAGGGAATCCTCCATGTCAGGCTTTTGAAGCTTTAATAAGCGATTCAGATGTAACTATTTCGATCAGCGAAAGTGAAGGCTCAGACTTGGATGAATCCCAGTTATCAACTCCAACATCACTGGTTGTTACTAACAAATTTGCTAGCAGCAGGGAGCAGATACTTGGTACATGCTCATCAGGCAGCTCGGTTGATACTACAGCTTACATACTGACAAATGCAACCCCGACAAGGATGGCCAATCTTCCCTTCGATAAGGATCCTTGCATTTCAAATGTAATTAACACAAACAATAATCGTATTGGTCAATCGGTTAAGAAGAAAATCCCAAAGGTTGTGCTGACAAGGTTGACGGGGTTTCCTAAAAAGGCGTCAATCTTAGTGAATAATGCAAAATTGGAGAAAAATATGCTTCTGGATTTGAATAGCATTAGCAAAAGAGGATCTTGCGAACCTGATAAAATAAGTTCAACAGGTGATATGACATTGGCTGAATGCCCAGAGCCTATTGACAATCAGTGCAATTTCGATGAGCGTAAAGACTCTGAAGTTACTTTGAAGTCTAAGAAATCTGGCGTTGATAGTCTTTCGATTGAAATCGATAAGACGGAAGGAAAAAATAATATGGGAATGTCATCTGATTCTTCAAACGTAATTGTACCTATTCGTCAAAAAAGAAATGCAAACCGGCGGAAATTATTCTCAGTCAACCATAATATTTCTGATGAACTTACACCGATGATCAAAATGTATAAGAATAGGAGGTCTGGTCGAAATAGTATTCATCCAGCACTAGTAGACAGTCCTTCAATGCATCAACCTAGGAAATCTGTATTCAGACCACAGTTGTTCAATTTGACTAGGCGTTCGAAAATACGAAGGTTTAAAAATCGTTCCATCAGTATAAGCTCTGCCAAGAAAAAGCTTAAGAAAAATTCGCCCCTCGTTAAATTCAGGGATGCCGAGAATTCCCGAAGGCTGCATAGAGATTTGCCCGGCAATATGGCTGTGGAAAGAAATGACGAGATCTGCCTTGGTCAGAAAAAAAAAATTGATTCTCCCACAAAACAAACTTCGCTTGAAGCATCGCCAACGTTGCATACAAAATTGAACGAAGTTACGAAGAGTGACGATCCAGCTGCTGCTTCTTCCTCTCTAAGTTTGCAAGATGTTTCAGAAATTATAAATGAGGAAATGAACAGGATTGAGGAAACACGTACTAGTGTGGCTGGAAAACACTTTTCAAAGCATTCCTGTCCTATTGAGAATAGACATAAGGAGCATGATCAAGGCTCCGTGTTCAGACCGCCAACTGATTCGTTATCCGAGATGACAGACAGTAGACCGCAAAATGTATTTGATGCCAAGAAGAATTTATATGCAACAGATTTGAAATCATCTTCTGACACAAACTCTCCTTTGATATCGAGTCCGAGTAAAATTCAAGTTGCCGAGGATAATGGCAGTGAGGAAAGCGCGTCATTATTGCATAGTTTCAATCAAAGAGGAAAAAGCTTCTCTTCATCAACGAATGCGAAAGCGACACTCAATCTTCATATTGGTTCCAAAATTACTGTGCGGAAGCCAATAATTATCCTGCATGATTTCCTGCATCTGAAAAATTGTTGTGGTGAACTGGAAAAACAACATAACAAAAAATGGCTGAGTAAACAACATCAGGATGAAAATTTGCACACAGTTGAGAAAGACATTAATGAGAAAAATGTGTTGCAGGAGAATTCAGTTCAAGAAGATAATTTAAACTTCAAATTTACGCAATCATTGAACCATAAGATAACTAAGACGAACGAATCAAGGTTGAATCCAAAATTGACATCCTTTAAGAGAGATAATGAAATTATTTCAGCGAAGAGTCCAGATTTAGTTACCGAAAATCTTCGTTTGTCAGACAAAAAACTATCACCTCCGAAAACTCATGAGCCAATTGAAGATACTCATTATGCTTCTACTACTGCAATCATTTGCCGTCCGGGAGCAGAAACGGGTATGCAATTATCAAAGGATGGAGAGGCAATGGTTAAAAAGACCAGTAGAAATTGTAATTCACAAGATTCAATATTTCATCTTACATCTTCAGACGAGGAAGATATTTTAGAGAAGTTGACGCGTCGATTAAAATCACGCTCATCCAGAAAAACAAGAACTGTGCAAGAAGCTGGAGAAACAGAATTTATCGATCAAAACAATACAGTTCAAACTCCAAAGAAATTTCAAGGCCCAGAGCTCCATTGTGCACGTTATAAAATAGTCTCTAGCAGTTCAGAAGATGAAGAAAAAATCATCAATAGGAGAGGTTTGAAACACAAGAACATTCCTAGTTCCAGAATATTTATGGAGCCACGCTCCAAGAAGAATAAGGGGAAAAATTCTCAAAAATGTAAACAAACATCGTCTTGGGTACAAGATGAATGTGTGGATAAGTCAGATAGCGTTCGAAGTGATGATCAAAAATTAGATCGCCAATCTTTGGATGCACACAAACATTTTGGAATGAAGAAAGGTAATCCAGCCAATAATGAAATACAAAATTATAACGATTCGGATGGGAGAATGAAAGAAAATAGCCCTAAGACCAAGCTAACGATTTCTCATAAGACTGACAACTCCAGGACAACAGTACTGATAACACATACCAAAAAAAAATTTTCACAAAAAAAATCTGAGCACTCTATGACACCCGTTGATTGTGCTTTGAATGAGAGATCAAAACTACATAAGACTATCCCAAAATCAAATGTATCGTCCGAAGATGAGAGAAAACTAAATACAGGAGAGCATCGGAATGCGGTCGGACTGGCGAAGAAGAAGAAGTTGGCTAACACCCGAATGAAGAAGAAGAGAAAATCGGATTCTAAAATTGACGACGAAACAACTGCTGATTTTGTCAGGACTGAAGCAGAGCTCGAACTGGGAAGGGTACCAAGTTACAAAAATAGGAAAAAAAGTTTTTGCGAGATGCATGAGGTAGACGAGGTGATCGGTGCAAACTTGGCAACTTCCTCTGGTGGCAAAAGATTTCTCATAGTTTCTAGTGACGAGTCATTTGAAAATGATGATCCGACGATTTCTCGCTTGACGAATTGCGCTGGTACGAATTCTCAGGGGGAAAAAAATGGGAAGAATGATGAGAGTTACAATTTAAATTCATTAAACGGTTCTATGAGTCCTACAAAGCAGGGACTTAAATATAAAAACGACACGCGTTCGTCGTTGAAAAAAATCTCTGTAAATAGACAAAAAAATTCAAAGATTATTTTCTGCACGAAAGAATACTGGGAATCAGATTCTGATTATTAGTAATTTATTTTGAAACCACGTACATGAGTTACATTAATGTTTAATAAAAGAAAGCTTTTAGTGGTGATTATTTCTACATAAAGTTAATGGTGTTTCGTTTTTGAGATTTTATAAAAATAGCAGGATATTCCCACGTACTTATGGCATAAAACGCACAGTTACAAAAGGTTTTAAATCTATGAATTTTGTGATATTCCGATTAAGATATTCCGAGAACTAATTGTAAGCTTCAAAGTTTGTTAAATTTCCGCGTTTTGGAGCTGCTGTACTTTTATCTCTTTTACATAGATTGCATCAGGATTTGTGCAACTGTTGGTGATTCGTCAATTCAATAAACAACAAAAGAGAAAAACTTAGAACACCACGCTTTGAAACCATAACCAGAAAGTGTAATTATGTAAATATAACTAGTTTTTTGTTCCGTATAACTCTCCTTAATGTATACAAGAACATTAATTAAACGCCCTGCTAATCAGGTTTATTGGGCCTAAGGTCTATTAATATTAAAAAGTATGCATGTGAAAAGTATCTAAAAATTCATTGGGTCAATCTAATCCACCTGTAACTAATTTTCAGTACACATCACATATAACTTATGAATAAAATAAGGACATCTGTAATATATAATATATATTTTTTTCACCAAAAATTGTCACCACGATAAGTTTTAAAGTTCCGACGGTATACTATCGGAAACTGGAAACTCTTTTTGTACTGTAAAATAAATTGCATCATGTCCACGTTAAGTTGGAGAATTATTTACAGTAATTCTGTAGAGTTTCGAACAAAAAATGTCATCAGCTTCGTACACATGTGCACATTATACATGATCAGCAACTTCAGATCGCAATCAATAATCGGTCATCGAATTGCCGTGCCGATTATGTGATGACGAGTTAGGGCAAGATGATGGGGTTTTGAGACGTCACCGTGTAGAGTTGCCCGACCCCAGCGAACTTCCTTGAAGCCAACTGATTCGATGCTTTTAATTGGGTCGAAATCTGGACGACATCCGCCGTAGAGGGAGGGCCAAATTCCAGATCGAGACCAAAATGCTTGTAGCCAGTAAATCAGCGTGCTTCGTTCAGGGTCTGGCGTGTGTTCCATAAAAAAGTATGTACCGCCCTGCAAAAGATTGATTTCCTCATACATGAAAGTAATTGTTCTCATGCGGTAGTTTGAATTGGATGGCTGGTTTTATCAGGTAAAATCGGAAACCAAATATTTCTACTGAATAAATGAATATATTTTTTGTCCAAATCCCCTCGAAATAACTCCGTTTTGCGCATGTTAAGCGGGTGCAAAATTGTCATTTGCACGCACGCTACAGCGGGCGCAAAGTTCAATGTCGGTCTACCCGCGAAGTGTGGATGAAAACATTAATTTCTTGAACCCGCTTTACAAAAAAATAAATTGTTTAAATGCCGGACGGAAGACGATTTCACTCGTGTGATCACCACTCTCGCTTCGCTAGGGCGGTAAATGTCACACTCGTAACCGCCTTCTTTCCCGAGAAGAAATGTCTGTGAGGAAATATATTGTACATATAATCCAATACCGGCGCTAGAACTCGCTGGATTTCGCGAAGTACGGCAGAAGGTGATTTGACCGAACACAATGTCCTAGTCGTGACAACGGCGTCGATACTTTCGGAAGGTATCACACGGCTCAGACGACTTCCGTCGCCGACGAGAGTCTGCTCGACGAAGACGTGTTGGAAGCGCCAGGCTTTGTCGTCGTGGAAGAGATAGTCTGCCAATTTTCTGTTCCAATCCACCCCTATCAGGTGACAGGCGTCTGGGTAGAAGGGGATATTCTCACCTGAAAAAAGAATACACTCGAGATCCTGGTCCTTGAAATGAGAATTTGCGGTCTCAAACCTGTCTTCACGCCAATCTCAAGTATGCGAATTCGTCCCAAATCACGAAGAGCACGGTCGACTGAAACCATACTATGCAGGGGCTCGAAGAGTCGGCGTTTGTAAAAGCTGGCCAAATTCGAACATTCTGTCTCGAATCCGACGAGGTGATCTCGGTACCAAACTTGACGAACTTTCGACCACCTCGAATAAGCCCACGTAGCGATCACGATGACTATAATCAATACAACCCCATATCGGGCTGCTAATTCTCTAACCCACAAATCGGTGGAGCCCATGTTGCCCAACTTAATTGACCCTTTGTTTTTCCATGTCTATCGGCCCGGTAATCGCTAATCACACTTTTTGGGAACCGCAAGTATGTACTAGATACCTTATTCCAAATAGTAATGTCATGCACTATTTCTGAAGTAAGAAAACGTAACCCGGCACACCATAGATTTTGCTATAGTCATTGATTTCGGTCCACACCAGCACAGCTGATAAATTTTGTGAAGAATGATAGATGAGGAAAGAGTATATTATAGGTATTTTCAAAGTGGCTGCAAAATGCAATCGGCGATGCTTCGCGGTCCGAAGTTAACTGTCTGATGCCTGACCGGATCGCGACCCGTACGACCCAGGCTTATTTGCGTTGCATGTGTGTTCAAGAAACGACAATCTCACCGGATAAGATAACTGCAGTTACGAACGTCTCTTGTGTATAACCTTTGAATAACGGAACCAAGAATGGCGCCTCGTTTTTGAGTGAGTCTATAAGGGACGGCGATACACGATGAAGCCCTTCGTGTTGCTGATGCCGATATTTGGGGGATATTCATAAGCGACATGTGTTGACGACATTACGTACCCGAAAGTGTCCAGAAAAATGATGACAAATGATCGGCGGTCGGATCGACTGACTGCATCTGTAGCAGACACGTTGATGGTTTGATAGGTGTCGTTCAATGTAATAGTAGTCAGGTGCCTCCATTATTTCCATTAGTGATGTCTGCTGGACACGGGCGATTTACTATAATATATCACGCGTTCGTATTAACGGGACTCTGAAACAATCTCTTCGTAAACTATAAATAATACAATAAGTGAATAATGTGTAAACAATCGATAATTTCGGGCATTGTTCTAACTATGCCAAGAATTTTTGTCCCACATGAATAATAAAATACGAAAATGGACACCAGGTCCTGGTGGAAACTTCTACTACTACAAATTTTCACCGAAATAGTCAAATTTCGTATTATTTTGTACAAATTTGCAAATATGCAGAGAATTGTTGATTTTCGTTTAAGACTGTAGTATCTTGCAAATATTTTACTGAAAAAATACGAATTTTGATGAAAATCAACAAGATTCTATGAGACACTATGCGTATTTAAAATTTTTTACGAAAACAATTTACTGTACAAAATTGTAGGAAATATCGAAATTCCTCCAAAAAATCTGTATAAACCGTAGAAATCATTTTCACCAGGTCGGCTCTTACGGGAGTTCGTGAACGTCACAGTACGTTATTCTCGTGCGCATCGAGGCGATGCGCTGTGAGAAAGAACGAGGGGCGAAAAGAACTCGGGGCCGTGGTGTATCAGCGAGTAGGTATTTCATGTTAAAAACAGCTAACAAAGCGGGAATCAATCGCGCACCCCGCCGGCACCCCGGCCAGCACACCACTTAGGCTGAGCTAGGCGCACCCCGAGCTCACCATTCTTCGTGCGAATTGAGTCGGCTGAAGAGTGACCACAAACAACAGAATCGCACGTTACGGCTAACCGGTTGCACCGAACCGGGTGCATTCTCTCGTGGGCACGTAAAATAGAACCCGGCTTCAATTCAAAGTCATATCGTCGATCCCGAAGGCGTTTTGTTTTCAGGATTTGGGCGGGGAGAGGCAGTCCTGCTTTGGTAATGGGTCGCTGAGTCGGAGAATAATTAATACCTGATGTGCTATACCCATGCCGCGGTCTGTCTGCACATCGATCTGCATTTACCGACTTATAGCTGTGATATAAGGCTGTGGTACCAGCTACGACATACTGCACGGGGTGAAATTTGAAAACTCCTCATCCTTCAAAAAAAAAAAAAAATCATACATCTTAAGGCTTTAATGTTCCGAATCTATATCTCGTATGTATTACATAATATGATTTTTTTTTCTTATTGTGCAAAATTAAAAATTAGTTGTGTTTGTTTTCAAATAGTAAATCCAGGACATATTGACGACACGAAAAGAAAGAAAACTGCATCATATATAACCAGAATTATATTAGTAGATAGATTTTCTGAAGATTTTTATGTTTAAACTTTTTTACTTTATAACTTTTTTTTATAAACATTTTTGCTATTATTAGTTTTTAAATAGCGTTTTATTAAAAAAAAACATTACATGAAAAGTATCGTGGTAGATATTTTTTATTACTATATTTCGATTCAAAAACATCTAATCTATTATAATTACACGTATAATAATAGAAAAAAGGAAAGAAGGTTTTTTTTCAGACCAGTGTTATTCTCCGATTTAAATTAAACTATTTCACCGTCGCTGTACTATTGGAATTGTCACTTTGCAATGCGTCATCCGGTGGAAAAAAAACTCAAACTAATGCAACCAGTCCGACAGCTAATCGTTGAATTAACTTGAAGTAATTTGAAAGCCTAAGAATTACGATTTGCCTCCATTAAAATCAAAAACCTAGGTTATGTGGTGATAAAATGGCGCCGAAAACCAGGTTCTGACGTCACGAGGACATTTTCAAATACTGGCGTCAAATTATATGCGGCATGTGCGGGACTTCGTGTGTCGATTGACCGAGCGAACTCGTGACAGCCGGTGCAATTAGCTGCTCTAAATGTCGCCACACCTCGTAGCTACCTACATATGAGCATACGTGAAATCAGCAATGGGTGTTGGATGCAGTGGACACGGCTGTCCGGCCTGCGGGTGCCCTGAAACAGGCAAGTCACCATCTGGCAGTTAGTGCAAGCCGGGTGCACCGTGCGTGCGGTGAAGATAATTGGAAGAGTAAAAAAGTAAGAATATTGAAGAGGAATTATTGTAATTAATAAGAAAAGATTGTAATTAATACGAGGGTGACGAAAAATTCGCTTATAGCGAGACGGAACACGAGCCAAGAAAAAATTATCGCGAGCGTTTTTCATTCACATCCCCTGAAAAATGTTGGCCAGGAAATTTGCTTCCTCGGTTTCCTCCGGGACTTGTAACAATGGCGTCAGCAGATTTCTCCAGATCGGCTGCGAACCACGTTCAACACTTCGGGGTAACGGGCCAGAGGTACCCGTAAACCGTTCAAGTACTTTTCACAGCTTATTGCGGAGCACGAAGCAGTCGCGTACTTTATCATCCGGATCTGAAAAGGGTGAAAAATGTTGAAACGCAAACGCTTTTGCAACACACATATGGTTTATAAACCTTGCAGAGGTCTGCGTTACGTTTCAATATTATGTGTATACATACGTTTGTTCGTTGAAAGAAGTTACGGCACCTAACGTGTATTTTGAACGTTTTTGATGTTTACGAAAAAAAAGTATTATTATTTATTAACGAAATAAAAATAATAATTTCAAATCAGCTCGAAAAAGTCTGAACCTTCATTGATGTAAACAATTTTCTCTTCGGATCCAGGTGTCAGTATGAACCAAGCTGCTGGAGACATAAAGCTTTGTAAGATCTCTCGCAGTGTATGAAATGTAACGTATATGTACTCGAGTAAGTAGGAAGACGGTGTTCGAGGAGAGGAGCTATTCGCATTGTCTCCATTGTTGGCGGACTCTAATCAATATTTTCACAATATGGCGGCATTGTCCGGGGCACGAGCGCCCAGGCGAGAGTCCTCCACGTCTTCGTGACTCGCGGCTACCGCCCCTTTCCACCTCTTCGAACCGCGAGCTCGGCAAGCATTTTAAAAATATCTCCTCACCTCCTTCAGCCTCAACTCCTCCCCTTCAACTTCTGTTGCTACAGGGGAAAATCGACAGATTTTTCAGCGGTTGTTTCACCGAAACAAACATCACTACTCGCACAGCAAGATGTTGAGAAAAAATTATGTCATTCTTCTACATTAGTTAATGTTTTAGATTTGTGCGAGGCAAATCGAAGAACCGTATAAGAAAAATTTATTTACACTTTATTTATTTACTTGCTGTGTAAATTCTGGGCTATACGTACGTAGTTTCCAAAATTGGCAAACGAATGGAGATATATTGCCATGTGATGCAAAGGACGGAAAAGTGGAACGAATTCGTATCGATACGGTGGCTACCGAGTCACATCTATTCAATTTGCATGGAATTAGTCATAAATTCAGATTCAACGGTGCTTGGATTCTGTCTCTTTGACGCTGACTGTCATATTCCAGGCATACAGCGTGCACATGAGGGCTGATTGAAAGGAGTCAGGAATTACGGCCTCACATGATAAATACGCCTAATAATGCGGCGCTATTTTTCAAATTCTTTAATTGAGTATCCTGCAGCTGTCAAATCATGGTTTCATTTTATATAGTCCTTTTTTCCACGGATTTCAGAAACCTGGAGCTTCAGAGTTCCGAACGAAGAAGTCAAGGCTGCCTGTAACATTACAAGTTGGTGCAATCCTAAGGAGCGAGGTCCTCGCGTGCCAGGAGGGTGCCGATCGTGAGACGTCCTTCGGTGAGTTGTTCTGCTGTCAAGTCAATTATACATCACAGATAGCATTGACTTGATTGTTGGGGATCGTGCAGCAGAGAATCGCGTAGTTCGTAAATCAGCGACGCCGTTTTCAGCGCATTGTCATAACTTGTTAGTTACTCGCCAAGTTCAGTCGGACTTTCTCTGTGCGTCTTTTAGGATTCTGTACCTTGCAGTCGCATCCTTGCGACCATCCATAGTGATCGCGTATGGACTATTATGCATGCAGCCATTAAGGTGGTCATTGTACGCCCAGATGTATACGGCTTGCATTGTCAGGCGTTACGACTTGTTGACGAACCTCGTTGTCAACCGGTACTTAATGCCTTTATTAGTTTACGATACTATAAATTACCGGCACGGAATATCCTGGCTATATTCACGACCGGCTCACGTGACCAACGCCTAATTCTTCCGCCATTTTCTAAACTCGTGCTTGAGCTGGTACCTCAACCCCTGAATTAGTATTCCTGAACCGCATTTTTCTTCGGAAATAATTCAATGATACCACCTTGACACACGAGTGGGCTCGAGAGCTGCAGCAATTTTTCCCAACGAACATGATTTTCAGCTATCGGTAACTTCTTTATACAGTCGATGAAGAAGAAGATTTCACTCCATTTCCGGAATGAAGCACAGAATAGGAGAAAATGAAGGAAAAAATTGCGTGGACGCAAGGTAAGCGTGGCAGGCAGCCGTCATCCGTCATCCTCTTCCTCGGGGTTGTTCCGGAACACAGTGCAGGTAGTAAATCACCGGAGTCGAGGGCGCATGAGGCCAGTGCCGGGTGATGTCTTGTAATTGTTTTATGACTACAAGGTAAAACCCAAAATTCCTCACAGGGTTGGATACTTATTATACACTTCTAAGATAGATTTAAAATTTTCACTCCAGTTAGGAATCCCTATTTCTTAAAATATCAACAGATTATTTGTTCTCCTTAAATTTGTCATTTTAGATTCTTAATATTTACAAAAAAAAACACTCACAAACAGCATAAGTTCGTAATAAAAACTTAGATCATAATTTAGCACAGGTCCGTCCCTGTACTTTGTCACAGGGATTCCCCTGGATTCGGAAACCTCCGTAAGATTAGCGGTAAGGTTGTTACTCCAAGCTTTGTGTCGGATTCCTTGGTTGTTCCTCGTTCTTAAATTAGACATGAGGAAGGATCCGAAATGTGGAGAAATTTATTTTGAAGTGAGCATAATTTTTGCAAATTAATTGCAGCTTGTTTGTAATGGTTTCAGTGGAAAATTTTTCAAATTGTTCGTAGCTCAGTTCGTTTCGACTGTTTACCGGGGTGTCCGAAATTGTCTAATGACAAATGGAGAGAGCGCCGAAACCAGAAAGAGGAAATATTAAAAGCTATAACATGGAATGCTGCGAACTAGAAAAAGGGAACAGTTGAGACTTATGACTTGCGAAGACATAGTTGTTTATGACAAATGTGTGTAGCCATCATAAATAACCACATTCACATATTACAAATGTTTAACAGTTCAAAATATCAGAGTAATAATCTTTCAATTTCAAGCTAAAAAATCTTTTTTTCCGTCAAGCAATCATAATTATTCAACACTTACACTATTATTCATATGTACGTTGAGCTGCAGTTTGCCATTAATTTTCATTAATCAATGTCTTGTTCAGCGTCTAGAAGGTTATACTATACATACATTCACCGAGGTCGATTCTGTCATTGATAGATGAAATTGCCGTTTGAACAACATAGTCAGACCAGCTAGCATATTTTTTCGACAATTTCATGGCGACAGTTTCCCGAAAATTCATTAATTATTGTAAATATAAGCAGTCCTTTTGTCTTCTTTATAGGAATTAATTGTTTAAGCATTTCAAACAGTTATGTTCAATAAATATTTGATCCTCACAAGCTTCCGCATTATTCAAACTTTTTTCGAATTACAATAATTTACGTGCTTGATCTAAAATCGTGCATTACTTAAACAGTTAAAATGTCGAAGTGACCGCGATCATTCGACCGTTCCTTATACATATACAAGTATTTCTACGCGCACCCCGCTTCGTCATGGAGGAATTTCATAACGAGTTCTTTACGACCATATCTTTGTCATATTCGCCACAGTACCAATTAGTGCCTTTAAACAGATTCCGAGCTTGGAATTCCGTCTCAAAGGCCCGATAGAATCGGATTCTAAACAATTGTCCGCCATATCCTGAGACCGATGGATGTGCCGTTGAAAAAACCAAAAAACAAAAGACAAAAAACGAAACTTTTCCCTCTCAATCCAATACATTATGCATGCGGGGCACAAACCGTATCTACCAAATTCTGTCACGATACAATTTCCGGCCATATAATTAGAATTTCGAAAGACAAATGCCGAAGCCGAAACGTTCGCACGTTTCAAGATAGGTAAATCAGGTCGGCATAACCTCTTGTACCTCCTTACATCACGGTCCTTCATATACGCTACTCTTCGTAATTTTTACAGTTATTTCATGCGCCATGCAATCTTGATATCCGCTTTGTCGTTCGCCACTGGAATTGCGGGATCTCTGTCGCAGTCAAGCTACGATTAGGTGATAAAAAATACGAATTCAACTGAATATTCTTCGAGTTTTTTATTAGCTACTAATTTTAAAAATAAATGCAAATATTACAATATAACTACACAAAATATGTTTATACATCCATCCTAAAATGTCTAATGACGAGCGAAATGTCAGATAAAAATAATGCTGTCCAATTAGTATTATTGTTAATGAATAAAATGAGATATAAGGTTATAATTATAAACAATACTCGTCATAATCAGGTCGACGTGTCTTGTACAATCCAAAGTTGGAATAATCCTGAACACGTGGCTGCAGATTTAGACTCCTTCCGTGAAATTTCTTAGTCATGTTTATTTATTTTCTCTGCAAATTCCCACAATATAAGGGCATGTAAGAGACGAAACGAGATCCAGGAATGTGTAGGTACGGCGTACCTCGTAGCTTATACGTGTGTACCGCGTGGTTTGTCGTATTTTCGGCGCGACTCGGCAAATATTTGTAAATTTGAAAGGAGACGTCTCAATCGGGGCGACGGAGGGTCTCGCTGCACGTACGCTGCAGCAGCCCTCCAGGCAAGAGCCACGCCTCCGGGTGCCTTTGACGGATTTTCTGAAAACGCTCAACTGCCAGATGCCGCTAATTTCGCCGATTCGCCGTGACGCCGATTGAAAGGGCCCGGGTCGCCGATCCTCGACGAGCTTCCACTCTCGGCAACCATGAGCTGGTTCCCATCCCGAACTCCGAAGAGATCGGTCACACTCACGGCGGGGGTGTTTTCCACCGATAATCTATTTATTGCGTGCATAATCGCCTTCGACGACTCTATTCTTCCATTCGGCCCTTCTCCTCCAGCTTTACTGCGCCGCGAAACATTCGAATTTCTTCATCTGAAACCGTCCCATCTTAAGGCTATAACAGTTTGCTCGATTTCGACTTTTTTTTTCTCTCGGGACTCGGGAATTCTGGATTAGGAATTCCAGGAAGTTTCTAAACTAAATAAAATGTAGGTACCCGATGTATCTTCATAAAAACAATTCTTAAATCAAACTTACATACAATCAAGACGCGATATCTCGATTTTTCGACACTTTTTTCTCGTCCCGAATAATTCTCGCTTCGAGAAGTATAGACCAAAACCCTAAGTCTGCAACTAGCCAAAGTTCAGGTTCCAACCGAAATGTTATTGGATGCGGTGCCGTGAGCAAGTCATACTGTGTAGGTATATCGTACTTAGTGCGTATCGTGCACATCGTGGTCGCAAGTCACGCTTCGTTGTCCCTGCATCCGAGAATGTCCTCAAACATTGCTGCAATTGAACAGGAATAGGTATGTATCTACATTAGCGAAGGGGCTGCAGGCGATAAAGAGACGCAAAATTTTGCGACAACGGGGTTTTCTATGTGAATGACAAGCGAGCGACCATTACCGTCGAGACGACAAAGCCGAGGACCGCCTTGGATCTTCATGCGCAGGAATAATCGCGCGGAGAAGACTTTGCGAAAGAGATGGCAGGATGGGCAGTATAATACTGTAATATTGGACTCGAGGGAGCTGTTTGCTTGTTGGCCATTGTTGACCGTTATTCACACTGTCGCCCTGCGCCGTTCTCCATCCTGGTCCCGGCCATTGTCCGGCATTGTTTCCTACCCGTGAAACGCATTAATCTCGTTTCGACAACTCCTGGGGGTCCGGCAATGAGTCCCGTCCATCCCACCACGCCCAATACTCGGTTAGACGAACCTGCGCCGTGTTCTTCAGCATCGGTGGAATGCAAATCACCTCCAGAAGGTGGAGAAAATATTTTGCGATAGGCTTCCAGGCCGCAAAAATAAGGCCGCGTTAAATTCAATTCCGCCGTGCTCGTCAGTTTCTACAGTCCAGATGCTCGTGATTTTGCAGCACTCCATGCAGTAACTATCGTTACATCGTAAAATATTTCGTAAAATGGATCGAATTAGGGAAAAGTGAATATA
The DNA here is from genome assembly GCF_021155765.1 of Diprion similis. NCBI lineage: Eukaryota > Metazoa > Arthropoda > Insecta > Hymenoptera > Diprionidae > Diprion > Diprion similis. Next base: position 24,818,535 of record NC_060110.1, read on the forward strand.
AGATATTTCTTCGGTTTTCCGAATGTATTAGGATCTGCTTTTTAAGCCAAGACGAACGCTTTAGGCTACACGGAGAAAATAGAACAGCAGATTTTATTAAAAAACTGCAGGAAAAAAGGGACACATCAGATTTTTTTGGTAAAATACACAATTTACTGTAGAATCAGTGAGAACCACTGTGTGCAGAGTGAAATCTGCTACATTTATAGTAAAAACCATAGTTGACGTGGGTATTTTTTACAAAAAACCCTGAAGCGTCCCTCTTTTCCTGCTGTTTTCAGTAAAATTTGCTCTCTTTCTTCTCACCGTGTAAGTCACGCGTGAGTATAATATAATTACTCAGGTCGAGCCTAGTCCCCGGGGGGTTGGTGAAGGTACGAAGAGCTGCGGAGTTGAAGGGCGGAGCGGGCGAACGGGGCCCGTCGAGCAGAGAAATGGTTGTAAATTAGTAATCTTCATTGCGTCACGGTTAGATACGCAGGGGCATTCATCCTCTTCCGAGCGCTGTGAGTGGCCTGGAAAAGTTTTTCCCTCACCGCGTTGGCGGATGAAAAGTCGGCGGAAAGAATGGTCGGCTCAACGGTGGCTATCCGGTCTCGGCACTCAGTCAGGGCGAACCGGACAGACTTGAGTCGTGTGACTGACCAACAACCTCCGACTGCGGACAATGGCAGTTGACGTGCATGACGATTCCCTGCAAGGCAGCGTCGTAAAACACTAATGCTCGATCACGAGGATTGCAGGGCGCCGTGCCGGGAACTTGGAGAATAACGCGAGAGGAATCTTTAAGGAGGATCCTGCCTTTGCACTGTGCCTACTCATTGTGGGTACGACTTGCGTGTCCAGCACCCTTCGATCCATGAAAATGGAAATGGATGGTTCGGTTCCAAACTGCTTTTGCTCGGGAATGCAGAAGCTTGACTTGAACTGCAGCGACACCTTTGTCCTTTCATGGTATCTTAACTGTCCACGCTTCAGCAATTGCCAGATATTTTCAGGCTAGATCATTGCTACATTATTTTCGCAAAGTCTGTGAATTTAATTTCTAGATTTTTGGAAAGGGGAAATTTTTTAATCGAATCGTCGAAATGGAAAGGTGTGTAATATTGTGAATTTGGATGCAAGGAAAAGGCTCGGGGGAAGAGTTGTGGCGGGTTGAAGAGACAAAGAAGCGGGCAGATTGAAAGGTGGAAAGGTGAAAGAGAGATTGGAAGGAAAATGGAGTAAGGAGAAGCTGAGGAATATGCACAGGTATGTGGGTAAGAGAAAGACAGGAGAGAGAATTAGGAGGCAAAGCGCCCCGCCTATTCTGTAACCCCACCGAGAACCCTCTTTGGCTAGAGCCTCAACAATGGCTGGCATGTTTTTCAATATTTAGCCATCGTGACTCTTCGACGGGGCCCGTTCGGGGAAAATCTCCGCGTCGAATTGGAAACGAGATAATTCAATTATCCGACAGCTGCCGACGTCGTTGGCGTTGTGCGGGCGACGCTTCAGGTATAAAGAAGAACTCGGGAAGGTGAGGCTTGGAAGCGGTGATGATCGCTTCGCGGTGCGGTGCTGATGGGAGGTCAATGCGGATCCCGAAATCCTGAAGGATCCTAAAATAAGAGTATAACTCTGTCTCGTTTCCATTTCAACCCTACAATTCGTCCGCTCGCAATTGGACTATATATAATCCGTTCAACTTTTTCGGCTCTGTTTCGACACCAGCTTACCATTTTCCCTGATACTAACAATCCAAAAAAGAAAAAAACAACAATGTCCCAACTGTATAAACCTATTCTGGTATGAATTATGATCAAAAACGACATGCAGGTGTTGTGTGCGACAAAGTTCGGAAAGAGATCAAAGTTCTCGGCTAGCCGCGAGGAGTGGCTGTGTCACACCTTTGGTTTCCGCCCGGAAGTCCCTGACGCTGGGGGTGAATGGGGTCCTCAGTGCGGAGGCGTCGGAGGGTGGAGGCACCGCGCGATTCGCCGCATACGCGTATCCTATCCGCGGCGTTAATGGGGAGGGAGTTTATTACCGGAGCTGACGACTGGGAACGGCCGAACACAGGGGTGTTTTATGCCCCAGAGCGAACCACAATGCACTCCATTGACAATTCATCCTCGACACACGACGCCGCGCGTCCCTACGCTCCGCCCACGATCCGGCTACACAGGGCACCGACGCCTCGATCCCGGCTTCTCCAAAGCACCACCGCGGTACCTTCGCTCCGCCAAAGGAAGCACACCCGAACCGAACACGGGACGACGGGGTTGGAGGCGGGGGCAGCGTAGCGTCTTGACGAAGGGACGAAAGCGCTGGTTCTGTTTCGCGACCGACTGCAAGTTGCGATCGGATGAATCAATTTACAGGCTGCGATCTTTTAAGGGGACTGTGGTGGGTCGAAATTTTGAAAATTTGCGAGACTTGGATTGTTTATAACAATGGTTTGTGCCTTCAAGAATGTTTATGAGCATATTTGGTAGTTGGCATGGTTCACAGGTCAATAATATGGACGGTTCAACGTAGTTAATCCAACGAGGTAAAATTGGGTCTTACCACGATTTCAACCGAAGGCGTAATCCAATCCGGAGTCTCTTTTCTGGATCTCTTTATCGGACCCCTTCGTAATCTAATCCTCCTGAAAAATTGAAAATCGAATAAAAATTTTCTAGGGATTACATTTTGGAGGGATCGATAAAGAGGAGTCCATTAAATAGACTCCGGATTGGATTACCCTTTCGTCTGGAATCGTAGTAAAACCCAATTTTACCTGGTTGGACTAATAACGTTGGGCAGTCCACATGATTGACCTGGGAACCATACCGTGCAACAGAATAATTCACAAATATGGCGATAAACGCCCCTGAAAGTATGAGCTGGTTACATTAATTCGTACCATTGTTATAAACAATCTGAGTCACGAAAAGTTTCAAAATCTCGAACCCCTGTAGTCTCCTCAAGGAATCTTCATTCTTTGAAGACGCAAGTATGTTCGTCTATGTCTCTTTGGCCCTTGTAGATAAGTGAACATCTTGAAATGTAATAATATCGACAGAAAAAGAATGAAATATAGCTTAGCATTCATGATCATGTAATTGGCAATCATTGTACATGGTTTGAAATATGTACACTCAAGAGCTTTCGCTGACGTCAGTCACAGTTAGTTATTACATTAAGAGGCAATGCATCAGCAACATTTTAAGAAATCGATGCTCCGGCAATCGCGCAAAGTATATTTTTCTTTCAACACAATGGGAAATAAATGAAACTTGGCAGTTCCTTATGACACCCTGGGGATGAGGAGCTGGAAGAAAGCATAGCTTTCACAAGTGCCCACTCGAGTTTTCACGAAGCTGGGAGTTTCAATTGTTCATCCTTTTAGTTGGGTCTAAAAAAATCGTAACGTCGTGACGAATTTCTTGACTGCAGGTTGAGTGGCGCCTGTCGAATGAGAAGCCAAAAAAATGGCGGAATTCGCTTTGTTTCAGAGAAATCATAGTTTTCAACGCGTCATCGCATAGCAGAGTTGATAAACAAAGTAGCCTCGCAGTTCGAATTTCGATGTATCGATGGAAGTAGAAAATTCTTCGTTGTTCAGAATCCACACGATATTGCAGGGTTCAGTTTCCCATGGAGAGTTGAAAAATGTTGCGTGTGTACAATTTTGGTAAGCTCTTGAGTTCAAGGCTGATTAGGATTTTTCAGCAGTGTTGCACTTGACGCTGCACTTGGTCGAGGCCTCCATGCCCACCCTGCAGCCTACGAAAGCAGGAAACATCCCGGAAAGATGCCGAGTCTGAAGATGAAACGCGCCGCCATACGGGCCACCCCTGGAGTCAACGAAGAATCCTAGACTGGTTGAAGAACTTCAGAGCGGGATACACGTCCGCAACCTATTAGCGGAGCAGAAGTAGCACCGCCCGCAACTGCTTGGAGTAAACGAACCAATAACTCTCCCCTAACAACCTGATAACCAGAAAAAGGGCTTCTGGTTTGCCTGAGCTGCGAGGCCCTACGATGATCAGGAGCTAAACCTGGGGAGCAAATGAGCTACACAAGCAAAAATGAGAAACGCAAAACTTTTCCGTAAACATGTAATTTTCAAGGTGTGGACGATGCTGTGTACTTCTACAGATTTGGAAAGACGTTTCGCATGTTGACACAAACTCTAGGGTTTATCGGTCTTGGCCATTCTATTTCTTCCTTCATATTTCGAGGGGTTTCGTTGTAGCTTATAAAATGAATGCTCGATCAATGTGCATGGAAGGTAATTACAATAAGAACTGGATGTACCTGCAAATTTCTTCAGCATCGTCACTACGCGTGACTTCCGGAGTGTACGAGGTCCATAATCTGAATACCCCTAATGATACTTACTAACAGAAGGAGGTACACGACTACCAGGAGACGCCATAAGCGGCGAGGTGCGGAGAGCGGAGGAATCTGTTGGGGTCGACGTTTGAGCTACGCCGCTGGGTGACAAATGTGTCGGCGAACTGAATGTCCTCTGTGATCTGTTGCGGCGACAGGCCTAAAATGGCCACGGTCGCATTTTAGTCATATATAGATAGGTATACCTGCCCGCCTCGCGTACATGCCTTAACACACGGTCGTAGGCTGTGGGTTGTTGTTATTATTATTGGCTGTGGCCTATGCCGCACTATGGCTTTATTGCTGCGGTATAGAAACGCTCATTCGTCGCTACATGTCCCGGCGAGTGCGCGCTGCAAGGACTCATGCCAAGGGTCCAGCGGGGCCCGGAGGGGTCCAGAGGGAACCGCAGGAGACCAGAGGGGGACCAGGGAGCGTCCGACCGGCTCGTGTGATTAATGACAACGACGACACGCTCACGGATTTTTTACGGAGGGATTAGAGTCGGTTCCGAATTCGCACAAACATCTCCCTCCAAAGTTCCCGAAAAGTCGGACCACGCACGGCAAAAATTGAACGAAGTCGAGAGCTTGCGTCAAATCTGCGATAAAACTGTTTCCCTCGTACCGAATTTCGGACGTAAAACCACCGTTCCGTAGCCCAGTGCGCTGCGCAATCAAGCATCGGTTGTCGACTACTCGAACCCTTCACTATTGGACGCGAGCGGCTTACCGATTCGGTTGGCGGCGTTCTCGCGTCGCGTTGCCGCTTTCCGAGACCGCGTTTGTCGTCAATTGTTGCACGGTGCGCCCCACAAGTTTACACACAACAGCCTGACGTGCAGTTTATGCGACTCCATTGTCGGCCGGTTAGTTTGCCGCTCAGGATCAATGATCACGAGGTGGGAGAAGCAACAGCCGCAAACCATAACCATTGGCCACCACCACTCATTTAGAAACTTACGTCTCACTTATCCAGGTTTGTGGAAAGGCGAAAACGTTCCTACCAAAGTGGCCGTATATTCACCTCGAGCATAATCGAGACGTCATTTTCAACTCTGTCGCAGTTTAACCACGATGATGGTGAAAAAGACCGGTCCTTGAGTCACACTAAAAGATTGGGTGCTACCGCAAACAACCATCCGCTGCAACCGCGAAACACAACAACAATGTATCCATCAACGTCGTTATCCAACACCGCTCGTCTTCCCCGCGCAAATTAGTCCTGCAGGATCCAGTTGATCCCAGTGGGACGTACTCCTGTCATTTTCAGTTACGGTCACAATGGCACGTCAACGTGGCGTCACGCGAAACCGAGCATGCGCCCGCGTGAGAAATCACTGTCACAGCTATCCAACACACTCACAAGGTGGATCATGTCACGGGTATAAGCATGCACGAACACATCTACCATCCACTGCAGAGGAGCCTTTACGTTGTACGGGGTGTTGAATATCGTGGCCAGGTACCTGGAATATTCAATTTTTTGGTGCCTAAATACGCGTGCGCAAAAGTAACAACGTAGATGCTCAAGATCATCGTACTTCAGCCTTGAAATTCAACACGACGGTATAAGAAAGTTCTTTCTCTCTCTCTCTCTCTCTCTCTCTCTCTCTGTTCGGTAAGATGCTGCCGTACTATTAGGTACCTGATGACCATGTAGCGTGAGGATTTTCATCAATATCTGAACTCTGAGCAACGCGTACTATACTTACCAAAGCAAGCTGCATGCAGGGCGGTCCAGGTCGTCACTTCGAGAAGATCGAACTAATGCGTGCAGAACCGTCGAGGTCGCCTTACGCGCATTTCGCGCGCAATTTCACAAAGAACCCTCTTAAGTGGCCCATTCTCACCTGAAATTACACCGCGGATTATCCTCACCAGGCCTGGCGACCTAGGGATTAGTTATTCTTCTCTCGGTACTTGAGACTCACTCGAAACTTATGGTTGTGCTAAGCATGCTACATATAGGTATTCCCATGCAGGAACCGTAAGTGAAGATCTCATGCCAGAGAATCTTCATTGGAGCCTGAGAAACGAGGAAATAAAAAATTGACAGTTGCCCGAATCTGCAGAATCTTGAGTCGAAATGAAGCCAAACGTTTAATTAAACAACTTGTTGTCAGCTGTTCGAACGATTCACTGTATTCGGATCAATCCATCAAGGGTGGTTCGAAAATGTTGCGTTCCCGTGCAAAGTGTAAAACTTACTTGCATCGGGGAGATGCGACGAGGGTATGTATGTAATATATGTATGCATTCAGACGTGTATAAAAACAACTGTGAAATCCGATGCCTGGTACCTTAGTTTCCCTGGCCCGGTTTCACCCCCGGAGTTTCGAGGTCTGCAGTGCAGGACCGGGAGCAGCGCCATCACCGCATCATCTATTGACGTTCTGCTCTTTTGTGGGCAGTTGCTTGCAAAATCCGAGCCCCATTGTGTTCTGTGTTCGCAACAACTTGCAACAAAACACGACCCACCATTATGGAATTATGTAACTGTAAATTGAGCAAATACAACGGTTTCTGGATCCGCGCGCGTCTCGTCTGCCTCGGCTATGCTCGGTCCCTCCAAGACGTACGGACGGCTCTCAGGTTTGCCCCGTTTTTTCCTTCTAAGAATAATTCTTCTCTTCTACTTTATACATACGTATACACATTTAACAGCGGTGTAGAGTTACGCGATTGTTGCTAAACTCGGTACTTAAATACTTATCTCGTCGGACCATCTTTCGTTCCGCATCTCTCCCCGCTCCCGGCAGCTCCCTCTGCCACCTATTCAAATAGTTCCTCTGTGCCCGTGCATAAGTTTTGTACACGGGTAGAGCAGAGAGAGAGAGAGAGAGAGAGAGAGGGAAAGAGTTGCATATCTTTTGTCTGTTACTTTATATCATACCATTATATCGTACCGAGATAGATCTTTGTTTCTATATGCTCTAGAGCTGCTTATTGAGCGCGGGAACATGACTTCCATTAATTTGAATGAAACCTGAAAAATCATTTGAAATACGGTGCAATGTTCAGATGCGTCACTGCACCTGGTGTAAGTCGAAACCTGTATATGGATCTTAGAAACGCAGCAATAGTTTGCCATTTACTCCGGTTATACCTTCGTTCTTGTTTTTATTTTCAATAATTTTACGTACGCTAGCCATGTTTATATGTTTTGTTCGAATGTAGTCGTACGTGTTTGCCGAGATGTTTGCGTACGGCAGATGTGTGGGTAGGTGCGTGGCGGGCTTGTAGGAAACCGTTCTTGTTCAAGGCCGGGTATAGTATAAGGTATTATGAAACCGAATGAGTAATCACTTGGTAAATTACACACCTAGCGAAGTGGAGAACGAAATAATGAAAGAATGAGAGAATATAAAGGAGTGCATAGTGGAGCCAAGAGGTGTTATTTTAGGGCTCAGGCGCGGGTCGCCTGTTCAATGCCGAAACTACACCCATGGTAGGGTCAGAAAAGCGAAAACAGAGCGTGGAAATAGGAAAATAATGAATAAAGGAACGAAGAGGTATAACGATGCCCAAGGATCAAGGAGCGATCTGCAGCTCCAGTTTTCCCTCTATCCCGTCGATCCTGCGGCACTTTGCTCTTTACGGTTAAACAATAAGCACGCGTGTACATGTCTACACTTACATAGTCGAGTCACAACAAAACCGGTGCGGCCCGGTTCAAAGCTCGCGTTAATTTGGCGGGCCTCTTGGCCCAGGTTCCTAAGGCATTCATGTATAAAGATCTCAGAGGCTCGACACGGAGAATTACAAGGAGAAGAAGGCGTCAAAACGGCGTTGAAAAATCCTGGAGAAGAGGAGGAGGAGGAGGAGGAGGATGATAGGGCAGATCGTGGCATTTTTCGAGAAACACGCGCCTTCTTCTTCTCGGGTTCGAGCTAGGCGAGAGCAGCTCATCGCGAAGGTTTACACCTACTGTCTACCTTCGCTATGGTCGAAGGAAGAAGGTGCGCGAGAGGCTACGGAGGACGACCGTGACTAAAAGGGCTAATCATGACAAATGCGGGTCTGTATTGCTGCCGCGCGGTCGTCAACGCGCTTTCCAGACTCGAATATCTCCCGCCCGGCGTCTTCATCTCGCGGCCTCTCCTTCCTTTACGCCATCGTTAATACTGTACACGTAGGTATGTTCAACAACCTCCCGTACCTTCGTTTTGGGGGGAGAGGGGGGTTGAAATTACGAATTTGACTAGATCCAAAAGCGCAAAATTCCGAATTTTTTGGTGACGAAACTTGAAACGGCAAAGTTTCGAATGGCCCGAAACCGGACGCCCGAAGTTCCGAAAATGCAAAAATTTCAGCATTGAAATCCCGAATCATCGAAGATTATCAGTTCCGTGAATTTCAGGCTTGAGAAAATTTCACCACTTTGATCTTTCTTTGTTTCTATACTGATTTTTTACATTCACTCTTTATGTAAACTACGAATTTTATTTTTCGGAAGTTTGCTTTATCGTAACTTTAAATTTCGGAACTTTGAACCATCGAAACTGTTGTTTCGTTTGATTTCTTAACCTTCGAGTTTCGCCACGAAATAATTCGAATTTAGGCGCTTTCGGAACGTCTGCAAGTTGAATTAAGCTTAGAAGGTGCATCAAAATTGTACAACAATAAGAAATTAATTATTAGATCGAAACACATGGCGTTACAGGTATAGTTACAATACACAATTCCTGTCCTCTTTCTTATAACTTGACCGGTGCACGTTATTCTGCATGACATGGAATTTCCGTTGTAGTATTTATTCTTTTTCTTCGTTTTGTTTTACGAGACGAAGCAATTTATTAATTAGAGTCAGCGAGCGAGCCTGGCCGTTAATATGAGAGGTGGCTGTCGGCAGCGGGACCGATACTTTAAACCCAGGTATTGTATCAGCGATCCTGACTCCGGTTCACGCCAGCTGCCGCTCGTCGGATCCGATCGAGTCTCGCATATTTCGGCAACCAAATGTTCACAGGGCTCATCGGCGAGGGGCGTGGATGTCTTAATTTGGTGATATCCTAATTGGTATAACGAAGGAGTTGAATGCTAACCTGGATAACTCCAAGCATCCTTTCCTCGTCGCGGAGAAGACGTTTAGACACCGGCCAAGGATTCGTGCGGTCCAACAGATGCCGTGGATACCTTTTCCGTAGGGTAAGCTTTTCTTGCGATCCTTTTTTCCGCATCCTGAAAGGATCGTGCATGCACGTGAATAAACACCTCAAGGACTTCCGAACGGATCCAACACCGAGCTGCACGCGCCGTGCAAAAATCCTTTTCCTCTCATCCCTTCGCCACTGCAAACAATGGATATGCAAGTTCTTTTAGCAAAAGGGTTACAATGGCATTGGGAATACAACGTGTAAATCGCAAATCATTTTTTCGACCATGTTATATTTTTATAAAATCCCTCTCTTTCTTTCTCACACAATGTTCCGATTCACACGAAAATTTAGGAATGGGATTGAGCGTTACTGGTTGTTTTCGATCATTGGCTAGTGTCTAATGACGTATTAAAAAATTTTCAGCTATTTGAAACACGTATTATATTTTCTAGAACGTAAAAATTATGACAACCTGAGCAACGAAATGGGCGTCAAAGAATCTACGGATAGAACCCAACGACTGTACACGTCGCAGAGAGCCACGTATGTTAAAAGGGGTGAGGGGGGTTCGATGCGGCTTCGTAAAAGCAGGCAGAGTTTTGCGATGTTTGTGTAGTTGGCGCTGAGCCTGCGGCATGCGAGAACAATGCTGTAATGTTGTCGTTCCGGATTATATATATTTTCGGGGTACGTAGTATAGTTAGGAATTTGTTCTCCGCTGAGGGCATTAGCGTGCTTGATGGACCGTTTGTTTATTTTCATAGCGGTAAACGGTCTACATGCATATACATATACCCATGAAAATATTGTATCTACAGGGCGGTGCAAAGTTAAACTACGCGGTTGGTATTCGCGTTTCAATACCTCGAGACTCAGTTTACTTTCCTTTCTTATTATTATGTTGAAGTAAAAGAAAATTGTACGGTGTACAGTCACGCAATTCACCCAAGACCTGATCATATCACCTGCGCTTTATGGTGTGTATCTACTTCTACGCGTTATTCCCAATGTAACATCTTGACGCGGAAAGCACAACCATGTACTCGATGCAGTAGGGGATGCACGTTTACAGTAGCATATGGGTGGGGCTATCGGATTGCATGGCGTTTGTCATCATCAGCGTGTTCATTGTTCACCACAAACGCGGTCACCGGGGGTCCTTCTGCCGACGACCACTCGGCTTCAAAGCCCAAAGGGACTCTCTGCAGTCTAAGACTAATGCAAGTGCGAAGAGTGACGGGTTGACGGGAAACGGACGAAATTATTATTCGAAAAACACAAGAGCATGTCAACTTTTATTCACTCGTAGTGAGACACGCGCGGAAATAATGCTACAATACTTGGGAAGCAGAGAAATGAACGAACAGTTTGGAAACAGTCAAGATTCAATTCATAATACCACGTAGAGTGGTTGCAGGTTGCCTACCGTTGTCATCTCAACACTGGGTTTTGGCGTACAGTCAAAAGATTGGAAATAATTCCCCTCGCATGACGCGTCTAACAATTGCGCAAGCCGCCTTTTTTGGCTCTGTAAGAGTTCTTAGTTTCGTATACTTAATGATCTTAGTTATAACTTCCTACATGCCACCGTTTTGTCAACCTAGTGTTAACGTGAAGCAGCGTGCATGTAGTGCTGCCTTACACTTTCAGTCCTTTCGGTAATATGGCAGGTATTACTGCTCCTGAGGCGTATGCGCGCTTTTATGTATTGTTTGTTATGAATACATTGACATCATGGTACGAACAGCCATTACTTATACAACTAGCCGTGTGCCGGACGGCTTCAGGAAGAGTTTTTACCATGACGAATGTCCAAACGATTCTTCAGATGTGAGTTGGCTATAAAAATTTAGTCACGCTGTATTTCGACCAGTCGATTGCGCGCCCTGAATAACATATGATTTTGTCATTACAATTATTCAGCGTATTAAAAATCGAAGACAAAGCAGAGAATTTCTCTGCACAGCTCGGGAGTCGGCGTCTGAACATCAAACCTACGTATGAAGATTATTTCTACCGCATGGCATTCTTTACCTCACGTATCACAACTTCATCTGAATTCTTGTTAGCGTGTGCGTCTCCTCCCACAGATTCTTACACATATCTCATACAAATCTCCAGACACTTATCGAATTCCAACCATCTTACAAAACTCACTACACTAATCTTGGCTTGATTATCCTGTTTATTGCACTTTAACTTTCATCAACAATCGTTGCAGTGTTGGTCAATGAACCGAAAGAGCGCGGTGGTCCATTGCACGTGTTGCCGTGCCTTGGAAACTTCACAAGACGGCAAAGGCATCCCCCGATGTTCGGAAGACTAATCGCGTTGATCACCGGGTAGGAGTAACCGGTAGCTCCTGGTATTCGAGTGGCAGTTACCGAGGACCCAAGGCCGGGTAACCCGATCCTCGGGTTGGCCTGATTGCTCTAAATGAAATGGACGATTAGGCGCAATCAATCTGCCCGACCGCGACGCGTCCTGAAACCGTTGCGCAGGTATGACGGTGCTCTACCTGCCGCGGGCGCAGCTGCGCCGTTTTGCGCTGTTTTGTAGTAAATTAGGAGGGTTTTTTTTTGAAAATTTGAGCTGCTTTTAACCCCAATTTGGAAACCCATTGAACCCCGTGGGCGAGTCTATTGCAGGCTAATGCGGACCGCAGTTCATGATCCTTTCGATCCCTTCTGCAATGCTCAGCCTGTGGGTCGAGCTGCGTTGGATGAGGAAGCTTGTCAGGACCAGAGGCTGTGAACGGGTGGAGGGTTTGTGCGATCTGTCAACTTTCGAAAAGATTTTCTCCTGTTTTCGCCATCGTCGAGGACGAACCGCTGTTATGACTGATTACAACAGACGTTTGAATGGGTTTTCAAACCGAGCTTCGAGTTTCATTCTTTCCATAAAAGCACTGCAGAAATCACATTCAAGCACAGATCGTGGTATCAAGAATTCTTACAAATTTCTTCCTCGTAGGCGCTCAGCTCGATACCTATACCTATATTTATACCCCTTCATACGTCCGTTGATTTTCCCAGCTCCTAGTAGTTTGGAGCTCGGTGTAAAACCGCAAGCAATAAATATGAACCCCAACAAGATGTTGGGGGTTGGTCATTGAATCGTTGGCCCTAATTTACAGCCTCGGAAAGGTGCGAAAAAAGCAGGTAACACACGGGGGGAACTAGGAACATTTTCCACCTCTCCGTGTATCGACGGATAACTATGAATATGTCGGGTATATACCTCTCGACAAGCCTCACTATACTACGTAAGCCACAAATCACGCGCCCGACAAGTTACAATCGCTCTGCGCAGATCCGTTGCCAAAATCCTCACGTCCTCACCGCAATAAATCCGAGGGCAAACGGGCATTAGGGCTGGGCGTTACCGAGCAACGTTCCTTGCCTCATCACCTGGCATTCGCGCGTGCAGAATCGAATGGTGAAAATATGTAAAATGTGATGATTAGTATTAAAATTTGTGCAAAGTAGGTATTGAGAAAGCAGTCGTCATTATATGACACAAAAGTGCGATTTGGCGTGTAGAAGAAACGCGATAGGTGCATGTCTTCGATCCGACTCGAATGCGTTTCGAATGAGTATAAAATTGCACTATGCGAGAAGATGGATGCGCTTCGGATGCGACCCAAGGGAACGTACCGGTTATCGATTCACTCGAATATTTCCTAGGACAAGAGTTCTAGTCTTTTCTGGTGACCTTCATCCATCCGCGTTTAGCCAACGATCCTTTGAGCCAAGTGCTCCTGGTTCCCTCCACCCCCAAACGGAGAGTTCTGGCCTTCCCGAGGCTATGGAAACCCACTCCGAAGATTGAAGACGACGGAACCGAGGATGGAGGACGCGCGCGCTTTTGCAAAAGGGACCCATCAATCACCGTTCTCGGCCATGGAAGATGTTCGACAATCGCGAAGAAGATCGGCAAAGGTCAGCACAGTGGTGACTAAAGTCAAAGAACGCGGCTGTCCAACGTCGGGGGCGTCGCAGAGTCTCGCGGGACTCGCTGTCGCATCCAGGAGAGAGTCTCGGGCGCGTGTATCCTGAGAATAAACGCCTCGTTTGTATACCTAAACGGCTAAGTCGACCGGAAATAGACTCGCCGAGAGCAAAAGGGGATCTCGAGCTGTTTATTTCTCTGTGGGACAGCTGAGACCATTTACCATTTTCATCCTTTTTTTTCCGCCCACGTTTTGTTTTATTCCTCTTACTTTTCCTCCTCTTCGCTATTAGTCTTCAAGTCCCACATTTTGGCCGGTTACTGCATTTAAAGACTCGTTCACCGCAGCAGACGTATAACACAGGTCAACAAAAACAAAATAATTTTTTTTTTTTTGAGTTGCTATTTAAACAAATAAATTTCGATTCTATACATTGAATAATAATCACAACCTTTATTTATTGCATGTGAAGTTTGTTTTTTTCTCTTTTACGTTAATAAATAAGTCTTGAAGTTGTTGGTTGATAGCTAATATAGGCACCTATTCAGAAGATCAAGGAAAACGTTTTCACCAAGATGTCATGGAGTTTATCGTTATTGAAATAATTGGAAAAATATTAATTTTTAAACATTGTTTATCAATTCTTTGCAATTTGTAGTATATTATTAATTGTTATTTCTGAATAAAATTGATCTAGATGCAAAACCGAAGTTCGCTTAATTTTCATGCACAATAAATGTTTACGAAAATAGATAATTTTTCTTAAAATCCGAAACATCGTTCTGGTTTCAACAGAAACAAACTTTATCCAATAAAACTGTTTTTTCATTCATCAGTTACGCAGAAGAGGACAAAGTTTGACAAAAATTTCTTCCACATCGCGAAATTGATAACGCGTGGTTCTTTCGCATAACATAACTATTCGCGAAATCTGGTCGAGTTCTAAGAAACGGTAAGAAACGGGTTGAGGGTCAGAACGGATCTCCGCAGCGTCTTACGGAGCGTCGCGACGCGGCGGGGTGCTAATGAGGATCGATTACCGTGTACAACTTATGGTGAACGAAAAGCCGCGGCCTTTCAACGGGTCCAGTGCGATGGACGCGACCGCTCTCTGACTTATCGTTCGACGCATTAGACACGGAGACAACCGTCAACGTGACCGTGGTACCTCTGTGTATACACCGTCGCCTCGTACCTTACCTACCTTTTACATGTGTATTTTTTTTAACAGCTCTCAGCCCTTAAACGATCAGCCGCGTCGACGTATTTTCATCTCAGACACGCAGGACACGCGCGTTTCTCTTCATCCTCAATGATTAAGTAGATCTGTCGAGAATCTGGGACGTAATGTAATACACAGAGGAAGGATTTGTTGACTTTAACAAATCTGGTGGAAGAAATGTTATATTTTATTGTATTTTTTTTTCATTCACAGAAATCTAATATTACTTTCGACGAAAAAATGATCGTAATAACAATTTCATTTATTTGAATTATTGTCGAAACGTTCCATTCGCAATATCTGACTGTCATAATTTGGTAATTTCGACAAAATTTTGCGTCTGCGTATGCAACAACATCAAGCACTGCAGAGTTTTTGGAGCGAAAATTATTTCGGGTTGTAGAGCAACTGAAGAAAACTTTCTTTTCGTTCATTCTGATTTCAAATTTCATTGACGATGAATAGATTTTCTTCGAGCTACCGCAGAGAACGTTTCATGATAAAAAGGAATTCTGTGTGTTTTTGTCAAGTATGACGTTGTATACAATATGTATATAGGATGAGATGTTCGGCTTAGGCTTCACCGGAAACGCGCGAGCTTTCGTTCTCCTTTGTCTCGTCGTTCCTTCGTCTATTCCTCGTTTCGAGGATGTTTTTTAAGATTCGTTAGGGTTTTAAAAATCGTTTCATAGAATACGTTATACGTATGCGTGCCGATTTTGAAGAAATGTACATACATTTACCTCCTCATTGTTATAAAAGGCTCGTACTAATTCTTTTTTCACGCGTTTCAAGCCCCGGCGAAACGCCTCCACGCTCTTCTAATCACTTAGAAAGTGATTCTTGCGTTGAATATTTAACGCAACAGCCACACTGGCAGGTATGTAGTAGCCATTTTTACACGCATTTACACCATCGTATTGCTCAAAATCAAGTTATTTACGAAAATAGTCTTATTCCATGAAAAATTCCTCCTCCATGGAGGTTTGGAGATCAGCATGCGTTTGGATGCATTGAATGAATCTGGATATCGTTTTGCAGAAAAAAACGCGATGCTGATTATATTTTTTCCTGACTTTATCCTAAAGTTCTTTCTGCAGAGGAAGAAGTGTCACTGCGTCACCTACTCGCTAATTTTTTCAAATTCACACCGGTTATTGCTAGTGGGGGGTGGATGTACATCACAGACTGTTTGAACAAAAATCGACTATTGCTTTTTTCAACACTTAAATAAAAAATATTGTTATAGATGACAGAGAAAAGATGCTGTTAAAGGTTTAGCTCTTAATGTTATTATTGAGAGGTGCATCATGGCGATTTTCTAATTTCCATTTAAATAACGTGGGAATAATTTGTTTCGCAAACTTTGGAATCTTGAACAGCATCTTTTCCCCGTCATTTATAATAATATTTGCGACTTGAATTTTGAAAAAAGAAATAATCGATTTCCTCATCCAGTCTAATGTACATCAATGTACGTGCAATGTCCACAGCCACATGCATGTGTAATGTTTACACGGTACACAGATCGAGTCAGGATAAAATTGAGCTAGAGAGTGAGTGAGTGAGTGAGTGACGGGTGAGGAGCTCGCGAGGTGGAAAATAATGAAACGAATACACATATATACCGACCTATAGAGAAGGGCGGATGTGTGTGTCACGTGTGAAGAGAGCACAATGTGCGAGGGACGAGTGTGAGGAGCGAGTTTCACTCGGAAGGCATACAACTCGCAGGTAACAAGCGGCAACAATTATTATCCGGCTAGCATGGCCACCGCCCCTAGACAATTGGATTTCTAACAAAATGGAGTCGGTCGCCGCCGCCGCCTCAGCCGTGTAATTAGTGGGAATGGGGCGAGATTATAATGGTACGTTGCTGCATTACCGCCGCTATCTCGACACACGTCACTCTCGAATAAGAACAGCCCTTCCTTTCCAGCCCCGTTTCCAATCCACCCCTTCGAACCGCTTCCTACACACGGAATCGAATTGTCGCCTAGCTCATGCGATTAGATTAAGACGTGGAATACAAAATGCACCGGATGTCGAATAGCGGAAGGAGAGTGTTGGTGGTCAAGTAGCTTGCAGGAAATGGGAATAAAAAAAACGAGAGTTCCTTCTTGTAACGTTCCAACTTGTTTCCCTGATTTTCGGACACGTTCGGATCCGATGCCTGCGTCATCGTTCCGTTGCGGTTGTGGTGATCGTTATTATATGGTCGGACAGGTGAACCGACCAAGAACGAACAATGGATCCTGGCGCTGAGCTACTGCAGCCTTTGAGAATCAAAACAATTACTACTGCTCCACACGTCTGTCTTCCTATATGGATGCTGATTCTGCCGCGTGTGGTGTAACCGAGGATAATAAAGTCCCGCGGCTTTGTTCCTTCTATTAATTACCAACTAACCAGCACTTTTCAGATCTATTCTAATCTTTCCTTTCATGCAAAATTGAGATTTCAGTTTTCAAGGAGAAACTGTAGTACGCGTTAAACATCAGATTATGGAAAGAAGAAAAATTTACGCAGAGTAAAGGGTATCTACATCGAAAATGACACGAGTTTAACATTTTTAATATTTTTAAATATTTATCTTGGATTTTGTTACTGACCTTCCGACACTTATACGATATCTTTAACTTGTTACTTAAGATCTAAATTCTGTGTACCGATACACATAATATCCCTATGTTTTGTTGTTGAATTTAATTTCTGTGTTCTAGAATATACTTCTTAATTTAAATTAGTACGCGAGAGTGTTGATTTCTTATGATATGATAGTCTACCAAGCAACTGTTCGATTTCCTCACGAATTTTTGTGACGAGTGTACGTTCATCTTATTGTTAGTTAATACCCACGTACCGCAAAATTCAAGTCACATGTTTTTGCAAAATATGCTTGCTCAAAACTTGGTAATAATACAAATCCCAACGCTAAATCTCTTTCGTGCTTTCGTCACACATTTTCGTAATTTTCGTCAAATGGTTAATTTGCATTTTTGAAAAAAAAAAAAAAAAAAAAAAAAAATCAGAAATACACGATCCTCGTGCAGCAGATTTTGTGACATTCTTAAGATAATCCTACATAATTACGTAATTTTTAAACCATTTTAAAACATGAAATTTTTCGTTCTTTTCGTCACACATTGACTGTATGACTATACGTCAGCTCAAACATTTTCAATATCAAAAGAAGGCATTATTTTGTGTAAACTATTGAATATTTTTTCAAATGTAACGGCTATACACGTCATGTATTATGTCAAACGATTTTGCATAGTGATGCTATAATACGTATCTAAGTATTCCGCTTTTCAAACGATCTGCAGAAACCGAAAACCCAGTTTATTTGAGAGACCAACCGACAATAAGCTGATAGGAATCCTGGTAAAACAGTGACGGGGATTGACTGTTCCGTACCGTTATGGCACATGGGTTGGGATTCGATTTCTGAAAATTTCATTCTTGTTTGACAAGCCCAAGGCTATTATCCAGGCATAATCCACTGGGAGGGTGACAATATTTTTAATTCTCGACAGAACGTAACAGGATCACAGAATCCAACGTAATGTTATACCTTGCAGGCGAGCCGAGTCCAACTTGACTCAACCTGATCCTTCGAAACCACCCCGCGAGCTGCACAGCAGCCTGTGCTAATCTACTTTAAGTTTTAAACTCGAACGTTAGTCGAATGTGTTTCACCTTGGGTCGAAAATTTTAATCTGCTTAGCTACACCTCGTGTTGGATAGTGAGGTTGGACTGTACCTACGTTCAACGTAGGAATAATCGTGTATTATACACGTGGACGGTTCTTAATATAATAATCCTCACAGTCCGGGAAAGCACCATTTTGTTTTCGGTATCAAATAATACCTAAGCTTCTCAACAATGCAGCCAGGGTTAGCCCTTGCAAATTGTCATTTACAAATTCCTTGAAACATCAACAAATAGCCGTGTTCAGGTTTAGGTATAATACTTATCCAGTCTATTCTAGTCCTCGCCCTTTCTCGGTATCCAGCCGACGAAGCCCTTCGTTTTCGTTAACACTTATTTTCCCTTTGATTCATCATCCTCAACAAACGGTCACTAACAAAGCACTGAAACACCGCCACTATGAGTCCTCGATTTTCTCTCATCTACCACATCACGAGTTCTCTATAGATTACAACGATACAATACTCGACATTTTTCACAAATTTTCTCTCTAACAATTGTCAGTTTCAGTCTTCATGATCATCTGCAGCCTTTTGCAGATATTCATGCGTCCTCCACCACGAATTATTCAATTGTTTACATGTTTCAAAACCCATTTATGATTATCGTTACGTACCAGTTATCCGTACAACACATAACTGCACCGAACAAAATGCAAATCAGTATTAATTCGTGCAACCTGTACAGTGAGTTTTCGGTAAAGACTCCCAATGCCAACGATATGTCACCGAAAGGTAGGCAACCGGAGTTACATTTTACATGCAGCAAGCGCCAAAAACGTGACCTCGATTCCCCATCTTCCGGCGACACATCGTTGGCATTGGGAGTCTTCTTCGCCGAAGACTCTCGGTATAATGAGTATAGAAAGCCAGAGGAACATGTCAAGATAAATATGCCAGCGTACAAATAAACATGGAGAGCTGTCCACGGCAGATCGATGAGTCCATCGATCAGAGGAAAACGCGCTCTACAGAGGCATTGGCATAATGCCCAGGTCCTCGGGGACGATCTTGTTCGATTTTGAAGATCCGCAGCGGTGTCCCACCTCCGGTTCGCGGGCGGCCATTCACGGCTAAATACCCGCCTACGGCGACCCTGCCAAAACACTCCGTGCCACACGGCCACGTCCCTAGTGACTGAAGACAATGATCCGTCTGACGGATGATTCGGGTATCGATTGTCCTAATCAAGGAAAAGGAGACGAAGAAGGCTCAGCCCTCTTGGCACCTGTGGACGAGACGCCCTCTTCTTGTGGGACTTCTGCCTTGTTGGAAGATTTTCCGACTAGGGTCAAGGGCGTACTGATATTGGTTGTCACGAGGTATCGATGAAAAGCACAAAGCAGCTTTGCGAAGTGATCAAGTTGCATTTTCGCTTCGGCGCCGTTCGAGTAAATTGTTTAATCGCAGTGAGTCTGAAAATAAAACTCTGAGGTGTATTGTATCGAGTGTCGGCAGACTTCCTGAAGAGTACGGAAAGCAGTGAGATTGACGGAAATCGTCAGGTGCCGAGTGCTATAGCTGACGGAATCACGGCGGCCGTGGGGCCTTGAGGAGGGGGAAACGCATCCAGGGTGCCGTGCGTCGTCGCGGAGGGAAGAATGCGTTCTTTATTACCGCCAACAGGCCATTGACGCCGCTTAGAAAAACGGAAAACAAATCGTAAAGTTACGATTTCGAGCCGGGCTGGGAGTCCCGGGTGTTTGTTGTTTCGGTGCCTCGTAAAGCATCCGTCGGAGTCTGCGCTATCCGGCTTCGTAGCTAGACGACTGAGGAGGATGCATCGAACGAAAATAACGCCAGGTTGAGGAGAACCCGAGCAGAGAGAGACGTGGTTTACGAGGAGAGCCCGAGTTCAATCCACGGTTGAATCGATCCCATTATTCGGCGCCTTGAGCTCATTGTTGAGTCTCGTTGTTGCTTCTATTTTACGAGACGCGAGGTCGCCGGGTCGTCCCGTTACTTACGCATGCGTGCGCCCATTATCCGTTTGTTTCTCTTCTTCGACGAGGGACTTTTCCTGTTCCTACTCTCAGAAACAGAGTTGGGGAAGGAGAGACGTCCTCCGATGCAGCGCTACTGATGCACGGCCGAGGGTTCGCTCGGCTTCAGGTATAAGCCAGACTGCGGGATGTCTTCACTTCGTGTCGAGGAATCATCCCTGATGCCTCCGAGCTATGCAACACGCGTCTGAATCGCCTGCCAAAAGACGCCTCGAGGGTTCTCTCGTTTTTTCCTATTTACTATAACTGTACGCTGATATTAACAACGAATTTTCCATCCTCCGGAATCTGCTTCAGGTACAATAGATAGATCCTCAGGTTGGAAGTAAGATCAGTTTGGAAGACGCGAACGACTGTTGAAAAGTAATTACTCGCTCATTGTGAGTCAACAAATGTTATGTAATTATATGATCAGTGAGACAGGCATTATTTGATACGAGTCTTTTGATTCATATTTTGATCCTTGAATTTTCATTACGAAGTATACACACAAGTAGACCAAGATTCATTTCTTCTTAACCATAAAATCCGGCTCCGTTTCGTTTAGGATGGATTAATGTGTAGAAGAATTAAGTCTTCTGCTGAAACGTGATAGCTATAAGGTCATTCACTTCGAGGTTACTAAATGCACACGTGTTCTTGTAACCAGTTTTGTGTACTTTTCGTTCATATTTCTTGTTTCACTCTGACTTTTTTAAGACAGATAAAATTCCCCAAAGTCAAGTCCTGCCGCAATGTTATTTTCGGTCCGTGAATGTAATTCGTATATGATGTAAAACTGAATAACCGCAGAAAAATATGCGATCACGAAGTTCTTGAGTCAGTTTTTGTATAATTTTCTATTGCAAAAAGGAAATGGAATTTAAAAAACTCCGTAAATACACTCAGGCGTTGGAAAACGGTCGTTATCTTGCCGTGCGTGCGGAGATTGACTGTAGCTACGATTCTCTTGACACCGTTTTTGCATCCTCGAAAGCCACGTGCGGCTCGTTTCAACACTTTACGGACAGGCGGTGCGGAGCAGTTCCGCTTATACGATCAGGTATCCCCCAGGAACGGCTACCAGATCCCGATTCGTTTACTCGTGCCCTATCTTGCCCTATCTACCCTCTCTCTACTAGCCTCCCTCCACCTTCCCGAAGCCCTAGATTGAGATCGCACCCCCGTGTGGTTTGGTTGCCCTCGTGATCGGAAACACACAACCGTAAATGTCCTCGACGCTCGGACCAACAAGAACTTATTCGAATGAAGCTGCAATCGATTTCGTCACCCGACTATTAGTTGAAGCACCGCATCTGTTGCGCTGCGTTGGTTTCCCACTAGAGTTTTTAGCTACCTACGTACTGCATGCATGAGGCCTCGATTACGGCCTGTGTATTATGAATCAATGCGCTTTTTTATTTGACTGAGTGTTACCCTCAAATTGGAAAAGATGGGTTTTCATCTTACCGAGACAAAATTTTGTCATCTTTTGCTGATTCAGAATTTTACGAAACTTGAAGTGGCTGATTGGGGATAATAAATCACTGGTAGAAACATGACCATTTTTTTTTCTTTTTTTTTGCAAGTTTCACGTTTTAAATAACAGGCTTTTGATCTTATGACCGAAACTCTTCATGTTTCGAACTCTGACTAAAGCAGAGGCAGATTTTTAAGCTCTTCAGCAGCCTCAAGTAAAGCAAATGGCCTCATGCTTAGCCGGTTGATCCGTTTAAGGTTTTCTTTCTTGGCATGGAACATAAGTAATTCGTTTATCAATCAGCTTGCAGCATTGTCATTCTCGTTGCGTTGAGTCGCTTGCATTATTAGAGCCGATCTTTGGAGTACAATTATCGGTGAGGATCGTAAAATTTTCATCCCTTTGTTAGGTGGGCAGTGAAAAAATCCTCTCGATCGCAATCTCATTTCTCCTCAAAAAGATCCGGGATCTTGGTCTATGCAACGTATTAGCCAGCTCCATTTTTGCGTCGAATTGCGCGGCCTTATTTAGCGACAATGCCGTGAGAATAGTACCTAGTTGTACCTTTTTCAGAATATCGTGAATTCTATATACCTATATGCTTTCTGGGGAAGAAATTCTACAAATAACAACGTCACTAGCTTCTCCGATTACCTATTCCACCAAGCGCCATTTCTAAACAGATTTACGCTCCGAGTGCGGTCCCCTCGTGAAAACGAAAGATGTTGCAAAAGTTTTTTGCCTAGTAGAGGGGAAAAAAAATGTCATTTCAAGGCTATTAAAACGTATAGAACAAATCTTGTCTGCCTTTCACACTATTTGATGGTAAACAACTGAAGATAATTCTTTTATTGAAAATATTATATTCGCAATTATTACATCAATCGTATCGTATTCTCGATATAGTATGTTTGATATGATATACATTTCAACGAAGCAGAAGAGGGGGGGAAACGAAGAGCGAACAGCGCCGTGGAATGACGAAGGTACGCTGGGGACGAGGAAGGCTGCAGGTAAGATTTTCAGGGACAGATAGTAGTTTGCTAAATATCGTTATGCTAATGTTTCGAGCCGGACGTCCCTCGGGACTTCGATCGAGAGATAAGGGTTGAAATTGCAGGTATCCCTCTTGCGGGACTTGCAACAAGGGCGTCGCATTGTTCGTTGCGTTGGTCCGTTGTGCAGGTTTCAATGCGGCTTCCAACGATGATGGAATAATGCCAGAATGCTCTTTTCATTTCGCTCTCTGTATAATGCCAGCGCAGCCTCTTTCTCCCGTGTTACACGTATATATTATCTATCGAGATCAGTCGGTAGATAGTCAGTCTTTATTTTTTCCACGATTTTTCAAGTACCTGCAGAGTAGCCAACGTGTGTTTGTATCCCAGAAGCAATAATAGAAATCCTTAAAATAGTATAAAAAAAATTTTTCCCTACGACTTTCCAAACGTTCTGCATTTTGCCATTGCGATTCCGCTACAGATTTTCGGCAGGACGTGACGGTTTGCCAGCAAATAGAGACGTCAATTTATTACTTTTCACGGCTTCCCCCCCTCCCCCCCTCCCCGTGCATCATAGGTCCCTTCGGCAGTTGCCACCCCTCGGCGAATGGTGGAATTATTTAGTATTAGCCGTGCATAGACTGTGGGCATAGACTATGTGCCCACCGTGAAACCGCCCCGCCTAAACATCGCGTTAACCGGTGATTTACAACCATTTCCCCCCCGCAATCTCCCCATTTGCTCTGCTACCGTTTCATTCTTTATTAGCCCCGTTCAACCCTTCCTGGGTTGGCCTCGTCTGCTGCTCCAGATCTAGTTATGCTGACATTGTTGAGCCCTGGGTTATGGGTATAATCCGGAAGGGTTCGCGCACCTATTAAGCATGTACGGCTTCGACCCACCTATGGGTCCATGTTCTCGCTATGCTAATATCCGGTTGTCTATCTACCTGCCCTTGACGCGCCCAGAGGGAGATGCAGACTCACTCCGCTTTGACATCTTCCCTATCCCATTCCTCTCGTATCTTTACGCGTGTAAGCTTGGCTGAGCCTTGTTTAGATTAGGAAGAAATTTGTCCAGTGTGACCTTTGAACTTGATGTATTTCCAAATATCTGTTCACGCATAGTATCTGCTAAACTCTTTACGACGATGTGATATCCATGCCGAATGATTCATAGCTCATATCGGGAGCTTTTTTGCCTCGATTACGGCCTTTGAATTACGGTCAGGGTATAATCTGAATTGAAGAAACATGAATCAAGCGGTGCAGAGATTGCAGCCGCAATTGAGACGTCCTGACCGGACGGCTTGATAAATGTATGAAAAGCTTCACCCCCTGAATTGGCAAGCTCGAATTGGGGATTGCAAAGTAAGGCGGGGAACGGCGGTTCGTTGGCGTTACGAGTCGAGGGCACAAAAGCCTTAGAAAGTTCCTTGATCGTGGCACCGTCGTCGTGAGTGCGAGCGCTGCGCAGCACGGAGCGTGGTAACGACTCTATCCATCGGGCAAGATCAGAGGAAAGCCATCCGAGCGGTACCTTTGTATCATTTAATATTTAAAAACAAGCTATAAATATGTCGACGCCCAGGCCCCTGCAAAGGCCCAAACCCAGCCCCGGACCCGTAGGAGGTGTCGAGATCTCCATATCGGTCCTTCTCCAGTCCTCCGTTAAATACCACCTTCGAGAGAGATTCTCTTCGTTCTTTTAAAACCTGGGGGGTGGGATGGGGGATACATCCGTCGAGGAAAGGATTAGCGCGTTCCGTCGTGTGGATTGTGCGTGCAGTAGGTAGACGTGCGTGTGCAGGGGAGATGGACTCCTGCACACTCAAGTGTAGAAATACCGGCCGGTTTGGGAATGAAGGTGTTAACGGCTCATGGTATTAAACGTCGATTTAATACCTCCTCGTGTTGGTGCGCAACCATATGTTCCTACACACTCCTCGACGATATACCTCCGCGCACATTAGTGTGCAAGGTATATTTATTTATTCACATAGGAAATTCTCGGCTCGTCAGTTATCACAGTGAATTATTTTCCACCTATTTAAGTAATGATCAAATTTTATTCCACGGGTGTCCCACTCCAAGACGTCGAATCTTGGAAATACGTTGTAACTCTTCTCCTCGTGCTGCTGCTGCTGCTGCAGGAATGTCCTACAGTTTCACTCCCTAATCGCGCAGCTTGGAAATTCTCTCATATCTATACACGGCGTTTCTTGGTACTAAAACATTTCGCGTTTTCCACGTCATTCCTAAAACTGCAAGCTTTTATGTACCAATGTTCACCCATTTACGTAATCATGATTCTGTTGCTCGTGTTTCGGCAATGCAGGACATGATACTTTTTTGGACTTGACAGGTAGAGTCCAACGTCGTGGCATAGCGCCAACGATTATGCAGTTCAGGGCCGGTGATCCTTGGTCTCGGTAGCTTATGGGAGTCAGCCCACCTGCGTTGACCGGCACGAGCATGACGGTACGATCCCCGCCTCAATAAATACACCCTTCAATCCACATTGTGTATAGCTGTACCTAAGACACCAGATACACCGCGCAACGACGAGTGCTCCTCGCCGTATATACCATATTCATGGCTCATGTCGATGTCCGAGTTACACCCCTCTGTAATGTGTGAGTACCCGGAGTTCATGTGCGGCTTCCTTTGCCGCCACATCGGGGCTCAGCGCGACATTTACACACCTGCAATTCGGTTCGTCGAGTATTTGCATTATCGATGAACCGACCACGTAGGTTCTACCTTGCGCATGCTAAGGAGATCGAGTTTTTCTCTTCGCGTTTATAACAGAGTGGGTAAAATTCTCTGCCTCCGAACCTCAGCGCCAAAGAAAACTTCGTCAATTGAACAATTTCCGTCACTGCACGCGAAACCTCTAGACGGTTATAGCAACGATTTCACTATATACCTACTTTGGTTTTGACTTTTTCCGATAACAAGCTTTCGAGATAGAAATTATTCGGAATCAAAGCCGAATCACTTCCTTGTCTAAGTAAGACCTCTGTGTTGGACAGTTTTCATGGATGTGATTCTATAAAACGACGCAATACCAGACAAAGTCGAAAAATATTAAGAACTCGCTAATTTCTTTGGGAATGACTAACAACTTTTTACCGGTAATTAACAAATGTCGATGACACACATTTGCAAGTAACTTGCGAGTATGCATGAATATAACGTTTTGTCGGGGTGTTTAGACTTGTTTCTTTATTTTCCGAGTACGCAGTGCAGCCTGTTCTGGCTTTGTGCTGGCAGATTGAAATATAACCGTGTAGGTACAGCGCCTAATCGAACATCCACACAGCTCTGGCACGAACAGGTTGCGCAGAACTCTTCGGGAAGGTAGTTTGCGTATACGTATTATTGATGGGGTCGTATCACGATAGCCCGATAATTTATAACGTTCAGTGGAGTGCGCTAAAAAGGCGAGTTTTGTTTCGTAATGTGGTATCGGATTTGGGTTTGTAGAAAATCTGAAGATACTCTTCATACTTTAAAACATGAAGAATACGTGGAACAAAAAGGCAAAGGTACCTCGTTTTGGCCTAGCTGTTTCAACTTTGAAGAGTGATGATTATCACCTCGAGTTCTACGACTGTGAGACAAAATTTATACCTACCTATTCGCTCTTACGTATCTATTGTGCACATTCTTGTACAGGGTCTACGTAGCCGTACTTTCAAGTGGACATAAATATGAAATGAACGTAACCACTCGCCGCGTATTTCCATACACCAACAGTTGATAATACGGCGACAGTACGGCGCGGCGTATAGAAACTGACCGCAGTTTTCTGCGGATTAATATTTAATCCCAACAATGCGGGGTGCAGGACTTGAACGAATACCCTGTCATCTCTGTGGCTCTTCCTTTCCTTCCACGTCCCCCTACGATTCGATCGCCATGCATTATCTCTGTATGTTGTGGATATTTTACTCGTATCCGTAGTACGTGACGACTGTAACAATTTGTACAAACGCCGTTTGTCACCCCTCGTATTGTGGAACAGTTGACCGTTGTTCATCGTTTGGCTCTTGCGTAAATTGATTGCGTGTTTCAGAATGATCAAATATTTTTTGAGACCATTATAAAAAATTTAATTTTACTACGCCAGGTTTCATCTCAACCCCAACCTGTTGCGCACTTGAGTAATGTATTACAATAGGTAGGTGAAAAACGATTTGACACGTTGTTATGAAACGCATTACTTCGTTGTAATGCAGAATCATTTTTCGTAAACAAATTTCATGGTATAATTCTTTTCAAAGAGCCGATAAATCGAAGAAGTATTTGAAACGTTGCTCAAATTAGACACAAAGCCAGTACAAAGTCTATAAAATAATAGTGAGAGAGAACATGTGTGTTTCAGTAATTTTTCCCTACGCTGGACTTACATATGTCCGTACAGTAGTAGCTGAAAATCCGTAATTAATTATGACACATAACGTGTTTCTTAACGTTTTTACAGATGATCAAAGTGAATTTTTTTATTCTTATTTCGCCTCTAAATAAAACAAAAATAGTTTTCAGTTTCCTGTCTGAATACTTGTCACAATTCTTGACAAAAATTTTTTGGTCGACGTATCAACGCGTGGAACTTGAATCGAGAAGCGTAAATTGAATAGGCAGAATATAGAGATGCACTCGGCATGGGAGGGGGGAGAGGTGGGTTGGATTCATACCCTAATTTTCGTTGACACCGCCGTGCGGACGCGTGTTATTCTAACTAAGCCATTATTTGGGAACTTTTGACTTTCCGAGGACCATCTGCCCTCGTTTGATTTAACGTTTCGCCCTCGACGAAGCGAGAACCGGGCCCTCAAGAGCGAGCGGCGCGGCAGTCACGACGGGCCCAATAATCGTTGGCTTCGCCCCTCGTGTCGTAGCTCTGCAGGATCGTAGCGTTATGCGTTAGGGAGCGACGCTTAAATACCACGCCGTTTCTTCTGCTCCCGACGCGCAGCCTGAATTATGCCTTTTCGATTCAACCACCTTCGTGCATCCGCTACAACAGGGACATGTATGTACGCTTGATAGTTCCGCACACCTAGGTTTAGGTACCTACCTACGTATACATATATATGTATGCACTCCCCGAGGGTCTAGAGACTACAAATTGGTCTCGGTCAAGTACATTATTGAGGACTTACTCCTCGTATATCGTCGTGCGTGGATAGAGGAGGTGAAAGAATCCGAGTCAAACTGGTTTTCAAATTAAAAATTGTCCTTACCCACTGTGCGTCGGGAGCACGGGACGTTGGGTCGGTACTTGAACATTAATTTCGTCGTAACTCGATTGCGGATACTTAATTCTTACCTGCGAATCAGCTGGTGACAATATTTCATCCCTTGTTTTGAACCGATGTTCTTCCCGTCAAACTTGTTCTATCTACCTGTATCGAAAGTTGTCGGAGAAGGAATACCCGTATACAGATTGTTGCAAATCAAAAGTTTGAAAGACACCACCGACACTTTTTTATTCTAAACAAAACCAAACAAATATATAATTTCTTATTTCTGATTTTTCAGGAAAGGTAAATGAGAAACATTATTTCTTACTATACTGTTACTTTTTATCAACTTTTTCACCTTGTTACACCTTCTTTGTTGCACTCATTGCAGCAACACGCAACACTCTGATCCCGCGTACATCCTGCATAAGTATACATATATGTATAAATGTGCGTGCATAGGTATAGGTAGGTAGACTAAATCAATCTTCCTACAGGGTGTGGACGGAAGGGGGTGCATAGGTACGCGGGATAGGCGTATATAAACGTTAACACAACGGGCAGAGCAGATTGAATGTTTTCGCACCCTCGAGCGCCCCAGTTTCGCCAAGTCATCAAGGCACCCGGATTTTCTAGCCCGAGGGTCGCGCCGGGGGTCGCCGACCCGTCCATTATGCCCTGTAAGTGTGTCCATGCGCACACACGCACGTATTGCTAGTGCAATATGCACGGAGAAGAACATAACTATGGTTACGCGTTTTACCCAACTAAAAACATCCCTGGGCACCCTGCGAGCTTTGGTACGCCTGCAAATATGTTTGGCTCTCCGATACGGTGCGTGTTGTTTTTATTATACAGCTGAAGCAAGTTGGCGCTGAGAACAAAGTTCTACGTTGAGTGGATTCAGAGGGTTTTCTATTTTCGGTGCCGACGATAATGGTAAAAAATTGATGAATTTTATAGCATTGACTATACATTCATATGATATGAATGGGGGTGAAACCTGCTCAATTATAGGCATCTAACAAGAAAGGTATCCGAGGTCGATTTCTCCGATTTGATTTCTCTTGTAATATGTTATAGCAGACCGAAAACTAAGGGACAGGTATTCTTTTTTCATCCGCGATTGAACACTTTCAGGGGGTGAAATCACCCTCCAAATTAAGACATGTTAAGGCGCGATTTGGCATTTCAACCACAAGAACGAGAAATGAGAAATGTAATTTTCTCAAATAAGAAAAAAAAACCTCCAAATTGCCCCTTGAAATGCGTTGTGTTGTAAAGTGTTCAATGGCGGATAAAAAAAAAAAATACGCTTCACTAAGTTTTAAGTCTACTATAACATATTAAAAAGGAAATCAAATCGGAGAGATCGACCTTGGATATCTTCTTTGTAAGTGCCCAAAGGATCGCAAAATCAATTGTGGCGATCTGCTGACGATGAGCAGCGACAGAGGAAAACTTTATCGTATGAAGTATGATTCGCGGCGATGACAATGTAGACGGCTGCGGTACGCGAATCATCATGGCGTCGAAATGATCGTGACAATGAGGTGGATTAAATAGCTTAATTCCGGATTAAATTGAACGTGGGCGTTGTATTTGTTGCGGTCACCGATCAGCGCACGCACGTGCGTCTGTTATATACGTGCGTTACGTTCTCTGTAGCGCGATATGCGACCGACCGTAGCTTCGAAATTTCCCGCACTTCCGCTTGTCATTCTTTAAAAAAATCCCACTCAGCGTCCCACGCAGCTCAATACGATATTTACGTTTTTTCACAACCCACGGCTCGGATTCTTGTTTGCCAAATTTTTTCCCACCTTACTTCTTTTCTCTATTCGTAAAAAACCGCAGCTTTGAGTTTCTTTCGTCGAATCAGGTAAGACGCAACCTGTGTAGTATGAACGAATCTGCGGTAGCAGGATGTTGGACAAAATGCAGAAACAGCAAAAAAAAGGGCTTTGCTGAATTGGTCTAATTCATCTTTTACGAGACCAGGAATGTGTGTAAGAATTAACTCTGACGGACGGGAAAAATCGTGCAGCTGATTCAGACACGTGGTTTCATTGAAAAATTTTACTTTTTTCATTAACGAGACAAAAATTGATGACGTGATCTAATGATTATCCGAAATTGATCAAAACACAGAATTCACCTTAGACATTAAAGTTTTTGAGAAAAATAACAATTTTTCCTGCATTCAGAAAACATTATCTAGTGAAATATAAATGCACATGCATGAGTAGCTGAGAGAAAGTCTATCCATCGCCTACGCGGTTAAGAAACACAGTGCTCGACGTCGAAACAGTGACAACACGAATAAGAATACCAGTTTGATCATAAGTATCGTCAGAAGAATTAATTGCTATCTTAACGCACCTATTCATTTTGGATATAAGTTTTTTGCACTACGTTTCGGGTTCAATGGATTGGAGATGTTAAAAACTTTCAAAATATTTTTCCTGTTCACTGTATGTTTGATACAGTGATATCAAAAAATACCCACACATATTGCGAGGCAAGGGAACAATTGCATTTTTCCAGGCACCGAATAATTGAAAATAAGAAATGGTCCTGATAGCGCATGTCGACTGGTCGCGATATCTACGCCTATCGCGACGCGTACGTAGGTGCAGGATTATTATTGGATCGAGGCGGATCTAGGCGGATAGAAGCCGGTCTCCTCGACCGTCTGACAAGTCAGTCGAGCAGTGAGCTCAGCATGAGTCTTTCAGGGTTCCAGCTGACAAAAGGCTGCTCTTATGTATCCACGCTCCGTCGACTCGTTCCTGGTGCTCTCTCACACCCGTGAGGTAAATCCACGTCAAACCTACATGATGTGAGTCTGCCACATACAGCTCAACACTCTAGGTCCCCGTGGACGCAGGAGGTTTCTTCTTCCAGGTCCAGGAGACTTTGCCTCGTGGGCACGACGGAACTCAAGGCACAACCCTTCCCAAGGATCGTTCAGCCGGGCGAATCTTGCATTGTGCGTTTTACAGGATTTCACAATAATAACAAATAGGCCGCACTGTGTAATCCAGGATTAAGGGCACCGGCACGTTACACATGCTGCGGCAACGAGTCGGTCAATTTTTTTCCCCTACCCCATAGCTTGGGTCTAGCAATACGTATAACTTATAATGCCTCGTTCCATTTCTACCTTCCCTAATTTAAATCCTTCGTTTTTGCTCCTACTACTCGACAAGTTGCTTCCGCTGGATTACCCGATCGTATGTGTTACATCCATCCACCTCCTGCAGAATTATGGGTCCAAAAATGGATACAAAAACGAGAGAAGCAGGAGAAAAACATGACGAGGAAGGAATGTTGGTTCAAATTATGGTACAACCTGATATTTGAGCATCAACGAATTGATACCACAGTTACGTACGTAGATGTTGACGTAACTGAATTCCAATACCAATCACAACTTGGTTAACACTGAAAAATACGAGTATAATAGAGTCGAGGAAACAGATTTGTACTGCAAAGAAGTTCCGCAGATTATGATTGGCACAGAGTGAATTCCCAGGCGGAGACAAGTGGACGGCAGATTTGAGGTCTGGACCGAAAAATATTTTCTCTATAAAGCGAGCAGACAATCCGCGTCAGATTTCGTTGATCAGTGACAATGAACCCAGCCTGCAACTGTGAGGTGGATGGTACAAAAAATCAAGTCTTTTCATCTCCCTTCAGCATCCCGCCGATTCAAACTCACTCCAGCTTTGACAGCGGGACTTTTTACCATCCCGCGGAGTAGCTGCACGTCAAAGTGACGCCTTTCTTGTTAATTAAATAAAAAACGACGCACGTAAGAATCGGAGCGAGCAGGCCACAGCCGAGGCGGTTTATACCCGCGGTTATACCTATACCCACTACTGGAACTCCCGTCTTTTTACGAACACCAACGTGATCTGCCTTGTCGCGGTTAAATCTTGACGGTTAAGCTGGATACAGAACGCCGGTTGAGCGTTTTCATCCCACAGGGTGACATCCACCGTATAGGCTTAATTTAATAACTCCCACACGTACCGGGTGACCCGTTTCTTCTCGTCGAAACACTCGGACTGTTGAAGGTATTGCTTGAGAATAAAATGAGGAAAATTCTGCAGTATATAATGTTCCCACTGTCTTTGTACTGGCATTCTAATTCAATTACTGGATTTCCTTTCCCTTCCTTAGTCCCTGTAATTCCATCACGAGAATTAATAGAGAATATAATTTTAAATGGTCCACTAGGTACAAGCAATAACAGGCACAAGGGTCGAGGTAACCTGGCGTTCCCACAAATCAACTTTGTCCATCACGCACCTTGGAACCTCTCGCGAATGCGTTGTTCCAGAAAATCCACGAAGTGTCCATTTGTTAGCACATACACCTCGATGCTTAGCGTGTTATTTTGGAGCCCTTGTTCTCCATCCTCTTCGTTCCTTATCCGTGTAAGTTATTTTATTTCCTTTTGTGCATCAGCTCGACGAGGACCTCGAGCCGGAGTGAATTTTACCACCAGAGATTAAATTGAGCCAAAGCAGCAATTATTTCCGCATTGGCACCTTGCACCTGGGACTTTGCACGATTTCTCCTCTCGCGCAGCCTCCGTCCACTCGAGCTCCCGAGTCCTTGAAACGGGACGGGATCTCACGCGCCCTGCAAGTCCCGCACACCAAACGGACCGCGCATCAAGGACTCCCGAGGGATGTCCACCCTCTTGCCTGTTCAAGCACCAACTACGATGCCTTCGACAATATGATGGGATTATTACGGCTTATCGACACGATTGCCAATTATATTATAGGTACGAACTACATTCTCACAGCTCTCTCTCTCTCTCTCTCTCTCTCTCACTTACCCGTTTATCGCTTTCTGAAGTTTCTCTTCCTTGGAGGGAATGAAAACTCTTCTTGTGGATAGATAATTTGTTCCTATTTACCAAATGTTAAATGGTATTTTGAGAAATTGAGATGGTACTATGATCATAGAAATTCAATTCTAGCCTATTCATTCGTACTTGAAGATCCATTCCTAATTCAGCCATATCGTGGTAATCAGTGACTATAAGGGGACGTCAATTAGAGTTGAGCGATTGAGATGGGCATCTGATTTACGGTATTTACACTTAAGATCAAGGTAATCCTCAATTAATAAGGAATCGACGGGGCAGCGGAGGGTCAAAGGGTAGCTTTGCAGTGTGTAAGGGAGCACAAGGGGGAGGAGTTGTTCAGTGGTTACACGGATTAACGGCAACACGTAAAACACTGATTAGCGAATTTATAGCCACTGTTTCTAGATAAATTCGCATTAACGGTGGAAGGCCCTTCGACAGCACCGCCCACAGGGAGCGATGGCTGGACTCATGCTAAGCTCCGTCAATCCCGAAGGACTCGAACGGCTGATCCCTGTTTATCGAGGCACCGCGTCCAGACCGCATTGGAATTACTAGAGGCTCGTCGTCGCATTGTGCGAACGTCATGGTTGAGTGGCAGGCAGAACGAGCTGCTACGATACGATGAGACGAAGTGATGACGATGCGCTGCATGGCTAACACCAGTCGGCCAATAAATCTTCCTGTGGTTTCACCGTGTCATACTTGTTTGGCCTTCGATGAAAACCACCGACTAATGGGCTTCTCTTCGCGTTGTAAATTAACCTCAGGCACAATGCACCTACGAGCCGTACCACCCGGTAAATTAATCACGGAAATCAACCGGCCCAACCTCTTATCACGCAGGCTCTCTCCGCTGCTCCTGCTCCTGAATTTCTATAGTCGATGCCCACTTCGTCAGTTATGATTGTACAAAAGGTTAAGAGAAAAAGTGTGAGTTCTTGATGAAGTGGAATTCAAGGAAGTCTTTTCAATCATGGAGTTGTAATAGACCTGTGATCTTTATTCCGGAAGTATACACGAACTTACGTAACAGTATGTATAGAATCCTAATATCAACTTGTACAATTTTTGATAGACAGTGTCGTTGATTTAGTACCTTTTCGTGGCTGTGGGAATGTAGAACCTACTGGAAATGCTGACTTCCACTTTTGACATTATGAGAACTATCACGTTATTAGCACTTATCACAATGCTCTGCCGATTTTACGGTTCGCGATATAACTGTAATTATACCGCAGGTTAACCAAACCACATGTTTAACTGTCGTTGATATAATCGCCATCCAACGTGAAGCTTTTGTTCTGTCATTTATGATACATCTTCTTTCCTGACGCATGAAGACCATTCTTTTTTGTAAGTGAACCTTAAATTTCTACGTTTTTCAATTCTATTCCCAATTTTTGGTTCTTTTCCTTGAGTAGGATGTATCACGTGGTTAACGATTTTGCCCCACATTACACTTCACATCGACCATATCCGGTTGTATTTTGGTACGATAGGCAATTTTATAGAATGCCTCGTGCATGAGTGTGCGTTTCAGGTAGGTAGGTATACTCGTATGAGGTATAATACCTGCACAATGGTTTGGAAAATATTCATAACAGTCCTCAGTTGTGTGTTGTAAGTTAGAGGGGAGATTCCGTGTATTTATTACAACATGTGCACACATCGTCTGTACTGTGTAACCAACACACGTAGGATGAAGAAGATGGGGCTGTAATTCAGGGATGACGCTTGATGGTGACTGGTGACACGATCAGCTCGTTTGTTCGCTCTCAAAGCCGCAGTTTTGGTTTTTACCACGGGGTTGTCGCTTCGTCCATCTGCTCCGTTTATTCCGCGTTATTAAGCCCTGGTGGAGCCTCTTTTCATTCACGTTCGAAGATCAGCCTTTCGAATCTCTGAACCGCGATTCAAAGACGTGCTTGTAATACGTGTCGCCGAATAGATGGATTCGTACCTACCGCTAACCACAGGGATCAATTCGTACGGCCGCATCCGATTGACACGTCACATCGTATTCTTCCATCTAATAGCTAAACTTCACCTTGAACCTTTGTAACCACTCCAAGGGAATATTTTCCAACCGCATAATCGATGGTAAGAATATTTCAGGTAATTCGAAGCAAGCAGTTCACAGGATTATGTATCTACAGTAAATGTACTGGGACACCAGAATGTGTGAAGAAATCAAACGAATTTATTTTTATACTAACCTATGACGAATTTACAAAAATATATAAGTAATCGAAGCATTAGATATCGGCAAATTTTTATTTAACAGACTGCAGTCTGTTAAAGACTTATAATTTCATTGAGAATTGACGAGATTGTTTTGAATGTCTTCAGCACGACTCGCCGTTAGATGGTGGAAGTCAATCACCTACCATTGGCCGATCCATACCTCAGGCGAAATTGCAGATAACCGAAGCATTCCTCGAGTCGTCAGCGAACCGTGCTTGGTACCACAGAGAAACCGGATCGCGAGAAGAACACCTCTCTGTCCCGATTCGTCGTTTCCTTGGTGGAACTCGGTCGGCGGGGGCGTTGACGCAGGTGTCCGCATCCGGTTCTCCGCTGGATCCTCCTCCTCACTTCCCCTTTCCCTTCTCGGTCGATGCTCTGTCCTTCTCGTTCCAGTTCCACCAGTCGCTGTTGGCCGTTGGGCGTCTTCGTCTTCTTCTTCTTCTTCGACCGCCTCGCACGTTGCGTCCGGCGAACTGCTCTGCCCACTCTCCCTGTATGGATTCCCCACCTGACGGGTCACGTACGCGTATTCATATACATCGAACAGTGACTACAGACTAGTTGAACATCTGACTGAAAGCGCCATATTTACGAAGACTCGTACAGGATCGCCTCCTTGAGCTCATTGCCCATGTGTATTGAGACGCGTCAGTTCATTTACCAAGTAACTTATTACGTACTTGTCGCACTCCACAGTGGAGCCTCACTAGGGCAATCGTGAAATAATAAGGAATAGACGCAGTTGGAACGTCAATGGATACTGAAATTAAGTTGTAAGGTATAACGGTAACAAAAGACCTTACGAGAAGAATAATGTGAATAACATAGTGCTGTGCAGCTTATTGTTGGTCTACGGCAGTAATAGTGTACGAAGGTAAAAAAAAAAAAAAAAAAAAAACACGTATACCCGAAAGACCAACTAAGGAGCAAAGATGCAAACTCCTCGATTTTTAAACTAATGTGTTTCTTTTATTCCATGGCTTAATGCTGTGTTTTATGATGACCCAGACACGTCTACATGCCTTTCGTTGTTGGATGGACGTACGTAACAGACTGCAATGACACTATTGAATGTAGTGTTTATCCTAGAACTCTAAGAGCGGCCTTTCTTTAAGCATGCGTTGTTGATGACTTTCGGTAATTTATAAACAGGTCCTGAGATCACCGTCTGAGTGCGAAAAAAAAACAAATTTGCGACACAAATGCTGATACACCTTATAATGTGTTATGCACTGCGTCTTATGACGTATCGTAAATATGGAACAAGCACGGTCGACGTCTATATTAGCAATGCTTATACAGCGTCCTTGACGAACGTTATAGCATTATTTCGAGTATTTGCACAACTCGTGCATAACAATTCGAGTGTGAAAACGCTTGCGGCAAATTGAGTTTTGCAAAATAAAAAATCCTACAGTGGATAGTCTCCGATGTTCTACTAGAGCAACGTGATTATTTGGTGAAAAACTGCTGAAACTTGCCGTTTGGTGATCGGATCAAGCGAGAATGTCTATGAAACTGAAAAGTTAAAAATTCATTGGCCAAATTTCTTATTATTCATATCGGATTACGAGGGCGTTGCATAGATCATGTGAACTTGCCAGTTTCATCTCCCGGAAACTTTCCACTATTTCAATCGCAAAAACGACGAGGTGTTAGTCTCTCTATTCGTAGTCGGTCCCCGTAGAGCATTCCGCGAGGGACGAGGCTGGTAGAATCAACGATTGGTGTGGGCTGGTCGGTTGACTAGCTGCGCCTTATTGCTTTATCGCTTTATTGCTTTATTGCTTATTGACCACTGTTGACTCGTGTTGACACCGCAGACCTCGGCTATACGCGCGGAACAGACGAGCGGTGGAATACGCTGCACGTACACACTCACCCACTTAGGATCAACACAGATGCAGACCAAGTCTCTACGTACATCGCATCGCGTATACACCTAGGCCCATAATCATGTCAGCGCGTGACGCTACGGAGGGTCAACTGGATCCTCATCCTATGCAGTCTACTCGGAACCGTTTGGATCGCTTCCACTATCCTTAGAGTCGAGGAGTTTTCTTACTTAATCGACTTTTCAGTTTTACACATTAACATATTAAAAGGTATAAGAAACCGTTATACTTTTGCCGAAGAATACGGGTGACCTACATGACGTGAGGCTATGTATTACGTATCTGGTCATTTTCAAATTCTTGAATTTTTGAGTAATTTAATAAAAGCAGTCATCACATAAGTGATCAGGTTCGAAGGATATACGCCAGATTTTACCTTCACGTAAGGTTGCTTCAGGTCACTAGTCGTCTCCAGCTGCTTGATCAAGGTATTAATGAGAGTGAGAATATTTCCCAGCCTCATCACAATTGTTTTAGTGAAGTATCAGTAGCCTCTCACATGTCGAATTGTACGTACAATTCGGGGGACGGCTATTGAAAGAGATATATCGAGGGGCGAGGAGCGGAGGACTGGAGGCACGAAGCATGAAGAGAACATCAATCTATTTGGACGCTCGGTGAAGATGGCAATTATGATATTTGTCCCCATTAAGGTGGAATTGGGTGGGGTGGCGACTTGCGTGACCCCAACTGATCGTGGCTGTCTAACTGGCGCAATGGGCTTGGGGTCAAATACGCGCGCCTCTCGCGGCCGCGGCCACGATGGGGTAACAAGAGGAAAAGAGGGGCTGCCCACGCGGACCTCGGTATCCAGGCTCGTATCTACGTACGTACTTGGCTACACTAACTACTTGAATAATTAGGAATGCGTCCGCGTCACCGTCAGAACATCCACAGCCTTCCCAAGTTGGACATGGCGCACGAGAAGAACCCTGTATGTGCGCTTCACGATTCTTGCCGTTGGATGTCGTGTTGAAGTTGGTGCACCACGCGGTTTAACTCGCCACTTGCCTCTTCCTGTCTTTCTTCTTCATCCTCAACTTCTGTGCAATTCGCGTTACGGTGTCAGGACTTCTCTCTTGTCATCAAGTGGTGATCCTCTTTCTTCAAAATGGTTATATTACTGATGTTTACTCCGACGAACGGTACTACCTGCACCATTGGAGATTTGCCTTTTTGATTGACTTTTTTTCTTTCACACCACCATAAGCACGGCACCATAAGTCTGCAGTGGGTGCGACGAGGCCCGCACGGTTAACCCTGCAGCACCCCGGTGTCATACGGTTCACGTTAATTCGTTAGAATTAATAATCGTCGGGCTTTAGAGAGACGCGAAGTGGAGAAAAAGAGGAGAGGAGAGGAGAGGAGAGGAGAGACTCGCACAGTGCCCCGGGCACGGATTTATTGAATCAATTCATTACCAGGGCAACTGTATTAACGGCTCGTTGTGTGTACCAACCGCCTTCTTATGGTATCGTACACTTTGGGATATTCATATATCTTAACGAGGTGAATTGACACGCAGTACTCTTCCTTCGACGAGATTATACTTGTCCTCTTCGACAGTTTTTATTTACTCCAATGGATATATCGTTTTGCCTGTCTTCGAAAAATATGATAGCTATATTGAATTTCGCTTCATTGTTAAAAAATGAATGTACCACCGACAATTTCACAGTTATTTACGATAAATTACCTGAAACCGATATTATTCAATTGAAAGATGAATTCTTAAAGGTTTATCAATGGATTTGCGAAACAGCAAAGTTGATTTCTCTTTAGAATTATAAGATTTTCTACTGGAATTATATAGGATTCACTGTATTCGGTCAAAGCTGAACATCGTATAAGCAGTAGTTGGACGGGTAAGACCGGTACAAGGTATACGAATATCGATTTTCGCATGGATCGGATCGGATTCAATGCACATTCATGCGTCGTCTTCTACAAGGCATGAGAAGCAAACGTTACACTGGTATATTGTTTGCCATTCAGGGACGATGAAATTCGAGCGACCGGACAAACAACTTATAATGTTTGCAGAGAGGACCGTTTATAATAAATAAATCATGTGGACAAATGCCACCTGCGACGAACCGTAATTTTCGTGCTCAGTACACACATCTAGAAGCGTAATAAGCAGATACGTATATCTATACCTGCGTTCTAGATACTGCACGTATGAATAAACATGCACTTGGTACAATGTATGCGTTACGCGTAATTGCATACGCACAACCGTACTTTAAACGTCGCGTGTCCTCCTCAGGCTTTTATAACCTCATACGAAATACAAGAGTGGTTAGATCATAATATGCATAGCAATGAAAGAGACTAAAGAAATTATGCTTGATCAAAATTGTTACGCTTAATAAAAAATTCATACAAATTTAATAGAAAAACATATGTTTGGATTAATTACAGTATGTAATAGTAGAAAAAACAACAAGAGCTAAGTGCTAGACCTCCGAAATCTCACACAGACCTCAGTCACTGAAGAATAATTACAGATCGGTGCCTTACAATGAAGAAGGGTTCGATCTTCGACCCCTTGAGCTCGTGGAGTCCTTCGCGATCAGTAAACTCCGCGGGGCGGACGACTCGCAATCAGTAATTTGTCACAGTTTGCATGATCGAGGGAAGAAGAGCGAGGGAATAAGTAGTCGAGACATGGGTTTAGTGCGACGAGGGGTCAGCGGTGATTCCAGCTGCGTCCTCCCACGACCTCCGAGTCTCGGATCATCAATGATTCAGAGGAACGCGACCAGCAAGACGACCGTGCCACGATCCCCAATGCCGTACGTGCCGCTCGGGGCACAATTTTGTCCATGTATATGCAACCTGTAAGTATGGGCTGGTCCTCCCACAGCTTAGGAATACCTATCGGTAAACAGGGTCTTGTATTCCTTTTTTTTTCTTGAAAAAAAGATCTACATTATATTGCTTTCCGTTGAAACAATGGTCAACCTACAGTGGTGACAGAACTCAAGATCTCTTCCCGCGAAACCCGGTGCAGTTTCTCCTAGTTCTGAATTCAATTTGGTATAAAAAAATTGTGTATCACAATAGGGGTAAGAAATTCGGTAGTAAATTTTTCTGTCTGAAAAAAAAGAACGATTTTTTTATGAATATGGCTCGTGAAAGTACGTGGTATGTAGGATTTGAAATTTAGCCATTCGCGCTCGAGCGGTTTGAGATCCGGAATGGATTTTCGACTTCTGAAACTGACCGAGCACGAATACCTGTGGTACACATAAATAAATAAATAGCTTATGTGTATTTCTAGTATATGTAAGTAATTTATGCACACCGACCCGCCGTGAAGTATAGAATTCCGGTGTGTTGGGCGATTTGCCCAGCGGACGTCGCATTACCGTCAGCTTAGGATAACCTCAAAGAGCATCTGACTCCTCGAAAAAACCGGCGACGCATTGTCGCGGTTTCGATGATGCAAGATGGCGGACTTTGTAAATGAGATAAAATGAGATTTATCAGAACCGTAGTAAAATTCTAGCCATGAAAATTCCAATTTTCGGTTTTAATTAGCACGAAACAATCTTGCAGGTTTCTAATATTGTACTACATTATTAAGTACAGCCGAAAGCATGAAAATGATGAAATACCAGCACCAACAATCCGTTTGGGCTCTGCTGAAGGCGACGAAGTGACGCCGAGACAAGGCTGCAGGTTCCGAAGAGGAGATGGATGGAAAGCGAGGTGCGGAGGTGAAGATAGAGGTCACTGAACCAACAGAGAGACATTCTGGCCATAATAGTAGGAGAAATCCGTTTAATCTCAAACCTTGAGACACAATACGGGATCATTGCGGATCGGCGAGCACCGATCTGCTTACGTCGAGGTTCTCCGCGACGCGGCGTGCGCGGCTACTCGACTTGGTGAAGGCGGATAGCCGAACGGCTGCAGAAGTAGGCGAGCAGAAGAATGAATAAAGAGACGGAGAAAAGGAGAAAAATGGTCCAGCGGGGGAGAGGGGTGAGTGCGTCTAGGTCTACGTTTACGTCAACGACGAGCTGTCACGAGGACCGTCGTCCCCCATGTATCGAGAAACTCTCGAGATCTTCTTAGCCGAAATAACAACTCGGCTTAGCGCGTCTCTTGCGGCAGCATGAGCGTTGTGCTCGATTTTCGAAACGCCAAACCGTCTCCTTCAAACCGTCGTACCAAGAAATTTTTGGATCGGGTTGAAACCGATTGGATTATGGCTCGACTGACCAGACTAACGGGGCTACCAAGGGGTAATCTCTTCATAATCTGTTCAGCTGGCTTAGCGGTATATACAGGGCCTCCAATTCCTACTGCGCATTCTGAACCCTGCACGCTGCGTCGAGGACTGGACTGGGCTGTTGCCTACAGTTATTCGTAATTACTAAGTTATGCGGCGTCTTGAGGCTTCGGTAAAAACATTCGTTAAAATGTGGATTCACGGGAGTGCCAACAACCATATCTCGACTCGCTGAAATTCATTGCAATATGACACAGAGTCGAATGTGGAATCGAAGGATCGAGGGAAGAAGTTCGAGTTACGATCGCATTGAATCGCGGTGCGTGTTATGTTCAGAGGATCCCCCAGGCTCGGATCGCGACAACCATATCTAGCATCTTAATGCCCAGAATTGGAGGTATTCGGAAAGGATCGGTAAAGCAAACACCGAGAAGCCCTCATCGGACGACGGTGAATAGCCACCACTCGACATATCAATGCCGTCAGCGCGACAATCCAAATATTTGCTAGTCAGATTAGCCCTCCTTCCCCATGTGGACAGATTTCACGTACCTACACACTGTGGAGTTGAGGCTGGTTTCCTGTTTCGCCAACGCGAAGGAAAGACGCGCATCTGTCCCTCGTGCAGGGTCTAGGTTGTCGCTGTTGCCGAAACTCTTTTTGATTTTTTCCAGATAATGCGCGGGGATCCGTAATCTCTACGAGTGATCTTATTTTGCGTGAAAGGTGAGCTTATGTTTAGGGTACCGATGTAGCAACTATTCGAGCCACCTGGCCAGTAGGCGAGCCGGTGAGTTTTGCAACTAGGAAATCTCCGGAATGGAATGAAAGGATTCGGATCATCGTCCAATGCTCCGGATGTCGTATCCAGGTTTTTCTTTCGCCTTTCATGTACCCCTAATGTGATTATACCGCAGACTAAATAGCCAATAGCTACCTCGACAACTCAAAAGCGTGGAAAATCTCAAGTGGCAAAAAGATCTTTCAATTATTCACCATCATCGCTCCTTCCACAAGGCTCTCCTCTGACGTTGTCGACGCCCACTGAACGCAAACTTTCCGACGAACTACTACGGAAGATATATTATACTAATTACATACCTTCAATTTGGATCGCACAAAAGTGAACTCTGCCATTCCGGTTAACAATAATTACCCACTATTCTAGGTATTTGAACGATTTCATTAACAATACTGGAAAAGGATGATATATTACTAGCACTAATTGAACCAAAGTTTGTTACTAATTATATTTAGTTTGCACTTTTATCTTGGTCATTTCATCTGCTTACGTGTTCGCCGATTCGGGTTGATGATTTTTCTGTTCCGTAACATTACGTAGCCTCATACGTTCTACCCACACCAACGATAACGACTAATGGAGAACGGACAGTATAAGTGATTATTATTCGAAAAATTAAATTCTTCAAATCTGTAAGTTGAACTTCATCGCGAAGTAACAATAACTGTGTGATATTCGTTATTGCGCAACACGAAATGCAACGTGGCAGCGTTGCAGCTGTTACTATTTGTTGATTTGCTTTGGGGATTATTCGAAAATAGCCGTGGGGTCGACAAATATATCGATGATCCCGAAACGCAATACTTGACGCTGTACAATAACATCGTAGGTAATCCATTCGCATTAATGATCGTACACGTGATTCTATCTCTCTCGCGTGTTTGCAGAACCATGCACGCTCCTAGAGTCCCCCTCCACGTGCAGCTATACCTACCTACCTACGTACCGTCTCTTTCTCCGCCTTTCGGTTCATCATTGTCCGAGGTGTCAGCCATGCTCCAATGTATGTATAAAACGTTTTGCTAGCGTGACTTGATGTCTCAATTCTCTACCTTCTCTTTCTTACGTGTCTCGAAGTTTACGGCTCACATATTTCATCGGATAATCCAGAGCCCAGCTGATCATATAGCAAAATGCACATTGCGCCAGTGAACGGTTGTCACTAATTTTCAGCAAAATAGTATACATATACAGTATCGCGACTGGATTATTTTCAACTTTTTTACAGCCGTGTTTTTACTGACAATTCAAACTTAATTATGCTCTCTCCCGCACCAAGTGGGTAAAGTTTGATCTGTTGAATGCTGAAGATAGACAGAGGGATGGACCAATCGTATCATACGTGCTTATTTCGCGTTACTACTCATTGTTATTCGCATATACCATGAGATGGGTTGAATGCATGCAACGACACAATGTTTTGATAAGGCGGATGGCATGAGGCCGCGGGGCGTACTAGTTCAGGAGGACGTCGACATCGATGGTAAGGAGGACTGGTGGTCCCCACAGGATTTACATAATTAGATTTTCCATTATTTTCACAGCCTCCCGTTTGACAAGGGTTTCTTTCGTTCTCCAACGATAACTTACCACTGCCGACCATATTTTTCGCACTTGGTTTACGGTATCTGTATACATAGGCACTCGTCGCTACTCGGACACGTGCACGAAAACCAACTACTTCAAAACTTCTCTCTTATGGATCAGATTTACTCCGTATCGTATGTACCTACACTCTACACTCTAGTGGCATAATATAACAGCCACCCCGTGTCTACCCGGTGACTGGGTTCATTTGGCACATAAAGATGGAGAAAATATACTTCGTAGTGTCATACTATTGTTTTTCAAGATGGGTAAGTGATTTTCAACCCTAATCGCTCACTCTGAATAAATTTCAGCCCAAACATTTTTAAAACTCCTCGTCGAGTCCCTTAGTAGTGGAAATAGGCCTCCTGGCGACATTCTTCATTCGAAACAAAGACCTTTCTTCGACATTTTTGGCACTTTCTTTAACTTTACCGATGTTTTACAATATTTGAACAATACCTAGATAATTATTTACATTTTTTGGAACTCATTTTTGATGCGAAAAATCATTTTTGTGGTGACTTTCATCCAGTGCGACCAACTAAGGTTATTCAGATATCGAATATAATTATCACCATCAACGAGTTATAGGTATTATGTTTTTCAGAAATAATTTATACTCATTTATTGCTGATGAGCATAAATTGATAAAACGTCGAAATGAACACATACACAGTATACATATGTGTATATAGTGTACAAAGGTGCTTGTCATATGTACCTGCGATACACGTAGCTTGTACACCTACGACAATCAGGCAAGTGGGGAGCGGGGGTGGGTGGCTCGCATAGTTGAAGTGCGTGGCGAAAACGGGGTTCGTCCTTTGTCTCGGCACCCTCGATTTCTGATTTCTGTTTCCCGGCTCCATTGGCGTTCCCGACGTCGTGTACATCGGCACCACGTGCGTCCGGAAGGTCCCTGCTTGGCCACGTGCCCAAGTGCCCGAACGGCCAAGAGTTTCCGCGGGTTCGCACCCACGCGCCAATCCGGAAGCGGATGCGGCCACTCGGGGCCACGGATCTTCTTGATGCGGCTTGCGTCCTCGTCGTATCGT
The DNA here is from genome assembly GCF_021155765.1 of Diprion similis. Taxonomy (NCBI): domain Eukaryota; kingdom Metazoa; phylum Arthropoda; class Insecta; order Hymenoptera; family Diprionidae; genus Diprion; species Diprion similis. The sequence continues at coordinate 24,863,326 of NC_060110.1, forward strand.
TGCCCGTATAGTATACGGGCCTGCAGGAGCCACTCGATCAGGCCCTCTCGAGCCTTCTCCGGCAAGGCGAAACCCCGTAGCCTCGGAGCCGTTCATCGTCCTGCTGAAGACCCTCTCGGGATTCAGGGATCCTGCGGGGATCCGGGACACCGGGAATACGGCGGGGGCGGGCGAGAGCGAAATTGAAGACTCGCGAAAGAGCGAGACGCTCGGACACCGCTGCGCTGCGCAGCGCCGACCGATCTGATTTGACCCCCAGAGCGCCGGGAATTCGCACCTTATACCTGAGCTATGCAGCCGATGCACGAGACCCCCTGGGGCACCCACACAAAATAACAACCACGCATCGCTGGACCACCGCAGGATCATAATCGTGGAAGATTCTGATTCGAAGTCGTCTTGGAATTGCTGAGATCGAGAATTTTAGGAGTGAAAGTCGAAGTGATATTTTAGCAAAAACTTTCATGATATTCTTGTAAATCAAACGCTCTTCGAAAAGCATTGGTAGAGGATTGAGGGGATGTCGGAGTATCGACCATGCAAGCAAATCATATTCCACACTTTTCTGTGTCAGTAATGCGAGTAATGAATACGTTTTAAAGATTGGAAAATTCTAGTACTTGCTGTCGCGATTGCGGAGTGAATAAGAGAAGTTTGGAAAGGAACGGAAGCAGAACGAATAACCATACTTGCAGCTGATTCTCATTTCTTTCGAGATAATTATGGCACGCTACTGTCTTATAACTGAATTTCATGTTTTTGGTGCATTTTCACCAATTTTCCGAACTTCTCTTACTGATCACACAAGCACGGTCGTAGACCCTATACACATTTATCCAACGATTTCGTTACTGAGTAAACGGTGCAAAATGCGATCTACTAGTTTGGTATTTGTACCGCATTATAAATTCCTAAATTTCTCCTAATGATCTTGTACATAAATTGAATTTCGAATCCATTGGATTGGAGAGGTTCAAAAGTATCTTGCTTATAAGAATTGAATGACGAAATGAGTTACAAATATCATCAATGGGTGAAAACATCCAAATATATCCAACTGGTAAGGTTTATTACCACCATCGTGATAGGCATGTGTTACAATCTGTGGTAGTCGTCAACCCTATTGTCATTAATACAGTGAATATGATTTCGTCTCGGTAAGGCCCAATTACGAGCTGACGATGCGTAAAGGGCAATCCAATTTGCATAACGCGGTTCGCGCCACAATGATATCTCCATTACACGGGTTCTCGGCTGTAGATCAGCCCGTGGATATTTATGCCGAGCGTCGCCCGCGAGCGTCAGGACAGCACGGGGTGTCGAGGGGCGTCCCTACGGGGGGGCCTCGTTTCTTATGACGTCATTTATTCTCGCGAGGTGGAGCATATCCGTCGCGTGCAGCGAACGCTAATTGCAAACAGATTTATTGCTCGTTGGAAATTATTATTACGGAATTAATGCAAACCGCTCCATCGTCACATATGCATGTAGTTAGATATAGGTATATCTATGGATATGGACGCGACGTAACCAACCTTCTTCTCGCACACCCATAAGTATTATTATTCATGCCCTCGCGAAATGAATCGACTATTCACTATTATTTGTTTATTAGTTCGCGGTAATTGAACCCGGAGTCGGGATATGGTTCTGCTTTGCTCGACGTAGCTTCTTCACCCACCTTATTGCACCATAGAGAAGCGATCGTGAGACTGCAAAAATAAACAGCAAACGGTCACTGGTGATCCGTGATTACTTGCACTATATCTACTTGGGAATTAACGTAGGTATGTTCCCCGTGAAACTTACGAGCGTCGTAAGAGAAGATTGAAATCTTAAAATAAAAGATTACTCGACTTGCGATTTGCTTTAATGATTTCGAAACGATGATCATAGGTGGCGCTAAGAATTGGAATCGGTTGGCGAGGGAGTGAACGGATTTGCAATCGTCCGTCGATCAATCGATCGATCGAGGGGGGGGGGGGGGGGGGGGCTAGTTATACGAGAGATCCTTCGTTTGCAGTCAGAGCTGTGTTCGACGGTTCATTTGGTTTGAGGTTGAGTGACAGGCCGTGAGTCTGATCACTCCAAGAGTGGACGGAGGGCCAACGATCGTCGAGCGGCACATCAAAGCCGCTAATGCGCGCGTCTATTCTTCTCCTCTTCTTCATTCCGCCTGTTTTCTCACTCTCCTCGCCACTGTTGCCCTTCCAAGTCACTTCTTAATCCCCCTCCCGCCCCTCCTCCTCTTCAGCAGAGAAGCAAAGAAATTTATTACTTTCTTGTCACACGTTGGGCGCGGAATGCGCTTGTTCCGTAGGTGCAGATCCCAAGTCACGTCGCCTTGTTTGCTTCTTCTCTTTGTACTTCCGGTACATTGTCAGTTATTTGGAATAATTAATCGGTTGTTGCATTCGTTTCATGTTTATTAACTTGTTGATTTGAGAATTCCATCCAAGACCATCTTTCTTTTGGCACGTTTCACTTACGTATCGTTTTCTCCGTGTATGTGTCTCTTTTACCGTTTCTTTTGTACTTTGGAACCACGAAAAGACTGCGCGCAATGAGTAACGGATGAAAGGTATATATGTATAATAATAGCGATGAAGAAGAGGGCGAATATGATTTTATAACAAGGTCACGCGGCTGAATTAACACGCGCTGCTGGACATGTGTAGTATACCGCATCTTTGTGGAGTTTAAAGGAGTGTCGTTCGTGCCCCGTAGGTTTTAGCTGGGTTAGGTTAAATAGGAAACGGTTTTTGTGCCGGCGAGGGTCTCGGCGGCGTTTTTTAAACGGCTATTGAAAGCGCTGCAGGGGCGACGCGAGGGCGGAGGAGGAAGGTACGCCGGAGCAAAGAAGCGTAACTTGATCGACTTATCAATAACCGCGTAATTATTTGTAATAAAGAGTTGGTAGCGCTCAAAACAAGCCATAATAAGACGTAGGCGTCTTTCCCACAGTAACTTTATACCCCTGTCGCAGGGCTCCGTGCCGTCCCGGCCTGCACTGCAGCAAATGTGCTTTCAATTCCGATCCTAAGGCCTCGCAGACTCTATTATGAACTCTTTTCTCCCCGTTCTTCCTTGCTCCTCGGTCCTCCTCGATCTTCACCTTGCACACAAGGTTTGGCTCGATCTGGTATTATCCCGCGCGTATTACAAAGCTGCGCTCAGCCACTCTTTGTTGGCAAATTAATTTATTACGGACCAATTACCAGCCTCCCACTCAACGTGTCTTGTTTTCACTATATCTCCAGGGACACCGCCGGTATACACGGTGTTAGGTTTACGTCGGCACGTTGCACAAGCACGCATTTGTACACGCAGGCAAGCCAATTCATAACCTCCTCCACACACTCGTACAACATTGAGCACGTAACCCTGTCTGTTTTATGTTCACCAAAAGTCTTCTTCCAAATTACAGTCAGGAGCGTTTTCACTTACATATAAAGGTACACGGTAAGGTGGAATGACAAAATTTCCTCGAATGGATGATGGCGTCATTTCAAAGTACAAGATGGACTCAAATTTCAAATACTCTTGACTTACTGTACCTACCTCTTCGATCATTCTAACCGTTATAAGCATAAAGGGATAGGTACAAGGACAGCAGCTGGCATTCTTTCTTTGGATAGTTAAAAGAATTCATCTCTCCTTTGTTTTACCTTTAAAAGTATTATAGATAGTACCTATACGCTACGGTGTGTCTTGGCGTGGCGAGATATCCATCCGTCTGTCAGTCCAGATTCGTTTATAGTGATGTTCTATCGATGAATTGGATTGTATAATGATCAAGGCCAAAAGGGTCTGTATCGTGCAGTTTCCTGCTGCCTCGTTACCTCCTCGTAGTACACATGTCATATTGTTAAAGGTATAACTGCGTGGGTAAGAGAACATGTACATTTCTACGGCTAAACTCTTTTCGTATCTCCGTCGCTGCATGAACAACGCGGTTCGATTAACCGGAGCAGCCTGGTTGGTATCTTCTCCAAGGATCGAGCGGCCGATCGGCCAACCGCAAAGCGATTCTTCGTGGCAATATCGCGGTGTTCATATGATGAAAATAGAAAATAAAAAAGTGGCATGTAATGTAAAGATGAGAGTAAAAAAGGGTCGGAAAACACAATATGGAGCGAGCTTGCGGTGTTTGACTGCATCGTCTGGCAGATCGATTTCCCCAGTATGTCGTAGCTGCCACCCTCTTGTTGTCCAGAATATTGCCGAGCAAATGCTCAATTTGTAGCCTATTAAATTTATCTGTGCCTAATTACTGCAGATCCAGCTCGTAACGAGGGCATCAAATATCTAAATATTGAGGAACCGAAGGAAATACTACAAATCTCAAAGGAAATAGTACCTGTATCATTGCCTATATCATAGATATACCTAACGGTGTGAAATGTCAGTACAACAATTTTTTAGTTTTTTCTTCGTCACTCATTTTTCGAACATACGATGCATCTTAATTATCCTCTGACTCCGAATACAAAATTTCGTCGTCCGTACGTAAACGAGTTTTGCGGATGCTACCCCAATCAGATTACATCTGCCATGTAAACATAGCAAAAATGAAAAGACGTGTTGCATTCGGGGAGAGACAAGGCAGATAGTAATTCTAATACATCTGTCATATCTATGTCAACTCAGAAATAACGTGCTTTTGGTCACCTGGATATTTTCAAGATCTTAGAGCAGTTTAGTTTTATCAAAAAAGCGTTTGTATTCCGAGATCAATGTAGTAGGTACAATACTGTACTCCAACTAGCATTACACAAGTAAACAAAATAATTTTAAGCCAATGAGATTCGAGCAATGAGTGAATAAAATCACCGAGCTACTGTTACGAGGACCCCCAACTTCTGGATCACCCTGTACCCATATACGAAAATGTACCCGTGCACCGTATCCAAGCGTCCGAGCTGATCTCTGGCCCTCGGAATATCCGAGGCTCACAATCAGACACCGACAGAGACGAATCACAGGTGCCGGCACTTTTGACGCCTACCGAACTGAGTTCTTTCGCAATACAGGCGTGCGTACCATTCAGCCAGCCACCGAGGATGATCCGTGGTGTGTAGCTGTAAGTCTACACACATCACGCACTCCAGATGTAGGAGACTCTTTCGGCACCTTTCTTTTCTTTTCCGCGAAAGTAGGTATTTTCATTTGCTTGGTTTTTTCGCCAGTTTTTTTTTAACCGTGCAAGCCTTCGTGCGGTGTCTTCAAGCTCCAAGATTTTTGGGGATGGTGTCATTCCACGCGGGGGTGTCGCCTCACAATTGATCCTGAGGGCGGAGGGGTTGCCGGGATGAAAGAGGCCGCCGCGCCGCTCCCACGGGCAACAATGCAAGACCGTGATCTCTTAACGTCTCGATCTTCACCCCGATGCATGCTGGATGGCGGTCCAGCCGCTCCGCCACGGTTTGCCCACCCGTCGACAGAGTTGTGACTTCATTTGGCGCAACTCGACGCCCCCGTAAAAACGGTGCAGAACTTCATGGCAACCTACTTTATACTTATGTATTTTTTTCATTTTCCTCAGAGGATCGCTTCCTCTGAAGGTAGCGTAACATCGCTTTTTACCTCAGCGTGCTTGGGAATTTGGCAAGAATAGTACAAATGAAGCAATTTGTAAAGTTATGTCTGCCACTTCTGCTATGTCATGTCAATAGCATTCGGTGCTATGCATGGCCGTAATGGGCAGTTGATATCTGACGTTTGCCAAAGAAATAAGTTTCGAGGTATGCGGTAGTAGCCACAGTTTAACCATGCTCTGCAAAACGAGTTTGACGAATAATCGAATGTATTAATTAGGTATTGCGAGGTGGAATGTTTATTGACGTATGTTTTGACACTCAAAACCTGTCCGTCAATTTTACAGCCTCATGCTTGTATAATTCTGATATTGTAATTCGGCGTTGATGTCAAATCTATCATTTTTTCATCCAACTACGGAGTCCGTCGATCAATTCATCTCCGGTAACCGATGACTTTGAGCGAACAGCGTGTGATAGACGTTTGTAGACTCTTGCGGTGGACAACTTCCGGGATCCCAAACTGAATTTTTTCATACGTTCAAACGATTCCCACGATCTTCACTTGCAACTCTACTGTCGGACGACCGAACGACAAATAAGTAGATAATGCTCGTCGCCAAGTAAACAACCGGTAGCAAATTTTCCCTTTGACCTTTCGGTCGCCGCACAGCCGCAAAAGATCTCCAAGGCAAACAACCCTCGTTTTGAAAACAAGATTACCTTAAAGATTTCGGCTTTGCATTCGGTCTCTGCGAAAGTCCAAAATGAGCTTAGATACTTCCGAAGGTATAAAATTTTCAGAGTTCTTCGGTACTGACTCGAATTCTGTCAATATCATTTTTTCTCGGTACGCAAGTCGAGTAATCCAAACTTTCCCAAGAGTCCGATGCTCCCATGAGATCGTGCAACAAGTGGAGAGAGCCAGAAGAGAGAATAAAGGGTGACGTGTACCTGGAGTGTGCAGGACTGATCGGTAGAGATCATTGTTAGCGTCGGACAGGCCAAGGATGATAAGTTATTGTCGCGTTATGGGCACTAAAATGTGTAGGGTAATGGACGCATTATTGCTGTATCAGGCACGGGTGTGAACTGTAAGGCGTTGAGGATGACGTAACTGTAACGAGTGGCACATAAAACCAGACGAGTGTAATATTTGAGCGAAATGAACATGGCGTCCGAATCCATGGCTGATAATTCCATTAGGCGCGCGGTGCTATTGAGCCGTTGGATCTCTGGATCCGTCGATCGATCGAATCAATCGGAATCGATTCCGAGTACCGATAGAGAGGTGAGACTCGCGTCGTTGCGGGACGGGATGCCCGCCGCCACCAATTGGTGAACAAACCAGTCTATAGGCCGCATTGTCAGCCATCAATCTTTACACACCTGCAGTAGATCGCTCTCTTCTCCTCTCCTCTTCGGTATACACGCCATATACGCACGCGGGGCTTTTTTACCGGTCGAAAAGATCGCCTCGATATCTCCTCGCCCTCGAGGATCTGCGAGTCATCGCTGTCCATTGTCCTTTGGCGCGAGAGCCTCGCTCCTCCGAGGAGACGGTTCCTCATTGTGCCAGCAGCGTAGTAACTGGCAGATATAGTGGCCATGCCTCGTGCACTGTTGATAAACAGATAAACCCGCCCCGCCATCGAGGAGCGGTTCTGAGCCGATCGAGCCACGGACTTTGAAACATTCACCGACGATCCACGATCTGGACACCTGGCCGATCGAACGCCGATCGACGCCCCGCGAAGAAGGAAGAAGGATTGTATGTGAATCGGAGGGTATAACGCTGTCTGCTTCTTGTTCTGGCAATTGAAATAAAATGTCCGTCGAACATTGTTCTCGAGCCCCGTATGCCACGTCCTCTCATTGTCACTTTCGTTCATGTTCTTCTCTTCGAACATTCAAGGCAAGTCTCGAGCGTAGTTGGAACGCTTCTGGATCTTCCTGTACGTGAAAAGTCGAATCTGTATAAAATGCTCAGGGCAAATGAGCACTATGAGAGCGAAGTTCAACAGTATATTGTGTATTTGCATCACTTTTGCATCGGTGATTGCATCAAAAATCAATCTGGTAGACGCGATTTCTGTCTATAATATTTTCTGATATATTATCAAGTGATGTTTTCCGCGTATGATTGCATTGCAATTTTACTTCTTCTCGATGATCTTGCGTATCCTAATTTTTTGTATTATTCGTGGAATCACACGTGTCGACGAACCTTTGACGTGATTCTAAGAAATATCACGTCGCAGAGGAAAGCTTTGTTTAAATATCAATTCGAGTTAAGATCCTCTGGTTCGCAGATTTCTCAATTACACTCCACCTCCTTTCCGTGATATCGAACGAATCTGACAGCTCAGCATCTCCGACGTATTAAGGCAAGGATCGCGATTCGACTGGAGCTAATGTCGGTGAATTCTCGATTTTTCCTAATCAAGATAACAATATGTTGCATAGGAATGCTAATAATTCACTCAAAGCTCAACGAGATGGCGGAAGAATAAAAAGCAGAATCGTTTTCGAAAGATAAAAGTGTTACAGTGTAACACAGCGAAGTGGCGAGGATAATAAAATCAAACATTCCCGACGTCGATCGAAAGACGGACGGACGGCCTGCGGAGGGCGAAGGAGGGGAGGGCGGTGGTCATTAGCGGGTTGTGACGTGGCTTACTAATAGGCAGCAGACAAGTGAAGATGTCCGAAGCTGGTCCGAAGCACAGAGCACCGGCCTCGGTGATATGACGTCGACCGCGGGCGGCACCTTTGAGCTCACCGCGCCTCGCTTCACAGACCCGCGACAGATACACCTCCGCTCCTCCGCTCCTCTGCTCCTCCGGTATAAAGGTCTAAAGTCCGAACTAAAGGCCTAACAGTCGATCCCGTCTCAGCCCTTCGAGCTCGCATGCACCGGCATACCGTCCCGTCTCATCGCTTTCCAGTACATATGTACATTCCAACCCTCCTCCACCAGGGTGGATGCCGTCGATATCCGACGAGTCGCCACGCGTAAGCTTCTTATACGCGAACCTCAAGTCTTTAGATGCGTTAAAATACGTCGGTTTTACCTTATTTCATCTTGTTTTTTCATTTTTTTTATTTTATACCGTTTCAACCACAACCACAAGGCCATAAGGTGATCAGCATTAATTTCGCAGTTATTGCGTACTCTTCATTCCATATGGACTCGGCGTCGCGTCATCGTTGAAATTCACCCTTATTCATGCGCAATGCTATTAATTTAAGCGCAATATAACAACTAACATCGAATTTTTCAACTTTCCGCTTCCCTGTACTCAGAAAAGTGATGACGATAGCGATCTTGAAGATGAAAATTTGAGTTTTTACTCGAGTTTCCACGTTTCGGGTTTGAGAAAATCATCTCCGACTATATTCAGACGGACGTCTGGATGTGTGATGGATTTCTTGTCTCCAGAGATTGGAAATCTTTTGGCAAAAAATTATTATTTTCTCAAATAACAGTAGGTCGTGAGATTGGTCCTTCAAATTTTGGTTAGCTTGCATATTGATTGATTTTTCATATTGACTAATTGGAATGAGAAATGTCAAGATCAAAATTTCTATACCTGAAAATTCAATCAGCTACCACATTTAGCAGAAATCTGTGAGATGAGATCTTGAAGTTCGAAGAGGTTCGTACTCCTTGAGATCAATCTCGTTACGAATTAGTTTCCAATGGATTTTTGGGAATCCTTCCGATGGCTGAAAGGCTGTTGCAGAAGAGAACCGCTAATTACAACAATTTGGCTGTGAGAAGCTTAATCTATCGAAAGGCATAAATGAAATTCCTTTCTTTCTCTCTCTCTGTCTCCCTTTCTCTCTCATCTTCAAAGTATTGCTCCCAAGTTGAACGATCATTCAGGAGATCGATCAATCAGCTAACCATCGTTGCTCAACCGTTTATAATATTTCTTATATACATATGTATCTTCTATTCTGGTAGATCTGGAATCCACGATAAATCTACTCCAAACAAAACATCCTTCCTCGGCGGACCAGAGGTCTCCAGCTACCCAAGATAGCGAGATCATCTACTCGCTATCTGTCACGAGTCAAAACGTTTCGTTACACAGTAGTAATTTTCATCTCAAACATTCTATCAGGGTTTCAAAGAAGCGTGAAACTACAAAGAAGAGTGCCACTGTTTAAATGAAAAATCCCTAGTCCTGGATGATATTTGAAATTGATTCACGGCAATTTTGAATCTTTCATTCCAAACAAATTCGCGCATTAATTTTCCATCCTTTATTTAGGACCGAAAAATCTAAGGGTCAGTGGTTAGTCGTGAAAAACTGTCAAACTTGAACGACTTCCTTGTTCGTCAGATTGAGTCGGAAGTCACCTGTAGGTTGACACTTCATACATACGACATCTATAACTTTCCAACTTTTGCGTATATTTTAGGCGCTGCCATTCTCCGTGGCAAACCGTGAACCAGCACGAGCCTCAGGTTCACAAGGATGACGTTACAGCCTTGATGAGGAGGTGGTCGATGAGTCCGCCGGTGTTCTTCGGTCGTGGGAACGAGTAGAGAGGGATCTGAGGGCTGAGCATCCGTGGCGGAGGGAGTCGAGGATATACCTCGGACGTGTCACGATGAGGATTCACCGAGTTGAGAGGCGGTCGCTGGTGACATTTTCGCCGAAAATATTTTAACCGTTTTTTAATTTCGTCCTGCGGGCAGGTATACCCACTCCGTCGCGTCCCCTGGGAGCGACGGGGACCTCTGGAGCGAGTCTTGGGGGCTCACGGACGAGCGGACCGAGATGATGTAGCAGATAGAAGCGCGCGGCCGATGTCGGATAGTAAAAAGTCCTAATGGACGACAAGCCGGCGGATAACCGAGTTCGTATATACTCGAAGTCGAGTCCTCCGGGATCCCTCACCCTCCGATCCTTCCTCACTCCCTACTCCAGCCCGGGGGTCCCACTGTAATGGATATCACCGTCAACGATTTTAGTAAACAGTTCATTTGTCATTTCGCTTCGGCGACGAAAGCCGGCTCTAGTATGCGTCCGCGTATATATCTATACGGGTGTACGTGTAGACACCGACTTACTACTTCCAATACGTTTATGGATAGCTCGACGCCACGTCGACGCCGTCCACGAGATTCGAACATGGTCAAATTATGCCTCCCTGCATGCACTTGCGCCTCTCACCAACGCCCAGGGTTCAAGAATAATGCGGTTATTTTTCTTTTTTTATTCAAGAAACCGTTTTTCATGTCCACGCACCATTGAAATCTAACCAACTTACAGATAAAAATAATTTAACATTTTTTTCTTACCCTTCCAGAGATCCTCCAGAAGATAACGATGTAGCATTCACGCATGGTTCAATTTTCCCGCGATTCGACATCAAGCTCTAGAATCTTGGTAGCTGTGGTTTTCAAGAAAAATAAAGAGCTGCCGGTGTGTACATGTGAAGCTACTTATATACGGACTGGTGGAAGAAAGCAGCACGAGGGCCGGGGTTGGAGGGACGAGTAGCGTCCTGGTGTCAAAGAAACGCCGACGTTATAATCCAGGCCGGTCTACTCAGCCTCGCTGCAACGTCCGCCGCGTGGCCCCTTTCGAAAATATGAGTAAAAATATTTATAGGATTTATGCCACAAAGCCTCCGGGGTCCTGCGCCATTAGAAGCGATTAGGGGGACTAGGGCGATTAGGGCCACCGATATTGTTTGCCAGATATATTTACGCTAAAAACCCCTTTGCACCGAAGCGAGCGTGGTTAAACCGTTTAGGCTGCACCCCCCGAGTCCTGCAACCAATCCTTCTCGACGTACTTACGTACTTACTCTTTACTTACTATCGCTCTCTTCGCCCTCGCCTTAGTTCCTAGCTTTGCCAACACTCTTCTCTTCCAGCGTCCAGGAGAGGTCTGAGCTGGATCGTCGAGCCGCCGGTGCTGCAGCCTGCAGCTCTGTCGCGCGAAGCCCGAATATAGCAGCAGCAGCAGCAGCAGCAGCAGCCGCCCCCAGGATGAAAGGGTAACCCGCCGAGCGGCTGCACAAATATTTATCGTAATTATCGTATTCTTCGATGCAAACGAGATAAAGTTTGCAAAGAGAGGGATTTGCTGCCCGGATTGAAGAGGAACCCCTTTTTACGTACCTGCAGTCCAGTACCGGAAACGACTGCAGCATTCAATGGAACATACCTAGTCTCTACTATTTTCCCCGTTTCCTCCCTTATTCAATCACTTGGAATAAATACTTTAAGGTGCTTTTACTTGAGAGCTAGTTTCTGAATATATATCTCTGTTGCAGGATTACCGATACCTTGTAAGATGTTTTTACAGATGCTTGGTTGGAGTAAACAAAAAACCTCTACCGCACTTTCATTCGCTGTTTTAACTAAAAAAAAACGTATTGAAAACAACAATTTTGCGACCTGTCGTTGCCTGATTTTCACTTCTTCTTCACCTTCCACCTTGTAGATGTAATCTTGTAAAGTTTGGGAGCTTTCTACACGAGTCGTGCCATCGGATATAGGAAACAGAAGAGCGTTTTGATCGACGACGCGCAGACTATAACTTGAGCCACGCACGACCGAGCGATAATAAAATGTAACAGAGCAAAGAAAAACAATGATGATAATAATATGACGTGATGTATAGAAATATAATAATAATAGAGATATTCGTTGGCCCCGGTGGCATCGGCATGGCCGCGGGTCACTTTGAGGAGGACAAGCCGCTCAGTGATCCATCTTAGTTCTCGTGTCCTGATCAGGGACTTGCGTCGCGCCCGGCTACGTCTCGCATCGTCTATATAGGTGCTTGATGCATGATTTTTATATCCGGACGAAGAAGGTGAAGGCTCTTACAACTCGCCTTCAAGTCGTCAACGATTTCTTCTGCTTGGCGAACTTGCGAAGGATTACCAAGGTGCAGCATCTTCGGGCTATGTATGAATATTTATTTACTCCATCGAATTCTTACCTGTCGCTAACAGAGTTACGAAACGCCGAGGTAATGAGATTAAGGAAAGAAGATCGGTAAGAAAAACCGGGGTTATTACGAAGACAAAGATAGACAAAGTGGTCATCTATCCGTCCCTTGCAAATCGAACAAGAGAATTCGATCCTTAGGATCTACTTCGATTCTTACTTCTGTACATGGGATCAACGTCTCTCAATCGAAAAGCGATGTGCAGCCAATTCTAACGATTTAGGCATCGGTATAATTTTCATCACTCCTCGCTTTACGGGTTAATAATTTCGAAACGGATACAATACGGCATACAGCGTGTTGTAGCGTTATTATAATCGGATACCGAGAAAGGAGCGATCGCGGTTTGATACAGGTAATAGCTGCCGCAGTACTCGGAGGAACCCGAGACCGTAATTTTCTCCAATAAGATGACCGCGCGTCGAGCCGCCGACGATGGGGCTGACGCGTCTATTTGCATAGGCGTCGGGCACGTATACTTTGCTCCAATTAACCCAATCAGGTAGCATTACGGGGCGAGAACAGATGACGATCTAATTCCCTTGCACCCCTCGTGCGACGACGCCGACGCCTCGCCGCCTCTCCTCCATGGCCTCGGGCCGAACTCCAACAGCCTCATTACCTACACACCGCGTAATCGCAGATAGACACGCGTGCACCTACCATTAATATACATGCATCCGTACACGCGGTGTGTCACAATTCAGTTCTTTTGTAACCTCACTTCCACGCACGGTGTACAGGGTGATCCATAAGTGACGGGAGTGAAATATTATCCAGGGTTAAATTTTTATTGAAACTTTCACACGCGTTATTATAGTAGTCAGTTTTCACTGGAAAATTATAACCAATTTCCAAAAATTTAGGAACAATAACTCGAGTCACCGATTGTTTTGATAACAAGGGATTAATTTAATACGTTCTTCGTACGTTCGTTAAAAATTCTCCGTCTTTCATGAACGATCCTGTATACTTAGTTTGGTAATCGTTCGGTACACACAAGCGTGTCGTATCGATATGCTATAATACGAATACGGACCTTATACTTATGTCCAGAAAAAGGCCACGCTGGTTTAATCGTTGGACGTTATACACGCTGCCTATGGCGAACGGCTGCAGAAGTTGGTAAGATTGGCCGGACGGATAACGATAGACGAGCGTGAAGTCGTCGCGCCCGGTGTTCCAATTACCAGCGCAATTAGTATCACGATTATTATTATCAGTCTTGCTGTTCCCGGTCGTAAACCCTCGCTAGAAGTCACCGGCACCTCTGACAAGGTTCGTCTGGTACCTCGCTTGACGATATCACAATCCAATGCAGCCAATATTAAGCGAAAAAAGAAACGATTTTTGCAAAAAAACCATATATATTTCGATTACTTTGAATTTTACTCTAGACTGCAGTGCTCGCAAGTCCCATTTCCTCCATTAACACTCGTGTCTATCGATCAGAAACGATAAACCATAAACTGTCGAAAATATCATCGGTCTTTACTTTTCTACAGCAGTGACAGCTGAAATGGTCGGACATGGTTCCTGTTCGTTGAAAGAACAGTTTTTAATTTGACTCCCGACACCCCGTATAACTCACATCGAGGGATACGTTTCTTACCGCGGACATTATCCGAGGTGCGATAATGACAGAGGATCGAGCGGGTGATCCTGCAGGGCGAGGGGATGATGGGGCAGTCGCGTGCGCGCCGGCGTCATGTGCGTCGTGTGTGACGACATGGCCCGACGCCCCGACGCCCCGAGGCAACCCCTTCTGTGCACCGAGTGCGGCTCGACTCGTCTCTGTTGCCTCATTTATTTACCCTGCTGTCCCTTTTTGTTTTACCGATGTTTTTCTTCTTCCTGTTATCGAACCGTGCCTATGCGTTGTTCGGTTTCAGAGTGAGTGATACGACCTATGTATCCAGAACCGGCGCGGGCGCCTTCCACTTCAGGTTCGAAAAGCAATCAGAGCTGCTCTTGTTCTCCTTCCGACCTCTCCAAACAACGTTACCGTCGGAGTCGTTATCCTGCGAGGAGCAACTGAAAAAACAGTTGATTTTGTCCGCGGTCGGAAGAGTCTATAGTTGCAGATTGTTCTTAGGATGCTTAATGTTGGATCTTACAAGGAAGGTATCCTAGGTCGACCTCTCCAATTTGATTTCTTTTGCAATATATTATAGTAGACTAAAAACTAAGCGACATGTATTTTTTTTTATCTGCCACTAAACATTTTAAGGGGGTGAAACCACCCTCCAAAGTAAGGAATGTAATGGGGTGATTTGGCAGTTTTTGTTCTTTCTTAATTGAGAAAATTACATTTTTCATTTCTCGTTATGATAAAACTTTTCCAGTTGGATTGGTTCAGAAATATTACGTTCTTGTGCGTGAAACTGCCAAATCGCCCCTTCACATGTCTCACCTTGAAGGGTAGTTTCACCCTCTTAAAGTGTTCAATGGCAGGTTTAAAAAAAATCGTGTTTCTTAGTTTTTAGTCTACTATACAATATTACAAGAGAAATCAAATCAGAGTGATTGACTTGAGATATTTTACCTGTTCAGAATTGTCGACTGCCGGGAACGGAATTTATGGTGTAGCAATTCGAGCTATGGGAGTCGGGTGATATTGCATAAATGTTGGATTTGATCGCAGCGTAAATTCGTTACAATGATTAGGAAAGCTCACTTGGAAAAATAACGTTCGACTTTTTTTTTTCCAAATATGCCAGATGACGATCTTTTCTAAAATTCAAAGGATGAATAAAAATCAACGAAGATGTCATCGTTGAAATAAAAGTATGAAGAAAACAGTTTTTCATTGCCAGAGAAAATTCCTTTTATTTCACACAAAGTTATAACAACATTCCCGGGTACCAAAGCGTTTCGAGTTCCCAGCTGCTGCGTGTCGATAAATTCTTCCTTCACGACGTACTTCGGCATTCATGAGGATTATTTCCGTCCATTAGGTATAGAGGGGGTTTCAAGAGTATATCGAGAGTTTCGCGATACGTAGGTACGTACCTACGCCAAGTTCCAATAGTATATCGGAATTCAGCCTCGGGCGAGGCTTGATCCTGCGGGGTCATTGATACCCAATGATCCGTGATTGCCGCGCTAGAATCGCGGGAAATTCTTCGATCCAAAACACTCGAAACTAAATTTTTCTCACACTCATTCCCACAATCTTGAAAAATCGTTGATGTAAAACGTTTTAACGATCGTTCGAAACATTACACACTATACTATACACGGATGTATTCTTTCTATTTCTGCTTAGCAGAGTTTTGACAAATGAAGAAAGTAGAGATTTGAACTTGTAAATGTTTTGCAAAAAAGTCTGATACCCGATGAGTCGAATTCAGGTGCTTTCTCTCTCACTGATTTGGACTGCGAAGGCCGGACAAGTTGGCTTGAGAGAAGCGGGCTGAACTAAGAGAATTCATCGAGCACAGCCCATATCACATATTGACGGTAATCCGTTGAGACGAGATGGTGAGCAATCGAGGATTCCCATAGGAGACACCGTGGTGTATGTATGTGTACACAACATGCGTAGATTGAGGAGCCTAGGGAGAGTCAGGGCAAGAGATACCGCGCGACATCTCTACCGATCCTATTAGACCGGTCATTATTAACGGATTAAATCGAATTAGGCTAATAAACGTTGTGCCATGCCGGAGCGGGCGAGACTCGACCAGGTCTTCCTTTTATTTTTCTCTTTCTTTCTTCCCTCACGTTCTCCCGCGTGGCAACGTGCTTTTCTGTACGACAATAATTTGTTTCATCTTGCCTTAAACGCGATAATTAACTGGCTGTATACCACGGGATGCATATACTTAACGAGTCGAAGAACCGATTTTCGATTCCAGAATCTAGAGGTTAAACGGAATCGTTCTCTCGTCCTGATAAAACTTGGTAGAAAAATAAACAGTAATTTCTTCTCATCATTCGAACGAATTTCCCAAGCACCGTTCTGTACAGGCATCTGACAAAATGTGCAAAACTATTTACTATTCACTAGATACGGGTGATAAAATAGCAGAGATCTGCAACCAAATAAATGTACAGGTATCTCATACTAATTTTTATAGATTTTTACTCACTGAAATCGGGAAAAATAGTCCAAAGATTTCATCAAAAGGTTTTTTCTTGAACTCGTGTCTGTAGTTTCACGAAAGTAAAACTCCCGTGTAACTCAAAATTTGGTATCCTATTCTTGATTCTGAAAATCCTATGCAAAAGTGATTTTTTACTTCCATTTAATATGTATTTAAAAGTGAGAGTCAAGAATAAATACAAAAAGTAGTAAAAGAGTAGAAGAGTTTCATAGGCAAAAAGAATGAACACGAACTGTCAAGTACATTTCATGAAGAAATTGTTTGTTTAATTTCATAAGAAATATTATTTACAGTTCGTTGTAATATAATGTTAATTTTTTCATGTAAACACCTTATATTTTCCAAAAATACTGTAGGTACGCGATGGAGAAAAATGAAAGTAATTTCTGGTTTGCAGCACACTCGAAAACACAACATTCACCAAAACCATCCCATGCAGGTGAAATAAAATATTTTCTTGTAGACCCGTGCAGTCGGACCTGTAAATTGTCGATGCGATAAAAAGCGAAGGATCCTGGAGGAGCAAAAGCAGCCACTTGTTGCGCCGAAGGAGATGGAAGGACGGCCGACCGCCCGCTGGTCCAGCAAAGATTCGGCGGGCATGAGTTCAATCTCGGTTGGAGAGCGAACGAGAAGAGTGGATGCGTAGGTACGGGTTCCCCGAGTTTCCAGCTGCGAGGCTAACGGCGGGACGCGCGTTTCGGCCGAATAAACATAAATGTGAGGCAAACCTAACGGGAGACTGGCTACCTAATCGCGCGATTTATTGGGGGCTTAAGAACTATGCGAGAGAGTATACGCTGCATGGACCAACAATTAAATATCGCTTTCAGATATTTACAAATGACCGGTTATCAGATTTTTCATTTTCCTCCCTCCTTCCTCCTTGCTCCTTGCTCCTTCTCCTCGATCCATCGGTTTATCCATCGCACCGATGCATGTGAACTCGCTCAGGAGGCGTTTCCCAATGATCGCAGTTCTCGGCGAGTTGCCTTTGAGCTTGCGACACGATCGTTGCACCTTGTGTAGCTGTCGTACGAACTGCCGCGACGTCTCGCGGTTTTTTTTTTTTTTTTAACTGTTTTTGATTCTTTTCTTTTATTTTGTTTTGCGAATATTTGATCAATTTCACGGACGATTTTAAACCAAGTCGAACCCGTCGATCCCATCGGATAACTATCAAAGCGCACCGTGCAGGCACGTGACAGTATGATGTTTAATAAATACTTAGAATTACCATTTAAATGCATTGTTAACTCGAGTTGAATCGTTTTTTCCACTGAACAGGTTCACGTCCAAATTACTCGGAGAAAACAAGTTTAAAGCTGCAGTTTGTCATATTTTCCGGATGCGTGCATTTCATTTGTGAATCAACACGACGTCGCGACTTACAAATCGCGCGTCATTAAAGATTATGATTGAGAGAAACCGCGTCTTCCGTTAGATTCATATACGCACCTTTTGTAACTGTATACGCATATGAAAGATTGGCTAATTCTGAATAACTAGCGCAAGCCGCGCTGCCTGTCCAAGGATATTTCGTTGTACGACAATGAATCATACGCGTTGAGAGTTGAGACAACGTACGAGATTGAAAGAATAAGGTTGAGTCATCTTATAAACGGTAGATATATTTTGTTATATATAGGTATACTATCGTTACGTATAAGAGACGTACGCAAGCACAGCTATCAGCCAATTGCTCCGAACTGTAAAACGTAATAAAATTGAACACGACATATTCTGTGCGGTACCCTGTAACCGTAAGCCACGGCACTCTTACAAGTCAAGAATTAGGTGGTGCATGGTTAAATCATTAATTTATACTCCACTTGTCGTGATATGTTCAGCTTTATGACCTTTTCAATGAATAAACGAGCGTTCTATATTATAATATATAGATATACATATATGATAATATGTATATATATATATAATCTATATCTACGTATAATACATATAATTGTGCAAGCCGGTGAAGAGTGCGTTGCAGCGCATGAAACTACACAAAAGGACGTTTCTTGAGAGGTATGTAATTAGTATAGAGACAGCAAGAGTAGAAGGAGGAAGACGAAAATGGGGAGAGAGTGAGACGGATGACTGCAACACGCGACGAATGGAGGCAAATTAATATATCCGCTTTTTAATCCCAATGTAGAGGTCAACTTCGTGGTGCAGCCACGCGACGAGAAGCCGGACTGCGAAGACGCTGCGCTTTGTCCCTTCCTCAACCACTGCCGCCCCTCGTTTTCTTCTCCTTTTCATTTCCCTTTATCCGGCCTTCGTCCGCTTCACGTCTCTTTGACTCCAAACCCCGTTGCGCAAGAGTCGTTAGCGTAAATATTTAAAATGGTGTCAAATGGTAATGAAGAAACGACAAATCTGCCAGAAATTCTCGCTTCCACTCAGACGGCAATGTCTCTGGTCACACTTAGCCGTTTTACTTGTAACATTAAATCATATCAATGGAAAGATAAAATCGTGAGATCAATTTTTAATCCGCGAGAACTTAAGTTAGATCCTCAATTGTTTAAAAACTGTGAAGTTCAGTAAAATCTTCGGCTCAGGAAATACTACTTTATTCGGCAGTTTGGGATGCGCACTTCGAACTGCGCATGAAAACTGCGGAATAAAGACTTTATTTCGCAGCTTTGTTCGCTGCCGTATAAAGCGTCACTTTACGGAACGAAAACTGCCACAAAAAGTTTAAAAAAAAACTTTCCCGCAATTAATATACCACATACCCAAATTTCTGTTCCAAACGCACAGTTTCGAAAAAAGTGAAAGAAATAAAATGAAAAAAAAATGCCTAAATGACGGACGGCAGAGTTTGCAGCCCCCCGATGCCGAGGAAGAGGCGAGTCCGCGTTCCCGCGTCACGCGCCGTCCAGTTAAGCTGATCGCGACGGGCGCGCGCCGATCTGTTCTCGTTTCCTGCGAGTGTGGGCGCCCCTGACGGCCCCCGACGAGCCCCGACGGACCCCCGACGACTAACGCACGAACATCTCCGTTTGTCCGTCTGGATCATCATGCACTTACTCTCATGCTCAACTAGGTATAATCAGTACCCGACGACTAACTGCCTTCACGTATAATATTGTATATTTGATGTGTGTAGGTATACGTATGCGGGGATAAACAAGTCGTGATGCTCCGCTTGCGATGACGTACAACAATTGGTGGAGAACGGGGGACGGACGGTAAATTTCAAGGCTTGCGATAAGGCCGGTAAGATAAGGGAAAAATTTCCTCAACTTGGCATCCACTTTGCGTAACTTTTTATATTTACGGCGAAATGAATATGAGCATGAGCATAAAATCGTCTCGGTGAGCGATTATGATTAATAAAATCTTGACCATTTTTTTCCTAGTGACTAATTTCTGCGCTTTTGCTTTTAGTAGATTTCTCTTCACGGCAAACGTATAATCTTGTATGCATGTGAGATTGTCTAAACACGCGTGTGCATGCCTAGGTAATCAAATGTGCACACATGTGCCCCGCATGAGTAAAAATAAACACGCACCGTGCGATGCGGAGAGTAATAACATCACGGAAGATTAAGCAGGGCGATCGAATGACAAGGAAGAACAAACGGTCAACGCTGTAATCGCACAATGGGTGAAATTGAAGTCGTCATGGGAAACCCCAGCCTCTTACGGTCCACCGCACCAGCGTTTAAACGCGACTTCCCCATATTCCTGACTAGCTCGCCTTGCCCAGGACCCTTTTGTCACGTGACCTGTAAACAGCCCCCAAAAACCCGTATCCTAGCCGAACTTGCATCATTCCTCGTAGAACGGATAAAATGAGTTTCGTCGAAATGACGATAAGTATATATTTTCAAATTTTGACGATGTATCAAAACTCTGTGATGAAATTTTTTTGTGAAAGCTCTTCTGCACGTAATGTTAATCGTTTTAATGACGAGTTTTCCAGCTTCTTCGAATCTCTTATACAGGTATCACTCAATGAAATGATTTTTGGTCCAATTATATCTATAAACAAACTCCGCCCGAATGAAAATATGTATAGTAACTTTTTCTGGATGATTTATTTCAATGCATCTTATACATGGCTGCGTGTTCATCGATTAGTCACGATACCCGCGTCCTCTTGGATGCTCCGCTCTTCATTGTGGTCGTGATCGGCTTCAAAGAGGGGAATGAGAACGGGTCCGACCTGGTGACTGCTCGATTTCCCGCACTATTTTTGTCTTCCGTGAAGCAGAATCGCAGTCCAGCGTTGATTACCGGATCTTAGTCACGGACGGATCGGAGGATTACCTCATACTCCGAGTAATATCCTGGAGTTAATTTTCTTCGTATCGATAAACGAGCAAACGAAACTAAATGCAAGTGAAAATGAGACAATCGATGAGTAGCAGCGAGTCATACAAATTGTAAAGAATAGGTGTACGGCGTCGTCGTTTACGAGTTACGGAAATCTACCGGAGGACGTCAAAAGGCTAAAAGTCCCTCTTAATAGGCAGCGAGCTATTAAGGCGTAGGAATTAAAAAGGATGAAATTAACCAATTTGTCGTGAATTAGACAAGAATGCCGGCCGTAGAGTGTGTGCTACGAGTTAATTGCGGGTTATTTAAAAAAGGAGGAAAATTCAATGCGGAAAAAGAAGAGAAGCAACAATTTAAAAACCCTAAACCCACTGCACTCTACTGGTTCGCAATGTAACCCAGAGCTGGAGGAAAGCGCCATCCGCAAAAGGTACCAGAAGGAAATTCGCCGATTCCTCCAAGTCATAGGTGAAGTTTCGGGTTTCCGTTGCCGCACCTAAGGACTCGTGGACTCGTAAGGTGCCATTGCGCAGCTGTGACTCGCGTCTCGGTTGAAACGAAGTGAAAAGAAGGCATCCGGCGCGCGTCGCGGGGTCAAGTGGACGTCGCGAGCAGCTCGACTAGCCGACCTCGCATCCTTTCCTTGATTGGGGGTCGGCGAAGAGGAGGCTGGGGTCCAGGTCAACCGGAGTTGACTCTTGCGACCGGGCCAGCTGCCCCCTGCAGCCCAAGGACTCCGCTCGCAGCTCCTCACTTCATTCACGTATTTCTTCATTATCTGTTCACCCCCTTCGTCCTCCTCCTCATCCTCCTCATCCTCGAGTCTTTCATTCATTCAAGCTCATTCATTCATTTCTTCTTGGTTCCCTCGTTCGTTCGTATTGTTCTTTGCTGCACACATGCAACATTTGTCCAACTCCACTTCGCTGCATCCAGGCTCCAGACGTCGGACACAATCAATTACAGCGTGTATTATCGCGTATACTCAGCTCTTATTCTGTATTTACGAGACTCTAGCCCTAGCTTTTTGTAACTCTCTCCCCCTCGCAGTTGCTCAATTTTTTGTTTGGTATATACTTTACGGAGAAATAGGTTCGGCAACCCGAGCTAAAAATATAGGAAAAATATCGAAGAGATATATCATCAAGGCTTAGTTTCGGGATGATCGCTGAATCGTTTTTTATATTTTCAAATATGCAATGCTTCGGATGAAACTGAAAACAATGTTTTTTGCGAAGTGGTGGGTCGATGGATATAAAAATTATTTACTAATTATGTTTTCAACGATTCGTACCAGAATTAGAGAGAGTTAGTGTTAAAAAAAAAAAAAAATAGCGAAATGACTCCTTTATATCCTTTCGCGAACATGAGTCACTATTCCATGCATATATAATATAAGGCCAAAGAAAGAAAGAGCAGCGCAAGGAACCAGCGGTTAAGCATCGGACCGAACAAAAACCAAGCTTCGCTCTTTTTCACCCTTAATTCGTTTCTCCAATAATCCACACAAACACACACACACGCACACACATGTTCTTACATCCTGACAAGTGGAATTAGCGGTAAGTGGCAGGGCGAAGGCTACGAGGAAGTTGGCATTATGGAAACACGTGATGTGGTATTCCAGGAGGGTAGGTGCGTGTAGAATATGTGCGGCTTCGAGCAACCCCGCATTGTAGGCGTATTATGTGCGGAGCTTCTCAAGAGGACCAATCTTATTTCCATCGAGATCCGCAGAGCTGTGGATATAAGTGCCAGAGTCCGACTGCAGCAGGGCGCATGTTCAACCCTGGGCCGTTGCCCATTTAGGCAGCACTCGCTACCCTTTAAAACAAACAGTGCTACGTGCGCCCTTCGCCCTCCGAACAATGAGCTTGGAATCGCATATACAAGGGACTTATTGAACTCGAAAAGCGTGTGGACCGAAACCGAGAGCACAGCTGCCTGCCATTGGTACACGGTAGACGCCGGTGAACGAGCTTCGACCAAGTGCCATTAAGCTCTTCATGTCTGAGTAATTATTTCTCCAACGCCGTAAACGCGTTACGAGAAATAATTACTCCGTAACCCATTGTTGTCGCACCCGGGCCACTTTCAGCCACGAGTACTTAGACATTATACATGTATATTACGGCGGTTCATTTTTAAATCTTTTTTTTACTCTATGGTACCGTTTGAAAACTTTGCGACGAATACTGAAAAAAACAGTGTCGTAAAACCTAAAGGAAGTAGAAAAATATTTAGAAATTAATAGTCCAATTATTGAAACATTTTTTATTTATTTTTATGTGTACACCTTACGGACTTATGTGTATATATGTATAATACTTGTTTAAGTATTATTTTCCTACTTCATCTGGGTGTTACGACAGTTCATTTTGCAGTATTTTTCATAAAGAGAATAAAGCCACGCAGTGATGGTTGGTACTGTAAATCTATACAGAATTATAATACTATGGATAAAAAAAGTTTGATACATTTATCTTGATCTCTTGATCTCTGAAAATAGAAACTGTATTTTCTGGCTCCACCCATCATACAACACATATCTATAAAACCAAATAAGAAATGAACATGATTTGAATAAAAAATATGTACCTATTTCCATATTAATCCCAGTGCTAATAATTATAGCATTAAAATTTAGCCTCTCCTAAAATCTTCGCTTCTATACGATTATTATCTGCATATCTGATTGTGCGTATATCTTGGCATTATGGCGAGCGGCACGCGCCAAAGACACCATCATTACCACCGCAGCATACATATCTCCTCGTGAATGTGTTGTCTACAGTTCATTCGTAATTTGGTCTCCTTCGCGCTATCTCACTCGCTGAGGAGAAGGAACGACAAGCGATAGCGCACGCGCAGTTGTCGTCTCGCGTTCGCGTGGCGTCGCAGGATGAAGGAGTGAACTGGAGGGGAATGCCGGCGACGGTGAGGGGGGGGGGGGGGGGGGGAGGACAAGCACGAGCCTCTTTGCCTCGCGTTAATTCCACGCAGCTTGTTCTTCTTCACCATACTCTGCGATCTCATTCGGACAAATAGAAACAATTCGCTCCGCTAAGTAGGAAGTGTCCCCCGCGGCCCTTCGAACAAACCCCCTTGAAACACCCTGATTATCTCTGATTACCCCAGGCTTGATTGATTACATGCTCGTTACGTCGCAGCGCGAGCTGCTGGTTCTTTGAGTCGACCTCGAACCATCCGTATCATGATATTATGCTTTGTTAATACGTGCATTATTGTACTTCTACAATGCATAATGTATTGGCACAGTGCTGCTCAGGCTCTGCAGATCGTGGAGATTCTTTTACTATTTTTCCACCCGTGTTCACTCGGTATTTGTTTCTTCTTTTTCTCTCTTTATTATGTTACACTCGAAATTATTAGAAGCCATTTACTAAATATCTTTCTACGACACGCAGAGTTGACGGCAAAAGAACGTTACGATAAACGAATACAGAGAGTGTGACTGCATAGCCGGTGTTTGACCTGCGGGAAGCCTTGCGGCAACCGTATATCGTATGTCGATGAACCTCGAAGCATAAACACCACTGAGTCGACGGTCATGATTAACTCGAAACAATTAGTGTAACTTGAGGGTATTTCTTTCGTTCTGTGTACACACGAAGCTTTACATAGCAAACGTGCTTGCGCACCAAAAAGCGTCATCGTAACTCGTAAGACTTCCTTTACACCGTGGAACTGCTGGACCCTTTTCGTCCCTGCTATACCTACGTCTAGTCCCTTCGCTTTTCCTTGTACTGATTCACCGCTGAATTCTTGCAGGCATTCATCGACGGAACAGAGATTTTGAATGGGAAAAATATTTTTATTCGGTGAACAAGTTCTGATTAACTACACCCACGGTTTTCTTACACTGCACGAGGTGCCGTAATCTTCGCGGTTTTGACCGCCGCGAACTGGAGTGTCGCGAGACGGTAATCGGAGATTGACTTTCGCATCAAGTGGATTTACAGCAATTTCGTTCAATGCCGTTCAACGATTCATGAATATTCTAATTTACGAGCAATTATTGGCAGATTTTAATTTTCAATCTGTTCCAGGTTTGTCACACATAAGTTTGATAACTCGACAAAATTTAAAATTATCTCGTCCATCTTCATCGGAATAACAGATCTACCATTGAATCGTGCACTTCGCCCCACGCGTTGGTATTTTTGTAAACAGTCGTAAAAGTATGCCAAATATTCGAAAAAAGGTGATATACACCATCAGAATGAATAATTTATAAGATATTGTGACACCGGTTCCTACATGTTTAGTGCTTCATTATACCAAGGATAAACCAATCTTATTAAAACCGCTATATTAATAAACTCGATGAATTTACTCGGTCCTAACAAAAATGCCAGGTTTTATGTGAGACCATAAAAAAGTTGAATACAGGTGTTTGTATAATTTATCCCAATATGTTGAACTTTGTGAAAAAGATCCGATCCTTCCGTCGTATTGTAAATCGTTTAATATTCATGAATTTAATATACCGCAGATTATTCTCTGTTCTGCAGTAACGAATAAAAAATTATTTCATTATATTCGTATCTTTTATTTAATTATTGATCTAATCGTTTTTACATTTAGAAAAGACTTTTTGTAAGATTCTCTGTACACACGTTAGTTACCGACGGCAGACTTTAGTCCACATACAAAAATAGTTATTATCTACACCTTATTTGTGTAAAATCGTGCCGACGTATTTATACTCTGAAAAACTAAGCCTAGCTTCAGTCGTTTGGAATAAAAATAAAACATGTTTAAGTCAGGTCAATTCGTGAGCGTTGACAGCAGGAAAACTCGGATGTTAATGGAAATCATAAAAATTACACTACTTTGTTTACAGAGTCAAATTTAATGAACCGAGATTTTTTCTTGATTTCTGAATGAATAGTCCCTCCTAATCGCAAGAATAATTCCGACATCGCAGTCTTCAGGTATGTATAAACTCTTCGATGAATTCGATTTCTCATATAGAGCGTATAAGCTACGCAGATGAAAATGAAGTTGAGATTTGAAAATTCTTGACAGTAACAAAAACAATCTGTTCAGATTTACTTGGCCCACGATACTTGGGTGTTCTAGTAAATATATCGTGCACCATTGACCCGGTCCAGGTCGACACAAATTAGCCCCTCGACAAAAGTACACATCCCAACACGTATGTAGGTACAAGGTATTGCATACAGACGTAGGTATACGTATTAAATTTATACCGATTAGGCGGCTTAATCGTGTTATACAAAACAGTTAGAGGTTCCCAGCCTCTCGACAGAACGCCCGTATGTCCGCGTCACACAAAAGTGTTAAACGAACGAAGGAGCGAGCTGGTGAGCGAGCGAGTGTCGAGATGAATGGGCGAATGAATGGTGGCCACCGGAAGCATGTATCACTACACCGAACTACACGCAGACGCTCTCGCGACCGAGTAGGTATGTTTTATATTACAACGTTACACGTCTTTCCTCTATTTACTTACTTACACATCCGTGCAAGTCTATGCACGTACAAGGAACGCCACGCGGGTCCCCCTATACGCACACCGCGAAGCTCCGGTGTGACTTGAGTCTTCAACTTGCCTCGACGCAGATCTTGAATGGGCTCAATTAGCTTCGTTAGGCGGCAAACCCGGGTTACTGTATACGCGTCTAATTGTTTCCTGAGAATTCACTATTGCCGCGGACATGATTCGCCCTCCATGCCTCCCGGAGGTCCCGGTCCTATCGGTAACACTCCAAGATTCCATCTCGTCGCCCGTCGCTTGCGCTTTGCCCCACGTAAGCACCTAGGTCTGATGTCAAAAAATCGAATTCCAAGTTATCAAACTTCCTCCACACCGATCGTTTGATCAATCCTTAGACGGGGCGTTTCTAGAATGAGATATCTAGTCGAGTACACGTGCATTACGGTATGTGAAATGACTTAGGAAAAATCTATCCCCCCTCCTGAAGCTTCAGGGATTCTTATAAAAACAACATTGCGTATACCCGATGCCTTTTATATGAGTATACACAGTTGAAAAAACATTTTGACGGCTCTGCAATAAGCATTTTGGATCGCAGTTTCTGCGTAGAGGAGGCAGCACAGCGATGTGAAACCATATGTTTCACCTGAGTTCACTATAAATTCACTTCCGATCACATGTGTCAATACAATTAATTACACTGCATTCGATTAATATCGAAGCTAATACCATATCATAGAAAAGTACTTCGCGATACATTTGCATTCGCAACATTTTATCATACGTTGTACACGCGATGTTGACATGTCGGGGTTGAGGCATAGGACCGTTTAAACCGCAAGTAACCACCATCATCGTCGGGATAGTGGGACATTATAGCACAAGCAAATCCCCCTTAGCCGAGGATGCGGTACGTACAGTGTACCAAAACCTGGCTGAGGGTAGAGGCCGCCCCTAAAACGCGCCCCCAGTTTTAATGAAACCAGTCCTACGTCCGTAGTTCGCGGTTCCGACGCTCGCATCGTTGGTACCCTGGTCTGCAGGGTGAGAATAGTGTAGATATACCTAGCTAGCAGACATGCATCGTGGCATCCGAGCCCCGGGCAACCCCAAGTCTGGAATAATGTAACGACACACCGCCGCACCGAATCTATTCACGGGTCAACCAACCAACCCCAAACCTACTGGTGGTGCGGCCGGATTCAGCCCTCGCTCCCTCTCTATAGCTACGGTGCCGCTACCCCTCGTTTCTATAAACACCTTATAAATCGCTGCCATTCAAGATGGCGAACTTTACTTTCTGTCAAAATAACCATAACCACGGTTTCCACCGCTACTGGACGACAATGCCCTACGTAAATGGCGACCGCACATTTCACCATACCTACATACTCGCAATTATTTTTCACAAACCAACAACAAGTACACATATAAGAAGGTACCTAAATTAAATTTTACAGATTTTTATTTTGTAAAATCAGACCCTATATAAAGAACCGTGTGAAAAAAGACAGAAATCGGTATGTATATATATAGGTACCTCAATCTTGTTCCTCGAGTCCTCGAGGTATATAATTTTATGTATAGGACATTATGCAACTGCATTAGCGTAGCTACTTTGATACCGCGACATCGTTGCCAGGTTATAATTCAACGATAGCCGCCGCATACCGTCACGTAGACATCGCATCGGCGAGGGGTCGGTCGCAAAGTCGGCATAAACACTTGTCCTGACAATATAAATTGGTCCAAGTGGCCCCAGCATGTGTCCGCGTCCTGCACGCGTCCGTCGCATCACGTATTATACCTACTTTGCGTCGCTGCAGTAATGGTGGTACATTATAAGATATGGAGGAAATTTCTTATGTCATAGGTATATGGACGTATCCCGGTATCCCGATTTTTCGCCCCTCTGGGTGATGCTAGAAAAATTGCATTCAGACTGAGGTACAACGATCATTCGAATTAAGCTGAAGCTAGGAGTCAGGGTTAGCGACCAAACGTGTCAAAATTTTTGGAAATGGAAAAATGCAGATCAGTTTGAACCTCGTAATTCTATATAAGAGTATCAGGGCTTCGGGGTATTGCACAAAATTTTGATTTTCGGACCTCACTGCCTTATTCGAATGAAAATTGGACTATGTATATTGTTACAGGGCAGTAAATAACAGCGTCGATCCGCGGCTCGCTGACCCGCGAGCGGGTCACACAATCCCATCTGCACACCCCTTAAATGCTTAAACGCTTAAACGTTGGAGCGCTCAAACGCCCACAAGCGCAAGCGCATAACTGCCAAGTCTGATGCGCCGGAGCGAGGCTCGAGCAAAGATGCCGACATTTGGATTCAGTCACAGTTGAAAATTCTCTTTTTTGAAAGAAACAAGATCCAAGTATGTAGAGTAAAGCAGTCACGTCTCGGAAAATTTCTTAAGTAGCAAACTCAGGCACGTATTTTTGCAGCTACGCGAGCTACAGCCTAATTCATCAATTCGCAAAATCGTAATTGCAAATGGAAAAACACGTAACTACATCAGATCCGTCCGCGTGTAGCCTGCGGGACTTACGGTCCTTCCAAAGTCCTTGGATCACCGTGTTCCGTGGTGGTTTCCGGGTCGTTTGGCCGCAAATCAGCTGACAGACCGAGTATACAAGAGTAGAAAAGCTTAAACGTCCGCTGCAGCTGGGGGTAAATTTAAGGCCAAGGGACGAATTTATGCCTGGACTCGAGTTGCGACTGCTGCAGGGCTGAGGGTCCGTCTAGATATAATACCTATAACGTGTATTCCGATGGTTTATGGTTATATTGGAAGCAATAAAGCGATATTCCCGAAACGAAGTACTGGCTCGGGGTACAAAGTCATTGCGTTTTTGGCGCGCCCCTGAAGCATCGGCAAGGCCGCACTTGCAGCGTTTTTATTTTCGCGAACAGTTTACGCAGGTATAGAACAGCGATACTAGAGTAACCACTAGCGTTTCGCCTACCTACCAACGGAACTTGCGTCCCAAATTCTAACGCCTAGCGCATCTTGTTTTGACAGCCAGCGGGTTCTGCTTGTTAATTTTATTACGGAAACCCGCACACCTTTTCCTCGACAACTCGAAACGTTTCTCTCCCGTGTACTTTCCTCTGGTATCAATTATTAGCTTTCTGGTTCCGAGATTATGCAGGCAAAGCGAAATCTTCTCAAAAAATTCAGTCAGTCATACACTTATATACAATATGTTGAATTCTAAAAATCTATCGAGTTGTATTATAAATCGATTTTGAAGAATTTCGTTTTCTTCAATCGTTCTTTTTAGGTCACTGAGAAACGGTACCGCTTGAATTACGTTGTCACAATTAACGGAGAAAAGGGTCTACGGGTGTTGGAAAAATAATTGACAAGATTTACAACGATTATATTAAAAGATTTCGACGTTTATTTCGTAATCATATTTTCTCTGTTTTTCACTCCTGCATTCTCGTCATATCCTTATATTCTTCAATATATAATATCACTGCATATATGTACATATTTATAACGAAATTATTAATCTGTTTTGTACAAACAAGGTATATATATAATATATTGTATAGGTATATTAGAGATTCATATGTACAGGTATACTACGAATGTATAGTAATTAGAGATTCTACTCCGTGTTACTACAACCCTATCATATACCAACAATCATCGCGTGTATGCACAGCTTTAGAATTATTATGGTGTGTATAATAAGTACGCTAGTAAGAGCTGCACCGTGCATAACGAAGATTAAGGCGCCTACGGCTCAGCGATTCAAGCGACATTGTACATCGGTATACATATTATAATGTGTGCCATGTATATAATATACGTGTATAATAACATTTCTCTGTTCTACGTATTAAATTGTATTCTTCCAATTTTTCAACTCAATCTTTCAGTACATACTGCATTCAAATCTAAGCTGCATATGAGGTACAAGTATTCACGTTTATACTAGAATCTGTGGACATGTGTGTATACCCATCGCGTCCGTCTTGTGTTTATACGATACGTAATGTTGTTCATATAATTATAATAATAGATTAAGTTAATATTCGACTATCTACAAATCTCTCTCTGTCTATATGTACATGTATAACATTTAATAAAACGGGAGATCACCGAGTATTTTAGTTTTAAATATAATATCCTTCGTATACGACGAAATAATATTAAACTTCTATACGTGCAACGTTCTACATAATATTATATTTACACATATTACGCGTCAATTATACTTGATTCGAACCAGCATCTATTGCCGCGAGTTCCGTTTATACCGCAAAGGTTTAAAAGTCCCATTTCGACCCTTTCAACCATTATCACTGGTCATTAAAAACCGCAAAGCGGCGCAATTCCCGCCCTTCACAGTGCATAACAGCAACGGAAAAAACCCAAGCACCGCCAAATTGCCAGATTCAGCAGTGCCTCGCCATCAGATTTGTTGTCGGTTTAAGCGGGTAGCTTCGAAGGATCGTAAGGGTGGCCAGCGCGCAGTGCTTGCTAGCGTTGGTGCAACAAGGGTGGCGAGTGCGGGGAATGAGGTTCGGGGCTGCTGCCGGGGGACGCGGTGGTGGACGGCGTTTGGCTAAGGGGGGCCGAGGGTGGCTGAGGAAGGTGATGCCGCTGCTGCTGGAACCGGCGTTGCTGCTGCTGCTGTTGCTGCTGCTGCTGCTGTAGAACGGCCTGTTGCTGCTGGTGCTGTTGATGAGCGGCGAGGCTCCTCAACGTCGAGTAAAAGTCGTTGTAAGCCCCGGCGGCGGCGGCTGCGGAGGTCGCGACGCTCGCCGGCGGCAGACTCGCGGGGTGGTAAGCCGAGGTCGGGGCCTGGAGGAGCCGTTCCATCGAGAAGGCTCCGTGAGCCGGAGACGCGGCGGCCGCTGGAAGAGGCTGCGGCTTGCAGGGTAGATTCGCGGAGGCGGCTGCCCCCGGCAAAAGACTCGCAGGGTAGCCAGATGGCACGGAATAGGGCCCGGCGCGGTGGAGGTAGGGCAAGGCGTAAAGGGACGGCGGCCAGGCGGGGGCGACGTAGGGCGAGTGGTTGAGGGCAGGATAAAGGCCGTTGAGTCCGGTGAGGCCGTTGAGGCCGCCGAGGACGACGCTGCGCTTGAAGGCGGCGAGCCTGGAACGGGAGGCGGCGGTCGTTCGCCGTCTGAGCTTGCCGGTCGTCCCGCCGATGAAGACGTCTTCGCTGCTCGGGTCGAGCATCCAGTAGTTGCCCTTGCCGGGGTCGTCGTAGTGTCGCGGCACCTTGACGAAACACTTGTTCAAGGAGAGGTTGTGCCTTATCGAGTTCTGCCAGCCCTGCTTGTTGTCGCGGTAGTAGGGAAAGTGGCGCATTATGTACTCGTATATGCCGTTAAGGGTGAGCCGCTTCTCCGGACTCTGTCGTATCGCCATCATGATCAGGGCGTTGTAGCTGTACGGCGGCTTCTCCGACTTCTTCTTGTCTTCCGCGTCCCGCGCGTCCTGATCCTTCCTCGATCCCGGGCTGCCCCCGGGACCGCCACCCGAACTTCCTCCCGAGCTACCCCTCGAACAGTCCAACGGCGGCGTATCGGCACCGTCGTATCCAGTCACGTCCAGGTCACTACCCTCGTCCGTGTCGTCGGCGGTCGCATCCGGCACCGGACTCGAGGACTGGCTCGTCGGCGTGAGGCTTTGCGGCGCCGGCGTCACGGCACAAGCCTCCGGGAGGATGCTGCGGATGCTGAAGTTCGACTTGAGGGTGGCCCTAGGGGGCGGCAGCGACACGGTCACCGTGTGCTCGCCGGATCCCTCCATGTTCACCATCTCCTGCACCTCCTGCGTCGTATTTCCGGCGCACTTTCACACCTACAGTCGTAGGCAAGGGTCTCAGGGCCCGGATCAAACAGTCCGCATCGACACTCGCACACTTTCCTGCGCAGGTGACTGCGTCGGTGAATATATACGCGTTATTTTCCGGTAAAGAAACACTTCTGCCGAGTCGTACCGTCCCATTCACCGAATCACACGAGCCAACCTTTAGGCGACTTGTCACTGAGCGATGTGCCAAATAAAAAAACAAAAAAACCACTTCCACGGAGAAAGGTTTTCAACGTACTATGCAACCAGTCTCCGTTTCCTGTTTCCTCTCACTTTTCTTTCAAACTCGTTTTCTCGAAGAATCGATCCGCTTCTCGGTAGGTATACGCGTAAGTCGAAGGCGAACGATGGCGAAGCGAACAGTAGAAGCGTCAACACGACTCTGCCGTCGCCCCGCGTCTGGGGGGGAGTTATATACCGTTGGGTCGCACCGCCCCCGAGGGTTTCGAGCCCGCCCAGGCGTCGCGACGCACCAACTGAGGGATCGTCCAGGCCGCCGGACTCCGCGTCGACGCCCTCTTCGCCCTCACGTGTTTGCGCCCAATGTTTGACATCAAACAATGCAAACAGAAGAGAGGAAAGCAGCCAGCCAGCGGTGGGGACCCTATAGACCCTTCATCCGTTCCTGTCCTGCGCCCAGCGTTCGGTCCTGGAGGGGGGGAAGGGGGGGGGGGGGGGGGAAGAAGGAACCAGGCCTTTGAGCGTCAACCTCGAGGCGCGCAGACGCGTCCAAGGAAGACAAACAGATCATCAGCCTTTCGACGTTGTTGAATCGCAACCGCGTTTTCCCACCCTCGGCTTACACCCTTCGTTCATCTCCTTTTATCGTGTACACAACTTGCGTGTACGTATATTTGTTCTACGACGTATACATATATATATATATACATATATATAGGTATATATGGTTTATTGTCAGGCTTACGAAAGGTTCGCAAGCATTACTTTTGGTAATACATACAATACCATTGTCAAAGAAAATCACTAACGAGATCGTAAGCGAAACCTAATGGTTGACAGACTCCGGGTGCTTTTTAATATTTGACTATATAAGATTTCAGTTTATTCAAAAAGTCGTCGTTATTAGGTTCATTCGGGAGTTTTGGGGTATATTGTAATCATAGTTTACATCTCGTGCTCGCGAAATGCAATACGCGTCATAGTTTTCGGCTCCCATTCTCTTGAATTATCTTTCCCCTCGATATTAACCCTGCCGATCCGTTAACTAATTGACTTAAAGAAGTTTTTTCAAGACAGTTTAATTTGCAAAAGTTGGTGACGAAAAACGTTTATAGGTTTCTTCTACGACATTCCTGCGCCAAATGTTGGATCTATTTTTAGTCAATCGTTGTCGTACTTGTCACAGCGTATATTTTTCTGTTGCCTCCAATCAACCTAAGCTCGCATCAAAATGCAAATAAACAATATTAAGCATACACGCAGTAGGTTTAGTCGCGTCGAGGTAATCACCGATGGACATAGGTACAGAAATTTCTGCACCTGGGCACTACAATTACACACCGTAATATGTGTATAGTGTCTAAATTTTTACTCTGAATCTGAGGAATAAGTATACATAAATGCGTACATCCAGCGCATCCAGATATAATATGTATATATACATATATATACAATGTTTCAATATACAAGACAATGTATACATCAGTATTGTATATTACTTAATCTCATATTGTTGACTAAATTGGATTATCGCTTCGAACAATAGAGTGCCTCTATGTACCGATTTATGTAGAAAGGTATGATAGTGTCATAAAATTTATAGCCACTCCGAGATTCCCGGAATTTCGTATTATCGAGTAAGTTCGTTCATCGCCTGATATTTAGACCTTCACGCGAACTCAATTCTGACGTTCGACGCTTCTATCAAAATACAATCGTGCCGAACACCTAATTAGACTATATAGACAAGATTTGTAATTCGTATAAAATCTGTCTAGATATCGTATACGTATTACACGCATGTATAATTACAGTATTAAGTATTATAAAATATATAAATATTGAGCTCGAATTCGTCACGTAGTACGTGAAATCTTAATGTATGAAATGAATATCCCTCTATCGGCAAATGCATCGTACTATTAGGGTGGATATTCTTGTCCCATTCATTCGAGCAGCCCTACGTTTATTCCTCGACGTGGCTACCTGCTTATATGTATATATAGCTATGTATGCGGCTCATGATGTGTGGGGCTTACCAATGATCCTCTTTGGGGTTTACAATCCAGCAGTGAGGTCTTGGTCTATGTGCGAATTATTGCTCACTGCAAATTGGATTAACGGTTAAACAATTAGCGCGGCGCCAACCCACAGGAAACACCTGCGTCGCGTATGTATTGTAATACTCAGGAATTATTAGGTATATAGGATGCATACAATTACGAGGTTACGACGTGAAACTAACGATTCTGATCCATTTATTTACACTCTACCCTGCAAGTGAATCCGTTATAGGTATACTTCGCATCGCATCCGGATCGAAAACCATTTAATGGGAATATACCTACCATAATATATATATATAAGCATTTTTTCTCGCATTTCTTATTAATGGTTAGTTTAAAGACGGTTTTGATTAATTCGTAAATTTTCAGGCCCGAAAAAAACGTGACAGTCACGATTGCTCCAATTTTGTAAAAAACTTACAGAAAAATATTCAGTACGGAAAAAGTTGTATAATTGAAATATTATAATAAACTTTCGTTGAAACTATCTTGTGGAAATTTTTCGCTACAAAAGTTGTGCTGTACGCTGTACAGAACAATGTTCTCTATATATTATATCTACCTAAGGCTTGTAACTTGTAAGCCGATTGACCGGGTCTTTTGAAGTTAATCGGTTGTAATTAGTCGGTGGTAATTCAATCTTAAGTCACGACGTTTATCCGGAAATACTGGAATACCTTTACCATATTTGACCAGCTTTTTCCCACAAATAAGATTAAAACAACGGTAAACCTTTATTCTACGATAATTACCCTTGGATATCAACCACTGTATAATATAAATGTTTTCGTGTGTAAGTTCGTGCAGAGTTACAAAGATGGACTGGCATAACGGTCTCTGCGTTTAATTTTTTGTTTCGATAATAATTATTTATTGGCTTACATTTTTTTTTTTTTTTTTTTCTTTAACAATAATTATAACAGGCAGATTGCAAGGGGCTTTCGCTAATGTTTAGAAAAAGACACCTACACTTCGGGGGGATGTAGACGGCTGGAAGATGAAGTTGTCTTAAGACCAAGAATCCGGGTGCAGAGGAGAATGGTGCATCCTAATTTCAAAAGCACCTATTAGGGGGTTGCACATCGGCACGAGGTTCGGGTCCAGTTTGGCATGCCTTCCGTCGGCCGTGCGGCAAAGACGAGCAAAGCCAAAAGGCAGAGAGAAGGAGAGGGATCCCCTTTCGAACGCGGATTGACATCTTTATATGCGGGTTGCTCCCGGGCCCCCCACCGCGGCAGCGTCGTCACCCTGCGGAGACCCATAGATTTTCCTCGCATCCCCGAAAATACTCATCGCGTGTAACGCTAGCGGTCGGCTCTGCAGCGAGGGTTACGAGTCCCGCGCAAGGTTGAACAAAAATTCAATAGGTAAATAGGTAAAGAAAATTCAATGGGACCAGATTTTTGGGAAAGATTGATGAATAATTCACGCAACGTAAAAATCTTTATTCGTAGATCGGTGTATTGATATACGGATATTTATCAGCGCCTAGAAGACTTGAGAATCGGAGTGGCTTGTGTTACGAAATTCTAAAAAATTACAAACTTAACGTTATTCGTATTAATTTTTCAGAATATACGACCATTTCTCGATGTTACAGAGTCATTACCAGAGTCGTGTGATCTTTTTCTTTGAAAAACAAAATTTTCTACACTTTTCTAATCTTTGTAAAAAAATGTAGATTTTTATCGATCATGTGACTATCAAAATTAATTCCATGGTACAGAACGTTGTATAAAATTCTTCAAATTTGAGGCTTCTCAAAATCAATATGAGCCCCAAATCATGATTCCTTTTATTAATTTTCCAAACTTTCCCCCGCCGCTCCAGTTGAACAAACGATGGTTGGTTCGTATCCATCACTAGAATTCTGACCGGTGGATATCTGGCAGGGGTTCGGTGTGTCGAATCGCGGACCCAGGGCGCTCATTACGTCATTATCGGCGGAGCGGGCCAGATTCGCCACACCGCTCAGCGTCTGAGCACCCCATTGTTCAGCCCGCAGTAGAAGCAACGCTGCCGCGTACACACGCACGCACACACACACACACACACCCGTGTTCGTTTTAAACAATACAAACGCACGTGCTCCCAGGAATGAACACTATATTCTTTGACGGAAGAGTCGTCGTCGTCGTCCGGATCTGCATTCAGCCCTTCTCCGTCTCCAATTGCTTCTTCGGACTCCGGTATGTGTGTAACAACAAGTCTTTGGTTTGGTAAATTTCTTCGGGTGAGTTTCTTTCCTCTTCAAACTTTCTGGTTCTCAAAATTTTTTAATCTTCCCGCAGCTTCTTTTCCTCGACGCTGTGCAGCCGCCCCTGCGTAGCTACGTCTTGACGCCCTCGTGGTACTGGTACGGAAATGGGGAGGCTGGTCGACCAGGGTGGACCAACAAACGAGGCTATTTGCTCAACAACACGCTGCACCCTGCCAGGGTAGGTATTCCGTTGCGGGGGCCCCGTGTTGAACCCCTGGGATTCACTTTGATACACACTGTCATGCATTGGATAGGAACCCTGCTCTCCAAGTGTTGGTAGTGGTGCCGCGTTCACCCTGACTTGTTACGGTTCACACAATCGGTTTGGGATTGATTGACGAACCGCCATCGGGGGGCAACGATCAGGCAATGAGATTCTCTGGATCCCATGAACTGGCCAATCGCCAAATTTTTGCAATTAAGGTTAATTGAACTTTGTCGTAGTTAAGAAATTCAAAAATAATAAATAATTGTTGGCATGGTGACTACGATAGAAAAGTGGGAACTCTAAGAAATTAATGCTTCAAATAGAGGTTTAAATCAATGCATCTCCAAATTTTTACCAAAAAACAATAACCTGATGATCGATGCCGAGTGTTGAACGCCGTTGCATGAAAAGTCCGGAAATCGCGGCCAAAATGGGTACCCTAAAAAGTTTTATAAATTTTTGAAAATTGAACAACGTTTTGAATTCATTTTCGGATTAACTTCAGAATACTTTGAACAAGAGATTAGCTATGTACGAAAGGCTTGTAGAGATAAGGCAGACTAAACGGACCCTTCTTCAAACGATGATTCAAAGTTTTGCGCAAATTTTTAGAGGTGCTCATTTTGCCATCCTCTCTCTAAGTTTTGAAGATATACAATTGATTTTGATTTGAAGTGTTTGAAGTGTACTAGAGCGAGCAAATAATGAAATTTAGAAAAATTACGAAAAATTTGCAGAGTTGCCCACTTTCGCCGTGCCTACTCTGTACGTGTACGAGGAATGGGACGTGGTAAAGTGAGTAAAGATTTTCTAATTCTCACAAAGGCTGGAACGCCTTGTTTAGCGCTCGACTCTTTGGCCGAGTAACAACTGACCGCCCTGCACTTTTGACCCTCCCTGTTTCCCGTGCATAGCAGGTAATTCCTATTCCCTCCTTAAACTGCGGGAGTATCGCTCGCAGGTTGGGCTACACGAAGGGTTCCAGTAAGTGTGCAGTACTATGATATTTTGAGAGTGCGGGAGGAGAGCATGACGAGGATCCCAAATCCAGATTAAACGCGAAGAAAGGGTGAAACCGTCGCTGGCTGTCCAAGCCAAACCGCTTGCTATGCGAAACTCGGGAACTGAGAAACGGATTATCCCGGGCTAATCGGCGAACACGAGCGTTTTCCGAAGCATTGTTGTGTTATCCGAACGTCGTCGTGCGCCTTGAGAGGAAGAATTCGCAAAAATTTAAATCCATTTCCTACTCCTGCGTTTTATCCCGAACACCCAGAGCCGCTGGAAATTGACTAAATTTTTCTCTTCTGTTTTTGACGGACTCCGAATCGATAATTTAGGATCAATTTTTTTTTTTTTTTTTTCCCTTAAGAAATTGGAATTGAATATCGGAATGATGATTATTTGCATTCTACAATGTTGTATATAAAGATAGTGTTGTTATTATTATTATAATTCTTGTTACTCCTGCAGGCTAGAAGGCGCATAAATCAGCTTCCTAGCGATCGCGAGATCTACGCAGATTATCTGCTTTAGTCGACAGGTTAACGTGCTTAACTTTTTAAGTTGACCAAATCGCATTAGACTTTGAAGAAGAATGAAGAACCAGAGTCTAGGCTTCCATAGTGTTTAGGACTAACTGTAGAAAGGTTACCAAGAACCGAAGTTATGGTTCGACGGTTCACGTAGGGAAATTTTTGACACTTTCTTCCTGGTAGAAATTCGCCCTTCCTCACCTTGCAGCCTGCCCTCTCCTCACCCTCCATCCCGCTTCTTCTTCTTGCAGCCAGCAGCACCTTGACTTTTTCACTCATAGAGCGTTTTTTCAACTTTTCGTCAAAGCATCCCGTGCTGGGATTTCACTAACCCGCTCAGACCCAAGAGCTGCCGGAGATGATCTCCTCTTTTGGACTACACAGAAAGCCAACAGATTAAACTTCACGCTTTTATCTCACTTCGGTTATGTTGCTTCAACTCTTCGCTTTTCTTAGACCTTATAGCCTAGCCGACTTGTTAAATATTTTTGCTCATAAATTTCTGCAACATGATTAGTAAACAATGTCAAGAAGAATAATCCAGACCCTCATAACTCGTATGATAGAAAAATGAAGTCTCGCGTAGCGAGAAATTTACCACGTGGAAGAGGAAAGAATTCGAGGAATAGACGTGCAGCACGTTGAGTCCACGTTTGTGGATTGAATATGCGGAACAAGCGAAGTAGCGTGGGAAGCAGAGGTTTCCCTGCGGTCCATTTGAATGTCAAGATTTCGCGGAAAACCGGGAAACACCACTTCCACTGCAGAGTCCGGTATGTATGTGTGTGTGTGTGTGTGTGTGTGTATATAAAGGCCTCTGTCAAATCCGTAACGAAAATATTATTCTGTACACAGAGTTGGAAAATTTTCAAAATATCCGCGTAGGTATCGTACAAACGAATTCGCTACTCAGGGTGTAGTAAAAGTAAAGTAAAACGCAGGCATGCACTGAAGACGATTCGATCTATCCGGCTATAACGTGTAGAGCAACGCCAACAGAGCTAGATGCAATCGCGACGCGCAACGCATTCACATGACCGTAACGTGTGAAGGGCTCTATATTAAACCGTGTCAAAGCGGGGTGTATAAACTTGTATAAAGTAAGAGTTGCCGGTCCGACGGATGAATTGAATTAACCAGTCGTCAGACTAGTTGATTTCGTGTATAGCCTCATAGCGATGCGGTTATACATGACTGCGGGCGTCTTTTGTGCGCGCAAAATGTCGTCAAGCCAGCGGTGAGGCTTTTTTTCTGATCGTGCGCTGCTGCTGCTGCTGACTATATCCCTGATGATGCAGTAGTTATTCGCTTTGTCAACAGTCAACGAGACGCACTTAACCACCGCTTTATACCTCAATAGAATCTATCAAGGTTGATAGTCCCGAGTAGATACCGAGGGCATTGCTTTGATTAGCCAACCTCCTTCACCGTCGCAGCTGATGACGGCTCTGATTAGCTCGCCGTAATGACGTAAATACACGGAGAAACCGTTCGCCGACAATTCCGCTGAAAGGATGCTGCGTGAAGTGGCTTCGGTGAGATCCTGCAAATTGGCTCCATTTTAATAATAATCGTCCTAAACTATGCGGGGGTACCTACTGCAGCTCCACTTCATTGGACAATCATGGTTCAGTTTCCGATATATTGACCAAAATTCGAGTTCCCGTTAGAACTCAAAACACGATGAAAGCTAAAGGAAAAATCGCCCGTCGAAGGTACTGTAACAGATTTACATCCAACTCCCAGACATTCCCAGGTGAATTGAAAGGGTCACCGATCGGGGGTCGGTAATAAAAGTTGAGCGCGATACCGCCCCCGAAGATTTAATTTACGTGTAACAGTATCGCGAGAGATCGACACTTGCGACAACGCATGTGGGTGTAAGTAGCTACCCTCCTATATCCGGCAAAGATCGAAGAGTGTGAGTTTTGTATGGAACAGCGCCTACAAATTCAGGGGTGACGACTAACGAGTCTCGTAAAAGTCGAAAGCTGGATTAGGAAATCGCGGTTATATCGCTCGTTGGGGCGGCGGTTGCGGGGGGCAGATGGAACCACGTGTCTCGGACGTCAGTACCGGCTGTGTGTGTCCCTAACGAGCTGCTATAAATATTGATACGTCTCCATCCACCTGGTCTGACGCGAGACGAGGAATCGGGGCCTGCGTGGCGGGAAAAAGGACGCGAAGAAGTCCCTCGTGAGGCCACGGCGTATGCTTCTGATATCGTGTTGCTGCTCGTATCCTTTTATCGGTGTAACCCAATGCCAATTATTCCAGCCTA
This sequence comes from Diprion similis, assembly GCF_021155765.1. Taxonomy (NCBI): domain Eukaryota; kingdom Metazoa; phylum Arthropoda; class Insecta; order Hymenoptera; family Diprionidae; genus Diprion; species Diprion similis. Next base: position 24,904,118 of record NC_060110.1, read on the forward strand.
TAAGAGACCCTTGGCAGCTACCTCGCACAGATTTTACCCCGCAGCCTGCTGACGGAATCCTGAAACGCGAGAGTCGCGGGGGCAGTTTCCTCCCCGGTTTATGTACGTTCCTGTACGCATTCGATACATGCGAGAAGCGAGGCTTCTTGCGTTTCACGAATTTGGTAACATTCGGTGAGCTAAGGTATCGACGATGAAATAGCGTCGAAGGGCCTGCAGTGGACGTCTGTCATGAGTGAGAGGGAGCTGCCTGGGAGACGAAGAAATAATTTCAGTCACCTAGCTACAACGCGGTGACATCGTTTTATAACGAGGTTGCTGTTACAGGAACGCATCTGCACGGCGTCGTTATTCGTTGTTACCCTGTCTTCTGTCGAATCTCTATATACGTGATCCGGGTTTATCGGGATCGTTGTGTCAACCACCTGAGCCTGATTACGTATCCACGATCGCCGCCCTCGCGGTTCTTCACCCTCGTCAGTGTGATGTTCGCTTTATTATGTTTTGTTTAATATCTGTTGCATCCGCTCGTTGCCGAGGTCTGGAAGCAGTTCGCAGCTACCGAGGATCGAATAGAAGAAACGTTTGAAAGTTATGAGTTTTGGCCATAAAAACGAAACGGAATTTCAGGTAGCGTGGTAAAACCGAACAAGCTGCACATAAATTCGGTAACGCGGTAGTGCATGCGCACCATGGCTAAAAGCTCTGCGGTCGCAGTGTGGCCGCAGGGTACGGTGGCAATATAGATAGACTAAAATTTCTGACCACCTCGTATAACTTGAAAAACTCAAACAATCAAACGCCTGACGGTACGATTCTGGCTGCAGAACCTCGGCCGTCGTTGATGTTGCAGTTGCGTTCTTTGCACTTGGGGTAGTATTTACAAGCTACCAGAAAGCATTTCGAGCCCCCTGAATATCAGAGCGAGGTGCCTTACTTGGTACCGATTTTCAGACGAAAGTACAGATTCGAAGTCTCGGCATCTTTGGACTCGACTTTCAAAAGTCTTGCTGGTGCGATGGCGATGTATGTTTTCGACGAACTCCCTGAAGAGTTGGGCTAAACTGGGAAATCCGTGGTTATATACAGGAATACAGGCATAAACAGCGTTCCTCCCTGTAGTAGGCGCGTGAAACAAAGAGGCCTTATGTGTACATTGTAGGTGGACTTGGGGCGCGTAGATCGACGTGACGTTAAGCAGAAGACTGTATAATTATCCTTGGTGGTTGGAGGAGGTCTTCCGCTGCACTTGTATCGTCTTACACGGACGACGTCTAGACTTCGGATGGAAGAAAAACAGCTTGGAACAATCTAATTCTCGTTTATGACGTGACGCCCCGTAAGATCCCCGTGCATTGGGCTCCCCGAGCGAGGCACGGACTTATAAGATTGGTGCAGTTGAGCCAGTGATAATAAATACATGAATAAATGAGTATAAACATAATATAAGGAGTCGAGAACTTGATTGGGTAATAAATCTTGCAAGCGACTCTCGTTGCAAGGGTGCCCTCTGCAGAGTGTACACACATTAAAATTTCTGGCATATTATAAGGTATATTAGATACTGCCGAGGATTACACTCTAAATTAACTGGGAAACACTAGATCTGATCTGATCCAAGCAATTGTCATACTTTGCTTCAAACTATAACATGTAGAGTATTATGGATAAAAAAAACGATTCCATGGCGATGGATAACAAAACGACTCGACCGGATATAATTGATATAGTAGATAGTGAGGATTATCTTATCACGAATCAGATATATGCAGTGAGCTTGAAAGCCTTGGGCATCCTCATAACGAGATGTTAATTATGAAAGGTTCTTAATAGATGTCATTCGTTTGAAACCGAAGGAAGAAGAAATTTTCGAATGCTAGGCTGGTGACCTGTCTCAAAATTGCACTATTCCGAACTATCCTGACATCCTTAGTCAACGGCGGAATAAAAAAAAAAAGAAATGAATTAACAAAGTGAGTATAAATGAATGAAATTATAAGACCCTACCATAGAGAAACGCGGTGGATGAAAACCTGATCCTGCAGAGGTTGTGGAAATATTTAGGCACTCCTCTTTATATTCCATCATCTTTCCCACAGTCGGACGAATGATCAGACATGAACGGAGACGCACACGAAATGATTGTAAAGTAATTTAATCTTGGATTGAAGAGGAACGCTGGCACAAGATGGCCGTGTTATGATGTTTATTCAACGGTGCGGGCTCCACAGAACCTAACGCGATAAGATTAAATAAATAAATTTTCCGGGTAAATGCGCGGGAGTAAGTATATTTTTTCACGGCTCTCAAGGCGCTCAGAGAGTCCCGTTCGTTGGAGTGAGTCGAGGGAGGGAAAGCGAGAGGAGAGGAGAGCGTCTTGAGCAAAAAAATCTGGATTCCACGGAGGACGGAAATCGGGCATCGGCTAAGCCGCGTTACACGAAACCGCGTCCCACCCTGGAAGAGCTCTTGCGAGCTTCTCGATTCAGGTTCGGAGGTCGATTCTCGGCTGGATTAGACGCCGCCTCTCTTCCTCTCTCGCGTTTCGTTATCGGCGCAATATCTACGCACCGCAGTCGCACACCAAACAAGTCGTTACCATCAGGGAAAACTCCGCATCGCCGAACCGCCGAGTGACTGACTGACTTGCTCTCCATGGAAAAGAGCGACATGCACGGATCTTTCAGCCCGTTTCTAGCGCCGGGATTAATCAACGCCCAACCATCAAAGAGCCGAACCCACCGAATGTTTGTTTATCGTTTCTCCTTGGCGAGACGTAACCCTCCCCCTGCCTTCTTTCTCTTCTTTTTCGATCCGCAACCTCGCGCTGCAATATAACGTTGCGGCTAATACACATCACTCTGCACTTCGGGTCGTTGTATATATAAACTTATGGATGTATTTCTACTTAGTTTGCCGAATTTTTCAGAATTGTATTCTTCGAGCCGATGATCGATGGACCGCAAATTCTAAGATCTCACAACAATTTTTATTTTGTATATTTTACTTCTCGTTTTTTCCTTCCACTTCTACGCGTTGGTTGTTTTTATATTTGGGGAAGGTCTCGCAGGTTCCTTAACTAAAGAGGTTCTCCTCAACTAAAACCTGGGTTTGATGATTTTCAGCATTATATATAACCTGTGATATTTTATTCCTGTCTTATTTTCAACTTATTTTTCTAATTCATTACACGGATATGACACGTCGTGACTTAATAAACGATCCGTCATCCAGAAAAGCGGCTGCATGCTTAAACCATACCTTACGAAATATAAACCAGTAAAATTTCAGCATACATATCAGAAACATCCATTTTCTCGTGTCTTGTAGGATTGTCTGATCGATTCACGATCGATATCACGATCGATTCCACGAATCATTTCCTACAGCTAAGAATGAATTGAGAAAATGAACCGTATACATTACTCGCTGCATCGATGACGTGCCGTAACAATTAAGCGATTACAAGTTCGCAAAAATGATAAGATAGCAGAAAATAACAGTTAATCCGAAGAACCCAAGCTCCGGGTTGTCTTCTGCGATCGTGATCTGATGTAAAATAAGAGGAAAAACCAGGAAAGAGGTCGATGAAAGACAAATTGTGAGACGAATGGAAGAGTAAGTGTTGATCTGTCGCAGAACTTGGCGTACCGAGATTTTCTCGGAAAACCCTTCGACCGGACTAATCAGTATGTCCGCGTGACGTGAGACAGCCCTGTCCTCTCCCTCTGCCTCTCCCTTTCTCTACGGATAAGGTTATATGAAAGAGCAAAGTGAGAAGAGAGAGGCGCCCCCGCCCCCTTGTATTTCCTCCTATTCCCTAGCCGTGGACGCTTGGCAGGCAAGTGTAACAGGAGCATTAAATAAACTAAACATAATATATATATACACACATATGTATACATGTATGTATATGTATACACGGGGCGTAGAGCCTGGGCCGCGTGGGGCGCCCTAACCACTTGGACAGCTAGTTAGTTTACACTTTGTTTTAAAAGCGTTCGCCAAACCCTGGCGGCTGCTTTGATCCGGATACCGACGCCAACGCTGACGCTGATGCCGACGCCTCGCTCGGCATGGATACGCAAGACGCAGGTCGGCTTTTCCGCGATGCGAACCCATGCTGACGACGAGACGTCAACGTATTACCTGTCACGTCGAGTGATTCGTCGACACGTATATGACCGGCAATTAAACGCTACCGAATCAACGCCGCGAGCCGATCATCGCTCATTTGCCAAATCCGTTACCTCCGATTCGGAGGAAACGATACGCATCTACTCTATAGATATATCGCATTCGTTTGTCGTACTCTGCAGATCGTTTTCAGCGTCATAAATTTACGCGATAAATTTGCTTTTTGGGCTAATTTTGGATACTTTTTGGCTAATCATCAATCAGTCTGATTTCAGCCCATTTCGAGAGCTGCGACGATTTTCAAGTGCCGAAGAATTCAATCGGATGATCCGGATATAGCTATAACGTATATCTAAATAGAGTTGGCAGAGCTTCAACAACTGGCTGCACAATCATGTTCCATTCAGTGGTACAATACCTGGCAGCTCATTGAAGACTCATGGTTCATGAATGAATCGATACACGAGAAAATAGAAATAGATTTGGCCAATGTGCGTGAAAATTTACGTGCGGACGAAGAGTGTGATTTTCTTATAATACTTTTTGCAGATTTCACACAAAGACGTCCTGCATCGGAATTCATCCCTCCGGAGAATTACGGATCGCTCCGCGGGGTGTTTCTCTTCTCGCGGTCATTTTTCAGTTCTCCACCTTTTGACACTCGGTGGCGAAAGCTTCGAGTTAGCGGCGAATCATTGCCTTTTAAGTTGAAAAGTTGAAAGACTCGCGATCCCATTGTCAGCCCTCATTGATCGGGCATTCGTGTCCTGGCCCACAGGAGGCAACGGAAGCGAACAAACGGACACAAGCGGGAAGATGGACAAGGGCGTGCTACTTCTTTATCCAATCATCTCGCCATTCACGCCCTCGTTTCTTCTTTGCCCGGCTCCGGTGTCGTCCGCTTCGCAACTGGATCGAAAGTCCCCGATCATTCTGAGTTCACCAGGTGACGTCCTTGCACGGTTATATGTCTTCAACTGCTCTTTCTCCCTCTCTTTCTCTATATCTCTCTGCTTTTAACGCTTTTTCGAACTTTTGCCTTCTTGGATTATAGGATCTTTGTAACGGCGTGCCACACTAATTACCAATTTCATTGTCCTGTATTAAAGAGGCGCGCATCTGTAGACTGGTATGAAAAGAAGAAAGCCAGATAGTATCACAGAACGGTAAGACAGACGGATCATTTCACTATACACTTAACGAAACACTGCAACGAAGTACAAAGAAAGAGTAATATACACCATGATGCGGAACGGCCATCTGTGCAATGCGTGTGCAATGCGTTTCTCTCTCCGTGTTGCGTGCTGTACGTCGTAGGTCCTGGAAATTGAGGACTACGATGCTCGCGTAGGGAAAAAAGGTGAATCGAGAGAAGAGGACGCGGGATAAGAACCGTAACTAAAGCGACGTTAATCAAGAACCGAGGAAGATTCGCCGGTAAACGACGCAGCTCAGCTGGCAGCTGGGCTCGCCTCACGCTGGGACATTCTCTGATTCTCTCCCTGGAGTCCGGAACACAACGTCGTCGTCTCGCCGTTCCGGGACACGCGTCCTCTCTTCCTCCTCTCCTGTTCTGGTATTTCTCTTTCTCTATACGCGCTTCTAGCTGCAGGCTCATTCGCAGCCCATAATCGCCTCACCCCCGTTGTTCTCATGGACGAGTCCGAAGACTTCGACTTGCTTCTCGCTTCTCGCTTCTGGCACTTGGCACTTTGCGAGGATCTTGAGCGGGTCGGGTCGACGACACCGCGGGGCTCCGACTCCCGCCGTCATCCCCTTGTGCCCGGAGACAGAAGTCCTGGACTCGGCTGACCCGACGACGCTCTACGGAATTGCGAGTTAAGAGGAACGGTCACCGTGACGGAAGGACCTCGCCCGCACTCCCGCAGATGCTGATGTCTTTACAGCGCCAATAAATTCCCCGGGTGGCCGCCGCTCGCTCGCTTGCTCGCCACTTTTCATCCGCAATTCCTTACTCGGCGCGCGCCACGCGAGTTCCCTCCATAAGTCGGACTGGACTGCTTCGATCTGTTGGTGAAACAACCGTAATCACGATGGCCTTGATATCACAAGGGTGTAGTCATCAGTCGCTGCTCTTGTTCGTAAAATAACAATAAGTCTGATCTTGATCCCGTGGGGTATGCAAAACAGGGATTACAGGATACACCATGACGTGCTGCCGGAGAAAATCGACTTAGAATGGATTATAAGATGTGTTCAGGTTCCCGAAGTCGGTAGAGCGTGTCAAGGAGTCCATTTGATGATCGACGAGGTCGCATTGCAGAAAGAACTTTCCGTAGCTGAAACCACTACCCGATGTATAACTGACAATGAGAAAGAAGGATCGTCGAACCAAAAGAATTGCATTTGATTCGACCGGAAGAAGCGAATAAATTAACGGTCAGGCTGTAAGTGTACTCCGAAAAGAAACGGACGATTTTTCTGTTCAATTATTAAACAGCTGATGAACGAGACGTTCAACTGGGTTTCTCACCTTTGCTCACTGACATTACGTATACACGTGTCAATTTCATTCTGAGCACGTGTGCATACATTCTTTTTGGCTCACGTCATGCACATCGACAAAACACGAGCAAAAACAGCATGAGTATTCTTCGGAAGAATTTTTTCGTTTCAGAACGTTGACCGGAAACAGGTAATCAAACCAAGAAAACGTGGCAAAGAGCTGAACAGTTTATTCAGAGAGGTTTATGTATAACACTATTGGAGGAAAAGCTGTTTGTTTTGCTATTGACTCTTCCACAAGTGGACCATGAAAATGTTTTTCCGATGTACTATCCTATGCTTACAAGCGTAACCATTCGTGTGATCATGACTTGTGGCGATGGTGAAATTTTCGCTCAAAAACATACTACAGCAGTTTATACAGAGTGATTATTGAAACTGTCATAATGAAGGTGAAATAGTGCACCTCTCGAAGATGTACATACAACATGTATATACATCACAGCTGGTGCGTCAATTATGAATGGGAAATGGGAATGTTTACGGAAAGAATCTGACAGTTGGACGACGAGGCGGACGCGTTTCCTCGTGTTGTACAAACTAATTAGAGGTGCGGGCACAACGGATGATTTTGTATTTCAACGAAAATAGCGTCAGACTATTTAGAGACAGTCCATGCTGTTGTGGGTGAAAGGAGATCGGTCATCATCCCCGGTGTGGGTGTGTGGAGATACTGTGAATGTACACACGGTATCGCTCTTTCCGTTTCCTCAAATCGTGTCGTGCGGCTTTAATTCCTCGCACGTTTCACAAACGAACTGCCGAAGCTTCTTTTACATTTTCACATTTACAAAGGCCAAAGGCCTGCAATTACAAGTTTCTTTGACTCGAACAACAGATCCGTCAAAAACTTAGTAACCACAGCCTGAATGACAGCTCACATTTAGGCAAAATTTTTCATAACGTCTGCTTATAGATTCAATCTAAACGAAGCTGAGCCAGATTCTTTAGAAGCCAGGAAAGCTTTCGCGTGTAGGTCGGTGCGATTCAAGTGAATATCGGGGCTACGAGGTTGTTTTACAGATTAAAAAAATCCTCATATTTCAGCGTCAAAATTCAGCATGGCTGCGCAGACAACCAGCGGCGTTAATAAACCGGCGAATTAATCTTGGATTCAAGCTTGCGCGCTCTTTCAGCTCGGTTTCCGGAACATATCTCCCCGTGTGTATTTTCCAGTATATTAGGCAAGTTGTTTTCAGACAATTTACAAGCGGTTACAGGCAGCTCAACACCCCGCGTGTCGAGAGCGAGGCGATCTTGTAAGAAACTAACTGGGGTGGAAAACGCTTCGAAATGCGTGGGATAAGAAGCCGAGCGATGCCCCGCGGAAGAAGAAGTTCTGCCGAAGCACCAGCATGTGTGCCAGCTTAGAGACCCGCGATATATATCCTTCGTAACTTATGGCCTTCTTCTTGTTCTTCGTGTTCTCCCTCTTTTTCTCGCCAGTTCGGTACACGCGGGCAATCCAGCATCGCGTCTCACCCCGTGTCCTTCCTTCCTTCCTTCTTCTTCTTCTTCTCCTTTTTCTTCTTCTTATTCGTCTACTGCCTTAGCGACTAGCCCCTGCGCACTCGTAACGCCTATTTGTAAATACGGTCTACAAGGTGGTTCGTGTCGTCGTCCGGGGATTTAGGGATTCGGGGATTTGCTTTACCGTCGACAAAATGTAAAACACACACGGTGACTGCAGATATATCGGTTCCGGCCCCAGCTAGCACTTCGCGGAACGTAGTCCAACCCATGAACGTTGAACGAGTAGAGATTATGCCTGAGTATATGTATAAGCATACCTTCGCCTTAGTTAAGCATTGATCCTATGCGGACGTATACTGTGTACATTAACCTCACCCGGGATGCTACGATCGAAATTACGTGATTATATTATCAGCGCTGTCCCGTCACTCTCGCCTTTTGAGGTTAGCTTTGAAGTTTCTTGAACTCCTGATTTCAAACCTCCATCCATGAATTACCCAGAAAACACCGGCCGGCCAACGTTTGTCGAGACACACGAAATTCACAGTACCTACTTACTCGGGGTATCGACGTTGCATCATATCGATCGTTAAACATCAGCTGGATGCAGGAACAAACATCGTGACCGGAAATACAATGATTTATTTTTCCTCCGTCTTGTAGCATTCCGTCAATCATTTGTCAGTCAAAACTCAATAGTCTGTATATAAATCATCAAAGACTACATATTACACGTAAACCCGTACAGGAAACTCATAATTCCCAGCAGACCTCATCTTCGAAAGGGTATAATATCTACTCTTCTCTAAGTGCATAGATCCAGTCCTTAGCTACCGATCGACTCAAAATTCCAATGGGTTGTTGAAAGCATCCTCACGTTCCTTACACACCCGATTATTATTTACCCATCGAATGGGGTCTCTCCTCACCTCTCCTCTCCTCACCTCACCATCAACCGTAGGCGGGGGTGTCCATAGAAAGAGCCAGGCATACGTATAAGGTCCGCTAACGCGTCTCGTTAAGGGGATCAGCTGCGGCACATTGTCGGTGCTAACAAGCGCTAAATAGAGAAGTTGTAGCTTGTTGTCGGTCTGCGGGGTGTCTCTCCGGGTGCCTCGGGGGAGAGTCCGAGTCCGCAGGGATGCTGCGAACAGTTCGCTCTCCTTTTCCACTCTTCTCTCCGCGCGAACCTGCGAACGGCGAGCAAGCAGTTACATAGGAGCCGACAAGGCGAGTCGGCCAGGGCGGTGTGGAGGACGGGAGAACGGGGGTCGTTGTTAAGTTGTCCGACAGATGTCTCACCACGTGAAACCCCCGTCCAAATAACCAAATACCAAAACGAAAACCACCCCTGGTGCGCAGAGGCGCGCGCTGCCGCCTCACACTCGTGTTTTTGCTCTCTGCACAATCCAACTCGCCCTGTACCTTGTGTATGTATAATACATATATAATAATGCCGACGGATGTTTTACGCTTTGTGCAAAGGTGTCCCTGATCCTCCGGTGTGGATTTCGATTTCTATACCTTGGACTCGTGGGTATACGTATGCGTGCTAGGCACGTGTTTTTACACTTCGTTATATGTATGTCGATAGAAAGAAAATAACGGTGTGCTGATAGAGCTAGGAGGGTATGCACCCCGCGTATAGCTGAAGGGTTTATACTGTACCTACAGTATTTTATATCATTGTGAAAGATATGTTCCGATGTATGTGGGTGTGTTATATGTACCTACACTGTACATCGGCGCTGCTACTGCACCTCGTAAATCCAGCAATTATTTTAACAATGGAATCGATTTTACTCTCATTTTTTATTTTCCCATTCTTCTTTCGATGCGTTTTATCTCTATTATCCGATTGAGTTTTTCCGTCTGGTTTTATTTCTCTCACTAATTGCGATCATCGGACAGGGGTGGCGGCTGAGATTCGGAGAAAAAAATTTAATGATCCCATATGGGTCACGCGGTCGTGAAGGCTTATGTAAGGGGCGATTAGCAATTCCTCGTCATTGTACGTTTTACATACTTTGGTAGACCTTTATTACAACACATTGGGAAGAAAATTAGGTATTTTGAAGGAAATAAAACCTAATCGCCTTGAGGGTTTGTGGAAGTAAGGCTCGTGTAATAGATTTGTCAAAGTTTCGATCGATACACTTCATCAAGTGTGTAAATTACATCGTAAGTACTCTTGGTATGAAAAAGAAGTGACTTCGATTTCAACGCTCCGGAAAAAATCAACCTCAAACTTTGTACTTCCTAATTAACCACTGACAATTTTTCCTTACTTGCAGTCCTGCGTATTTAAAAAATTGAACACTAAAGAAATGAAGATCAAAATTTTACTAAATGACTGCCAGACTTGCGGCAACCGAAAGAAAATAATTACAAAATATTGGACAAAAACATCCAAATTTCCGTCTCTGATATCGTTAATTAGATCAGCAAAACCCTTCAGTCACACGAATCGTACGGTCGTTAATAAAATAGTTAGGTATTATGCTGGAAATAACGATGAGCCAAAAAGCCCAGCTGCAGATCTTTGTCGCGCTACTTGGCGACTGAAGTAACCGGAAGAGAGGCTCTTTCAATAAAAAGGTAGCTGGGTATCCTGGAGCCGTAGGGAAGGTGGCACGCACCAAAATTAGCACCGGGGGTGAGGTAAACGCAACGCAATACGCAACGCCCCGCAGGTTTTCGTCCGAATTCCTTACCTGTGAAGTTTGAGTGCCGGCATACACGTGCAGACAGAGCTTCGCGCGGCTTTGAGCCACGGAAGGCAAGGTGAGGCGAGCCTCGTTCCAAGTCCTGCAGGCTCTCAAAAGTCGCTACACAATAGCCCCGAGCTCTGAGGCCCAAAGCCGCGTCAAAGCGACGCGCGCTTCCGAAGTACCTGCAGCCATCCCGTGGGGGTGGGCAGAAGGGGTCCTTCGATTTTTCCCGAGTCACGCGCGAGGATCCAGGAGAGTGGCTCGGATCATTTCGGGATGACGGTCACGAGGTGCTTAATCCGTAGTTACCTATAGATTTTTGCGAGGTATAATTTTCGTCGTTTGAAAACATGTTTCGAGTGTTATTTGATGCAGATGCCGACATTATCTGCAACAAATAGACTTCACTTTTTTATATGCTCCGTGGAATAAATTATTTTTACAATTCTGTGGCCTTGATTGGATATGATCCACGTTAATTTTGTCAGAGACTTGATTTATTGTGAAAAAAAAACTAGTTAAACTAATTGATTGGAGGAGATATAAAAACTCGAGATCTTAGGTCGTGCACTGAAACGATTTCTTCGGACCGTTTCTCTAGGCTATTTTATTTAAAAATCTGACGTTTTTCCCTAAAGTAGGGTTTCTGGCTGCTCCATACATTGAATGCTCTCTACGGCGAGGTGCATGTTGTTTCTTTCCGCGTATCGGATAAATTTTTACGACCGAATATCCTAACGCGGGGTTTTTTCGTACAAAGAAATACAGAAATGTAGAAAATAGTGAACACAGAGTCTAGCACGAACAGCCAGTAAAAGTCAAATGACGAAAAACCGTACGAGTTATCGACAGCGGTGATTTACAATTTATTGAATCAGAAAAAAGGAAGTTGACCTGTATTATGGCTTTTGGACGGAGGTAAAAACGTAGAAACAAGTCATTCGAAAAGAGTCGTAAACGTCGGCGGGAAGTTGTGTACAACGTATTCCAAAATGGGCCTGATGCTGGAGCTGATGAGAGACGAGAAATAGTTAAGAAAGGTAAAGGAGCCGGTCGCAGGAGCGTAACAACCGAAAGGGCCCCAAGTCATGGAATTGGAACCCTATTATTTTCACCCCTCAAAGTAAATTAAATATACGACACAATTACACGTATCGTTTCTCCCAGGAACAATAATCTCGAAAATGGTACAAACAAATGAACGATTTTTACCAGCAGATCAATTCATTCAGTTCTGTTGGTCTTCGTATTTCTGGTATTCGGTAAGGGGCTTGATTTTCTTTTTTACGGTCTTGGCGAGCTGCGATCATTGTGAGGAGAGCCAGAAGTCCACAGTGCTTCGTTTGTTCTCGTAAATTCTGGTGTGGCCGAGCGAGTTAAAAAGCTCGTTTCACGCTCCTTTACTATTATTTTACTGCAGCTTTACTGGATCTTTATTGCAATAATGTTGCCAGAGATCCTTTAAAATTCAATTACCCACGTCCTAACGCGTTTCCACAGTCTCTCGTCACGAAAAGGCGTAAAACTAGAATCCACTTTTGTTCACCATGAAAAGAAAACAATACAACAGAAAAAATCGCTCTTTAATAAGTGCCCACACAAGCTACGAAGCCGCGTGCCGCATTTGATTGTCCTGACGCACGTGTACAGCGGAAAGGGTACAAAACTCTGAGATTCGATCCTGTGTTCATGCATAAAATTATCTGCTCTGTGTCCTGAAGAATATACCGAGGAATGCAGGGGACGAGGTGAGGCGCGATCATGGGCTCCATAACGTAACAAATTGCACAGCCGAGTCCGCGGAAGATCGAAGAAGGTAGGTAACCCGGGAGGGGAGGGAATGAATAATTGTGGGGCAAAAGACAAAAAACGTCATTCCGCGTAACAAGGCGGAGGCACAAGGGTGCAGTCATCCGGGTGTCCACGTGTCGGCCACGACGTAGACGCGCACACCGCGCGCTGTCATTAAACTCCTCGTTATCGGGATAAACCCGACGAAGCCATGGCAGGACCACCAGCTGCACACCCTGATTGGTTACATTACAAATCCGTGCGTCCCGACAAACGGCTGGGTTCAGGACACGGAACGATCCTACGTGGCGGGATGTATCGAGGTCAGTGCAGCCAGCCGGTTCGACACGTCACACCTCGAAAACGGTGCAAATTGGAGAAGCAAGAAGGAGACTCTTCGAGAAAAGGAAGATTTTTTCGAAGGAAAGACAGTGACGAGTGCAAGAGTCACTTGATAATGAATTTTCTGGGTATAAGGCACTGCAAGTTAAGTGTACTAGTTATTGACCCTTTTATTTTCCAAAACTATATTATCTGCGAATTTATCGATGACTAAAACAAATTGCTAGAAGGTTAGACACTAGAAGTTTATTTTTTTGGTAATTTCCGAACTTAGGATCGAACAGACATAACCAAATAAAGGTGAATAGTTGAGACAGGGTCGATAACTGGTACACTTACCTTATAAGACTTTAGAACTACCACGACTCACGAGACGAACAGTCGAGCATAGTCTTGTTAGATATTCAGGGAATCGATCGATTTGGCCGTTTGTCGGATACTCGAGGTATTCGAACATACGTGTAGGCATAGTCAGAATTTGGAACCGAAGGCATTCATTGTTGTTCCTTCCCATTTCCCACTCCTATTACATTACGCGGGCTCCTAAATAAAGCGGATGCTGGACGCGTTGTACAGCTTCGATTGAGATTTCCTGAAAACCTCCGTATCGGTCCATTGTCCTTGATCAATTAACGATCTGTACCGTAAACCTCAACGCATTGTGCCTATACCTGCCCACGGATCAGGCGCACCTTGCTCCAAAGGACACGAGAATAATAAGATATTCGCTGGCAAAGCAGAACGAGGGTGTTAATCGGTAAAAAAATCGTCGAAAATATTCTTGAAAAAAAGTTTTTCATTTCAAGACGAACCACTTGTAAACTTACTCGTCCATCCGACGAAGGTTTCACGTTACTTCGCACCGATATTCGATATCCGACATGGTCCCGGCTGGATAACAGACGACGAGTGAAAAGTCAGAGATTCGAGTGTGATGTCAAAATGATTCGGTCTTCGGGGACGGGGGCCGAGGGTGTCGACCGAGCCTCGTATAAACCCCACATAACACAGATCAGCGCGCCCCCGACCCCCGACCCCCGATTCCCGGGATGAACTGTAACAAATTCATGATCTACTGCGCCGGATCCCGCAAGAGTGCCGGAGGAATAACGGAGGAAATCTAGGGGTGGGCAGAGCCACGTGCCTCGTGAGAAGTGATACCGAGCGTCGCCACGTGGCCTCTCGACGTGAAGCCGTGTTTGGCCTATTATAATAGCGAAGGGGGATCACCCTCGACAAACGTGGCTGATAATTTGATATCACCAGCGTAAATACTAGCGCTGCAGTAGATCCTCGATGCATGTGGGCCGCAGTCGTTGCACACCCGGCAACCTATCCAAGCCCGAGACTATATCTCTTTATTACACGTCACGGAGTATCCTTTGTAGGTAGGCACGTATGACGCCACACACACACGCGCATCCTTGCCCTATTTTTGTTGGTGAAGATCACCGTTTTCATTGGCGAGGTACGTAGGGTGAGTTCATAATAATGCGATAAGAAGTCAGGGAAAAATATTATAGAAATACTTGGAAGTCTGTTGGCCGTAGTCCGCGATGGCTATAATTGTGTAGGGGTGGGAGTGAAACGAGGTTGAGTTGTTAGCCACGTCGTCGTCCGCGGAGTTGAAACGAGACGCCGACGTCGGGGCGTCACCGACGCGTCGTTACAGGACCCTTGTATTCTGCAAATAACCTTCCCTCCGAAACAAACAAGGGCCGGCGAACCGAAGGTGGACAAATTGAATTCCCGCTGAGTCGACCTCGCGCCACGTTTTCGCGCGTGCTTCTGTATCATGTATACATCACGTATGCGTAATGCACGTATAGCGTAGCGTTGTACTTGCATACCATGTACAAACAACGATTAGATTTTCGATTTTTTACTTTTTTCAACACCTACCGATTATATAATTCTCGTTCAGCGGTGATGGATAGACCTGAAATACAAGCAAACTACCTACTCAGATTACCTTCGCAAAAATCATTTTTTCTTCTGTCATATTAGATCATTCTGAGAATCGACCTGCAGAAGACGAGCCTCTCCATGCGATTCGTATAGCGGGACAGTGGTCGTCCAGTTCCCATGAGGTTTTTCACGCGCTTGTGAGAGCGACAAGCCGCTCACCCTTGGCTCGTCTTTCGGTGACCCCGCAGTGACCCCCCATAGAGACCGTAGAGACCGGAGATCCATCTCGGACCCCGGAGACCGCGTGGCGCCCGCGGAGTCGTGCCGACCGACGATGAATGCAACATCGAACACACGTCATAGTTGTAGCCTGGTTTACTAAACATAGCCTGCAGTCTCTAGTTGCACAACTTCTCTGTAAAGAAGCGAGCATGGTGCAGTTAAAAATATAGCTGGTTAAACCACCCTAGCAGCAGCCAAACATTCGTATGATTTTGTACAATTTTTCCAAATGAATGGTTGAAAAGTTGAAAAGCAAAAATTAAAATAATACGAACGATGAAAGAAATAAACTGCGGACAGGGGTAGAAACCTTGGCTACAACCAACATCGGGGTTCGAAACGACGCTCACTTGCGTCTGTCGTGGCCAATGTCATAAATCTTACATTATTTATGACCGCAAGCGTTTTATATTGGGCAAAGGTAGCAGTGTGTATGTTTCGTGTGGTTGGGTCAGCCCGGAAGCAATCTGGTGTCCAGTCATATTATGCAATTTTATTGCGGTTTCGACAATTTGTGAAGTGATTCTGTTATCCGTTATATCTCGGCTTCCGAGACTCAAAACTCACACGACGTAGTCAAGATTTTCTGAACTTGGTCATTGTCTAATAAACATATGAGATTTATTTTATTAAAAAGAAGAGCCGAGTATTCATTTTTGTAGGATAGTGTAGAGGTCATGGAAGAGCCTCATTGAACATGCACGAGAAACGGAGCAATAGAGATGAAAAGTATGACGCGGTAACAAACTAATGCCATGCGTACATCCGAGGTGTTGGATATTTGTAGTACCTACCTATTTGAAAATCTTCACAAACTTGACGGACGGTATCTGAAAAATTTTACAGCTTAACAACCCTTGGCCGAGAGGTAAAAGCCCGCGGTTTCATTCTCGGGGCCGCAAGTTTTGGTTTACCGAACTTCTACGATTGACCTGCTACGTGGGGCCAGCGGAACCGAGACGGAGAAACCGGGGCCTCTAGAATTGACCCGTAAATTCATAGTATTATGATTTAGTGCGGACCGACTTCGAGCCTGGAGAATAGCGACCGAAAACTCCTCCTCCGTTGAATCGATGGCCGCCGCAGAGGTCCAAAACATCCTACATTTTTATTACCAATTCCGTTTGTTCTCCGGTTTAGCCTGCGTTGTGACGCGTGGGGCGAAAGTGCGGAGAAAGTTTATCAGAGGTTCGAAATTTCTCGTACCGAACCATAAATTCTTCTCTTATACAACATTCCACGCAATGTTTATTTCAGGGACGGATTCAAGGTTGACGTATTTTCGCAGTCAGGTAGTGTGTGATAATAACTCGTGGTAACAACTTCGTCTCAATTATGTTATAAACTTTATTTGCTCGAATGGTAAACAAATCGTATAATACAATGCGGTAGGTAATCAGGCGATGACCATCGAAATAACAATTTTGCAACTGCAGTCTGATACCCTCTAAATCCATGTAATTCTAATCGACCAATCGAAAAACCCACAGAAAACCCCATGATATTAATCGTTAATCACTCCTGACAGACGCCCACGTAATGAAGTAAAATCATTAACCTGCGAGGAAAGATCCGAAACCATTCTTGAACAAATATTGCGCCCTTATTGCTGTGTAAGTTACAGTTTAGCCCGCATAACGTTATAAAAACGGGCTTACGATTCAGGCTGGCTCTAAACGCGCGTGATCAACGTTTGGCAAGAGTTCAGAGACAACTTGGTAGTTCGCACGAACGTGTAAGAGGAGCGTAGATTCAACAATGTTGTCTCATATCTAATATAACTGAAATTGTGAAATGTGTCTCCCTCTGCATCGAGTATATTCGCTTCGAAATCAGCTGATTGTAAGCTGTAGGCACCAACATTGTTCTATTTTGTCTTTGTCACTTAGTCCCACGGGTGTATTGTTATCCAATTAATACCGAGTGTGCCAGATCACTCTCGACCTTTCTCACAAAGCGGCGGCAAATATTGCCAGTTATTGCCCTGTAAATACACCCCTATATATCGGTAATGCAGGCGTGGACACATAACATACAAGTAAGGCTGTACGCTTTCTCACATCTCGAACTATCAAACATTCTGAATCACAGGCTCACCTACTTCAACACTGAAATACAAGTTTTGACAATGCGTTTACCTGTTCAGACCAAACATGAAATCAATTTTGACAGCACAACATTTTTCAAACTCTTTAATTAGTCTGTGAAATTCGTTTGCTACAGATTCCAAATACTTGGTGATTGTTTTCCCCTTTAGAACAGAAAACAATTGAACTCCTGACAATTCAGTGTACTCAGGTGAAGGAATATTCTTAAGACCTTAAGAGAGAACACTTCTCCTGCGACTCGCCTGATGGAAGAGTGGGATGTCTCGGCTTAAGCCTGCACTGCGTGGATGAAAAGATTGAATGTGGCTCATTCGGGGTTCATAGGAGACAATTAAAGAAGACATATTTCCACCTTTTATAAACCCGCCTTAGCGAGGACCAAAGGATCTACAGGTGCGCAGGGGTGGACTTGAAACTCCGCGTCTCCCCGCGTTGGATTTTTACCAAGAGAGGGACTAATCCTCGATTTGTCACTCGACTCTTCAGTCCGATTCAATTTTCCTCGGCGAATCCGTCAACGTCTCTCCTTTCCGCAGCGGCGCCCCACCCCCGGCTTCTCGTTCGTCCTTAGCCACCCCTCTAAGGACACCTGGTTGAATAACATTTCTCCACACATTGTCACCGGGTTATATTATGGCTGAAACGACCGAAGCCTGATCTCTGCTGATTAATAATAATAACTTCTCAGGGTAAATCTTCGCTCTCGAGGCTTTTCAGACCGGAGACAAACGACAGACGTATCTAAGTTGGAAAAATTATCTTCATCCAAAGATCCTGCGATCCTCGGTGACTGTGAGCAATGGATAAACGAGACGAATTCCGAGATCTAGGGATTGCACGGATTCTTTCCTAAGATTTCGTTTTACGATCGACTGCAGAGGTGGCGCCGAGTCTCAAAGTTTCTCGTATACTCTGCAAAGGGCTGGGATAAGGGAGAGAAAATGCGCAGGGGACGCCGAGGCATTATCTCCTTGGGCGTAGCCGCTTTGTCGTCTGGTAAACGTCGTGACTAATGAAGAAGAGGAAAACGGCTACCGAAATCTTCGACTCACCACTGCGCGACCGAGTAACCCACTGCAGGATACTTTCACCGGTATACGAAGGCCCATTCCAATTTTCCTACCGAACTTGATCAAGGCCATTGACGATGACTTCCCACGATCGGGGGGGGTGATTTACAACTGTTTTGAGAGGCGTACTTCTCGCCTTCAATCCCACTCCCACTCTAAACGCTTCACCAAGACACGTTGGCTACTGTTCTCAAGAATTTACCATGCCACCCTATGCAGACGTGTACGCATCCTGAGGGTGGTGACTGCTCGTGGAATCGGTAGCAGCCGCAGGTTTGGTGCAGAAGCGAGCCAGAGTTCACTCTCTCAGTTGTAAATCATATCCTTAGAAAATGAAAGCGGGAGAAATCTCCCGTAGTCGTGTTCACGAAGAAGAAGAAGAAGAAGAAGGAAAGGAAGAGGAATTGGCAAAGGAGGAGCATGGAAAGTGCGAAGAAATAAGGTGAAGAGGAGGGGTGAGGTAAGAAAGACGGAACAATGTAATCCGTTCTCGGTGAAGAAATCTGCCCCACCAATCTTGCTTGCCAGGCTTGCCACAACAATTTCTCCGTTCACGATGTAGGTTACTGAGGCAACCCTCGGGCTCACCTTAAGATTACCTACTGGTTTACTGCTTCACTGGTTTACTGCTTTACTGCCCTGCTCTAAATCATCGTTTCTATCGTTAGCTCTGCAGTTTCTCTACGGTCACTTTAAGATCAGGCCTTCCTACAGGAGAAAACTAGTCAAAAACACGGTGCAGGCCCTGCGACCGCGACACTGGGATGCACGATATGTCATTCATTCTCAAATCTTCCATCAGAAACTAGAAATGACGGGCGCACGCCCGAATAGTAGTGACTTGCAATGCAATAGTTCAACTTCATATAATAGCTACTGAAGCTATCTACTTGGTCCCTCGGATTTTCACTTGGAGTAGGTAGGGGTTCCTCTGCCTGCACTGACCTAAGTTTTCAATCAACAATTATCAAGTAAGATTCTCTCTATTGAGGAATTTGGATTATACAAACACCCATGACGCCTAGAACTGTCGGCCACTCTTATCGAACCACTTGTGGTTCTTATCATCCATTAAAAAGAAGTTGTATCGCTACATGCCCATCAAGATATAGAAAGATCAAAACGATAAGATGGCTTCGCTAATATTCATGTACTGAATTAGTGTGTGTGTGTTTTTTTTTTCATGCACAACTCATTATGCGTTGCTTCTTAATTCCATTCATTTGATCCAGATATCTTTATTCGAGAATGATAATCATTTCATCAAATCATATACAATAATGGATTCATTTGCAATTTACATCATCTGATAAATCACCGCCTTTTTTCTTTCTATATTTATAATCTACCCGCAAATGAATTTTGAATCAACAAACCGCAACGTATGAATAGCATCGAAGATTAGAAGTAAAAGTGGAATTCACGCATCGAGGTATCCTCTTTCGCTCATGAGCGGAAGCATTCGTTTCATCATTCGAATCGTGTTCGGTTTTGCATAAGGGTTTATTCTATACATGCCATGCTTCAAAAGCTGGTCGATACTCTCGACGTCTTCCTTATCGAGCATCATCCGTGGTAGGAGAAAGAGGCCCGCCGCCACAGCGTATACTCGCCGACGATACATGGCCTTCTTCAAATGTTCCATTGTCGGCGATTCCGTCCTGCATCTTAGCCTCTTCATGTTTAGTGTAAGAGTCTCGAGGTAAATTTCCAAAAGATCCGTTTCACCCTGACCGCGAATCTCGAGCGCTGGATTTATCCCGAGAAAGTATAAGAGATCGATCGCTGGCGAGGAATAGCCAACCATTTGGTAATCGACCTGGAAACGTAATTTCAAAATTAAGTTCTTTCACGGTACCTACTTGGGTGACTTTTTTCAGCTCAACTGTTTCAAGTGAAAATCGAAGATACTGTGCCATCGTTAGACTCTTGCTAGTTAACCGTTACCGTATTACCGAGATTTTTTAAAAGTATGCGCACAAAAACTTGCTCAATCGGTTTGCCCGATTTATCTTCGACGAAGAGCATGTTGTTGACCCAGGCATCGCCGTGATTAAGAACACAGAACTCCTCCGGATCGTAGCTGTAAACGTCTTGAATCCTCTGCCTCAGCGATGCAATGACATTATTCAACTTCTTCGCGGCTAAGATACAGTCCTCGTCCAACCACGTCTGCGCGTCTTCGCGCAAACGATTCAAACTGTTAATAAGCAGGGTATAGAAGTTTGGATGTGTCGTTGAGGCAAAAATTTGCTGCCTGAAGCTCTTAATTGCCGCAGGATTCTGGAAGGATGAAAATACATTCATTGATAAATCCAGGTTCGATGACTCTTTCCAACTATTGTTGTACTAACTGACAGGACTGTTCGCAATCGTACGTACCTCCTCCGCCAGAGCTACAGAGCCAGCATGAAATCTGGCGAGATTTTTTATAGCCATAGTAGCGTGAGCCATTGATAGTCCTTCTTGTCTGTCTTTGACATGGAATCCCTCGGGCGTCAAATCCTCCATAATAATAACCCTGGGTGGTTCATCTCGTCCGTAAACCAGCTTTGGACCAAGTCGAATTCCGAGTGCGTTTTCGATCCGCGGCAGGACGTTCTTGAGGATGCTCAGCTCGACAGTGAAGAGCTGCTGCTCCTGGATCATTTTCAGTAGCCTGGAATCGCCCCCCGGTTCGTGCTTCAAAATGAAACTTCGCCTCTCGCACATTCGGCAACCGGCGTCATCCTGAGCTAATGAATTCCTCGTGAGCTCAACTTCGATGCGTAACATGTCGCTGAGGAAATTTTCACCTTTCGCTGTCGCCCGCTCTTCCTTCACTGACCGCACTTTCGTTGTCGGATCTCCGAAGTGGTTCCTTAGCACTTCTTCGTAGAAAGCTCCGTCGAACCCCATTTGGATCATTGTAGGCTGTTACCCCTCTTATAAGTATATCTAACGACTTGGAAGGTTCAGCAATAATTTTCAACGCCACTAAAGTTCGATCGAGACGTTTCGCCACTTCGAGGTTACAACTGACAACTAAAACAATGGTGACTGCCCTGCATGGCACTCGACCACTGACCAATTGAATAAATGAAGTTCCACTTAGTTCTACTTTACTTATATAGACCACTGGCTCTGTCTTCGGTTCTCGTCGTTTGTGCGAATCAACGCACACCGGCACATCTACACACAAAAGCATTGAGCGTGCATGACACAAACTCAAGAATGAAATCAATGTTGAGGCTGTACGGTTGTACACAGACGTCCTGCACATCTTCACCGCGATAATTTCCAGAATAACAAAATATTGTTGTTATAGCTAGCTTACTTATTCTTCTTATCTACAGCCTCTCACGACCTCGCCATGTTTCTTGAGAGAATTATTCGAGAGAATAACAGGAAAAAGTACGCTTATCCCATATCGGTCATTTCGCATATCTGAGTCTCTAGTCAATATTAGTAAACCGTCGATATTGATCGACCTTTCCCTGCGCATTCTTACCATCCTTGAACGATTTGATATCTCATCTCAATGAACTCACGTCAATTCCAATGTAAATCGCAACATGAAATCTGTAATTCGTATTTCATTCTTTCTTTACAACAAACTCTAGTAGAAGGTTTTGTAGAATAATGGAATTGAAAGTCTGAACAGACTAGATGGTTCGAACACCTACTATCCAGTAAGGCATCTTCGATGGTGGTAAACTCCGCAACAGCTCAAGATAATCGTACCTGCGAATTTGGCCGTGATTGAAATCTAATCATTCTGTCGGTGCACCTAAAGAAGCCTCGTAACTCTGAGTGTACACTTTACACATTGTACAGAGTAGTATTTCTTGTTCGGCGATATATATATGTATATATATATATTTTTTTTCTTCCATTTTTCTCGTCTTATCAGGCACCTGGTGTTAAACCCGACTTCTACAAAATTTCTTGGTAACAATATTACGATTTGGGTCAAAATGGGGCAGCCGCCAAATCGAAATAGAGAACGTGGATTAATAATAATGAGGAAACCGGCTCATGCCCAATATCCTAGATATTCCTAAGCGTGCGGGTTTTGGAATATGACGATATGTGATCATAAACATTGAAGAGATCGAGACTTCTCGTTTTACGTATTAAACGAGTCATGCTGCCATTACTAATAACTACGTATTCTTCAAGCTTGCTTTGAAGCACCGGAAAACATGTCGTCAATTTAACTTATCTTGGATCGATTATCACCGATCACGTCAAACCGTGATGGCGTATCATCGGGCAAAGGATTACGATCTCTCCATTCAGCAGAATGGTCCGCATCGTTTCCTCAGCATGTATTTCTAATTCCCGCGAAACTTGATCGGCAAATAACTCATCCACATTCTTCACTAATGATCACTCGCCGCGGTGATGATGGGAACCCTTTTGACAATAGGATAATCGATTGGTGATCACCAGCGCGGCAACGAGAGAGCGGGTCTTATCTAATCGGGCGATGTACTGACCGCCGGTATACCTTGGCTTATCGTAAATGGAATTTGGGCCCAAGGGGCGACAGGACATGGCCGAGTCTTAATAGCGCAGAGACCGTCGATCCCTGAACTACTCGGTCGCTTCAGTGATCAGAACACGGAGGAGCCGGTGGTGCGGCGTTTGTAAGATCCCTGCGAGAGGCTGTGAAAATCAAAGAGAGTCAGCGTCGGGGAGCAACGCGAAAGGAATTAACGCATTCAAGGTGGAAGCATGCAGGTTGAGCTACGAATACACGCCAACGGTGGCTCTAAGTGAGTGCGCGCGTTTTTAAACACGTAAATCAGTTCACTATGTTATTCATGTGCAGCCTCAAGGGGTGGTGAAAAATTACCCGTCCACGAATAGCCACGGAATTAATCCTACGCAATGTATATTCTGCGATACCAAGAGCGAGATGATGCAGCGGGAGATTGCCACTTTGAAATATGCACGTAAATTGTATCTGCAGAAATTTTTCTTTCATATTGCAATCCCTAGCTGAACGTTATACGATTTTAATTGCAAGTTCAGCTGGGTGTAGAATTTCGGAGAGTGAAAAAGTAGCTCTTCTAACTTTCGAAGAATTATATGTTCTTTCAAAACCACCACCGACAGTAGCCGTGAGTATACCGAGCGTTGATTTGTTCCCTCTCTTTGGATGCGAGCTATAATTGTATGCAAGATATTCAGAACATTTCTCTGCTTTACTGAAAAACTCTATGGCTGTATCAATTCTTCTATTAATATTTACTCAGACGTAAATAGTGATCGTACGTAATGTGCTTGAACACTTTGCTGTGAGAATAACATCAAAGAGGAAAAGATAATTTGTGAAAATAATATTTCAATACCGGATCAACGGAATACTTCATTTTTTCGTACCTAGCATAGATGTTTGAGAAGTGAAAAATTCCTGAAATTTGGTCACAGATTCCTTGGATATGCATACAAAATGGCTCGGAAGGATAATTGTTAGCCAATTTTGGATTGGAGTTAATTTCTTTACACGAGTTCTTTAAAAGAAAATCACATATCTACACCAGGAACAAAGATTGCAAAAGACATGTCATGAGAAAATATTTACAAATGAAAATCGTTCACATCTCCTATAGAATTAAGTTTATATATACAGTTAGTTCAGGAAAGTATAATTTTAAACACGCGGGGTAAGTTATAATAATCGTGTCATGGCAAGGTAAAACTCGACCGATTCTACTTTTACCGATTTCCAACTTCCAAGTCTAGTCCTGGTTGATGTCTAATATTTTTGGTTCCCACAGGCACTCCGACATCCCGGAATGGCTGGACGAAGATTTCCTCCAGCTCTGTATGCAGAGCGGGGAGGGCGACCCCACAATCAGAGTGATGAAACACGACGTGGCGGTGATGAGGCTTCGCAGTTCTGCACACAGCACCGTCCTGTACCGCGTCTCCGTCGAGTTCAAGCGACGTCCACGGAGCAGAAACATCCTGGACTTCAAGCCACAGGAGACCCGATCCTTGATAATAAAAATGCAGCCGGCACCGACTGAATTTCCAGAACTCCGGCAGGTGCGCACGAAGTTAAACAATAAATCTCACTTCTATGCATTGTGTGCTTAGATTATGTAAAAACTAAGTGGCACAGTGACGCTCAGTAAACTTTTGTCACGCTTATCCGAAGCAGAAGGAGGTCGACAAAGAGGTAACAGCACTTTCGGTCACCCTGCCTGCCATCACCAAGATTTTGAGCTTCTTCGCGCTGACCGCGCAGTGCTTTTACTCCGAGAGATCACCGCGGGCCTTGATAGTGATGGACGACCTTGCGAAGAGCGACTTTGTCAGAGGGAAGATGGACCGTCAACGAGGACTGGACTTCAATCATTGCATGCTGGTTATGCAGTCGATGGCCGCTCTTCACGCGGGCTCAGTAGCCCTTTACGAAAAGGTACACAGTGTCTTTGGGCTTCTTCATGCGGCAATCCTTCCGACTTTTGGTCTACCGATTGACTTCAATAATAGTCTGATCTATTCGATTCTCGGATTGCAGGACAAATCGTCGATGGATTCATTCGATCATAACAGATGGTGCAAGGAAGGCAATTCAATGACCAAAGATTTAGTGTCCAGCACAGTATCCGACATTGCTGACGAAGTGGCGACTTGGTCGAATTTCGGTGACAAGTACTCGGACAGAATACGAGCCCTGAGAGATACTCTGTTGCCCCGAGTCAACGCTGCCATTTCGCGAGAGGGGTCTAAATTCAATGTTCTTAATCACGGCAGCTGCTGGTACAACAACCTCATGTTCCGGTACAATAGCAAGACCAGTCGCGTCGAGGAAGCCTTGTTTGTAAGTTTCATTTTCATTTCTTTGAGGGCAGGAAGCTTATCAAAAACAAACGGGTGATGACCGCGAAATTCCATTTCTTATTTTTATTTTTTTTTTTTAACCATAGTCTTCTGGATCGTTTTTTCTTTGAAGTTATGTCAAGATGTGTTCAATCCCAATACTATGTCTTATTGATAACGATTGAATCTCTGGACGGTTTTCTACTGTATTTATCACGCTAAATTGATTCGATAACGTCACGTTGATTTCGTCAGGGAGAAATCAGAACAAGACTTATTACTTCACTTCTGTTATCGGTACCCAAAACATAACTCTAATTTTGAGCCATGCTTTGCAATCTTTCGAAACTTGTTTACCGTAGCCTGAATTATCGAGCAATCGCGGAAACAAACTGGAATTGAGGTTCAGAATTGTCATATCTAGGTGTTTTTACTATAAGTAAATAAATAAGACGCAGCTATTTTGTCAGTACCATGTTGGATAGGCTCGATTTCAAATTATTGAGAAAGATATTGACGCGGTGCGATCCCAATTCCCGAGCACTTTTCCAGTTTATCTTCATAGTAGTTTCCGATGTGAATTACATGTAAGTTCTTGACGTGATTATGTGTATATTCTTGTTTGCGTTCAAACTGTGCACATTATTTCTATATTATAAGAGCTTGATACGGAGTAGAAATAGGAGTTATATTTATTCCTTCTAACATATTTGCAAGCCTTTTTGACAGAAGCCAGATTAAATTTAGATCTGTCAAAGATACACCTTCCCATCACTGATAGAGATTGCGATGATACAGCTTATACCCGGTGTACGTATATTATGACGTGTGTATCGTGCGGTTGCAAAATATGATGATCGATATAAAAATAAGCTGGGAGTAAATAAGAGGAAAATAACGATAAAAATTTTCGTTCATACAGAAAGACATTTTTTTTTCACTAAATCAACTCCAATAATCTCCTCAATCCTGAGTGATCGGTTCCTACTTGGTGTAACTGAAAAGTTGAACGAATTTTTATTACCGAGAAACTTCGAGTGATAAAACGACTCATTAAAAATAGATTAATTATATGTAGATATTCGATAAACTGGCCAAACTAAATTCTCTCGCATTACTTGAACCCAGTTTCGATAATAAATTTTGTATTTGCGTCACAATTAATCCGAGTTCAATCCATCAGCCAATTATTTATCAATGAAGCTGATCGCCGGAGCTTTAACCTGCTTACGTCACGTGTTTTCTCGTGGCTTTGATTTGTCAACATTTGTTCTACGAGTAATAAAAATGTTGCATAAAAAATAATTACTCGTGAACAATTTCCAACCAAATATTCCAGCTCGTTATAAATTTGCAAAAAACTCGTTCACCACTGAATCAGACTCTGATTTTTCTTTCTGTAGTGAACACGTCACAAAAAAACGACCTTTGAAACTATCCACATTCTTTAAGCTTTTCACATGCCGAACGCCTACGTGGGAATTGTATACTTCATATCACAACGTCTTTGAATCAATCGTTATCAATATAAAGCTACAGGTGCCTAATAACGTGACATTTTCTTGATATAGTTGAGAAGCATTGCCTCTCAATATCGAAATTGATAAAATTCGTACAATTTATCGCAGGACAGATCATTACAGTGATTGCGGAATTATTTACGTTTAATATTTTATCACACGAAGTGTGTGTGGTACGTCGTTACTTCCATAATTTAGATGTTGCGAGTCTTGATCCCCCTACGATTATAAACTGATCGAAGCATTTCGAATTCCAGGTGGACTTTGCCAATTCCGTGTTTGCCTCGCCAGTGATCGATCTGCAGCATTTTCTATTCTCAACGCCCACAGACGAGGTTCGTTTGCACAATGTCAATAGGCTGATACAGCATTATCACCGCGAGTTGGTTTCAAACCTCGAGAAACTCAAAGTAAAAACCAAACCACCGACGAAGGAAGAACTGATGGATGAAATGGAGGAGCGTGGGGCCTACAGTGTTTTGGTAGCGTTCACCCTGCTGCCAATTATCATCGCCGAGGGATCGACCAGCACCGACATACTCAGTGACCCTCACGCAGTGAAAGAAAAACGCAAAATGTTCGCCAACGAGCAGTTCAAAATATCCCTAAAGAGGCTGCTCCAGATTTTCGACAGTCGGGGACACCTCGAATAACCCAAGACGACGCCGTTTCCAATGATCTTGGGAAATCACAACGGGTACAAGACTATGACTTATCCAAGGTGAATAAGTGAAAGTGCAATTCAGCGAGCCATACGCGTCTTCTTGTGCGCGGTAAGGACATCAGTTGAACAAATAATGGTTTTCTTTCCAATGTGACTTCAAGAGTGAATAATCAGTTAGGCTGCCGCTGATGATAACCGATAGAGGGAAAGAAGGAGGAAACTGAGTATTGGTACGATACGAGTGATAGCTGATAGATATCTAATATCGTATTCCGAAGAAGCGCGGTCTTATCGTGGACATGCACCGTCATCACTATGTCACATCGTACAGAATGTAATGAGGCAATTCTTCAAGTGCATAATTAAGAATAATTAATTCTTACCGACGCTGATCTCTTTATGATAATACCTGCTGTGACAAGCTCGTTCGTTATGAGTTGTTACCTACCATCTACACCGGAAACGCATCAAGTGATTCAACGTATGTGAAAAGGATTATTACTTGACGTCCTTACATTTCTCACACTTGCTAGGACCTCAGATGTTTTTTTTTCTAATACACAATAAGGGAAATACGGATTCAATCATGTTATCTTTGA
Organism: Diprion similis; assembly: GCF_021155765.1. Lineage (NCBI taxonomy): Eukaryota > Metazoa > Arthropoda > Insecta > Hymenoptera > Diprionidae > Diprion > Diprion similis. The sequence goes on from NC_060110.1 coordinate 24,932,068, forward strand.
TTTTCTGGAGAAATTCATTTACTTTCGTTAATTAAAAAGATTAAAAATAATATTAGAATGGCAAGCTTTCCGAAGCTTTTTCAAGTTTGGAACTTGTTCAATTTTCTATGACTGTCGTCGTCGATTGGTTTTCATTAATGAACTGGATGTATTTTCAGTAATTAGTTAGCCCGATGCTCGTTTAATCGTTGATTTTTCTTATGTATTTCAAGCACGCGAAGTTCTTTTGGTAAAAGAATTCAGCATGATTAAATCTGTATGTTTTCGTAATAGTTGAAGCTAACTTGTATACTACTTTCGATAATTCGGAAACTCAAACCCAAATAAATGTTTCGTACAAGTTAATGACGCGCTAAATTGGCAAACGTATCTAATCGCCTATCATTGAGATCAATTTCGGCTTGCTCGGATTAGAATTTAATATCATTTAGTTAGACGTTAGGGTAACTCGCATTGTATATAACATCATCTATCACCGCAATTTTCTAGCTTATTATTTTTTAACGATAAAATCATGTATTTTTAGATATTCGTTGTAATCGGCTATTTTAATTAAAGATTATGTATTGATTGAATATGTTTTTGTTCTTATATTCAATTAAATATAACGATAAATCTGCAACACATGTATTTGTAAAATAAGCGGCAGATATCCATTCAATAACAAATTTCTCTATAGGTTGTTTTTAATAATGCAATTGTTATATGTTTGAAAATAACGAAAATAAGAAGAAAAAACTTCTCCAACGCGCGATAGACGGTTTCGTATTCTCAAACGATAAATTAAACGCTGATGAAAAATTAATTAATATGTGAAAAATATTTATGTTCTGTTGCATTTCATTTTGTTTCCGTGAATGCATAGATATGTATGTATAGATATTTAAAAATGTATCAAACAACACAGATACGCGTATTTAATTACCGATATAAGTCAACGCGTGATTATTAAAATACTTCAAGGATTACAAATGTTGACACCCTACCATTCAAGGCTGCTGATATTTCGCAACGTCATCACGCATTCCAAGAATTCCATCATACAGGCAAAGAATCGATGTAAGAATACATTTTTTTCATATCACCAACAGTACGAAAACTAGCACTTCCTATGACCAAGAAAATGAAATTTAGAAATCACTGTGGCTGACTAAAAGAAGGAAAAAAACACCTAATAAACCATCAGGAAGAAGAAATACCTGCAGTTTCGGTTCCGTAGAAATAACGCATGAAGTACAACGGCAATGTTGTCGAAATCGGATAAAGCAATAAAAATAAAAATTTTCTTCGTCGGTATACCTATACAATTTACGGTCGAGTGGTGAAACTTAAGCCTTAGAGCAAAAACTTGGAAGCTGATCCCTTATTTCCTACAGGGACATCCCTGAGATAGTTTCACTGCGGTATTTTGTGAAACGAATTTTGGTTCACCGCAGCGGTAGTTATAAAATTTTATTAGGTAGTATTCTCAGTCACTTTGAACAACCGGTACAAGTTTTTCTCGGTTCCATAACTTGCACTTCGGTTGTATGCAGACATTAACGGTAAACCATATCCATCTTATAGTAGAATAACAGGTATGTGTAATAATCTTTTCAAGTGCACGCCTGAGAATCAATTATCTACTATAGATAAAATGACAAGACGTATGTAATACAGTTGTTGCACGATTCGTGAAAGCTTGAAATTGAAACACTCGACACGAGAAACGGTTTCTTGCACATCCAGGCTTCAAAATATAACCCTTCAACGCCGCTATAAAATTCGATTCGTGATTGAAATTGTGCAAATCTTTCAGAAGAAATTTGGTACAGTATGAATTCAATCTTAGTAACCTTCAAAGCATACGAAAAAATAAGGTCCGCAAAAAAAAGAAAAAAATTAATCACCACTCTCGTCATACGATCTGAGGAATGGACACAACTGTGTTTCTATAAATCGTAATTATATGTACAGATGATGGACGTAACGTCCATTGGTCGATATCTGCGATCACTGACTCGCGTTGGTAATTGAATTGAACGACACTCAATTCGGATACCTGTAGTAAGTTATAAGCTCATTTGATTATCCTTGTGCAAATATAAAAGTGAGCCTTCGTTTCTCCTCGCCTTGTGCACAACGTTCTCGCAGGGATACCGACGTCGGCGTCGCGACGCACCCCTTGGAAGTCGGCTCTAGGCGCTGGCGCGTTACGCCCCCAGAGAAATCGAGACTGCGGTAATAAACGATGAAGAAATGGCCGATAGGTTTAGACATGCGCCAGGCGTTCGTCCAGAGCCGGTGGGGCTCTGGTAATATTGAGTATCACTGTTAAAAATTTCGATTATAAATTTACGAAAAATTGTAGGAAGTTTTTTACATACACGGTATAGTAAAATTTACTATACATCGTTTCGGTATTTTTGAAAACTAATTTTGCAAATTCAGTGTACTTTCGTACTAATTTCAATAAACTTGAATTCTGTTATCAAAGTCAGGGTTAGCAAATTAAATGTACGAGTACATGAGTACTTGAATTTTCATAAAAATGTGTGAATACATAATAAGTACGAGTGATTTCAATAACATGCGTACATTGAATGAAAAAATAGATCTAAAACGGGTGTATAATTGATGTTAATAATTATTTGTGAGCACAAACACGATTTTAACAACGTATCAGTAGCAATTAGATCGATTGGGAAACCTACTGCGTTATTTTTTTCTAACCCGGACGGTTATTTTTTTATAACCTAAATGGGAATTTTTAAACCCAAAATTGTCTTTACTAACTAGAGTGGTGCACCATCGAATTGGTGAAACCAAACATTTATAAGTAAATTGACCTCGAAATTGACCCTTATTTGATGCTTACGATTTGATCCTGTGTTAATTTTGGGTTTAAAAATGTTTTAATTCCGAATTAGGTGATAAAAAAATAAAATAAAAAATTTGGCCCACATTTTCCTTATCGGAAGGTGTTTCATGTCATTCACCGGATTTTTGAGAATTTTTTCAGATTTTAAAATATATGGGCATTTGCAATCGACTTCAAGTATTTATAAAAAATAAACGGTTTAATAAAAAAATTGGAAAAAAAATTCAGATTGCGTTCTTTACGAGGAAAATGTTAGAAAAAATCATGAAATGATTTTGAGATGGTTGGGGCTTAACACTGATCGAGTTTTTACTCTATACCTATAGTTTATGGTCCCCGAAACACAAACTGCACTTCTCTCACTGTACCAGTTAGCGTTTACTTGCTCTAGAGTTGAGACAATTCATTGCCTTGGTCTAACCTGTTCCTTCTTGACTGACACAGATAGAGCTACTGCAGTTGAATGTAGACGTCGGAGGATTCGTAAAAATACGAAAGACAGGTAGTAGTATAAATAAGAATGAATAACAACCTCTTATGTCATGCTTTTAAGCTATGCGTTGATGGTTTCTTGGTAACAATGTCTTATCTTGTTACGAAGTTGATCCTGGCCGTTACTTAATTCTTTATTTGAACAAGCTTCTAACCTACGATACATAGAACAATAAATGGAAAATATTTACTTTTGCGTTTCGCTTCCGTTTTGTGCTGAATACACAAAAGCACTTGGTACTCAAGCGTGATAATAGTCGCGAAATTATGATCACGAATAGAATTGTCAGCTTTGAAACACTCTACAATCGCGTGAACACTCTAGGCCAGTCTAAGCAGTGTTTTAACATTATTCTGTAGTTGGTGAATTTTTTTTCGGTGTCTCATGGCAATAGTATACGGCATCAAAATATCGATAGGAGCAGACCAAGGACGTGAAATGATACGATTATTGTTCATCGGCTCCCGCAACTTTCTACAGCTACAGACGGTGCCTTTGAACGCGTATAATCTATTCCAAGAAATCAAAATTCATGCAATTCCTAATCGTTTGGCAAAAGGGATTGAATCATCGTCAATCACGAAATTACTTGTTACGTTGAAAGTTTTTGAGTGCTTAAGAGTGCTAAGAGTTTTCTGAGCTATTTCCACCGGCATGACTCAAATTTTCAGTACAAGTCATAAACATTGTAATATAATGGAATGTCGACTCGATGAAAGGAAATTTTAGTTACCAGAGTAATACAGATATGATTTAATGCAAAAGTGGATCATTGATGTTACTGATAAAATATGTACTATATACCTATGTACTCCACGTGCTCCCGTTATCTTGAGAGGAGATGCTTTATATCACCGAGTTCAATTAAACGAGAGAGATTTGACATATATTTTTAAGTGGTAATTGCTCTGACTGATACTGATCGATTGCGTCATAAAAATTTATCGTATTGACTCAATCGTCACCGCTACCGGCGTTTCATTTATTAGAGAAGCACCGCCTCACTCGTACAAACCTCGTAACAGTGCCGTGTCTTATCATAGCAAATACATCCTTAGGCCATTTAATATGAGGAATCTTCGTTTGAAATAAAATCTTTAGAAAAATAAAACACAATATGACGATCTACATAATTAGTTGAAAGAAAGGAATGATAAGTCTGCATTTTGCAAATTAACTACACTCTGCAATGAGCAACGTCAAAGGACGTGAAGATCTGACAGAAGCTATACCTTCTACTTTTTCTTCTCGTCTTTCTAAATTACACTGCTGCATGCGCAGTGTAAAGGTTCGAGAGTCACGTTCGAATATCACGCAGCGACTGAAAAAATGTCAGGTAACCTTTTTAAGTAACGGAGTTCTTTTTCCAATTTTTTCCTGCGACTTTAAAGGTTTCGAAAAAATACGAGCCTGCAGCAATATTGCATAGAGGTGAGTTGGGTATTTATTTTCGAGTAACGGGGTAAAAGACATACTTAACAAAGTGGCTTGACTTTTCGACGTTTACCCGCTGCAGTTTCCTCGAAATATTGTATTATAGATCCTGCATCGGCTCGGAGTTCCGTTTTTCTTTCACGGTTTCCTCTTTAACGGTTTTTTCTCAGCACAGTTTTTGTCACGCTTGTCAGATTCAGAGAGACAAAAAAGGGACCTCGTAACGTTTTTCTAAACACTTATATATACAAAATAGAAGGACCCTTTTTTGAAAACGCAAATTTTACCGCACGCTCCTAAAACGAGACACCTCAATATAACGGCAGTAAATTTCAGTGTAGAAAAACGTTCGACCATCGAAGTTCCACGCTGTAGAACTACCAATATAGGTGTATCACAGTATCAACATGCGTTCGCATCTCACGATCAGTCAGAAAGACAAAAACCCTCGTGTGAAAGTACGTGAAATTTAATTTAAAGCGAAATAAATATGGCGTTATAAATTACTGATGCGTTGTGTACCTACGTGTATAGAAGCGGCAGGAAAGGCGGGAAAAATTTAACAATGATGCGTGTGTATAATATATTCAACAGTATATTGTGTAGCAAGGAGGCAGACTCGGTCTCTTCGGACCGAGCATAAGTTTGCAATATGAGTCGTAGATAAGCCGAAGACGAATATCGCTAATAATACGCAAGGCGAAAAGACCGTTGCTTCCTTGTTGCACACGATTCTTTAAATAACAAGAGTATGTTACGCGTTTTGTCGTGAAGCACGAAATTGAGGTTAGGATCGCGTAACGTCAGATCCGTTAGCGACAGCGCATGCGCGCGGTACAGAAAAGACCACTTTTTACCCCTAGGACTCAAGTGGTCGTTTCAGTACTCCGCGCATGCGCATTCGCAGACTCACTCTATCGTCATAGAAACGGGTACTTCGTGTTAGGAAAACACGTATGAAAAAACACGTTAAACACGCTCGCGTTGTATAGAAGTTTATTTCCAAACAGCTTGAATTCTAACGTACGTACGTATATAAACCCATGTGTACATGGTGTGTACACGATTCACGTAACAATGTATCGCGTATAACAAACGTACGTACCTACATGGCTGTAGTATAACATTCTACCTATACATACAGATATATTTTTGCCGGGGCATCGCTGCGCGGCGACGTTGGCTGGGTCGACTCTTTAATTGATTCAATCGGTGAAAAACACGCGGAGCTCGGGCTCCGCGCCCTTGGAGGGAGGCAAGGCGCCCTCTTTACCGCGAACGCCGGCAGGCAGCCAGCGACCGACCCACGTAACGAGGTGCGAAATCTAGCATTCGCGATCCTTTGCAGTCCTGGGGAAAGTCTGCGATATATGGAAACATCTGCAGGGAGTCCATGGTGCACGATGGCGTTGCACTGCGCAAAGGCAAATTCGTTGTCAGTTTGACTTCCATTGAATGCTTGAGTTTGGCATTTTTTTCGTACGATAACTTCCACGTATTTCAGACTTTGCCTCTGCTGGTTCGAATGTAATTCAAGAAAAATTATTTGAAAAGATTGTCTCTGGTTTTTTATTTCATATTTTTTAATCACTCGTTCCAGTCAACTGCAGGTTTAAGGCCGATATTGGGATTGTCATTTTGCATGTGTAATCTGGTGGGAAAAAATCAAACTCTCGCAACCAGGCTGTCAGGTGACCGTTGACCGTAATTTTTCGCGCCTGGATAAGAGAACAGGTATATTATTGATTATGTTTAATCGATTTATATGACACAAGTTATTTGAAACCCCAAGAATCACGATTGGCCTCCATTAAAACTAAAAACTTGGGTTATTGTGGTGTGGTGATAAAATAAAATGACGCCGACAACCAGATCCTGATGTCATGAGAACATTTTTCAGTATAAATACTCGTGTACAGAGTGAATTCCTAACGACTACAGGTTCCGACGTCTGTTCAAATTTAATGCGCATGCGGTATAACATTTTTGAGTTTACATACATCGCACCGAATTACCGGTTAAATTTATAACAGTTCTTCAGTCCGCAAACAATTGCTCTCGAATTGTAACGCCTGCGCTTGCATTTCAGCAAACGCCGGAACGTGCAGTCGTTAGGAATTCACTCTGTACACGGGACTATGGAAGTAAATAATCCAGCTTCGGGACAACGATGATATTATGTTTAACGAACAAGCCGGATGGGAGGCTTAGGTTAAGATGCAGGTGAGCTAGGGTTACGGGTCGTTCTCGCACGCGATCCTATACTGTAACCTGCACGCCGCGCCGTCGCGGGTTTCCGTAATTAAGAGATTAAACGCTGTTGCCTGACACTCGCTCTGCGATCGTGTTACTGCTTACTTAGCCGCGACTATTACTTCAGCCCTGAGGCAGACACAGCACGGTCATTTTTTGTCTCTACCTGCGCCTCACGTTTTCGAACGATTTTATTTTTTTTTCTAAACAATCCTCGAGTTTGCTTCAAAGCGGAAAGTTGATTAATTACATCTGTTGATGTATATTTTGTATATGACATATACTGTTTGTTACTTTGTAAATAACTTTCTTATTTGCTTTCACCTTATACTGTAGCTAATTTGATTTTTGAGAAACGATCCAAATTTATATATACACTATACCGTAACCGCATGGAGTTCCAACTTCTACGAAATCCTCAGAGGTATTTTGGCAGGAGCGATGCGACACGCCTAGACGACGAGCGCCGCGACGCTACTTCATGCGGAACAGCAAAGCGAGAAAAGCCGATTCAGCAGTTCGGTGCGCCGAATTGAATTCTTAATTGACAGCTCCGCCAGGACGACGGTTCCTCGTCAACGTCCTGCGGGACCGAACGCGGAGCTTAAATCCCTGGGTAAGCGAGGCCTGTGTCATCACCAACGGAGAAAAAAACATAATAAATTTAATATTTGAAATGTTAAAATACAGACACAGACTGGGGAAAAAATACATCTCTCTCGCGATGTGGCGTAGAAAAAGTATGACACGGTTAAATGCAATTTTGAAATAACGAAATGCGGAGGCCGGAGTAACGTAATCGAGCTTAGAAGCACAACAAGATGGACGAATGGGCTCGTTAGAATTTTCTGTCATAAGAAGGTGACGCATATTATACACGCCGTAATACGACGGATACCGTATAAGCGCAACATGGCGTGGTGATCGCGGGTCTCAGATACACCTATGAGGAGGAGGAGAAGGCGAGTCCGAGTAATCAAGTTAGGTATTTTCTCTAAAACACATAACGAGCGATTACAGATTACAGGTACGGTACACCGTGACAACCGGTTACATAAACAGATGCAAGGGAAGCCGGGTATCTGCAACGACTGCTGCGGCGACACGATTTAATTCGAACGCGCGGCGCGGCTGAAGCCATTCACAAATCCATGCATATTGTATGCACAACTTTGTACCTTGTGTAGTGGTGCATTTTCCACGTTATAGCTACTGAGTTTTGTGGCTCGTGCGACTTTGCCTTTGTTATACAATGTCTAAATCTTTAGATGCACACTGCGGCTAGGAATTGCTTCGCTCTGACTGTTTTCTACTCGTGCAAGAAGCCGCTGTACCTATACATTTTTGCTGAACAATATACCACGCGTGTCATACAACAAGTGAACTAACCAGCTGTGTAGTTACCTTATATAAAATGTTTACACGAACTACAGTTCTAATCGTAAGCCGTGACCCTGTGTACCGGTGAAAAGCTTTTTTTGTATTGATTCTGATTCGCAAAAAAAGAAGACGTAAGTATCTTATAATTGCGATTAAAAGAAGGAGGAACTTGTAGACATGAACGGAATAGATTATGGTGAAAAAATTTATTTACCACAATATTTATGTAAAAAATTAAAATTTAATTCGGTTATTGTTTTTCCACTTATTGCTGTGCTCACGTACCAAGTTAATCAAGAAATGTTGACAATAGTCTCAGTTTGATAGCTTACTTATATTGTATTACGCATGCGATGTGTTCGTATAAGCCGCTGTCCAACGCTTACCAACCCGCACATAAATTTTTGCGACCTTCGGTAGTGGCACAAAAAATAAAGGGATTAAGCCGATTTGAGAAAGCTTTCATTGCAGCGCTTTCATATAGCGAACAAAAGTGCGTGAACCGATTGAACGAATTGGGCGGATGACAAGAGGCTCCTACTTAAATGCGTTCCCTTTACGAAGTAGAAACTGGTGGGAGGAGCCAATATTGATAAAATACAACACGGAATATTTTGAAATCTGATATTTTAATTCGTAAATAGAGATATGATTCCCATTGCAGAACCAGTACCTACAGCCTATATTATAATGCCCTGAGTTCTGAGGGACCGCTTTTAATAGCCCGGATATGGGTTGTGGCTCGTCTGGTACTGGTGTCGGATGAAATTCCACACTACCCCCTTAGCAATTCTACGGTCATTCCTAACCCTTGGCCTCACCGATACGAACTCGATGCGTCTGCGCCATATTCCGGTCTTCTTTCATATCCGCGTGTCAATATTATACACGCTTTCCTTAACACAAGCATATCTTATCAGCGTTTGCTGCTGATTTCGATGTGCCTGTGCATACCTAGAGTAACGTTTGTACTTCGACTTTTATTTGCCACCTTGGACAATCAGACTCCAGCTATAATTCATATAATCCCCCTCACGAAGATAAACAACAGATAGCCTAACGTGTGCGAATGGAGGTTTAAATTTGGTACATTCTTATCCTTGCAAGCTCATTGTCAGCAACGAGTATCTAGAGTGACGTACAGCCAACAAGTAATGCAAGCCAAAGATGTTCGCTTGCATTTCAACTGTACGTACATACGTATAACGAATGATGGAATTCGATGTCGATGTCTTCGTTCCACCCAATCCGAACTTATTCGTCAAGAAGAAAACGAAAAGACTAATATCATAGAATTTTCCATGTTAAAAATGACCTCCAAGTCAAAAGGTACCAGCGAGAGTGATGTATTTGAAAAAATTACTGTTCGAATATCATTTTATTATATGTATTTTATCCCTGAATACCAGATGGATGAATTCGAATGAAGTATCAATGAAACGTGAATGAGATCCATTAAAATGTGATTACAGTATCGAGCAGTATTTAACATACGATGCATCACTTTTTCTGACATCTATCGGAGTGTTTGATAATAGGTAGTGGTAACCGACTGTACCACTGATAAATAAGTATGTCCGACATTTACAGGAACATTTGGTTAATATGCATTCTGCAGTACCGACGGGGCTGACTGTGCAACTCCGCAGTGAATCTTACGCTTCGGATAAAGATGAACGAATTTTGCATTACCGTCTGTCGTGAGTACTTGTAACAGAAATTAGAGGTTCGATTCACCGGATACGAAATAAGAATTTATACAAATCATGTTACAGCCAGTACGGATTCGGTGCATTTTTGAAAAATAAGTAATAACGTGTTTGCGATTTGTGGGCGATGAATTTCAGTCGGTTTATTTTTTCACGGGACAAAATTCAACGATTTTACCAAAAATTTAAAAGACTACTGCCTTTCTTTCAAATTCTGTAACATTGAAAATACCAACCTACTGTTCTTCAAAAGTCCAAACAATTCTCCTCATTAAAAATTCAAACCAAGCGCCTAGGTTCTAGCTGCAGGGATATTATGAAGTTGGCAGAAATACTACTAAAGTATTTTTCACCATTGCGCGTGTTTATGTAATAAAGTCTAATTATTGCGCAATAGGAGGGCCGAACTGGTCGTCAGTAAAAACGAGTCAGATTTTGCTGATAAGTATTATCGGTAAAACGACAACGGTCACGTCGAAGATAATCGAAATCATTCAACTACACTCTCAGCAACAACACCGCCTCCATGACGCAGTTCATGAGTCTCACCAAGTTTCTACCGCACGCCATTCGCGTTCCGCCTGCAACCGGATTCGCTCGTTTGTTTCACGTCTCCTTGAACAACATGGTTATCGCTGTGAGTACGGTTCCGATTTTCCTCTAAGCTTCGACACCTTTTCTTCCGCACCCCCTCAATTATTTTTACAAAACTCTTTACAGGTAGGTGACAAACTTCCGTCGGTTGACCTCTTCGAGGACACGCCGGCTAACAAGGTCAATTTGGCCGAGTATGCCGCCGGGAAAAAAATCGTCATCTTCGCCGTACCCGGCGCCTTTACTCCAGGATGCTCGAAGGTAATATCAAAGAAACAATAATTGCTCAATTCTCCTCTCTTCTTCGTCTATTACGCGTTAGAAGTTTTCTGTTGGTGATTTACTTATGCTGCACTCCGTTTCCACTCAGGTTCGTATCATGCATGCGCATATGTTTACATTTTTTATGATACCTGACTGTATCGAGTGCATACAAACTATACCACAAATCAATTCCGCATCAGCAGAACTGTGTACTTTGAATTGTACACAGGCACTGAATAACCCATTTCTTTAGCACCAAGTCTAACTGTTTCCATTCTTTATCAATGGTATTGTTGGCTTGTCGTTTTCAGTGTTTTTACCGAGTACTAACACTAAAACTATATACATTCATGCTTCGTGCTTTATATTATTCCTAATTTGGTTTTGTACTAAGTTTACTTGTGATTTTTGTAACTGTAAAAATTTAACTGCGCCTCTTAGACCGTACATAGATAACTTTTTCTGTAGTTAAGAAATCTACAAAGTTTTAAAGATCAGTTTTATTGAGATGTTTTTAGCGCTTCATAGTTTGTGAAATGAGCAAATCACTGTATTGCTCACACCCATAATATATTTAAAAAATTATTCAACCTTGTGAATTGACTAGCTTTAGAATTCAGATACTGTATTGTGTTGTGATTGTTAAAGGATGTTTTTACTCGTTATTATTTATGTTACAATGATTTGGCTCTTTTCATTTCAGACTCATCTGCCAGGGTACGTTCAAAAGGCTCCGGAGCTGAAAACCAAGGGTTTTCATGATGTCTTTTGCATCGGTGTTAACGATCCTTTCGTTATGGCTGCTTGGGGTAAAGAACAGGGTGCTTCAGGCAAGGTATAGTAGTTTACAAGGAAACACTTCAAATCAGTGGCATAATAATCAGGGTACTTCTATGATAGAATCTCACCAACCTGATCAATAATAGAAAACACTACATGGTCACCTTCAAGGAGATTAGATTAACAACTGAAGAGCAAACTAAAATCACTTGAAACCAAATATTGGGTCCTCGTATCTCGAGTGTTTTTTTTTCTTGTGATGTTCAAAATTAAACCTTGTCCATGTTCTGATTGGACGATTATCTTATGTTTTTCTAGAACGTCCAGGATTGATTAATTTTCCACATTGCTGAATAATCGTACAAAATTCAACTCCTACTTAAAACTAAGATTTCCGTCTATCTACAATCACAGCAAGATTAATAAAATATTTTTTTTCTTTATCACTAAGGCCTTTTAAAGTTTAAATATTCAAAACAAGAGCGATCAATAATTCCTTTCTATTCAAGAACCCATCATTTTCAGGTGCGAATGCTGGCTGATCCAACTGGCGCATTTACCGACGCCCTCGAGCTCTCTATAGAACTCCCAGTATTGGGAGGCAAACGCAGCAAGCGTTATTCTATGGTAGTTGAAGATGGCATTGTCAAGGAACTCAATGTTGAACCAGACAACACTGGTCTCTCTTGTTCTCTGGCAGACCGAATCCGCTCCTAAAGAAGTTGCAAAAAGTTCTACCCCAGATATACATATTATCCTACTGGAGTGAATATAGAAATCACTTACTACTGTTAGGGATCCCTCGATCCCTACTTTTTCTTTGGCTCGCCTTCCTACTCCACTCTTATGGTACTTTTCTAGTTATAAAAAGCTAAAGTTCTGAGAAATTTTTGCTTTTCTTTGTTATATCTATACAAGTTTCGTTGAATAATTATCCAGCTTAGTTTTAAACGCTAATATCGATATCTTAAGAGACAAATTATTTCATCACGATTGATTATTGCACATAATTCTGACTGATACATGTTATCAATGTTGAAGTTAGAGCATTTAAGAATTTTAATCAATAAGATGGCAAATGTTCAAGTTTAATTAGTCATTCCTAAAAGAGAAGCTGAGTCTCGATAAGTTTAATGTGTATGATGTATGTATAGTAAACAAATCAAACGATAGGAAAATTCCAGACGTGATTTGGCAAATTACAATACTATCTGTAATTTGAGATCAAAGCTATGCTTTGGTCCGATTGTAGGTAACATGTACCATGCTTTTCTCTCTCACATTGTTATAACTTGTGAAATGAATACATATATTACGTTATCTAAATCTACTGTACTTTGTGAATCTTGATTTAATTTTACGTAAACATCAGTAGACTGGCAGACTGCTACATTAAATCGTAAATGCTCGCGCTGAATTTGAATGACGTACCCGTGTTCTGTATATGCTTACTCTAATGATGTATCATAGTGTCATCGAGTAGTAAGATTATTATTAATGATAGAAGTGAGTATAAAGAAAGTACGACTTGTTTACCCGCTTTGGATACAGATCGAGTTATCCCAAAGCCTTGCCCTCTCCAGATTCGATTACCATCCATAGAGGTATAAGAATAGAGATGGAGAACTGCAGACTCTCGGGCATGTGGAAGTGTCCCGCTACCGACTAGATAGAGAAAGAAGATCAAAGGTGGCTACCCTTATCTCTTTACTGGCGCATGCGCAGTACGATCAAAAACATTCGAGTCTGTGAGCGACAGGCCAGGCATGTTAATTTGTACAGCTAATTGTTTACATACAACAGTTACGAAGGTTATGTTTGGAAAATAGTTTAGAATAATAAAATATACAGGCTTCTACAAAAGGCTGGTGGTTTGATCAAAAGTTTTTTGGCCACATCTTTGAACGCGCAAGACTGCGCATGCGCCAGTGAACAGTGAAAGGTAGACGGCTCTCATTTTCTCTTCCTCTCTTTCTAGTTGAGGGACATTTCCAGAGCCGCTCTCTCTCCTCTGTTCTTACATCTCTATGCTGCAACCACTCGTGATTAAAAATCACCTTAGGTCGCCCGGTGTATTCGTGTGATAATTGTGATGTAGGCTTGTGATGTAGGTTCACGATGTACGACGAATATCAACATGCCGCGTTTTCCCGCATACAATACCATTTCAGATAAATAAAATGTGGTCAGTCTGCCTCCGTACGAAGTAATATAATCAGTCTTATACCTCTGTGTATGAGTATTCATCATTGCTTATTGATTTGTTTACAAACACTACTTACTAACTGTCAAACTGACGTTCGTTTACGCAATAAGTATTGAGCAACTACGACATCAACACAAACGGTCACATGTCATCTCACCTGCACGTTTTTTCCATCTGCAATGTATGTATATTTTATTATGCACGCCTCTTACCAGTCTCTCATCCATAACCTCAAAGTCACCCAACCTAAGCCTGAAGTAGCTGATAATTACAAGAATAACAGTCATCCTAAGCACAACAATAAACGCTTGTTAGTATTATCAACTTTCAAGTTTTATTTGATTTTACCCTCATTTACTTTTTTATAGTAAGACGGCCCTGATTTGTTTGTTTCTCATTCTTAAGAATGTATTTTGTATACAGTTTACTTAGGGGGGGACTACAGTGAAATTTTGATAATATCGAGTTTTTGATTTTTGAAACAACTAAAAAAGATGTTATTAAAAATTCCTCCTAACAAAATTTAGATTATGGTAGTATGTGTCTTGAAAAAAAATTTCAATCTCTTGCGATGAAAGTGTATGTGTAAGGAACTTTTGGCAGAAAATTTCCAGCATACCGCTCCCAAAAGTTCCTTGCGCATACACTTTCATTGCAGGAGATGGAAATTTTTTTTCAGGACACATAATACCATGATCTACATTTTGTTGGAAGAAATTTTTCATCACATTTTTTTTGGTCATTTGGAAAACAAAAAACTCGATATCATCGAAATTTGACCGAGAACCCCCTTGAAAAAAAGTGTCAAACTAAATAATTGTGTAAATAAAAAAATTTGAAAATTGCAACTGAAGTTGAATTTGAATGCAAAAATAATACCTTCAAATCAATCAATAAGACAAAATTATCTGCAATTCCACAAGTAATTTATTTCTCATGAATTTTTCATGGTATTTTCATGCACAATCGCTCATATTTTTGGTAAATAAACTCTCCGAACAACATCAGAGCTAAAGGGCAGCAGGATAATAATTTTCGATACTGAATTTCTGCTGTGTAAAAACTTTTCTGTCTTTCAGATCTGGAATTTTTTAGCTTTCTACAAATTTTCTGAAATAGAATTTAGCTTCCTGTGTATTTCACACAAAAATTTGTTGACTAAGCTAATTCGGTATGCTAATTTATTAAAATTTTTTACAAAGATTACATATAAGTGAAATTATTTGAATCATTTTTTTGTAGTGATGATCATTGCATTGTACTGAATTCCTGTTCCTCATAGATGCAGAAAACACTTTAGGACGAACCGGCGGCTATCGAGCGTGAAGATGGCTCGCTGGTCGACGGTACTGTCCGGAGTATTCCTGGCATTGTCGATGATTCTTTCTCTTGGTAAGCTACTCTTGCTGGCAGCGGGTACTGGCAATAATGGCGAAATTACCGAGGTGGATCAATGGCTAACAGACAATGGGCTTAAGCAGTACAGATCGCTCTTCAAAAAAAAAGGTAATTTGACTAAGGATGCAAAAAAGATTACGATTATTAGTATTTTACTTTTGCGATAAAATTTTATTTTTGTTTGATGATAATCTGATAATCTGATTTCACACACACGCCACACTTCATTTGAAATTCTACAAGTTGAAGTTAGTAACGTTATCATAACGAAACATTGGGAAAAAATCACTAATTTCTTCATTTTACATGGATTTTTAAGGAACTCAGTTTTCGAAATATCTGTGTGTTTTGTTTTACTATGGTTTACCGAATTTCAGAAAATTCCAAGTTTCCTCAGCATGATTCGTTGTAATAAGGTTACTAACTTTAATATGATGAAATTCTATGAAATCTTTCCTTTGAACTAATTACTTTATAATTGGATTGCTATTGAGATTTTAGAAAAGGTGTAATGATCTTAAAAAGGGAGTCAATATTTTGATTTATCACCTACAAGCTCTTGGAAATTTCACATTTTTTATTCTTTTCTCTCTGTGCAATTATCTTGTAATTATAGAAAGTTTATTCTCATTACTCATCGTTAAATAAATGCATTCACTTCATCTTTGAATATACATACATATGTGTATACCTATTTATATGCAGTGTACATTCTAAAGTATCAATTTAAAATCCATAGAATTATACTTATTGTCTATAGTTTATTTCTTAATCAATTAAATCTAGCATTAGATAAATGATTCGAGGATGAAATGTAGTAACGTTTCTTTAAATAATTAATTCTCCAAGGATTTAATTCACCGTAAAACCTCACGATTAACTTTTATCGAAATAACGAAATGGGTATGATTTACCTTATTTTTAGGCGAAACTGCAAAGCGTTCGAAAAAATCAACGGCCCTCAGAGGATAAAAAAGACTCACGCACTGCTTTAGTTTTGTCATCTTGACCTGGATTGTTGAAAAAATCGCATCTTACACCTTTTGATATGTGAAATTATTTTTATAGTTTTCCCTACCTATATGAACCGTAAAGTCTCTGACGTATCTAATTAGCGATAATGAAGATACCCATCCACATGCGGGCGGTTACACATAATAATTGACAAAACTTATTTCCCGTTATTTCGTAAAACTATGGCTGAAATTTACCGCACCTACGTATCAATCGTCCGAATCAACAAACAGATATGATTATTGATCCTTTTTCGGAACTCAGAGCATTGTGAATAATTTTCGGCTCGAAAAACACGAAACGTCCGAGCTGCATGGAAGGTTTTACTTGTTGGTGTAATGCATGACTCGGCTTGGTTCCCCCTATCAACGGCCCATGTCCTAAGCGTTTTTTGATGATACAGTAATTAAACGATCATAGGGATTAGATACACAATTCATAATGCAATATCGTTCGGTCAGTGACGGCTTCATCTACGGGTGATTTATTAGCTCTTCGGTGATTCTCGAGGTTTCTGTTATCGCAAAGCTAATCAACTCATTACTCCGTACAATCATAGCTGTATAGATGTGTATATTGAACTTGTCGGTCCTCCAATTTGGCTAGTATCCAATTTCCAATCTATATTGGAGAGAACGCGTTTGTGTGTGGATCCTGACAATGAGTTGTATACGTCCACGTCGATTCTTTCTTCCCAATCGCTATAATCCTGGCCGCATCCAAGCGTAGGTCAACAATTCTGCACAGATTTGGAAGATGGATATATGTTATAAACAATGCCCATAGGTATTTCTGTTCTCAAGCCCGCAAGCATTTCATTAATTTTATTTCTACTTTGAAGCGTCGACGAGGAGACCAAAAGTGGGTGCGCATTATTCCCGTTTAATCGGATGTAATCGCCGAGGTCAGCCCGCATTATAGTCGAAAAGTTGTTCCTGCGCCTTGGCAGCCTTTTGCAGAGTGTAAAGGTCGGCCGAGGTCGGACGGGGTCGCCTCGGGTCGGCTGGGCAGCCTGCCTAAGGGTGCTATAGGGGTGCTATTCTGCGGCAATGTCACTGCGCGGTGTTCGACGAGTACTCCTCGAGGGCCGTTACCATAGCATTATTGCACGGCGGCGTGTTATTCGCCTAGCCTATCCAGTCATCCAGAGCACCCAGTCGCTGTTAGTCGGTGGTAGTTGCTAGTCGTGTTCCTGCTCGTCGTCGTCGGTCCGCTCGTTGCTCGCGCTACCCGCGTTTTGTATTACATAGCTTTCTGCTCTCCCCGCACCTTGCAATAGTAGAATCAATTTTGACATTATTCTCAATCCCGTTCGTCGAACCACGTCGTAGATTACATTATGCCCCTTAAAGCTTACAAATTAGACATTAAATATCGTGCGAATGTTAATAATTTTCGCTGTGTTAATGAGATTTTTGTTAAACCGTTAATATCACTTATCCCCAAAAAAACAACACGGTCAAATCATTTTTGACAATGTCTATCAACGAGGTTTATATCTTACCATGCTAATTCCATTCGTCGTAAATAATACTTTTTAAAAGCTTTTATTTATTCAAAGCTGATCTTCGCAAACTCGTACGTACATAAGTTATTGAAAGTATATTATACGAGGAAATTTTTTCTCCTCTCTACCTATGTACCATTTTTCGAAACAGATACCGAAAAATTTCTAAATTATCAACATACGGTTCCTGCACTTAGTTTTAAACGAGACACGTTTTCCCCCTGCTCTATCATTTACCTTTAATGAAATTTGGCCATTCTTTGTTATCTACTACAACTGCAAAGCTTCCGGTTGTACGATAAACTGTATACCTATATTTGTCCTATTTAAACGGCAAGTCTTTTTTATCGTTATATTCATTACCGTACCTTGCGGAAAAGCGGGAAAGGAAATTGAAATGCTGCCCTGCTAATCACCCCCGGTTCAATTCATCCCTGCCGTTTCGTCCAATCAACCCCCTACCTCTCTCTATGTCGTCAGCAGAAAGATTAAATGGGTAGGTAGGGTAAAAAAAAATAAATGAATAAATAAATAAATAAAAACTGCCCACTTGCTCTGAAAGGGCATTAACGTTTTTATTTACTTCTGACGCTCCCTTTCGAGAGCAAAATTGTTTAAGGGAGCTCAGCTTTTGGCTTTTTTACATCCAGTTTTACATTAATCTTGATTAGCGGTATTTTCATATTATATTATTGTCTATAACGTCTATCGTTTTAATTTCGATATGAAACGTAATATGCGCGAGGTGATGAACTTTTTTTCTTCAATATCCCAGAAACTTTCGTTCTGTAATTTTGTATGTGATATTAGCGGGTGACCTACTTTATTTGTAATTGTATATACATATACATTGCGCTTGCGTTTCAATTTCGTACTCATTCGAAGCGCACGGTATTTGAAAAAGGAACCGTTGCCAGGAAGTTGAATAGGATTATATTGAGGGATTTATATTTTTTCCCTGCAGCGTATAGCGGAAATCTGAATTTACAACTTTCGAGTGTAGGTTCAATATACTATATATGTACAAGATGTGGAGGGTGGCTTTCATTTGCGATAAGAGCAAATTACTAACTCGCAGGGAAATAGCTATATACATTATATACTTTGTCGCCGGGGGAAAGAACTAGATCGATATAACCGATATAACGACTTGATACGCAACTTTATTTCATATAGGTATGTGTGGTGTATTATACGGAGAGGGTAGACACCTATATGCATGGATAATTATACACGCGTTCACGTACTTATCCCACACGAATACACGTCGACTCAGATCGTTAATTCAAACTTGTAAGCAAAAGAGGTCGAGGGTTGGCGAGTCAAGGAGGGGTGGTTATGTGGGGTAGAAATTCGCCGAAGGTCATATTAAACCACATGAATATGCGCATACATACACGCGATTTGCCAAATTAGCATTTTCAACCGTATGCATAATCTGCACGCGTGCATACGTACCATTCGTATAATAATGTGTGCCACTTGCGCCATGCAAGACACTTAACTCTGGCTGCAGTTTCCCGCCGAGGAAACGAATCCGCCGCGGTTAACCGTTTAATTCACGCTGGGACGCTCAGCGTCCGATCTTTTTTTTTGAAGCCTTTTATTTGTTAAACTACTTTTTTGGTTCCACATGGTTCTTAAAATATTTCTATAAGTCTAAAAGGAATGTAAAATTTATTTACTTATTGCAAAAATCGCGCATGTAAACAAATGCTCGAAATTCATACTTTTACACGAATAAAGTATATTCTGCTAATTTATGCAAACTTAATACGCACCAAAAAATTGTATATAGAATTTTTTCAAAATTTAAATCTTGCTGCTTTTGTTTGTCTGCCATTTTGAATTTTCGAATTCTGCATACAGATTCGCAATCAGCGACACCCAAAGCACATGCATGTAAAATTTCAAGTGAATCTCATGTAAGGAAAAATGTATGCTTGAAAGGGTTTAAGAAGTTTATAGGTCAACATCGATTATTCAGTCGATATTCCAAATTTATAGACTAATGATTGGACCGAGTTACATGACGTTACCCCAAATTTATACGTGTCATTGAGTCAATTCTCAGATGCTTCATAATTATATGTTTTTGTTCAAATGCAAATGTTACGCAAGTCGGATTCATTGATTTGAAAAAACGTCGCTGACTGATACCAACTACTTTTATAGAAATGGAAATTTATGACCTAGACGATTACTTCGTAAAATAGTCTTCGAATTTTCTACTCACCGCTAAAGACTGTTCTTTCCTTTGAATCCCTTAAAATAGTCTTCAAATTCAATGATATACGGACGCTGATCAGATGATTAAAATAAAACTTACAAGTTAAAAGCAATGCTGTTTCGCTGTTTTTTCGGATAATTCGAAGTATTAATGGAATTTATTTAAATCAATGAGCTTTTCATTCTCCAAACTAAGTTTTCTGCCCAATAGAAAATATAATTATTTGAGCACCCGCCCATAATTTCACAGGTGTTTTTTGAATTAAAAGGATAATTTATTTAATTGGGGTGGTGAAAAATGTTGTCAATTTAGATAATTCGAATTATTCGAACGCCAATACTGTGATTCATGTTTTGTTGACTCAGTATAAGATATTTAATTGAATGAAGTAAAATGATGATCCAAATGAATTAGTTATACTCAACTGTATCTCATTCAAATCAAGTACAATTACTCCGAACTATTGATTAAGATGGGCTTTCGTTGCTTACAGTTAAAATTCACCTTTTAATGCAATCACTTAATTGTTCAAAATATGCGTTAAGCAATTTAAAATTCAGAAGATAAAGTTCAACTTAAAGGCAAAGCACTTTACTAAACGAGCTCAATAATTTTCGTAATTTTTCCTTACTTTAAAAACTTTTCTTACATTTAAAATTGTTCACCCATTTCGATTCTACTGATATCCGATTTTTATACTGTCATTGAATCGAATTTTAAAAACAAACAAAATTTCTCTTCCTCCGATGAAAGATGCAGGACTTTAATGTGGATTTAGATGATTCGTAAACAAGTAGAAATCTGAAAATTAGTTCTGATCATGCCAGACAAAAGTGTGGAAAGCAACGATACGGAAAAACGAAACAACGATTATTTCGACCAAGAAATATCATCCATCGGTATGTCGCTACGTCCAAGTGGTAGTGCTACATCCGGTGAGTAAAAATGGGTTGAACTTGAATGAATCAGTTAACAACAATACAATATGCATATTCTTGGAAATTTTTTTATTTATGATTTTAAGATGTATTATAAGCTTCTGGAATACCGTTATAGACTCAGGAAATTCTTATGAGTAATATGTATAACGTGTAATCGACTATTGTATCAGTAATGATCGATATGATTATAAGTAATAGCCTTAATTTTACCTGCATATAATTAAGCATAATGCATACAATATTTCACACATGCAACGTGTAAGTTTAACATTTTTGTTTTCCAATTTTCGTACCTTGTCCTACACATGCCTCAAAAACCATTGCTTTTACCTAAGCCGTTCCTATTTTTGCCACATCATTTATATTGGAGAGTAAATTCATTAATATGTTACCATTGGTTCGGATATTTTTGTTCTTGAAGCAGTCTACCAGTCTTTTCGTTTGGCTGTAACATACTTGGGTAGAATTACGAATTGAAGGGGAAGTCGCTAGAATGGAAGTTAGCTGTTCAAACATGTTCATTGTAACGCAAGTGTTCATTTTTCTATCCAGCTCTCCGGTTCGTGGTAGATCGAATAAACAACTCTGGAGAACGCTGTCGAACCATATAAAATCATCATCTACAGTTGCGTAATTGATTTTGTGATCCTTCAGCCAAAGCGTTAGCTAGAACAAAGTACGGCAGGTCTGTAGAAATGCAGATAACTCATCACATGATTATATGCTATGAAAAATCTCGTTGATTATAAAACAAGTATTTTCAATTGCAAAGATAGGTGGGTGGGAAAGAGAATCTTTCAGCTTGACTCTGAAAATAGAGCATTTGCAGATTTATTCGTCATTTTTATCCTTCCACTAAAGGAACCTATTACAGTTAGAAAGGATTGAGTATTGCCTTGGCCTGAACTCATTAATTTTCACGTTATATATTATGAAAATGCATACCTTAGCTCGGTTCAAGTATGTCAGTGGATTTTCTTGAATACGTATTATCTTCAACTGTCGCATATTCTCCAAGTTTATCATTGGTATATGTTTCAATTGATTATCATTGATATCCAGTCTCTGAAGCTTTGATAGACTCAGGTAACTCTGCGGATCGATGTACGTTATCATGTTAAAAGATAGATCAAGTCTTTCCAGAGATGTCAGATGGTTAACCCAAGCACTGCTTAATTGAGTAATTTTGTTGTAAGAGAGGCTCAGTTCTTTCAATGACCCTAAACCCAGGAAAGCTTCATTTCCAATACGATATATGCCACAAGAGTGAAAATTCAGCATTTCCAGAGTGGTTGAGTTCACAACAAAAGAGCGATCAGGGATCTCAGATATCATAGATTCCGAAATTGCAATTTTCATCAGATTCCATTGCAGCTTAGATTTTACTTCTTCGATACTCGTGTTACTGCATCTCAACCAATCTCTTGGCCCTGTGTCAATAATCAAAATATATTTTCGATGACGTTTTTTTTTCTGAAAGGTTTCAGAAATTTTCAATATGAAATACTACGCAATTTGTTCATGTCATGTCAATTGATACTTGCCTTTACGCTCAGACAAATGTGGAATATATTAGTTACAAGCACTGAACTACAAATACTTAAAAATAGTATTTTTAAAACTACTTCTTTCACACATTAACTTGATGTAATCTCACCTTCTCTATATTTGGATATTGAACACTCTGTTGCTGCAATTATTACACAGCACGCAAAAGCAAGTAATCCCAGAAGACCGTGCATCTTGAATTATGTCAGGCTACTGGAGTAGACTTGACGAATTGTTTGGTAGGAGGAAGTATGTATATATGCTTCACAACAGGAAGTTACTAGATTGGGAAAAGAATTTAATCTACACGATATCCTTCTGTTGTTTGAGATAACAACCATTCCTGAAAGACCATGCCAACACAACATGTGACAGTGTTTAAACACAACTAAACCATATATATGTAATAGGACCCACAAATCACTTCTCAACACTTTTTTTTATCTTAGGCCTAATCTCGGTGTTTTTTTTATTTATGAAGGGGAGGCTCATTTCCTGTCTGCATTATCATTTAACATGCGAAAGAATACTTTTGAAGGAACAGTTAATGAAAATAAATTTATATTGTTTAACAAGTATGAGTCATAATAATAAGGACTTGAAATTTCTCACAGGTATCTCAAGTCTCGCGAACTGCGCAGAAGTTGAGGCACTGCCAGAGCTACCTCACCATGATTGGGAACGTCTTCAGCGTGCAGCGCGTCTTTTGCAACAACGTCTTATCTTACACCAATGGCTTACAGAGCATGGACTTCATAATCATTATCAGAAGTAAGAATTTGTGCTTTCACTACCATTGGAAATATCTGTCACTCAAGATTTCAGCATACAATGCAATGACGCTATGTGCAATATCTGTCATAGATTAGTTCAGATGGAAGTTATTTCCTTGGAAGACGTTTACTGGGTTGAAGATCATGCTGCACAAGCTGTGCTTGGTAAGGAACTATCGAAATGGACTCGAGCTCGTCAAGAACTTCCAACGTCTAAGGAAGACTTGGCAGTTTTAAAGGCAGATCTTTGGAGTTCTGTAGTAAAGAATAGTCAACATCAAGATGCCTGGACTTGGGGTACAGTAGAAAATTTTACATCTCATGTGGTTTAAGAAGAACAGTTGAAGAAAACTTTGAAAAATGAAAACAATGCAGATTCGGTCACGTTAAAGTTATTATTGCATCAATTTGATGTGTCAGTGGTCATTTAATCTGGTTTTACACATTCACCATTGCGTAAACTCAAGTAATAACATATGATCTACCCGTTCGATGCATTACATATGTAGAAACTTGTTTCCCCTGTCTATAACATATTTTTGTCTATTTTCCCTGTTTATTTATTTTACAAAAATAGGCGGAATGCTGGTGGTTTCCGTCTCAGTCGCAGGCTTAGTAACATTAGCAGCTATGACGCAGCCTGCTTTAGCTCCAGAAGCAAAACATTCCCTCTTGCAATATGTTACTGGGAAATACCTGCTCCCCAGCAATTGCCGTGTCCATTTTCAATGGGAGGAACCACAGCTTGTCGGAGAAACCATGACATTCACAGTCAAAGTGAGTTTTACCGTTCCTTCGTTGAATTCCACAATTATTACTGCGAAACTGAATTATCTAAATAACTTCAATTGTTGGTAATGAAATCGTTATTGTGTGAGTTGGGGTATTTGGAAACTACCAGAGAATGACCCATCGTCTAACTCATATGTTACAGTTTTATCAGCGTAATGGACAGCCATATCCAATATGCGACAAAGATAATTTGATTGTGGAGGTTACGGAGGGTGCACGAAGAGTGGCGACACTGATAGATTTGGGTGGAACTGATCCGCAGGCTGCCAATGCTGCAGTGGTGAAATTCACAGTGAGACATGCTGGCCAATATCGTATCGCAGTGCTTATCGGCTCTTGTCATGTGCACGGCAGTCCTTTTGTTAAAAATTTTCTCCCAGGTACAATGTCACTAACTTATCGCCGTAACTTTTTACCTATTCATTGCTAATTGGCTGCAACTCAAATTTCGTTTGTTATATCTTGAGAAAAGATGAAACTTTTCTGATTTCATTCACATTTTCAGGGCCACCTGACGCCAATAAAACTGTTTTTGTTCGTCAAAGTTCGACGGTTGTTTGCACATCCGGTGTGGCTCATTCAATGGCTATTGAACCTCGGGACGAATACGATAATCTTTGCATATTTAATAATACAGATAATCCTACGGTTGGATATCACATCGCAATTAGTCAGGCAAGTACAATGTTTGTTTGTAAACGCCGGCCAATCAAATGTCAAAATTAAACATCAATTCGATTAGAATACATATCCTCAATTAATAATTTTCTTCTTCGTATATCTAGATTGGTAGTGTAGTGGAGGAGGGGTCCGTTGTCGATTGCAACGTCCAACTCGAATACGATTGTCCAAATCAGCGGATTTGTTTGCGCGTTAGTTTCCCAAAGGAGGGATGTTATCATGCCACTGTCAGCTTAGCCGGCCTACAACTCCACAATGGAGACTTTGACATTATAGTTCTAAGCAGTACGTGAGTTGCTTCTAGTATGAGACAGTTCATTTTTTCAAATTTATACAAGTATGAAAAAAGTATGAGTGACATTCGAAGACAAATCAAATTAATGTGGCATATTTTTCCAACAGGCAGTGATGCAACGTTAGTTCATAAGAATGTCGCTTCAAAAAATCCTCACATTTGCTATGAAGCAAAGTTAATGGGGATGCAAGGCGAACATTATTCAAAGCCTAGGAAAGTTTTCTGTTACGTTTCTCCCAAACAGTTGACCATTAAAGAGTATCTCCTGAAATTCATTCCAAAGCGCCTCGTTACCTTCAGGCTTTGCCCTTCGACTAAGGTAAACTTAATGTGGCAATTACATAAATAATATTCAGATTGTGTGAATGTGCCGAAGAGATATGTTCTTCGTTTCATTAATGTACTGAAAAAATCATTTCAGTTTCATTTTGAAACGTCAAATAATCAGTATTTGGGATACGACGCTTTCTCGATTGACGATGGTTGTCAACCACCGGTAGAATTGATATCTCGTTGTCGTAATGTAATCGCTGCAACGTTTACGCAATTTTTACTAAAGAATATCGGCGGGAGTGAAACGTTCAAAGACAAACAAGATTTCTTTTACCACGAAGTTCGTAAACATCATCAGAAACATTATCATGAAAAATTATCAATGAAAGTGCAACGAGATAAACTGCTCGAGTCTGTAAGTATATAGCTTGTAATTTGAAGAAAAGTCATACGATCATTTATTCTGCTTCTTTGAATGAGTAATTATTGTGTAACTTCAATGACTTCAATATTTCATTTTTTTTTTACAATCTGCTTGTTTTAACTCATAAATTATTGATAAGTTTGATGAAAATGTATTCGTTTTTTACAGTCTATGAAAGCTACTAAAGGATTTTCTGTAAGTGACTGGTGCAGAAATTTTGAAATCACATTTCAGGGCGAACAAGGTGCATATTTAAACATTTTCTTAAATTTTATACATTTTTATGGCAACATCATTTGTATTGTTGACTTCCCAACAAAGGTGTGGATTGGGGAGGAGTTCGACGAGAGTGGTTTGAGCTGATCTGCGCAGCATTGTTTGATAGTGGAAATGGTTTATTTTCGTCATTTGGCGAATCGCAACAAGCACTCGTACATCCGAACAATAAAAGGCCACCCCACCTCAAGCTAAAACACTTTGAATTTGCGGGGCGAGTCGTCGGAAAGTGTCTGTACGAGTCAGCACTCGGGGGATCTTACCGACAACTAGTGAGGGCAAGGTTCACACGATCCTTCCTTGCACAAATAATCGGCCTTCGAGTTCACTATAAAGTAATCATGATTTTTCTAACAAAGTATGCGGTGTAAAATATATAGCAGTTTCGTTTCTCACCAAATTTCATATTGTTTGCAGTATTTTGAACAGGATGATCCTGACTTGTATCTCAGCAAGATCAAATACATCTTAGAGAATGATGTCGAAGAGATGGAGTTGTATTTTGTAGAAGAAGAATATGACAAAAGTGGTCAATTATTGAAGGTACCCTATAACGAACTTATCACATTTCCATAGCACTGAATTTCATAAGTGGGGCTAGTACATTCAATTTTAACAATTTTAATTTCTAGGTGGCTGAGCTAATCTCGAATGGAGGCAAGACGCGTGTCACAAACGAAACGAAACTTCGATATTTAGACGCGTTGGCGCAGCATCGTCTGGCCAGTTCTATACGCGAAGAAGTTGACCACTTTCTTCGTGGTCTCAATGAGCTCATTCCCGACAATCTCCTCGGCATATTTGACGAGAACGAACTTGAGGTAAGCCCCAAAATGTAGGAAACAATATAACTCTTCAGTTTTTGCAATGTATAGACGATTAAATTCTTTGTTGACAATTTATGAATGCTCATTCTTCTTCTGTTCTGATACAGTAAAGTGCATTCGTAGCTAATACTAATCGCAACACTTTCAGCTTCTTCTTTGTGGAACTGGCGAATACAATATAGCCGACTTACGAGCACATCATATAGCTAACGGTGGTTCACCAGAATTCCTACGAGTTCTCGATTGGTTCTGGACAGCAGTGAGCAATTTTACACGTGAAGAAATGGCCAGGCTTTTGCAGTTTACTACCGGATGTTCTCAGTTACCGCCTGGTGGATTTCAACAGCTTAGTCCACGCTTTCAGATCACAGCAGCACCGACATTTGCCAATCTACCTACTGCGCATACATGGTAAGACACCAGCTTTTCAAAAATCAGCTTCCTTGATTGTGAACTACAAATTCAATGAACTTGAGTTGTGATTCATCCCACTTTAGGTTTATATATGCATTGTACTTTTTACAGCTTTAATCAGCTCTGCCTACCTGACTACGAGTGTTACGATCACTTTGAAAAGGCGCTGCTTTTAGCTATTAGCGAAGGTACCGAAGGGTTTGGTATGATATAGGGGACGCAAAGTCGTAAATTTCTAGTCCGTTTCTAGTTCGAATGGTAGGGGTTGATAACGAAATACGTATTTTGTACCTCGCAACACGTCTCCGTAGATGATAGAAATTAGATAAATACTCAATGCACACAGGGAACGCGCATTGTTTTTACTATTGTAACTATAGGGGAAAGGCAAGTTTCTCATTGTCCAGCATAGGTTTAAGCCCTTTATCTCCCGTTATACCTTGCCGACGAACTATTGTTGCATAGTTTGTCTAAAGGTAGACTATAGATGAAGCAAAGTACTCGCTTTAATAAGCAACCTACATTCCATTATTAAAAAATGCCTCTGTGATCGATTCCGTAAAGGATAATACATAGTTTTAGAATATAGAAGCTATACACGAGTAGGGCGATGGTATCAAAAATTGATGAATAATTTATTTGTTTATTTCACTCGGACATTAATCATATGCATACTGAGAACAGACGTTTTAAACACGTATATGACTTCATTTTTCTAGTATAATCATCTGGCGTATTTTATTGTCTTGGAGACAATTGGCATTGTTATACATTAGTATAATATTTGAGATTAATTACAGTGATCGCTATTTAATATCGTCACCCGCGAACCGGAAGAAATTCGTATCGATATTCGGAGTGATGGAAACTCAATTAGGTAATTTCATAGCTGGGCATCAATGACTACCATTTTTCAACATTGAAAATTGTTTACTTCTCAAATTCGGTAATCTGCGTGGCCTGCTACTGTACAGTAAATAAAGCACAGTCGTATGACTCGTTATTAGAGACAAATCGACGCTGGTGTCCACATCTGCATAGCTAGATATTATATAAGGCAGAAAACAATTCCACGTATCGTATTTACATAAGTACTATGTACAGTGCAAGATATATAATAACACATACCGAGTATGTATACATGTAAATTTATTGTCTCCCGGAAATGCACAAGACCTAGTGTTGTTATTTGAGTTCATATTACTTATTAGAATTTTCATACTCATAGCTCAATAATCAAAATAGTAAGAAATTAGTGACTTTAAGAAATATGTATGTAATATTATATATGCATACACAAAATACAGTGTAGAATTATAAAATATTGCGACATTGTAAGTTAGTCACTTGTTGACTAGTGTGTACCATTTCATTACTCAACTATAGCAAAGTTTACCATACAGAAATTCAAAACTTACACCTCTTCGACAAATTGTTATACATACTATAGACATATGTATGTACATAATAAATAATATTTGATAGCAATGGCTGAACAATCGTAGCTCAAAGGTAATAAATACCTACTAGGTACCAAGGTACTTTATAGTATGCATTTAATTGATAAACAGAATCATACACTCACCCCTATTTTCGACTTTTCTTAACCCAATGGACTGGTTTTGTGACTTTCCAGAATCGAATTAAGTAATCAGATTATTATTACTACTATTCTGTATGTGTCGTGGTTTACCATAACAGTATTTTTAATTAAGTATCATGAATTACCTGATTGTTTGACACATTTATGTGTATTTTTTTTTTCTTCGAATAATAACAATAAGCGGGTGTATTCAGTTCATGTAATACTGCTTTCATCTCTTCTTTTCAATAAATTATGTACTAATATTGTGACGTTAATAATAATGAATAAAGATTTCCTTTCTTGTTAACGTATATGATCAAATTCTCTTGATGAAACGCTTATAGGCAGTGTATGAATATGTATCTTCATTTGCATTGCCAGAATTATAGGAGATAGGGGGACTGAAATAGAAACGGTAATGTTGTATTTACACAATTTATTTTATATCAACATCATATTATAATCGTACTCATCGAGTCACAAAGACGGCAAAAGTAACGCTACAATAATAATAATAAGGGAAAAGGGATTATTAAGGTAAGAAAACAGATCAAAATACACAGAGTGTAAACTTACAGATGAGTAATAAAAAAAAGTCAATTGATTGTTGAATTTTTATCCTAATACCTTAACAACTAACCCACTCCCAAGTCAACTGTTGAATTGGTCGTTTCTCAAACTTTGGGATTTTAAGGTGGTAATTGTTGAACAAATGAAACTAATGGAAAACTACTACAAAAAAGAAGGGGGAGTGGAAGAAAGAAAGACAAAGAAAGTTTTTGTATCTTAAATTTGAGACAAAATTGATAAGACAAATCAGTGTAATACGGTATACTTTGTAAAAAAATGATCTATTGTACAAAATGCTTTTCCATCATTAGTGATTAATCTACATTTATTTATTTATTTATTTATTATTATTATTATTTATGCTTGCTCGTTCGATTAACGTTAAACCACCAAATGCCCAGTATCTGTAGGAAGTAGGAACTAAACAAATTTCATTACAATTAACTAAAACTAAATTGTATAGATAATTCATAAGTATTGATTAGAAAATGTAGTGGTTGGAGTTTCTTCACATAATGTGGCAGAGAAGCAGTAGATTAACAGGGTTCGTACGCACAGGAAAACCTAGAAAACCGGGGAAACTTAGGGAATTTTTTGCAGCTGGGAAAAGTCAGGGAATTTCAAAAATAAAACTGGAATTTTAAGTGTCGAAAAAATAAACTCGTGTTTATATTATACAAAGTACTACTCTTAATCTACGGGAAAAAATTGCACTTATTATATTTTTCGAAAGGTTACTGACAAAGTTCTATTTTCAGATGGGAATACCTGTAAAAGATCAGGAAATCTCAGATTTCACAAAGCGTACAAACCCTGATTAAAAACGTGATGTAATTTCTAGCAACTGAGAGAAGAGTTTTTTAACGTTTCATTTATCGATAGCGTTAATGAAAATTATTCCTATAGACGTTACAATTATCAATCAAAACATTATAATTTCCTACGTTTTGTCTTTTCAACGAATCGTGGTATATCTTTCATTCACTTGTAATTATTACCAAAGTCTTATTTTGATACTTATTCCAAGAGTGAAATTTTCTGTGAAAATTAATTAAAACCCCAAAGAAATTAAAGCAGACGAAATCACACTTCTATGTATCTATGCAAATTCAAAATTCGTCAATTGACGTACAAGATCAATATCAATTCGAAATTCATCTTACATCTTTGTGAAATGAGTAGAAAAAAGCACAATGATGGAAGGAAGTTTAAAACAGAGGTACTTGTTGGCGAGATTTTCGATATTTCAAGGCCTAACGGATTGGATTAATCATTAGCACTATGTGTGCAGCAGCAAATTTATAACAAGCCAACGGTATGAATTTGAAGTAATACTGTAGTTAATTTTCAGTAGATCTACGTGGATTTGACGAGAGTAATAAAACTGTGTCAAATATTCCACAATAGGATCTTGTAGAACTGTTTCAGGTGCACGGAATATTTTGTAAAAGTGGCCACCAAGCCAGATAAGTCAACTCTATGGGCTGTAGAATCCCCTTCCTTGATGGCGAAGGACAATTTTAATAGAATATTCTTAGTATATTAAGAATGTATTCATGGAACAAAAGTGTCGTTCTATTTACTGTCTTTTATATACGCAGATCAGGCTGATGTAAATAATCTAGGATAGATTTTCTTACTTACTGCAAAAGATACTGTGAAGATTCTACAATTTTTAATTCTAGTCAACAATTCTACTTGGTCACAATAACGAGGGTTGCAGTATTTTCGTTTTCTAAGTTTTCCTAGCATTTCTTTGTCCTTCCATTACTTTTTATGCCCCTTTATATGCTCGTAAAAAATGTACGTTACAGTTAACTTTTTTTCAGTTCTCTGAAATAACCATTCTACAATATATTATTATCATAAATAAGTTTGGTGTCTATCGGTAATAGTGTGAAAAACGCCACAAGAATACTGGCGGCATTTGGTTGAGTGGATTACCAAGATTACCAAGAGTAGTCAAACTGCCACTTTCTTCACTTATTGTTAGTTCAATTCAGGGGCAGCCAAACTGTTGCGGTTCAGATTCACCTAGCGTCTCACCTAAAACTACAGCGTTTATACTCAAGGTATATTAATAATCTGTTCGTCAACAAAGCAGCGTTAATACGAAGCAGATTCTTCACAATCGTTTACTCAAATGTATACAGTGGTATGCCAGGTTTGTTTGACGTAGGCGTTGCACACCCTTTCAATTGAATTTAGTAAAAACGATAGTGTAGCCAAGCCATAAGACGAACCACTCAGTCACAAGACCCACGTTTGACTGCCCTTGTTTTCCACCTCAATGTCGATGGAACACACACTTCGAACAATTCGTTACAAAAAGTGGACCACTATCAGAAGTAATGTTGTTTCCCATGGTAAGCTCAGCATTATACACAGATCGGCTTTTTTGCAAA
This sequence comes from Diprion similis, assembly GCF_021155765.1. Classification (NCBI taxonomy): domain Eukaryota; kingdom Metazoa; phylum Arthropoda; class Insecta; order Hymenoptera; family Diprionidae; genus Diprion; species Diprion similis. The sequence continues at coordinate 24,963,994 of NC_060110.1, forward strand.
TTTATTGACGGTAATCTCATTCCATATTCATAGATTGCTATCATGTTCAGACATGATAAGTTCTGATGTTAGCAGCAGAAAAGGTCGAAGATATATTTGAAAGGAACAATTTTCAAAACGTCAACAGTTGTCTTAATAAACTTCTTATTAAAAGATTAGTATGAGAAGATTACCTAATTGGATTCAATAATTCTAGATCGAATTTAGTAGATCACTGTGGGATTTATGAGTAAAGTATTCATTGAACCGGAAGAATTTAATTTATGCTGAAGAGGCGGTAAGAATCCAGGTGAAGAAAGCAGAAAATAAATTATTTCGACGCGTGGTGAGATGAACTTGAAAAAAATATCAATCTTTCAATTAATCTGCAAAATAGCCGCGGACAACAATATATTAAACTATCGTGATTTGTTATTCTCTTTTAATATTTCTTCTCTGTTATTTAATTATTATTTGTGTTTTCTTTGTATCTCTGTAGCACTCCGATTTTAAAAAAATAATCAGTTTGGTAGTCTGCAGCACACTGGTTCAGGGCGGAACAACTTTTATCGATTTCACTTGTACTCTATAATTAATTGTCTAGGTAAATGCAATTAAAAATAAGGAAAACAAAAATATGAATAAACTTCAATATACAAGTCAAGTTGATTCTAGTCATGAACCAGACACACTTCAATAATGCTTGTGTATGTGCTTACGAATCACTTTGTAACATTACAATTTTTTCAGTCCGCATGCTTTCGAAAAACACCTGGAAAAAATTCAATAGTCATGTGCAATTTGAATATCTTTCAACTACGGTGACTGTTGGTCTGTGACGAGTTGTGCATGAAAAAGATCACAAAAAAGAAAAAAAAAACAAGTGGGCACTTACTGTGACTAATTCAAAGGGATTTAACCCTCTCTTTTTATGGCGCCAGGAGCTTCGGCTAAACCTTTGACTTTTAGTCTGTCAGCAGTTTTCAGAAACGCTGGCAGTTGGTCCTGCGATACGTTTACTTCACCTGCATACATGAACTCTAGGATCGCCTGAAGGTGGCTGTATGCAACATCCTTCAGAATTATTATCGGATGCTTTGATGGGTTTTCCTGCACCAGAGATTTGGACTCTTATTGATTGTAATTGAGTGGGGAATCAAGCGTTACAACTCAGCAAAGGAAAAGTACACAAGATCACTGTGAAATTGCAATTAAATGTGTCTACCAAAGACAAGTGCATGATTTTTGAAAATGACTAGGAATAACTGATTTATTGTTGCATAGTATATAAATTGATATTAGTTAGACTCACCTCCAGTAATGATTTAAAGTAAGGGCTGCATGCTGAGAGGACCATTTTATGCGCTTTGCAGGTTTGACCTTCACAGGCAAGGGTGACATCTGTGAAGCTTTTTTCATCCCTGAGGTGTTTGAATGACGACACCATGTTAGATTGGAAGTCGTTCCATTTAAGGAAAAACTGTTGCTGTTCTCCAGCCATTTTTTTTATTTTTGTTCAAATATATTGACGCAACACTCGCTTATCTGTGAAAATGATCCAACAGCAACTCTGTCAACTCTGCTGCTTCAACTCTGGAATGAAAAAGTTTCAAAGGCTCAAATAATTTATTATTTTCAATACATTTATCGGTCTTATCAATTATACAGATATTAATTTGCCATGCTATGTTACTCAATATACAGAACTGCTTTTGTACTTCATTCGGATCGTATGTACATTAATATGTTTTTAATTTTGAAAGATGTATTATATTTTTTCACATAAAATGTTGTTTCTCGATGTTTCTCAATTTGTAAAAAAGGAAACTTGTTCTGTTATATTGATGACGAAGTTTGGCGATCTATATTTTATCCATAAAAGTAAACAGGTATAAAAAAGGTGTACTATGTTTTGGATTTTTTAAGTTTCATTTCATTTTCATCACCTCGGTGTTCTTTTGTACCATAGAAATTCTATTTAATATTTAAGTTCTTCAAACTTTTACACATTGATGACCAACTCAGATTATTTGACGAAATATAACAAGCGACAAGAACATCATGATTGAAAAAAAGTTGTCCAGACGTCGAGAAAACAAATTATCAACTAGAAAGAACAGCCAAAGTTTGTTCTCGAGAAATAATGAACTGTGTAAATCTTCACTTGGAGACTTGTAATATATGTATTATGACGTGAATGTTGGTGACAAGCAACAAGGATTACAGCACTACATGGATCTGCGTTAGAATATTGTGACAGTAGATTGTTGAAAATTCTTTGCTGGAGGTAGAATGGGAAATGTTCAATTACGGTGAAACTAAAGAATAATGATTCTGAAATATGTAAATATAACATTAAAAAATATTACCAGATGGGATATCTTTAAAATTTGTACAATATTTAATTAAGTCGACACATCTTTACGGTTGAAGCTTGAAGCTGTAAGCGAACGTATCGAAATGAATTTGTTTTGGAGACAAGGAAGAGAGCGCAAAGTTGCCAAACATAGGGTAATTTATAGGTTAACTGAGATAAGTTTATGGACTGGATTTAACAGAGTGCTAACATATCCAAGTGTTGTTAAAACTAAAACTGACAAGTATTATAAGAATTCCCGTTGCCACGGTGGTTTGTTATTTTAAGGTATTCCGTAATGGATGCGATCCATTATTCGCTTTCCGTTGGAATTTTAAATGCGTGAATTTCTTTCTCGTACCGTCAAAGTGAGTCTTCGAAATCAGGTGAAAAAAGTCGGGAAAAGTTGATCCGGATTTAATTACACTTTGTTATATGGGTTTCACCTTCGAACAGACGAAAATATTGTTGCGATTAAAAACGAGCAGCGGAACGATTATTTAATTATAACATATATATATATACATATATATATATATATGCATATGTATATATACACGTATATACCACAGTACGGGTATATATGTATATATCTATATTGGCAAGAACTTTTCACCAATGGTACCAATTTTTTTTGTGTGGCTACCACGATGGTGAATTTCGGTCGTCTTCGGCCAACACCGACTATCATCGGGCTACTCCGTTGGGTTTATAAGTCTTTGGTTGGGCTACAGACTCGTCGGTAAGAAAGAATCCTTTCAGAAACGAATGGTCACGAGTAGCCCACGATTTCAACGTGGTCGCATTCCTTTCTTACCGACGTAAAAAACTCTGTAATACCATCATCTTGTGTCCTTCTGAATAAGGAGTTGGAGTCTAAAGCAGATGGGGCTCGTGGTGGGGTAGAGATTGATGGAGACAATTATTTGAATTCTCCTGATATGGTTTGTACCGTAAGGAAGTAAAATAATTAATTGATGTAATGCAATCACGGAAGAAGTTTTTTGTAAAATTTTCCCGTATTTTCTCAGCTGTTGGTCTTACGATGCTCTAAATATCTTTTTTGCATTCCTGAGGGTCCTCCAAATCGATTCTGAGACGAAGAGTTTTCGGTTTTGAAAATCGCAAAAACGGAAAGACAGCGGCAGTTTTGCATTCATTTTGTTATATTTGAGCCAATTTTGAACAACGCTATTCTCAATTTACTCAGATGCTGTATTATTTGTTTCTTTTTAACAGAAAATGATCGACCATAATTCCAAATCACCGCCGTTCTCGATTGAAAACTACGGCCAAAAATTTAAAAAGTTTTACAGTAAATTTCCCAGCTGTTGATCTAACGATGATTTAGTGTCATTTCAAGATCTAATTAGCAGATCGAAGCTTCTTGGTATTGGAGGGCATTTGCATGACTTCGGAATTTATAATCGTATAGTACAATATTATTCAGCATAGGTATTATGACTTCGAAAAAATATTAGCATTAACTTATCAGTAAGTTTTGAGATTTTAATCAATAAATATGGTAATCGGAGACAGTATTGTAACAGTATTAAAAAAGTTATTCTCGAAAGTTGGCTTGGACTGGGAGACATGCCTGTTTTTTGCATCGATATTTATCCTACTTTGAGCCCAAGTATGACAAATCCATTCAATATCAAACCAATGCACATATATCGGTACATATTCCAGAGTACTGAATAAAATATATTTCATTTCTGGGAATTACAGTGGTTGCATGACGGATGGCATATCGGTTGATGCGGATAAGAGAACTCTCTAGCTTGTCATGACCGATTGAACCGAGGGAAATGAAAACTTGTACATCGAAAGATTTTCACGTTGTTCCTTCTTACCCGAATGCTGGTTACGTAACGGCCTTATACTCGCTTACCGTGCGAGGATGACCTTAATTTTATTCGAATTCGATGCTCCAATGGTTGGTGAGTGGCGCCCTCTAATTTGTGAGATTCTGTGTCAAATGTCGTTTATTTTGACCACCCACAACTGTTGTGAAAATGCCGTAGTCAGTGCAATTCTGCACGCAATGCCGACTACAAATATCCAAAAAAACTTTTCTTTCACGCAACAATGATGGTAATAAAGGTATTACTGCAATTGAATGTACATTTATTGAAGGAAAAGGGTTCATTACTACGTGCAGAACTGTGCCGAATGCGGCATTTTCACACCAGTATTGTATAGGTTTTGATAATAGTAAAAAAAAAGTGACATTTCACTCGGACAGTAAGGACTGACTATAGCATCGTCTTAACGATACCAATATTTCGTTATTATCAATTGATACTGTGGATTATATGACTTTGTGTTCTTGTAATTACTATTGTTTCAGAATTGAATTTGAACAATGGCCAGATGTGTGATGCATAAGTTTTTCAACATTTTTGTGGAAGCATTAGTATGCAGATGAAGGTTCACTACACATTTCGGAGAGGAACCCGTCACGATTTTTAATGTTTTCAATTTTACATTTGAAAATTGCATGGTTTCCTTTTATCCTGGGAATTGTCTGATATCAAATTCAAATTTGTTTCACTTCTGTATGAATTCCCGGTTTCTAATCCAAATAAAAATCAGATTTGCACCGTCTTAATTACATTTATGTCTTAAAATTTAATCCTGATATGCCGCATATACAATGCCTAGATATTACTTATACACTTTACGCAGAACAAGCTTTTCAGTTTATTAAACAGAAAATCTAGTATATTTCCTCTTAACAATTGTCACAATTTGACGATGGCACGATGATAAATGGAAGTTGATGCTTTGGCTGAGTGAATAATGTAGTTATTTAAATGACCAAGTTCAGTGTTCTAATATAGGTACACAATGTTCACGTAATTTCAACAATATTCAAACCGCAATTCTAACGATACCAATTACGGTACTAGAATTTTCTGGTAATCATAATAAATAATTTTTTTTTTTCAGTTCTAACATACGATAGTACAAACATTGTCGACACATTAGCTGTACACAGCGAATATAGGGTGTGTGACGCGCATGAAGCAGCGAACAGTCACATTGCGTACATTACCCATAAAAGTGAAAAACATATAATATATGTACATACATTCTCGATTGACGAAACAATAATACTACTCTATACACTGTAGTTATACATGATATCATGTGTATAGGTGTAACACGTCCAAGAGATAGGGAAGAGCGAGATGTTGTACGGCCAGCGCGAATTTACGTCACGTTTCGAATCGGAACGGTCGGGGGAGAGTGAAAAGATATTACTTATGTCGTTAGAGCCGGTTGTTATTGATCACGCTGCAGTTATTCGCTACACAACAATATCCAACAGCACGCCTCCCAGCGTGGGGTCAGTTATGATACGTCATGAATGGGTCACGTGCCGGGGGTCCGGCGCCAAGACGCGCTCTGCCATTGGTCGACGACAACCAGTCAGGCATAGTTGAGCTCTTACACAGGATTCACGAGGTGCGAAACTGTGCCTGACGGACGTGAAGAAAGAAACAAAAGATGAAAAAAAATAGGAAAGTCAACTTATTTGATTTGTTATTTTGTGTAATGGCAAATAAAAGTATCAAACATGTCTATGTAATTGCTCGTTGGCACTTCACAACGCAATGCCTTGATTATATAATCAAGCTGAGAAAAAAGTTTACTTACTGTTAAAAAACGTATATTTGAGTGTGGGGAAATAATCAAATTTTAATCGAATCTATTAGAAAATTTCTATCTATCATTGTTTGGCGTCAACTAGAATTTGACAATTTTAACAATAACATCTATTCCGCCGTATCGAAATATACGTTTGTTAACAGTAAATAAACTCTTTTCTCAGTATTCACTTATTTTCAACGTAATATATTATTTTAATTTTTCAGCTGGTATTCGCCGGTAATTATCGCTCGACTCAATGTCCCGAACGAAAATTCATATATGTATATAGTCTTTACTTTATCAGAGTGTAAACATTTACGCGATTGAATTTGCATAAAGATATTTGCATACGTCGTACATCTTCACGTACGAGAAAAAAACGTACCTATGGGGGTTGAGGTAAGAGAAGAGAGGAAAAAGAAAATAACTGTAGCAGCTTGGAGAAATTTTTTTTAAAAATATTTTCACGTCGCAGTTTGTCGCATGCTCCCGTTTGAATCAAGCAATTTTCATCCAAACAATATCTATTTGCACGGTAGCAAATATAACGCGAGTTGTGACAAGTGGCAGTGTAGATGGTTTATTTTTTTACAAATGTATCTGTTTTGTATAGCTACTGCACAGATCTGACCTCCATTAGTACTATAACTGTTATACGTACGTAGGAATTGTCGAACTGCTTGAATGGCCGTTTGATTTTGAAAACAAGGAATATCATAATCCCATGGTCGTCAATTCGTTAAAAATGCGATTACAGCGAGGTTGTCGTTTTCAAGCTGAAATAAAACATCGCCAGAGGAGAATGGGGAGAAGATATTTGTTTGTTGAAAGAACTTTTGGCGCGTCAGAAGATCTTGCGTCTGTTATTATTTGCGAGATAAACAACAAAGCGAAATTAAAACAATCTACGACGAAATGATATTATAAAAGTCCGACCCTCTGCTCCAAGATATGAAGGCTTTGAACCGAGTTCAAACGTTTCACGTTGAAAATACACATAGTACATTCCGTGTCGACTTAACCAGCTTCGTGATATCATCACCACCTTCGACTTTCTCGCCGAATAAATACAATATGTCGCGTGAGGTGGAGTGTTTGAGAAAATAGCTTGAGAATGTCTTCACATTTTTCTGATAACTGCAGCCAATTGTTAATTTAAAATCTCGATTGCACCCTGGTTTTGTGTACTTAAACACTCCATATTTCGCTACAGCTCATTAGTGAAAAGATATTTTGCATTAAAACAAAAAGACTTGCGAAACTGCAGTGCAGTATAAAAAACTATCGCGTTAATCAAGGAGCTGCGGTATTCGCATGAATCCGAGAATTTTTCACACGTTATCTTTCTAAGGTGATCTACATCACGCCAATTAAGAAAACAGCTCGCTGACGGTGAGATCAGTACCTAATGGATGCATGCTGACAGGTTGGAATGCCCGCTACACTTACATCGTTAGGTAGGTATGTACCACACATACACACATTACATCGATTGCACTCGCCTTGTTTGTCCGTTTGTGATTTATTTATTCTTCTTCTCTCACTCGTGCTGGTCTGACATCCTAAAAATACTCGATGAAAATTCGATAATCTTTGTCTTCGTCCGTTTATAAGTATAATGTACACACAGAGAAATATATGTTGACTGGTATCGTTATCGCAGGTCACGAGGTCAGCGGTGCCACGGTTAGTTGCGATTGTGGTGGTAGAAGTTATATTTTGATAACTCGGTAGCTACCGTCATATTCTCCGGCGTACGTACACGCATAACACAATACATAACGTTCTCCATTGACGTATTATATCTTCGCTGTAATAAATATGTGCTCGATTTAATCTTGTATCCCCTCCTTATTTATGCCCGCTTATGATCATTTACATTTTTAGATCGATTTTACATTTACTCATTCGTATAGGCGTAACACATGCACGAAATATTTCCAGTTTGATTTATACATATATGCTAACTCTACGTATTATGACGAAGGGCTGCAACGATTATACCTAGGAGCTCGAAGAAGAGCGTGACAGCAACGATGACTAGTGATATCCATGCACGGACCATGTGAAGGATGAACCTAAGCCGTGATTTGGAACGTTAAAATCTTTCGGATAAAAGTGTGCATGTCAAATGATAAAACAGAATTTGGTAAAAATAAAGAACTAACAAAAAAAAATTATCACGAAATTAGTGCTAAAAAATTATCAATTAGATTGCAATTGTCAAGGTTGACGACGTTGAATTCCCCTCAAATTTACATAACTATATGTATACGTAAACTTGAACTTTGACCATTCGAACATACCATTTTATAAAAAGGAATCAATAGAAATTATTACAGATATTCTTACAACGAATCTTTAACGAAGAATAAATCCGTCGTGGAGATTTTAGCATTAATATTGATGAATTTTATTACTCGCAAATGGGTAATCGAGTGAAAATTTTCGATCAATCAGTATGGTTTATGTAACACTTGACATTAGTAAATTTGATTGTAAATATTTTGTCGATCCTCAGATCTGAAGCGACGAATAACACGCTTAATTATCTCTACGTTTATTCTCAAAAGCCTACTCGACTGGCCACCGAAATTCGACTCAATTTTGATTGAAACTGTGTAGAATAACGATGGGTTCAAATTATAAGAAAAAATGTTTCCGACTCAAGAGGTGTATAATGTCCCATAAAACAAAAGAAGCACGGCTAAATCGTGTGTCTAGAAACTTCCGGCAATTATCAGTTCAGCGTCTCACTCGATGTCTGTTCGAGATAAGCATCTGATCGAGAGGCACGCATAGAAAGAACTACGATTTGTATATCCTGTGCCAAGGTTATTTATAGAATATCCAAATATATAGGTATGTATATCGCCAAATATATGTATAGCCATAGCCAAATATAGTATACCCATACTAGGAATCGCTGTAACAATTACTGGCAACAAGCAAGACGGGCATATATATATATATATATATATATATATATATATATATATATATATATATATATCTATATAATGTATATGTATATATAAGTATGTATATGTATATATAAGTAATATGGGAAACGGTAACGAAAATGCGCCGCGAATAATTCCAATCTACTCCCTTTTTATTTTTCCGACAGCTGCGCGTCCATTCGAGGGACGAACATACGAAGCGAATCATGCCTATATTAATTATTTATAATTACTCCTTTCCGGTTATCGGTCAGAACTCGGAAGACGTCATAGGCAGAGCCGAGAGTCATATCCACCGATTGTAAACTTATTGTTGAGTTTATCGAAGCCACTTTAATCCTGAGATCTCTTACTGTTATTTATCGATCGTTTATTCTGTCTGGGCTAAAAAGCAAAGGAAAAAGTAAAATCATGCTACGTATCATGAAAATCAGGCTAGATGATGAAAGGCACAGGTAAAAGCGGGAAAGGAATGGTATATATATCTAAAGGTAGGATAATACTTGGGGATCTGTTGGAAATTTGTCGGATGATAAAATAAGATCGGATGATAAATGCGGGGCGGAAAGTCTGTAAGAGAATTGTTTGTTTCTAAATTCTGGATCGTATGAGGATCGTAGAAATAAATGGGGATCGAAGTTTAAAAGATCCTACGTCAAACTCGATGGCTGGCTCACGTGGTGTTGCAGATCACATACAAGCCACCAAGAAGAAAAAGAAGGAAAAAGAAAAGTAGAGGGAAAAATTTATTTTTACTCCTCATTCCGAAGATCTCTATGACGTGTATATTCAACTCCATGGTATATACGTATACAAATTTATCTTATACGGACGTGAGTATGATAAGACTACAACTTTCAGTGGGGCCCAAACGTGCCCACGATTACGATTTTTCTACTATCACCGCAAAATATTGTTAAATATTGATAAATATTAGAAGATAGGTACATGGAAGCTCGAGAGGCCTCGCGTGACGATTCGCCGGACCAGATTGCGTCAGGTTTGAAGATAATGAGATTCACCTAATTTTCTCTGATCTAGATCGACACGGTCGTCATTACCTGGGTTGCAACGACTGTAAACTCTCTCGACGACGGCGCCGAATTTTACCTTCAAGAGCTGTGTAACAGTATACCTATGTCACCAAAAAAATTACCAGATCCTGTAAAACAGAATTATGTATAATCGAATGAAAAGCTCGATGAATGTAGTCGAATATTACGTTCATGCAGTAATGATTACATATTCAACTCAACGGCTGTTTAACTCGTGGCATGGATTTCCGGCATTTTATATACTTAAGCGTAACGAATAGCCTGACGATGCTAGTCAGGAAAAATTTGATGGACTATAAGACGATAAGTGCTTGATCATCGATTATGACCCCGGCCCGAGTTATCACAGTTTAGGGTCACGCGTGCCGAACCTTTATTCCTCTCTGCTCCATATATGTGTATATGGATGTATATTAATATATATCCTTAACGGGGCACTGGTCCAACTCCGCGATTGACGCATATCATGATGCAGTAATTCAGAACCTTCATAATCAGCTGCAATGCTCCGATACAACGTGTTTATACCAAACCTAATATTGCGTCGTGATATGCCATGTGTGCACCAAATTGCACAGAAGTTCGTCTCCTGGGTATCATTTAATGAAACGAACATTTATCAATTCTGATACAAGAAGCTGGCGACGTTTATTTGAGGTCGAGTTCTTAATTTCATTATTATACATATCTTCGCTCAAAATTCTGCTTCAATGCAGAATCCAACATATCGGGTAATTTGTGAGTTGAGAAAAAGAGAGAAACAAAGAAGCTGAACGGAGATAGGCAATTCCGAACACCAATTTAGCCACTTCCCAGTTTTGAATTCGCAAAGATTCATTTTTTGCCCATAGATGTCCCGTCATATTGAAAGAAAAAAGCTTTCGCGGGGATTATTGCTCGGTTGAAATTGTATAAAATTGAGAAATATCGAAGAAATGTATGTCGTTATTTCCTCGAATAATCTGTATAATATTCTTGTTCGTTTACAACTTAAAACATGGCATTTGCGCAGTTCTGATATTATTATACTTACATTAGAATGCGTAGAAGAGCCACGGCTGGTCAAGATCTTAGATCGGTCCACGTTGACGCTGGACGGAATAGGATGACGCAATATTACACCGATATCGGGTCATTCCCCGCAAATTGTCGACTCGAGAGATTCTGAGGCTAAAAAAATGTCCACAAGACCCCGGAAGTTAAGAGCTGCCTCGTGTATCATGCGTGATACAACTTGACTAGCATAATACGTACTCTTAAAATTATTGAAAAGCTGTAGAATGCAGATTATTACCGGTGTTAAGGTTTTATGGAGTTTGCATTATGGAGATTGGGGATTAGGATGGTTAGTGACTTTTCGTTTCCCACATGGGCTGCATAAACTGATCATACCTGATGCTAATTTCATTCGGTATACGTACCTGCGTATGTAGAATGCAAGTTGACAAAACAACGACTTGCGTGTAGAAAGAGAATCTATGTAGGTATATGGCTTTCATATATCATAATGTTGCCTTTCCTCTTTTGAACATCAAGGTTTGTAGGATTCACCTGTTGAAACAAACGTATTTTGCTTTTTCTACACCGAATAACAAGGGTTTATTTTTCTGACACCGCGTGCACCCTGAAGCTACAGCGAGGTCAAATCTAGGCCTTGACATTAGTCTAAACAAACTGTCGGCGTAGGCGAACTTTTCACATTTGGGAGCACTAATTTAGCCATAGTGATAACGAAATAGAAGATAAAAAACAGCTTATTAATTTAATAATCTTCCGTCATAATTACTCGAATCGTGCAACAAAATGGAGTTCTACCATAGTTGGAAAAAATATGATGTGCATCAGGAATATACTTGAGTTACAAATATAGAGTGAAATTGTGTAATTATTTTTTCCCTCAAGGAAATTGCGAGTTGAATTGTAAGAAGTGTGATATAGTTGGACAAGTTTCCCAATAATTACTGGTCAGCACGACTCCATCTCTATCCTCTTCGATTCCGCTTTATATTTTCATCTCTAAAAATAAACCACAATGTGTGGAAAAACCGCATGGAGAAGTCGCGAAGGCGTAGTGTGATTATCTGTATCTGGAAATGAATGAACGAAGCGCACGTACAACGGAAGAGACTGACAACGAATCGTGGAAGAAGTTGCGTGTCGAAACCACCATTATTGCGACAACGCGTATGTATCCATGATGTAAAGTTAAACTTTACCAGCAGTCTGCAGGCAGGTGTTCCACTCACACTAATAGGTGTGTAATATAACTGACCTGCGTACGGAGGAACATCGGCACAGCAATTTCGGAATGGCTATAATTAAGGTAAGTGGACCAGTTACTGACCCTGTCCCAATTATTGAACTTTTTTGGTCGTATCTGTTTGCTCCTTAGTTTTAAGATGACAAAAAAATAAATTAGAAGTGTCTAATCTTCTAGCAAGTATCTTTAGTAATCGAGAAATTCATTGCCTATATTTGTGCCTTTAATTGATAATTTTCGATAATGCAAAGGTCAATAATTTGTTCTAAACGTGTCAATAACTGCTACACTTACCTTACTTAACATGAGAATTTTTAAAATCGTTGTGCCCATTGAAAAATCTTCGATTAAGGAAAGTTGAGCGGATGTAGGGTATAAGCCTTTCCATTCATTAAGTGTTGTGAAAATTCTTGTTTATTCGTCATTACGGGATACACGATAGGTGATCCACTTATTATACCGTGATGCGTGATTCAGGATCATTTCCGAACGCATACAGGAAATGTAGCGGCGAGGGGGGGGGGGGGGGGATTTCTTTGGAATTCTGCGTCATCACAAATACCGGCCGTAGGGGATGGAGGGGGGGGGGTTGATTCGTTTTTCCTTATTTTTTTTTCCTTAACTGAATACCTTTTCTGGACGTCCGCGGCTAATTCATTATATATGTATATATATATATATATATATGTGTATATTCGTTTTATATATTATTTATATATTTCTACTGTATGGTGGGCCGGCAGTAAATTGTCAAATTAATTATTGGAGATTTATTTTTTTCTGTTGCTCCTTTCAGATTCAATATGGTATCTTGTTAAAAAAAATATTAAGTAACAAGAAGTCACTCATTATTCTGTTGTCACTCAGGCTGATAGAAACTAAGTTTCGTCATAATGACTAATTTGAAAAAAAATTTAGTTTTCGTTTGGATTTTAATTGTAGCAAACACTTGAAAATTTGAAAATGTACTGATTATATACTTTTTGAAGCGCGTACAGAATTTCCTGCCATGTGCATGCCGTCAAGATTTTTTTTAAGACCCAAGATTACAATAACCAGAAGGAGCGTGAAAAAAACGATGAAAAATGATGTGATTACATGTAAAAAGAGTTCAATATTTATACAGGTATCATTTATATCGTCTGTCTACTGCCAGATACTGGTCGAGTATTATACACTAGGTATTTCTTATTCCTTTCAGCGTGCGCAGCTTTTTCGCTTTAGTGTGAGTGTCTGCATAAGTACATCGGTTTACCACGGAAATCTTTCTCTTGTCAAACGGAATTACCCGTATTACGTAAATAGGACACTTATACCCAGAGTTCAAAAGTCAGAACGCGGATATTAATACAAAACTGGTTTGTACTACTTAATGTGTGTTTTCCGTATAGAAATTACAAGGGTCTAGTTCTGGATTATTCAAGTCACAAACGCAAATATTCTGGCATTAACTTTGCAGCTTTAGAAACAGGAAAACTAACAACCTCCGTAATAAAATATAATCAATTCGTAGAATTTTTCCACTGAAGCGTGTAAAAATTATCGTGACGTACATTTTTCTTTATAAATCGTCAGATTTGACATTCAGTTCATAAATTGAGGTATAATCCCATTGGATAAATAAATTTTGACGTTGTTGTGTGTATATATGTATAATAAATTTGCGTACACCTACATCGATAATGATAATGAAACAGCAATAATTCACTGCTCCACAACTGTGTTACGATAACCTTACAGTAGGTCAGTCGCGCGAATTGTGAATTTATATGTTCATCGGCTCTCTTATCTGTCGGCCCTCCTTGCGATATGCCCCTCTTATATTTGTCACTGTCCATATGATTCGCGGTTATTGTATGCCATACATATACCTTATTTACACACGGAGAGTTGCGCATGTAGGACTCAATCGGTTATTCCTGGTAATGAAGTCTGCGTTTGGAAGCCTGACTTACACATCGATAAAGTATTCAAACTTTTAATTCACCGTCACTGGCGATAACATTTCATTGATCAGCTAGTTTCTTTCTTTTGAAAATTCTGAATACATGCAATTCGGTTGGATTGAAAAAACCGCGGTTTCTCAAGTAGGTACCTGTATACCCATATCATGGATCAGATTTATTGATCATTTATTTAGTCAGTTTCGTGCGTGCTGAGCTTCATGGGTCTCAAGACAAACATCGATAAAAGAAGGACGATACGGTTGCCAATGCACATGCGGAATTATTTCCAAGAGCATTCGTGTAGGTATATTGGCACGTATATTCATGGTGGAGTAATGAATGATCCGTGTTTCACGTTCAGTGTATTTAACAAAATGTGCTGACTGCTACTTCCCGTGAGGCCGAAGAACTGAACAACAAATGTGGAGTTACGCGTCTGTCAATGTGTATTATGTTGAACTGCTTCAGATTGCGTCAGTACATAGCAATATAATGTTTTCGAGCTACCGCTATATCACGCAAAAGTCTTGCAGATGAAGACAGCAAGAATGGTGATGCGTGTATAATCGATTCTCAAATCTGCGGTTATAATAATTTATGGTGAAAAACGGGGCATACGTTATATCTAAACTCTAAAGCTACCAGCTAGAAGCTAAAACTCATGCCGGGGCCACACAACACTGCACTGATTTGCAAAATGGCCATTGAGGTCTAAGATGTCGAAAGACGCATGGATTGGTGCATCAGGTGCTAGCAAATTGTCTGATTATGCTTACTGCTCAATGAACGGTTACGATAAGTATGCAATACGAGGCAGCGATGGAAAATTGACGGTAAGACATGATATTACTAAATTTTTTCACTCAAAAAACTAGCGCTGAAACTTTAAACGCGTTTTTCTCAAAACGGTGTAAACATATTCAAAGGAATAGTACTTTTCGTTTGACGGATAATTATTTTCCGTTTTCATTCTTTGTTCAATAGGTATTAATAATAGCATAGCGTATCTGTGAGCAGAATGGGTACAAAAAAATTTTGAAGTTTTTTGTCATTATCAAAGAGGAAAAATGCTCCGTCACACGAGAGCTAATACAATAGAGTTAATGAGCATATTTTTTTACGTCAGTCTACAGATAATTGCAATATTATGTACGCCGAAAGACCCGAAGAGACAAATCTTTATCAAGTTGTATTTTTTTCACAAAGATTTTTTTCAACACTTTCCTTAACATGTACATGAGTTGATATCAAAAAATTATCAATATTGCATCAGAGGTTTTTCCAAAAGTATTTTACTGATAATTAGCCTGTTTTGACGTTAACAAAAGTATAGTTTATCATCGTATGATTGATGATTAAAGTAGAATCTTAATTCACTACACTGAACGGGGTAGTAGACGAAAATTATATTAATTTTACCCTTCCATGTAATAGAAAATATCCGTTGTACTTAGGAATCTGCAGTAGGTATGGTTCAAATGATGTAACTTTGGTTTGGAATTGGATCACATATGTTATTTAAATTAGTCACAGTTCATAGGTTGCATACCGAAAAGTTTGTCTGGCATTAAACGAAGTTCGATTATTTTTCTGTATTCAAGAATGAGGGTTCAAAAGTTCGTTCCAATAAAAAAAGAATTCAGTTTTACATGTCTACACATGCCTACATTCTCATTTACACATTTATGGGTTTAAAGTCTCGGTAAGTGAGTCCGTAAATTTGTTCTTGGACTTTGCAATTCTGCATAATTCATGTAATAAAACATGCCGCAATTATTATCGCGATGATGAATTATTTACAATCGTTCGATTCGAATTGATTATTCCCAACGAGTTCAATTGATGTCTGTGCGAAGAACGACAATAATTCCTTCTGACAGAAAAATTGCAGGAAAGTGATTGATAAGTTGACACTCGGAGTTAATTAGTTCTACGAGATATACCTATATCACACGTCATACACAACTTTACGATCTGGTTATTGGATCGGATATTGGTTTGTTAATTTATATCCTGCGTGGATGCTCATCTGGAGAGTAAGTCCTGCGAGAAATATGTTAAGGATTTTCAGATCTCTACATAAGGTAGAGCTGATAATATTTGAAATGTATAAAAATTTTACAGTCTCTGTGCCTTGAGATTGCGACTTGTTAAAGCTTCGAGTTTGACGGTAAATTATTTATGATATTAGGGTTTAAAGAACGCCTTGCCTCAAAATCATTTATTATTGCACAGTGCGACGAGGGGAAAGAAGGGAAACTTTGGATATCGATGATAACTTGAGGATGAATTGTCAAATAGATATAACCGTGGAATATTACGTTGATTGTCCGTGACTGTTGAGAAGGGCGGTCAAAAATAAATTGATAAACAAGCAACAGAGGTATCACTGCGAGGCAAAACGCCTCGTGGTTGACCCCCAGCTGCACTTTGGCTCGATTGGCCAGCATCTAGCTGACCTATGCTCGGTGAACGATTCCATTCCTTAGTTGTTTTTTTTTACATTTTGTTGACTACCCCAAGCAGAGAGGTCAACGCCGCAGATTAATCGCGTTATTATATCACAGTTAAGATATTTCCATTACATGGCGGTTGTTTATTGCTTCATGTATATTGTTTGAAGTTTATACCGTTCAGCGTTACTCTCTGATCATCGTGTGTGTGTTATACAAACACATGTTAATGATCTTGTGTTGAATAAACTCTTCAATATCCCGTCAAGCAACGATTTACTATTGCAAGATTGTTGGTCTTCTACTTCTACTTCTTCTTATTCTTATTCTGTTTTCTATTATTGAAATCGAAGCTTAGCTTAGTACACTGTTTTATTTCACAGATGTTTCTGCAACTGTTTCGATGTTTTGGGTCCAGTCACATCAGCAGCATGGAGCCTCCAATTTCTGATAGGAACTCTGGAATTTTACTCTCGAGGATTCCTTCACGTCATGGATCGGTATATTCCGATCTTCGGAACGCTCTTATTGTTAAGATTGTCAAGATAATACGACTTCACCTATCTTGTCACGATTCGAATGGACTCACAGCCCCCCACCTCCCCCTCGACGCTCGCTGCTTATACCGGAAAAGTATGGATATGAAAAGGTCAGGAAAGGCCAAAGAGGACATTCGGAGCTATCGAAGATGCGACCTTGACTCTGGTTTCCGTGACTCTGCAGCTGGCAGCACCAAGGACTCATATAACATTATAATAAGCTGAGTGAGCCAAGTGCTGCAGCACTATTATTAGTGTGCAGCAAGACGCGCGCGTGCGAGTCGTTTTGCACTTATGCACAGTAATCTGCGGAACCAACTCCGAAGACCTCCCCACTAACTCTAGGGTTTAGAATCTAGACCAATACACAATTGGAGAAGATCAGTGTATATTACACTGGACTACTGGAGATCAGTGAAATATTAGTGAAATGTCACTGAATCGTGAGTGTATATGCACTGGTTTTTTATGGTGGTATGGGTTCTTTTAACTGGGAATCAGTGAATTTTAGCTGATTTAAGAGAGTAGATTCTAAAGTTCCAAACCTTATTTTGACGCTATTCGATCTACAGCTCCTTCATTGGATCTGTATGAATAGTCCAAGAGCTATTTCGACATAATTTTGATGTTTCAATAACGTTTGAAAATTAAGTGTTGCATTTCAACTGCACTTAGTCAATGTTCTTTCGAATACAAAAACCCTTTTAACAAGAGGAGTTCATATAAATACAAAATTCCAATATTTATTAATACGCTAAACTGGGATTAAATGATAGCTGTAAAATATAAATTCATGTCACTAAAAATAAACATAGAAGTTTGATTAAAAATAATTAATTATTACGTATATTGAAAAAATACAATTATTACATAAGAATCGATGGACCTTTATCAGCAGGGTAAGATTTTGAGCGTTAAAAGAGGGTTTCACACAAGCAAGCTCAACCCTATCTCTGAAGGGTTAAACGAGGTTCTAAAGAGACCTTACTCTGAGCCCGAACTTGGCAAATCGGAAAATTTCGAACATTTTTAGCGTCAAAGTAGAGTCTGATTTGCACTGAAATAGAACCTACTTTACTGTCTTTAAACCCCACGTAGGATCGCTAAATTTCGACTCGGGCCACTTTTCGTCTATTATTACTCCTACTGCAGAAAAATAAACCTTCAACAAATATGGATCGTTTGATAAATGATCAGCTGATTGTAACTAGGTGTCTATCACGGTGTGTGCAATAACGTTGTCGTACTTATTGTTTTAGTATTAATTCAGGGTTATTCACCAAGCAAGTTATGACATACAAAATTTTATCAAGCATTATTCTTCATCGTATGCATCTTCTTTTCCCCTTTTTATTTACATGTATTTCAAGTTGTGCAAAATAAAAAGAAACGAGTGCAACATCACCCGAGTTTCTATTTTGGCATCACTTTATCATACGCGCATACATTTAAATGCCACTGACCAGCAAAACTATAGGACTAAATGTATAATAAACAGCGATTAAAATGCCCCACGTACGAATAACGATAACGTATATAACTTATATTATGTATACCGATTGTGAAACTGCTGTGACGTGATTTGCATACGTATACACAATTATATATGTGTAATATATGTTACATGTGTAAAAAGATGACTATTTTCAACACGTCTATTTGACAGATTGAATCTAATTTTTATGCCGTAATTGCAAAATCGCGCTGTTTGAAATAAAAACGGTGGCCGACAATGAGCCAAAGAGAAAGATAGATAGATAGATAGATGGATAGGTAGAAGGATATTTATTTGATCGCGGGGTAATACCCCCTAGTGACCATAGATATGTGTACAATAAAGAAAGAGGTCAGTGAACCGAAGCAATAGGATAAAGATTAAACTAGAACGAGTCAAATTAATAACGCCATGGTTAAGCCAGATTCGCACTATTGGCGTCAGACAAATAGGTTCAAGTACAAAAAACCATACACACACAAAGAAGCATGTTCAGCATTAAATCATCCATCATACAATGAATCAAACGATTCCGTTCAGAGAAAAAAAGAAAGAGAGAGGAAAGAAATGTAAAAGTGTATTTTGTGTGTAAACAAGAAGAAGAAGAAGGAACGCCATTATTTTGCAAAAGTGCATAATAGATTATGCCATACACCAAATACCGATATGATCAACGCATAGAAACGTGCAAAGTAATTAGCATGGGAATAGCCGATCGGAGGGAAGAGTATAGGTATGAGCTTTGAAAGAATAAATTATGGTTTCCCATCTGTAAGGAGTATCTTGTTATTTAATGTATATATAGCGGAAGTATACCCAAGTACTTTGTTAATACTCGTACACGCTATGCGGGTACGTAGCGGGCATCAGGTATACTTATAGGTATAGATATACAAGACTGCAGTCGGTTGTAAGAGTGTCGATTGGAGCGCGGCGGAGTGACTTAATCACGCCAAGCTCGATCGCGCATCTAGGTCGTCGAGCCGCAGCTTCGAGTAGGTACTCTCGCTTACACTCCCGGTAACAGTTCAGCTGTTACTTGATGAATCGTCTTTGCGGTTCGATATCCAGTCTCCACGAACGGATGCATCGTGTCTGCAAAACAAAAAAAAACAAAAAAAACTACAAACGGTGGACAAGCAATTACAATTTGTGGTATACCTGCACCTACCATTATGTCCAACTAGCACCAAAAACTCCTAGAATTTTTCCAATCTGCAATAATACAAGCTAATATGATGCGGGTTACATGATATCGGGTCCTTTTTGGACGGTGGAAGAATTTCATGCTGCAAAATTCAGTTGGACATTCGTCTTTGTTCCGAGAACACGATATTTGGGTCAGGTAAAATCATACATAGTCATCGATACTTGGACTCCTAAATGTGTTCAACATCCGTTTGCGTTTACACAAGATGAAACTGTTCTACGTGACTTGTAATTAGCAGCGTTAGGTTCTGGCGGTGAATAAATCAAACAGAATCGATGATCGTGATATCGCTAGCTCCTTTCGACAGTAAAACCGCAGGATCCTGCGAAGATGGTATGACCTGCACGATATGTGCCTATCTCTGACTGTCGCGGACGGATGTGCTTCAAGGATGATTGAGAAAGAGTGCAGCGTCCAGGAAGCATCAGTCGGAGCATGTTGTTCACCGTATGCCTTGAAGCTATGTCTTACGCATAATTCATCGGCGATTGAAGGTCAAGGTTATCCGCCTCTCGCCGATCCTTTTATCCCTCCGGCTAACTTCTCGCCTCGCGAACATTCGCCTGGAGAATTTGAGGTTATAAGCCTGACGCTCCACCTGCGGGTTCATCGCTAATCTCTGTAAATAAATGTATAAAATGATAAGTATATTGTGCTCTCTTTGCTTTGGGCTCAAGATTTCATAAATCAGGCGTAAAAACTAGTAAAAGCGATTCGGATCTGGTTTTGATAGCCTACTCAGTGATCCACAATCTTGGTCAAAGGGATGGAGTGCCATCTTTATCGCGATGGTATCGAAACACGTTATCTTTAACAGATATCTAATGGCTACAACAGTTTACGTCACTGCATGTAGAAATTTTATAAACAAAATTCCAGCTCATGCGGAAAGCCTCAGTTTTTTTCTAGGTCTAACCGTACAGTGATTGATTCTTCAACGATCATCACATTTTTTACGGTGCTCCTATGGTGTCACGTGAAATCTGATGTACTGCAGCCAGCAACAATGTTAGATACTCATTTTCATTGCAGATTATGCAATTTACTCGATGTAGTGTAGTTGTTACTACGATCAGTGATAATATTATTATTTTTATTTCTCTTCTAGATGGCAAAAATTCTGTAGTATTACTGTAGCTGTAAATAATGAGAAGTTTGCTAAGATAGCAAATATTCTACTAAACTTAGCTATCGAAAATAAATATAGCTAAAAGATCTCCCGTTATTAAAATAAGAAATTTCCAATTCTAGTGCAATTAGCATAACCTTGCTAAAAGCTTGTCATTCAGAGATTTCTTTTCATTGAGAATATTTCTTTTCGTATCGTGATTGTAAGCTGCAGAAGGCGTTCAATCGAGTGGAGCTGGGTGTTATTAACCGAGTTTACGCATACATTTTTATCGTGGCATAGTTTCGGTATCACGGGGCGCAGGGCTAAGGGCCTCCTTGAGTTATCTTTCAGTTGATTCATTATCTTAACGTTATCGCCCTGACACACATACGTCTTACCCGGAATCTCGTCTCTCGTGAAATATATGGGCAATTATATTAATGTCAGCCAGAGCAGCTTGATATCTGCTGGTAGATGCGCTTGCATATTCCCATAGCTATGAACATGTAAATTCTGCACAGCAGAATGAAGAGCGGTAAAACTGCGTAATAAAAAATTGTCTCAGCAGCCGCGACTCTACACGTCGCAATTTACAATCGCACTTAGCAAGTCGCGCGAATTGAGTTCTGCGTGGATGAGCGCAGCCTGACTCGTACTACTGCAGACGATTTTTGGCAAGTCGCGCTTCGCGTATTAGCACGGCGCGGGAGAGTTGCCAATTTATAGGAATGAAAATTTCTCGTTGAAATAGAAAGGAAGAATCGAAACTGTGCGAACGATCATAAATGGCTCTGGCGAGTGAAACGATGTTCCATGTTTACCAGAGCAATTTTACCCAGCCCCGTAATGAGTGTGAAACGCTGGCTATAGATAGACGTACGTTTAGTTTAAGTTAGATAGACGTACAGAAATGCATTCGGCATTGACGACGGAGATCTCCGATCTCCGATACATGCATCGCGCGCTGACTTCGCGAGTTCAACAGCGAAAGTGCCTGGACGATTCCTGTACCTGTACACGTTGTTTACTACTACGATACTGTGTATTTACAGATAGTAGTATCGATAATAATGTCAATATTGGGCATCGATAAGGTTATTCCAACTGCTACATACTACTCGTCAAAAATTAGTATAAGGGATGACAAATAATATTTGTCACTGTTGAAGCAATGTCAGCCTGAGTTTCCGCTACTATCGTTAATGACTTTTTGCTCTTGTAAGGTTTGCGATTTGCGCCGACAACCGTGTAATTTCGAACCTGAAACAAAAAACTTTACAAACATGCGGTTGAATGGCAAAAAAGATTTCATCGGATTATAAACGTATTACCGTTTTTTCAGTGGATAGGCGATAGGCGATCGACCGGTGATATAAGTGAATTATTTCACCCTGCCGACTATTGTTTCTATTGAATAATGTTGACGTAATACGTGCATGCCGGCTCTGGAATATATAGAGCATAACTCTGCAGTGCAGAGCCTGACAAGAGGCCGGTCGTTTAGTATATCAATGCACTAGTCTATATAATGACCAATTTTAGTTTATAGACGTCCGT
This sequence comes from Diprion similis, assembly GCF_021155765.1. Classification (NCBI taxonomy): domain Eukaryota; kingdom Metazoa; phylum Arthropoda; class Insecta; order Hymenoptera; family Diprionidae; genus Diprion; species Diprion similis. Next base: position 24,986,578 of record NC_060110.1, read on the forward strand.
AACATATTTGCGGCACGAATGCGCGATTCGATTTATTGTCGTAATATATGGCGTATCGCCGTTGCGATCAGCTAGAACCACGGGAGGCGCGGACGTCTATCGAAGCCGATGGGCCTTATTAAGATTAAACAAACGGCGAATGAATGAGAATGCGGGGGAATAAATGAATAGATATACATGAGTGATAAAGGGCATGCAGGGGATAAATATCTAGGATCGGTTCCGATCGAGAATCGTGGATGCGAATCGTATCCTGCACCCATCTGCGTTCCTACCTGCTTACTCTCATAGCTATAGGTATAAGATCGCAAAGTAAATCGTAGATCACTATCGATTGGGTAGGTCACCAAACCACACAACCTCTACATTTCTGCATGCGGATGACGGAGCGATTGGAAAGGAAGAAGAGTAAATTGGACTTTTTTATAAATTCAATGTGTACTTCATTATACGTTGCGTAATTGAAATAATTCCACACATCGAGCAGGAAAAAAATCAATTTTTATCCTCTCTAAAATTCTTGTCATCCGCCCGCATACGATCTCGAGTGTTTCATATGACAAGCATTAAAGGCCGTGCAGAATTTGTGTGAAAAAACCGCAGGCCACTGTGCCTACGCGGCGAGATAAAATTCACTAAAATTGGATAAAATGGAACAACGTAACGACGTAATATAAGTGACTCCAACGCTCCCGTTGAAACTTTCACTTTTTTCATCTTCGCCCGTCTCTCTCCGTCTCGCGGTTTCACGTACATGATATACGTACACGGTACAGGCCTCTACACCACTGTTCGCTATTTATGCGTTTTCCACACAAATGTATACGTGTGAATACATGCCTATGTGTGTGAGGCCATGCGTGCGTGTGTGAATTATACATATCGGTGGAGGTATCGCGCGTTCAGTGCGGCACGTATTCATACGACGGGCGACGACTGGCTCGACGTGTCGCACCTATCACAGGAATATACTATATACACCCAATACGTCTACGTCTCTCTCATACTGCTGCCTTTCCGTTCGTTCATTCGCGTCTATGCCTCTTATGTAATTGACACCATTCCGTTAGAGTAACTGGGACAAAAACTGATGCACGTACATATGTATCTACCATTGTGTTCCTATGTGGGTATACCCACTATATTGTAATTATGCTAACAAGCTTGTACGAAAAACATTCCCGATCTACGAAACCAAGTAAAACATTGCGTATAACTTCTATTTAATGACGATGAAAAAAAACTCGACTGTTTTTCAATACACCCGAGTTGCTGAATAAAATATGTAGGCAAACGTAACGGAATAAGAAGAACTAAAGCTTAAATTGTGAAGATGATATAGTCTTGTGAAAAAGTTTAGGCAAGTTGTATCACATAGCAATGCTACATTCAAAAGCTGTTCCTGATCAATTCTTACCTTACAACTTAACTTGGATTCTGATCTTCATTTCTTTCGTACTGAATTCAAATTGAGACAAAACAGATTTCATTTTCTGTTTTTCAGCACGTGTAGTGTGTAGAAACTCAGAAACTCTTTCATTCCGTAATTAGTAGCTTGATTTCAGTAGTATATTATTCATCAGTGAAACGGACGAACTATTCTTATAGCAGTTTCGCAAAATGATGTGGTTTTTTGGAATTAAAACATAGGGTGAATTCGGCAAATGTTTAGCCAGCGTTTCGGTCGAAATCACTTTTGGCATTTGCTAATGTGGCGCTTGGCAAGTGAAGATGTAAATGGAACTGTTATATGCAATGAAACACGGGTAACAAAGAATGGCTTACGGACAATGCGTGAGAGAAATTTATACCTGTTCGCCGAGGAAGCGATATAACTCATTCTCCAAATTTGTGGGAGCTTGTACTTCAATCGACCCTATAGGAGGCCGACAACCAGTCGCACCGTAACTCACCGATCTGAATGGCCCCGTAATAAATTTAAAAAAAAAGATGACCATCTTTTACGACATACGACAGCCAAAGGGATATTCGGAAAATGCACATCAACGTCATGAGAATTTATAGATGTACCCAAAAACTGATGGGCGATTAATCTCTGTACGCATTTATATCTTGTGCGTTACACGCGACTCGATAGTCGTTAGAATCCGTTCTATATTTTGTAAATGAGCCCCCGTATCATCGAGTCTTGGATATTTTTCATATCGGTACAAATGAAAACACCTTCAGCTTTTTTATTACATGTATATAGTTTGCTCGTAGATCTGATGAATTTCGTTTAATAGAAATAATTATAAAGAACAGTGAGTTAATCGAGTCAGAGGTCATCATTTATTGACGGATGAAATTTGATCTTCACCTTTTACAAATCCGGTTTTTCGCGTTACCACATTCACTCTGGTCTACTTTTCATTTTTTCTTTCAAATCTTTACTTGCCGGTACGACTCCGTTCATCCACCTGCCAGTGCCCGTATCATAATGGACGATGAATATTCATCGCTAAAGGTTAATGCTTGTTACCTCCGATAGAATATATGTATATACCACTTGTTAATTTTCTGGATATGTATATCTATATCGTAGCAATTCTTTTCTATTCAGTGCTTAAAATTGTCCAAGTAAACTGCACGGGTCTATTGAATGAATTATTGTATTTATTTCTGATTCTGAGTGCGCATAATATTGCAACGATATCACAATATTGGGGACTCTTTAATACATGATTACAATTTTAGGAATAGACTACATGAAATGGAGAAATCTTTGAATAAATCACGATTTTGAAATAAAAAAAAGGATGAGTCAAGTCAAAAATTTGATACCTGTCATACTCTTGTTATTCTTTGTTAACGAGTATAATGCAGAAATACTTATGTATCCCACTACACGTGTTCAAAGGTATAATGCTATTATGTATTTTATACAGTTGCAGTGCTACTACGATCACGAATTACTTCACTAATGATAAGTAAGTGAACTGCTTGCAACGTACTGATGTTTATAATTCAATATTACAACGACTATGTATACAGTCACGATTCCAATTACAAATGCTTCTACCTTGTCTCACGCATCAGTGATGTCTGCGTATAGATTACGCCAGACGTGATTCGATGAATTTATTTATTACTTTGTCGTGTGTAGTTTAGTAAAAAGAACCGTATTACCAAACCGTTTAGCAATGAAATTTCTAGGTTTCAGTTTACGCGAGTATAAAGTGTCCATGAATAGGTTAACAGCTACCCGGTTATAGTATAGGAGGCCGGACGCGGTCTGACCCTTACGGGATTCCGCTACTCTTCTCCTCTCTGCGTCAACGTGCCGACTCCATACTTAACGATACTTCCGAATCCATTCATGATTAATACCTTTCGCTCAGGTATGATTTAGATAGATTTTGAAACGAAACTCCAATATAATATTACGAAAAGAATCCGCCCATAGAAAAGGGTACATATATTATCGGATCAAGAGAATATCAACTGACCATCGAAAAATGATGATGAGATGTGCATGAATGAAATTGAAATTGTAATACGTAGTATATACACTCATTGTCACTAGTATGAATACAATTACAAAGTCACTGTCAGTTTTATGGGATTTTCAAACCTCGTTTCGAACTTTCTACGAATTTCGAGCATTGTTATCTACATTATGTGCTTCGAATGCTTACACTGTAAGAATCCGTTACCGTTACCCGTGGTCACAGGCCGAATTGTCAATCAACGATCATAGGCATTGAATCGGGCGAGGTCGTTCGAAGGACCACCAGCTCATCCGGTGGGCTTATTTTTTTCATTCCTTTCCTTCTCCACGTCCCTTTGTTCCTTTCTTCGTTTCTTCGTTTCTTTTATCTCTCGGCTTCTTCTACTACTCTTACCTCCAACTCGGCAGGGCACGACGGACAAGCAACGTAGGTAGGTGAATAAGATACCTACTACAGCGACCCACGAACACGTGCGTAATTCTACTTCGGGTCTATGCGCCCGCCTCTGGCGAAGCACGTATGTGATACTCGACACTCGGGGATGTGTAGGTACGAATGTACTACCAAGTAAAACGTGTACGGTCGCGTGGTTGCTCGTACGAGGTAGCTATAATGTACCCGTGTAATGAATAATGGATATTAAAAAAATGCACACACGAGTAAATATAGCCAGATGTGTGCACGCGTGCATTACAACGTAATATTAACTATTACGGGCAAGAATATACGACGTGAATTGTTACGGATTGATCGTGTGTGTCATCGAGTAGGTATGTAATTCTGGCATAGGTTTCTCTTCTCGCAGACTTGTTGAATTCGGTTCAGTTCGGTTTGGTACAGTGGTCTTATTATAATTATGCACAACGTGAAAGACGCAAAAGACGCGTAGACGAGACGCGTGTTCGCTTTGTTCCTTTGCCAAGCTTCTCTGCAGTTCCGCGAGCAGCTCAGTCTAAGTAGGGAGAAGTGAAAGTGAGTCGGGCTGGTACAAGGTATTGTTTGGGAAGCGTCCATCGTTTGCTGCAGTGGTTTTCAAATTCTTACAGAGCCGACAAAGACGGTTATCTCGACGTACGTATACGCCGCGGTTTTGTACGTGCCGTCACTTTGCTGTAGGAGCCACCGAAGTGAATCGCCGCTATTCAAAACTATTATATTCATACTCGTGAACCAAGAAGCACGGTCTAAACCGCATGTCACGTCGACATGCAGAGCCTGCAGATTTGGACATGTTGGATTCCGATAAGAGACGCGTTTCCTCGCAAACTGAATTGTCCGAAACAAACTTGATGAGATTCCACTCGCGCTTCCATTCAGAAGTAACAATACCTGAAGGATACTTCATTTTAGTGTAATCATCATACGTACGGCGTACGCTGAGTGCCTGCTTGAGTATTCACAGCACCATCTTGGTCTACAAAAGATACGGTGATGTAGGAAGAGTTTGTCAGCGAGCAAATCAACCTCCTTTCCCTTTCCGCGTCAGCTATGCACCAACATGGAACGAGTCAAGATATGGATGCAGCGAGAAGCGGAGACGGGCCGAAGGGTTTTTCCCCGGCAGCGATGCGGGGCTTACTTGTTTCAGGCCTTTAAAACGGCTTATCGCCTCTTTCGTAACACCAAAACCTATAAGTTACAGTCTTCGGTATTCATTTGGCCGGATAATGAGAGTGGCATTGATAAGGTAACGAGGCGAAAGATTAATCGTGATAGAGCAATTAATACGCATAAAAAAAGTAGAAACATGCAGGTTCGTCGGACCGAGATTTGTTTTTTGGTCAGGCCAAGACTCGCAGGAATTCACCCCGAATCCTCTAAAGTATTTTCCATCTACCCAACAGAATAGACGCGTAGGCACATGGAAGAAGATTCTCGAAGAACTTTGGGCAGTGGTGAAACGGGATTCTTTCTAAACAGCAGTATGCAAACTCGGCTTGGGCAGAAGCCCCTTCAATCTTGAATCGTGATGTTTATCTGATATTTCTTGGAATAAAATTGCCGGACGATGAACCTTCGAAAAACTCCTTCTCTTTTCACCTCTAAACTGGGCAGCTTTACGAACCGTTCTATACGAAGCATCCGCTTTGTGACGCAGTAGGTACCAAGTTGTTACAGATATTTACTCACCGGCTTCGTAATACGCTACACGAATTACACATTTACGGGGCTTCGACTCCAAGCGAAAGGAAAAGTATGAGGTCTTCGGCATTTTGCACCGCTCGGGAAGGCGATAGACTCTGCAATTTATTAATTTACCACGTACTAGGTGAGTCTGCCGTAATGAAAAGGGTATTGGCTTATCCAGACTTCGACAGAAAGAGATCGTGACCACTCGTGTTCTGGTTACGTTGATCTGGGCACCAAGTTCTCAGAAAGTTGATCGAGGTCTCAGACGCAGGCACACTAACTATCCCTTTGTCTCTGCCAGCACCCAAAGACACTGGCGATCTGATCATTCCTCGGTGCACCGAAAGTGTATCGGTTACCCGGTAATAGTTGCCGACTACCTTGACCTGCTAAGTATGAAATTGAATCTTTCCGTGGATATTTTTCCACCATTTTCAAGAGAGACGTGGTATCTAAAGTGATCGTGAAGAAGCATGACTAGATTGATGGATTCGGTCGGTTTCACGATGTGATTCAGGCATTTTCTCTAAATTTCGCCTGGCGCGTGAAACTTCTTCAGACTGAAGATCAGTGATTAAATATATATCAAATTTGGTAAGAATAGTATCCACGAACGTCCATTAAACAGTTCAAACGAATCTGCCGAATGAAAATGAATTAAAGTAGAAAGAAATTTTTTTTTTGTTTTGTTTTTTAGCGACAGTAGAACGAAGCTGACTGTCACGTTTCCTGGCGCATCTCTTTGGAGGCGAGCCGGTGGTGTGTATCCAGAATCGTAAACGAAAAAGGTAATCTAAACAAGTTGTTGTTGACTCTTTCACCGGCGCGCACTAATACCCATGCATGCGCCGGTGGAGGCCCTCCGGTTCTGGCGTTCGCCTTCCTGTTCCATGCTCCAAACTTCCATGCCTTCTTCCACTAGGAGTGCAGTGCAGTCGTCGTCGGACGCGCGGGTTCAACGGCCCGAGTTGGCCAGCTAGGAATTTGGTGCAGGTGAGGCCCGGTGTGGCCCGCTGGGACCCGCGCTGACGATGAGACGCGTCCGGGCCAACGACCGCGCGACGCTTGCGGCCCGCGGCTCCCGGGAACCGCAACCGCGTCTCCCCGCTGGACCCCGAATCCCGACCAGCGAGCCCTTCTTCCTCCGAGGCGCGGTAGGTCCTGCTGTTTTATCCTAGAGCTCCAGCCTCCGTGGCGTCCGGGTACCCCGAGACGCTGACCGCGGCCGCCGGAAACTTGGCCGACTCGCAGGGCTTCTCGCCGATATCGTTACCCCGCGGGTTTCTCCATTCCCAGGGCTCCGCGTCGCTCCTATGATAGATCGGTTCAATTTTACAGCCTCTGATTATAGGGGTTCTGGACTTCTCGGGGGACGGGAACCGTTACGGAACTTACGGAACGCCTCCAACTTCCACACGTGTACCTTCGATCCTTGCCATTTTCATGTCACATTTTGTTGCTCTTTCTTTGCGTCAAGGCCAAAACGATTGTATCTACCAATCTAGTGGTAGGTACGGAATGACTTTTCACTGACAATAAGTATTGGATTTCTAATGTCACAAAAGATTACCATTCGAAAACCGAATCGTCCAGGACACTCGGTTCTCGAAATTTTTCAAGCTTCCTTGGACATGATTCATAATACTCTTCTGCCGAATCATTAAAAAATCTATCCAGGAATTTATTTCATTTCCTGTATATGAGACACCTTTTTCAACATCCGCATAGACGATACTAATTCACCTCTTCTAATTCCGACTTAACTAACTATAGGATCTAAACCGCGGGATCGTAAGCCAAAATCGTAAAAATTAACCCAAAGCATTGCCGCAGTGCTTCGAAGCTGCGCTAGTTCGTACCTTTCAAGCGGTATGTTTGCAGCGTGGAGGAATCGCCGAGTTTCTCATCGTCACTTTTCAGCGATGCATCAGTAAAGGGACTCTTCTAGACCCGCTCGAGGGTCGACGTCCGACGGCAAGAGACGGCGTTACCCGGCCCCGCGGTGTCGACGAGATCGAGAGCGCGGTTGGACCTTACAAAGTCGGACCGTGAGTTTCGGACGGAACGCGTCAATGCGACGGATCAGGTGACTCGACGTTCTTCGTTCTCCTCGCTTCGCTCGGCCTAAGTTAATGCTAATAATTCGATGCCGTAGGTTTATTCCCGGCTCTACCTTCTGCCTTGACTGGTCCTGTACGGTACCGCCCTCCTCCCTGAATCCCTCCCTCTGCCCGCCGTCCCCCTTCCCCGAAACCTTCATTTCCACCTCTTTTCTCTCTTGTATCATCCTGCCCTTCCGTCCTCCCCCTCGAGCCTCCTCGTTCCCCTCGTCTATTTGCTCCGGAGTGCATTCACCTTCTTTCATCTTCGTACGTAGGTATATAGGTATGTACGTTATACGCTATGTACGTCGACTTGGTCCGTTCACGTTTTCAGGCAAACACCTACAAGTAACATCGCTAGTATATTAAGGTACCAGAGGCCGCGGTACCGGAGAACTCGAATCCAGCTATGCTTGCCCCAAGAGATTATCATGACTGTTTCCGACTCCGTCTTTACGATTTCGAGGCATACTGGTGCCTGATACAATATTTAATACCCACTGATTAATTTTAAAGGGAACTTGTACATCTTGGAAAAAAGTGTCGTTCTTTCATTACGATAAGTAGACACTGACAAGCACAACGATGATGGGGTGAAATCTGAAGGTACAGTTAACCGTCGTGAGTGATGTCGAAACGATCACTACCTTGTTCAGGTATATGCAACCATTTCCGTCGTAGATACAGATGTGACAGGCCAAGGTCCAATATCTGAGTGGAAGTCGAATCGAAGCTTTTGCGTTGCGAACAATTACGTTTAACCGTTCGTCAATTTTGATATAGGGGGCAGAAATGAAAACGGAAAACAGAAAAATGGCTAACATCATAAACATTGACCGATATTGGAAAGGATCTTCCCGATCGTTATACTGTGGAGTATCGAAAGGCATACATCATGCGGACGGCACATAATAAGTGCATACAGAGACGAGATTGGTGAAGTTATAAATACATACACGAGGCTTGCACAGACGTCTGTTTGTCCAGGTAGCAAAAATATTTGAATACCTGACATGTACGCATGCCAATAAATATACGACGAGCCGTGCATATGCCGTTTAATTTGTACCGATGAATATAAATATACAGAAATTATTGTTGACGAAGGTATACATACATATGTAAACGTAAATATTTTCACATCTTATCTCTGCTATATAATATCATCGTCTACGTACCCATATTCTCTACCAAGGTGTATGTGCAAGACTCCCTTCCGACGATATTCTTGGCTTCCCTGCATACCCATCAGGATGAAACGACAGTTGCACTTTCTACGATAACTCGCCTTTCGGGACCGGGAAAAGTAAGTCGACCACGATGTCCTTCTTCCATTTATCTTCTCTCGCCGCGGCTTGGTGGCCTCTTCTTTCATGTACGACCACAAACTCGTACCGCACACATGCATCCCGACGTATAACATACGCGTAAATAACACCGAAGACGTGCACCTACGCACGTTTTACGAAGAACCGACGAATCGGTTCATTCGGCTTTCGATTCTAATTGGAACCGCGACTTGTTCCTGTTAAACACCAAGCTCAGGAGACGGAAATTTTTTCTCTTCCAAAATATCGGCTTCCTGAAAAAATTTTCATGGAATAGAGGAAAATAATTTGTGTCTTCATTGTCTTCGACGGAGACAATAAAGTCTGAAAGAATGCGCGATAATCCGCGGTCGAGCAAGGAAACTGATAAAAAGTGCGACTTATTTATAAATCCATACATGGAGGTTTTACCGGCAGCATGTTTTTTCAATTTCTTTAATACTATCTCTCTCTCCCCCCCCCCCCCCCTTCCTCACTTGCGCCCCTCTCTTTCTTTCCGCTCTTTTATCGAGTCTTTTATCCTGCTATCAGTCGTGAACCGCGAATAAAAATACATAAAGGTGGGATGAGTTCCACATACGCGCCCACGCACATATAAAATACACGTGCGTAGTAATACCCGGGTGTTGTCAAGCTCTCGACTCTCAAAATACACGTATGCACGACATGATGTGACTGAGTGCGGTGAGTAGGAGCCACCAGGTTGCCACTATCACCTCGTGTTTCATATTCTCTACCTGCGCTCACAGTTTTCTATATCTCTGTGTCTGGTTGTACAGGCAAAGGTTTCAATCTTCCTTAATTATAGATAGGTGGATCCGTATTGTCACCGTCGTAGACACGGCTTGTTAATTTATACGATCCCCCATAGGTGATTCGCTTGTTTTTTCATATTTGTATATCATATACTCGTATTATTAAGGTTTCAAAGAGGAAGGCATACGACTGAAAAAACGGAATACAGTTGACACGGAAAATAATATCAATCTAGACTCTTTCACTACCTTTGCTGTGTGACGCACGTCCTCATTCTCTATTCAGTTTGAATTCTTCAACACTCGTCATGGTTTGAAAATGTCACCATTTATACTGTAATACGCAGTCCATCATACAAATATGTATATGTATATATGTCATATATATATATATCAGTCTAGACCACTGATTCTACGTAGATCCTGCAGGCAAGGAAGAAGGAAAACAAGTAGCTTTACAATTTTCTCATATTATTGATAACAACAACGTCGCCAATGACGGTTAATGTAATAATAGAAACCCCAATGATGTTTAAGATAACGATGATGATAATGATTCACGTGCCATTGAATATCCGGCATTCAACAAACATGAATTATTCAGCATATATAGTGGAACTTTGGTTTATCTAATTGATAATTGGTTACCGGGCTCATTACCGTGACTTTTCATGATCTGCAGCTGCATCAGCTAGATGGCGTGGGAGATGGTAATAGATGTACCTACCTGGAGAGAACCTACGCCTGGAAGCTTATAGCTGAATGTATGCGATGTCGGACAGGTATACCTACGCAAAGCGTGGCATTATACCTGGATTCGTGTATAACCGCGAGCTCGTCGAAACGGCGAGGAAGCGAGTTATTTGTACGAGTGTGCAGACGAAGATACGATATAGACGATAATAATGGGCGATACCGGTCCTGATAAAGAATGTGCACACACCTTGACTCAGACGATAAACAGAGGAGCGGTGAGAGACGCACAGGTACCGGGAATCACTAATCGATTCATTTTCCTTTTCCTTTTCTTTCGCGCTTTTTTTTCCTTTCTTTCGCAATTTGCGCAATTCTTCGCTTACCCTTTCTTCCCGGCATCGAACTTCGTCAGGCGGGATTTTCCATCGGTATTCCGACAATTCTTTATCGGACGGATTCATGGGTTGAAGTTCAGCGTGACTTTCCTTATCTGCTACGGTATGACAATAATTAGATACAATTCGTCATCGGTTAAAACAAATTTTTGATCCGTGAGGTTCACACATTATGATATGATAATGTTCTACATTATGAGGTTCCGAACAGTTCTCCACGTAACTGAAAACAATTCCATGAATGTATTAAAAGTACTTCTCTTTTCCAGTGCAAACACTTTCAGCAACGCTATGTAATGAAAAAACTTATCCAAATGTATGTAATTGGTAAGGAAGTCGCGTTTGTAGTATGAAAATATCCATTAACAGTATAGCCGATCCCTGGACCAGTATCGGAGGCGACACATTTTTGTTTTTACTAGTTTTGCCCATCTTGTAGAAACATTTTGTAGAAGCCAGTAAAAGTGTCTCCGTCTGAAGTGTGAAGTATTGTTGAAAAACCCGTATGCCTTATCTAGATCCATTCCCATACCTGCGTAGGTTCGTTAAACATGCAGATTTGTGATGGGCGCATACTCGAGTTTTAACATCATTGTAGCTAATTCACTCTCGAACTATATGAATACAACACTTAAGTCCTCGCTCATTAAATGTAACTCTTTTTATCGCACGTGGTGATATAATTTAAACACTCATTTATCTGGGAAAGACACGAGGATGGAACTCATTTGCAGTAAAGATTAGATATAGAAGCAAGCGAGCAAGCCTGCCAGAGGTTGCTACGTGTACAGGCTATAAAGCTCTTCTATCTTTTATCCATGCTCATGTTACACTCGTGTATAATACTCCACGAGTATGATTCCTGCCGTAACACGTTGAACGTTGGACGTCTCGGTGGGTTAGCAGGATCGCAGGATCTCGGTTTTTTCTGATAACTAATTTTATCGACAACTACCAGCAACAAACCATCGCTGCAACGAATCGACTCGACTCACGGCTGCATCTGTTAAAGCTGGACGTCGTGAACGCACGCATTTAACCCGTATCCCAGCAGCTCTCGGCCGCAATCGCTTCTAAATTGATTAACTAGTCACCAGACTCGTCACTCTCGAAGATTATTCCCCAGGGCTAATTCAGCGGACCATTGCATTTATTTAATCGACTTATGTATTAGGCATGTGCTATGGGTACAAGCTATACTGATGGTAGCCAAAATACACGCGTGCCAATACCATGGGAGTTGCAAGTTTGCTCAGGTTTCTGCTAAATGTTTTGTCAAATATTCCAGTGTAACGATGGTTATCGATATGGGATGTGCAAGGAATTTCAGACACATACGTTCTCTGCATTCGTCTGCTTGTACTTTACTGTTCAAGCATTTACATTGCATTTAGATATGTAACACACGGTTTGAAATTGAAAATTCGCGCGGACGCGAATAACCTCATTATTTTAAACACGATGAGATCCGATCATTTTGCTAGCGTCGAACGTAAAAATCCGCCTCTCGTCATGCCTCATGAACGACGGTCGAATCTATTTTTTCGAGATTGTTTGACATTGGTTATTTTTGCGCCGTCTCCTGACCTACGCCAACTCAAGATCGTGTGCCGGGACTTCAGGTTTCGCGAGAGCTACGCCTGAAAAAAAAGAGCAAAAATAAACACCAACGCCGGGAGTCTAAACTTGGCAAGGCGGAGGCAAAGCGAGGTTGAAAGATCGTCTCGTTTTATTTACCTTCAATGTTTTTTTTTCCTCTCCCTCTTTCTCATAACTTTTTCGCCGCTTCTATTTTCCTTTTTCTCCTTTTTTCCGCCTCCCCTTGCCGCTCTTTGCTATTTCCTGGCCTCGTCCAAAGCTCGTCCGCTGCAGTCGTCCTCACTTTGACCTACCGTATCCCCTTGCGTGATTAGATAAATTTCTAGTTATAGCTCGACATCGCGTTACAACGTTTTATTCGTGGCCATTTCTTCTACGCGGTATTAGGATCAACTGTTTCAGATTTCAAGTCGTATCGAACTGTTCCTCGATATCCTGTTTTAGAAATAGCAGAAAAGCTGCGCTGTGATAATATTTCGAGTTTAGAATTCAATTGTTACATTGGAATTATATTCACTGATGCTAAAATCATCAAGTTATGTCGTGACTATGATAAGCATCACAAATTTATCTCAAAGCCGTGAGTCTTAGGTCAAAGAAAAGCTTACACACACACACACCCAACTCCGCTCTTTCAACATCTATTTTTACGTTAGTTTTACTTTTGTTTAAGCTATAATGGCCGTAACATCCTGTGGTAACGAGTTCCCAATTTATACGTGTCTTTATTGTTCATTTTCTAATATATTTACTTATTGTCAGTCTATCTTTGACAGCGAGAAATTATCACCACATATCGACGTCCTACGACACTAAAAAAGTCTTGCGCAATCAGCCGAACGTTCTTATAGTTAGGTATAGTTCTTTGCTTGCTATACACGAGTGACTAAATTTCTTGAAATCTTACCAAGTTTGCGTACCACATTACCACGTTTGAAAAATTATTCGTCGTTCAATCCATTGTTAAAATAATTTGAACGGCAAGTTTATTTCACTATAAAATCCGGCTACCAACGTGATCTACGGCATTCATTTTACTGCGATTACTTCATTTTATTATCGACCATTAAAATCGCAGGTGAAAAACTGGAGTTAATTTTTTTTATTGCCACTAACAGTTTAAAGTAACTAATTCAATTAATTTCGCAGTCAGACTTGCGAAACTTCATTCCCCATAAAACAGACTGCACGCAGAAACGATCCAACCTACAATTTTGCCTAGACAACAAGTCGGATGAATTACATAATTATCACACCGAATCTTGTTCATGCTTGTTACATTAAAAGAAATGAAAATTTTCTTTTTTCATTTGTCGATTCATACGTACATCGCCGTGATTTGAGCTTACACGCAGCAACAGCACCATCAAAAAGTACGAGTACTATACCTTGTCTCTGATACGGCACGTGTTGAACACCGAATTGCATGTTTCACCGCAAATACGCGCAGCTCGCCGTACCTACTCTCCGAGTAGGTAGAGTAGGTAAGTAGGTAAATCATGTCTGCAGCAGGCATATTACGTCTTATCCCCATCAATCTTCAACTGTTTCCCAGGTAAGAATCGCAAGCGCCATCAGCACGTGTCGCGGTAATAGCCAGGAGCGTAAGGACGAATGTAAATTGCGGGCGTTGCCCGCGTTGGTGCCGTCATAGTTGCGTTGGGTTGCGTTGGGTTTTTGTCGTCGTTTGTAGCGGCACGGCAGCGTCAGAGTAGTGCGTAGGTCAGTGACGCGAATGTCTGCAGAATAACGGGAGGCAAGGGGATCGGCTCGCGGCTCTCGTGCCGAAGAGGAGAAGGAGGAGGAGGTGGTGATGGCGCGGCTGAGGGGGGGGGGGGGAGGGGGGGGAGGTATCGCGAATTGCCCGAGTGCCCGAGTGCCCGAGAGTGCTTGTTTGGCTTAAGCCTGGCGTCCCGTTCGCCGCGAAGCGACCAGCGTCCCGCTCAAGGTCAAGGCTTCGCGAAACAGCTGCGTAGCCGTCACCCGCCCGAGTTAGGTACTATTACATTTCACTCTTGCCTCTTGCTCACTCTTCACTAGCTTCCTCAACTTTTCGGCATCCTTAGCCTTCGGCTCGGCTTGAAATAATAGACGAGAAGGGAATTGAAGGCCAAATGTGGAGAAAGAAAGAAATCCCGGTATCCTGGAATGGGCGCGTATTTTTTGGTCTTCTTTGGTATTTTCGCTGGGAAGAAAAATTCAATACAAGGAAGAAGGCAGGGAAGAGAGAAGAAAAATGACGAAACGATTTCTTGGCTGCGGGGTGGTTGCTGCATGGTCGAATGATCGATCTTTGATAACAAGTCGGGTGCATTATTTCCATTTGACTCGACAGCGTGATGATTCGAGTAATCTATGCCCAGTGAGATGACTGAATTGACCGAACTCGGCCGTAAATGTTAAAATTTAAGAAATCGATTGGCGGACAATACTACACTGGCCAGTTTGATTGATCGAGTACGAAAATACGTACGTACCACCTGTAATGTGTAAATATATAGCGTTAATGTAGTTGTGGAATAATATAGAGCTAAAGGGAATTTTTTGCTATGCGTGCGCTACCGCAGGAGCTAAGCGCGACATTACAGCGGTATGCGGGGTCCGAGGTAAGGATTTTATTATCTTTCCCTAATTTCGACTCCCCCGGCATGGAGAAACGTAACTTTCAAAAGTTTCACTATTTGGCAACTCGCGGGTGAGTTAGCGACCGTGACGCCGACAAGTGTAACTCCCTGCAATAAACCTCATGCCTATGCTGAATATGCTTATCTCGGGACTCGTCCGAGGTCGACGTAATTAGCCTCAACATGTGATTGAACCGCATCCTCCGACGGGGCTCTGACGACAAAATTTTCCCACTTTACCCGACAAGAAGGCCGTCAGACCGTTGTTAGATCAAATGATAACTCTCAACTTGAATCTAACGGACGAGCTGGATCACTAGTTGGAAAATAATTGTATTTGATTTGTTATAAGTATCTCGAATGCAACTTAATAGTAATTTATGCAGCGAGTAAAGAAAACCAGGGAATGATGATAAGTCTGCGCGCATGCAAGCACGGGTCGGAATCGAGTCAGAGACAAATGCGAAGTTCCAATATTTTTTTGTCATAAACACGTCGCAAACGAGTTTTGATACCCATAACACGTTCCCGAAACGACCTGTAGCATCAGCTGTGTATCAGACTTAACCTCACTCGGTTTTCGCGCATGTGTAACGGTATATAGCGCTTTTCAGTGCGCGTGCGCAGTGATGCATAGCACTCTATACGATAAAACTTTTTAAATCCCCATCGCTTCAATGCTGAGCCAAATACGACTTGACGTTAAGGTACGGTTCGTTTTCGGCAATTTCGTGATGAGAACTGTGTTCTATGCGTCGGAACAACAATTATTTGCAATCCTCATCTTCAATAGTTCAATGAACATGTTCCTCGCAAGTACAACTACTAGCCGCCATTGTAAACGAACGCCCCTTATGCATCGTAACGCCAAACAGACGTCTATAAGACTGCGACGCGATAAGGCGCGGCGAACTTGAATATTTTGGCTCTTTGCCAATGGGTACTCACGCAGCCAATCTTAGATTGATTCTACTATCGATTAAAACCTTGGCAAGCTCGTTGGAGAAATTTGCAATTCGATTGGCAGTTGGAACAGTAGTCGAACAAGTAATTCTGTTTGAAATTTCCCACTGCCAACCCCTTCACACTGATTTCTCACGGCTGCGCCAGTTTTAAGAGATAGGAATCGACATAATAGTATTAGGGAAATATCCACCGGTAATAACTGATCGTGAAGGCTGCTTAATTACCTTACGGAGAGAAGGCCCGGGTCTGCAAGTTGGCGGGCAAAGCAAGTTGGCAGACTGTCAATATCATGCGATCAAATCACTGTATAAGAAGGTGACATACCAGGCCATATCCATGGCAAATTTACGGTTAATTGAAAAGTGAGAATTTTCCGTTTACATATTCAACGGCATTTGCTTGTGTCACAGAAGTCAGGTGGGTTGTAGGTTTCACACCGCAATTGGGAAAAAGTAAATTCAAAAGTATCTCACAGAAACTAAGAAGTAGCTCACGAGAAGTTTCTTCAAATAGATTGTAAATCAATCAAATAATTAAGATCAGGATGTTCAATTGGCTTCAATTTGAAACTGGCTGCCAGATATTGGTCTGTGG
Source organism: Diprion similis (assembly GCF_021155765.1). Classification (NCBI taxonomy): domain Eukaryota; kingdom Metazoa; phylum Arthropoda; class Insecta; order Hymenoptera; family Diprionidae; genus Diprion; species Diprion similis. The sequence goes on from NC_060110.1 coordinate 25,003,219, forward strand.
ATATTCAAACATTTGAATTTATGAAATTATGAAGTAGGACGGCACAACTGACAATGAAATAGAAAAAGCTACGTTTCAGCCACTTGCATGCCCACTAGCTTAATCAAACACGAAGCCTTCCAGCTTCCTTGAGATTTTCCACCTGAAAAAGGTTCAATTTTACCGTAGGGCTGTGTTCGACCGTATCAAAAGCGGTCCTATCAATGAAAAAAAGCTCTGTTGGATTTTTATTCATTTCGCAGTCTACACTTATGCAGTCTTATTTAGCTGCAATACTTCTACCGCAAGGGTTCTGAAGCAAGTTTTTCTCAATTCAAAAAATTTTAGGATATATTAGCCGGTTTGCATTGATTGACAGAGGTAACGCAATAGGTGTACCAGCAGTCTGGTATCCCGATAGATGTTAGAATTTGAAAAGTTTTCATATTATAGGAAATTGTCTCTCATATCTTTTAAAAGATAAAGCGATAGATCTTGAAACATTGTTGAACGACTGTTGAAATATCTGTAGAAGGATCGAAATCTGAAATTTTTTCGAACCCGCCCTGCCGCGACGTCGAGAGTCGAAGCTGTTGCCGAGCCGGCTGCAGCAACTGCATCATCCCGAGGTTGAGGTGAGTGAGCAGAAGATATGCAGATAATCATTGACCTATACGTATCGTACACACGCGTGTGGCTACAGCATACAAATCCCGAGGACGAGAGAGTGTACAGATTACTCTACACATGCATATTCTTCCGCCTCGTCGGTGTATCACAGTGGACCAGGCGGACCGCTACGTATGTCGCAACATGTCGACTTAACGTACGGTTATTTTTTTATGAGCGTAGGTATATTACGGTGTAGCCCGGCGTGGACTCACCAGTTCGCTCATGCGTGGGAGGCTGAGCCGGGTCATCTTCAACCTCCAGGATCTGGTAGGACCGATGTGCCCCAAGAAGGTAAAAATTCACCGATTCATTCCGCATGGTTTTATTTTTTTTTATTTTTGCATCCGACGACGCTCGCATCCTACAGGGAGCCTGAGAACCTGGAATCGTGCAGAATTATTATTTTCCTCATTAATTTCAGAGAAATCTCAGAGGATTATATTACCATGAGTATATATGTAAATTCAGGACTATTACAATGCCATTTATATGTGTGTACATGATCATGTGCGACCCGCAATAAAAACCTATAATTGAGCTTGAATGAAATTTTGTCAGTGGAGAGTGCGAAGAGATTTCTTTCTGCAGTAGAATTTATTCTTGTAATGTCTGAAACTCTCGAGTTGTGAATTTCTTGAATTCTATTAGGTCTAAAAATCTCAGCCAATATCTCAGAAGCTTTCGGCTTCCGGACAGAGTTGTAAGTTGCTTGGGACGTATCTGAGTTAACCTGCAGGGCAGCGACTCAAATATAATATATTAAGCATATTCTGATGACTCAAAGAAGTTTTGTTAGCAATACTCCAAATCGAGAAAATCACGTGTGGACTATGGTTACAGCGTGGTGGGGCGTTGTTCAAGTCCCGAGTACGGCGGAGGATTACAAGCTACCTACGATATCTGTCCGGCAAGGTTATTTTGCGGCGGCGAAGCTAGAGAGAGACAGGAAAAGTAAACAAGTAGCCATGCAACGAGATTCTTCTACGAAGCGTCTTGCTGTAAAAATATCTCGAACCGCTAGCCGCTAGATGACCAGTACCTATCTATACGGGCCCTCGGCCAAACAGCCTCGAAGACTCGGGCAAGATGGAGATCCAAGGCCTTCCTCTTGGGCAGAGCCCATGTTAAACACGCTATGCACACATGGATACGCACAGTGAATATATACACCAACGTATAAGTTCCACCTTACATACCTACCTATTGAATATATACAGTGAAACTATTCGGGTACATTTAGGATCGTGTGTTGGTATTATACTGGGGATACTTTGGCACGTATTTAATACCCGGATAAAACCTGCTGCAGTGAAGAGAGATTAATGAACAACTAATTCTTCAGGATAACTGCAGAATGGATTTTTAACAAATTTGTGTGAAGCGGTCTGCGGGATATTCTATGGTTATCGGTCTTTGACTAACTTCACCACTGACTCCCAGCATTTTATGTCTAACTATCAAAAAGTGAATATAGGCGCAAGATACATAGGTAGCAGTATGTAGCAGTTCATCCGGTTCGTCCCGGAGGACACGGCACGAGAGGTAGCTAGATCGCAGCGACAGTACCGCACTGTATTTTGTAATGAATACAGCGTCAAATGCCGGTGGTATACACATAAAGAGCCGTAGCTGGCTATGCATCTCTGCATAATGGTATAACACCAAGAGATAGCGCAGCTGGTTCCTCACAGTACGTTCGCATCTAGATACATTCATAGATCAGGGAGAATGCGCCTCCGTTAGTTGGACAAACGGCCGGCTTCGATACTTGGCGCTGCAGTCGCCGGTCCTATTTGTTAGCGTTGCTTAGCATTGGTTAGCGTTTGTTACCGGTGCAGGTCGTAATACCCATGTACTAACGTTCCCAGCTCTACACACCCTCCGATGCCACGTGCGTGTGTATACATGCTTTACATGGCGTTATGTATGTATGCATGTCGCGGGCTAGACGCTCGCTACTTTCACTTGTAAGAATAAGTGCCTTTACGTCTTAACTCGAATTTACCCGGGCTTATCCGAGCCCGCACGAGCTCCGACGAGCTAAACCGAGCTCGGCCGAACCGAGCGCAGATCGGTTCTCAACTTTCAAATTTGTCCGCTTCGCGGGGACACGGCTTACGTGTAGCTAGACCAAGCGCATTATAAATATACGAGTATTAAAATCACTTTATTGAATAATATTACACGATTTCATTACCGCTGTCACTCGCGAGAATCTTGCGATAACTGCGCATACACAGAATCTCTCCATGACTACACCGAATCGCTAGTTTCCCTACAACTATCTATATGTATATATGTATACATGTAGTCAGGTTTACGTCATTTGAATCTGTTGTCAGGACGATTTTTTACGCCGTGTATATAGGTTCATGAATTTTTTATATGTCTACCTGAATTTCTTTATTTACAATTGACAGAATGTTTTCGATCACTTCTGGTTTCATTTCATTGGATATGCTTTTACTCCTCTTATCGCACTTCCTGGAGCAATCTTCATATTCCTACAGAAATTACACGATAATTTACAATACAACTTCATCAATTACTATGATTAATATACTTTTTCAATGACAGGGCTTTTATAAAGAAAAAATCATGGAGCTCACAATTCCAGATTCAGGTTCCAGAATGACAACTAGGCCGAGATGTCCGTTCAAGTTCTATCAGGAAAAACTTTTGTGGTAATTTTTTTCGCACAAAACAAATTCAACTTGTAGTGCGGCTTTGAATGCTGCTTCAAATGACGGCTTCTTGCCTCATGTGAAAATGCAGTGAATGGCTCTCAGATGTTCGCAAACCTCAAACTTATTGCCGGTCTAAAGTCTACGATGTAGTCATGTACCTTAGACGATATCATTGAATCGAAATCCTATCTTGTCTGATTGCAAATGTTCGTCGACTATTGAACCAGTCAAAGGTTCAACGCGGTTGTACATCCTACCTACCCCCTGGCTCCGCCTTCGACTTCGCGTAATCAGCGTATCTACAGCGCAACTACATAAATGTAACGCGTTACTCGAAATACACATGTTCCCGTACACTCTTGCAACAAATTAAATCGACCAAACCACTAAAAACTGCATGAAAACCTGACTGTACCTATATTACGAGCAATAGATCAGTGGCATGAGTAACGATCGGAGAGACTTGATGAAAATTGCATTCCCTGTATTCCTACATTGTTTTTGTTTTTTTGCTATGTGTTAGATTTGAATTTTCAAACTTGAATATGTACGTATTTAGACACGATTGCTTCGGTATACTTTTAACCGCCAATGCCCAGACGGACGTTAAGACGTCTTTTCCAGGTAAAGAAACGGGTCATAAGACACTCCTTAAACGTTCTTTTGACGATGCACGCTAAGTTTTGTGCCGCCTTGGCGATTATACTGTGGATATCCAGCCAGACATACAGCATAGGTAATCAACGGACAAGGTTTAGAAAAATAATCATAGTTCGTACGCTCTCTGCAAAGGTATTTGTTCGGTAGCCACACTGAATTTAAATTTCTGCACATTGTTCTGAACCACAATTCCATTGTTTCTTATTCATCGCTCGGTAACTTACGTACAAAGCTTTCTCATTGGTTTGACTTCGTTAACACTAAGTGATTTCATTAAACAAAAAGTGTAAAGACTTTGCAAAAATGTGCGATATCATTCAACTTGAGATTAACCAAACACACAAATGTCTTAGTTATTTTAGTATTAAGATAAAACTTGACGGAACCCGGCTGAACTGATCGTTCAAACTGGATTAACGGAATGGAAATAACAAATGAGTTGTACAAAATTAACGAGGATACCCCAACTCTTCACAGCTCTAACAGATCTGCTAGGCTGATGTACGACGCACAACGAGATTCATTGTTTTTTAGTGGTCCTAGTATAGGTAAGACAAAAACCGCGGTATCAAAAAAAACGTACTTCCGGTATCTGAATGCTCCAGAAATTGAACGGATGCGGGGGAAATCAGCATTGTAAGAAGGTATAAAAAAAAATGGCGAGTCAAGGATTAGGAATGTTAAATCCCCCCCCCCCCCCCCTCGCTGTTTGAAATGTGTCCCCTAAAGAAAGACCAACGCCAGCGCTGCGCTGAGCGCATCGTCTGCGCCCAGTTGAGCACCACTCTCTCATTTCTAGGTTACACGCGCAGCTCCGAGTTTCACTTTTTCAGCTCGTCGCCCGCCACACGCTGCTGATTCTGCTTCTAACGACGCGGGGCCTCGACCGCGCGGCCCTCCATGGCCCTCCACGGCCCTCCACGGTGCCCTCAGCTCGAGCGCAAGCTTCAACTGGAACCCAACTCGGTCCTTCCTAGTCCACGTTACACTCTTTATGGGTTCAAATCCTACATTTGTGTAGCCACTAGTGGTGGAACTGGTTCGAACGATGTTCGGACCCCACGTGCGATTACAACAAACAACTTTTACGTTCCAACCATGTGCCGGTATTGCAGAAGGCTTAAGCCGAAAATTTACTACATACTTTTTGCGTTTTCCTCCCATTTTTTCCGGGATGACTCTCTGACGTTTTACAGTCCCGAATTAATCATATGCTTTGAATGGTCAACACAATTCCAGTATACCTACCCAATTGCTGCGGTTAATCCATGAGTTGTCCGTTTCTACTTTCCACCCGTTCGGAACAAATTAAAAGCAGGTGCCTACTCCGCTCTGGATTGATTTCATTGATTTTCCTGACACGAAGAAAGTGAAGACGAAAACCTGTGGAAGTTCATACGTGATATCTTTTACCAGATTGCTTAAACATGTATTGTCGCGTTTCTCCTATACAAAATTTCGTCAATTGTTTACAAAGATATAATCATGATTTATAATTGTACTTACAATTGACAAAAATTGTGAGAAGACATGGAAAACAGTCGAACCAAGTCAGAAAGTTATAATTAAATTGCAAATATCTGGGCATCTGATATCTGCAATCACAAGCAGAGTAGACAATCGGTGTGAACAACGTTACCCAAAAAATGACAATTCCGAATGACGCACCTAAATAAATCTTGGGAATACTTTTTCTGCGGTCTTGAACATACGTTATTTAATCATTTTCGGAGAAAATCGAAAGTACCAACGCTCTCAGTTGAGCTTCATTCACCATTTTCAATATTGTACTCTCCACAAGACCGCCGCGTTATCGCTGAAATTTCACGATCAGCAAATTTTTTTGTAATGTAAAATATACGTGCCAGCTTCGTATTCGGTGATACTATTAAAGGTTGGACTAGAGATTTTTTAAGCAACTATCGAAGGAAAAAGTAAAAGAAATATAGGAATTTCATCGTTCCAATATCGCTGATTAATACCTCTACGCATATTCGTATAATACCGAATAGTCTTTATGTTATAAAGCCGGATTGAGACTTTCTATCGGCCTTAGAACGGAATCACTGTTCGCTAGTTCCACCTCTAACATTATTGGCAAACAATTTTTTTTTCGTTTGTGTAATTTATTTTCCACTAATGAGCATCTTCCATCCCATACTTACAGTTATTGCTTTATTGTAACAGTTTTCTTTGCTTAAATTATTCACGTCTGCAGAAAATATGTAAAACATTAGAATACTACAGCATTTTTTAGTACTTTGAATTTTTCGCGGGATAAATTTTTCAACTTCTTAACGTCTTGCAGGTTACGTTTTTAGTTTTTGTCAATTCTGTTTCGATCAGCCCCTTTTCATTAAGTTCCTGCTTTTCTAGCTTTATACCTTTTTCCCTCAACTACAGAAAACTTTGAATTTAATATATTTCGAAATAAATGAATCTCTCGTTATGTATTCTAATAATTGCCTTCATAGGCGATATAATAAAATAACGCGATTTTGGCACCGTATATCGCAGTCTATTGGCCGCATTGTATAATAACAGCTGACGTTGTGAATTGTCGAGTTTTCAACGCCTGCGGTTGCGCCATGCACAATCCGTCACACTTTTGCTTTTGTGCGGAGTGTTTTTCTTTCTTCTCTTTCTTTCGTCCTTTTATATTTGTCAGCTTGTTTTTGTTTGTTTTGTCCCCCTTTTTTTTGCAGTGCTCAATGACGTCATATGCCGCGTCGTTTCGCGTCACTTTACAGCCACGACGTTACTTCGCGTCATCGGAAGGGAATTGGCTAATTATACGCACAGATACCTATACTTATGCGTGCATTTGGCCGAACTTTAAGCATATAGAGTGATTAATTCGGATTCCATGACATGATAATTCGAAAATGGTCAATTCAGGGTGTTCAATTTACGATTTCAAAGTAATCGAATCATGGATTTTTTTAATTCAATTCTCATACAACCTAATCACTTTTCACGAAAATGCTCTCTATAATTTAGATTCACGTTATAGATAGATGAATTGTGTTCGTAAGTCGTATAATAATTTATTATACTAACAAGTGCGTTTGCTATATTTCTTTTGCTATTTTTTGCCCGACATTTTCTCAGTGGATTAATAGATACTCTAATGCGACAGTAATTGGTTGACAAGGGAAAAAGCTCATCTATTCGGATAATCTTAATCAACAGGAGGACTCCTGTAATTCATACAAGCGAAATGTATATCTATAGTTCCTCATTATTGTATAGGTCCCAGTTTAATCAGTTTACAGTTATTCCTTTTTTCCTCTCGCCTGATCAATAGCATTGCAGGTAATCGTGAGCCGAAAGCGCGGCAATGCTATTGATGATCGGCGAAGGTAGGTAGCAATAAAGTAGGTAAATATAAGGCGTGACAGCGCCAGGGGGAGAATGCAAAACGTTGACACGTAGGAATAAGAGTGGCGGCTGGCCCGGGTGAAACTTGCTCGCTGCGGCAGCGCCGTCGTATACCTAGATGCATGTACGCGTGGCCAGAATAAACTTTGGATGAGTTTCGATGTGGGACTTTCGTTTTTTAACCTTCGCTAAGGTCGGTCGCGGTCGCTTGCCGCGCTGCCGCGCTGACCGAACCAGCCGCGGCCACGTCGTCGCTGCCTTTGAGATTTGCTGAGTGAGCTGCGCTGATCGTGAGCTGCGCTGCACGCGGTACTATTTGGCCTAGCCTGCGCGTATAGGTAAGTAAGTAAGTACCTACCTACCTACCTACCCACCTACCTACCCACCACGATCACGCGGCCCAGCCGCAGTCTTTCTAGAGAACGGGGACGCAAATAAAATAGCGTCGTGTATACATGGCTAGCCATGTATATGCACATGTAGGCAGGCAGGTAGGTAGGTAGGTAGGTACGAGAAAACGAAAGTGAAACTTTGCCACCGAAGAACGAACGTAACGAATAATATTAGCGACGCGTTGACACACTTGTACGCTTACCGAACCGCGTCGCGGCGCGTCCCGTACCTCTGGAGAAACACAACCGTCATCCCAAACGTGTCGGAAAATCATTTTTACCGCCAAAAGGGTCATTTTCATATTTCATATTCTATTTACGCTTTATTCTCGGCACTATTCCAGCGCGAATTGACCGCAGTATGCGTGACCGGAGTGTGGGTTGATCATGTAGGTACCGAAGGGTCTGGCACAAGTTTCATGGAAGGTGAAGATAAATTGATGGGAAATGGCTTGAGAAGAATGTTGGAAACTCGTTACGAGGAAAATCAGTTATAAGCGATGCTCTGGTTCTGATGAGATTTTAGTATAATGAGCTTGCCGTTACTGACGCTACAGGACATTCGGATATTAGAACGGTTAAATACACGGATCGACTTGCTTGTTGATCGATACTTTGCTTATTCATAATACAGAGAAGAGAAACAGGAGGTTGAGGTATAAGTTAGGCATGTCGAATACGTAAGAGAGCGCGGCGGACACTTTCGCTGCAGGCGGAGTCTTTAAAGCCGGTTGTTGAGTCGAGTCGGGTCCGAAGCTAACATAAGTGTGTCACCGGGCTACTAAGTGCAAATAAAATGCGATCGTCGAATGTTTTCAGCCAGAGTAGATATTGCGTAACGTGGGAAGTTTAGGTAAGTGTGTCAGCGTGGTCAGTATAATACGACGACGTCCCCAACCGCGTCTCCCTCTAGCTCAATGCCGACTCAATGCCGAGTTGTTATACATACGTGCCTATGCAAGCCTCACACCTATGCCTACGGCGTGCCGACGGATATGTTGATTTATAAATAAACAGTATTCATCGAACTTTCTTTGGACTCATCGTCCCTGCCCGAAATCGCAGCGCACCGTCCGTCCCAAGGATGAAAGATTAATAAACCGCATTCCACACCAAAATCAACTCCGAGGCATCGAAACGTCGTCTGTACGATTCACCACAGTGGCAGATTTCTTTTCGGAATAACTATGGGATCTATATTGGGATCTAGACACCGGAGTTGTATATGCTTATCAATGTTATCAATGTTAATAGTCGTAAAACTTTACGTTGACGACAAATGTTGACGATTTTTAACCCAACGCGAGATAACTAACATTCTGTATAAAATATGCAGGTATTAAATATCCAAACCAATCCTGACTAGAATACTAACTGTATATAAAAAGTGCAAACTCAGGAAAAAATTCGTACTCCATGAAGATCATGTCAAATAATAATTATTTACTAATAGTCGCTGTCATTGAAAATTGAAAAAGTGACTATTTATCCCGAAAGTGACCTATCATCATCGTTAAAAATTAATCCATTATTTGAGGCAATCGTTAAAGCCATTCTTCTTCTAAAAAGAATCACCTTACATCGCGTGAAACAAAGAAAATAGAAAAAAAAATGCCACTCCAAACCGGGTCTCAGAGAATGACTCGGCTAATTGTATAATAGTGCCTACGAGATAAATCTGGTTTTGCTGCATAGTATCTAAAGTTTTGAATTAAATATTTTTTGTTTCTTATATTTTTTCATAAAAGCATGTCAGTGCAAAATGTGTAAGCATGTAAGTGTAACAATTTGACCCTGCAACGCTCGCTGCAACGTGCATTAATTGATCCAAACAAGCTGGACTTCCGACTCCTGGTCTTGCAGCAGTTTGGTGGAATGTTATTGCCAAATCTGTGATGTAGAGAGAGGATCGTAAGACAACACAAGCAGTAATGCAAGCTTCCGAGTTCAAGAGGTCGAGAAACAATAACAAGATGAGTTTAAACACGCGGGGAATCCGCCCGCCGAGTACGAGACAGAATTGCGCATGGTTCGGACAGAGTAAAGAGTTGGTATCCCTAAGCGGTCGGTTATGCTCGCCCTGCTGTTCTCTCTTTCTCTTTTCCTCGATGCGTGTCAGTAGGACTCGACTCGAGTCGCGAAACGTAACGCGCTTGCGTTACGTCAGCTGCGCAAGATTCACTTTCGTTCTCTTCGGCGGGATCTGGCGTCTCTTCCCCCACCACGTGACGCCAGCGACGGCCGAGCGTCCTCGTGACTTCCGTTCGCCGATATGACGCCTCCCCCCCTTCCTCCTGTTTCGCCGCGAAGGATTTGCCAGGGAAGGCTGCAGGCTGCAGCGAAGGATAGCTCGTGCGCCTTCTCTACCGTTGACTTTCTGCACCGTAAAGGCGTTCTTACCTCTTCACCGGACCGTGATAAAACCTCCGCATGAACCCGACGCGCTGAAAGCGAATCTTGCAGCCGACCTGGATGAAGGACTTTTCTCGGTCACTCTTCTTTATGCTGCTGACATAGTACCGTACTACAATTTAACGGCGAAATGCTGATTTGAAGCAGTGTTTCAAATGCGTGATCGTATAAATTGTACGCAACCACCATCACCGGTATTAGCGATCCCTAGATCCTTAGATCCACGGGACGCTAAAATGTACTCAGAATTCAGTAATCGTTGTTAAGATTACTTCGATGTATCACTTTAGTGATGGTTATAGGTTGGACGATGCTGCTGATTTTTTATTTTGTTTCGGATGTCTTGACTAGCTCGTGGCATCAAGTCCACGTAATATGCAATGTGATTTTGACTTGGACGATAAATGTAAACGAAACAGACGATGCAGTAGCCGACGAAGTATTACATACGTAAAAACAAAAAGAGAATAGATGACAAGCGGCACTGACAGTTTTCTGGCGTTAGTTTTCCCACACCTTTGGGTTTCGTAACATTGAGACTTTCGTTTTTAGAATTGCCTTGCCAGGCGTGATTCGGCCCGGTTTCGCTCGTTCCGTTCCTCCGCTGTGGATCTTATCTGTAAACGTGTTGTGAATCACCGGATGCAAACGAAAAATTTTCACCCTGGAATCCGTCGGCAGTCAATTTGAACCCTTTCAGTCGTACACTTTACAACACAATATTTTAGCCTGTATTTAGTTACTCGCGGGTTTTTGGGGTCTCTGATAAGGAACCTGTATCAGAATCTAATCATTTATAAATCCAAGATGGCGGATCCAATATGAAAAAAACTATAAAAATTCGATTACTCTAGCCGAAACTTTTTACTCGGGAGTTTTTGCGGTTATACGAAGAAACAAAGATCATTTGAACTTGTAAATAAACTGTGATAAGGCTAGGCTTGAAAATTTTTGAGATGGGACGCTGAGAATCCCACTGCGACTGAAAGAGTTAAATTCAGGCTCCATATCGTCACACGTGGACACTCGAGATTCTTGTTTTTTCATCTCAAGTAATGGATGAACGAAAAATTGCTGCATCAATTCGCACCACCGCTCAGTTATTCTTCGGACCATGTGAAGAATAAGGAGCCCTGCAAAGCTGCAAGACTTGCTCGCTCCTTGCGCGTCGTCTGCTAGCAATTGCGGCGACTGTCTGCTGCTGGCTTGCCTGGTTGAGCTCACGATCCGTGACGCTCCGTGACTCAGGATCTAGGCCAATTGTATAACACCGCTAACGTTTCACTAAAACCATTAAATAATAGACCGCTCATTGCGTTTTCTTTTCTTCATCCTCCACCCCTCCTCTCGTTGCCGCTATATCTATCGCTTGATCTCGCTGTATCTGTGTTGAGCCTACTTTGATCCTATCATATATTTCAGGCGGTAAGAAGGTAGATCCTTGCACGCCTTCCGGTCCATAATTAGATTTACACGTAAGCGTGCATGCGAAAGTAGGCAGAAATATTATATTATCCGCAATGTGGTTAAAACCGCAGAGGTTTTTCGATGCGGTTCGTTCGCTGTAATCGTTACTCCTGAACACGTCGAGAGATACAGACGACAAATCCAGATACAAATATAGAATGACATTGGTAAAATAATTGTGATTTTGGTACAATACGACAGGAGTTCAGAGATCTATGGATCGAAGGGCTGAGTGACCGTAAATACTTCTTGTTCAAAAAATTGAATATTCCAGCATTCGAAACCGAATCTGAGATCAACTTGAACTCTTTTGACAGCCAAATCACTCTTCTTTCTTTTTAAAAGAAACGACAAATTCGTGTATAGATATTATTAAATTCTGATGACGCGTAAACTGAAATGCGCGGTATCGATAAAATTTTCAGTTAGCATATATCTACTGTCATGTTTTCAAATAATAATAATTAGAATTGAGTGAATTTATATTCATTTCATATGTCAGTTGTTGACTACCGATATTTCACATACCTATCTGTAGTCAATAACCAATCCAGTTTTTCAAAGTGACTGATTCTTGCCGGCATAATTGTTTGTCGAAGAGGCTAACTGACCAGAGATTAACAGAGAGTGTGACGAAACGCATTTTCTTCTGTAACAATATAGGTACGAATAATGTGATCAAGATCAACTGCATTTTCACTGAATGATGTCACGCGATCCGTGCTATTTAAAGATCATCCGATCGACGGAGGCACGTATAGCATATCAGGCGAAGGCGGTACCCGGAAGTCCCGTCGGTGTCTTTGTCGTTCTGAGATACTCCGCAAGCTGCTGCATCGAAAGGAAGCAGAGGTTTACGCTTTCAGGAATCAGACCTCGAGTCGTCGGTGGATAAAGCTCGATGCCCCGGCCGCCATTCAACGACCCGGAGCACGTACCTCGCCGTATTCAAGGAAGACGATTGCGGAAACCAAACCGCGGGGCCGAATCATCCTGGAAATGACGTAGAACGGCCCCTGATAAAGCTTCCGGACCTTGGGCGCCACCCTCGGTGTGCGGCTTCGCAAGATCGCGACGCGGTCACTGATAGCTATTTTATCCTCGACGTCGATTTAAACGACGGATGTCAGTTGCACGTACGATGTTTTTCACATGCTTATTGGGAGGAGGGCCTTTTCGGAGCAATGGCTCCCACGGAGGTTCGATTTCGATTTTACATCAACGGATCTAGGAGTCTAATCGTGAAGTAGTGAATAATGAAACTTCAATGCATCCAAAGTCGGAAAATTGTTATCAAATCTATTCAAATCTACCATAAGTAATTACCTAGAGCTTGTAATTTGAACCTCTTTCATAATTCTTTTGCGTATACATATTATTATTCACTTTTTCTATTGGGCTTGTATGCGTTAATTCTTATGTGAATTCGGCCGTTATATTTCACGTGCCTGATACTAGCGGTTCCTGTGGAAACAGATAAAAATTCCAAGGACACCTGAGGGGGCCATGAAAACTGTAGTATGCAGTACCTGGTTTAGTAGGGGAAAAAGCTTGATTAAAAGAAAAATTTTCCTTGAACTGTGCAATACAGAAAGGACCAGCAAAAATATTACAAATTACTTTGAAAACCTTGCATTATGGGTATCCTTTTCAATTTCATACAATGGTCTATTCAGCTGTGCCTCCTACCTCGCTAATTTTTCGCAAATGATATCATTCTGATGCGGCAAAGAAATATGGAAAAATTTAATCGCCACGAGTTCAAGGTACAGACTGATTCGTTAATGTCAAACATGTCATTTTAAATACCTACCAATTGTGCAAACGTAACATTCGCTCCATTCTGAGGGCACAATATGCGGGACAATACGTTGCTGAAAAGTTAATGAACTGTATGAGCTTCCTGGAAAATTTTCGGCTTCATTTGATATCGCACCGTTTAAATACTTCCGCATCTGAAATAAAAGCTTGACAAACTTTCGGTAGAATGTTGGAATTTGATTACCATATTCCGCTGATTGTGAGACGTTGTCATTATAATTTCGTGATGAATTAACTCACCGCACTGCATATTTCTTCTCGTAGTTTACTCTAATAGAAAATTGCAAAAACACACATTTGGTGAAATGGTACGCGATGATAAAGGTTTTGTCATTATTATGTAGCTGTTTCAACAAAATTAAAGGGCAAACGAATGAAATCCATAAATTCCTCTTGATTGTCGAGAGCTCGTTGAGGGAAGTCTGGACAAAAAATATGTGGTGCATACATTTAGTGGCTATGTTTAAACGCACGATTACTCCATCGACTTATACAATATACATAGAATGAATTGAAATTTCTAATAAGAGTAACTTTGTTTCATTCATGGAATTTCGGAACGAGAAGATACCGACTGGGTAATTCCAGATGAGCTCTGCAACATCCGACGTATACTTTCTTGGAACACAATCCACCACCGCAAAATATCCGTTACTCGTAATTGTTACAACAATTCAATCGAAATCCATATAATAACGCTGCAGGGAAAATCAAGGAAAATGTTTTTATCCTATGAAAATGTAACTATGTCCTGCAAGAATCTAGCATAAGAGTTAATGGATTAAAGTTCGTACGAGCAGAATGCTTTTCATATGGTTTCTCAAGTTACCAAGGATGGTTAATGGCCATATTTCTATAAGGAACTATAGCTTTCCGATTTGAAATTCGACCCCAGAGACAATGTGCTACCGCAGAATCTGCGGAAAGCAAGAGTCTACCGTGATAAGAAGGGAAAATTTTGATAAATATTTTTCAACGGAGTCGTAAGAATACGAAAATGGGATGTTTCGAAATATTTTCAAATATTTCAAACAACATGAACTTTTCACAAGACTGACATCAATGGACGGAGAACAACTTTTACTCTCATTCAAGATGTCGAGGTAGATGACAAAGGGGTGAGAAGAAGAAGGAAAGGATAAATTACACGCTACTTGATCATCGAAACGGTGTTGTCTTGCCAAAAATAAACAACCCAGCATTTAAATGTATGCTGTGGACGGAGAGAACAATAAGCCGCAGCGGTTAGTTGAGGTGATGTCAGATGGGTAAGTATAATATGGGAGTCCAGCTCGTGCGACACAATTGCAGGAAGACCAGCACCACCACGACAACCACCATCACCGTCGCTGCTTCCTTCTCTCTCTCTCTCATTCTCACGCTCTTTTACTCACTCTCCGTTTTATGCGGCGCCTCACAATCAGCTCACACCACATAGCGTAGAAAGTGACACCTCGAATCAGGCTCCAACTACATGCTCGTAATTTACAAAAAGACTTAACGCTGTCGTGGATTCCGATTGAAATAATGGAAGAATTCGGAATGGAAAACAAATATTTAAATTTTAGAATATATTTTTCACTCAACTCTTAATTCTCTGACCAAAAATAACGCTCAGTATTAAGCTCTTTGGCAATATTAGTGTTCCGTACTGAATCAATGGTTGAACGTAGTAGAGATTATACGACTTAATCAGACCATACCTACCAACAGAGTATCCATGGCAAGCTTTTAATAAATGCAAGCTTTTGCGAATTAACGAATCCCCGAACGTTCCCTGTACTTATATTAGTTTTCATACCTTACACCTAGGCGGTATACCCGTGAGGCTAACTTCGGCGTCGTAAGTACGCAAGGCTCGCTGTCAAACCGAGACGCGAAAGCTAGTGCCACGAGGAGACAATGCCTTTGGTAAATATAGGGCATAGTAATTAAGCGGTTATATAACCAGATGGTGGCAAGCGCCATGCCAGCGCAGAGTGTCGAAGCGAAGCCTGAAATGTCTATCGGGTAGAATATCTGCCTGCACCGCAAACGAGTGCAGCATGTCCATACCTACACATGCACGTGGGGTTATCGTAGCTGTAGAAATTTTATACCCATTTTCGTCACCCCGCCGGAGATGGAAAAAAGAAAAATAAGTAATTCCTGCCACGCTTGAGGCTGTTTATCTACGGTAAACACAATTCAGTCGTATTTAATTTGTACTCGGGAGTTTGTACTTTGTCCTAAATTAATTCCATCTCTTACGCCAGTGCGCTCACTCGAGCAACAGCAGCTGCAAAACACTCAAATTTAAACGATACTGGGTTGACAATAACGAGCCCAAACATCTCTCGAAACTTACTCGGCATCGCGACTGATCGTGAGTGAATTACGAAGCGCACAATCGCAAATGTATTTGTCCTATAAGCACTTGCCGTCCGTAGCCTGACATCGCTGTACACCGTCCACGCACTTTGGACTTTGAGAACTGCGGTTTCACTTTCCACCAAAGAGCACAACGATGTACATATATTTGCGGCAAACTAGGACTAGCCGCAGCACTCATACATCTTTACCGTTAGTTTGCGATCCATGCGTTTTCTCGACGTCAGACCATGAGAAGCCCTTGTAGGTATGCCTATGCGGTTATAAAGTACACGAGTTCAAGTTCCGATGTTTTAAATATAGAAAAATTCTACACATCCTCTAAATGACAATGTGAGGGAGTTGAGAAATAGGATTTGAGATAAGCGTAGGTACCTAACCAAAGCCATGGTCATGATTCCTAAATTACTCTCGCTGCGAGAGAGCGAGGCACCGTGCGACATCTGCTGGCCGCCTGCTTTACACCCGATGATAACTCATATTTTTTGTATAACATGAGCGTTAAATGGATGCCCCGAAGAGCCGGATAGGTTGTTATATGATGCGTGCGATCTTTGGTCTACAGCTCAGGGCGAGGCCCCAAAGTATTGGTAAATCATTATAATTGATGAACCAAAGTCGTCGATTTAATTTATAACATCAAATTAGAATTTAAATGAAAAATTTAGTGAAAGTTGAAATAACTGCTGATGTTAGTCTCCTGGTCCTAGTAATCACGGGTATAACGTCCCCCACGTCCCCCACGTGTTGTTTTGCGAAATGAATTAATTTGAACTTCATAACATTGATGATTAGAACGTGTGACATAAAAGTAAATTAACAAAGAATATCTAACTAGACCGGTACATACTCTACGTGGCGGGACACAGCAAAAGGAAGAAGACGACCAAAAAGAAGATTGAAATATCAAATATTGAATGATTTCGAATATGAAAAAATTAGTCGTCCCATCGTGGATTTTGTTAAAACCTCAGCTTTTATCGGTAAAAGGAAATTTTTCATGTACAATGAATTTTATAATTTCATCCTGAAAATCTTGAGAATTCAAAATTAACCAGAAACTTCTACCACTTTCATCAACTGTTCCTGTGCCGTTGTATCGGAACTGGTTGAATATAGCGATTGATTATCATATCAGATGCCATCAGTCTTTATTCCATTGTCGGTTTGAAAAAGTGCTTTCTGCCTCTTGCAAACGCCCCGATGTCCTGCACGTACGAATGTACGTAGATAGGTATCTAGATAAATAGTAGGTGGACACACCTGGGACACAACTCAGCACGTATAGAGTACGAAGAGCCGTCGTTACGGTAGGTCCGCGGTGGATGGCGTACCTACCTAGGTATAAGGTATACCTACTCGTATACCGTACCTTACCGCACCGTGGAGAACAGCAACGAGCCGCGTCGCGCCAGCTAAGCATCGCTGGTGGCGTAGATTGTGGTTCTCCCATTTACCCAGTTCCCCTCGCTGTTATGTAACCAAGTGAAAGTGGCACAGCAGTGGTAATCGTCGTTGGCAGCGGCCGCGATCCATCGACGGCAGCACCTCGCGTTTATTCCACTCTCATATACCTCCCAACCTACTACGTGATACCTATTGCAGGAAATATAAATATAAACAAAAATTAAATTTAATTGCTGTCAGAATATACCGCAACGTATCGAATTTCGATGCTCCGTCGTCTCGCGCGAATCACTAGAATTCGTAAATTTGTACGATATCTACGTTAATGCTGTTCGCGGATGAAAGACACGGTAAGACTTGACTGACCGTTTGATTCAAGAAATCCGATATCAATCACGTTGATGGTATAGCGTGAGCATGGGGAGTTGGATATTCTGAAAGTCGTTACGCCAAAAACCATGATACCAATACAAATTTTCTAGTTCCATCAGCCCATCGGAGTAGCTCTAGATCAAACTATTTCTTCCAAATTTCCCCGATTCGTATAACGAGAAGAGAGAAGATATGAGAGCCAATGAAAATCGATCGGTTGTCTCAACCGCTTCACCGAGGCGGGGTTGAAGTGCCAAATTTGAAAATTTCCGAAAGAGCCAAATACAGAAAATTTAATGTCAGCCAAACATCTTCAACGGGGTCAGGAAACATTTTCAATTTCTTTCTATATATTCTCGAGTGAACGTGAAATGTACATAATGAAATAATCGTACAGTCCAGCGAACGCGGGCGAGGACGTGACGGTGCCGTTTCAAGATAATTTCCCGACACTCGCGCAGCTCGACGGAAACGTCGTAGTTTCGAGCGAAAATGTCTGATACCGTCAGCATCAGCTGCACCACGTGACCGGGACGTGCGAGGTGCATTTTAGAGAGGAACCCCTCGCGGAGCGGCTGACCCAAATATCAATCAGTGAAAGTGGCACGGCGAGCCAGCAACACGATTCACCCACACGCGCGGCTCTCGTGTGTACAATTCTCTCGGCTCTCCCGCCCGATCAGAGAAGGGAACAAACAACACGGACACGGGACACGTATTACTGCAGCCACGTTAACATTGGTATTATGGTATTGGTATACCATAGCCACACTCCTCGTTGAGATTGTTGTCTTAGTTAGATGATTCTGAGTCTCAGTGCTAGACAAGCGACCGTTGATTCCGTCACTATTTTTTGCGCCTATGTACTCATTCGCTTTTTCATCTTTTCCACTTCCTCAACAACTGGGATATTCATTGTAAATACACGTACTACCAATATCCGTACGAATTATTAAGGTGAATTGCATTACACGTGGAAATGCATGCACACTGTATATAGTTATATACGGTATATTCTGTCATGCTTAATCGTGAATTTTAAACAACTTTTTTTCATTAATTTTATATTACACATTTTACGTGCAATGATATGAATAACTAAAGGTATGCTGATTGAAATGGTCCTTAACGTAGTCATTATCCAATGGTGTTATTCACATTGGATAACATATTTAGAAATAATTTCCAAATGAATGCAGCCAAAACTCCAAGCATCTTTCTGAATTGTAATAGTTCTACTCGAAGCCCATTGAATTTTCCATGTATATGGGAATAATATAGAATTTTTGTCTTTTCCGATCCATTTGTCCCTTATCGATGTGTTGTATAAAAAAATCTGCGACCAAATGAATTTCTTGCGTACAGCCATAGGTACTCGACGCAAATTTTGAACATTAAAGAAAGAAAAAAACCTGTGAATTGCTAAAAAAAAAACGACCTGTATTATTCTAATGGCAAAATTCGACGGCTTCGAGGCAGAACTTGGATTTAGATAAGAGTCTCGGATTTTGGCTGTATTTGAAAAAATTTATTCCGTAATTACCAAATTATAGAATGAGGAAAACTCTAACATCAGACATGCTTGTACAATACTATTTTTAGGTTATTTACGCACCTATTAGACGGTGAAGGTTGACACGACAATTAATTACGCAGTAACGGAAATAATGTAATGTGTACAGGTCTGCTGTGCCGAATTATCGATATTTAAAAATAGTACAACATTCGTTTTGAAACAATTAATGTATTTATACCTCTCCCATGAATCCGTTGGTTCAACTTTGGAATTACTAACGAGATATATAATTATACCCTGTGAAAGTTTCCTTGCGGGTTCTTGATAATTAGATCTCCCTATTTAACCACGTATTTGTGATGCCGTCCAGGTTTAATCAAGGGGTATCTATCCCTGAGATTCTCTACAATCGTTCATATTCGAACGAACGGTAATAATGTAGGTATACAATTCCTTTCCTCAAGTCTTGAATCGATTAGCTAGAATATGACAATTAGTAACGAAGGTAAAATAAAATGTGGATTAAAAATTGGAAGATCATCAATTTCTGGCACACCCCCGTGGTAAAATCTATCTACTATACAAACATAGTAGAGTAGAATACACGCCGTCGCAGAGGGCAGATGTGCAGATGAGTTCTGGTGCACCTAAGAATAGGTGAGGCTCCTTGGCCCAAGCTTCGATTCCCGCCTCACAAACTGCTTCGGTTACAAACCCGAAAAACATCGAGGTTCACCAATTTCAGTCTCACAATCAGTGAATCAGCTGACATTGTACAGGCATGCTGATATATTGCCAAATAAACTGATCAGATTTCCCGAAGTAGACCGCGAATGCAGTCAGCACACTTCCATCATATTGTCAAACCAACACCGCGCATGAGGTTCGTACCTCCTCTGTTACACGGAATCGCATGGTGCGGAACAATTCGAAGAGCGTGATTGGGACAAACTGGAGTGATGCATCGAAGCCGTGAATCGAATCGAACGGAGGAGGAGGAGGAGGTGGTGGTAAAAATTCAGAAAGATGAAAAAATTTAAGGGCCACGATATAGAATTTTTAAAGAACCCAAAACTCAGTTTATAAAATTTCAAAATTTTGTAAGTAGAACTATAGGGAAGTAAAAGAATAGAATATAGAATGGTGAAATGTAGAATCGTAAACAGATTCGCGATTTTGCCGTTCTATGTTTTGTCCTTTCTATATTTTGTCATTCTGTATTTCCAATTTTCTATAATACTTGGACTTTCCTCATTTTTTAATTTTATGAATAAGAGTCTCGCGTCTATGAGAACTCGATATTCTTGTGCTTCCGTCAATGGAAAATTCTAATTTTTTACCCCCACCCGGAGGAGGATGCAGGGAACGAACGTAGGAGCGACGCGTGCAGAAGACCCAGATACGCGCGGATCGGATCTTCACGCGGGACGCATCAAGGGCTAAAAATTTTCTCGCCCATCTATTATTAGCGTGATGCCCTCAATACGAGAGGATGGGTGGCGGGACGGGCACGAGAGGCTGCAGACGCTGGGCGAGATCGGCTTCTGCGACTAAGCGGACGTATCTAAGGTCTTTCCAATTTCAGCGTGGAACCCACGGTGCATACGAGCTCCGAGGAACTTCCCGCAGCTTCCAGTATATAATATCTTTGTACTTACGTGTATTTCAATGTTATAATTATTATAATGATCCTCGGGTTTCCGACTTCCCGCTCCGAGTTCCGTCGGAAGTTGACGCGGTTTTCACTCGTATCCAAGAACTTGAATGTTTTACCGGGAACTATAATGACCTCGCGTGCTGGAGAAGGAACTTCCGGCCTCTGTACTTGTGTATGTACACTTTTAGGCATCCACTTTTTTTTTCCTCTGCCTAATATAGGTAATACGATTATGGCAGCATATAGTTCTCAAGCTATTACAGCTTTGCTTATATCTTTTAATTATACATCGATTCGACGCCTACCCAATATGTAAACCTGTGCAGTACATTACGTATAATGGTTTCAACGACGTTCCATTAACTCGCTCGTATTACCGACAAATAATAATTAGACTATTTTCCCTATGCGACAATTCTTTCGTGTGGTATCTTCGAAAAATCTGTTTCTCCACACCTTTTTCCATTGCCGCAGTTTCCACCATAGTTCTACCTATAGAGGCACAAATACGTATTCACTACACAGAGATTCTACTTCTATTCCATGGAGTTTCTTTGATAATTCTCTCGTGGTCTCGCAGTCGCGTCGGGTGACCTTTCGATGACTCGCAGAGCAACGGGGTCGACGAGCCTCTCGCTGTGACGTCCTTGCGATTGCTCGATGACGTCACGCTCACCCGTTACCAGTGCTAGGACGATCGAGCAATCGAAAACGATGCAGCGGACTTCGTCGATCCGAAGTTTTTTCACTTTTCTTAACCCAGATTTACAGGATACAAATTCCCTTTTCAACGTTATACTATTTTATTTTAGAAAGACGATCTTATCGGCTGTATTGTGATATGTATGAATGAAGATTATCAAAAGTGTCATTGGAATTTCTTCTCGTTCTGTGAGTAAAGATGTATTCTGTGTCATATTTCAAATTCTTTAAGTTTCTACGTTTTCTGCTTTTGGTCGACAACGTTTGCCCAACGTGAACACGGCGTAATATAAATTTGCTCACGCACATACAGGTTAATACGTATGCGTGTAAACACAGATTCCACGTACAAGGATAAAATTGTACTGATTACGTGAACTGATCGCGCTCTGCGGTAATCGGTAAGTCGCAGAGATCCGAGTACCCATACAGCATAGTAGCCTTCGCCTTGATAGTTCTGTACCGTTTGTTTGTCATGTCATTGCCCGTTACTTATACTCTATTTACCATTTATATATTTTATAGGTATATGTACAATAATATTGTACGGCGCGGTGACAAGCATACACTTGACTCTGCCTTCGAGCATTATCAATTTCAAACTTGTAAAAATTCCGAATTAGAATTAGTGCCTTACATTTCCTTGCAAGGCCTCTGAAATCTAACAAATAAACTAAAATTCTATGCGCGTTTGTTAACCGACGAGCAAACTGTTGATGCTAATCTAGGGCATCTTCTTTTCATGGTACTCGTACAGTAATTTATATGATTGCTAACAATATTTTCAATTTATTAATCTATAAACTTCCGTATCTCGGAAAACTACGTTGAAAATTTGACCGAACCAAAGTCTTCGAATTGGTACCTGTACGTGAGAAACTTAATAGAGAGTAAAAATAAAGGAAGGAATTAACAAAATATAAATAAAAATTCACAGAGAAATTCTACCGGCAGCATCGTATCCGATTAATCAATTTTCCGAAAGATCTAGCGAGAGTTATTTTGAAACCGGAAGTTAAGTCGCTGGAGCTGACTTTAGCAGCACTGCTTCAGCAAGCGCAAATGCTTACAAATTCATCGGCATTTACCTAGTGAATCGTACGACTGGTACGACCAGAGTGCAGTCGATCTGAAATCAATATTGAAAATTTGCTTCAGCAGCTCAGCTGAGGAATCAAGACTCGGATAAAATGCCTAGCAATTTTCGGTTCATACAGGCATGTGCGTGTTATCACGAGAGGAATCTGTACTTTCTTCATGAATTTTTTTTCGCGAAACTTAGGGTATGTAATTTACATGCGTGTAAGTGGGCAAACAAAATGCGGCACCCCTAGAGATACGAGTACCACCTACCGTAAGACATATGCCTTTTTAAAAGCCCGCAGTGATCAAGGCTTATAAGAAGTATAAAAGTGATAGCAAAGAGAAACAGAAGGAAAAAGAACAAAGGTGAAAAGGTTTAACCGGAAACTTGCGGTCGTGCGCCACTAGCAGGAAGTGGAGGACTCGGAGGCTCCTTAATAGCATTTCCACAGCTGGTGATTATTTCTTCAATACCAGATTATATCCCTGTCTATATGTATATGTACCTACATGAATGTTCCTATGGATACGCATGTCGGATGCGTGTCAGGATCTCGATCCAAACTGTGTTATTGGTCGGTCATGAATTTTGATTCGGACAATTTTTAGGACAAATTGGTTACGTTAACAGTACAGATTCCACCCAGCGATACTGCGCGGAGTGAATTACCAACGTAAGTGAACTATCCAAATAATATTTTATAGTAGACTGAGATCAAAGTGATACGTATTTTTTTTTACTTGCCATTAAACACTTTAAGGGGGTAAAACCAACCTCCAAAGTAAGGCATGTCAAGGGCTGATTTGGTAGTTTCACCCACAAGAACGTAATATTTTTAAAAGATTCAACTGAAAGAGTTTTCTCATAACGAGAAATGAAAAATGTAATTTTCTCATTATAATAAAAAAACTTTCAAATCGCCCATGGACATGTCTTACTTTGGAGGTTGGTTTTACCCCCTTAACGTGTTTAATGGCAGGTAAAAAAAAATACGTATCGCTTAGTTTTTAGTCTACTCGAATCGGAGAGATCGACCTGGGATACCTTCCTTATCAGAATCTCTGTCCTCGCATGTACGTGGTTAGCGTGGTCTTTATATGTGGTCAGGAGCAACCTAAGCTCTCGATCCTCGACGCTCGGGTACAAACGGCTGACGACGAAAGGAAATGGCTCGCAGGGTGACAGAGGAACGTGAAAATCGGTAAGACCGAAGGACAGAAGAAGAATCCATACGTGTGAGTCGGCACGGGAGCCCGAGCCGCGAAATCACGCAGCTCCCTTCCGTTTCCAACGCATCCGGCTCGGTAACGAGAGGCGAGAGTGCTCACTCAGCGGCGACCTTGAACGTCCGAGTGGCCTGGAGCAACGACTCCATCGTGGAATTGTCTGGAGTGAAGTGATAAAGTACACGTTTAAGAAAGTGAGGAGGAAAATAATAAGTACAGCTGTTTCTCAAACGCGGTGCGGATCTTTGCAGGGCACAGCAGCTTCGGCTGATACATAATTACTTACTTCTTTCTATTCTGACCGTACGAATGCGTTCTTCGAGTGATTGGGTAACGTCATTACAGCATAGGCTTCCGGGGGTTCAAGTTGTGTATCACGCGGCTCTTCACCGATGAAGTTTTCACAGCTTTTCCTTACCGAAGTATGCTCGGATCGTTCGAAATTTTGATTAAAAAAAAATTAAGGGAGTGTCTTGGTTGATTTCAAAGTTGACGAATGTATGTCCGAATATCGAAAAATGAGCTTAACAGCCTTGTTCGATATATACAATTCTGAACAAAAACAGTCTAATGCATTTTCATTCGATACAGAAATAAAGAAATGCCATGAATTCTACGAATTTGATATTGGAGTGTTTTTGTTCAGAATTGCGTATTAAATGGGACTGTTAAGCCCTTTTTCGCGTTTGAGAGACGAGGATCTCGATAGTTGGAGATCTTACGGCACGTCCAAATCAAGCAGGACACCCCCTTAAGGAGTCTACTATATTTAGCGTTAACTAGTTTGGTGTAACGCTACTTAATTCTGTAATCGTAGTACCAATCTTACCGTGTTTGGATTTTTTGTCTTTGTTACGTGCCGCCTCGTTCGCTATATCTAAACATACATGGCATCATTCTATGCCTGTGCAAATTAGTCGCATAGTATCAATAGAGAAATTCCGTTACCTACTAATTGTCCGTACAATTATGTTTTGTTCGTAGACGTATTGTTGAGATTTCAAGCAGGACATATCAACACGACCGTAATTAATTTATGTGGAAGCCACAAATTCCGCACATGTGTGTAATGAATTCCTCACTTCGGTTTTCCCCATTGATACTCATACACAATCGTGGCCAATTAACTGTACAAAGTCGAGACGAAGCCAGAGTACACTTGAAACTCATGCGGCGGGAACGACGATTATGACAAATTCTGACCTATTTTAAGTTTTCATTTCTTTAAGTTATGATTTGTTCACCACTCTATACTCGCGGTTAAAAACAATAAATCTACTATGCATTTACATATATTACCGTGCTTGCATTACGCGGAATCAGTGGCTGCCGGCGCTACGAATTCACACTGAGCGGAACTTTTTTCCTCATTATTAATATACTTCAGTTCTCCCGAATCGTATAAGGATGACACCGTCTTGCAGGCTCAAGGAAGACGCCTTATCAACACTCTTCTTCAGAATTCAACAACGGTTCACCTAGATTCTGAAATTCTCCGCACTCTCTTTCGCCACGTTACCTCGTGGTAATACCGTCACGGTAATACCGGTGTTTTGCTTAGCCGTAAATTACAGTCATCGTAGTATGTAAAATAGCTTGCCATTCAAGAGCTTGACCCTTCATCCTTTGCGAATTCTACGAAATTCTTTCAAACTATGAGAAATTGTGCTTGAACGGTGATTGAGAAAAGTTGAAAAATTAACTGAAACGTGGCTATAATATTTGCAGCACATTCTCACTCGGTTTGAACTTTAAATTTACGGCACGCTACTGTTTAACCAAATTTCGTACCACGAGTTTTATACTTTTTCGTCAATGGTCCGAACTCTTCCTCGGCAATCGCAGCTAAGCGCGAATCTTAAACTCATTCGTAGTGATAACTCCTCAAAGTTTGAGGCGGTTTTACCGCTACAGAGAATTGACGAATGAAGAGAATGTAAAATTGGATTCCCTGAATTCGTGAGTAAGAGTTGAAAAATTCGAAAGTCCGACATCCCTTGGGAGCGAATCGAGTTCCTTGGCCACGCGGTTCGGCAGCGTCGTTTCTCCCGCGTTCTTCACCGACGTCGGCGTCGGCGTCGGCGTCGGCATGGCGGTGGGGCCAGCTTTCTCGAGAGGAGAGCACCTTGGCACACTTACCGCAGCATCGGCACCGACGGGCAACCCCACGCCGTCTCCGTCTACGTCTCTGTCTCCGTTCCTCGATCGTTCGTGTGGCTCGATCGGCGAGGACCGAGAGGTCGGTTATATAACACGAACTGCGTCGCAGTCCGAGAGCGTCGTGACTCCCGTGCAGAGATTCGCTTGGGTATATTGGGTGGGTGCCGCCCGGAGGAATTCCGTCCAAGGTTATAGCGAACGCCGTTTACATCTGCACCTTCATCTTCCTTCTTTCACCTCCGATCGCCCTTTCCCTCCTTCCGTTCTTCCTTTTTTTCGTCCTGACTTGAGCTTTCGTCAGCCGACGATGAGATTCTTCTTTACTCCCAAGGGTCTACTTTTAATCGCAAAAAATCAGCTCTCACATGTGGAGGACTTTTGGCTTTGGTTTGTTTTTACGTAGATAAGTTAAATTTTAGAAATATTTTACGGGTATATTGGCCTATAATTGGTTCATGGAGGAAACCTATAATTAATATCATACACATAGCAGTGCAGTTTGCAAAAATTCAAAGCATTTTGTTACAACGAAGTACTCGTAAGGATGATCTCAATCGCGGTAACTATTATATCCCAGACTTTCATTTGTTTGAATGAAATTTTTGTATAATAGCTATATCGAAGCACGTGTGTGAAGTAAAGTTCTCTTTGACAATGCGTTTAAACGCATTTACTGCGCCTGCAGCGGATTCGCTTTCACTTGCAGTTACAGAAACTTATATTATAACTTACCTGCACATCGTAGCAACGATATGGTACAATTAAGCGTACGCATATCGAAGAGTGAAATTGTAAAATTGGGAAATTTTAAGCTTGTGAAATATTTTCGATCATCCACGCTACCCTAGAGCTGCACTAAAAGCCTTCCCCCTTGTCGCATTCGACAAAAATAAATTTCCATCCTAGGTGGGTATTCGTGAATTTTTCATTCTCGATATTCCCATGCACTGTGGGCATGATGATCCGTATAAGGCTCCGAGTTCAGCTGATCGAACGTTTTCTTTCGAAAAGATGCGACTTGAGAGAAAAAGTACGAAACGGTTTACTATAATTTATATACCCATGTATGAAAGTTTTATTACCAAGTTTCGGCCTTGGAGATGTTTTTCTCTCATCCGTGTGTGTGAAATTTTTTCAACCTTTCAATATCCTTTCTTCTTTTTACTCGGACATTTTTATCACCTGCGCAGTTAGTACGTAACAAAAACTTTTCTTGTTTCGGGCCCGTTCAATAAATGCAAGACAAGCTTGGTGACTTATAGAAAACGAAGATGAGCCCGAGTTGATCGAAATAAGCGATTAAGGTATAAAGTGTATATCAGAGAGAGATCGGGCGAACGGCCTGCACGCAGGCTGTTGCGACAAGAGCCAAAGCGATGATAAATCAAGTCGAAGTAGTCAAGACGTGGAGTCCGAGTGACCCGAGGAAGGCCTCGCCTCGCCGCGGAGAGTTTCACCGTGAGTTTCACCGTTCCGCATTTTGGCGATTCGTTATCATTATGCAACGATTGAGTAATAGATAATCATTAAGTAATATCTAAACCCGTGAAAAATTCAAATCAGTTGCGAGTCAATTGGCGTTCGATTGATTATCAGTATTATTCAATGCGATTTAAATTAGTGACAACAAATTTGAAGTCCGGGGAAAAGAACAAACAATTAAGCGGCGGAAAGTGATTTAAAAAAAAAATCTATAATGAGTCGAAACGTCACAAGTCACGTCATCGTTGGCTTGTGTCGAATGACCGCATAATCAGACACCTTTATAAACCTGGATGAATTTTGCTCATAATAGTCTTAGGACACAATTGCGAGGTATTAAAATTCGTACAAGATGAAAAAATCAAAATCGTCAACATTTACGCTGGTTTGGGTGACTTCGGACTACTCTGAAAACCAGTCAAGCTCTTACCGTATAAGGAAATATTTTCTCACGTGTGAGGAGATTTTTTTCTGATTTCCTTGCACGTCTGGTACTTCGTTATACAGACGAAGCTTGCACCCGAACTTAATGACGTCGAAGGAAACTCTGCAGATGAGTTAACACAATCGATTGAAATAGATATAAAATTATAATAATGATAACAAGGGAAAAACCAGACGATGTATTGCGGAGAAGTGACAGAGCGCGCTCTGATTTAATCGTATTTCCTTAATCCTCCAGCTTGGGTTCCCGGATTTGGAAATACTTTTGAGGATTTCCATGACGTGACAACGGCGTTTCAGCTTCATTGGTTATCTTTGCGTCGCATCAAATTCTGGGAAATTAAGCATACACGTATAGATATATGTAGAAGTAAATGAGTAATGTGAGACGGTGGTATAAGAAATTGCAGTTAGTATTTATTTGTTTCTTTTATTCATTACAATCACATTTCCTCCTCCCTTTTTATACCATTCTTTTTCGTACACTGATTCTGAGATTGCTGACCCAGCAATAAGTTGTATACATTTATAATACGAACATTTTTCCTCCCATGTACAGCGTGTAAATGATTGCGAAACACTTTTTTCAAGAACAGGAAAAAATGTGTTTACATGAATATTAGATATTTAAAACGTAATTTTGATAAAAGAAGACCGCGTCATCTCGCAATGAACTACATTGTAAACATCAGTGATCTTGTCTTTGACCACCAGTGTTTTCCTCTGGATATCATGTCAGTTACGGATAAAAATTTACAAAGCAAAGCCTTGTCTTTAGCCATCACGCAAATATATCTTACACATTTGACACTCATAAGAATCGCAAAACTGTCATCTCTGAGAAATACTTTTTCTGTGGGTACACTTATAAACGTACATTTTCACTAGTTCGGTTGCACAAAATCAAAACTTGTCCCGTTTTGCACATTACTTCCATCTTTGTTATCGGTAAACACATCAAAATTCACAATTTTGGAATACTCAACTGTCTGCAGTTTTCATCACCTCGATTTCCGACTAATTATAGCAATCCTGAACCGTTATTCGAAAAAAAACGAACCTCACATTAATAGTCACATTCATTAAATAGAAAGCAATCAATTGTATAATAATTGGAAAATGTGGCGTCCGTCAACTGCGGGCAATGATTTAACGATAAGCTCCGGCAATTCAACGCTGAATTATATAAGGGTGGTCACACATTTGAAACACCAAAGAGAGCAAACAAGTTCAAAGTATACCAAAAAATGACACAGATTGGATTCGCAGTGCTAAATTTTCAAAATCTGATTTCAGATTCGTAACAGCGACCCAAAAACACTTCCACAGAGATTTTTCTCCGGATTTGATCGAATTTGAAATTTTTGTCCGCGATGTTGGATCCGACATCGTAAATTTAAAGAATCCGATTTAAAATTCGTAATCAGCGACCCCAAAAACTCATTATTATTGTGAAACATGTATACGAGATAATTTTCTCGGTAATGAATTATTCCTTTAATTTTCACGATTTTATTCAATCAATTTGTTCCTAACCATTATACCGCAATAATTATTGAAAACCTATTAGTGTAGTATCATAAATAGAGAAAACCCGCAAAGAAATACGTTGAAAAGTTCTCTCGGTATAAAAAAAATGGATGTAAAATCGGTGGTAATAATACTTAGCACTATGACTCAGAGGGATAGAACGGCCTGTATAATCGCCTGTAGAACAGCAAAGAAAGTAGGCGAACTGAGGAGGGCGCGGTAAGCGGCTTTATCTCGTGTACTTGAGCGTATCAATTTTTTCTCATCCGTCGCGAAGGCGCAAGAAGGCGTTTGCATCACAGCACCACGGTTCTCTGCTTGACCAATTCATTCTATCAGCGACTTTACCGCAGCACAACGAACTATCATTATTGAAAAGTCAACGCCCCCCGAGGCTCCTACCCCATAAATAACTATGCATATGTGTCGAGTCATCTGTCGTATCTGCATTTTTTCCGCTCAATTCAGCACTCGCTAACATTTAGGAATGCGGTATTCGTGTGTGGGTACAAAATATATGCACATTAATAAACATGTGCTGTTGGAAAAACCGTGTTAATCTCAAAGTTTTTTTGACCATTACGTTTATACGATATTACCTTAAATATCATACCATAAGATATTCCCACAGGGTACATTATAAGTCTGCATACCGATCGTCAAGAAGTTCTACACTCCAATGTGTAATTATAACCAGAATCAAATCATCGTTGAGAAAAAAACGATTCCTCGACGTCCTCGTACGTGTTCGATAAATTTCCTGCACTGTTCTTGTGCACAAGAATCGCTGACGCTCTATCCGCTCGTTGTATCAGCACAAGGAAATAATAAACGGATAATGAGCTCAAGCTGCATTAGTTTGAACGACTTTCTCAAGAATTGTTCTATTGTTCTATGCATCGTTCTACTTTTTTTGTTTGCGAAAAGCGTCAGACGCAGTTACCGAAAGCATAAGCCTAAAATTTTATTCGATCAGACTGAAAAAGACTTCTTCGCGTCCACGTGACCATGCGGAAATGGGCTTTTGAAAGCATATTGAATTACGCAGTTTACGTACGCGTAGCTGGGAACTTGTTCGTTTCCAGGTGAGAATCAAACCGAGTTGTCGGCACGAAAGGTTTGTCACAAAATCAAGAAATTAGCGCGAATAGAACAACAAAGACGTCTTCATTCCATACTCTTTACGTCAGTCACGTTTGACGCCGGTAGATAAACCGTGATTGCGGTCTACTCGAGCTTACCTATTCCTATAATACGATTCCGTTTTCATACCGGACAAAGGATAATTCAGAATGTTTATTTTTAGTCCACACTCATAATGCATTTCGAACAACAACAAAATTCAAACATTTTTCAGTAGCTTACACAGGTTACGGCGTCGCTGAGTTATTTTGGTGTCCAGATACGTCATAGAAGAGTAAAATTAGATACGGATTGAATATCGCCTAATTACAGTAGGTATATTAAGTTGTAATGGTTCCTATCGCGTTTATACGACAGTTTTATAATGTGAGTGCCAACACTGGGTATAGAATGACAAAGGATGACGGAGGCGAGTCGGTTCACACTATAGACGTGATAGGCGGCTAGGAGAAGAAGTGAGGAAAACTAATCACGAGCTAAACGTACAGGAAATAACTCCGGGACACACGAGACGAGACCTTGTTTTTTCCATTCACTTCACGGCTCGAGTCTTTCGCCGAGCCGCTACAATTCCCATCTTCGCTTGCAATAAATGCCCGTTATGTAGGTATATATACGGATACGCGTACCTACACTGATTACTGATCCGAGAATTCGATAAATGAGACGGTCGAAGGTTTCTTCCTAGATTCCTCCGGCAAGGCCGCGGGTCCTGCGCTGCTCCTACAATTCGAACCTCGACAGCATTCTATGTACACCGCTTCAATTCGGTGTTTCGTGTATAAATATGTCCAACGGTTTGAAAAACGTACTATGTATTCATTTTACTTGAGACTTTTTGTACTCTCATTTTTGTTTCCCTAATGAAGGATATAGAAAAATAAATAGAAAGACCGATTAGTGACAACGTGTCGATAAATTGAGAGAAGTCCTTCAACCGGATGAAAAATCGATAATATCAATGAACCAGTGATCAAGTTCTTTCGTATAGTGCATGACTGTAACAGTGACATCTAGTTGCCTTATGTTCCTCGGATTGTGAGTTAATTAATCACGTTTTCTATTCAAATATCGGTCAACGTAGAGTCTATTGCAAAATTCTAAAACGAAGGAAATGTGAAGAAGAAGAAGAAGAAAAAGAAAAAAGATGCATGTCGCAATATCATGTTTATGCTTTCGTTTCTTTACGAAATTTTTTCATATACTTTTTTTCGTTCGCTGCACGCAACAAGACCGCATCGGCAGCGTAGACAAACCGAATGCCGCAAGATCGAGCGTAAGAACTACTTGAGAGGCAAAAGGTGCAGTGTAAGACTTTTTACAACTTCTAAGAGAGTAAGAGTGGTTCTGTAAACGTGTTAGCGCAGCGAATGGCAAGAGCAAACGAGCAAAGCGGGGTCGCGTCGCCTTGAGGGAGCGAGAACGAGAGGGAAGGTAGGTACCGAGCGTGCCTTGTAGAAAAATAGACATATGATAGATCCATCGGCCCACGTTATAGGTGCGTAAGTAATTGGCATCCACGTCCCGAAGTGCCGGTATGTAGGTATATCGCAGCTGGACAACCGACGCCGCAAGCAAGCAAGCAATTACACCCGACGGCGGGCGTGCAGGCGAAGTAAGTATTAATGTAAAGCTGCACTGATTGGAGAGTGGCAGAAGCGGTCGCACCACCGAATCCACAGAGCCCTGGGGCTCTTGGCTGTCCCAGAGTCAGGTTTAGCCCGGAGATTGCTTATCTTGCGCGGTAAGTATGCGGATGGTTGGATGTAGGTGCTACCGTACTAGATACTACCAATGCCTCGATCTTCTTACAAGGAAGGTGTCCCAGGTCGACTCCTCTAACTTAGTTTCTTTTGCGATTTTACAGTAGACTAAAAACTAAGCTACAAGTAGTTTTCTATTATTTGCCGATAGACACTTTAAGGGGGTGAAACCACACTCCAAAGTAAAGCATGTCAAGGGGTGATTTGGCAGATTTTTTTTCTTACTTAATTGAGAAAATAACATTTTTTATTTTTCATTGTGAGAGAACTTTTCCAGTTGAATTGGTTGAGAGATATTACGTTCTTGTGGGTGAAACTGCCAAATCGCTCCTTGAAATGCCTTACTTTGGAGGGTGATTTCACCCCCTTAAAGTGTTTAATGGCAGGTAAAAAAAATACGTGTGGCTTAGTTTTTAGTCTGTTATGACATATTACAAAAGAAATCATATCGGTGAGATTGACCTAGGATACCTCCATTGTGTGACTTTCGATACACGCCAATGCAATAGGTAGATGTGCTTGGGATTGGCTTTGTTTATAATAGGATGTAAATAGTTGCAATCGATGATTCCTGATGTTGAAAGATTCGGTAAAAAATTTAGAAAAATAAAAAACGAAATTTGCAAATACAGGTATAAATCCTTATTTAAGATAAAACACAATAAATAATATAGCGCAAGGTATATAAGAAGATTACGTGCATAGTCAGAATTAATAACTATAGATGAAATGCAAGGTTGCAGAAGTGCAGTTTGTAATATATTTATAACAAGTAGATATATACATCTATTATTATATATCCAGAAAAATTAACAGCCGCGCGATCCACTATAGGCGGCGATGATTAAAGAATTTTCAAACGAATAACAAAATAACAAAGTCCCGGTGTTATTCCGTTATTGCTCGTATCAACCGCACATCAACCTCTCCCTGCTCCTCACCTGTAACAACAGATAGGCCTCGGGTATACCTCCATCATTTTCCTTTTAAATTAGGCTCTATCCAGTAAGTCGCCTCGTACACCGTTTAGTGAGTCGCCTCATACCGTTGCACGGTTGATATACCTATTTATGTAGTCATGGACTAACGATTTCTCGCTTAATTACCGTTTCTTACCTTACTATTGATCTCGAATCTTCGATATTAGTTCCATTAATGAAGTAAGAATGTATTAAAAATACGACAAATATCCTTTACACAGCAGATAATATCATCAAAGGACCTTATAATCAATCAAATTCCCAAATACACAAAAACCAAGTTCCGCTTTCTACCTTAATTACCTTCGCAGTCCAAATGGTATTATAAGTAAGCACCGCACGAAGTCTTCGGCATCGAAACAAAAACAACCATCATCAACGTGAATCTATGATACTTGAAGTTAATTATCCACGCGCGGGCATAATAACGTGATAAATGTCACAACATCCGCCAATCACTATCTATTTTCGGTTGGACTGTAAATTGAGTATCTCGAGCATGACCTGTCTCGGCGGCAATTTTACGCATTCTGTATACTTGTAAAATTTCAACGAAAAGGGCTATAATTCGAATCGAGTTTAATCGAAACATTGAAAAACATGAAAACATCACTGACTTCCATCACTTAAATAAGGTGTAATCCATCATTGTAGGCAACCAGCCAGTTTCGAGTCAGATGCATATTATATAAAACGGGGTGTAACATTGAATATAAATAAACTAGGGTCAGTCTAAAGTTAGGGTACTTCTCACAACTCTGAGTGGCGTATACGCGCGTGCCATGCACGTACGAATTGCACTTATCGTTAGGCATGGTTACTGGTGCATGTTTAATCTGTCGTGCATGGACTCAAAGACGAGCAACTCTGAAGCGGCCTAAGGAAAGACAAGAGACACATTCGTGATTCGGCTGCAGTATCGCAGCAGCAGCTGACGACGAGTATGCAGCCAGAAGACAAGAGCGCGTACGAAGTCAGGTCAACCTAAATATTATAGTTGAGGGCCGGCAGCCCGCCCGTAACCCAGTTGGAGATGAGAACTGTAACTTTTAGTGAGCCAAATCAGATTGACTTCCAGGCAGACCTCCGATAAAGATTTCTACACGCATTTGTACCCTCAATACCGTGCGGATATGGCTGTACAGTGTGTAAGTAGGTATGTACTATCTATACCTACGGAGATACCATTCATCAAACTTCCAAAGCTCGATTGCTGTTACTTATCATGGCTTTCTTTGATGACTCGGGTGTTGACAAACTACGGGAACAATACATTTGCTGATATGCTTATAGTGATATAATCTTTTCTTCCACAGACATACATAAAGCTCGACGTTTCTCTATCTACCTGTTCGTACGTTCGCAAATAACTCCAGAACTACTGAACCGATGTTGATTTTCTTTTCTCTTTGGACAGTTGCAATGTTTCGCCAGGTTTTGGCCTATATTTCGTTACAACCAGATCAATAATTTTGGACCTCTGACAAGGTCTCGATGAGCTCTACAAAAAATTCCGCGGTAATATGTGGCTGTAGCTAATCGTAAGAGTTTTGCCCCAAGAAGTATTTGAAAATATTTGCGGGCGGAATCACTACGGATTGCTAGTACCTGTATAATATATGTGTATTCAATAATATAGCATGCGGCCAGCGTTTCGAACTCTCCCTAAGTCAAGGCCGGGAAAGTGAAACACTCATTCTAGGATATTGAAAAGGGGACAAGTCAGAAATTACGGTGAAACGTTTCGTATAGTTTGTCTTTAATTGTGTTTACTATTTTACGAAGCATCACATTGAACAAACTTTTATTTGATCAAATTATCTGCAATAAAGGATGCGTCGTCTATCAAGGCAAGTTGTTTGTAAGGCTATAACAGTCAAAGGTGAGAGTTTAGTCTAATTTTAAAAATAGCGTCAAATGCTTACAACCGCGCGCAGCTTGTCTACATGATGTACGTGAAATCCACCTTTTTTATACCCACCGGTGAGCTTTGCTTTTTGCATTAATACATACACATGTTTCTATACGTGTGTAGATTGTAGGTATACACATAACCTCACCCACGCGAAACTAGATACATTTACGCACGCATGAGATACGTCTGCGTAGGTAGACACAGTACAGATATTCGATAGATATAGGTGCGTGCAGTACAGGCACGTTTAATTTTGCAGCTAAGTCAGCGCAGGGTTCGATTCTCGATGCTGCAGGTATCGTGATAATAGGCTTCGATCGTGTGGATTGTGTAAAACTTTTGAAAACGTTGATATTTGCCTTCAAACGGCGCTAGGAACATTTTCTACCCACCTGACACGCTTGCTTCCCTGGTTTATACATATAATTTATTATTCCGAACACATTAACGTTTATAAACTAGAGCCTCTTACGTTGTTGAAGAGGACTTGAAACTCGTATAGGCTCAGTGCCAACAATTATTCTAGAGATATTCAGAAAACGGAGGTATCTTGCATTTCTCGTGAAGCTAATTGTCAAATAATAACTGCACTGACATCCATCCACTGTACAATGCACACGCACGTAAACGTGGAGTTTGGGTCTTGATTCGTTGAGATTTTTGAGAACGCGGACAGTCGTTTGTATTAACACCAAGCGAATACTCGACATTCTATTCCCACCAATTTCCCTGCGGCCACCCAAAAACTGCATTTGGATCGCCGATTAGATCTCATTTTCGAGAGTCGCAGTAATACTCGCAGTACTGCATACACGCTGACTCCGATTGTGTGAACGCTATCCATCACATCAGTGAGTTGTGCATATATGTACATGTACGTGCATACCTAGAGCTAGTTAACGGCTGGAATTCAGTTTGGTCTACGAGCGATCGTGGAGAGCAAAAGGAACTGGTGTCGTTACGTCAGCGGAACGGAGAGCCGGGGTTATACGAAGTTAGACGCGTCCCTGGACATGTGTCTATTATAGAGATGCAGGCGTGGAATATGGGTCGCATACTAGACCAGCCCTAGGCGTGTATATCTGCGGGTCTTGTTGTGCTGGTGAATGTGCGTGAGTGCGTGAGCTCGCCTGCGTATCGTACGACGGCCCTAGTCGGTAGATATTATGAACTCGTGGCGCGGTTGCTTCTACGTTCGTTCCGTTCATACGCACGCGACGAATTTCATTCACCGAAAGCTACACGTACTTTATTTTATATTTACCTGTATAATCGCCTTAACGCACTGCTGTGGTGGTGATGAATTTTCACTGATACCAATTTCCGAACTCCCTGAAGATCTGACGTACTGACTCTAGATTCCTGTAGGTAATCGTCAACTTCGCATCTCTATGTATAGTACACCAGCCCAACGCATGATACCAAAACAGCGATGCCTAGGTGGGAACGACAAGTAGCGACAGCAACACCACGTGTGACTTGATCAAAAGGGGTGAATCTCCTCCGTGTTCCTCCGTGATCTAGGCACATTCCGGTGTGTATATACATATACGGCATCAAGTGGTATCGTGTTGTTTTTGTTTATACTGTCCTATTCCCCTTTGGAAATTGCTGAATTCGTGAGCTTCGTCGCTGACGGAAGAACCTTGACTCTATGGTTTGGTGTGGTGCATGGCTAGGCTTCCACAGGCTGGAGTTTTACACGCCTATAGCGGCGACGCGTTGGCAACGCGGAGATCGCACCGGAGCGCGAACTCCCGCCGATGTAGGTGTGACCTGGTTTCCTAGAGTTTCACTTTCCTGTGGCCGAGGTAGTAAGTTGTACCGCGTAAAGGAGGTACCGAGGATTCGACCCCAGAATTACGTCATGTATTGTTCCGCCAACCGTGGCAAACCGCCGGTTTCATTTTTTCAGCCCCTGCACAGCATTGATTGTAATCGTTCGTGCTTCTTCTACAGTTCATCGTATAGGATTGAAAGAAATAGGGGTTCGTGAACAAGGCGGCATTATTTGATCATTTCATGAAAAGTTTTGTTACGATTCATGTTCCTATATTTGCATAATTCTACACGTAATCTGGAAAGCTGTACGTAAACAACATAGGTTACAGCTGTTCAAGTAAATGTCGCGAAAAGGTTGACGGTCATATTTAAAGAAATTATAATCAGATTTCTAACCAGCGAATATTTTGACGATGAAATCTAGTTTTTAGCGGCAGTTGTTCGCCTCGGGCATTCAAGAAAATGGTGAGGATGTTGGAAAATTGTTTTAGACCTACAGTCCGTAATACTACCGAGCTCAATACATGAATACATAAATTACAGGGACGTTTGACCGCTGGCCAAAGTCAAGTTTGTATTTTCGTGCTACCTGTGCACATTGTACA
Organism: Diprion similis; assembly: GCF_021155765.1. Taxonomy (NCBI): domain Eukaryota; kingdom Metazoa; phylum Arthropoda; class Insecta; order Hymenoptera; family Diprionidae; genus Diprion; species Diprion similis. The sequence goes on from NC_060110.1 coordinate 25,040,828, forward strand.
GTCAACTCCAATGTGAAGTTTTAATCAGTATTATTCCTACCGTTATAAGCTACTTTGATTTTTGTTTTAAAATTCCATCTATTGATCCGTTCGTTCGAATTTGTGGATTTGTACTCGACGCAAACGTCGTTTGATCCGAAAATTATATGAATTCTCTCTTTCTTTAGGACAAAAATTATACGATGCTGATAGTCATTATAGTTGAGTGTTACAACTTATTCAACGTCCAACAGGTGCCAGATGAAATTTGGCTAAGTTTTAAGGAACAATGGCGAAGGAGCTTATTTACAGCATTCTACATTCTTTTTACCTTCCTCCTCTCGACACTTGGTGTCCACCTGTTCGACAATAATGAAAAATAGTATTTTGCGCTGTTTCAAGGTAAAAACAGAAATTTGACATTTACCTACCTATTTAAAAAGACTTTCAATACCTTGATTGTATTAAGATTCATTGCTATTTATCATCTTCACTATCGAATACGTTCCAGGGAATTGCAACGACATAAATGCAGCATTTCCAATTTGCCTGAAAACATGTTGATTCGTTCACCGAAAATTTCTCACTTCCACATTTTTAAGAGCGTGGCGTTTGCACCTTAAGTACTTATATATATAGGCCGGATTAATTGTCATGATACACCAAATTTATACATTCGTACATGCGACCTGTTGGCGAGAGTGTAGTGCTCTTGCACTCCCGCCTGCAGTACAGCCAGATGTGCAAGGACGCGCAGAGATACATTGACGAAAAGACTCGGAAAAGTAACCGGAAAAACGCTCGAGCTAAAACAAGCTTCGGAGCGTCTCGGACGTCGTACGAGTTGGACCCACGAACAGCTTCGTTGCTGAAAAGCATGGTCAGGTAGGTGCGAACGCCCACAGAAGCTCAAGCTTTTTAATGTACCTACGGTTTAAAATAGTTACATGCACAATTTGCAAAAACAGGAAGCTTGCTTCTCCTCGTTATCCAGCGTGGTGCATGTGGTACAGCAGAGTTGACTGTATAATTGTTTTTTTTTCCGATCGACAACAGCAGGCAAAGATAGCGTAAAAATAACAGCGAAGCCCCGCTTCACTTACTATACGTATCGCGTAGATGATCGAGCTTCGACTTCGCTCCATACCTAAGGCTTCGCCAAGGGAGTATAGGTACATACAACTCTTAATTGAAAATCGAGCTGTCTGTGTCGTTTGCGTTAAATTGTTTATTTTGGCTCGACCCGCAGACTCACACTAATAAACCTTCTCCCTGAGATCAGACTTTCCTGTCGCTTGGATGCATTAATAACAACAAGAAGACTTGGTTTTCCGAAACGTTATAAACGAATTATAAAAGACATGAAAGCAGCTTATAACTTCGAGTGCACATTGTTGCATAGTACCTACGGTGGATTCTTTTACTTTTAATAGTCGTTACTGATTGACTGCAGTTGTATATTCCTATTACGCGTATGAGGAATTATGCAAGTTTAGATACTTAAATCATTTATTTGAATCGCTTTGTCTATAACAGCGACATTTTTTTTTATTCCAAAGAATTATCTTCGGGAAAATCCTCTGAAACACCGATCGAAAATAGTACGTACTCGTTTTGCACTAAATCAGACTCTCAGTATTTACATAAACATCACAATTTTTATAACAATGGACTCGGATGAGTGTTCCGGATGTAAGGCGTTGACATCATTCACTTTGAAAACCACCGTCTTCGTGCGCTGCCTGCACACACCGTCGCGTCGTATTAACCCGATATCCTTCCTTAGAGCAATTTTCAAGGAACGAAAGTTTGGGAAAAGTTATGCCTAAGGCATTTAAAAATTTTTCAAACCTGTATTAGAAAGTGATCGTTGAATGCTACCGTGCGAATATAATGTAAATATGGGTCACGATGGACAATTCATAGATATAGTAAATAGTTACTCGTCCGGTTCCGATAACGGTTTTAGTCCGGCCGCAATCATCGGGCTGACCGATCCAATCCGATCTGGAACCTTAAGTGGATAAACCGAATACCAGAGTATCAGATAATCTCCAGCTCAATACGTGCGTTCAGATATGATTACAATCGTCACTTCTGCAGCTGGCACACGCCATTACGCCATAAATCCCGGTAAAACGGCAACCCAACAGATGATCATCTTGAGCCCATCAAGAGGACTTCTATCCATGTTATATAGCTTCGAGACGTATTCAGGTAAGATATTGATGCCACTATGTAATATTGTGTAATTATAAGTGTCAGTATTATCCGCTCGTTTCACGGGGAAGACCCGCAGCAACGTAATCCTCAAGTTTTATATATACAATATAGGTAGAGCTCGATGCGAAACGCGTGTGTGTTTTACATGCAGAAGTATAATTAACTGGACCTCCGATATGAATTTCATCGGCGTCGTTCAAGTTATCAAAATCATCGTCCTTCACATGTGTCCCATACTCTTGCATATATGCGTAAAGTTTTATCGTAAGATGATGAAACCTACAACACCATCTAAATACCATGTTGTGATTAGATGGCATATCGCGATGGTAAGTAAGATGGGATCAAACTTAACTAAATAAAAGGTGGAAGGAGAGAGTATTCTCAGCTCATTTTTTGAATACTTATATTTCAACTTCGTGCACATCAGTAGATACTACACATATGTGTATATATACTATGTATACATATACCCACACTTATGCAGTAAGTCACCGCATACATGGGAATACAACACAGGTATGTGCAGGCATAAAATGGTGATTCAAACGTACACTATACGTGCATGTTTGAAATTAATTTGTCGTTGATTTTGGACAAGGGATAATATGGAATACGTTGATGGGGTATGGCAAAGATTTACATGCGTCATATATACATGAGTAAAAAACGGCGTTATAAATTTTATATCAAAATATATTTGTGCATGTAGACAATTATCAGATAAATATCTATATATGATATACATATATATATATATATGTATGTAAATATATATGTATTACACATATACATGTATGTATATAATAGACAACCGTACACCGTAATCCGGTTAATCTCGGCGCATAAATATCATATACGTTGTAAATATACGTAAATACACAATGCATGCTTAAAACGTACGGTTTAGAATTTGTATACTATTTATTATACGCACGCATTCGCAACGAATATATCTCTTTACATTATTATTTATTACATAAAATAAAATATCTCAATCACTCTCTTTCTATCTCTCGCACAATCAAACGAATGAACAAATGAACAAATGAAGCCTGCTTCACACGTGTTACGGTAACTCAATAACTAGACCGCGTTTGAGGCAACGTTTATTGTACATGTGAGTATACTATATACACGATACTGCAGACGCTGGCTCAAACACACGTCTAAATAAAATACGTTGTTACAATAAGTATATTCTCAATAATAATATTAAATTCTCTAATGAAAATACGTATTAAACTTTCTATACATTAAAGTTAAAACTATTTTACGCCTAATGTATGAATATATTAAATATACATATACATATTCAATATATATGTGTCTATGTTATATGTATACATATGTTTATGGTTATAATACAACAGGTTATTATTGGATGCGGATAACAAACATATATAGTACAGTGTCGGATCGGGGATTTGAGATAAAACGTCTTAATTATAAATACATTAAATTTCTATCAATAGAGCTAGTACAACATATTCGGTAACTATTATTTACGACAGTTATAATAACAATAATATTAATAATAATAATAAAAATAATGATGATGACGATGATGATGATGATATTAGTGGTAATATGCAGTAGTAGTAGTGACAATAATAACAACAACAATAACAAATATATATGTCGTTATCGTTATTAGCGTACGATAGTAGCCATGATCATAATTAACAGTTATACATCGAACGTAATGATTATGATTCTTATACAACGTATAATAATGACGATAATCGCGATTTAGCGGAACCTCATACGTATTGACAGACCAACGTGTACATGAATTGCGATGTTTTCGGGCGTATTAGCGTGAATCTATAATATACGGTATAAGATGATATGCCTGTATATATAAATGTCGAACAAATCATCATGTCGACGGTGTATTTACGAAAAATTTTGTAACAATAATAATAATCATTATAATAATAATAATAATAATAATAATAATAATAATTGATACAACAATAATAATATTACATCTATCAATAATCATAATAACGTAATAACCGTACGTAATCACAACGCCATGAACGGAATATACAACGATGTCAGAATTTGTTACAATACATGAATCATATACATGTATGTATAACAATTCAACCGTTGAACCAAGTATCTTCGCGCAGAGACGACCCAATCTCACGGGACGTTTACTTTTTTTAATGAAAGAGTCCTGAGTGATAGCATGAGGCTCAAGAATGGTACTGGTCAAGGTGTATGTAGGTAAAATCTAGCTGAGAATTGAATAGTACGGGCTGCTGGCAGCGGCCACGTTGCATCGATATTCCGCACGATCGTTGAACAACCCTACCGTTGATACACGTATAAGAAGTAGTAGGTACACACATGAGCTCAAGTTGACGTAGCAATTGCATCTTGCAGAGTACAGAAAACTGCAGTATACCTATGATAGAATGTCGGTTCTGTAATAATCAAATGAAAGCGGAGAAGGCCGTCGTCGCCAGTTCTCAATGCCCACGCAACTAGATTGATATACCAGGTAGGTAGGAAGGTAGGTAGGTAAGTAGGTAGATAGGTATAGGGTTACGGGAACTGTGTAGGTGACGATGTTCCATTCGCGCATATAAACGTAATAATGTAGGTAGGCATGCATAATGAAATGTATGTGTAATTGCAATACCACTATTGTACCGCACAACTATACCCTGCAGCATTCATATTATACATTCAACGATGTACTTGCGCGTATCATGAGGATTCGGTGAAGCGGTCGGTCAATCGAGAGTGGTTAACGCAAAACATGTTATCACCTCAACGGATTAAACTCGGCCCGTCGTACGTCCGAATCCTTTCGGTTTACGCGACTGTTCGCCGGTTCGTAATGTACACGCAATACATGGATACAAGGAAACTCATATACCTGCCGTACATACAGTCATGGCCGTCGTATCTAAGTGTATAAATAATATAACTGTTCTTCATTAAATCACTGTACATATACATATACAACTGTATGATTGTTCGTTTAGCAATTTTTGCTTATTATTGGATGAATGTGCCGCAGTTATTGACAGACGACCGCGCGTAACGGTAAACGTGGGTGTCGCGCGACGAATTGGGCCCAATTTCCTGCAGCTTTATTCCTTGGAGTCTCCTCGAAAGGCTTCTCGGACTCTGGGGACGGCGGAGCAAAGAAGCTAGAGCTCGAGGGCTGGAGCAACGGGCTTTGCATGGGATTTGATGGGGGGATCGCGGGGGCCGCTGCTACATGGGCCCCACAGCGTGTTGTTGGAACTGATCGAGATGCCTCGAGATTTCGCGCTGTAGCTGCTCAGGTACGACGCCAACACTGCTGAATAGCGACCTAAGGACGCTTAGCTCTTCGGTAAGGAGTTCGATCCTCTTTTTCAGCAGATCGTTGTCTTTGACGAGAAGTTTTACCTTCTCCTCGGTCTCCCTCGAGCGTACCTTAGCCTTCTCGCGGCTCTTCCTCACCGCAATGTTGTTCCGCTCTCTGCGACGTCGGTACTCGTCGCTCGCTTTGTCGATGCTCTTGGACTGTTTCCTCGCCGCCGCCGCGGCCGCAGCGGCCGCCGCATGCTGGGGGTGCTGATGCTGATGTTGGTGCTGGTGTTGATGGGGATGCTGGTGCTGATGCTGGTGCTGGTGCGACATCACGGGCTTCATGGGGCCCCGAGGCTGCTGGTGACCCCCTGGGACCGTGCTAGGAGTCAAGGTCGTGAAGGTCGGCCCCCCGTTCGCGAAGGGACCGGCGCCGTTCGCCGGGCTGTAGGCGCCGGCGCCTGCGGGGTACTGGGGGCAGTGACGCCGGTAGTCGGCGGGGTCGAGGGGCTCTTCCTTTATGCTGGGGGACTCGGAACTCGAGCTGTTGCTGTCGCTGCAGCTGTTGCTTCCCTGGTGATAACTCGCGCCGCTGTGTACGGGCTGTGGCATATAGGCGAGGGTTGTTCGCCCCGGGAACCCGGTGTTCCGCGAGTGCTTCATTCCGTTGGAACCTGGGCCTCCGCCGCCACCCCCGGGATTATTCCCGCTCCCGTTACCGCCCCCCAACATGTCGAGGAGCCCATCGTTGAAGTGCGAGTCGTCGATCAGATGCTGAAGGTCCAGCGATATCTCGGGGGTGTTGAGGTCCGTCAATTCGCCCGCTGCCGCGCAGTGCTCGGCGTATTGCTGGTTCAGGGTCGCCTTGCTCGCCGACACCTTGTTCACCCCCGTTCCGCCCGTGCCTCCGGACTGCTGGTTGTGGTTCACTTGAAGGGCCGAGTTGTTGTTCAACACTTGGGAGGATTTCTTAAGGTCCGCCGGAACACCTTGGGACTGCGCCTGATGCGCAGCTGATTCGTACATCACCGGTGATTCCATCGTTTACAGACTCTTCGAACTACTTCGCCGATCTATTCACTCCCGCATAATATCGCGGACTTGGACTCTTACAAGCTTCTTCTCTGCATGTGCCGATGCGGAACGCACGGTTTACGACTTTTCTTCCTCCTTATTGCATACGTCAATTTATACAGATATACGTATGAATATGTAACACACAAGCCTGGTAACTTTTGAATCAACAAACTGTCACTTTATCAAAATTCTTGAAAACCTCGATTATGCAGTAGGTACGACGATATTCACTTGCGTATATGCGCGCAGTATTGGTGTACCTACAAGAGTTCGCACGTTCACGCTACAACTGTGTAATCTGAGAACAAAAAATCTTCCTCATACTCTCTTGTTTTACTGACAAGAACTCTCTACACCTCGCGGCAAGGGTTCACCACGTATACCTGTATCCGCTCCTCGCCGCACACTGTTCGTGTAGGTACCGAATATCTTACTCGCGAGTATCTCGATCGCCTTCGACGACGACCCGCCTCCGCGATAATGTCAGTCGTAGGAGGGAGGCGTAGCCAAGCTCATTCACGCGCGTCTCACAACAATTAGCCCGCGTTTTACGTGTTTGTTATTAAATTGCGTGCAGTTGAGGAACACGTGTGAGTTATTGCCCCCGGCTGATGAGTCTGTTATCTATAGCCAACGGTAGTACATCTCGCTCTTCCGTTACTTTCAATTTCATCGGATAAGTATCCGCGATTATGTATTTCTTTTTTTAATGATAATTTTACTCTTGCTCTTTTAACGTTTCTCTATTTTTACCTCCTCTCCTTATTATCGTATAATATTATACATAAGAGAGAGAAGCGTCGCACGAAACCTGCCTTCTGTTTTTTTTCTTATTTATTTTTTCTATCAACAGCGCCAACGGTCCGCAACGTACAGAAACACGAGACAAAACTCACGCACGATTCGAGAGTTGGCGCGCGACTGAATCCCGCGGTAACATGGCGCAAGGTTTCAATGCGCTCAAACAACGCGCAACTTCTCGGCGCAGCCTTTGGCTCCCTGAGTTCTCGCCTCTCTCCGCGCCAGCTCGAGCCCTCCTCCCCCCCTTTACCTCTCCGCGCCCTCCCATTACCCCCCTTCATCCATGCGGGCAACCCTCTCTCCCGCAACCCGCGCCGAGCGGGAAAAGTTTGCAGTCGCCTTTCTTGTATGCTATTTATAATACTCGACAAAATCCACTTGATGCCTGCCTGCCTGCTTGCCTGCCAAATCAGCCGAGTCAGCCAGATGTCAACGAAATCGGCCTGCGACACTGCGCTAATACTGCTGTGTTCCACACTTTGACGACAATCAATCGGACTACCCGCTGCTATGATCAGCAATAATTATCATGACTGTCGAACTCGACTCTGTCGTGAACATGGTAGGTATGCAGTATTATATGGACTGCATTCGAGAGCGCGTGCCCGGTTTCCGTCACGTAGAAACTTCTCATTGATTACACTGCGAGTACTCGAATTGTTAAATTCGGCCTGTCCTTACGATTAGAAGCTACAAACGCCACGGCCAAACTTTTTGTGCCGCTGACGATGACTGAGGTTCGTAAGTACGGGTGTGTAAATGATGCAGAGTAGAATGATAGTCAGTAAGATCGTTGTTAACGAATTTTTATTCCAAAAAAGTTGCGGCGCTAATTATACCCTAACGTTACACTAATATGTCGCGTCATTGCGCAAGTCTGTTATACTCTACTCTGTAGTACTATATCCTATATTCAAATCTATAGGTACATACACTAAGGTTATAGGCAGTGTTTATTCAAAGCATTTGCTACTCCACGAGGCACAGCATAAACCATGTTAGTACCTACGATACGGGTATACCGAATCGAATTCGGTGTAATAGTATACCTGTATTATAGCCTAGAACGACGTACCTATGTCGTACCATCCTTATTATACGGTTAATTCGTCCATTATATTCGCTTGCGCTTCATTGCGCAATTCTACGATAACTTCGGGGCGGGGGTCAAAACTTAGAAGGGTCAATATTTCGAATGGCCGATGTGTCGAAATTTCAAACGTGCAAAAATAAAATAACGAAAGATGAATTTTTCCAAATCTTTCGCTATTTTATTTTGGCATATTTGAAATTTTGATATATAGGCCATTTATAGTATTGACCCCTTCAAGTTTTCATCCCTGCGACGTAGAGAGATCAGACTTCCACTTTCAATAATATCAGGAGAACTCTTCCTCGTCATCCGCCATACGGCGTCCCTCCGGTCCCTACAGCGCAGCCCTTTGACGACGCCGGTAAGGATCTTCCTCTTTCGTCGGACTCCACCCTCACGTGGGCGGGACTCTGCACCCTCCGATAACAGGCGATCAGCCGTGGGCGAGTCGAGGGACGCGACCCAGCCCATCCCAAGAAAGCCACACCCACGGGGTGGCACATCAGCACCCTGTAGCTGCTCGTACTGTCTGACAGAAAAATGAAGAATCAAAAAAACAGTGGTTGGCACGTTTCTAACTATAATTTGAAGGATTCAGAAACGTGAATATGTAGATACGTGCATGACTTATTGGAAGAAGGATCATCTGTAAAAAAAAGAATCATCGGCGTCGAAATTGAACTACCTTTTGCCGGGTTGTAGGATGGCTTACAATCGCATAACTGATAATTTTTTAGAATATAACATTGCTCCACGTCAACACTTTTCTGGATTAAGAGCATGTTACATAATGCATAGCGCCGTAGTAGGTACCGACATGCGTTAAGTTTACCGCGTATAACTATTATGGATAAAGCGTGACACACTATTAGGTATTACCTCTGTGGACAGGGCCAAATTACAACATCAGTCACCCGAACGCCAGACCGATCGTGGCGCCCACTTAACCTCTGAGAGGTAGGTACACTGACCCAAAACGGGTCGACCAAAATTCTTCGCTTTTACATGTAAGAATTACACAAAACAACCTCACCTTGGTGTTTCTATTGTCATTCGAAAAATCCGTGAGACAGTTCGTTAACATCAGCTGCGTAGCCACTTTCGTTAGTTTCGTTGTACTAGTCGTGCAGCGAACACGTTGTGTTCAGTGTTCTTCGCCGACACAATTCGGAACCGTCAAGTTTTTTATTTTCATAAAACCAAATATTTTGTTTTCTTATCAACTTTTGGAATAATTTGACCATCCCAAAATGGAAATATGGATTATGTTAGGTTATTTGTATTAAAAAATAGTTATAAAAATACATGTTTAGGCATAAAGAAATGAAAAATTTATTTATCCTGACTTAACCCAAATGTTCTCTTTTTTTACTTAAAAAGCGGGACGAGAGTGGTATATGATTTTGTATTATACTTTTTCCATTTTTTTCCTATAGGTATGTAAGACCGCCTAAACAAAGATCTCATTATCCGAGAAGACCGGAAGATCTTATTATCCAAATTTGTCTTACGAGGAAAAATCTAAGATTGCAAGTAATTGGGTTTATCCGAGTTGGCGGAGTAGGTGCCACATGTAGATAATCTGATGTCAGTTGACGTCTGTCAGATATACGAACTCTTGCAAATTATATTAGTCTATATATGGGACGAGAGAGGAAGTAGATACATACAGTTTACTCATTAAACTTTGAAGTTCAATCATTATCAAGATTTATGGCGGTGAAGTTAATGAGATGAGGCAAACGCTCGTTTAAGAAAAAGAGTAAGCCAAACACACTGTCGTCCGTGCTACGCGCAACTATATTATAGGCATCATACAATTAACGTTATACAGAGATAACGAGTATGAATAAATTAAATATTATAATTGAAGCGTCGCTCAACTGATAAAACTAAGTTTTCAAATCCAACGTGCGGTTTTGATCGCTTTCAAGATATCTGCACAAACATGTGCACTGGCTGTTAATCTAATATACAAAGCACACAATTATCGTACACAGTATGATAATAATTACATACATTATAGGATAGAATTGATAGGGGATCGCAAGGATAAATATTCGGAAAACAAATTGACTTAATACGCATTCCATTTTTAGGGAAAACAATTGTACACGTAAACAAATAACAAACGCGCATGTTTGCAGAATGTCGTTTTTTTGTTTCATATGATTTGTGTCAATGGAATGACGAACGAGTAGATTAGCGTGTCGCACAAAATACATACCGCTTCAGCTTATCTAGCTCGTGTGCCTATAATTTATTCTGTTATCGGAACATTTCTCTAGAACACCCGTGCTGCTCAAAAATTTTATCTCTCATCAAGCATTCATCTTCGCACGTATGTACCATTCGTGGATAAACCAATGCACAAAAATTTATGCATGGCAGACGGGTTTCATCACTTCTACGCCGACATAGTTGTTGATAAGAAAGTAAATTTTTCTTTAGTCACTGTTATCGTTTTACTGCTGTACCGGTAGCTGGAGCCGACCAACAGTTGCGCGTGGAAACCTTAACTTACCGACTTAAGTGTATCATATGTAGGTATATTACCGACTAAAATTTTACTGTACCTAACCTGCACCTACGGAGGTGGATCCTGGTTTCAAGGCTGCCAGTGTCGTTTGCTGTTGAACATTTAATTTGCGTAGCAGATAACACGGGTGGTGTCGAATTGATCAGAATCCCCTCGTCGGCGCACATTGTTCTGTATAACCGATATCAAAATCGGTGTCCACCGATCGCGCCAGGTTTATTAAATGAAGAAAAAAAAAAAAATAATAAACGGACTATCTTTTATTTGGCGCGAGGAGAAGCCTTTCGCCTACCCAGCGAAAACATTATCACATTTTTTCCCCACCCACGATGAAATTCGATATTTGACTAGTTTTATACGTTTATAGATTTTAAGAGTATTCATTCAAGCCTTGAATCATATGGAGAAGGTATGGAAAAGCTTGTCGTGCGTTACGTTATCTATAGTGTGCGCTCCTCGCTTCGTTCTACTCGTCGGAAGCTAAGGTCTTTTCTTTGTGTAGTGAAGAAACTTTATGGCTTGGTTACTTCATTCTCATTTTTCATTTATAAGCATTTTATTTATAAGGATAATTATATGTAAAATAATCGTGTGTAGCTTTGGATCAACGCGCGCTACACCGCCGAGAATTGCGGTGACGATACCTGATTGTGAGATAATTAAAATACAAAAATAACAATGACGTTCACATATTTCGTAAACTGTATAAAATATAATATATCTGATATATCGTATTTTGTCACATATATGCTGAAGAAGAATCGCATTAGTGCAGTAGTTCCAACTTCTAGCCTACATGCATCGTTATATATTGTGCATTTTTATATATTGTGGACGGACATTTTCCCGGACTCGATATGTCAGCCGTAATGGTAACTTTCGTAGGTAGACGGAGCTGAAATCGAAAGTGGAAATGATTATGCGGAAACTAAAAAAAAAATGATTCGTGATTAAGAAAATGTGGTATGGTGCTAGAATGCCACTAATTGTGGTTGTAGGCCGCCATGGATTCACCATACCATAGCCATGAAGTATTGGCTGCGGTGTGACGATGGATTGAAACATACCAGGGCACGGCATACTTTGCAGAAGCGGTCTCTGCAGTAAGGGGCTCTGATGGCATTGCATTCGTATTGACGTTGTAATTGATCGAGGAGTCGTATCACGGAACTATACCCATAAAAACGGGAAACTGTCACTTGATGCTGGAATGCCTGAAACACGATTTTGTTTTTACTTTTTGAGAATTCTTCGTTGAAAAATAAGCTCGCGTCAGCCAGACGGTATATAAGTCCACTTATAGAAGGACGTCATGCTTTCAGCGAAATACGTAACGGCCAATTAACAAATTAATGATTTTACAATGAATATCTCTTGAAACGAGCCTTTTCAAGCCACGGGGTCACCGCCTGCACCAACACATGTACAACTTTCACCTAGGAGAAATTGTCACGTATAATTGGTACGGCGATGACCGGGCGACATTGAAGGGCCCATTTCAAAAGAAATACACGGGAAATAAATCCATTGACGTAGTCTTGGAGAATCTTGGTAGAAAAAAACCAGAGTGAAACTCACAGTCCAGAGAAACAAATAACGACTTCGAGTCCGTCATCAAGGTCGATTAAACCACAATGCTTCTCCGCCGCGAGGACCTCAGCCTTCTTCTGTGGTTGGGCATTAATCATTATCAATACAACAAATTCGACGTAAAAGACTCAAGGTGCCAGATATTTTTTTCGTCCAACTCTTTCGCACATCATGTCCCTATTCCACGATACAGTTTCTGTTCTGCCATTTTACCACAGATAATTATAAAAAATGCTTTCTGTTCAAAACTGCTGCCTCGTTTAAAGAAATATCGCTTATCCGTTTGTCACCGATGGTAAGACTTGCGTGGAATTGAACCCGAGATATCTACACTCACGAGTATCGTCTCGCCACGTATAAAGAGCCACGAGACGGAGTGGATACACTCATCAATACCCTACCGGTTGAACAAATGCAGACGCAGCAGAAGTTTTTATTGATATTTTCAGGAATCGCCAACTGTGCAATAAAGTAGCAGTGTGGGGTGTAGGTATCGAGACGTTCTCTCGTTACAGAATATAATATTTTCAAACAGAAATATTACGCTCAATACTTATGGAAGCTTCAGGCGTTTTGTAGAGTTAATGGGACAATATGAATGTAAAAACAGTTTTGATTTGAGGATCGAAATTTCAGGGACCATTGAAGTTTGTCTCGATTGTGTACCTAACGTATCGAAGTTCGTGAACAAAACTACTTGGTAGATTCAACGGCAGATAGCAGTTGATTTTGATGAAAAATCATGGACATTGAAGAATATGTGAAAGATAATTACTCTCCAGAATTACTTCCAAGCAAGTAGAACTTCGACGAGAGGCTCCTCGTGGTCAAACACCACCTTGGACTGGCGGTTTTTGTCAATCTTTTATTCCAATCTTTTACAGAAGATTGCACCATTGATTTCCCTAATATTACCAATCGGAAGCCTGCGGAGAATCACAGAGGACTGTTTAAGTTCATCAATCCGATCGCAAAAGCTAAGGAGCCTTCGCCACGTCAGGATGAGGCGGCCTTAGAGCCGAAAAGTGTTGTTCTGGTTCACTATTATCTCGTAAAGTAACCAGGAACGATACAAAATATTACGAAAGTTCTGTTTTGGCTAAGTGTGCATAAATGAAATCGGAATGTGGGTTTGTTGAATGCATATTTTGGCAAAAACCAAAAGAGTGGTTTTTTTTTTCAATTTTGCGTTGTATCGAATCTTTTGGTCTCAGTATAGATTTTTAGCCACCTTTTCTGACTGATTGAAAACTCTTTCAGAAATTTTGAAAATTTTATAACTCAAAAACTATGACCTTTGGAAAAGTTTTATAAAGAATGCTTTTGTTTTAAATTTGCCCACAATATAAAAAAAAATAATAATAATTCATCCCGAAAAACTAAAATTGACTATGAACAATTGAATGCTCGAGTTTTCGGCAAAAAATTGTAATATTCGAATTTGGCGGATCAAAATACATATAAAAAGGTTAGCTTCATCCATCGAGCTCGAAATTCAACAAAATATAATACCTTATCTACATCGAAAAACTTTAAACGCGTTTATGTTTTCCGAGTCGGTAAACACTTTAATTCAAAAGCCCCTCGATGGATTTTAATGAAATTTTTACAGCTTATTAATAGCATTAAAATCTAGTCTTTAATCGAATAATTTTAATTTCTGTTGAGAATTTCTATTTTTTAACAATAAACTAATGCTTTTTAGGTCGAAAATCCAGGAGTAAACTGTCAAAAGTTGCCATTTTGTTAATGTTCAAAAAAAAATGGTTCGATTAAAGACTAGATTCCCGATGGGATTGAAACATAAATTGGCCTCAGCAGATCACAGCAATAATCTTGTATACTCATTGTTATACGAGTCTGAGTATTTTAGTAAAGGAAAAATGTGACCACGGATCAGTTTTACGTAGCCGAAGAATAATGTTGCCCTTGGTAGTGCGTAGATACAGTGAACCTGAAACAAGTCAAAAATGTTGTGGGATATGGTTGGTGCCGGTAAGTAACAACCAGTCGTGTTTCAAAAAAATGACTTTACTCATAAGCACAAGCAGCTTGTATATTGCGAATTGGCATCGCATTTTTCTCTGAGGAATAGATATTTTCTGCGCCACCTCCGTCAACAACTCGACTACCTTGTAGTTTTTTTAATAGGCACTAGTGGTCATCAAAAACTACTCAATATTCTTGTTTTTGACAAGAGGTAGAGCAGAAAACAGGATTTGTGGCATGTGCGCATTTAGGGACTTTTTTTGATTCGTGCGGCACTTTACACTTGTCTGCAAGAAATCCCTATTTTATGTGCACTTGCCACGAAAGTAAGTATTGTGCGCGCGTTAAAGGTATAGGTGTTACATGTACAAACGCCATCTGACACGTCTCACATTAATTATACCGTTAACAGTTTTGTGGCCTTATTTCAATAAAAAAGGAACAACCTGGACTAACTCACATTAATCGGAAGTGTTATTCGACACTGATATGCACTGAGAAAATTTTGCAGTGACACTTACTATTTTAACATGGTAATCGACGCTATGTGCAAGTATAATTGTTGTAATTATGGATCATAATGTTCAATATCTGAGAATATAGTAATCATTACCGTTTATATAGTAACGGATACTATGGAACCACATAATTAGCGTTACTGTACAGTAGAGTTACCATTACTATGGGAACATAATTAAAAATGTCGAATTAATGTTTACAGTTTTTTTGTTTCACGTACGTAATCTTTAAATCTTTGACCGAAGATTTATAAAGGCCAAGTTCTGCATCATCGACAAGTTACACACATGTATAAACATGTACGTATACAGATATAGTCGCAATCTCAATGTTTAATAATAATGTAAAAATTAGCTGGCTCACTTTTATAATTTTTTGGTTGTTATCGTGACGTCAGGTGATAGCGAATGTCAACACAATATTCATTCACAGCATGGTATACGGTTTTATAGTTGTCAAGACTATGTGCAAAGTTTCGGGAATTATGTCGATATGGTAACTGCTACTACGTGCACATGTTAGTAGCTACAAAGTGCCGTTATATTAGCTACGTAGTAACCGTTACTATGGTCACATCTTTCAGAGCACCATAATGGGAAGCCTGTCACTCATTTACAATGTTTCTTCAGTAACCATCACTATAATTTTAGTTGTTGTTAATATAAAATTCTCTGAATGAAGATAATAATATGTCGTTGCAACGACACCCAGTTCCGCTCCCTCTCGGTCCAGTGCTGTTGATAGCTATATCTTCAGTAAAGGCTCTTGATTGGAAAGTTTGAATAAAATGTGTGTTCAGCAGTTTCGCACTTGTTACAGGCAGTGTGGATTAGGTATATGTGGATTCATTGTAACAAGTAACCCTATTAGATTTTTGTAAATACGTACATGAGTTGTAAAAATATATAACATGTAGACCTTCTGTAAGTACGTTACAAGGCACTTAAGAAATTGATAACGACGAATAATGCCACGCTTACAAAAAAAAACTAATGAGAGCAAGAAAATACCATTGGAAACATGATGAAATAATCAAAATCCAATGGTTCTGAGTTGTTCCCAAGAGTATTTTGTTGCTAGCGCAGCGATTGGTATTTTGTGTTCAAGGGCATTGAACTGCAATCACTGCTTTTCGCACACAGGAGCACTAGAAGCTGTGTTAAAGTGGCTGTAGTTGTACACAGGATATCGCGGAGCATATGGAACGGCCTGAACATGGTCGGACTCCTCCGTGTCCTTGATACATTGAGCGCCATACATGCACTCTTCATAAGAAGGTGGAGCTGAAATTTACATATTAAAAGAACATCAGATTCGATCGTTCATCTTGTACAAGCAAACGTATTTCTAAAAGTTGACCAAATATTACTGTCAACGTTATTCTGACTCACGTAGATCGCGTGGATCTCCCTGACTTTGATATGGAGGCGATGGCGTGTCGGTAGGTTGCGACGGACCAGGGAACGGTGTACTGGCAAAGCCTGTAGGGTTTTGTAGGGGTGGTGCACTTGGTAATGGTATCATATTCACGTTTGGGTTGTACATGTTGAAGGAGCTGTACAGTGGAACTGTTCCAATCAGGATGGGGAAGTCTTCATCGATGTCGCAGTGCCTGTAAGGGGATTTATCAATCTCAGTCTTCAAAATTCAAGATCCAATAATGGGCGTGTTGGGCACATTTATTTTAGCACTTAAATTTTCAATACTTGTCAAAATGATGAATTGCAAAAGCTGAGTACTTACACCCCGGAGAAAGATACCGTTACTCTCAAGACATAGTCAAGGTCGATTATCCCGCAGAACTCAAGATCGGATGGAGGCAGCGCCGGTACTTTCAGCGATAGCATAACAGGCTCCTCGGATTTGTTAGTAAATGGTTCGTCAAACTGCGCCTTTATGACGCTTAATCCTGCTTTCTTGGTTCGATGATACGGAGAGCTCGCTTCAAATCTCAACTTCTACAGTTGTTTAGTTTCGGCCAATGAAAAAGTGAATAGGAATGTTAAGGAATCGCTAATAGGTACTTGATCCAAGCCGCAGCACGCTAGCATGTTCTGCAGTATTGAAACCACGTTCCTACCGATCACTTAGACGTACCTGTCTCAAGGAAATCTGTATCTGCTCTACTTCGACGGTGGAATTATTTTCACACTCTACAGTAACAGGTATTATTTGACCAGGCACAAATCCACTTGAGGGAATAGATATTACTGCAGATAAATTTCCTTTGCCTACACAAAAGCAGCAAAAGTTCTTTTGCATGTCTCCCTGGATCGACAGCTGCACAATGAAATTATTCTTGTAATGATTAACAATTACATAAGGGTATACTTCGAAATCGCATAAGTTTGGAAGATTGTTACTTCAAGAGCATGTCGAGACAGTAAGGTTGCAATATGTACGTAAAGAGGGTCGTTCACATTTACATAGAATTCGATTCAAGATAGAAACGATATGACAATTTTTACACTTATAAAACTCATCAGTTATCTTCGATTCTTGCATACTTTAATTCCAACAGGTGTAGATTGATAAAGAGGCACTCATGAGGAACCGTGGAATTAGTTGATTACATTCAGAGCGACGACGTTCACTTACAGCAGCTTGCGGCCTCCCATTTAAGTCATACGTAGAAACAATTGTGAATGCAGCTTTGACCTCGTGATCAAATTTCCATGGCCTGTCAAAGGTGGCTTTGATCGTATATCGTATGTGTCCAATATTATGCTCAAAGCTGTTGGGTAGCCCCATCGGTAGTTGAATACTGAAGGGATAAACCAGATGACCGGCAGGAAGCTCGATGTTTGGACCTGCGGTTTCGAGGGCAGTATTACGCACCCTGTAGTAAGGAATTCCAAACGAGATGACTCTACAGACATACCAGATTCACTTCCTATCAAGTAGAACAGCGAGGAGAAGTAATTCTCCTCGCCGCGATACACTGTCCGTGACTTCCCTCGTTTTACAGTCCATTTCACCTTTGCCTCCCCAACAGCCTTCACTCGGAGTCCTAGGGAAAATCAAAACTCGGATAAGTGAAATGTTGTCATCCTTACGGCCTTAGTATTTACGTACAAATTTTGGACAGACCTCGTAAGCCAATGAAACTGTGTTTTACCTACGTTTATAACAGTGCCGAAAGTTATGGTAGTTCGAAAAAATTAAACGATTCCACATGAGTCAATCAATGAGAACCGATTATATTGAATGTGAGAGAAAAACAAAACCTGAGCTAACAGAACTGAATAGTTCATCTAACTGCAAGCTCGAATTACGTGCAGTATCGGACCATTTTTTAAGTCGATAGTAATTCTGTTAGACATTTGAGATTATCATACAAAGACTGGTAAAGAAAAAGAATGCAACTTATTAACTGTAAGATATTGAAAAATGAAATTTTTAACTCTTTCGTGCGGACTACGTTTTGTATAGTATATGTACTTTGCGTATAAGCGTTTGGTTCTAGCGTCAAGCAGCCGTTTGCTTGGTGCCGAAGTCTACTCGTAAAACTAAAAAAATCAGCTCGTTCAAAAGTATGTGAGTTATTAATGTGTATATACCCAGATTGAGTGAAATCTTTGCGGCTTGTCCAACATTGCAAACAAACGCGATAACCTTCGATAAACCGATCTACACGAACTCTCTGCGAGATTCTTCTTTAAAAAATTCTCGCCCGATTATTAAGTAAGAGTTTTTGAATGCATAATTTATGGTCCCAATTGATGGCCGGATTGTTCATTTTTGTGTACTGTTAAAAAAATTTAAGTAGACATAATGTCCTAGCAGGTCCACTTTATGTTTCAGTTAATTGTTATATTTTTATCAGTTAATATGACATAAATTATTGTAATTGTACGATTTCAATTGTCACATTACCATCTAATTTATACTTTGTACTTTTACTTTCACTTGGTAAGACATTGAAAAATGGTTAGATCAACCTAAAAATTTTAATGTACCTGGCGGGACATTTTTTTTCAATCCGTGATATATGTCATTATAAGTGATTATGTGAACTCCCGGCATAACTGCACGTCGGTGATATTAATATAAGATAAATGGGAACAAATTATGGATGAGATTACACCATTGATATACATTGATTAGAAAAACAAACGCACGTGCGCCTGAGGGATCGTGACCTTTATCGGCTTGGATGAGGCCTGTTCGCATAGATGAAACGCTGAGTGGTTCCAATCAAGTGGAATCAGATAATCAGAGTTCACTTTCACATTGGATAAAAATAGCACTCATGTTAAGTTCCGTTCAAAAAGAGAATCCTATAGAAGAAGGAATGGAGACATCCACATTCGATGCAATACTGTCAATTTGAACATTGCACATTGTTTTACCACTGCTATGCAAATACGTGAATATTTCTATACTCACCTCTGACCTCCTTCGGTGTCATAAAATCTGCCACAATTCTCCCTGACACAAGTTCGCCTGGTATGTATGTACCATTTTCACGGTCAAATTCAATTGATAATTGCGTGCTTCTCATCGGGACCCGGGTACCGTTATTGTTTCGTGCGAATACCTGTGCAAAAATGCTTCAAACACGCTCCATATTGTGAAGTTTGGCGCTCGTCGAGAAGCACCAAGTGAACTATGACTTTGGTATAGGACGCTGACAAACACCAGCCGGCATTCGACTATCGTCATCAAGCGACGCGCCTCTTTCCACAGGGCCGTCCAATTCGGCGGGGGCTTGGCCTAAGAATAAGTCCAGGGACGAACAAACGTGGCTCGTTCGGCTTCTGATAGGCGTTGGGATCTAGGAACTACAACTTCGTTCGGTAAGAAAATCATATGGGTGATGGTACGCTGTTGGACCATGCAACTCACTCGATATCATTTTTTCACTGCATATAAAAGAATATGTACATTCAAGCGAGTTAACTCGTGCATTGTTTATAAAGTATGTTGAAAATTTGATGACGAATCAAACTACCTGAACGCTTTATTTCTCATGAAAAAGTCTGTCGGTACAAAATGCATCTACCCTATGATCCATAAATGGATTGTGTACCATTTGCGTTCTGCTGCTTTCTAAACCACACGGTCGCTGCCTGCGCCAGCACAGCTAGGTTTGCACAAATTTTACCTGCGCCGTAATGCTGCCATCCGAAAGTTGCACATACCATGGTCCAGGTGGTGACCGCGTGACTGAGAGAGAGAGTTCGTTTGAAAAACACTTACGGTATGTAAATACCATGTAAACCAGAAGCGACTGGCGCGCGTCGATTTTCTCCGATCTTTCTGCTGCCAGTTTATGAAATCTCAAATGAGTAGCCGCCATGTTTTGAAACAGTATACCTACTCATCGGCTTGAGGCGCGCTATTTGAAACATAAATTTGAACATCACAAAACACTACAATCTAATTATTCGACAGATTAACATATTTGAAAAGTATACAGTTTCTTTGTTGATAAAGAAATTAAATCGTTTACCCTTCTGAGTAACGAAGCTTTCACGCAACCAAAGGAATACAATTCACATTGATTAATCATCAGGCTAAAATAAAAAGCCCCCTGAACATGGAATCGCATCGAAACAAATTTTATTGTATTTGCGAGGTAATCAATTTCTGAATCGATAGGAGACATCTGAATTTGGACGATTGCTATCCATATCATCAAAATCGATGGTGTTTTTCGAAAATTTAACAGACTATACTTCAAGTGCATGGTAAGTTGTTACCTACCGAACTTGGCTGATAAATGGGGACTGGCCAAAAAGATGATCAGTTAGTGAGCCACAAACTCGAACAAGGTCGAAACAGACGCGAGGATACGAGAAACCAAGTATCATCAGATGGCATAGTAGGTGCCTGACCTACCTTGTCTATTCTTGAACTTATGAAGTAAAGATGACCACCAAAGTTTCCCTCCCATAAATAAGACATGAGACCTCTGAGGCTAAAAACACTGCGTACTTTACTATCAGTTAACAGTAAATAATTTCCTGGTATTATCAAAAAATTTATTATCATTACCAAGAAATGACAAGAAATCCATTTTTGGGGGGCAGAGTGTGGAGGCAGTTTTATGAAAATGACGTGTCCAATGTTTTTTCATACAACAAACGATAGCATTTACAAATAGTTTGGAACTGGGCAAGTGATATGGCAATCGATGCGTGGTAAACAAATTCACACAACTATTTGTTTTACATTAGGATCTTATTCTTAATTTCAGCTGTTGCAGATTTTCTTGAAATTTATGTCGGTGGAACGATAAAACGTACACTGCAAATTTTGTGAGTAATTTATATCCCGTAAGTTTACATAATCTCCGGGCATTAGAACTGGAGTCGGGCACCGTGGTTGTTGCGTTCGGAGACAATTACATCGACATATCTCGATATCTTTATGTTTTCTGCCGTATATATCATTATCATTATATACGTATTCATTGGCAACGAATACGCAGTAACCATAAGCGGCGCTTACTTTGCGAACAATCGTTTATTAACTTTTTGAATTACTGTTATGTCTCATTACAAACAAGTATAATAATTTTCTATGCGATATATATTGCCTTACAATTCGTTATTTTATGTTTTATCTTCTTCCTAATCTCTGAGGTAATGTTCTTTGTAATTTCTCTACATTTCGTAATAAATGATGAATATATATTCGCCGATCTAAGTATTTATGATTTACTGTTCTATTGCGAACGATTGGTTCATAAACATGTCACGGCTGCCCTTTTACGGAAATATACGCATTGTCACCACTCCAGCAAAATCTGGCCGGCACGCGCACCTCTCTACATATCATGGCATGTGAAAATTTGTAAAAATCAGTCTCAACTTTTATCGTATGATAAATTAATATTCATCATTTCAGTTATCGCTTCGTTATCACATTTAATTTGTTATTTTTATCACTTTACGTGTAGTACGGCATCCACCTCTCGATATATTCCGCTCGAAACCATGTTTTCCATTGATGTTCCAAATATACATAATTTGGCATAATATTTTCGGTTACTCAGCAAAATAAAAGCATAGGTCGGAAATGAGCCCACATACTACAAGAAAATGACGCTAAATCATATTTGTTGTGTATTACGTTCACACGTATACGTAGAATAAAAATATGAAAGTTCTCTTTGCAACGTTTGACTTAAATTAATTACCAAACACAATATATAAACGTGAAAAACTTGTAACTTCTATGATGATCGTGCACATTTTATCATCCCGTGTTTGGACACTTTGGAATAGGTATGTTTAAACATTACAAAAAGAGAGTGGATACATAATATTCAAGCAATTTGTCATCATGTTTTTTCCCGCACGATCCACACACCTATGAACCCTCCGGGAATTCCAGAAGCGTTAGAAATAAGCATCCAACGCTGTAAAAAAAGGTGACGAAAGTGCTATGCAAGTTGCAACTACTGTGTTCCGTAGCCGGGCGCGGTAGGCGTTGGATTTGCAGAACCGTATAAGTTGTACACTGGATACCGCGGAGAGAAGGGAACTCTAGCACCATGCATATACTCAGACTCCTCTTTGCCCCTGATACTGCGAGCCCCATAAACGCAAGCCTCATACGACGGTGGAGCTGAAATTATAATATTCGCTGGCTAAGTTACACCGTATGCCACACAATCGGACAAGAAGAGAATTAGTGAAAACAGTAATAGCGAAACGTAAATTGCCAATTTTAACTCACGTAACTCGCTTGGACCGGGGTGACTTGGATAAGGCGCATTCGTGACTACGAATCCTATTGATGGCCCTGGCTGGTTGTTCGGTTGTACTACACTAGTAGGAGGTAGTCCCGGCAATAAGGGTGCAGTCGGTGGTGGAGCTGTGACGTTGTTAAGGTTGTACGCGTTAAGCGAATTGTATAGAGGGATCGTACCGATCAGTATGGAGAATTTTCGCTCAACGCTACAGTGCCTGAAAAACCATTTTTGTTCTCCGGTTAATTAGTGTAACGCAACGGCTGTGCTCTCTTGGAGAACAAGATCAACCGACGGCCAATAGCCAGAAAAGAGTATAAAAGTGTGAGTAGTATTCACAGAAATTTCATGCACTGTGATTGACTGGGTGAAAGAAAGTAACGCCAGTAAAAACAAAGCAGGCAATGCCATTGTCTTGTTGGCAAATATACTGCAGCTATCATGCACTATTTGAAATCATGTCTCCCGAATATGGGTCCTCAATTAATCCGAATAGGTCACTGGGGGTGAATTTGACCCCAAAACATTTTTCAAACTCCTCGTAGAGTCCTTTAGTCGTGGAAATGGGCCTATTGACGCCATTTTTAATGCAAAATAAAGGTCTTTTTCGACATTTTTGGCACTTTTTTTTAACCTTGGCGGTGTTTTACAATGTTGACACAATTAATTTTGATTAGGAAAACTGAGGCAGTTTTTTCTCCGATTCATAAGCAATACCTAGATATTTTTCTTAGATTCTTAGGACTTATTTTCGAAGCAAAAGCTCACGTTTGGGGTGAATTTCATCCAGTGTGATCGTTATGTTATTCTACAGAGGTGTGACCTATTAGGATTAATATGCCTATTTCAAGGTTTGCCTAATACTAATATGTATATCCGTCTAATTGTGATTAGCGCTTTGCTTTCGGCGATCGGTGATAGCAGTGGTAGTATTTGTTTCACCATCGTTTGAAACGCAACGATGAACTTACATTCCCTCAAAGCAGATGACAACTCTGAGTACGTAGTCGAGGTCGATTATCCCACAATAGTCAAGATTCGACGGTGGTAGTGACGGAACCCTTAGGTTTATTGTGACCTGATTTACGGATTTATTTCTGAATGGCGACCGGCATTGCGCCTCCACAGTTTTGAGTTTATCTTCCTTGGTATTACTGCTCGGTGTACTCGCGTAGAACTTGAGTCTCTGTTGGTGCACGATTTAATTTTACAATAAAATGTAGACAAAAATTACTGATTGTATTATAATGGTGGCATTATGTTTATTTGCGGTATAATACAACAAGCATACCTTGTTCAGAGCGATTTTGATTTTCTCCACTTCAACGTTAGAATGATTTTCATACTCCACAGTCACAGGTATTACCTGGCCAGGCACGTATCCACTTGACGGAATGGAAATTGTCGCACCCATGTTACCCACGCATATGCAAAGGCAGCAAAAACCATGCTCGATCTCTTCGCGGATAGAGAGCTATACGATAAAAGTAGACAAGATGAAATAACCATTTGTTGTAAAGGAAATTGGAAAGATAAAAGTGTTTTATGTATACTTACGGAAGCTTGCGGCTTCTGGTTGAGGTTTAGGGGCGCAGCAACAGTGAAGGCAGTCTTGACTTCGTGGTCGAACTTCCAGGGTCTATCGAATACCGCTTTGATTGTATACCTGATATGTCCATGCTTATGCTCGAAGCTGCTTGGTAAATTTATCGGGAGTTGAACTTTGAACGGGTAAACGAGCTGTCCAACTGGAAGTTGGACAGGTGTACCTACAATTAAAAAACTGTAAAATGATACAGCACGAACGTTGTGCGTGATGGATGTTGACTGACAGACATAGGATGTTGACACCCACCGTTGGCGCTTCCGAAAAGATAGAAAAGCGACGAGAAATATTCTTCACGACCACTAAACGACTCATAATGATAGTGGCCATCTGAGTCAGGTTTTTCGCTTTGCGCAGACCACTCCACCAGTGACTCACCCTTCACCACCAGTTTGACCGCTGTAGGCATTCAATTCAGTAAAAGATTGAATTCGATCGATTGTGCAAAATCAGAAAACAGTCGACTAGTCATTTAAAGTGGTAACGGTCATTACTATGATTAAATCTACTTGTTTACGATATAAACGTCATTATACATAGAAGGTTATCAAAATGAACCCGAAGTTTTATTTCGTTTATCAAATTTAAGACGATCCTAACGATGCGAAGTAACGAGTTCTCCTAAACATACATTGTTAGAGTAAGCTAACTAACTTCATCCTCATCCGTTCTAAGGCTCGATACAGAGCAGAAAGTATGCTGTAATCAAATATCTCTTTTATTATCATCCGCGCATATCAACGGCCCCAATTGTCGACGCAGAGTTATATACGGCAACAACACTCTAACAAGTCAACGCCTGGGAAATGAATTTAAAAAATGGACTATCAATTGTGTGGAAACTTGATACACAGAACCAGGATTGGTGATCGGAGTCTTAATCTATGGGGCACGTACGATACACGTACACAGATGACACTCAAAATAAGTCAAAACGGGAGAAAGTGAGAATCCTATCTGTGTGCTCACCTCTGATCTTTTTCGGCCTTCCAAATTCGGCAACCACTTTGCCACATACAAGTTCGCCGGGTTCATACACTCGATGTTCACGATCAAACTCGATCGCCAAGCGTATCATAGATTCACCCATGGGGAGAAACCGTTGTATTACAGAGCACTGTAGCCTACAACTGAAATATATTAGCCCTAGAGCGGCGCCGCTACCTATCTACCGCACACAGTCGTCTATACCCAGCCCGAAACATGCTGCGTCCAATCAGGCGTGTTTCTTTCTCAGGATCGGCAACATATTTCGGGGCCACCAGCGGCCCCCAGACGCCAGTATCTAGCATGAGCGACCGAATTAATTTCAATTTTTTTATTTTTTTTTAGTTGCTGACGGAATCACTAAAGCAGGGTTGCCACTAATTTCATAGTTTTAAATTCGCAGACTATTCTAGATTTTTCAGATACAAAATTCTAATTTTCTCGATACTTTTTTCGTCTGATTGAATCAAAGTGATGAGAAAAAGTTTGAAACAAACGTTAAAAATTATACCATATACGTATTTATTTTCAAATCTCTAGATATAAAGGATTGAGTTTCAAAAACAACAGTCTTAAACAGCGATATTTGGTTCGATAGTACCATCCGAATGTTAGGTAACATTTAAACGGCGCACTGCCACTCTTTGAAGGGGACGACTCTGACTTGAAACGCTCTTGAATTATTGTCACGTGACCTTGCCCCGACTTCCCCCTCCAGATATTGCCCACCACCGGGCAACTAATGGAATGAAAGGAATTTTCCGAATACTAGGCTCAGTTACAACGGGCGCAGTAGTGAACGAAAAGGATACTGGTAACTTTTGTAAAAATTGAAAGAAACGAAAGAGATGGAATCAATAAAATTTAAGTAGATACGGAATTTAAGTTATGTATTTTTTTGGCAACCGAACTGGCTCGAAACGGATTCGAATTAAAATCTAATTTTCGATTCTTTGGTAGTAACGCACGTGTATGCGGCCATAAAAATGACTGAACTCTATGCTCTTTTAGTGGCTGTAACATTGAGCATAGATAACCCAATTTCAATTTTGTGTAGCCTTATTGGGAACTTCATTGCTTTTTAAATCGAATTTCACTACGCAGCAGTTGGAAAAAATGCCGTGTATTACACGATATCTGACTTAAAGTAGGATTCTACGTTGAAACTTTGAAGAAATCAAAT
Source organism: Diprion similis (assembly GCF_021155765.1). Lineage (NCBI taxonomy): Eukaryota > Metazoa > Arthropoda > Insecta > Hymenoptera > Diprionidae > Diprion > Diprion similis. The sequence continues at coordinate 25,067,434 of NC_060110.1, forward strand.
TTTTTTTTTCATTTCTCGTAAGAGAATATATTTAAGAATGTTCTCTCAAAATTTTAAATCGATTCAAGCAGTCTAACTGTACCTTTACGCCTTTAAACCGTAACTACCTAAGCGCGCTAATTCGATGCGCTGACCCAACCGCTTACCTGGATTTATTCGCTCGAACAGCTGCTTCCAAGGAAAGCAAAACATAGCGTAAACAGGCGAAATTGGAAGAAATAGTACATTATGTAACAAGGGAATAAAATCGGAGATTATTCCCGCGGGCGGGAATCACCCAAGGGAATAGTCACCTGATTCGTGTCTTACATATAGGACTTTATTTCCGACTCAACTCTAGCCACATCTGTTGACTCAAAAAGTGGAAATCACTTACGCACAGAAACTGAGTGTTCTATGTCGACCACAGCGCGAGCGGGTGGTGCACTTTTTGGGCAGTTTGTGTTTGCTGTTTTCGGTTTCCTTATTGGGGTCCAGTTCACCCCAATACCGACTTTAACGTACTTGAATTGATGAAAAAATTTTGGGGTCTCAGAGTCCCCATGTATGTATTGCATAATTCTTTCACTTTTTTGTGTTCAAGAATTTCTCCCACATCTCGATTCTAAAACTAACATTCGAGTCTATTTTTGGAGCGGGTCTAGGGCCGCAGGCCACAGGCCCTGGTGGGGGTGTAGGGGGCAAGGCGCTCACGGAGGATTGGGAGGGCGGAGCCCCCCTCACTTAAGAATATCTTTTTTTCATCATCATTATCATTGTTATTCTATCGTGCAATGATTCGATCATTTTTCCGGCATTTAGCGGGAAAAAGGTCCACATTTTTCCCGCAACTGAGGGAAAATAGTTAAGCGGGAAAAATATGCCATTTTCGTCCCGTTTTTCAGGTTAAAAAAGTTAACTTTATGGTCGAGTCGGGAATAAACGATCTTTTGGAACAGTTGAAGACATTTTGTTGCTGCAGACATCGCTGATTAAGCGTAAGTTGATTTTTTTTGTGATATTTTGTTTACAAAAATTTTGAACGTGTTCATCTCTAAATTATTTCTTTACACCGCTTGATGCTAAAATCTCCGAAACTGATGAACCGATTGTTATGAAATTTTAACCACATGTTCTGTACATCTATAACAACTAACTGCACTAAAATTATTTAAAAATTTTGAGTTTTACCATTTTTTTTATTTGGCCAAATGCAGAGGAAAACATGCAATTTTTTTCTTTCCACCGCCATTTTGTTATTTTTGCATGTACATCAAAAATTCTAGGCCCGTCGGTTGCTAGTGATATATCGAAGCTAAAAATTCAAAATATTTCTGTTTCAGATAACGCGTTCTTGAAATTTTATCACCAGCACTGACGCACGTAGACGTCGTATTCAATTAGTGTATTTGTATGTTAAAATTTAATAAAATTTTATTAATGTATTTTAAGAGTGAAATTATCAAGCCTAACAAATAATCTCATAAAAAATTCATAAAAATAGTCTTTTTCCGAGCGCTCAAAGTAAAATTCTGCCTTATGCGAATATATCACTCGCTTCCGGTTCCTTTCGCCTGCCACACGCTTTCCGATATCGCCAACTTTCCGCAATTGGCATACAATATATTATATAACTAAAACGCTATCTATCCATGGTTCGCCTTACATTCCAACTCATGTGCAACGTGGAAAATTTGGGAAAACCGAACAGACTGATGCATAGGAAATCTCTGGTGAATGGGCATCCTCAGAGCCATGCGCGCCTAACATTTATTACGAGAGCCGAGCGTAGCGGACAAATGCTGCGAACGCAACTTGTGCATGTGTTGGCACTGGCGGTGTGCATCTACCTCGGAGGTTGCCTTTTCACTAGGAATTTCCTGTATTTCGTGGATAGATACAGAGCTGAACGACTGCAAGCAATGTGCGTCATCACAAATAACCAGTGCCGGATTAGTCACGTAGCAAGAGTAGCAAATGCTTCGGGTACCCCACACCTGTCTGAGCGTAAAAAAATCAATCAGATAGAAGCGTAAAAATATTTGTATAACCACATGTGTTGTACTTAGAGTCGCAGAATGACCGTCATTCAGATATTCGGTCAAGTCAGAGAAAAAGTGACTGACTCTGACTGTCAACGAACGTCGATCCAGTTTCTGGTGAGGAATGACCGTCAATTTCTTAACTTCCCAGAAATTCGATCAGTCACAACTATATAGGTGCCTCCACAGAATTAATTTGTTATTATTTAATTAATAATTGTATTTCATTGAGTACCACCAAGGTTGACTAAGGACTAAAATAAAAATGAAACAAGTTTAGGCTCGACATTTTTCACAAAACAAGAGTAAATTTGAAATAGATTAATAATTCGGTTACCCGCAACCATGTAGAAATAATTTTAAAATAAATTTATTTTTTAATTAAAAGTAATACTAATGTTTTAAGTTTATTAGTTAAATAGAATAAACACCGAAGAATTACAGTTAAAAATTTTTATTTTTTGGTAAACTTTTGTTTAATAACCGTATTAATTAAGATTATTAGGATATTCAAAAAAATACATGGTCGAGAAACTGTAGTATGCATATACATACATTTTAAAAAACGAAATACATTTTTCAACATTGAAGCGTATTAAAAATTAGTTAAGAAACACAATGGGTCAAAAACGTGTAAATCACCTCACCTTGATGAATATAGAATTTGATTTTCTTAGAGAAATCGACATGAATAGTGTTATCTCTAAATTTGCCCGTATTAAATCCAGAAAAATTTATTTATAACAGTTCTGTTTTATTTGAAACCCTAAACTTAAGAATCTAAAGCAAACCAATGGCCTCTTGATAGAATTTGCTACGGGCCCTCCGCTGACTTATTCCGGCACTGACGGTATGTAAATATGTACTAATAAGCCAGAAGCGACAATCGCGCGTGGATTTCTTTGATTTTCCTGCCGCCTTCGCGTTGCATTTTCACGTTCGGCTTGTTTCTATTAATTCTTATGAGGACATACTGACGAAATATAACTTTTAAAACGAGCGAAAACGTGAGACTAGAAAGCCAGAGTGACATTTTGACTCTCAATTGAATGAAATGCAACAAGACGTTGTCCGGGAAGTTCTGTACTTGAATATTTATATGACAGACCGAAGTACGATCCGCAATGCTCTCTCAGTGGAGAAAAGGTCTGTAATTCAATTCAAAACGTGATAAGTAAATTAAAACGATTTTGACAAGCAGAAGGACCGAAGTACAACCCGCGATGCACCACCGCTGAATAATCTCGTAATATCAAAGAGTCTGACAGGCCTAATTCGCTGATTGTGCCGATAGATTGAGCCTTAGTTATTTATGATTATATGTTGATTTGTTTATGGCATAAATATCAAGGGAGTCGTTATCACGCGGCAGATCGAGTGAAACTCGTTACTACCAGCCGTGGTCTTTCAGTGGAGCTCTGTTTTGCCCCGCGCTCTCACTGGCTTGCCGATTGGCGGAATGCATTGACATAATTTTGTGACTTGAGCGAGCGAATTCTAACAAGTTACAAGTGGCATTGTGTAAATAGAGTAGCCGAATTCTGACACGTTACTGTATGAAACTGTATTTGTGAGGTCGTCAATTTCTGGATCGACAGGAGGCATCTGAATTTGGGCAATTGCTATCCATATCATCGAAATTGATGGTCTTCTTCGAAAATTCAACGGACTATACTTCAAGTGCATGGTAAGTTGTTACCTACCGAACATGGATGATAAATGGGAGACTGGCCAAAAGGATCATCAGTTAGTGAGCCACAAACTCGAACAAGGTCGAAACAGACGCAAGGATACGGGAAACCAAGTATCATCAGATGGCATAGTAGGTGCCTGACCTACCTTGTCTATTCTTGAACTTATGAAGTAAAAATGACCACCAAAGTTTCCCTCCCATAAATAAGACATGAGACCTCTGAGGCTAAAAACACTGCGTACTTTATTATCAGTTAACAGTAAATAATTTCCTGGCATTATCAAAAAATTTTGATATCATTACCAAGAAATGCTAAGAAATCCATTTTTGGGGGCAGAGTGTAGAGGCAGTTTTATAAAAATAACGTGTCCAATGTTTTTTCATACACCAAACTATAGCATTTGCAAATAGTTTGGAACTGGACAAGTGATATGGCAATCGATGCGTGATAAATAAATTCACACAAATATTTGTTTTACATTAAGAGCTTTTTCTTGATTTCAGCAGTTCGAAATATTTTAAAAGATCTGGTGCAGATTTTCTTGAAATTTATGGTGGTGGCTTCTTTCATTTATTTTCCTGCAATTTTTCTTCGAAACCTCGTATTTCATCCCTGGCATTGTATTATGACCCTTCATTGTAAACGTTTTCAGCATCAGTACGTCTAGACGTCCATATGAGCGAGTAGAGGTTTCGTGGGGAAGAAGAAACTTTCAGAGGCAATTAGTACCATTCGAGTAGTATAGAGATTATTCCATCGTCGACGAAATGCAAATGTACACATTGAAATATACAGCATAAATATTGAACCTCTGGGTACTTATAACTACTTGTTTGACTAACTAGCAACTTGTTCGATGATTTCGAACAACGTTGACATGATATACCATTGAATATGAAAACAATTTTGATTTTAAAGCTCTGGCATTGTAACGCTGAAAATTAATCTCTCCTTCAGTGAAAATAACTGAATTTTCAAATTATGACATATTCTCGATAAATACTCAGGTTGGGCGATTAATAAAAGACTGACGAGTTCATGCAGGTGAATTACTTCAGGGTAAAAGGGGTTGCATTCAAAATGTTAATCATCCCGTTATTCAGTCACGTCGTAACGAAAGGTCACGTGTCGTATCAACGTAATTCAGTAACTAAAAGTGATATTTCGTATCATTTTAATATACTACCCTACACTAGCGGACGAAAGCACGAAATTTATTGTTAGCAAAACGTTAGAATTTTTTGAATCTCCATTGTTCAACCCTCAGGAGCCAATCTGGTCCACGGTGAAAAATAAACCTCCCTCCTTCCCTTCGTAGCTCATCCTCAGTTATTCACCGTAGACCTGTGATGGAATCTGAGCCCTAATTACCTCCAGGCTCAACGGTGGTAATTTTTCTTCATCTCCTTCCTTCTGAAACACTGATGTTTACTCGTTCCTTTGCAAAACATTTGCGGCGCAAACTGTTCGAAGGCGTTATGTATCAGGTTATATTAAATTCATACGCAGGTATATACCGCGTACCTTACACCCTCTGCACCGGAGATGCCGCGCAACCTTCCTCAACGGGCTCTCAGCGACTGCGTAGGGGTGGATAGGGGGTGGTAGTCCCGGGCCTGACCGAGGAGCAGCAGCCGTGACACGACCACCATCACCATCGCCGTAAGCATCCAGTAGCGCACGATCCGCCGTCAGGGTGACCAGGGTAGCCCGATTCGCGGCCCTTATCGCTGCGCATAAAAGCGCTCCGACACTTTTCGCAATGCACGTGTTTCAACCATCTGCGCACACTTTTGCTTGAACAAAAACGAAAGAAAGACTAAAGAAGCACGGAGCAATCCATTAAAACAGTATCGCCGGCTCGTCAGTGGAAAACGTTATTGCACAAATGCGGCAATTTGAAGAGCCGCCGTGTGCCGGCGGGGAGGGGTGGTGAGGTTCCAGACCGTCAACAGGTTATGGAAGAGTGCCGCGAGCTTGCCGAATCTGCGCGTCTACATCGACACACTTGTAGTTTCAATTTTCGTTTCGACGAAATATTGGTCATAAGTCATAACGATACGTAGCGTTGAATGTGTCATAAATAAACAGAACTCAATTTTAGCTTGAGATTCGAGACAGATTCAGACAGTAATTGAACGCGGGGGTCGTTCGGTCCCTTTTTCCAAAACGTGGGACAATTTCATTTTTTCACATGTTCTCGTTTACGTTAATCTGATATTATATACCGAACGTGAAAACTACGAGTATTATTAGTATAATTGATATTGGTATTCAGAGTGTAATAATCAACATTAACAATGAGGAATGAGGAACAATGTGGTGTATACCATATATAATCTGTGTTGCCATAATGAAGACTGTAGTCGATAAATCAACGTCCGAGTCCCGCGGGTGTGCGAGAGTGAAGGGTTAAAGGGGACGAGTGTGTTTTCCATCAATCTATGAGGATGAGGTATTATATGCATTGTGGTCTCTGTATTGGGGCATAGATTGAAGAGCTGTATAGAATATGCGCCCGGACGTGATTAATCGTGGCGTATCATTATAGTGAGTACATGTATGTACAATGTATGAGTACATACATGGGTATGGATATGTATACTGCTGTGTGAAAATCGCGTTTGACAATAATATTAATCCTCTGCTATTCAACAAGTAATAATGAATCAATGCCGATCGATCAATAAAGAACTTTGTGGACCACTGTATATGAAGTTAACCACCATCGCGATCATGGTCTATGCTAAGCACCCACATCGGCAACCTAGCTTGTATCGCGTGGGCTGTGAAGGGGCGCGATTCAGTTTTAATTGAAACACAAAAGCGAGTAACGAGGCATCGAGGCGGGATTCAAAGGGTCGGGGATCCGCGAGGAAAGGAAAAGAAAGGCTTAGCCTCTGAGCTTAACAGCGCTGGGTAGTAGAAGGGTGTGGGGTTGGTATTTTAGAGAAAGATCCGAAACAGGATGGCGGTCAATAGCCCGGACTCTTACGGCAAGTCGCCAAAGAGCATCCGCCATTTACCACAGCCACCGCAAGCTTCGGGTCAAAAGAGTCCGACACAAAGGTACTCCGAGTCGACCAACTCAGAGTCGGGGGACTCGAACTCGGCAAAGACAAAGACGACCCGAACACCACGCACTTTTGATCTACCCACCAAATACTACCCACAAGTCGGGAGCGCCAAGTTCGACTGTGAGGAGTTCGGAGCTGCTGGATCGCCGGCAAACCCGGGGAAAAATCGCAACGGCGACAACACCGGAAACTACTTCACTTTCTCTGCCCCGAAGAGCCCTAACAGCCCGGAAAGTCCAAACGCCGGTCCTAGGACTCCAAGGACCCCCAGGACTCCCAAGAGTCCCAGCTGCGATGGGAGCGTGTTTAGTTCCCCAGGGTTTCCCTCGCCCTCGAACGTCTTCCAGTTCTGTAACGTCAGGAGGAACTTGAACAAGACCATGTCCTACCCGCCAAAGAGCCCCATCACTCCAACGGTATCGGGATCCCCGCATCTCGGACACAATCAGTATTCCAATTTCGGCCACGCAAAGAGCCAGACCCCCACGACTGGCAAAAAGCGACCCGAGCCGTTTGACCGCCGGCGTAGTTCCTGCTTCAATCTTGGCCCCAGGAGTCCGAGGAGTCCAAGAAGCCCGAGAAGCCCAATGTCCCCAACGATCGTTGCCCCGACCGGACCGAGTCCAATCGAGAGTCCAGAGGAACCGAAACTGCAAGTAGAATTTGGCGCCAAGAGTCCCAGGTCCCCGGGTCATGGACAAACGGCCAGGTTCGACTACGAAACTCCTCCTCGCCGTGGAAACTTTTCCTCCGGACAGTTCAATCGCAGCCAAGGATGCCTCGCTGGAAAGGAGACTCTTGTCGACGCCAAACCCGGAAAGACCATGGCCCGCAGGTCCACGAGTGACCTGACCGACTTGACCGAAGCTGAGACCCAGGTTACCATGCTTTCAAGTCCCGCTGCTCGACGAAGGGGCTCGATGAAGGCAGGCTTGGGTAATAGTCTCCTTGATTCAGTAAATCCTTGTACTTCTTGTATCCATGCTGCCTATCCGAATCGTATAAACTTTGCTGAAACTGAAAGCCATTATATGAGTTAAAGATCACGAGGAGTTGTTTAAATATAGAGAAACCCTCGGAGGAGTGATTACAATTTTTGATCAGTAATTGGGAGATTTTCCGAGAAATTGGCACGAATCTAACAGTTGGGTTGACAGATCCCAAAATTTACCGAGTTACAACATGAAAAAATCTCCTCTACAATGCTCTACATTGGCTGAATTTTCACGTGAAGAAACTCACCTGAAATTATTTTCGTTACTTGTCTAAATGCCGATAGCTCAGTTTCATCAAACTCTGAGTTCAGCGTGAGTTATGGCGTCCGTGTAAAGAAGTCAGAATGTCCAATAAGACCAAAGTACTTTCTGCCTGTGACAGGCCAAAATGTTGTGGGAGTTTAATGAGGTTCAAGGTCCCACTTTCCTAAATTATGCCTAGATATGTATACCCTTTGCACATTACGCGCTCTTTACCCACACCTTCGTCACAACTTAACACATTCGCTGGCACGTCAGTCATGTTGTAACACGGTATAGATGCCTATATGAAATAGGTTCAAGGAGAGGCGTGTATACCTATGTGTAGAGCGTGCATTAATCCGAATGACGTGAATTTGTCCTAAAGTGATGTTATCTTTTTACGATATTTAAAGCGCTTACATACCTATTAAACATAGTAATGTTCCGTGTCACGTCCCCTTCTTTGAACATTGCTAGAAAGAAACTCCTTTCACACCTGCCGGCTTCATCAAACGGAGCGGAAATTATATTTGGCAATTCAGAGAGGAAATAAGGGTGACCAAGATTCGAGTTTCAAAAATAAAGTAATAATCAATGAATTTCAATCCTTCAGAGCATAGTTTTGTAATTCAATGGTCGTTTAACGTAATTTTCAATTCTTTCATGCAGCTTACCTGGCGTCACGACGCGGTTCAAGGGACAGTCAGGCGTCGAATTTGTCGAACGTGAGCAATGAGGACGTGGGCCCCCTCAATTTCACCGCTCACCCTCGAGGGCGACAGCGCAGGACATCAAATTTCCTCGAATTACCCGGTGAGCAGCTTGACACACAGTTTGATGTCGTATTTTTTTAATTTCGATACCTAATGACACCTGCGCCACGTATGATTGACGTAAAAACGATAAATTGAGGGTGCGTTTGTACTAAGTAAATTAATCACCACCGCAAGTGACATTTTTCAGCAGTTTTTTCTGCAATAGATCCTTTAACTCTTACAACACTTCACCCCAATTCTCTACAAAGTTTGACGTTGACAAGAAACCCAAAGTTTCGGAGAAAATTACAAGCACTCGACGCAATATCAAGAAAGAAAAAAAAATACTTTTTCACTCTGTAATCTTAAGGCACATTCAAACGGATCAATTTTCGGTCGAGCTGGATATAACGTAAAGTTTCCTATATTTAAGCTGCAGTGTAGGCGACTCGATATGTGAATATTATATATCTGCCTCGTAGTTTGTGTATTGATACATAAATTATAATACCCATCCGGACCTTTTCAAACTCTACTACAGAGATTGGCACAAGCTCTTACCGACAATTAACAGATCGATAAGGTATATGATTGCACAGAGTGCGTGCTACGATATTCACAGTGATATAATACGCGTATTATCCCTGGACACACATTCCGAGCATACGTCGATCCGTTTTCCACCTTATTTTTCCTTCCATTATTTGCCTTTCCCCTTCGTTCGGGCCACCCGTGAGAGAGAATTCCTTTCACCGCAATGACGCGCTGTAGACTCTTATAAAATCAACGGTACACCGGCTCTTTGAACCCCCTCCAGCAGAAAAATTCAACGAAAATATAAGATGTCTACTACAAGTATATCTATATAGTATAACATTGGGCCGAACCTTATACGTTATACACAGGTAAAAGGCTCGATCAGAGAAAATCCTACCCTTCATGCACATCAAGACCCGTAAGCCCGGACGGCATGACAGCTTAATTATTTTCCAGAGCCTCGCGGAAAATGGGTTCGTTCAAAACGCTATTTATGTAATCTGAATCAACAGAAAATCTGCCATGTGGCTGTGAACGCCGAGCCATGCGATTATATCGCCTTCAACGTTGCGAGCTTTACATTCATTCTCTCTATCTATCTTGGTGGTATTTCCTATGAATAATTATTTGTACGCATGTCACCTCATGTTGTGACACGGAGAGAAAAGTGAAAATTAAGTCTTTCGATTTGAATCTTTTGTACCCTGCCGATGACCTTAAACATCTGAACTAAGGGTGACCTTTGACGAAACAACGGATTTTCGAATTATACGGTATCCTCGAATTTCTCACCCTGAGTTTTGTCACTATTCTCGTTTTCGCTTTTCTACCTTGTATTTATTTGCCTGAATTTCCGAGAAATTCTGTAGAGATTTCATAAAAAGGGGATTAATTCTGTATCTTTTTATTACGCTTGACTGTTTTGTTCACTAGATGGGGGGAGAGGAATGGGGTGAGAGATTATTATATTATGTATAAACTCGACTCGAACAGCTGCGTGCAGATTCTCGTAGAAAGTTATTTGCATAATCTTAAATCTACTTTTTAAATTCGTTGCGAGTCTTTTACCCCGTGGGCCTGCTGTTAGCGAATTCAGAAGTTAAAAAGAGATTCGCCTAGCCTTTACCGAATCGAATCTGATTTTACATACATCGGTATACCTTTCATAAACATAAAACTATTCAAGTATCATGTATTTAGTCAAATAACATTGTTTGGACATAATTATTTCGAATAATCATTTCACGTGCCAGGAGAGGAAAAGAAATACCGAAAAACTGCAATCGGCATTAATTGCGTGCTTGTTTCGGCGGATACGAACAGAACAAAATCGAATAACTCGTTGTGGGAAGTTCCAAAGGAATATTAATACATACCATCATTGATATTCCGTTTCAATTTCCATTTCAATTCCCTCCGCCCCAGCATTCTGGTTGAAAGTATGGTATTAACACGCAAAAGTAAGAATCCGGTATAAGTAAGGCGAAATAAAAAGATTGGCTGAAAGTGCTTACTGCGCCCTTACAACGCCATCTTTTTTCTTCCACGAGATTTTTCACCTTGAACATCCTCCCAATCCCTTCCACGATGATCGCAAACCACAATTAAATTAGTAAATATCATTACTTAGAAAAGGATTAATACGACTAGCCCAAAACAAACCGCACCTGAGTGCAAAATCCGAAAAGGCTCACTTTGGGAAATTATATCGTTTCTAAAATAGCTATAGCGCAGCTTACTCCTTTGGCTTGCATCCTCCAAACAATCTCGAGCGGTGGCCACGTCTCTCGTCAAGATTGAAATCAACAGTGAGAAGACCCGAAAAATATTTACGCAAATAAGATAATAAAAAAAATGCAATAAAGAAAAACGTAGAATCGTGCTCAGGAGTGGCAAGAACAAAATACATCACAGTATGTACCTACGAATGTATATGTACAGTGTATATACATGCACATAGGTATATGTATACCCATAGCCCGCGATCTGTTTCCCGTTATTCTATTAATGTACTCGAGAGTTCGCGTAATCACGTCGCGATCCAATTTCTGCGGCCACGGGCAGCGGTGAGGTGACCGAGCTGCGGCGAGAAATTTCTCGTTAGAAAAAATTGTTCCTATGTCTGTATATACTATAATACACATTTCCATTTTGCTTGTGGAGGAGAAAAAAAGGGGGGGTATTGAATATAACTGCGAAGAACTGAGAACGGGGAAAAGTTGAAGGATCTCAGCTTTTCCGAAGCAGTCTCGGCGGTTGGACGGCATCTGCCACCCCCCCCCCCTCCCCCCTCTTCCCAAGCCACTGCGACGAAAGAGAGGTGATCGAAAATGTATCACAGGCTTCCTTCGACATTATACTTATAGGTATAAGAAGAATTTTCTGGGTGAAGAAAATTGGATTGATCCTTTGGAAGATTCGTCCCCTGCAATCTCACTTATATTTTTAATAGGCAATATACCGGCTGCGACACAGCTGAGTAAGACGGGAAATCAATGTAAGACATGGCGAAGTAGCTACATCAAAATGAATAATGTAAAACAAAAAAAATTTCGATATAAATCTAACGAAGATACCCGTTGTCCCTGTCCCTCCCAATAAGGGAAGGATGATTGACCACGAAAAGATAATACAAGTTTTATTACGGCACCTCGTCGATATACTACACGATAACTATGATAACTTGGTTATGGCATAAGGGGTGGGTGAAGAGATATATCCGAGTGAAAATTTAGCTCGTGAGCAGCCGAGAGACTATTGTCTATAATAATTCTTTAACCTACTGCCGGTCATATTACATTGTCATTAGAAATATTCGGCCAATTCTCTAACGAAAAACTTATGGAAGAACGTAACACAGTGGTAATTGATCATTTTCATCAGTTAAACGTAATATCTATGATATTGTATACCACGAGGTACGTCCATCGGTTTCTTGAATTTTCCGTGAACGTGGGACTCAAATGGTCCATTAATTGCCATCACGGCCGACTTCTGCTTGGAGTAACTTGTGCTCTTCGTGCTTTTCCAGTACCTGACCACGTTCGGCCGAGGGTTCACAGCCTCCCTGAGAAGGCGTACAACCCTCGAGCATGCGACGATCTCTACAGACTGCGAGCCTTCAGCATCACCCACAAGGGCGTGGTAAATCGCGGGGACTCCATTATCTCGAGGCGTAGCCGGAGCAACACCTCGGTAAACAGCAGCCGGTTAGTCGCTATCACTATACGTATTATCTAATATCCGTTTCTGCCCTAAAAACGCCCTTCTTTCATACCCTTGGCACACACCGGCCAATTAATGTTTGCATGTGATAAGTGGACCACCATCTGGCGTCGGTAGCCGTACCGTCGAACATTTTGTACATCGTAATATTAAAAATTTATAACGATTATATTCAGGTAAAAAAACATGTAGAGTCAAGTGTATGCTGCAAAACGTGGGTCGATGATTCCACTTACCTAATAAATGTTAGAAAATTCTTACAGCGCTGAGGCATTATTGGAGCGCAGTGTATTTCAGAGCTCGCAAAAATGTCCGCATATAGTTGGCATCAATATAGTGTAGATAGTGCACGTGTGTCTTCAGTCTATTCAGTTTCTCGTTGCCGCGGCAAATACTCGCTGGAAATTTAGTTTAGCAACACTTCTACTTGAGTTCAACTTGTGGAAGAAGTGAAGGTACAGAAGTTTTCCAGTAAAATCATGCCGAATAACACAGACCGCACTGGGAAATAGATTTCCACCCCGGTCTTCAAATTTAATCCTTGTCACGTTGGCACTTGGTGATTTTATCACGTCTATAGTATGTTCTGTGTAGTTACTCGAATGGATGCAGTACCTGCAGATAGGCAGATGAAGTTACATCTGACTTAGTTACGCCCGTTAGGGTGGTCACTATGGGACCCGTGTGGTGTCTAATTGAAATTGAAATCAACGTAGTTAAGTATAACACAACGTAGTTCACAGAGTTATTTCCATTTCAGAACGTCAAAATGTTGATTCAAAATTAATCCTAATTCAATAATTTCAATCAATAATCTGATGCCAGTTTCAGAATTCCCGAACTGTATTCGTACTGATAAATTTTAGTGTTAGTTTGAGAAACTAGGTTTTTCAGTTAACAATTTGACTGAATTAAATCTTTCTCCTGCGCATAGCCGTTCGGAGGAACACTCTAGATATATTCATGTATACGTATTATATATTCAGAAAGTAAAGCTTCGTGATTTGCGTAGGAAAACTTGGCTCAGCGACCTCCAAATGGACGTTGAAACCTGCGGGTTTTTCTAAACTACGAAGATTTCGGGTCGAGTTTGACCCGAGGATTGAATATACGGCAGATTCTTGAGAACAAGAACCATAGCGAAGAAAGTTCCTTCGTGATCGGGTACATTTGTAGGAGGGTTGTGTCTGATGTCGTTAACATACTTACACGTAGGTATACCCGTGTACAGTTGCTCCCGAACTCGTCTGTTCAAAAGAGACAGCTGCAGCGCAATTGGTGGGGTTTTTGTGAATCGAAACACATCCCGAACGTCAAAAAATGAAGAGAAAGTCAACTTATACGAAAATAACCATTTTGCCCCCCAACATGCTTGTACTTGATGCAATTGAAGAACTTAATATGGTGCTAGAAAAATATGCATTGTCAATGCTTTCCTTAATTTCAATGCAAAATTGTTGATTACGACGCCTGCACCGCCTTCACACCCTTCTTTGCAGGCAATTCAAAATGAGGTCAGTTAAGGGTTGGTTTTTCTGGGAACGAAGGAGGCCCGCGAGTCAAAATATTCGGTTCAATTTTGATCTGGCTGTGAGTGAAGAAACGTGTACCTGGCCATTATCAAACAATGCTGGTCGTCTCTAGCATCCGGCCGGGTTGCCGCGGGGCGGTTAGGGGCTGTTTGGTTGCGTGCAGGGAGTCGGCTATTCTGTCTGTCTGACCCCAGGCTGATCGTTCGATCATTTAGACTTCAGAGGTGCGTTAACAATAACATTGCGGCGAAATATTCCAATTTTCATCGTCCGGTAATTCGAAATTGTAATCAAGAAAATAACTTGTTAAGGTAGGTTAGAGTAAGTCACATGTGTTCGTATCAATGTAAGTTCTTATACGAAGCTCAAGACTTATTCGTTCCGATATGATGATACGATTTCAAAAGAGCTTGCAAAGTGTACTTCATCGTTAATAAATAAAAATTTCAATTTACCCCGATTTTTTTTAGATTTATTCTTCCATGGAGATCAACACCAATATGCGTCAGTATCAAATGCTTTAGTGAGGCCTTTAGAACGCTAAACATAACATTGCAACTGATATAGTTTTTCTATCTGATAATGAGTATATGACGGATTCAAGCCGTCTTTATACAATTTTTATGAAATATACTAGACATTTGGGTCGCTTAATAAGGTTGTCATTCGCAATGAGGGTGAGTTGTAATTTCTATAAGCCCGCAATTACTAAGTTCTTAAGCGCTGGGCTTTGAGGAGTTTATAAGCTGGGATCTGGATTATATAATCCTTGATTGAAGGCTCGTTAAATAACTACCCCGATTCCTAGGCTGCAAATTTTTCGATTTGACTTTCGATTAATTTTGCTGCTACTTGTTTGAATCGAAGCGTTAAGTCATGTTCTAATAAATCAAGTGAGCACTTTTTAAATCCTGGATAAAATGCTTTACAAATCACTTTCGTGATTTCAACCAAACTTGATTTGAATTCTGGTTTGCCTACGAACCGGCCTACGGTTCACTCTTCGCTCGCATCCGGCAGTTCGTTGAAATAAATTAATTACAATGATGCGCTATATCTTGTCAAACCTTGACCTTCGACTGCCATGTATTTTCAACTCACTGTAATAAGTGAGTCTTCTCGTTGTATTTATACCCATAAGAGGTGCATTCTGACCGATTCAAGGCCAGCCGTGTCGTCTGCTACGCAGATTGAACAGGTGGAGTCTTGAGATTGCAAATTGAATTTTTATTGAAAAAATATGGAGCTATTAAGCCCAAAAAAGATTTTCTCCCGGCCTACGTTCACCCGACGATACCCATAATTCACTTTTGGAAATCTTCTGCAGCAAGCTCTAATGTTGACGCAAAAATAATAGCGCGGCCGCGCTAAAGTTCCTCGGCTGACAAAATTTTAAGAGAAAGCGATTCTCCCGGGAAAGGGAGAGTTTTCAATATCCGTACACAGGTGAAGATGAGCATTTCGTCAATAAAAGCAAAACTGGCGCAATTGGAAAAGTTGCGCGAATAATGAAAGAATGAAATAGTCGAAAGTATCAAAAACAATACACTCGTGAAACCTGCCCAGCTCACTGCTCCCTGCAGAATCGAGAGACTCAGTCACTAAGATTCATCCAAGTTTGCTTATTTTTGCGTCCAAACAAACCATCTCCTAATTGCGTTATACTTTGTACGCCTGTTAGCAACCGTCTATATTTGCCTCAGCCTCGAGGCGCAGACGTTTGTCGACTGATACTCGTTGTCGGGATATACTATACGCCAGTCGATATTCACTCGCCAGAAATCGTGGGTTTGGCAAAGCAGCCATGCCGCGCGCGGCTTAAAGAAAATAACAAAAAGAAAGAGAGTGAGACTTTCTGAAATACTGCGATAATTAGCCCTAATCCACTGTGCAAATTATTGGAATTATAAACATTGTAATTTGATTTGTAGACGTTGAATACACCTAATTAGAAACCGGGATCAAGTGAATAGCGGACTTACACCGTTTCTTTCTTCAAATATTCTGGAAATAAATCTTTGTCCGATGCTTAAGTAATCCAGAAAAGTTGAAACAGATCTGAGAGCACTCTAAGTATAATCCTTATATAATACGGTATCAGGAAACTTGACAGGCTCTGATACCGTCTGGTGTAAACTGACTGCCAAGCACTAATGTGAATTATTAATGAGGGGTGGGGGTGAAAACTTGGAAGGGTCAATATTTCAAATGGCTGATGTATCGAAATTTCAAACATGCGAAAATAAAATAACGTAAGATTTCGAACAATTCATCTTCCGTTATTTTATATGCGCATTTTTGAAGTTTCGATACGTCGGCCATTTGAAATATTGACCCTTCCAAGTTTTGACTCTCACCCTCAATAAGGCGTCTCGATGAGCTGCTCGGTGGTTACATCGCCCGAATGAATACGCGTTCGATGAATATGCTAAACGCGTTTTGCAGCAGAATGTTCCGGTATTGAGTCACGTGGAAAACTACCTCGAAAGCGCTCTCATCCACATATCGGCCTTACTTTCGGCCGCCGTACCTAGAGACTAGACGGCGAATCCCTCGAGGAAATCGACGTCTTGTGCCCTCCTCTCCCTCCGTACCGCCCTTCAAGTCTGTCTAGCCCAGGCACCGAAATCTAGGATTCTAGGCAAAAAGCTCCTACCTGGTTACTCGGCGTGGCGAGTGTATCTGAAAAAGACATAAAGTTCACACGGGTGGTGAATGGGTCGCCCACCAAGCATCGCATTGCCTCGGTCCTCTTCACTGGCTGGCATTCAGTATGTAAATTAGTTAATTACCAAATGAAATACAGCATTGTGCTCCGGTCATACGTGCCTCCTCGATCTTCGCTGGTTGGAATGCTAAATTTTTCATTTGATATTCAACAGCAGCCTATTCGATTTCACCAAACTACACGTTTCACTCATGGCTTATAAAGCATGTCCGAAAGCTTTATTGTATAACGTTTTATCAATTGTTTCATGTACCCGTGAAGTTTGGAGCAACAAAATTTCGCTGTGGTATACGTTTTTTTGAAAATCTATCGCAGAGTGGTTGAGAAATATCCCGGTTTTAACCAACCACCCCCCCCCCCCCCCCCCCCCAAGCTCTTGACACTATTCACTTGTGAGCAGCTGCAGTATCACAACAAAACGTGCCTTTACAGCTTCTTTATAGTCTGGATAGATTGTCATGTGTATCACTGCTCACAGTATTCTCACAATCAGCTCACAATCTTTTACGATTCTTTCTTTTTGTCTACGCTACGTTCTCTTGTTCTGTGAAATTAGTTCCAAGGTATTTTACGGCCATGTTTTTCTTCCTGTGCAATCGTAATTCCATTAACGATGAGATGTAATCTAAAAAAGACATTTTTAGGCAATTTGTAATACGCAAAACTTTGTCAACAAACTATTTTTCTCAAGAAAAATAGATCAGATAGAGCAAGTATACAGGGAATTGCTCGGTTCGGTAATTCTTTGCTTGATTGTCTAATCGATTTCCATCCAATTGAGGAAGCCACTATCTCAGACCTTCGCGTAAAGCCCCGCGCCTCGACCTTATCAAGTGCTTTTCCAATAGAATCCTGTTGCCAACAACTCTCACCACCCCTCACTTCTAATATACGACAGACTTTTCGCGTGTTAGATTTGAACGAGATCACCAGCATTAGGGAGAAATAGGTGTTGTTTCCTCCAGAAACTATTTTCTTTAGTTTTTTTTTCATGCAAAGAAGAATTGGTCGTATTTTAGATGACGGCTCGATCTGTTTAGAATTATGAAAGCTTATATTCAATGAATTTATTGAAACTGATTCTAATTATGAACGCTTGGCTAATCGTAACTTGGATGAGTCCCCTCGTACGAAAATTAATAGACGCAGAATGAAAGGTAAATTTATGCCGTTACAATATGTTGTATCGATCACTCATAGCAACGTGACATATTCTCTCACAGAACGTGAGCATGGCATTAACAGTTTCGATCCTATTGTTCCTTATAAAACCTGCTCGAACAAATGCAGAAGTTTGAAAATTGCTGTTAATCACTTGCCAAGACGTTAGCTTAAAAATGGCATGTGTAGTTTTCACGTATGAAATTATCTGCATTCTTGAGGTAGCAGTACGAATTCGGTATGTTTTGGGTATACCAGGGTCCCACAGTAATCACTTGAAGCCTTTGAAAGTTCAGCTGTCTCATCGTCAGTCGTCCTACAGTGACCGTTATGTATTGTCCTGAAATAAACAGTCATAAGTGAGTTAAGGTATCAGTCTTGAAATCTTATACTCTCAGATGACCATCATCGGCGATCATGGACACAGCTGTAATCCCATATCGACCTTTTCTATTGTATTCCGGGAATGTGTCAGAGATTGGAGTGAATTTTTGATAGTATGGTAATTCTGGAAGGAATACGCGCAGGACGTTTGAAGGAGATTTATTAAATCAATGACAATAACAAATTATATAATACAATCGAACCTCAAGATGAATAATACGTTGACATACTAGTCAGAGACCCCAGAATTTTCGCGGTGATAGAAAGTTTTTTTCTTTTGTTGCGCATCAAGAGAAGAGTACTGTCACAGGAAGCAGGAATTGGAACGGAAGTGGTAAAAAAATGGCGGGAGGGAGGGAGGAAGGAAGGAAGGAAGGAAGGAAGGAAGGAAGCTGGCTTCGGCTCGGCTTACAATGATCAGCCAGGCTTCTATAGCCGAGCGCATATTGTCAGCTCAGCCAAAAGTGAAATAACTCGGAATCCCAATACTTTTGGAAGGACAGAGCCCGGCACGTAGCTTTGCAGGCTGTTATTTCGGGACTCAGGCGTAGACCAGCATCATAGTGTAATAGTGAGTAGACGGCGACGGCTCGGCTACATCAACGACGCGGCGATCACGACTTAAGACTCTTCAATCTCGATCGACTCCTCGACTTCCACCGATCTCTGGGACCTCACGTTTGACGAGGTGACCGACTTTACCGTTGACGAGGACTGGACCACTGACGATGACTGAATACTCTGCACTGACTTCGAGGTCCTCACCGACTGGGATTGTACCGTTGCAGTTGAGACTTTCGATGATTGCTGGACGAGGCTGGATGCGTTATCGTCGACTGGAATAGAGAATAGAATGGAATAGAATACAATAGTATTTATAGACAGATATAGGTATAAATAGGGAGAAAGATATTTATTTGTTCGCAGACATGTATGAAATAAAGAAAGAGGTTGGCGAACCGAAACAATCCCTGGATTATACCAATACTAGTCAAATTATAATGCCATGGTTAAGACAGATTCGCACACTTGAGAGAGAGAGAGAGAGAGAGAGAGAGAGAGAGAGAGAGAGAGAGAGAGAGAGAGAGAGAGAGAGAGAGAGAGAGAGAGAGGGAGTGAATACGGACTACGGGGTTCCGCAAGGGGTGTAAATATTTTATCAGCTAGTATTGTCGGTGGCTCTCAAATCTTCATTTACTCAAGAGAAGCAAAGTAGGCATTGGATTGACTTCAACCGACGCATATACCTATAGGTATGTATTTATAGGCGTATACACGCGAATCCTCTATCGATCACCAATCCCTCACGTCATAATATAACATGACACTTTCAGGCGCCCTATACAACTCTGACAGCAACAATTATGCCAACGATAACATCTTTCTCGACCCTTGTGCGATGCTTTTATCAATTCACTGCTAGTGTTGGCACAAAATCGTTTCCGCAGTAGTCGGTATTTCAATAATGGGTTCCTGATAAACGATAGGTGAACAAAAACCCGATAAACTTAACTCGGTATACTCCATAATAATCACTTTGATACAGTAGAAAATTTATAGTGTTTATCTGTGGGTGGTTAGGAGATCGAAACTTGTTTAAAATACAATATAGGCAAAAAATAACCACGCGGCTTTAATAAATGATACCAAGCGACGTGCTCATCACAAAACAAAAACCGCTAAGAAACCAGAAGCTTTTGTCCACCCTGACAGACAAGCGAAACCTTCCGTGATCTCATAAAACAGCTCCTAGGCACGCCATCCGAACTACATATATTGAAAAAGTGAAGAAGCTGAATAAATCACAGTACAAGTATATAGTAAAGACTCGGTTGGCTTCCTATCACGAGTTAATAGATCACTGATTGGCACTAAACCTGCACTTTGCGATGAAGCGTTACCCTCAAAAAAAAACATCACGCGAGTTATAACCCGTTTTCAGTAAAGCCTGGACGATACTTTAATATAGTATCATGATTTTTTTGTGCCACGATACCTACTTACCTTTGGCAACTTCCATGATGATTTTTTATGTATCAAGCTGAATAGTTCCAATTACTCGATGTGAATGATTTGATTGAGCGCGCACGGATCTTCTCTCGGCAGGCTAATACGTGCGGATGACGGTATAACTCGGACTGACTTGTCTACAGGGATGCTGTAAATGAGAATGCGGAGAACAATCAGACTCCGAGTTATTCTAAAACGGAGCTCCGTGTGGGGGGGAGGGGGGATGCGAAGGAGAGGGGGAGCTTCGTTTAGCTTGACCGTGCGCCGAAAGCACAAATCTACCTACCTATAATAGATTTCGGAATGACGCGGCAATCGTTGCTGGAAGCCTCTGACTGTACTTAATCGTAACTGATTGGTGAGTCAGTGAGTTTTCCCTGTACCGTCTTTAATAGTCCGATTACTGGTCCAATTGCATGGAATATCACGTCAGGTAACCATCTCATCAAAAGCTTTTAGCATCTGCGTTCAATTCAGCCGATTTAATTGTGAGCCTCAGATTTGTAATTAAATATCAAAGTCAACTGTGATTACATTACGGTTATCAGAAATCGTCTTATACATCACGTTTAATGAACACTGCTTAACTCTCTTATAATTAGGTCAGAATTCGTCATACTGAAACATAAAATCTAGAAAAACAAAGTATTTTACTTTTTTCCCAAGTCCAATGAAAATATTTTCTACGCTATCGCCAAGACATCTACAAACCCAAGTCTCCAGATTGAGTGAAGGTTTCGAGTCACGTATATGAAACAGCTTAGGAAAAGTTATGACATGGCGTAGCTGATGGTGTTAGCTGGTTGAACCATTTTCTAAACGGTTCACCTCAGCTTTTTATATTTTATGATCGCCGGTCTTGGCGAGTGTCCATAAAATGTCCAGACAGTGCAAAAAATCATGAGTGAGAAAGACGCGATTCCGCGGAATGACGAGCCAAACGACTGGCAACAGCCGACAACACCAACGTCCTGCTATACCTATACCATACGCTCATAAATACTAATGCCCGAGGAGTATGACGCACACCTCTCCCAAGAAAGCTTCATTTTCTCTGGCTGATGATGCTCCACGAATGGAATCTATACGTGCAATTGCGGAGTCTCAATAATTTATATTGCACATTTGATACTCGCACGTAGAATCGCATGACGAAGCGAGCGAAAATAGCTGAAAATTCATGGGAGAAGAATGTGGCTTTCTTGTTAGTCATCTTATAGTATAGAGTAAAAGGCAGTTACTGACTAACTTAACCTGAGTGAATGAAGACAAAAGCAATCGTGGCAGATCATATGATATGGAAAATGGAGCATTCAAAGCAAATAGATATATAATTATAAATATGTAGAACATTTCAGATGCCTTTAGAATCATTCGATTCAGTTAATTAGTCATCATTCACGCATTTGTGTAGTCTCATAGAAGTTGTCATAGACTGTTTCTGTAAAGGAGAGATTCGCTCATTTGGCCACTTCCTACGCTCCAATTTCAATCTCTCTATTTTTTGCTTAACGTAGACTCCCCTTGCTGGAGAGCGTCGTAAGGACAGCTTAATAAATTCTAGTTTACGTGAACTCGTAAATTAGTTAACTTGGCTGCGAAATCCTGAACATGTAATTAGAAACCTAGAAGTGAACTTGCAGCTCGGCGCCGATGCCACGTGGATGGCCATGAACCAAAACCTTGCTACGGAATTAAGCTGCCACGCAAGTCACCTTGTGCACTTTGGAATACTTTTAACTGGATTGAGAGAATAGTAAATTACCTGGCGATTGTTTTGCAAAAATGCAAAGTAATCGACCCAAATACCATTGTTCTGGCGCTCAAGCTTAATTAAAACTTTTTTTAATAATTGCAACTTCGATACTCAAACTGCCGAGGTGAAACATCAATCAGATTAAAAATTCAGTGATTTGTAAGCCTGTGATGGCAAAAAGTGAACTGGCTCTGGATGCTCAACAAAATTTCAATCTTGTCGGCATCTCGAGGTCATTACATTTCCAAATGCACGTCAAACCATCAATTAACTATCCAAAATCTCCCTCGGCAGTCAGGCATAGATATGTATGCAGTATTATACTAATTATAAGTCAGTAGTGAATTTTACGGTTATAACAGACTAGCTTAAGTCTTGGGTCACGGGCTTAGTGTAGATCAGTTCCCCAGATATTTGCAATTAGTCACAGATAGATTACAACGATATTGAAAGCATACGTCAATATTGATAAATTTATTATTACGCGTTAGGACCCTGCAGAAGTGTAGCTCTTGTCGGATATGGGGTAATGTAATTGAAACTAAAATCAACCACGTATAATTTTCCTTTAGAATGGCCCAATCACATAAATTTGAAGTGCCATTAGTATTATTTTTTTCACAGGACTACAACTTTCTTTCCGTTACAATCCTATTGGAATGTTTTATCAACATATTATCGGCGAAAAATTTAATTACTGGAGAAATACTGAAAAATGGCAACCACAAAATAATTTGGGACTAACTATTACTAGAGGGACCATAACTATTTTTGTCGTGCAACAAAAAGAGCGACTAATATTCAGTAGTTGACAGTTTTCGGCTGGTGCAGGTATAATTTTCTATATTTGAAGTAGTCTAGAAATGAGCCCGCTATTCCTAAAACAAATAATTGTTATTCCCTGTCATCTGAAGACACAATTAGAATAATGATTTCTCCAGTTGCAACCACTTTGCACTTGGGGGCCAAAATGCGTACTTTTTTGACAGTCTCCCTTGTCACGTAGGCAAACAATGCATAAGTCGATAAGTAATCTACATGCTTTACATTATTCATTCTAAATCTAGTAAACGATCCATGAGTACACAAATTCTTTGAAATATTGGCGTTAGAATCTCTTCTCTTTCCTAAGTTTATAATTAAAGTGATCCGGGAGCGACCTGGTGAGTGCCCCTGGTATGTAACGTGAAAAATCTATATTTAGCAGAGAAATCTGCTGCCGCAAAGCTTCCTCAGACTTGGGTGTAACGTATTAGTACCATTAATATTCTCTATAATTGACACGAAGACACCGTATGTTGTCAAGCCGAAAGACGTAAAGATACAAAAAATTGTCCAATACGTGGAAATGTATAAAGCAGAATTCTCAATATTGGAAGTAGTCGTAGAAACACGTGGCAAAAACTTTAGAATTAATTCGGTGGCTTTGCAAAAAATCTCATATTTTTGTCAGTTCGAAGCAGCTCTACTGGGCCAGTCGGCCTCCACAGAGCTGTCAATAAATTATTCGACAGTTCTGGCAATTCTGTACGTCAACATTTAACTAATGACAGAGCTCGAATATTGCTCCCTCGGTAAACATTCCAAGACTATTGTACGACCTACACTCGAGTGTACCTTGGAAAAAGCTAGCAGCCTGCTGCTATGTGAGAATGGATTCTCGTTGTAAGACGATATCCCTAAGATGAGGGTAATTTTCGGTAAGGGTATACTCTCTTCTAACATGCACACCCTGTCAGGCGCACCGTCATCTCATCGATATAACTGTAGAAGAACGTACGTAAGGCTGTTTGCGAAAACTGCGCAGATGCTTGTTCGAGAACCTCTTGTCAGGTCTACCTCGGACAAACTCTTGCTTTCACGGTCCCCGGGGTATTCGCTTTGTGTTATTCGAAGTATATTTAAACTTGGATGGTATCCAGATACCGAGTCTCGTCAAACAATCGTAAATGTGTTCTCTCCGTGTTCCTGATCGCGCCTTCTTGCAGGCTTGCACCTTAATTCTCCCCCTGCGTGTACTTTCATTATAATATCACTTCGAATCCATCAGTTATGTTTATCAAGTCGCTCTTCTACTCGTCGTACAACAATATTTAGGGTATTCAAGTAAGGCCTAAGGTGGCCTGAAATGATAATAAAAAATTCTTAGAATAATGCTCCTCTATCTGTTAACGGAATCTTAAGCTGTAAGTAGTACTTTTCACACTCTCATATTGCATCGCTTCGAAGGAGTTCATTCCATCCAGGGATAAGAGAAACGGAACTGCTTCTTAGATTGTACGCTTGTCTTTCCGAATCAAGGCAATCAAGCTCAAGTAGCAGTCCATGATTTCGGTACGACATGTGAACGCCGTATTTGCTGTCAACACAAAGTAGCTGCTGCAGTTGGTCGAACTTGAAAAAGTTCGTAATTAAAAAAAATATATAGCCTGAACCCCAAAGATGATTTCAGAAAGGGGAATTCCACTAGCTCGCCGAACGTCAGGCTACTGATCCCTTTGAAGCTTTAAAACTTTAAACCCTTAAATCCTTGAGCTTTTAAACCCCTAAGCTATCGCACCTGCGAATCCTGCAGTTTGCCTGCTAGAATCTATTTCACCTGGGACCAGCAGCTCCGCGTCAAATATTCAAACATTTTCTCCCTATATTGCTCGAGTTACCTTCCATCCCTTCTGTGCGATAGAGAAAAAATGTTTTCACGAAAAAATGAAATAACGACCGGAAGATGAGATGACATAATCATCCTTACAGCACGGTTCATCGATTATCCAATTATTATACCTACACAAATTCGTTGAATTATGCAGATGATCAAAACAGCTGATATTTGAATTACACGGTGTTTAAGCGTTGAAATTTTCCTGTGCCATGAGAACAATTTCAAGGTGAATGGTTTCAGAAGAAACCATACCATAAGCTAATCCGATTTCTTATCATATCGGCAAATTATCGTCAATTTTGGCCATATACGTACAAGTAACCGCACATTCACCCAATTCTTATGGCAAAATGGGTAAAGTGATCTGGATAGTTTGCTTCCCCGTTCGCTTCGAACGTCAAAGTTTACCGTTATCGACAGAAACCGTATAGTTTCGCGCACATAGGCTTGATTTTGTCCGCTTTGAACTTAGAAGTTAGAGACTATTACCTCTACCACGGGCTATTAAGGAGCTTCGAATATATGGCCCTTTGTGAACTCTCTATTCAAGCCCATACATGTATTGAAATGTATTCGATGTACAGTGGCGTAACTATACTGTTCAAGGCCCGTGGCAAATGAATCGGTTGGGGCCCTTTTCCACCCAATATAAAGAAGCTCAACCAACGTTAGTTTTTTTTTAATTTTATAATGAATCAGTACGTGGAGTAGGTACATAAAACGTTATCATAATTAGTGGATTTTCTAATAACTTTTAATTTGAAGATCGTACTGGATTCAAATCACAATTTTTGTTTAAGTACATAATGTTTATAATTAAAATTCCTTTTTTCGGGCTTTCTGTTAAGCAAAAGTATTAATGACATCATCAAAGTTCAAATTTCCGGCCATGGAATGTTCGATGGATAGAATAGCGAAGTTGCGTAACCTTTCTTGTCCCTTGGAAATTCTTATCTACCGGATACGTTCTCAAACTAACTGGGTGATATCTTTTCCAACAAATGCATTGTAATTTTGATACATTTTTTGTTTAATTTGTGTGAGCACGTAGATAACTTAAATTAATTAAAGATAAAACTAATAAATTTTACTAAATGTTGGGATTCTCCTGTGCCCACGGCCGGAGGCCCCTTCGGGCTGGGGGCCCGTGGCATTTTGCCCACCCTGCCACCCTATTGTTACGCCACTGTCGATGCACCTTATTAGTTCAACTGGATAAAACACTCGAAGTAAATTATACCCATATATTAAATCGTATTTTTTTGCAGTTTATCTTTATTCGTCATTTTACGTTATTCTCCGATGTCTCCTAACTTATGTAACCTTCGTGCAAAGTCACCCTTATGACACTCACAATTGAGGAGGTATTGAAAAAAAAGTACAAAGAATTGTGAAATCTACGGTTCGATTGTCTATTGTCGGTACCCCGGCTCGTGACCGGATACCATAATGATTGAGTGGTGAAAAGGTGATCTTCGAATGGAATCGAATTGACAAGGGGCTGCAGGAGCCAGGATCCGGCGTGGCTGTACATAAATAGCTCGATATTCCGCGTCGAGCTTTTTCTTACTCACATTATTTTCGAACGCTTGTACAACATTCGGGATGTACAATGAATTACCGTGAAAAGAATGAGTGTGAAAGTAGATATATTCTTAACAGAATCACAGAATCGTTACAGTAAAAAGAGATCAATATGCGACTGTTAAAACTAAAAGACAATGAATGCAACGATAAATTGCCAAGCCTGGGACAAAATCATCGTTTTTTGTCATTCTCCTTTATTCAGGGCAGTCAGCTAGCCGGGAACTGTTTAAAATGGCGGTCGTCGACCGCTTGATAAAGTTACGACGTTACTAAAAAGAGTGGATATAATAGCACAAAAAGACTGATTCATAAAGTGTTCAGTGTTACAGATCTTACGAATGCGGTATGATTAAAAACAAGAGAGACGGAAAAATTGAACGAACTTTTGACACAAGACACAATTTGTAATACATAATAAAGCACCGATGTTGTAAAAGAACATGCGATCGAAGAAACACGTACCTGTTCGTATCAGAGTTACAGTTTGTTAGATATGTACAAAATTCACGGCACGTATAGGCTGCTGCATATTTTCATCTTGAATGTGAAATTGGAACCCAATTGCTTGGAAATCGAGAAGCAACGAGTGGCGCATTTAGTCATGCGTAAAATTTAACCCCTGATGGGGGCGGAAGCCGGCGAAGGGGGAGCGGGTCGACGCGAAGGGAGGAAAAACGATATTTATATATCGAGGAATTGAACCTGCGAGCGGGTGAATCAAAGGAAGAGGTGGGGGATGAAAACGAATACCCTGTACCTAGATACCTGTATACACTTGGGTACAGTGATCCTCAACAACTAATTTATTCGACGAGTCCGCTACGTTGGCAATGGAGAGTCAGAAACACGAGCACTTTTTTGGATCGCCGGGGGGGGGGGGGGGGGGGGGGTAAGGCAAGTTATTCAGTTCCTGTTATGATCACCAGAGTCGTTGCGATCTAAAGGCTTTAGGCAGTATTTATAGATGAGATGATCACATAGGCAATAACCTCAAAAGACTACAGCTTATGTGTACATGATTGCGGTTAGGTGAAATTAATATAGGCTGCTAGACAAAGGCCAGGCCGATAACTACGAAATGAGCATCGACAAAATAGTCCTGTAGACCTGTATGGCCGTGGCGCTGCAGGTGCAGGCTGATTCAGCATTGCCAACGTAATGTATAACGTATAACGGACTTGTGGAGAAAATTAGCCGTCTCACAATTACTGCGGCCAAGTATACTTTCTATTCTTGTACATACCTATCCAAGTGCGCAAAAGTGGATTGCTCTGCTGACGTGGCCACTTTTCGCTCCTGTTTATCAGATCTAAACACCCCTAAGCTTCCTTCGACTGTGCGATATTCTAACAATAACCAGCAGAACATACATGCTGCTTTATACGTATACACCTATGGTAATTTATTTATAGAGGTGCGATAAAAACTGTGCCCCATGCATCAGAAAAGCAATGTAATATTTGGTTTTTCTCTACACTCGCATGCTTGTAGGCTAGCGCGAAACTTAAAGTATAAGGAAAATAATAATTGCTCTGATTCTTCACCTATCCCTCCAGAAACAGCAACGTGTCCGTTTCCGGGGAAAGATCACCCTTCGAAGGATCTTGCTGTAGCGCCCAAGGTGGAGCGGAAAGCACGGACAGCGACGTGGAGGAAGTGCCTAAATACCGCGTCGTACTTCTCGGTGATTCGGGGGTCGGGAAAACTGCCCTGGTCTCTCAGTTTATGACCAGCGAGTATATGAACACCTATGATGCCAGTCTAGGTACGTTGACTCTGGATTCAAGTAACATAAATTCAGTTACACTGCATGAGACACTTGCTGTCGCGGATGCTAGTCAGATACTGGAGAAATAACTTCCTCGGGTGAGAATTCGAAATTACGGGAACAATAATTAGCGTGATTTACTGCATGATAACTGATCGTGAAAATATAATACTGTCATGACCAATGTCTACCTCTGAATGCCGTTTAAAATATTCAAAATTTAAATTCAAAGTAAAAACACTAGGAATGATAAGTAATAATATTTTGCATGTTCTTTGCACCTGCATTATGTGCCTGGCCGCTTAATAATCTCGCCAGCGTAGATATACTACTTTCAGCCGTTCATAAATTCCATTATCGTTTCAAGGTGAATCACACTCGTCGATTACTGTAAGTATTTTGACATGGGACCAACTATCCACGTATATACAAGCACGTGTATACTTGTACAAACATTATACATACAATTTCCTTTACGCCAGGCATTCCGATTGCGTGTTAGAATACTTGGAATACACCTGTAGGCTGTACGTACCTGTCTGTTTAATTCCTTGATATGTATGGTAGACATCAGTTATGGTAGACAAGTATTCGACCCAAGCCCGACGTCTCTAATTGCTCCAATTTCTCTAGTTGCTCTATTAATTAAACAGCGGGAGCTTTGAGGTAGTAATGTCCCAGGATTTTAGATGCCGCAGTATAGTGCTGTCGGTGTTCTTGATTATACACGAAGAAAACTAATTTGCTACACCCATTGCGCTTTGCTCGTTTCTGTTATGTCGAAGGGACGAGAATCGAGTCGCAAACCATGAAACAAACATTTGTCAAGGAAGCATTAAAGAGATAGCGTTAAATCTTGCAGAGTGAGTGCATAAAGAAAAGAGAAGGACAGAATTTCGAATTACGCATTGGTGTGCGCGAATTAAAGACAATAGTCTATCTACTATAGCGTCACACGCCCGCTCACATTTCTTAAGAACCACTAGGCTGAACTCCCGCTGACCTTTTCAAAGTTTAACACCAAACCCCCATTATCGCATGCTGAGAATATCCAACCATAGTTTCCATTAAGGCATCATTTTCCAACCGAGGTAAGAGAAGAACAGCGGCTGTCGTAAATGTTTCATCCGTTCATTTTATTCAAGTATTCATTTTACAGAATTTATAACTAAAGACTGTATCTGATCACGTTCGTGAAACCTACCATTAAAAAATTATTACGACAATACTTGAGGCTTTTTGGCGGTAAGAGATATCATGTAGGACACAACGATTCTCTGGGATTTCTTGTTTCCGTAAAACGAGTCCGAGGTAAGACGACAGGTGGATAGCTCGGGGATACTAACCATAAATCAGGAGGTTAATATAGCGCGATACATAATCGCGGAGAAGAAGAACCCGTCAACGGTGACAATATATCTTCCACTCTCCAAGGTAAATTTACGATGTGACGCCATCGTGGTGATACGATCATGAATTGCTTTCAGATGACGAATTTGGGGAGAAGACGGTCTCCATTCTACTCGACGAAGAGGAATCCGAAATGATATTCATCGATCATCCGAACGTGGAGATGAGCGTGAGTTATCTAGATATGGCATGAATAGACGCGAATCCCATTCGAATGGACTATGTCATTATATTATATGGGTGTATTAGGTCTTACGCCTATAGGTATAAGTATACCTACACAATACACACCCATATGCCGATGTATAAGGACAGCTATTATAGAATACGTTAGAATTCGTACCTACCTCTAGCAGAGCGTCGGATTTATTACGTTGCAGACTACAATTCAGCCGAAAATTCATTCCAGACCTGATCGATGCACAAAATAGCGTTTGTGATTTCTGAGATAACGTTGAAATGTTGATAAAATGCAGCCTTACAATTAGTCCCGCTTTAGTTATTTCCGTGGTAGAGATTTTTTCAGAGGCCCTGTAATACCGGATAATGCTATAATTTTTTCTTGAAAGAGCTGCGTCAGGGATTAATTACCTTCGGTAGTGGCGCCATAATTAAGCTTATATCGTCAGCATCTCGTTTCTTGTTCTCTTGATAGTTCAGCGGAATTCGGGTTTTGACCAAAGTATGCGTGGGTATAATAAACATTGAAGCTAACGTGCGTCCCCTAGTAATTTCTTACAGTTTGAGCACGCAACGCCCACGCTTTTGGATACAAATAGAGTTTTCAGGTTGAAAGTATGTCTTGTAAATTAGGCTGCCAGTCCGCGGAGTACGACAATACATATCTGTACGCAAAGGTGCGCAGAGACCGCAATAAACCAGGGAGAATGTGGAATAGGACCACCTTACGTACATTACAGATGTGAAATATGCAGAGATACTTATGTGCGGAAAAAGGTTCTTCAAAGTAAGCGAAAAATCCATCTCGTCCCACCTAAGCTTGAAACGTAATTCACACAAAAATTTGAGGCGCCTGCACATTACACTTGACGTCGCTTTTCTTTCTCCGCGCTTAATATTGTAGTGAAATATTACATACATTTTAATATTGAATTGAATGTCAATCTGAAATATGTAATTGAGCCGAAATCTGGAAAAATAGAAATACATGTATGAGAAAAAGAAGAAAGGGTTAAAGATAAGAAAACCCCTCGTCCCATGCACCGTTTAAATCCGCTACGGTAATTTACGGCTAAGGGGACATTGCAGGCTAGCCATTCGTCAGGAATCGAGGGTGTTTGACAGTAGCGGGAATCCTTTGTACTTCAATTCATCACGTAGCATTAATCGATTACGCGATGAGAGCAGCGTTGACTCGTAATGGTGCCGCACTCGCCGGAATTTCGTTCAACTCATCCTAATTCACACCTTCCATGGTAGATCAATAGGAAGAATTACATTGATACGTTATTCATGATCACGACTTGTTGCAGTTGTACTTATTTGCTAAATTATTTAGAAAATCGATTTATCGAATGTCCAGAGATTTCAGAAATACACAATTCAATTCAATGCGCAGATAGTCAATACCCCTGTCCTCATAAAATGTTTTCATGATAAACTTTGTAGAAATTTATCGTAACTGCGGAGGTATTAAGCTCACGTATCTTATGATCTTTACTGCAAATATCTCAATTTCCTAAAATTTATTCCTGCGTCCGGTTCTCTTAACAAAACATTTCTTCAAAAATTTGGCAGAATTTCACGAAGCATTAAATTCTTGCCCGAGAGCCCGAAAGATACGAGAATAGGCAAGTTTATATAACAAATGTAACGAAATTCAAATATCAGTTTGAAATATTGAGTTACGTGTGTACACGTATCATCATATAAGATAGATTTTGCGAACAGACGGGCTGAATTTAGAGCGGTGAACTAGAACCATTAAAGGCGCACGTGAACAGTATTGACATACCAATATTTTCAATTCTCAGGTGGAAAATTCTTTATCGACGTACGAGCCACACGCCTGCATAGTTATTTATTCGATAGTATCACGTGCTAGTTTCGAAGTGGCCGAAGAGATCCTTAACTATCTTTGGCGAGAACATTTCACCCAGGAACACGCTGTCATCGTTGTTGGAAACAAGGCTGACCTGGCCAGAAGCCGGACAATTACAGCGAATGGTTAGTTATTACTATTCAATACTATAGCTATGCCTTTTTTGCCCGTATCTCTTTCGATACCTTCAATTTACCATAAATGTGTACTATTATCCGTACTATTATAATATAATACAAAGTAATTCACTTATTTGTAGCCAACTCAACTAAGCCAGCTCAACAGCCAGCTCAACTCAACTGTTTAGTGTAGACCATTTTTTTTTCTTTTTTTTTTTAACAACGAACTTTGTCCTTTCATTGCTCACAATGACGCATCCTCTTACGCTGCAGTAATTGCCTGTATAATCCGGATCGATTTCCATGCGTTTTCCACAGAGGGTAAGCAGCTTGCTACTTCGAGGGAATGTAAATTCATAGAAACGTCGAGTGGTATTCAGCACAACGTCGACGAGCTCCTCGTCGGGGTCCTTAAGCAGATCCGACTGCGGGAGTCCCGGGACAAGAAACTGCGTCGTCAGGGCAGCAAGGGAAAAATGCTGGTTAAGCTACACGCGAGTAAAACAGCCCTCAGCCTGAATCTTGCCCGTGAAATATTAAGCAAGATGTGTATTAATGACACGAAGAGCAAGAGCTGCGAGAACCTCCACGTCTTGTGAAGTATCGCCTCGACGTTAGCCTAATTAAGTACATCTGCCGATTCACACTCACCTCAAGGACTGCCACACTTCTTCCAAATCGTTGAGGTTTGACCGGCAGCTTTAAAAGGTACGATTGAAAATTGTTTGTAAATTTTAAACCTCGGTTATCGCGATGCTCCAAAACTGTTACCTATTTCGAACATCAGTGTATTCTTGGGCACTGCATGGTTTTATTTACCTTAAAAAATTATTGTCGTTGTAAAAAATGTCCACCATGCATAAGCGAGTAAATAGTTTGTACAAAAAGTTTGATGGATTGAAAAATGAGCAGCTATTTTTTCTTCTCAGAAACTTTTTTTTATTTATAATAATTTGGTCGCACGCACTACAACACTAAGTCGTTGGCCGTATTTTTAAACGATTTCAAACGAATCGTGTGTGCAGCGAAGGTTAAAAAAAAACACACACACACAGAATTCATACTGATATTCTGATAAATCTAATTGTAAAGCACTTTTGAACTACCCAGACATATTTTATCAATAACTGTACAACCCTAATCCTAATCCTAATTCTCATCCTTATCCCAATAAGCTCTTCTCTCCCACTCTCGCACGTCATTCATGATTTTCCCAATGTTTTATATATCCGAACTTTTTGCGGTGGTTTCAATTTCACCGAAGCTGTATTACCTGGCTCTCAGGCCTATAAATACACCCTCAGGCAGGCAGTAAGTAGGTATTAAGTACTCTGCGCAGTGAGGGCAAGTTGCTCCGTGACAATGCTCGACGCAATAAAATGTAATAAATCGTAACTTCCACACAACTATACCTATACGGCGAGTCAGGCGAATGACACAAGTCTATGTACAGCACATATATACTTATAAGCCACTGTAAGGTGAAGTAAGTATACCTATACCTGTCACATACCCATCTACATTACAGTGATTCTCATTCCATGGCACATTCGTTGATGGCAATTTAATTAATTCGTGCTCGTTATTTGACTCCATTTCACCCCCACTCTTGACGTGCATCTTTTCAGCACTTACACTTTTCCCTGCAGACAGTCTACAACTTTTTGGCAAAATGGCAAGTTTACAGCGGCTGAACCGAGGCACTGCGTCAGGAACTTGAGGCCGGAATTATACTCTCACAATTGAGACTAGATGTGATTTCACTGATTGTAAGCAAAACGTAGTCCTTGATATAACTTGTATGGTATAACGAGCAATGGAAATAATCGTCATTATACCGGTATAAGATCTACGACATGTTAATCTTTTGTTCAAGACCTTATACTGTCTTACAAGATAGCTCTGCGTATCGTAATTTAATTTTTCCAATTGCCTAATAATTCATCTCTTCTTAATTAGGAGCTAAGAAACTTTCGTAGATTTAGACATCACAATACTGCCTTCCCTCGAAATATAAAAATTAGGTCTCGTGACCTCTTATGCTGGAAGATGGATGAGAAGATATATTTAATCGTTTACCGTCAATCCTGTAAGTGTATAAACAATTATTCCTAATATTCATCAACATTACGCAGGTATGCGTGGTGCATCGTTTTAAGATTCATGCAATATGTAGGCATATTCGTAGTACGTAATCTCTCTAATATCTATAGCTATTACACACAAAACATTGAGACAAATAATTCTCAATTCATTACAATCATTACACTTTATTAATCACACCTATTTTATATACTACCAATTAAAGATATTTCATCTAAGGAACCAAAGATGAATTCGTACGACGAAGTCGTACGTTGTATGTATATTGAAACGAACGGCAATTTGCCACGTAATCGTAGGTTTATCTCAATGTTCGACGTTTCATTTATCGACCAGTGTCGCCGATCACTCGATTGTATTATAATATATTAATGCCCATGCCTTGTACCGACGAAACATACCCTATACATAACTATATCCCTGCATACCTATATAGCTGGTGTAATACTTCGTCGAGTTTTTAATCAGCTTCTTGAATCATCAACGGTATTGCAAAATAGGTCTCGTTGCGTGTATAGATACAATAAAACGTGTAAAGTAGACGTCTATCTAATAACGCACTGCACACCTTATAACAAGTGTAACCTATTACTCCGATAATGTGTAAGATACGCAGTTAGGATTCAATATTAAATACAATCGTTAATGTAACGGGTGAGATTAATTTTTGGTAAGTGATTCACTTCATTCCCCGGTGAAAACTATTTGTCTTGAAATAACCAATTGCTTTTCACAATGAGTTCTTTGACTCCGTCGGTAAAGTCTTTATCTGGAAATATAAGTCGGACCAAATATGGCCAGACTTTCTCTAAATTGATTTCATTCCAGATTTCATTCTTTGTGAACTTCTAAACGGAAAAAATCTCATTTTCAAACATTTCTGTAACGTTTCGTGCAATTTTCGTTCTAAACATCGAATTGCTTTTTTTCCTTCAAACCACTGAAATTTTTCTAACACCTCCAAAATCCTTGTTTTTTATAACTTTATCACGATTCGCCAGTAAGTTTCTAATCCAGTAGAAATACCATATGTCAATGTTTTAAATGGTAATAGTGCCAAAATTACAGAACAACATTTCACTGGGGGGTTTTACTATGCAAAGAAAGAGAATCGCTTACCTCCCTTACAGGTTACGGCGTTAAGGCAATGTAAGGATTTGATTACGTAAGAATATAGAAACGATCGAAACTGTGTAGAAAATTCAGAAAATTGAATTAATGTACAACTCATACAATAATCTCTTCTATCAGACTCTTTATCACTTTGCAAGCATAGTGCTGAACAGTATAACGTCAGCTACACGGTTTGTCATTTAATTATTTCACTTTATGAAGACGAGACGACAGAACGTTAACAATTCCATGTGGGCAGGGACTAATTGTAAGGCATTCCATCTATATTTCGCTGCATAATAACATGGGCGTGTGCGGGTTTATTTTCGTCACTCCATTAAACGATTCAACTCACTATAGTAAGCGTGTTCACGCGTGGATGTAATAGCAGATAGAGTTTACGTAAACATACTTACTTATAATATACATATTACATATCTATACTAGATCTCTTTGCCAATCCAGGTTTTCTTTACGTAATTATTATATGTGTCATTTTTATCAGTTTATATACGTAATTGAGACCCTCTTCACCCCAAATTTTACCTACCCATACATTCATCAAACATATTATTTTTCATTCATTATAGATTATACATTATCATGCGTATATTACAATACGTTTACAGCTTCCGTTTCTTCTTTATTTTACCCGAATTTCTATGCACAAGGAGAGCTTAATATTGATTTTGTATAAGGGACATAAATCAAACATAAAACTTGATCATTGTTGTTAAGACAATGCCTACAAGTAGACACGGCCTAAATTATAATACGTACCGTATACGTATACAAATAGAACGATTTATAAATCATAATTCAATCAGCATTTGTATTAATGCGAATTATTATAAACAGTATTAACGGCTGCAATACGCTAATAATTACTTCAATAAAAGTTAAGCAGGCCTCTGAAAATGCATTCTGCGATCTCTGCAGTTCTATGTTGCGTTCAGGACCCGAACCGTATAATAAATGTAACATTGTACGTATAGTAATGTTAATGTATCTATAGACTGTAGATTAATCTCGATTTGAAGTCGATTTGGATTAGCCCGAACGAAACGAATGAAACATATTTCGAGCTAGACCGCGTGGCTAATTGACGGCTCTATAATTTATAATGTTCAGCTTAAGCTCATATACATCAGATTCTGCAATCATTACGCATTCGTGCAGAATATTCACTTACAATTAAGGTTTTCTTTACTCATGCGCACTAATATAATGCTATATTCATCCCTGCAGATTCATAACTCTTGACCCTGAACTTACATGAAAATATCAAATTTTTCAATTATGAATACAAAGAAGTATTATGAAATTTGACGGGATAATGTGATACATAATTATGGAAAAAAATGGAATCGGGGATACAAAGTGAAGTGGCTGCACAATACAGTGGTCTAGGTATCGAATTTTTAAAGAATCGAAACTTATATGATTCTTCGGATGATCGACTACCTGATACATGTGTGCAGAACATAACGCGTAAAAAATAGATATGCATACGTATAAAATGTGCGTGCGTGAGTGTGTGTGTGCGTGTGCGTGTGTACTTTGGAGAAGAGTATTTATATGGTACCTATATGTACCTATATATATCCAAATATTATGATTGTTATTACTATTGTAGTCTGTGCAAGGTGCTCTACGTCTTCACTGCCTGTATATAAGTATACCTCAACATTCATTCTACTCTTTCTCAAATAATACAGTTCGATATTAAATATGTAAAGCAGGATAATATGGCTAGCCAGATGCCCATCTATGATATCAGGTACACTGCGCGTGTAATGATCTCGCCTCTGGTCATTACATCAAGTATCTAACGTCATTCATCACATCTATTACGCTAAAGGTTTAATCTATTTTTATACACGCGTTACAAGCCTTACTTATTCTACACCTGCAAACATGGTAATTGATGTAGGCAAAAATTTTTTCCCAAATTGAGGAAAAAGGTGCAGCGGGTCTCTTATTGTTAGTTAATTAAGTAACCACTGCAGCAAATTGATATGTATAAATATAAGTATATATCATATCATACCTATATATGTATATACGTAAACATATTGAATCATTCGCAATGGAAACTTCATATTTCCTGAGATTCTTAAGTAAGATATAATCGTATGAAGTTTTCTGGGCAGGCAATGTGAAGTTTTTTATGCATTCGAGGTGATTTCCTTCAAGATGCATGTATGTCATCATAAAAATTCCAATCCCAATTTACATTTCAACAATAATTCCGTCCCAAATCTTGCGTATACTTTCTATCAAACACACGTATCTTACAATTGTACGTTCAAAAATGTAACTGGTGTGTTTCTGAGTTGACTAGTTACAATTCTACACCACCTGATTATGAGATGCCTCACATACATACATTAAATGCGGATAAATATTGACTGCGATGTAACACTGCATATTACGGCTAATTCAGAAATTTCACACATCTGCCGTCGATCAAACTTTCCTCACTGCTTCGATACGACGGCTAGAGAATTATTTAGAATCTCAAACAATTATATTATATAGGCATTATCTTATTTTGAATAGCACCTGCATATCTATAGTTGACAATCAAAATAATGTATTAATTGAAATCTATACACATTATACATAGAATACCCTATAAGAGAAGCCTGTAACAAACTCTACTTGTTAACGTCAAAATAAAAACGATATTCTGTGTCATACAATAATATATATACCGTGCGACCCCGCTCTAATTTAACGATTACTATCAGGGTATGTACCCTATATTTTCCGCTATCCTACGAATATCTTGTCGGTATCGAATGGTCAATGGTCAATGCTATTGCATTCGTATCCTTAAAGTATTCATTTAAACGTTTAAACAGCTCTAGGAACATGCAATGGTTTTCCGAAATTTATTTTAAACCGTTTATTTTAATTTACCGTTATGGCGCTGGTAGAGAATTATAGAAAACTGTTGCACCCACGGACGTAAGTTGCACCCCAGGACTCCTCAACCATTCGATGGCCCAACTCAAGCTGGATTTTCACGGGCAGCAAAATGCTGCCGCAGTATTTTGCTGCCGAGCTTTTGACCAATAGGACTGCCAATGAAGTAGGGAAGCCGCTACCTCAAATACCTACAAAACGGACTCTACCGCCACCTGGTGCGCGGTGAGTGCGAATTACTTATTTTCTTGGCATTCCTGTTGGTCAAAAACCGTAAAAATCTAGCTTAACCAAAATACATAAATTGGACTGAACTTTGGGTTTCTTTTTGGGTTTGGCAATATTATTGGTAAGCGCTCAATGCTGTAAGTTAAGGGTTTCAATACGGCGGACTAGAAATTTGGAAGACAGTTCACCTCCGGCATTGTCCGAAGATTGTATGAAAAAAGCCTTACAGCTTACACTCTTGGGTAGGCGGGCAACGGGAGCTGAAGGGTCAGTGAAAAGTTGCAGCATTCTTCTGTATCAACTGAATTTCACCCATTGAATAACCATATTTAGACGAGAAGGACAAACCCAACGTTACCGACAAAACGCCTACTGACATAACTCTTACCATCAAACACTGTCAAATTGCTAAGATCACCGATAAGCACTTAGCCTACTTCACCAACCGAACTAGCACGAAACATTGCACGATATAATTTACATGGACTCTTGTCAATGACGCGGCATAGCATGTAGGGGTATTAGAGCTTACACCCATACACCTATATTATCTTAGAGCTCCCTGGCGTTGGTGGTGGCAACTCGTGGTTCTTCGCAGAGTTGACAGAGTAGTTCGTGATTGTTGCAGTATCAAACATGGCGCTCGCTGAAGTTTGCGGAATAAATTCTTACTTGGATTTTAATTTACCAAGAAATAATGACAATTTTCAAGGGGAAATCGAAGCCTACAGCAAGAATTTCAGCAACAACTTGAATTTGGCTATGCCTCCGTTCGCAAATGTATGTATTATCTTAAATATTTGTCGAGTTTGACAGCTCCCTGTAAAGTGCATCATCATCACCGTTACCCTGTTCATAAATCGTCTATTCATTTCCAAATTCCGAGTACAGCATATCCGGCTACCAGAAATCTGTGAGATCTGCTGTTGCATGCCTGTAATATCCAAATCTTACACACTCCGTAACTACTTATTCGTCCTACAATTGGTACCATCCATCGATGATTGGCTAAACCTAACCTCTATTTAACTTGTTCAAACATTAAACTAATCACCCAACAGCCGGCTGAAAATTTGTCTCGATTCTCGACCGATGAAAATGGAAGAAAATTGAAAATAAATTTCGATCATGGCACAACGACCCTTGGATTCCGTTACAAAGGTGGCGTCGTTCTAGCTGTGGATTCACGTGCTACTGGTGGCCAATTTATTGGTAAGTTCAGCACTCGTAGTTATACATTTTAGCCACGTCTTGTACTATGTACTCAAACAACGTTTTTACGAGTTGGACAAGGTTCTGATGTAAACTTATATAAGGATCGCAACCACAGTGAGTACAAGGCAATCAAGGCTATGACTAACCAATTTTGTGATTGCAATCCTAAATTCAAATCATTCGATACCTTGACATTCTCGCTAAAGTACAAAAGCAAATTTCAATCATTGTCCATTTATTTCAGGGTCTCAGAGCATGAAGAAGATTGTTGAGATCAATGACTACCTCCTGGGAACACTAGCTGGTGGTGCTGCTGACTGCGTCTACTGGGATCGTGTCTTGGCAAAGCAATGCCGAATGTATGAGCTTAGAAACAGAGAACGAATCTCTGTTGCTGCTGCAAGCAAACTGATGTCCAACATGGTTTATAATTACAAAGGAATGGGCCTCTCTATGGGTATGTTGCCTTGTTACATGGGTTCAGGAAGATGAATTGTGCTACAGACATCATAGTTTAGAATAAGATTGAGGAACTTGAACTCGAACGTAATTGATGTTGTAACTTAATTGACCATTCTGTTAAATCTTGGAGAATACGAAAAAACATACACATTCCAAGACATTGCGATATTCTCCCCTTGAATACAGGAATGAAACTGTCGCGTTTATAGCTCGTAATGTAAAATATCGCAAAAAACTTTCAAGCTTATGCATTGTGATTTGCATTTCCGGCGGATCCCGAACGAATGTTTCACAGTTTGGATTGGACCGGGATTCCCAAACCGCTACCCTACCAGCTTCAAAAATGCCACGTTATAGCATGTTCAAAAAAGTAGCGATACAAGATTATGTCATACATATGCATAGGGAATTATTCCGTTTCATCCGAGGTTCTTCGTTCTTCCAACGCGGAGAGCTGAGATGAAATGGATGTCTCAGATAATGCGGAATCTCGATTTATCGAACATCAGATAAGCGAGGTTCTACTATATTATGGTGAAGAATAAAAGTTTTTATTAAACGAAATTGCCGGTATTATTTTCACTAACAGGAATGATGATCGCTGGTTGGGACAAAAGAGGACCTGGTTTATACTATGTCGATTCAGAAGGAACTAGAACAGCCGGTCAAGTGTTCAGTGTTGGTTCTGGCTCTGTATATGCTTTTGGTGTCTTGGATTCTGGCTACCACTGGGACTTGACAGATGACGAAGCCTATGAATTAGGAAGAAGGTCTATCTACCATGCCACTCACAGGGATGCGTACTCTGGGGGTATAATACGAGGTAAATTCCGAGAATAATTACAATACAACTTTTGAATTGACCATGATTTATTCATTGCTCGATTGTAAATATACGTTAATTTTAGTTTATCACATGAAATCTACTGGATGGGTTCACATTTCCGATGAGGACTGCAAGGATCTTCACTACAAGTATCAGGAAGAAAAAGAGAAGCTGAGAAATGCACCACAGTAATAAAACTTTCATTAAAATGTATCCTCAACAATATATTGTATTACAAACAATCGTCTTTTTGTAATTAATTAAAAGTTTTTTTCGTATTGCCTAAATTATACCTGCATCTCAGATCTCCATCATAAAGTATATTCCATTGTAAGTATACAGGGTCACTGATTTGTTGCTGAACGCGAAACTCCTGCTGATAAAATGACAGCGGGAGTTGTACTCTTGCTCGGCAACGAATGAACGACGCTGTACAAACATGTATGTTATACTTGCACTGTGATTCGTATTGCAGCATTAATAGTGGTGAATTTATAATTACATATTCGAAGCTTTCTATCATCCCGTTAATCAAGTGCATATTTCATGAACAAAGGATACAGACGAGCGAAATCGATTAGCTGAATCGTTATCGCCACAATTTGTATGATCAGCAACAGTCAAAGTACACATAATTATAAAATAAAACATATTATCTACACGATACAATATATCTGTGCCATTGCTGTGGTGACCGTCAAGTTGTAAAGAAAAATAATTTACTCGTGTTTTTTTGCTTTAAAAAAAAAAAAAAAAAAAGAAAATATACGCAGATTGGCTGATGTGCACAAAGTATCGCGAACCGCGTTGATATTGCTTAATTCCGATGTGAATGCTCTCGTGTCCCACTCAAATTTTGTATTCTTGTCCTTTTTCATTATCGAATACGCGAATTTGCATAAGACTAAGGACCTCTTACCTGCTTTTACCGCGCTTTTTCGCTGTCTAGCCAAGAATCGCTTTCGCGCCTCTCGTGCAGCAGTTTACGTCCGCCGAAATATAATTATTGTAATTCATTGGTTCTGCGGCAGTGAGACGAAATCGTAAATGTTAACCGAGTGAAATTGTTAATTTTTTTTGTAGTAAAGTAAAAAATTTCCCTTGCAGCTCTCACTCCCCCCACAATCTTATAACCTTACACAGAGATGTAATTTTGATGCATGAACGGACGGACGTGTTTCGAAATGTCCACGTAGGCGTATATGTATGATAACTACTCACAACTACATTTACGCGATACTCGACGGCTGGCGCGATTGGCTGCCAAGGGGCTGCCAGAGCAACATACTTCAGACTTCTTTGTGATATACCCACCAAGTAGCAACGCCTGCTGCTGCACACAAACTTCAATTGCTGCGTAGTGCTGCGTAGACTGCAACGGCTGTATAGTGCTTATCAACCGCCATCGCCAACATATTGCAGCGTTTGAATACTACTTAAAAATCTCCGTCGAACCTGTGCGACGTTAACGATCGCTTACATACTTGCGTTACTCTGCCTTATACTACTGTACTGTCAATTATGTCTACCGCCGAAGAATGCTGCGAACTGAAAGGCGGACATCCCCCGGCAGGTAATAATTGAACGCATTTTCATACAATACCTTGTCGAAAATCCGAAAACCGGCAAGCAATCTTAGCCTCGTTTACGGATAATCAAATCACTTACTCATCCCTCTGATACCTACATATGCGACAGTGCGCCGCACATTTGACGTTACACGTAGCGTACCTTGAGAAATATATACTTGTACCTATACACCTATACGTCTGCCTTTTTATATTCCATGTATATTCCTTGTAAAGTAATGTAGTTCTATTTTCCAATTCGATTTTATACCATCGAAAATCTCTTCTAATACACGTCTTTCATTGTTATTTACAGTCAAAGCTGGTGGCATGAGGATAACCCAGCATAAAACTCCCAGGGAGGACCGAGAGGCTAAGCCGAGCAAGGAATCTGAGGAGGCCAAACCATCTACTAGGTCAATATCACAGAACCGTTCCAAATCTATGGAGATTTATTTTAACGCTTTTACTGGCAAGGATGCAAATATTTGTTTCATGTGCAAAAATCATCCGTGTATTGGAGTTTTTTTTTTTTTTTAAGTATTTAAAGAAAATGAGTGGCTGATCGAAGTGATCGACTAGACTTCTCTGGCATTAGCCAGTGAGTTTTTTCTCACAACCCTGGAGTATGCCATAAGGAGGTCGCACATTAGGGTTTACATTTCATATTTTCTTAAACATTCATGTCTTGTGTTTTCAACAATTCGAAGCATAAACAACCTTTAGAAAAATTTGGCCATTTTTTTTCCGATGCCTTAGACCTGCCGTTCAAAGCACATGACTCGTAATTTGGTCTGCCAGTGAAGTGGTTTATGAACTTTTTTATTTTAAGAGTTCTTTACACTGATAACAACCTTTCCTTTTCAATTTTTCAGCCCACCGAAAACAATGATGATTAGCGGAGCTCCTGCTAGAGGAAATGCAGATTTTCCACCTGAAGCAGTGCAAAATTTCCACGGGAAGCCAGCGCCGACTCATGATGCTCGTGCAGCTCACTCTCGTCCTAACATAATTCAACAGCCAAGGAAGTAAAAGTAATACTGAAAATAGCATCTTCATACTGACAAATGACATAGCTGGACTAACGGAAAGTAAAAAAAAACGAGAGGGAGAAAAATTTATGAAATTATTATAGTATCGCTATTTTAAAGTTGATTGAAAAAATGACAAAAGCAATTGAAACATCTTTATAATGTTTAATTCTCAGAAGACTAAATGATAGACATAAAAGAAGTCATAAAGTCCTTTGAGAATTACAATTTTTTGAAAGTCACACAACTCCTTAATACGTATGATGTTTTTTGTCAAAACAACTCAATATTCTGTTATCATATTTCAAATCCGTACTATTAAAAGGAAACAATATATGAATAAGGCTTTTGAAAATACGTTTATTCAAAGACGACATCTGCAATGATGTGAGGTCTTCTTCCAGACAGGTGATGATTTTTGGTGGTTTTTGTGTTCAGTTCAATACTGAAGACTTTGAGAGTTTATAATGGTGTTGGCTATAAATTTGACAAGACTTTTATTTTTTACAAACAGGATACGAATGTCTAGCTTACGTGCTTAGATTATATGCATGTATGTTGCAACATAACTTCAGGACATGCATGTTCTTTAATTGCACATTATTGTGTTTATATCAGGTGTAACATATACTTGATTTGCCTCGCAATATATAGA
Source organism: Diprion similis (assembly GCF_021155765.1). Classification (NCBI taxonomy): domain Eukaryota; kingdom Metazoa; phylum Arthropoda; class Insecta; order Hymenoptera; family Diprionidae; genus Diprion; species Diprion similis. The sequence goes on from NC_060110.1 coordinate 25,111,289, forward strand.
CGATACGTACAATTCACACATGTGCTTCAATATTGCAAGCATAGTGATTACTTCTTTTCTTATTTTGGGACCAATATCGAACAGAAAGTTATTATTACGAGTTTATTCCAGCCTTTCGTTACTTCATACTATGCATTTGATGCATTTATTATTATTATTGGTTTTTATTTTCAAATACATGTATGTATTTCTTTCGATGCTTGTTATTTCTGGTTATGGATTTACTTGGGCTAATTATTTGCACGTTCGTTTTTCTCAAAACAGCTGTTTTTATTTTTATTATAAATACACTGGTATATCTATATAAAAATAATTAAAGATAATGTATGTACAATACTATGTTAATGATAAACAGATGAGCAATACGAATGTGTATTGATTGTGTGAAAAATGACAAATAATACAAATTATCTTGTAATTTATTTGTATGATTCTGTCTTAAAGGATGAATAAATAATTTTCCATACATTGACTGTTTTTCAAATGGATAAGTTAATCGTCATTTTAGATAATATACAATTCTTCTGTTACGGTTTTAGTTGGTATTACTGAGCGGCATTGAGCATCGTTGTCATAGCAACCGCTATGTATCTTATAAATACAGTCCACATTGATGTGTCAACGGTTGAATAAAAAATACCTTCCACTCAAATCCCCTTGCTCATGTATGAAAATGTAATTGAAACTTTAGCTTTTATCGTTTATACTTGAAATTTTTTGTCAAGATATTTGGTGATTTTTCTTATTCAATCAGCCTACCATACTCCTCATTTATTATCCAACATGTCTGGTAAAAGCAGTATGGAAAAGGTATCTGAAATCGACACACATGTCACTAAGCAGTATGACATTATTCGCAGGCTCGGCAAAGGGGTGAGTTCATAATTTTATATTGTTTCATCATTATAAATGCCTCTTTCCACAATTTCCGTTTGATTATTGCAATTCAATTTTCTGTGATTCGAATGGTTGATTCTACGGTCATGTTGTACGTTCAAAATTTCAGGCTTACGGAATCGTCTGGAAAGCAGTAGACAAGCGGTCCAAAGAGACTGTAGCAGTAAAAAAGATTTTCGATGCATTCCGGAACCAAACAGATGCTCAGCGTACCTTTCGTGAAATTATGTTCTTATTATCATTTGCTAACCATGAAAATATTATCCAACTCATAGGACTGCACAAGGCAAACAACAACAAGGACATTTACCTTGTCTTTGAATACATGGGTGAGAATTTTTCATCATCGTCACCTGGTACTCCATTCAATTTTCAAGTTAATTAAAGAAATTGTCGTGTCACGTGTATCGCTTTATTATTTGCAGAAACTGATTTACACAATGTGATAAAGCGGGGTAACATTTTGAAGGACATTCACAAGGTGTTCATAATGTACCAGCTGTTCAAGGCAATTAAATACATCCATTCAGGAAACGTAATACACAGAGATTTGAAGGTAATTTGTGCCTGCAGTTTCTAGTACCTCGAACAATCCTTAATTTCCTTGTCAACCATCCATCACTCTTACTTTCCAGCCATCGAATATTCTCCTTAACGCGCAATGTCATTGCAAAATTGCTGACTTTGGGTTGGCTAGATCTGTTACTCAGATATGCGAAGGTGATAGGGAATCGGGAAGCGATCCGACACTCACGGATTACGTCGCCACTCGCTGGTACAGAGCACCAGAGATCCTTATTGCATCGAAGCGGTAAGAATTTGAATTAGTTATAGCTATGAGTTTGTCTTTGGCAGATGTGTATGTGTTTAAATTGATTCTATATCGCTAGTATGCTTCAGGTACACAAAAGGCATAGACATGTGGTCTCTGGGATGCATTTTAGGTGAAATGCTACTAGGAAAACCTCTTTTTCCTGGTTCTTCTACGATAAATCAGGTAGAAAGGATAATGGGGACTTTGCCACATCCTACAGAAGAAGGTAATAAACATTCGGATTTCGTAGTTATTCAAAGTTTCCATGGGTGAACTATGGATGAAACTATATTTTGAGCATAAAAGTAATTTCTCACGAATATTTGTTTCATTTTTCACTCAGATTTAAACTCCGTTAGCGCAGGATATGGTACCAATTTATTAGAGAAGACGCCAGCGGGTCCACGCCGCTCTATTAGAGATCTTCTGCCAAATGTTTCTGAGAGTGCAATAAATCTAATAAATAAATTAATTGTCTTTAATCCTAATCGCAGACTAACTGCAATTGAGGCATTAGAACATCCGTATGTTGCCGAGTAAGTTTGCACAAAATTTGTTAAGAACAGAGTGTCAAGATTAGTTTTCAAGGTTTTATTTCAAATATTTGCAGTTTTCATACTAAAGGCAATGAGCCAGAAAGGGGATCGAACGTTGTACCTTTGCTCAGAGACGACGTGCAGTTATCGGTAGATGATTATAGAAACAAACTTTATGCTATGATGGATGAAAAGCACAAAAAACACAACAATATGTAAGTCTGACGCCTGCTATTTTCTCTCAACAGTAAGTGGCAATGACTGAACAGTTGAAATGTACATGCCAATTAACTTACGATCAATCAGGTCAAAATCTAGGATCAGAAGGCTGTCAGAACACATTCGGAAGGAGACTAGCAGCGCTGTTGGTCAAGGAGATGGAACTGCAAAAAAAGGTCTTCATTTATCATATGACGATCTACGCAAGGACAAAATCCGAGCTGAAGCCTACAAACAGCCACAAAGTGAGAACCATGGTATGAATGAAACTGGTGAAATTCGACTTATCATTCAAATTATTGAGAATAATTGAAAAATACTTTCACCATTTACATTAAGGCCAACCTGCCGTAACTAAAAAGTTGAATGGTTCAACGTATATAAATGGAAATGGTCGGAATGGAAAACCACAGTTAGTTAATGTGGATGTAATGGTGGGTGATAGAGCTTCGCTGCAAAATGGTACGTAATATTTGAGGATGATAGAAGATTATTCAGTTGCAATGGAAAAGAACTTTATTGTTTATATACAAATGTACATGACAAAGATAAAGACCATGAAGCGAAAGATATATTGCACATGATTTCAGGGAGAAATTCAGCAGCACATTATGCGTACAATCTGATGAATGGTCCATTCAAAAACCTTCCTCCAGGCCAAGCAAAGAGCTGTTTATACTTGAGCCAACAACATAATTTGTCTAAATCTCAACGTTCGATACAATCAGACCAAGTAACTCTCGTAAGTCACAACCTTCATCTTTCCACTTCTTGCTGTTAGTTATTTTCATTCTTACAGGTAGATTATGTTCTAATTTCACCACTTGCAGATAGAATACCGAATCTAAGGTGTAGTACGAAAATTCAATCTTATAAAGATGTACCTACTGTGATCAAAACGACGTATTAATAAAAACCCTGCAGTATTCTATCTGCTTACTCAATTATGATGCTGAAAAAGGCAAATCAAGCTTTACAGAATTTTGTACATTGGAGATAGATGCTTTTTTTTATTTTTTCATCTCTTGTTTGATTAGTATAAATTAAAATACTATTATTACAGGTGACTTGTCGTATGGGATTCATTTAGGTACTGTAATTTTTTTTTTATACAGATTACCGTGCCTGCATGTACGCTGTACAATAAAGCTTGCACCACATATATTTTTGCAACAATATCATATTATCATACATTGCAAATAGCTTATTACTAGATAAGCAAGTCATCAAGTAATGAAATCTGAAATCAAACATGGTCACGATATGTTTGTACGAAAATTATATTGTTCAGATAGATGGCGTAATAATTGTCATGACTAAGTACAACAAAAATCTCATAAGTACAACCGCATTTTGATGTCCTAAAGCTATGCTAAGAGTTTATGGAATTTTTCTTATACTTCCGAGTTTTCATGAATATCTTATTTAATAGAAAAAAAAAGTTTCCTGCCACAACTTCGGACCTCTGTAAATAACTCACAATTCGTTTATTTGGAGTAAAAATAGGCACATCTGATAAAAAATATCATAGTTTTTAGCGGAAATAACAATGCTTCTTACATGTTGGCAATGCATTACATTTATTGATAACACTATATCACTTATTGTTTCTGAAAGATATTGTGTGGTATTTTTCAGTATGGTCCAAGCGGTCGACTTGGTCTGCAATCGAATCAACAAAAGCTACGACGTAATACAAAACCACAGCTAGTACACAGAACGCCACCAGCAAATAATAATAATCTGCAAACAAAAGTAAATCTACCGAAGCGCATGAATCAAGATAGTCCAACGAATGCCAAATACCTCACAAAAATGCCAAATAATTTTACAAAACACTTTGCAACTTCACACCATTCCACATCCCAGAATCAAACAATTCAAAATTATTTCAATCAAACTATGCCTGTGCATTTGCAGAGGGAGCGAATTTCCACTGGCCAAATTAAAAACACTACTTATAGCAATCGTCCAACTGCAGAATGCATAAGCAATATCAGCAACTACATCCATAATACAAATTCTGTTTCTGGGTCGTTAGATAATCATAATAGAGTAAGAAGCGCAGTGGTTCGTGCTCAAACGGCTAAGAATCATTTGAGGCATAATGCTATTCAGAAACCAATAACTACAATTAGAAATTTCAGATCTCTAAATAGCTACAATCAAAGTCATGGGACGATTACAGCCTCTGCATATAAAGATTTGAAGAATGGTAATATCCGGTGGTAATTCACAAATAGGAGGTTTCTGGAACGAAAGTTTTTAACAGGGTATACTAAACTATCTTTCATTATGTTTTGGTGATACCTTTTTTTTCTCTGCAAAAATGTACCAAACATTTGACCTGGTAAAAAACTTAAAACATAGGTTTTGAAAATACAACAGTACACCCGCAAAAACCTCTGAAAATTGCAATTTTCGACTGAAAAAAGCTCAACTACAACTAACTTTTGAAAAGTCAAAGTATTGTAAAATTACTGGAGTGATATAAACGTATAATTTCGCTAATTCTAATAAATTGTATCTCATTTTAATCCTCGAATAATTCTGAACAAATCGTGTGAGATGAATTTTCTCTTCAGTTCCCGGCTGGAAAAAAAATACGCAGTGAAACGCACGACAGTTACAACAATCTAATTGTAAGACAAGACCAATGTACAGAATTGGTTGACCTATAAAATAAATCATGTATAGTTTTCTAAAATTGTGTAATACAGTTCTGGTAGGTATTTTAGAATTTGCAACACGTATTAGTCCCACAAAGTGTCGCATAGGCACACATACATTTGCTATGTATTTGAATCAATCTTGCCAGCGTTCAATTAAAGAAATTGACCGTGCCTCACGTTCGCTCAAGACACAATTGTTACTACATTTTTAAATCTTAAAATTTTTATAGAAGAATTGATGCTAATGTACAGTCTGTGATACTGAAAAGATTGTGTCGCAGAGTCAATACATCTTCATCCAATCGCAATCTTTTCCAATCAAATTTTATTTTTCCGAGTCCCATGTTAGTTAAATTTCATCTTACACAAAATTCTTAGTTACAATTAACACTCGAGTAACATTGACTAAACTCTTAAGAGTGATAATATGGTATGTCCAAAGTTTACACGACTACAATTTTTCTCCACTTCATATGTGAAGTTTTAATTAGAATTTACACCAATGTCATGCTTGCGTAAACAATTCCGGTTCTGGTCTTCAACAGAGCTTTGATTTTGTACGAGTTTTCCTCAGTACCGAGGCTTTTTAATAACGGATTACCCTTCATAAAAATATAACTGATTATATTACGCCATTTGTCCCATACGTAACCCTCTAATTATTTGATACCTTACACAATTAGCTAATATATTACTAGAAATTTAGTCACGGCACCTTGCAAGATTTTTTAAACTCTAGCCCAGAATCCTCTATTGTTTCATTGCAAGTTCACCAATCATTCTCATGTGCCATTTACATTTCATAGGTGTTTCATTATTCACTACTTCAGCAATTGATACAAGTAATGCACAAACTGGTTGTGCCATTGTGCACTAAACGAATGTAAAATATGCGTTATACAACACGCGCAGAGTGTGACTAATGAGAAAAGCAAATAAAAAATATTGTAATTATTTTCAAAATTCTAACACAGTCTTGTTAAAATTGAGTCCCACTTTTCAGTATAGTATGATTAGTGTTGGTAAAATTTTTCATAAATTCAGCCTCAATTTTTAAATCATCGCTGTCTAAAATGATAGCTGCCTAAGAAAATGTTGATATTGTTTGATTCAATGGTAAATCTTGACCGAATCAACACTGCAAAACAAAGATCTGGTTTTTGTGAGCAGCATTTTTCAGAAAAGGTATAAATCAACTTCAATACTGGAAGAAGCGATTGAATTGTGAATGTCTTTTAAAAAAAGCGCTACACATTTTCCATATGTATAAGATCTCAGAATCATAGTTCAAGCCTACATAATTTTCTTTCACAAGGAATACGACTATATACTTTAAACACAGTGTTGTTTTCGTATTCCTTGTATAGCAGAATTATAAAACTATTGTACAAATTACAATATGCATATTTGATATTATGCATATACCATAATATTTAAATGCCACTGCATCTATGTGATATAAAGTGTAATTCATGTAGGTATTGTATGATAATGCAGGGGGATTTTAATATAATGAAACAAAGTAAGCATCTTATCTCTATATTTATTTGGGAAGTCGTTCGATTGCGTTATTTACACATTTTACAATTATTATACGTACATCAATATACATAGGTAATGATCTCTTATTTTGAATTACAAATATTTTCTACACTGGGTGTAGGAATGATCTTAATTTTTAGATTGTGAAACATAACGCAACAAAGGTACATACATGCATTTACACCGCAAAAATATTTCCGTTATAAATTGTTGAAATATTTTTTAATCCAACACAGTACTTTTTTTCAACCTCGACACCACCCACCATGGTTAACCTGCGGAATACTGAAAGGCTGTCGTCGTTGGGGCTAAGCGACGTGAAGCCCATTTTCTTTTTGTTTGCTATCACAGAGCTGCTCGAAAACCACACAAGGGTTTGTAGGAGGTCTTTTTCTACGTGTTACTTTTACTTCCTTAACAAGTGTGAGTTTATGCAGGTAAAGGGTGAACATTAGGGGGCCATGGATGATTCCTTGCGGTACCACAAATTTTGCAAATGTATAATTTTTAAAACATATACGAACGTATTGGATAAATGAAATACACCTTCAATCGCCGTTAAAACTACATTAATAATTTTTTTTCATATTTGTTGACAATAACTTTACAAAAATAGGCGATTTTTCATAAAACTCTACTATATGGAGCTGTTCCAGTAAACGCGACCCCAATGACAAGCAACTCTCACCCTCACTCTGCAGCTTGGAGAGCGGATTGCATATCAGCTAGGTACATACATACACACATGATAGAAAATTACTTTTCAAAGTAGAGTACTGTAGGACGTATAAAATCTATTGGAGTCTATTTCCTAATATTATTAAATATTATAAATACTCCATCGAGGAAAGCATACTAAACATGCGTAACGTAATGTATAGATGCATTGTATGTGGCCCATGCAAGTTCATCATCCTAATTTGATTATCAAATCGCACATACTTATCAGACATACCAACCGCCAACCAGCAGCGATATAGCCTAAGTAGATATAGGAAGTGACAGACGAACGTCGGCGTTTCACGTGTCCATCTGTCACTCGTCGATCGTTATCCCGCATTGACCCGCAGGTCTAAAATAACGGCGCTTCGTGTAAATATCGGTTTTGAAAAATAAAAAAGAAAAACCAAATCCAACATTTGAACATTGTAAATACGTTTTACTCCCGTATATTTACCTCCGTAGGGATAAACGTGTGGCTGGGTAAAATGATGTGAGGGTGCCATTTTGTTATCTTAAAATAAAACACGACCGATTCTTCTCAATGTTAATTGAAGAAAACAATACTTGAATTGATAACTGCAGAACAAAGATATCGACGGCGCAAACGAAAAAGAGAAGCAATAGAAAATGGTGAGCTCAAGTATTTTATTAGTGTAACTATTAATGCTCCCTGGAATGCAGCCCGTAGGTCCCGACTCTGGTAGAAGTATGCGGGAAAGTAATAATACCTGTAATGTATCGATGATTCATTTATTCTGTTCTTCCAACGGTGCTCTGCGCTATTGACTATCATCATAAGTTGAATTCCAGTAGCCTTCGTTATACGTCAGTACCAATCATCTGTCTTCTTATACGACAAGTTATTATTTTTTAATTCCATTTACGAATTCTTATTGATTCGCCCAGAACTCACTCTAGCTGTTAATTGTTATAAATGATGGACTGGGGATGGCAGTTCAGATCTGATGCTAACGTAATTTATTAGTATTTTATGTTCATTTCACCCTAACCTACAATCCATTACTAATTGTAAACTATGGGCACCTATTATGATATAGAAGCTTGGTTCTTTGCACCCTGATTCGGCTAACACTAAGTTCAGGTTGGTAAACATGCTTTTCTTGGCCTTTTTCTTGCCACAGAACAATAATCAATTGCCTTCATCGATTGTCATTCGCGCAAACTGAGTCTCCGAGTCTCTGCAGCCAGTAGTAATCTATCTCTTCCTATTATTTCACAGAACACTATTGTAGATAATAATTACAGTAGATATGAAGCTAGATGATTGTTTTCAAGGCTAATGTTCAATGTGTTTGAATTTATGTCCAAACCTCAGTGGTTTGCAAACAATGATGTATTGTTGTAACAGCTGAAATGTATGCAAAACTACACAATTTGCTTCAGAGATAGCTGTGTGTTTTACCAAGTTGGGAGTACGCAGTCTGCACTGTTACTTTCTTATGACTCAATTTTGATTTTAAGTCTGCAATTTGAAATTTAATCATCGCTTGCCATTAATAACTTTTCTAGGAATTAGTAAGAATCCATTGCAATCTTGTGTTTCCTTTCAATGCATTCATGCTGCTAGACCCAGGTTGTTAAAAGTTGTATTGAAATGCTGATGCGGGAGTTTGGTCGCAATTTTCCTAATCATGTAAAAATATCTTTCTTAGATTTTCAAATTTGTCCTGTGCATATTATCGATAATGAGTGATCTCAGGATTAGTTTAGAAAAAAGTATAAAATATCTGTCTTGTTTGAGTTGGAGTATTAAAAAACTAAACATTTCGAACAACTTTTTTTTAAACTCGTCCAATGTCCAAAAGGAATTACATACTTTGCTATTTTTGATTACTAAGTCATCACGTCGTAGCCAAAAAATAACAATCACCACCACCTATCTAGAAATTTGCAACTATAACTAATTTTTATCCATTTTAGTGCGCTGGGAAATATTCATCATTAACTTGATAAAGCATGTGTATTATCCAGGTTGATGATTCTGTGTTATAAAGTAATACAGAATTTTTTTTTGGTTGCAGTAGAGCTCATGAATAATGCTTAAATAGAGATAAAAGTAGTTTAGATTCCACGTAGAATAACAGCACGATTGATTTGACTGGCTGACCTGGCATGGTGCTACTTGGCATCGGTAGGTATCTCTGTTTTTTTCGCAGCCAATGACACCAACCATGACGGGTGTTGAGGAGCAGGAAAAACTGTTGGAGGATGCCGTCGGTGTTGTTAAGGTTCAGGCCTTTCAGATGAAGCACTGTCTTGATAAATCCAGGCTCATGGACGCACTCAAACATGCCTCCACTATGCTGGGAGAGCTCCGCACCTCGCTGCTGAGTCCCAAGAGTTACTACGAACTGTGTATCCTTTTTATGCCATGCCACATACATTTTCACATTATCACTTAATTTCTGAGGAAGCTTTCAAATATTGTAAATAGATGTCAACTATGATGAACATCTATCCGTATCTTTTATCGTTCTGGAACGAAAATTAACTGTCCAGAGTTCCTTGTGTTTTTCCTGATGCTGCACATCAATAGACATGGCGATAACTGACGAGCTTCGACATCTGGAGCTTTACTTACTAGATGAGTTTCAAAAAGGGAGAAAAGTTGCAGACCTCTATGAGCTTGTTCAATATGCTGGAAATATCGTACCTAGATTGTGAGTGGAGACAAATTTTGAAGTCAAATTGAAAATTTGAATCTTAATCATGTAATAGAATACCTGGCTTAGTTCGATAACTAATAGTTTGCTTTTACAGGTACCTACTCATAACTGTTGGTCTAGTTTATATTAAAACAAATCCCTGCTTGAAGAGAGATCTGCTGCGTGATTTAGTAGAAATGTGCCGTGGAGTTCAGCATCCATTGAGAGGGTTGTTTTTAAGAAATTATTTACTACAATGCACGCGAAACGTGTTGCCTGACGTTGCTGAAGGAGTTGAACAAGAGGGCACGGTGAGTACGCGAGAGCGTTTCCCGGGAACGTTGCTGTTGCAGGTAGTGTGTTGTTTGTTAGGACTCATTATTTTCAAAGCTACCATTCAATTAGTACTTTTGAAGCTTTTAAACTGAGCTATAATCGCTAAAACCTGCTTCAGCCGCTTTGTCATATCTTACCCATTTTTCGCTTGTTATACCATGACTTTCTCACATGTTCACATCATTATTTATATTGTATCAGGTACGTGACAGTATTGACTTTGTCTTGATGAATTTTGCCGAAATGAATAAGCTATGGGTCAGAATGCAGCATCAGGGTCACAGCAGGGACAGGGAAAGAAGAGAAAGGGAACGCGAAGAGCTACGGATCCTGGTTGGAACAAATTTAGTCAGACTCAGCCAGTTAGAGACTGTTACCCTTGACAAATACAAAAAGGTTTTCATATATCTTGCATCTATCCATTCTCAATTTGTTTTGTACTTCATTACAGAATTTTTTTTACAATCTGTACTTAAACCCATCATTTATTTTCTTACAGCTGGTTTTACCAGGGATATTAGAACAGGTTGTCAGCTGCAGGGATGCAATCGCGCAGGAATACCTCATGGAATGCATAATTCAGGTGAATGAAATAGAAAATCCATTCTGAATTCTTAAATGCAGCTCTTTCAATATGCTGTGATCCTTGTAAACATGAAAATTAATTTATCCAATCTTTTAATTACTTGGAAATAATGAGAAATGAGCTGTTTGTGAAATAAGAAAAACGTGTACAATATCAACCCAGTTTTTCTATATTTCCCATTGACAATCTCTTTTTTCACCAAACAACGGAATTGATTCTCTTTCTGTTACAGGTGTTTCCTGATGAATTTCACTTACAAACTCTGAATGCGTTTCTGAAATCATGTGCCGAGCTGCAAAATGGCGTAAATGTTAAGAACATCATTATTTCATTGATTGACAGACTGGCTGCTTTCAGTCAGCGATCAGATGGGGTTGGTGGACCAGGAAGCCCAAGTCAACTTCAAGGAATTCCGACAGATGTCAAACTGTTTGATGTATTTAGTGACCAAGTGGCGACTATCATACAGGTAATAAACCAAATAAATCGTAAATTTTTACAATATTGAACCGGATCAAAAGTCTTGAAAGTTTGAACTCGTCAATAGCATATGTGAAATAACTGTAGGTTTTATTTGAGATGTGAAAGAAAGAGGAAGTTTGTAACGTATATCCTGGATGAAAAGGAGAACTGTTATATTTTAATGTATGATATAATTCAAATCGCTAAATACAATTTATGGAATCGGTAAGATTGCAATAATTCGCCGATTTTTTGAACCCACAAAATTCTCAAGTCGTTCTGTGATGACCAGATACTACATGTTGTACTCGTTACTGAAAATTACCATGATTTTATATCCTAAACAATACTTACTCATCTAGTTTAAGTCTGAGAACAATGAAAATTTTGTGAATTGAACTCTGTTTACTTATACCATCAGAAATTGTAGACAAACAGCAGAGAAACCTCAAAGAAACCTTAGTGAGACCAACGCATGCTCGAAATTCATGTGTGAGCTTCTCGCTAGTAATCACTGCCGAGGCTTGCGCACATAGTCTGAATGTGTATTGGTTCAACTATAGTTTGATTGAGTGAAGAAACGGTGGCAAGCAAAAAAAAAATTTAGCAAAATACTCGATGTTTTTTTCGTTTGTCTCCCTGTCCTTATATGGAAAAGAAAAAATAATAGGCCCCATTATCTCACAATTAAGTAAACAGCAGATAGTATTGTCAACTTCATACATACATATACTAAGGTCATGTGTATTTCAACACACTCTTCATTTATCATTTTCTCACAGACCAGGCAAGACATGCCACCCGAAGACATTGTGTCGCTCCAAGTAGCGCTCATCAATTTAGCGCACAAGTGTTATCCAGACAGAGTTGATTACATCGACAAGGTTTTGTCAACCACAGTGCAAATATTCCAAAAGCTCAACATTGAAAGGTCAGTAAGAAGACTATCAGGTTCGTTTTTCCGAACGTTATTTTCAGTTTATTGTAACAGTAGACGTCAATCGATTCTAATGTCCGACTAAAAAGTTCTCAGGTTTAACGGTTCACGTTTTTGTGTCCCATAGATTAGAATACAATAGTGCAGTTTCGAGGGAATTATCTAGGCTGATGAAAATACCTGTCGATAACTATAAGAACATACTGACAGTTTTGAAACTTGAACATTTTGCGCCACTTTTGGAATACTTCGACTATGAAGGAAGGAAATCATTGGCTGTTTACATAATCACGAATATCTTGGACAATGAAACTCTGATACCTGCGCAAGAACAAGTCGACGCGGTGCTTTCAATGGTGTCTCCTCTGGTTCAAGACCAACCAGACCAACCAACTATCGAAGAAGATCCCGAAGATTTTGCCGAAGAACAAGGCCTTCTTGGTAGACTGATTCATCATTTTAAATCCGAAACTGCCGATCAGCAGTACATGATTTTGAGTGCAGCTAGAAAACATTTCAGTACTGGTGGAAATAAGAGAATCAAGTATACTCTCCCGCCAATCGTGTTTCAGGCTTATCAGCTGGCTTTTACCTACAAGAGCCTGAAAGATCAAGTGAGCCATTATTCATTCGTTCGACCTAATTATTCTGGACGGCTTGATATTTTAGTCCGACAATCTGAGAGAAAAGTTCTAGTTTTTTGACTATTCATTCCAGGATGATGTGTGGCAGAAAAAGTGTCAGAAAATCTTCCAATTCTGTCATGTGACAATTACTGCATTAATGAAAGCTGAGCTTGCCGAACTTCCACTTCGGCTTTTTCTCCAAGGAGCCATTGCTATCGGTGAAATTCGCTTTGATAACTTTGAAACAGTCGCTTATGAATTTATGAGTCAAGCTTTCTCCATTTACGAAGATGAGATTAGCGATTCAAAAGCCCAGTTAGCTGCCATTACACTTATAATCGCAACTTTCGAACAAATGAGTTGCTTTTCCGAAGAGAATGCCGAACCAGTTAGAAACCAGTGTGCGCTTTATGCTAGCAAGTTACTGAAGAAACCAGATCAATGCAGAGGGGTTTCTACTTGTTCGCACATATTCTGGTCTGGAAAGTCAATTGCCACTGATGGCAAAGAGGTATGTTCTCCCATTTACGCCATGTGTTAATTAGATACAGATACGTCATATGATCATACCATTCGCATTCTTCTAGATGCAAGATGGGAACAAAGTACTGGATTGCTTGAAAAAGGGAATCAGAATAGCAAGCCAGTGCATGGATACTTCTGTCCAGGTTCAACTTTTTGTTGAATTGCTTAATCATTATATCTACTTCTACGAAAAAGGAAATACAGCGGTAAGATGATGCGGGTATTATTTACAACGTATGGATACTCGCCAAATAAATCATTTTGAAAACCAACATTATTTCAGTTGAGCGTACAAATTTTGAACCAAGTGATCGCCAAGATAAGAGAGGAATTGCCAAACCTCGAAGTTAGCGAAGAAACTGAACAGATCCAAAAACATTTAGCAAATACTCTAGAGCACCTTCGGAACCGGATGGAGTCTCCCGAATCGGAAGGTCCATCATATCAAGGTCTCGTACTGTAATCAAAATTCAATATCTTTTCCCGTTTATGATGATAATTATTGTAAATAGTTTTTCATTGTGATAATAATCCTGAAATGAATCTGTATAAAATGAATTGAAATAATCAAATGATAAAGTGACCGATAATTTAAGCTATCTCAGTTATAGCATTCCGAATTATGTACAAAATGCTGAAATAAAACATCATCTTATAATGTGATCATGCCGGCACTGTAAAATGCATCCATTAATTAACCAGACCCTACAAAAGAGAGTTGCCTTCGGTAATTGTCTGTTAGATCCGGGCTTATAGCAATATTCTCTAAGGATCCGAGAGCCGGAATGGGCGAATTCGGTAATATTAGCAGTTGAGAATGTGATGCATAGGTGGGTGAAGTAACACGACGTGAGTATGCGTTTCGTCGGTAGTGATGGCTTTTCTATCTCATCTAAAGACCGATGTGGATCAGAATAAGACGAAGACGTCGGTACATCACTTGATCATGCCGATATTGCGCTGTGCATATTTATTGGCAAGTTGAGTTGTCGGTAGCTTAGCATTTAGTTCTGCTGATACGTCAACTTCCATTAGGCTGGCTATCTGTAGTAGAATATGCTCGCTCAATGTGCAAACTGATCGGAATTTTTTTATTCAAAAAGTCGATCGCTCGCTATTTCATATTCCTAACACGCATCTCGTTACATTGGCTTTTTTTGTATGGGATGGATTACGGCTCCGTTGACAAGAACAAGCAGTTCCATCCTTTATCCGTCTTTATCGACCACAATACGCAGCTTCATATAAAGAATAACTGCAGATAACTGTTTCACCCCCTGGATCCACCGGTGGCGAAAAATTTAATCTGATCGGTGGTCTTTATGTAACTTTCATTAACGCCAATTGTATTGGTGCATTCTTGTTTAACGCTATTGCGATTGGTTAATTCTATTCGTAAATCTAGATTTAGCCGTGCGACAGCAGTGCCCTGCAGTGGCTCCGAAAGTCTAACGGATGTTATTTATAGGTAAGCTGTAGCGATGAACTTTACGTAAATGAAAACCAAAACGTTCTATGTAAACTGTGTTTTATTTATGTGCATCTTGTGTACTCAGTAATGTTCAGTAATTATGGCTAGTGGCAACTTGCGCGTTGTGAATGGGTAAATGAATAAATTCACAGGGCACGAAAATACAATTCTTATAGTTCTTGATTTCGTTTTGATTTTCTTTTGCGACTTATAGGCAAGTATAACTAAATAGGCTGCTTATATCTTACTATTCTTTGTCAGAATTATAACTGTCTTGAATACATCCTAGTATTTTGCGATCCCTACGCAATTTTACATTTTTCGGTGAAGATCATTCATCCGTTATCAAGTCAAACAGTAAATTTTAGTGAAACATCCATATCACACCATAATACGGTAACGTATCGTACATTTTGCTCCAAATCAACTATTGATATCATTATTGAAAGCGAAACTTCGTTAAATGATGTGAGACATATGTGTAATGTACCGTGAAAGGTACTTCAATTTGCTACTACAGGTTGTCCTCAGTTGCTTTTTTTTGCAAGCAAGACTGCAAGTCTCTTATGCCGGGTAGTGAATATTGTTCAAAATCATAACTAAAAAATATAAGAACGATTTCATGTTGTGTTATTCTAGATTCAGTCAACGTTCTTGATATGGTGCTACTCTTTCTGTGATTTAATATTCGAGTCAAAGCCCCAAACTTACAAATCAGCCACTTGATATAATGGAGTGTGAAGATGACGACGAACTTATGTGCGAAACAGAAAAATCAAAAAGTCATGAAACTGAGTCGAATGGAATCAACAAAGTGATAGCACAGGATTCTGCCAATCATAATGAAGACAACGGTAACATAACTGCAAAGCACTTTCAACTATGTCTGAATTACAGATTTCAAACGGCTGCCTAAGAATAAACAACTTTTGTAACAACCGTACGAAATGTTTATAAGAATGGTTGTTGTTATAGGTTGTATCGTATGAAATCAGTTCTGTTAAATGAAACTAAAAACTCTTTTGGCCACTCGTATCTAAAAATTAATCAGTTTCTAGTAGAGTTAGATTCTGAATATAGTAACAGAAAGAAATTAGTGACATAAGCATTGATAATGTCACAGCAGCACAGGGAGAATCTACTGATAATAAGGACGACAGGGTTCAGAGTATGGAGAAGTCACATTATTTTCCGGAGTGCAGTGATATTAAGAAGGACGAAATGCGGCCGCAGTCTTCAAAAATGGTAAAAGACGTCAGTCAGCAACAGGTGGAACAATCTGAGGAGTCGAATTTGATGAAAAGTGGTCTGGAGTCAAAAGATAAAAAAAAAACAACTTCTATCGGCGAGTTTGCTCAGTCAAAGAGAGGAATTTCAGAAGGTAAATATTGAGATTGTGCTCTTCGATATACTTTGAAAGTCGATATGACAAAAATTGAATTTTTTGACTGCATATTGAATATAATTTTCACAGGCCAAGAGAATGGTGATAGACTTTCAAATGATGAATCAAAGTGCAGTTTGGATACAGACTCTAGTAAACGTCAAAAAACAGATGAAAATGTAAATGGCTCCCTAGCAGCTAGTTGTAGGAATGAGCTTCCAACGCAATTTCATAAGTTAAAGTCAAAAGTCAGGAAACGAAACTATCGTGTCAAACAGAATATACAGGATGAGGCTCAGGATAGTTCGGATGATGTACTCACTGGTGAATCAACTGGTGAAGAAACGGAAAGTAAGTCTCCCCTGAAACCCGTTTTGAAGATTACATCACATTTAACTGGCATGTGAAGATAAACTTGATGAAAACATCTCGTTCAACTCTGGTCGTTATTAAAAAACATTGCACAATTTTAGAAACATTGCATTCGTTGTTTTATATGACCTAATTGGTAATATAAAATTATTCTTTATCCTTACAAAAGAGCACTGAAGATATCTTGATTAATTTATTCCTTCTAGCCGTTGATGGGGATGTTGCCCAAAGTAATCACCATCTACCGTCAACTGCAGATGAAGAATCAAATTTGAGTGCAAATTTAGACATAGCCGAAGACACCAGTGATGAATTGGAAGAAAATAGTGAAGGGGAGGAGGATGATCGTACAGGTTGGTGGTGCTACTACTAAAAAATGATAAACTGACATTGTTGTTACTTCGATAATAATCATTAAGTCTAAGGCTTCAAATTTAACAAAACAATCTTACTGTAATCTATCTTTTATTTAGGCAATGACAATTCTAATGAATGGACGTCAGCTAGTGAGTCGATGAGCTCTAACGAGCCAGTCCACCCGGTTATGTCTAAAGAAAAACCAAAACCCCAGTGGTTTATTGTCCCCGAAGTAATCAACCGTCAACTTGGTTGCAACAGATTATTCCAGAGCAGATTCTATGGCTCGCTTCATACTGTACAACGACTAGAACTTATGTATAAACTAAAGGAACACAAGGTCTGCTTTATTAAGTTCATTATTTAGTCTGTACAGGAATTAAATTGTTAGCAATAAGTATTCTTAATAAGGAACTTCTATTAAACAACAGAAACTATGATCTACAGTACAATTTTTAAATTATTTTCATCAGGGCTGTGTCAATACGTTAAGTTTCAATCAAAGAGGGAATTATTTGGCTAGTGGTTCTGACGATTTAATGGTAGTTATTTGGGACTGGCCACTAGGAAAGAAGCATCACATGTTTAAAACTGGCCACACAAGCAATGTATTTCAGGTAATTATTGTCAATTTCTCATCTCAAATGTATTCCATCGAAATTTAACACGATTATAGTACTACATCATGTTACATCTGCAGGCTTCGTGGTTGCCCTTGCCATCTGAACATTTGATGGTAACTTGTGCACGGGATGGACATGTGAGATTAACGGATCTCCATAAATCATTGGTAGACTGTTCGCGACGACTTGCAGCTCACCAAGGTCCAGCTACAAAGCTCTCAATTCATCCCGAAATACCACATGTAATACTTTCTGTTGGTGAAGATGCCAAAGTATTTGCAATTGATATACGTCAGCACAAACCTACAACGTAAGTCCAGTGTACATTTCTTAATGACTCATGTCGATTGATTCGATATCCAAATGTATTGTACTAACGCGGAGTTCATTCTGTATCATTGGGAAGAAATCTTGACAAAATTTGTATGAGAAAACAGCAGGTAAAGCAAAAACGAATAGCAAATAATATCGTTTTAGACTCTTGACACTGAAGGAAGGCCAGTCGCAGGTCGCGATATACAGCATCAATTCGAATCCATTCAATAGTAACGAATTTTGCCTAGGTGGAAGAGATCAATATGTGCGTTTATATGATAAACGAAAAGTTTCTACACCCTTGTACAAGCTTTGCCCGAAACATTTGGTGTGTATTTTGGACGTATCATTTGTTCTGTACAAGATTCAACAAGCTGAGAACCTGGCATTGTTAATTGAATAAAATAATTATAAATAATCATGTTATTGCAGAAAAATAACAAGAGTCATGCCCATGTCACTTCAGTGAAGTACAACTATAACGGATCAGAAATCGTAGCATCCTATAATGATGAAGATATATACTTGTTTGATACTCTTTTTCCATTTTCAATTGGAGACTTTGCTCACAGATATCAGGGTCACCGAAATAATGCAACGGGTGGGTATTGTAAAAAAAAGAATATCTAGCTAAAGAAATGTTGCTTTTATGAATCTCCAATTTCAGAATGACATGTTTCTTACAAGTTGTCATATTTCTCAATAGCAATTATAATTTTCAGTAAAAGGAGTGAATTTCTTTGGACCGAAAAGTGAATTTGTTATCTCAGGTTCAGATTGTGGTAACATTTTTATTTGGGAAAAGAATACTGAGGCGATTGTGCAGTGGATGACTGGAGATGAGAATGGCGTGGTATGTAGTATATTGAAGATATGTAAACATGTCGTAAGAAATAACACGTCCAATAGAATTTTCATAATTTCCATATACCTCATCAATAACTTCTCAGCATAAGTTATGAAAGTTCGATTGTACTTATAATTAGATTGATGAATTTGATTTTTCTCCCAATCTCAATAAAACATGAGTTCATTGCAGGTGAATCGGCTGGAACCACATCCCCACATTCCAGTTCTAGCTACTAGTGGATTAGACTATGATGTTAAAGTGTGGGTCCCATCATGTGAGAAGCCACCAGTAATGAAGGATTTGGAAACGGTGAAGTGTTCAATGACATTAAATAAAAACAAGCGGCAGTTTTCGTATTGGTTACTCTTGTACAACAAACTTTTTGTTGACATGTATTTATGATAAAAATTTGCAGTGCATCAAGTATAACATGAGGAGCAGAGAGCGAAACATGTCCAGGGATCCAGATGCATTTGACGGACAGTTGCTATGGTTTTTATGGAGACACGTTCGGGAAAGGGAAGAACGAAGAGTGAGTAGGAAGATGTTCTGAATCTTGAACTGATTCTTATCCGAAACGACGTCTGTTCCCTGAAAATAAACTACCAGTAATGTTGGGCGTGCTGGAATATACTTGAATAATAAGTCAATCCTACGTTACAACAGTTTTGATTATTGAAGTTATGACAGTATTTCTGCAAAATCTGGAAACCGGCGAAAACTGGGAAAATCAGGGACTTTTGGATTAGAAAAACAGTGCCAGACTGCACAAGCAGTTTGGGTCCTGCAAAAATTAAATGCATATGATTGCTTTCTGAATTGAATAGGTCCGTGCTCGGGGATCAGGTCGAGGGTCTGGTGATGCACAGGGTCGTGAAGATGCTGGTACGTCCAGTGACGATACGTCAAGGCATAGTAACAGTGCATCCGAAGATGAGATTGATACGAGGCCGCAGTGTTCTCCGTCTTAAATTCAATACCATGGTAAGTTTGTGCAGAACAATGTTATAACTTTCATATTATCATCCAATAGAATAAGTATCCATCGTATAGAAATGATTTAGTAAGTAGATGTGGACTCATAATTTCCAAACCCAGATATCCAGATAGCCAGATATCCATAGGTATCTCCAGATAGCAAACCACGCGTCCGGACGATTTGCAATTTCCTATATGCCAGTAATTTCGTTAATTGGAAAAATGTGTAATTATGCCAGCATAAAATTACCGGCCTTAAGATTCGCGACGAATGACTGTACAATTGATTTCAGATGATCGCATTGTTAACTCGAATATTTCCTGCTGTATTTGGCTGTAGTTTTTGTAGCAATGAATTTTCTTAGAAGATTTGATCAATTCAAGTCTTGTAGTGAGCCACGAGTTTGGTGAATTTTCAAACATGTGCGCTTCTACGTCAGGTTGTTTTGTGTATTGAAATGATACGGCCATTACTAATGCGAAACAGACGAATAAAAAAATATCAGGATCGGTGCAAAGTGCAAGGAAGGAGCATAAATTTATTCCGCGAATATTACAATTATAATTATTTATAAATATTACCCTATCCTTTAATACAAATAAATTGCTGGCATATTGTCGCTGGAATATTATGGACATGCTGTGGCTCCAATCATTCAATGCAGCATTCACTGCTAGCACGCTGTCTTGATTTAAAAATTCATCGTTTGGTTGTTGGCATAATTTTTAATTCTTTTGCAATCAATGGCTGTGATAGATTGATGCAAAACAGGTTGTCGAATGAGGACACTTACGACGATGAAATTGCTGTAATTACTTGTAGTTCCATAGCAGCTTCAACAAATGGTTATTTCTGTGATATGGCTATCTGGGTACTCTATTCTCCGAATACACAAAATTTAATACTCTTTTCTAGTTTTCTTGAATCTTATATTCTAGCTTCATTTCGATGTGTAACTACATTGCATTGGTAAAAAACATCAATGGATTTTTTTTTTGTGCATCCAAAGACTGAACCATTGTTGTAAACAATGGGTACCATGATGTGTAAAAAATATGGACTGGATCACAGTTTGCGGTTAGTTGGTATTTTAATTTGTTCTTTAATCATAGGTATATATGGATAATAAATTTAATAGAAAATTAGTCTTACCATGAATTTATTGCTTCAATATTTACATAAACTCAAGCATTTGTTAATAATGATAAAAGTCGTGGCTTTGGCATGTCAGCAAACAAAAACTAAATATTTCTGTTTGTGCCAAAATTATTTGAAACAAACTGCAGTGGTATATAGATAGAATCACAATGCACTGAAAAATGTCAAGTGTACGAATTTAAAGAAAATACATATTTGCAGACTGGTCTTTACTGTAATTTGATTTTGTGTTTTTTATTTCTACGAGATTTTATTTGAAAGCGCGTATTATAGAAATGTATATAATGCGGTACTGTAGTGTAGATTTTGAGTACACACTAAACGCATATCTATGTACTACTAGTTTCTCAAACTTCTATTTATTTCTTTTCCCACATTCGGAATAGAACTTTATGGGGGGTTAGTACATACTCTCATTGTTACATAAGGTTGGTTTACCATTGTATGTATTTTTACTCCTTAAAAATCGTGATAAACATATGTTTTTAGGGCTTTGATATACAGAGAAGTTGAATAAAGGGTTGTTTTCGATAACCGAATATGTTGTAATTGTATTGGTAACTAATTTTACACTTTTGCAACTTTTTCTACCACCTTAGGGGAGCGTATTTAGCCGTGACCTGAAAAAGTTTAGGATGAATATGTATCTGAAAATTTCAATGAAACTAAGTCTCGCCATTTTTTATCTGGAATTTTTTATATGAAAACTAATGAAATCTCACTTTCCTCAGTCACAGACTTGGATCGCCTAGCCCAAAAAGGATGACATAATATAATAAATTGGTATACATTATTATTAATAGTAATACATGTATAATAAACAATATTCTACAATAATTAACAAACTAGGACTTTTTAATACTATATTACGTATCAAGATACGAAGATTTTTTTCGAATAGTTTCTGTATCCAACTACTGCGATTTGATATCAAAACATATTGAACTTGGTGAGCTTGCACAATAATGGTCCTTCAAATTGTAGTGTCACATTCACCTGAGAATTTTCTCAATTCTTTCCACATTGAACGTATATTTGCTCACATACTGGCGAGTGTTGTGTTGTAGTCGTTGGACGAATTTTTAGAATATTCCGATTGATTGAGCAAGTCCTGCGTACATGTGCAGAGTAGTCGCCCCCATGAACAAAGTTGTAACACCTTTGATGAAAAGCGACGACCAGGGTCCAGCCAGCAACAGTGAGCTCAAAAAATCTAATATTAGCGATCTATAGACTGTCAATAGAAGCATGCTCACTACAACTGGCACAAGACCTCGCCTCAAATCGTGCCGTGACCACAACCAGACTAAAGTTGCGGTTGTAATGTGTTGAACCTGTTATAAAAAAATTAACGAATATGAATAGGTAACCAGAGTAAAAGGAATTTTTAAATACAGAAAAAACTCAAATACTCGCTACGGTGCGTTTAGATTAAATGTTAAATCCAGAATAAATATCCTTAGACTAGGGTACTCGACGCAAATACCAAATGCTATCAGAAATTATATTAGTACCAAGCTTATATTCGATTCGAGACTCTTCTGAATATATTTCCAATCAAACTCTGCTCCTCGAGCTCCAACCCATAGCAGTAAAAATCTAGTCAGCAACACCTCGGCACCAGCCCATCCTATACCAGCAGTTAAAACCTTGGCATGACCTTTACCGGGTATTCCGTTGAGTACTAGGAGTATTCCGACTAGATCTGCCAGGTCTATTGTAGACTTCAAAAACTCCTGTGGAAAATCAGAAATCGGCTCGTATAATGCACAACAGACAGTCAGGTTCCAACTTATGCAAACAAGTTTCAGAATTCCATTTTTCTGTGTTTCGTAAGCATGACTTGAAATTTTTCTTAAATTTCATTTAAACACCAACATTGATACCAATTGTAGGATATCATGGCCATGTGACAGAACTTTATAGAAATTAGTTATGGACTTTTGGTGCTTGGTTCTCGAATCTGGCAGTATTGCTATACTTACTCCAACAATGTCAAAACCTTCTTGTCCAACCGAATCTGCAGTAGGAAAGAACGTGGCAAGGGCCAACATTTTGACTAGTTGTGTGAAAATGTAAATGCCACCTGCTTGAATACATTTCCAAAATGCTCCGTATTCTGACCTGTAGAAAAATTAGGAATCTTATTACAATCGGGATGAGTTTCTCGAAAAGTTTTTCGAAATGACAGCTACTATGTAGAATTATTGCTATGTTAATTCTGGAGATCTGTTTCTATACATGTCCTAGTTTCAAGTCTGTAGAATTTTTTGTCGTTGCTGATATTTCGTATCTGTTTAGTTTGAAAAATATTCTGTGAATACTTACAGGCCAGAATACTTGTAGGTCAGATAATATGGGACGTAAACTAGGGCTAAACAATTGCCGAAATGATACAAGGTCATATCGAGTTATATTGGGGTTCAAATATGCAAGTACTAGTAAGAAAGTTTTCGGAATTTGTTATAGGTCAGAAGCTTATCATCAAGATAGAGGTAGATTTAGGTTAAGTTAGGTTAGAATACTGAAGCACAACTTTTGCTCGTGAAATATGTGAGAGAGTAATTGCAGTACTCTATACGATGTAAATATAAGATCTTCTAGACTAATAGACGCTTTTTGCATACGTATTCTGATTATAAACTATTCCGTACAGTGGCATCGGGTTTGCCCCTTGCCCCCTTATTTAACAAGATTCTAGTACTTCTAAACGGATTCGCCCACATACTAGCAGAAAATAGTATTTCACAATCAGGCAGCGCTGCTGCTGCGCAGAAGTAGCGCGCGTGCGCGCACATGCAGAGCTCCTCTTTTTCAATGCGCAAGTTACGCGCTACGGCGGGAATTCAGGCTGCAATATCAACGATTCATCGAAAAAAAACATACATTGCGGTTTGAAGGGTTAGAGAAGAGTATTGGAATAAAGTTGCAATGTTGTTTTACTAAGCAAATGTGGCTCGATAAGCTTTATTCACAATCGCAATAATGCATTGTAACTATGGGCCAGCCACCCAGTAAACGAAAATGAATTACTGCAGGAGAATCTGATTTTTCATTTATTATTTTTAACATTGAACATTAAGGCAAAGTGAGAGAAACATATTCTTTATGCCGCACAAACTCGTTCCTTTTCGTCGTTATCAGGAACCATTAACGAATGGTACAGAACTGTACCATTCGGCTTCATTTACTGAGCATATGAAGGACCAATTAGCCAGTTCCTATGAGTTTGTGCACCAACGTGAAATCGCTTGAGTACAATTTTTCAGGGTTCACTGATATGCTATATTCCACCTCTGCTTTGTCTGCTTTTTTACGTTTCCAGTGTTAACCCTAGCCCTCAACCCTCTCTTTACCCTTTCACCCTTTAGGCCTGTACCCTTTATGAGGGGGAGCAGGCTAGGCACCCCTTTCCTATTGAAATGAATAGCTGTTAATAAAAAAGGGTTCTCCGTGTCAGAATAAGTATTGTCCTAAAAGATCTAAAAAATACGCTACAGTTTTTCTAAATATCCAACGCAACATTCGCATTGCATGAATATGGTATATTTGGTATGGTATGGTATGTGGTATAATTGATCAAACGAGTCTTTGCCGTAGCAGGTGTATTCAGAGGAAACATGAAAACAAAACCACGACCCATCCTTTACTCTCTGGTTATTCAATGATCGAATTAGGTTCCCAAAGCTTTAACCCCCATAGCCAATACTTTTTCCTTACGCCCCAGCCTAGCGATAAAAATCCACCCCTTTGGGTGTCAGATCTGATGTAAATTGTATGGGGAGACGCTGCTCTTCCAACCAACAGGGATGGAGTACAAGCCTATCGTCTCTTTTTAGCACTCCGAACGGAGAAGCTTGCTAGGGATTGGTCGGTGGGAGTCTACGTTTGGGTGAGCTGCCCGATCGGCTACAGGGAGCCATTCTCCATTCGTAGACCCTTGCTGAAAGGGTGATTCAGTCACATCGGAGACTCCGCTCCGTCAGCTTCGGGCTATATTATGACTAACTGTCAGGGTATTTGTACAAGTGAGTCCCAGTGAGTTGTACTTAACGCAGGTGAAATTCAGATTACATGGATAAAGTGAAATTTTTACACCGCTGCTTAAAACCAATAGTGCTTAATAATAAAACTGTATTTTTGTTTTTCACTGTACCTGTAAATCAATACAGATTGCTAATGTTTAACGAGAATTGCTCAAAAATCATTAATCTATTAAATTCCCTACTTATTTACTGTCTGTTTCGTTTGTTTGATATTTTTTCTTCAGTTCATTATCCCAATCTAGGATTATTTTATGATTCGAAAAAGTAGACTAACACTTGTTAATTATCTTTGAATTAGGTAAACAAATAATTCGTCATTCTGTTATATTAGGCGTGCACTAAAACTATAGCAACATAGTGTGGCGTGTCAACTTTTATCCTATTGTAGATTTAACAAAGAGAAAAAAATGTTGCCACTTTGTGTTAATTAAATAGTATATATCAAAGGGGGCAGATCCACAAGCCTCTGAAAAAGAGCTGAAGGCACAGAAAGAGATTCTGAAATTTGAAAACTATAGCCATTCCACTTGCGGTGAAGAAAATTTTTCATGAGTTTATTATTAGTGTTATTTGTTACACACCCTTACACCAGTGTGATAATTAAATTTAAATTGTTTCATACTTGTGCTTTATAATAATCGTTTGACTCAGTGTATGTCCAGCGACGCTTGCAGTTTCGAAGAAACAACCAATTTCGTTACTCCGGTATAGATCCCATTTGAAGTTTGAGACAGCCAAGGATTTGTCGATGGGTGGAGCCTCAGCTCCCTTCAACTTTGCATGTACTGATTCGGGGCGGAAGGGTATTCAGTTTCAGACTGGTAGCTGCCGGTGTAAGGTGCGTCGAAGCAGTTATAAATTGTTACTGGTAGTGTACCGGGTGAACAAGTGACTTTTTTA
Source organism: Diprion similis (assembly GCF_021155765.1). NCBI lineage: Eukaryota > Metazoa > Arthropoda > Insecta > Hymenoptera > Diprionidae > Diprion > Diprion similis. The sequence continues at coordinate 25,137,285 of NC_060110.1, forward strand.
TTATTCCCAAAGAATATATTAAGTATTTTTTATATTTCGTATACTTACGATTTACATCAACAACAATTTTTAATTCAATAGCAAGCTGTTTTCACATCTGCAAAGCTAAAGGAATTGTGTTTTGTGTAATATTTACATATGATGTAAACAGAAATCTTGTATGGTTGACAAAGTCGAAATATTTTTATGGAGGTTTTTTCTGATAATATAGACATCATTCAATCTTTAATCAATACAATGCATACTATCAGTTTGTTTTCATTTTTCCATTGTTGTAGCACGAATGCTAAAGATTTATAATTAATATTTAATTTTTTTTGGTCATCTGTTTTGTGTAATAACAATTGTAAAGTTGATATGTCACTAATACTTCAGTTTTAATATTTAACTGTGAAAACTATGCATTTTACAGTACAATGAAAGCCACATTAAAAAAATGCAAAAAAACGCCATAAGTGGATTATTGTTTCCTTTATTTTTTGTTGTATATAATCAAAACATCTGAAATACCTACAGTGTGAGAAGTGCGTGTCCTCGACCTGGAGTACCTTGTAATACAATCATTAATCGAGGTAAGCCCGACTTTCTAATTCTAATCGTCCGAGTATTTTTCAATTCTTCATATTACTAGGTCGGCAGAGTAGGTGTCGTATTATCGAATATCTATATGATAGATCAAAATACTACATTATAATATAGTGATCCCGGTTTTGTTTATATTCCTTTTTAAATATATTCAAATAGGGTAGCCCTTATTTGGGGATCGGAAAAATTTTCATTGCGACTCCTCCTGATCTGTTATCAATCATTTAAAACAATTGACGGGAACACGTGCCACCACGAGTGAATGCAAAGAAATTCTGCTGAATAAGAACATTTTTTGCAAATTTGAATTGCGTATGTAAAAACAGTAACAAATCAGTTCTTAAATTTTTGCTTCACTACGGCTCGTAATCGATTTTTCTTAGATTCCTCATATGATGCGGAATAGACAAACATGTTTACTTCCAAATAATTTATATTTTTTAATCAACACTTGAAATTTTCGAAAAAATCAAATTGAAACTGAATTTGAAAATTCAAGCTTGTTGAGGCACCCGCTTCAGTTGTATAGTGGCTTGAAACTTTACAAAGATTTTTTTACGATTTGGAACAGAACTTATATCTTTGCAACTTGGCGGACTTCGATTCGCCTTCAAACCGTGGCCTCCATTGGTCTTACGCGGACCTAAAGTCGACTTTTTCCTTTTAATATATATTATGAAGTTTTTGGCAGGTAAGCGGTCGTGCAACATGTCAACCTGTCCAAACCAATTTACTGATGGAATCGTAAATAAATACTTGTCACCTGAAATCCGAGTTAGAATTATCGCAAGAAATAATTACAGCTGCTTAATTAAAAAATACGATGACCAAAGGAAATAACACAATACATGTTAAAAGCTCGATTCAGAGATTTACGGAATTGCGGACTACTTATTTTTTATATTTATCTATTCGACTCGAGGATAAACTAAAGTGGTAGGAATAAAATATGAGGTGTACATCGTAGGATGAGAAATAATGTATTATTTTAATGATATTTATGTTTTCTCATGCTGCCATTACTTGTTAAGTGCACTTCAAGAATTCACATGGAACTTCTGAGGATTTATAATAGCCTTGGACAATTTATAAGCAGCGTAAGATCAGTTTTTCTAGAAAATCAATGGTTCGGATTAAAAAGGAACAGAAATTTGAACAACGAATATTTTCAAAAACTTATAAGTCCCCGGAAATATTCGCGGATTTGAGTATATCGTTGTTTCATTTTCTGTTCCTGATCATCGGTCTTACGTACGGTTAGAGTGACTCTGAGTCTAGTTCTAACTGCATGACTTATTCGATAACGAATAATGGATACAGAATCACGTACTCCGTTACTGCTGTATGCAGGGATGTAGCATCGTATCGAGAGAATACCAAATAGTATCGGCAGGTATACCTAAAGGCAACAAAGGGTGTAAGGGTGTCTTCGTCTTACACGTGGGGAAACCTGAACTCGCATGTATATACAGTGGGGTGCAGCCTCAATAAAAAAATTTCTCTATCGGCAATTTCATGAAACCATAGTTGATAACATGATATTGAACCTCTTGAAAGGAAAACGCCGTGTGATTTTTAGGGTTCCGTACCTCAAAGGTAAAAACGGAACCCTTATCGGATCACTTCGTTGCCCGTCCGTCTGTCAAGACCCTTTATCTCAAGAACGGATCGAGGTATGAAGTTGAAATTACTAGCAAATACTAAGATTTAAGGTCCCTTAAACTACAACCTACTCGATCGGTAACCGTAGAACTACATACCCCTAACCGAATGGCAAATACAAAATGTCGATGCGCTACAGTCGCACGGAATTTTCCGTTCAGAAGGTTCGATATTATGGTATTATAACTATATGGTTTTACGTAGTGGTCAATGACAAAAAATAAAGTTTTTTTATGCACCAATGTAGTACAACCGCGGTCACGGTATCTGTCAGAATAGGCAACCGAAGTCTTACGGTCATTGTTAGGTTGGTGACAGCTTAGGTAATGTAGGGATCGATGGTAGAAATCCGCTAATTCGAGTGCACGGTCGTATTCACAGGTCCGGAAACTCCTGTGGCAGGGGTGAGTCTTTTATTGAAGTTCAAAAGTTTCTGAAACTGGCCCCTAAAGTTAAAGCACTGCCAACTAGTAGTAGTAAAACGTAAACAAATCCTTCTAACCTCAAAGCATGCTCTGAGTAGCGTCAGTGATTGTTTTCGTCATTATACATTATCAATGTCAATGATGCTGTGGAGTTGCTCTGGCCGAATAGTATACGATATCGACCTGGCTCTGTTAATAAAGTTATTTGAATTATGGAATTTCCTTGGTTTTGTACATACATACACATGTGGACATTAATTTAGAGACGGCCAGTTTTTCAGCCGAGTCGATAACGTTGGTAACGCAGATCCAGACCATCCAGACTGCAGTGCCACTGTCGGCCGGCCGATACGGTTTGAATCTGCGTTACCAACGTAATCGACTGGGCCGAAGAACGAGCCGTCTCTGACTTAATGTCTACATGTGACATTTCGATTATTAAATGTGAAACTAATTTCAAGGACTAGTGCTGTTCGCATTTATTATAGCGTTTAAGAACGTTTCTGAATTCCAATCGATAATCCGTCGCCTGCGAGCGTAATTTTGCTCATCAAATTGGCGGTTGCCCAATGAGCGTAATCAGTAGCACAAGAATTGCTTATACACTGCAAGTTTGGTAACAAGATACATGCATACGAAATATACCCTGGTGAAAACAATTCCATGAATGTCTATGAAAATTTCTACGAATTTTTACAGAAATTTCTATGCAAAAGTATAGGATTTGGGCCGATTCATAGTTTTTGAACTTAGATTACTCAACAATTTGTAGTTTTTCGCAGATTATCAAAATTTTTTGTAGATTACAATATTTAATATTATAATCTATGTACTTTTTTGTATCTTTTCGTCGCATGATTGATTAGATGGACCTTTATCCTGTGAATGGAACCTCAAGAAGCTGGAAAAGACAGTTAGAACTTCGTAGAATCATATTTTTTTCATTTCCAGCTGTAAATTTCGAAGCGTTGATCGCAGCGACTTGGGGCTCCGTACAATTGTTTTGTCTCTCAAAGTTGTGTTGATATAAAGAGTTTGAGAATGAATTGGTTAAGCGCTTTTCAAAATCGAACGACGTTTCGCCGAAAAAATCATACCTGTTTCGCAATTCTTGGAGTCTGGAATCTATTCGTCTCACAATTAGATTTGGTTTGCCCGACCAGCTGTTAACTAGCTAGACTCTCAGAAATGCGAAAAAGACATCCAGAATATCATAAGATGTTTACTTGAGAATTTCAAACAAAATTGTGTTGTTTTATGGTCGTATCATACGATTTGGTGTTGACAATGCCATTCGCCTTCGAAAAATTACGTCGACATAGCCTTAGCATAAATTAATTTTCGCATTTTTCAAAACCCTTAATTCTAAATACAGAAAACACTTAAAAACTGTTAAGCTTCGTATGGGTGTAAGATTTTTCGAGTCCAAGAACTTGGTTCTGCAGAGTTCATCTTCGGGAGTCTATCCTTATTAACGGAGACCGCAGGTTCTGAAAATACACTAATAAAATACTTTGGAAATAGCTGTTCAATAGAATAGTACGTCTCGTGTGACAATATCTCATCATGCATTTTAATATTGCATCCATCTGTCTGAGGACGTCTGGTTGAAAGTCGGAAGGCCCAGTATTTTTCATCTTTCCTTAGGTACGAAATATAACAGCTCAAGAAATATATATATATATATATATATAAACTTGGCCGTCCCATAAAAGGTGTTGATGAGGTCGTCCCCGTCACCTTGTTGGTGGAAACATCAGCCCCGACGACTCTTTTCTCTTACATCGGTTTTTCTCACGCTTCAAGTGTAAATTTTGCTAGCCTCGTGCACCTTCGCACATGGCAGCCGTTACATTTGCTGGGAGGCGATTAGAAGAACATCGTGATGGGGATCATTTATACTTTTTTCACCACAATCTCGAAGAAAGAGTAATATCGACACAGGTACAGGACGAAAAGTTGGTTTCGGCAGATAACATTAGATCAACTTGATATTCTCAAACTCCAAGCTCACCATCCAAATACCAAACAGTTGTTTTTCTACTTGCATTGAATGTGACTTTCAAAGGCAGATCTGTAAAATTTTGAAGACTTATTTGGAATGAAAATGCCGCATAGCGAGAGTTTCCATTGAAACCATTGTGTTTTATGGGCAAATGAGTGTTTAATTTCTTATTATCTGCAGCTGTTAAATATTCATAAATGTAAATACAGGCATACATAATACCACAGTTAGATGCGCATACATCAACATCTTCACTGATGTATTATTGATTTGCAATTCTCTCTCTCCACTGCACCCTTATTCTATGTTTGTATGTGGCGTCCCAGTGTCCTACGATTCCCATGGCTAGTTGTGGAAGACCCATGCACACATCTCTAGTGTGCAGATTCTGACGATCCTAATTCGTAGAGTTTCCTGTTCGATAGATCGTCCTAATCCACGAGCTTAAGAATCCATACTTGCATGGATCAGAAAGAAAAAGGGGAAAGAATAATGCTATGACGGAAAAACTTTTAATATACACGTCACGTTAATGAGAGAACAGTTTTGCGGCCTTAATCACAATTTCTATGTTTTTGAACTCGTTACTCAGGTATGCTATGGAAGAAGAGAACAGTGATTATTTTTCGTCTTTTTGAATGTGAGTATAGACGTGAAGGAATTTTCAGATGCGGACTAATTATAATTTTTATATCTGAACGCACTTGGGTAACTAAAATTATTCGCCTATCACGTAAAAATAAGTATAAACAGTTAGACTTTTCATAACTTAACATGCCATTTGTAGAATATGATCTTCACATCAACTCTCATTACTAATATGAGCAGCGGGTATCTTGATATCATCGTCGAAAAAAAATATCGGGCTATCGTCTAACCACGGACGAAGCATCTTTCACCCCTTTTCGAGAGCGTTTTTCTTAATTCGATGCTTGCAATTGAAGCAGCCCGGTGGTAGCGGACAGTATTCGACGAAGAAGTTGAGGGTGAATGCGGTGCAGCGATGGGTGTCCCTGGGGATATTTGGCCGATCGAAGCAATCATCCTCTTTCAAATATTTAACCGCACAATATCCAATTTTATCTTGTATCTTTTACCTCTGCCACTTTCGTGGATTGTACATGATGTATCTATCTTTATTTTGGTACTAATATAATTTTTCGTTGGCTTTTATTTTGTATTCCTCGTCACGCATGGTGCTGTGTATAACGTCGGTATGCATGCGTTTTATATGCTACTGATTATTTATAATGAAATTAAAGTTTTCAATGAGAAAAAAAAAATTCTGATTGAAAATTTAAGCACGAATTAGCAACAAACATAGCGGCAGGGCTGCCAGAAAATTGAGTTGCCTTAAATTGTTTAATTGCTAGATTTCTTGCTGGAATGAGACTCCGGTTCACTCTTCATCAGAAAATTCTCGGTTATCAACGAACAAAAAATTTCTCCCCTATACGAAACTTAATAATTTTCTGGTACATAAATAATAAAAATACACTTATTTCGGCATAATTTATAAATCATGTTCGGTCCAATGATCGAAACAGTTTTCTTCGCGTGACTGACAGCGAAAACCTTCCGGTATGTGAAATTATGGAGATGCATATAACGTTATAAGTAACTAAAAGATAAGAATGAGAAAGAAAAACTGTTTCCGTGTACCTAAGTTTTTTCTCTCATACCGTCACCGTAGTTTTCTCGGACACTTCAGGAACACAGAGTGAAATTCTGCAGCAAAGGGATCAGGGGCGGTGGGAAGTAGAAGGAGGCGGGAATGGGCACGAGAATGGGAATGGAACTCGGTATTTTAAAACCAGCGAGCGTAGAACTCCGCTCGAAGTCGAGGATAGAGGGTTGGGGGGACGGACGGTGGCAGCCGAGGATCCACTCGGTCCAGCTCCCCGGGTGGGCTGCTCTTACTCTTCGGAATATCGGTCGAATGTGTTTTTTCCGCGCCCTCAAACACGTCACATGAATAAAAAATATCCTTCAAAGTTGCCAGTCCCAGCGTCTGCCTTCTCGGCCTCAACCCTCACTTTAATCCTCCCCTCGTTCTTCGCCTGCCTCGTACTTCCTTCTCGCTATACGTCCTCTCGAATAAGTTACACAAAGTGAAACTGCCCAAAATGTCCAGAACTGCCACATGCATGCTCTGCATATTGCCGTGTCAGTGAATTTCCCTCGGGGTTTCAGGCCTTACGCAAGATTAGGGTAGTGTAGGTGAGTGACCATTGCCAAAATACTTCTCGAACAGCGGGAAAACAAATTACATTGAGACAATCAACGCGTGGTGGAATATTCACGTAGATTATGCGATTGTTCAAGCGATCATAATACGCATACGTATAAAGATATTGAAAAATGTTGGGATCAACCGTAAACACATATAACTCACACTTATACAAAGATGCGGGGCCTTTTTATCCTTTTTCTCTTTATCGCTCAGCTGCTCTCCTCTCCGTTTGATTTTGCCCGCCCTTGCCGAAGATTTTCGCGCAGGGTTGATTTGAGCTGGGCATCAGGCATTTAGCTCATGAAAAGCGGAAGCTGGCGATAGCGATACCAGCCACATCCGCCACGTCGCCGATTTCGGGGTGTTCGACGTCACCCACCCCCCGTGGTATCAGGTGAAGTTTGACCGCTCGGGTGCTCCGGGCTGCTCGTCAATTTGCTCCTGACAGCACCGGATAAAGAGAGGGTGCTAAATGGAAGTTCTAAATGGATAAGAGTTAACAGCCTCGCGCTACTGCCTGGCAAAGAATTAGGTGTCTGATGTATGATATGAGTCGGGAATGGGGGTGGCTGTGCTGCCTTCAGAGTGTTGTTTGCTAGAGAGAAACCCTTCCCCTATCCTAAGGATTCGTAGCTCCGCTAACTCTGCGCCCCGAGCTATCGTATTCGCTATTCTGCGTCACTCATGTAACTTATGAAATTTATTCGCGTAGCTGCGAGAAATTATGTTCCACATTACCATAGGCACAGCGGGTAACATTCGATTTCACTTATTTTCTAACGCCTTTGTTTCATCACTTATATCGATCATTTATTCGTGGTATTCGTTATCCGTAGTCTTACCACGTCAGTTATAACAAGTGTAATGTAACATCATCGTGTAGTTTATAAATAGACTGGCAACAGTATGTTGTGTTTATTTTGTCCACTAAATAAGTGTCGACACTCGTTAATCAATCTTTTAATGTATACTCTAGATCTGTTCTCCAACTACAACGCTCAGATTTGTATTGAATTGTATCTACTTACTGACTGGTAATACACAATAGTTTGAAATTTTGGAATAGAATAGCTATATATTTGTGGTGCACACTGCTGGTGTCGAAACAATCATCGATAAGATATTCTACAATTTCGAGTCCCATACGGTATTAATCACAGCCAATGAAGGCAATCGTTCCAATTTGTAGATTTTCACAGGTAGGTACGCTGATCGAGGAGCGTTGCATATAGAGAGAATAATTTGGCTACTCTCCATGTCGTTCCGCATTCTGATGTACCCGGAGGTGATTCGATATTCCTCACTCCCGCGCTTTCATATATAATGTATGTACCTACCCACACACGTTGGCAGCACATGCACATTGGGAAACAACGTAGGGTCACACTTGCGCACGGAAGCAGAGCAGGCGTCGGAAGGGCGGTCGGACGGACGTGTATACCGGTGACTGAGAGGATGCTTTATGACCCGTAACGTCGCAACCCGCGCCTCCGCCCTGACCACCTCTATAAACTGGATCCAATATATTAGGGTTAGCTTCAGCTCGGAAGTAACGGCCATTTTGGACGCGATTCGAAAACTCCAACTAGGAAAAAGGATGAGTATGTATTTATGTCATACATGCAGGGAAATAATATACGCAGAGATGAGAGAATAATAAATCCACGGAGAATAATAATGCGAAGTATTATGCGAGTTCGAAGAGAAATTCTGAAACTAGGGGATATGGATGAAGTATAAAATTTCTAAACTATCCTACCTTAGCTTCAGTCTACAGCATCCGATGCTGAAACTAAGTTAGGCTGTGGTTGCACTTCTCGCCGTCAAATTTCTAATCAGAGAAACTGCCCGAAAGTGAAGGGTTTCCCTGGTCCAGTATCCCTGGCCCTGCATCGTCGTGCAGCACGGAACTTCCATCAATCACCCGCAGTGACAGTTGTACCATGCTGATATCCCTGACAACCTTTTGTGGGACCTCGCTGCATATCTCTTACGAGGCTCTACACTCAATATTTGAGAAATTATTCGTAGTAACTAAACCTTTAATCGTGTGGGACTGATTTTTACGAAATACTTGACCATATACGCCAACAACACAGTGACGGAATAACCGGCATCAGCGTAACTGGACTTGTTAGATATTTTTTTAGAATTTTTTCCTCATCTCTGGTAAAGTTCGTAGAACGAAGATTCGAGTTCTTCAAGGTAAGCTAAGAATACATAGGTATAATCCGCGGACGTCGGTACTTCGGTCGTTTTATCTCTATTTCTCCATCCAGCAAGACAACGGGGATCATTACAACGAGCGAGCTTAATAATTTCCAAGACATTGCCAACAAGGTTCGTTCATGCACTGTGGATGTTGTATACGCATTCGCCAGCTCACCCCTGTCATCGTCTAGCTGAGTTTTCCGTAATCATTTTCCTTACTTACCGACTTCTATTTTGTACTACCACGTTCAATTCAATCAGAGAAACGATTTGCTTTTCAGCCATCGCTAATAATGCGCATGCATCGTAATGTACAGGAATCATAGGTATGCTCGCATATGCGATAGTCGAGGTGAAACTGATGTATTCTGCGCGTAGCCACACTCCTACACTCGCCATGAAAAACGATGGGAGGCGAATGTTTTTCTCGCTCCGGTTCCGCATCCCTCGTCGAGGATTACGGAACCGTCGTCCTGTCACGAGAGATGTCTCATCCAAAAATCCTCTATCCGTAAGGGTGCACCCCTGGCCTCTTTCGGGACTAATCTCTGGACATGGATGGTCAAGATTTTCTAGCCCTCCATGTACATACAACGATCGGTTAAGGTCGGCAATGCGATATGATTTCTACGAGGAACAGTACATTTGAAGACGAAGAAATTACTCTTTAGACGATTACCCGCGTTTCACAAATCTCTGTTGTCGACTTCCGCTAAACTGGTCAGCAAATACAGAGTATTATCGAATTTTGGGAATGAGAAAAACTGAAGCTGGTAAAAAATTTAGCTGTACGTCCCTTCCAGCAGATTGACGGGGGTAAAATAACGGCACTCACCGTGAAAAAGCTCGACATTAAAAAATCATAAGGGAGATAACTGTCGCGTCATTCCTGCACCCTACCGACTTTTTTTATTCGCTTAAGGTTTGCACGTGGTGCCACAGCGGGAGGTTTCGGATCTATTGGTCCGATCAACAGGCCGATGTATTCTTTTGCGGTGGTGCAGGGCTGTCATACTATCCTCTATCCGTCCCTTGGCACAGGCACGATTTATACTCATTCTCGTCGTCTCACCGATTGGCGAAAAAATAATGATTTGCTCAGTTTTGACGAAGTCACCTTCTGATATCTCGCGGTCAAGGAACTATTTCAACGTGATCTATAAACGAAACTTTGATAAGAAACTATGGAGAGGCACATGGTATTCCGGACAATCCTAGAAGTGATTCACGCTACAGTTACATGTACGCGTGATGCGAGGATGGGTGGCTGTACTGCCTGTCCGTTTCGTAGCGGAGTGAGACTTTCCATTGAAACGATAAATGGCACCGAGAAATTCCCCTGGGAGGCTGCGAGCGTTTCGAAAGTAGTAAGAATCATCTTTTTTTCCGAATAATCAAAATTTATGTGCGCCTGGGGTGACGAAGCCAGTGGGGCCAGCGCTCCCCTCCAATCTGCCTCCGGTTTCTCATATTTTCTTTTTCCCTTACGGCGCACTGCTGTGCGAGGTTTGTTTACGCAAAAAGTTAAAACCGGAACAAATCGTTGAGCTGAAACAACATTTACTCAATTTTGTAAGCGCTGTATCCTTTGTCAGTTCCGTACTACAAGAAATTCGAGCCAACCTAGTTACATCTATAACCTGGTAGCATTTTGATACTTCGTACAATTTTGGTAAGAGCAAGTACTCGGTGATATTCGTTTCAACCCTTCTTGCTTATCGTTACACTTTATTTCACTCCGAACGAAAAATGGGAATTACCATCTTTTAATTGCAACCCCACAGTTCATTATGGCTGTACAGACGTTGCTTTCCTTTTAAAAACCACATTAAAGCATGCAGAGCTTAACATAACTTGTAATGCCGGGGTGTAATTTCATTTAAAATATCCCACGAAGTTTATCAAGCAAGTTCATTGGGCTGGTTTGAGATGGGTGCGTTTCAGAAGGGTGACACCCTTCGCTGACCTTTACGAACCTTCTTGGGGTATGTATGCAGTAGGTCCTTTTCCGCTCCCCTAAAAAATGGACGACGCAAGTTTAAATTACGCCCAGTATTCGTGATGCCCGTGTAAAGTGGTCGAGTGAATTCTACCCTAGGCCCGAATAGCGATGAATGTAATGCATACGATACGAAAGTAGCACCAACCTGTCTACAGTGAACCAATACACCCAACGCTTCAAGTGTTCCAAAAATCCGTAGCAAATCGCGGTACGAATCGATATTCGTTCACGCGAATTCGAGGGTGTGAAAATCTAGAATTCTTACTCCATTACGCCATCATCTAGCTTCAAAATATGTCGCGCTTTAGTCGTGATCAAACTCTAACGTGCCCAAATTAAGTGACATCTTTTTCATAAATTAGTGTAAATTCATTTCTCCATACAAAGATATGTGTATACATAATGAAGGGTGTATTTTTCGACTGATATGGTTCGAAAAATGCGTCACAAGAGCATATGTATACAGTAGTTGACGTACACGAGAAAGTTGGGAGCTCACAATCAGTCGTAGACCGATATATGGGCGTCATAGGTTCGTGTTCGTTCAATTTGGAATTCAAACGGATCGATCCATCTTACCACCCCAGAATTCAATCACTGCCATTTGTTTGGTAAATCAGTCCCACAGGAGTTGTTGCCTGGGCAAGCTGGAGTGCCGGTAAACACTCATATTATGCATGAGTTCTTTGTGTTTGCCCGGCTTCGTGGTGCCTGCTTAATGCAAATTTGTGCAATATGCGACGAGATTGAAAGGAAGGAAAATATCAACTGTATTAGAAGTAGTGACAAATTTCTGGTATGTGAGTAATTGCTCGTTTGTAATTTGAATCCCTGCATTGAAGTGACGTGTAGGTACATGGTCGGATTTTGCGTCAGAAGCCAGACTCGGGTTACCACTCATCTCGCTCCTACCGGTCTCTTAATCCGGCTATATTGGATTCTGAAACACCGACAAGACACTCGGGGGGTGGGGGTGGGTGAATCAAGGTTCAACGTGAAAAGAAATATTTCGCCACGCATCCAGAGTATATAGAGTCCGGGATTATGGGTCTTATGAGATTATTCGATGAACAATGAATACCCATGGATACGTGTGTAATTCATGTCACAGTGCCCCGAGAAATTCATAGATTTCATATCCAACCAAATTGCACTGAAGAATATGAGTATGAATTGACTAGGACCAGGGTGATTATCATGCTTTCCGACTCGAAACGACGTATTGCAAGTAGTTGGTGAGGATTCTATTTTACACTGCGATAGTTACCATCATGCCCATGTTATCGAATAATCAAAGAAGAAAAGAATAGAAAGAAAGGAAAGAAGGCGGTGACACATTTTCAGCGACGTTGTATACTACATGTATTGCACGCGCGCGTGACACGCTGACACGTTATAAAAATACGAGGAGAGTCGAGACTCGGATATAGCGAGTATCAGGGGGGTAGAGCGACCGTAATCCCCCATACAATAATATTTCTCTTTTCCGTTTTGTACTTTGTGAGTCAATTTGAAACATGAATCGTATAATAATTCGGTAAAGCCGAGGAAAATACGACACAGACGTTGCGCATTCGGGAAAGCGCGTTAACGGCCTCCATCCCTTCTTTCTACCGTCAAGGTCTTACATCGGTAGACGTTACATCTTCGCGTATATCGTCCTGCATAACGATTAGACCTACAGTGCCTGAGATAATGATAGTCAATGTTAGCTTGAAACATTAAATTTAATGCGAAAGCATTCAAAATTTCGATTATTTTCATGCAGTAAATACATTGCATACAAATATTAAAAATTTAAATGCAGGCTATTATACTTACGTATTGAATATCCTATTTTCATTTCACAATACAGTACGAGCTTATACAACGTGTGGTTGAATTTATTCACGTGGCTAAGTCCACCCTGAGCCTAAATCTCGCGGAGCAGAGCCGTGGTGGAGCTCCCTGGTTGAGAACGGAGACAGAACTCGTTGCAATTCCGATGAGTCCCGGCTGATCCGTGCTTCATACATATTGTGATTGCCATTACTTTCCGGCGAGAGCTCTGTACCTGTATATTCGTGCACATGGTAGCTGTGCTTCGTAGACTTACACGTGCGAAATTTATATTTTGTCGGTACGTAGGTACGTACTCACATACATACAGGAATACATATATGTATAGTCGGAGCCCGTGTCATATTTTACTTACACGAACGAATACGCTACGCTGTGGAGAATAGATAAATTATTCTTAGAACAGTTACCTTTTCGATTTCCGTCGGTTATACCTACATACTTGATTGGAATAAATTTTTTCATCAAAGTAAAGATCGGATCCGTGACTGACTAACAAAATGTATGTGGAATATTATTTTGATTACAGCACTATTCTCCCTGACTTTCTAGTAGTACCATAAAACCCAACTCACTAGAATTCGAAGCTTCTGCTAATCGTGTGACGAATCGTTCCGTGATCGCTACGGCTCGGGGTGTATCGGGATAATATTAATTAAGCAGACAGCATGTGCGGATCTGGTCCTGACGCGACTGCCGCAGGGCGTTTGTCACGGGGCACCTTCGAGTGTTGCAGCCCTGTCCGATACATGCTAAGTAGTATATAAGAATGAATCGCTTTATCGAGTGGAATAATGTCAGAGTGGAGCCTGGCTCGCTTTATTCCTTCCGTCCTATTAGACTTTCAGACGATCCTGGTCCGACTTCTACTCCCTGAAACTGCAGCTGCGCATTGTCCATTTGGATATTGGTCTGTGCGTGTGCAATTTTGCGCATTGGTTTGATGTTGTGATGCAAAGCTCCGGGAAAACGACGTTATCCAGGGAAGGATATTCGCCAAGTGAAATCCTGTAGCTCATATACACGCCGAGGGGCGAGAATCCATGGATGTATCCTTCGCGACTGTATCTCATCCTCCCCCGGTCCGCATGCCACGACCGAGAGCAACCCCTTGTCCCGACGCTTCTTTATGCCTGGGTCCGGGAGAGTAGCACTCTCAAAGTGTTATTTTATTTCATATATTTTGAAAGGGCGAGCGGAAAGTGCTCGGAAATTGAGTGTGCCTCCAGAATGGCGGTGTCGGCCGGGACCTACGTACGTTGCTGGTTCTTCGAGAGAAGAAGAATGACCCGGAAGCTGGCTGCAGGCCGATGAAAACGGTGGTAAGAGTAAAGGGGGTGAAACAGCAGGGGATAAAATTACCCCCTCTTCCCACCACCGCTTGAAAGAAATCGGAGAGAGAGAAAGAGAGAGTTCAAGATCTAATGCGCGATCGCCTCCGTAAATTCACCTTTTTTCCTAATTCCCTCCACATGACGCACCCACGTCTTCTCTACCAACGTCCGTCGTTCTATGTATACATATAATGCCGATACGAATTCCACAGTTCGCGGCCGACGAATGCGGGGGACCAGTGAGAGGAGAAAAGAAAACAGAGGAGCTCCGAGGAGGCTTGGTAGGTATAAAGAGAAGCTGCGCTACAGCGACAGATCCTTCTTGGCGGCAGGCATCAAGGGGGTCCGTCTTGTCGCTCGTCCCAGCAGCGAACAATTACTCGAGCGTGAGTGCATAAATAAGCCCCCCCCCCCCCCACCCCCCCCCCCCCTCACCCTGCCCCTTTCCCGGAGAAACTGGATTTGCATTTGCGTGAGGTCAAGGAACGCGTGGGGCCTCTCAGGCGAGGTGGAGGTGGCAGAGGGGGGATGTTGGCGAGGAGAATAGCGGCGTTATCAACGCGTCTGAACGAGACGAAGCATCTGGCGATGGTTATACATGTATCTGGCATGTAGGGTGGAGGTACGTCTTTGATGTTGCAGGAGGAACTAACCGACTGATAGAGTGGAAGCCGGGAGGACAAGAAGTCGGATCCAGCTCGATGCAGGGGAGTCTTCTTTCGTCGAGCCGAACCCCAAAGAACCGAGCTGATCTGAATGCAACGCGCGTATTTCACTCCCCTCAGCTGAACGGCAACCCGTCAATAAAGCAGCAACGCAACAAGCCCCGAAATAAAAAGTCACGCGTTTGCAAAAACTCGATTCGCTTGAGGGACCAGTGGGGACCCGGGTCCACCCGCCCTATAACCACCCGACGATATACGTGCCTTTGAGAACAAGATGAATGAAACTGTAAACCCGGGACCTTGTGACCTTTCTTTTTTCTGCTTCTGTTCCCTTTTTTTTTTCTTCGGCACCGTTATCTTTTTCTTTTTCCTTTTCATTTTTATCTTCCTGTGCGTCATCATCTTCACGTTCATCCTCATCCTCGTCCTCATCCTTATTCTCAGCCTCATCCTCATTCTCATCTTCATCTTCATTCTCATCTTTATCTTCCTCTTCTTCTTTTTTTAGATTTCACCCCTCAGGCTACAGCCGTCCTTTTGTATGGTGCTCACTAAAAGGAGTCGAAAAAATTTCCTGACTTTTCTCTGACTACGCGAGCATGAACCATGAGTGCTATTCCGATTATTTGATAAATGAAGTTGCAAATCAAAAGGTATGCAAAAAAGTGTTGACTATTCATTCAATGGTCACTGGATTAAACATGCTAAGAAAAAATGACATACAGGTTTGCTTTTTTATGGGTAAAGCTGTATTCTCTCAAGTTCTCCCCCGCTAGAAATTCTCTGACTAATTAAAAAATGTTCTGACGTTTTTCCACCATGATTTCCCTGATTATTTTTCAAATTCCTTGCGATTTTTTCTCGAATTCTTGGTTTTTTTCCTGACCAGTGATCACCGTATCTTGGCCTTTGCTCACCCAGCTACAACATTCGTTTGGTTTGACTTGAGAGTATGGCTTACGAACGACCACGTTGAAAACCATCGAAGGCATTTCCCAGTACTTTTTATTACCGTATTTAGGCAAACCCGTGTAAATTGGTTTTGCAATTACCCGCTCTTAGACTGAGACGATTCCGTAAGGGTTAACGATGGAAAGTTACATATAAGATACGGTAAGTATGCCAGATGTAACTTCAGTTACCTACCTGCCGGTGAAGCATAATTCGCATCGTTAACCTTCAAGGAATCCTGCCGGTATAAGAACACAAAACGGCAAAGGAACAGTTTTGGTATCTCTGCACGCAGGTGGAGAGAACAGAGTCGCAAAGGAACGTGGTCGGCGAGCGTGACATGCTCGACGCCAAGTCCCTGGCGACGAGAGTCGAAATAGAAAACAGTGGCAATACCCTTGAGTGGTCCGTCGGGGGTGCGAAGGGTATTTGGTTTCTGAAGGGGACAACGCCTCGCTCTAGTCGCGAATGCATATTCAGGGGCCGGCCGGCCATCCACCCAACCAATGGTACCGTTCCTTTTTCTCCTGCCGCCACTGCCACTGCATCTTTGCCAGGAGCGTAGAAGGTGAAGATTGCCGAACGATATTTGCAATCATCTTTACTTTCAGAGATTATTTTAATTTTCACACTCGTTTTGTGCTCGACTTCTCCATCAGTCGTACTCATTGCAGGACTTCTGGCATATTTGTCCACAAAGTTTTTATTTTTTAATTAAAACGTCATGCAAATGTATATATCACAACCGTTTCAACCATTCGTTGGTAAAAAAATCTACCATCGCCATGCAGTCGATTTTGAAACAGACGATCGTATTTGCGTCTATCTTGAATCATCGAAATGTTCGCCAGACAAATACGGCTGGAGTGTGGAATGTGACTTGCTCATGCCAATGTACCTTATATCAGTATATGTGAGAACAATATACGTATTTGCTGACGTTTACACGAAGTATATCATAGTTGTCAAAGGGTCGGCAGAATAGTCACTGCTCGTGGAGTTTGGTGATTATCGGATCGCCGACCGCGTTGGCTGCCTCGATTTTGAAGTGAGCGCAGGCAGATGAGAGACAAGTTCTGTATTTCCTTGAGTCCATTGGCACGGCCCTGAATTCTGAGCGGGGTCCACGACAGTGGAAGGGCTCGCTGGATCAATAACAGAGAGCAGCTTTCGCGCATGCACCCCCAGGCACCCGCAGGCATCCTCGAAGCCCCGTGTTCGTCTTGCTACCCTCTCCGCCTCCCCCGCTGCTCTCCTTTCCATCTCCTTGGAACACGCCTCGTACCCCCATGCAACATTCATGACGCCATCAATATTACACGCGCGAAATAATAACCCATGCATTTATTACGTACGAGGACAGTCGTCGGAAGAGGAAAAATAAAGAGAAGATCGCTGCTTTCGAGGCAATCAATGATAAGGGAATGCAATCCTTTAAATTTCACGTGTTTTTACCGTTATATATTCTGTGAACAATAATTGATTCACGATGGCAATGGATATTGTTTCACTAGAGACAAAACTTGTAACTGGTGATATTTTTCGGATTATAATTGATTACAGATTGTGATGACTATTCTGATTGCACCTCCTCTGAAACGTTACTCATTTTGGCTTTATCTGAAAAACTTTGTTAATCGTTAGCGTGAATGGTTTCTAATACCATTGAAATAATATAAAAACGCTGGTATATGGAGTTTCTATTCCGAGCTCATAGACTTATCTGGAGTTTGTTTTACCTTAGATTTACTAATCGTTTAGATTGAATGGCATTAAATGTAACAAAAAAAAAAAATAGCATTATGTTTTGATTGCCTCGTAGCTTTTAATGACAGTTGGAACTATTTTCTTGGAAAAAAGATTAATTTTTAGGATTGAAATATTGGTTTGTAATGCCACGCCGATACCGAGGAGAGACGCGGTGGCTGACTGCCGTCTATTACGATACTGTTTACAGTTAGTGATAGCACCGACGGAGTGAAGAGCACCGAAATGGCTTACTGGTTTGCCATAACAGTTGGCAATGACCTTTTTGCGATACGACGTGACCGACACAATCTCGCGATTATCTCGTAGCGCTTCCAATCCTCTGGTCAGTTATCATGAACGTATCGAAAGGCCGATAGTGAGACAGACACATTGCGTAGTATTGCGATGCACAGTTGAAATTTGCCAATACGCGATTCGCGCAAGCCTTAATACAATTGCAAAACGATACCTTCACTTGAATTAATTGCCGTGGTGAATAAGTATAGCGCGGCAGTGTGGTTGATTGATTGTCAGTGTTGACGTCACGTCACAAGATATAATTGCCATAGTTCATGATTCTGTTATTGAGGCACGAATGACAGAGCTGTGAATAGAATCAAAGAGATAAATATCAAATTTTTGGCCGATAGTAGGTTACTTCTGCCACCATGTCAAGATACCGTATCAAGCTTCCAGTTGTCAACAAGGAATGGCGCAATTATTTTCTCAGGTGCGTAGTCCTAATTCTATAATCATGATTAGTGCTTTTCACGACAATTCTTACTAGACCTATATTGTACAGTAATTTCACACTGTTTTCAGCAGTTTCAACTGTTGAATAATAATTGAACAATGATAAGTGATGGATTAGTGTTACGTGATCCGTTCAACGATACTGATTCATATCAGCCTGATTATGATATTTGTCACATAAATTTCAATGATTTAAACAGGAACGTCAAGTCTTGTATTAATGGTCAAATAGGGAGATCGGTGATCGATGAAAGATTACGAATGGGATTAAATTCACCCGTTTACGTTACAGCACGCACTTCTTGGCTCCAGCGTTGAATTGGGCCATACCGATTTCTTCAATTCTTGACATGACAAAGGATCCGAAATACATTAGCGGTAACATGACAGTAGGTAAGGAACGCTTTTGAATGCTACTGGTTTTCACTTAACTTCCATCACACTTATAACATCGCTGGTCATTTAATGACAGAATGAACACACTTCTCATTGCCGCGGTATCTACATTTGACTTACGATGCGTCGGATGATATACGTTATTCTCTTGTTCATCGTCAGCTCTAGTTATTACGAATGTCAAGTTAATCAGAACTGATACTGTAACTAATCTCGATGAAATGGATTGCGCGCTTGGTTTCAAATCCTCTTGGCTCTTACTGCGGATCGGAATACTATCGTCGCTAGTTATTAGATCACTTTGATGGCACCTACTATTACTTATAGGTAAACAAATTTACATTCACAATTCTCCCGAATGTCACACTACTTGCATTTGAAATACCTTGTTGGCGTGTATTCGAATCTTGCCGATAATTTGGAAACTAATAATTTCAGCATTGAGTTTCTATTCGTTGATGTCGATGAGGTTTGCACTGAGGGTGAATCCGCGTAACATGTTGTTGTTCGCCTGTCACATTGTAAACATGAACGCTCAGCTGGTGCAGGGCTTTCGATACCTGCGGTATCACAATAAACTCAGCTTTCTTCCGGGCCCACTGATCAACCAGAATATCCGATCCAACGGCGAGGGCGTAGCTAACTGTCAAAGAAAATAAAGGGAGAGTAGAAGAGAAGAAAGAAAGAAAGAAAGAAAAAGCAGTGAAATCCGAAAGTTAAGGATGCATTCAACATTCATTTTGTATAAATTATCCATTAATACAAATTACTATTATTATAATTGTTATGCTTTGTGATGTATATGCTATTAATTCTTAGCACACATATACTGAATTTCCTACGAAAAGAATATGAGTCATTGTGACAAACTTATTACTTTGTGGCAGCGGATCCTGGCCACCATTCTGCACTGCTATTGGCGACGTATTGCTGTAAATAATACTGTAGGTGTGATTAAAATTAAACTTTTGCTTTATTTCCATTTGTGGTATAACCTATTAGTAAACCGACAAAAACTTATACTCAACAAATATATTTCACCCCGGAGTCTTGCGCATAGAGCATTAAAAGAAACTAAATGCTATTTTTTTTTTAATTTGTCTTGGATCATTCGAACTCTTACAAGCCACGCTTGTAGCGTTGAGATGTTTTTTACTACAGACATGAGATGCCGTTTAACTAGCCGAACGTTGCCTAAAAATACCCAAGGGAAGCGTCTCAGTCATTGACACGCTTAGACCCAATTATTGAATCTTTTATTTGTCAAAATTATAAATTTACTGCACAAATTGTGAATTTCTCGATGACTAAAACAAATTGCTAAAGGACTAGACACTAGAAATTTCTTTTTTTCGTAATTCTCGAACCAAGAGTCAAACATATACAACCGAAGAAGGTCAATAACTGGGACACCTACCTACATGTATAACGACTGTCAGGAATCGAGGAAATTGCAGTGACAATGACGTCACGCATGACGGTCACCTCGATCAGATGCAAGTATGCTAGAGCGAAAAAAAGTCGATTTACGAGAAGTGGCAGGGGTAGAAAAGGAAAAAAAGTAACGAAAAAAACGGGGGAAAAACGCTAATACGGCCATATATATTTATTCTCGGAGAGAGGCTGGTGGAGTTTTCGTTATACACCCCTACATATACTTGCGCTTACCGCGTATATGTGTATGATAAAGACAGGCACGCAGACTCATATATATGCGGCAGCCGGGCAATGATGGCTGCGACACCAGAGTGGCTTAGCATTTGTTATATAGCCAGAGTCCCCATAAAATGTGACCCCAAACGGACTAGCATCGGGGAAAAGTAAGTTATTACTTCGTTCATATATTCACGTAGTCGAGGATCGGGGGTGGCGAATAATTTAGCTATCGGCGCTGGCATAGCAGCCGCCAACTTCCTCCCCCCCGGCACCAACACCGACACCAGCAGTGACGTACGCAGAGGGTGATTCAGGTAGAGCCAGTCTAAGTCTAATGGAAGTTGTTTGACTCAAATTTCATTCGGAGAAACTTACAAGAGCTGACTAGAGATAATTCGAGGCATGGAATTTTAGAGATTAATGAATTGAGACGAATGAATTACTGTAAAAAGGTCTTTCAGATGTGTGAATCGTCAAGGATCCCAATTGATTACACAAGTTTAATATTTTTCTTGACCGACATTCTTTAAAACGAAAACTTAATCTCGCGTCTGTAAAACTGGCCATGAACAACGATCATGTAGCTGTTTGCGACCAAGGACTTGATCAATCAGAGAGTTGCCTTGTCTGCCAGTTTTATAATTTCACCGCCATTATCTCGGGAGGTATGACCTTTTCAAGGTTCTCACATGATAGGAAAATTCCTCCAAATTTTTCTCACGCACTCCGATCCGTTTGCAAGGGCCTTCGACAAGTTGGTTGTATAAACGCAGGCTATACGGCCGTTACCGGTAGCGTCGATTGTCGATTCATATTACAGGAACAAGATCCGCGCGCTTCAAGAGCAGCTCTCTAATTCCTAGATGTCGAGAACTGATCAGGCATTCCAGGGTTTGCGGGGCTAGAGGACGGAGGATGGCTGGGGCATGGGTGGGATGACGAGGGGGAGGCGAAGGACGAGCGAGCGCCCGTCGTCTTTCAGCCGAAGTAGGTATAAGGCACTATCTCCGTAGCACAGGCTCCCCGCGAACCCTCGCGTGGGTCCCGAGGAGCTCGGTACGTCGGCGGAGGCAACCGCACGCTTCGCAGATCACAGGGAATACATGCGAGATCAGTCGCTGCTTCGGCTGATCGGCTTCCCGAAACAAACGAATCGCCCCGTTCCGTAGAACCAATAAAAATACCCGACATTCCCCAGGGCGAACGGCCGCTCCCTCCGCCTTCGCCTCCGCCTCTGCCGCTGCCTTCGTCTTCGTCTCCGTCTCCGTCGCCGTCGCCGTCTCCGTCTCCGTCTTCCTGTCCGCCTGCAGCTCCGATCCCTGCTGACGTATCCACCGCGGATATCTGGCCCGCCGCGTCTTCGTCCGCGTCCTCCGCTTGCCCATCAAAGACTAACTAAATATTTGCCGAGGTCTTCGCCAGGACTTCCACCCTCCTCATACCACCACTGTACCGATCCTTATATCCCTTCGCTCTTCTCATCGGCCCGCGAAGAGATTTGGACCCCAGCCAACCGGACCAGCAGGACCACCCGGAAGTTTAAACTGTACTCACCCCGACTCCAATCTTCGGTCCTTAGAATTTCTGGGATACCACTCTGGGTTGATAAGGGGACCTTGCGCTATACCTACTAGGGCTGATTGGAAAATGGGCAGCGGTAGCAGCATCGCCAATCTGGCTTATTTCATTTACGACCGTTGACGTACTATTGGAACAATCGCAATGCGAACAGTCTGCTGGCTAGGTTTGTTTGACCCTTCGAGGACGTCAGAGCTTAGAAAAAATCTCTGATTTCCGTTTGGCTGCCATCATTTTTGGAGATGCTTTCTTTCCTCGATAGATTCCAGGAGATCCTCTCGTCGCGTCACGTCGCGTCGCAGAGATTCTGGATTAGCATGACTTCTATATGCGAAGTGTTATGTCATCCCTTTGCCCCTCACCCAGGCAAACCTTTCTATTTCCTTTGTCCTTGGCCGAATAGCGTTTTTTCTACATCATATGTTGCTCCTCTGCTTCTCCTTCTATCTCGTTCTTTTCTTTTTTTTCATCATCCCGCCGTAGACTAACGACATTCTTATTTCACGCATTCTCGGTATTCTCGTGGGCGAGTGTTCTCCCATCCGTCCGTCCGTCCCACCCGCTCGCCTGTCCATTCGCCCGTCCGTGCAACTTCTCGAGGGCCCGGCTCGGCCCTCCATCCCTTTAATTAACAAGGAATCAATCAACGGTAGGAAGAAGCTGAAGGATCACAAAGAAAATGGTAAAGTTCGCCGTGATTCGCAACAAGTTTCGAACGAGAGGGGATGATGATCCTCTTCTTCACCGCTTCTGTGTGCATCTGTGTGTGTAATTCCATGTGTGTATTTCATTTCACCAATTCCTGCATTTTGTACAAGTTGTCCATTTGAAATCGGTGTGAAGTAAGAAGCCTTAGCAACACTGACAAACCGGTAGAGTTAGCAAATCTCGCAGAGATTCATTTGCACTGGAGCTTCTAGTCAAAATTCAAGTCTTACTATCGTATCCAATAAAAAATACATACTTGCGAAACCGGAAGTGGTGAAGGAAGATCCGATGAAATTCTATATTCACCTGTACAGATGCGTGCGCAGAGAAATAAAAATGCAACACGGTTTCAACCACTTCGTTGCTGCGAAGAAACGGGTGCTAATTTTTTGCATTCAAATAAATAAATGCCTGCATAGGCCGCGAGGTACGTGAGCATACGCGAAGCGAGTACAATAAGGTGGTAGAAGCGTCGAGGCACGTCGGCATATCTTCGCGTAAGAGGCGTATCTGTGGCGGCAAATACTTCAGTGATTCGATCACGTCAAGAAGACGCGTTTGGTTTCGATCGGAGGAAGCAGCAGCGGGCTGATAAATAAATCAATTAAAATTTAAATTCTCTCCAAGAGTTAAATCGCTAATTGCACTCGGACAAATACGTGGCCAGATTTGCAATGCAATCGCAGTCCTACAGTTCTATCGGCGCTCGCTCCAAAGAACCGGGAGAGAGTTCCATGGAGGGGGTAGAAGGAAGCCCGCGGACGAACACCGATAACGCGAGTCGAATATTAATTAATCCCTTCAAGCGCGGTGGTTACCTACTGCCGCGCACAGACACTAATTATTCTCCTTCAATTCTTCATTTCCTACTATACTCTCGGATACAGTCAGCGTGCAGTAATATTGACACAGCATTTTAACTAATGCAGAGATTTAGACAGGTCCGCACGAGAGGTACCTTTCAGGAACTGTCTGGCCTCCGAAAATCATTTTTGGTATGGGTCTGTAATGGCAATCCACGTGTCTGGGAATAACACCCACGAACGTTAATCAAAGTCGTTTCTGCCTATTACGGATGAATTTCGCTTCTGACAGTGAGCTGGAATTAGATTTCGTACAAGTGTAAATTGACAAGTGACGCAGCACAGCAGCCGTCAGCGTCGGGGATTGTGGGAGGCCTCGAAACTTTTATTTATCTGCCTGTTCGACAAACTTTAGCGACGAGAAAGGCGGTAATTAAAATTATCAGTAATCGCAATCACCTCGACCTTACCTTGAGTACTTTATTCGTTATAAACACGACTCACATAGGTATCGCAAGGAATCAATTATTCATCTTTTCACCGGACTATTAGACCATTAAAAATCAATATCAAGCATGTGTGACATTGAACACACACCACGCCGTTTCTGTCACGGTCAACCCTCCGACTCTACTTCCTATTCCAATTCTACTTTTTCAAAAATTTTCTGCAGACGCCATCTGAAGAGATGCTATCACATTTATTTCGATCCGTTCACCCGTAATCAGAATGTAATTTTAATCAAATTTTTTTACATTGATTGCAAAAAAGAATTGGGCGCACAAGTGTGTATTATATTCGAGATCTTGGGCTGTTTAAAAGCAAGCATCCACGAATACGACGACCGCATGTCTTATGTAGAAATTCTGCTGCTTTCTTAAAAAAAAAAGTGAAATCCAATATTGCAGATCACTTCCGGGTACATATATTATATTGATCTTGATCCGTAGTTATAAGCCGTGTTCTACAACCTAACATTTATAACTGTCGTAACAACGTTACGCATAACGTGTAGTGCATGGGCATACCAACCTTTGCTTACATTTCTATTTTGCGAGTAATTGAATCATCTTCCGCCGAAGTATGTATCCGAGGAGGCGGGCTGGTTCTGTGGGTTTGTCCTGCATCCGATTCCGGGGTTAACTGATTTTCCCTTTACGCAGTTTATCTGTAACAACATTTTCAACCGCTTTTAGATAATCCCAGTCTCCGAGCAAGCCAGCCGGGGGCT
Organism: Diprion similis; assembly: GCF_021155765.1. Classification (NCBI taxonomy): domain Eukaryota; kingdom Metazoa; phylum Arthropoda; class Insecta; order Hymenoptera; family Diprionidae; genus Diprion; species Diprion similis. Next base: position 25,162,071 of record NC_060110.1, read on the forward strand.
TTTGCTTTTAAAAGAGTTCTCCCCTCGTTCCATTCAATCTTCAATTCCTTACAATTCACCCGACTACCACCCTGCCCCCGCATCCTTCCATCCGTCTGTACGTCCGTTCGTTCGGCATGGACTTCCACCTATACGTATACGTGTTTTGCACACAGCTCCAACAGAAACGTAATTTCTGTCGTTTTTCGTCCTTTCCGATTTCCACCGTCACATTCAGCGCCAAATTCATCCCCCTTCCTCGCAAGCACCATTCTACGACAAGCTTGATGAAAAGCTAATTCTGTATCACGGAATTACTTCAAAAGATTTAATTCTCGTCTGATTACAGTGCGTCTCTTCGACTCAGGTGTCGCCTCTCGCCACGGTTTTAATGTTGCTGAAGTAAATATCTTGGCGTTGGAAGAAACAAACGAGGCGCATCTGACTGAAATTTCAATTACAGACTGGCTCCCATTGACAGTGAATCATTCGGGACGAATCATTAGGATCAACTTCCAATGATTGGTAATACCGCGATCTCTTGTATTAGCGATACGATGTTGATTGAGCTTCTGTTTAAAGTTGTAGGTGCTGGGTTAAACGTTCCGCTAACAGATCAGCACCTCGCGATCGAAATATCGCTTCACTGATTCGCCAAACAGCGTAGTAGTTTCAAATTCAGAAGGAAGAAGAACCGCGGATCCGGGAGTCGCGTCGCAGTATTCGCAGATGACCGCGTCTTGTGAAAAGTCCTGCACATAGCCAACTCGTCCAATCCAAGTATAAATACGTAGGTTGGTTATACGGAGTAACGTGCGCGGTCCTGCTAAATTACGGGTCTCCGATAATGAGGCTAGGGCGATGGGGAGAGATCAGCCACCCAACGCTCGGCTAATCACGGAAGCTCGTTAGCCAATTGAATGCGCCCACAACGAGGGACTTGATCCTTCCGTCTGACCAACGGCTAAGGGCCACCGTATCGGTGTCTGGTTAGCCGGCCACCATGCATCCACGACGAGCGGCACGCAAAAATTAAGACAATGGGTCGTTTGATTATAAAAGGAAGAACCAAGATCCGTTCAAGCAGCAGCAGCCGTTCGAGTCTCCAATCTTTCGTCTCTTGTAGCAATCGTCGCGTCAGAGCGTAACAACTCCAGTTTTGGACATTCTGTTCGTTTCACGATTAGCGCAGCTACGGCTATCGAGAGAGCGATCCTAGCGGCAGCACTTTGATCGCAAATTGTCAATCGGCAATTTGTCATAGTTTGCCAACTTGACATTTATTTTTTGCGCACTTTTCAAAGATCAGTAGTACCTCGATTAAGCTCCTGCCCGCAGAGAATATATCGATGTGTCTTGTAATCGATTAAATCCATCCATCCAGTCCAATGCAAACCAGTCCACCAATTTACTGTGAATTAGGAAATTGTGTATTTGACATTGATTTTTACATAGAAGCACGACAGTTTAGTTATCACTGAAAATTAAAGAATCGTTATTAGTTCGGAAATGAGAAACGTGGAAAAATGTAAAAAAATTTCTACATGTAAGTCAACTTCTATGGTATTACGAATTGAAATTTCCATGCTTCTACTATGGAAAATTTTTTGCTGTCTAGTACAATAAAATAAGTCTATCGGATGAGTTAAAGATTAGGTACTTTCTACCGTCCGTTTGGTTTCTGATACCCGATAAAAACAACGGTTTGCACAATCGTATCGCTTGGTTAATAATCCACGTGAGCAGAGCATCGATACACCTAACTTAATATATTGTTAGCTATTTCTTAACTATTGAATAAGGCGATTTTCACTGTTAGTCACCCGAGCGAGTGTTATGGAGTGGGAAACAGAAACCCATTGCGTTTGTTTCTTTTCATCTACATTACCCTCTTCCATTGTAGCCGTACGTGAGGCTATATGTGGGTAAATCGCACAGAAATACACAAACATTATAACGCGCTAAAAGTTTTATAGTATAAGTATAATATTGTAGACTAGACGACAGCCAGAACCTCGCGATAGGACGGTAAAGTCGGAAAGCCGGCACGCCGCGAACGGTCAGGGGTAGTCAGGGGTAAGAGGGTGGCGCGTGATATCGCGCAAGCAGAGCAACGGTTAGGTTTAAGGTATAACGTGTATAAGGAAAGGTATACGACGTTGGCCTCCCGCGTTATCTCCGACGTCTCAACGTAATTTCCAATTTCCTTTAATATCGTATCTGTTCGAATTGGCATTACGATGTCAATATCAAGTTTAGCCGAGGAATCGAGCTCGGCGTCTCGGGGGTGAAAGAGACGGAGAGGGAAAGAGAAGGAAGGACCAGCCCTGGCAAGCACTGATAACGCGTGGCCGCCGGCGTTCTTACGTCTCAACGCCCCCCCCCCCCCCTTGCCGCTCGAGGGGGAAGAGACAGAGAAGGGTGTAGGAGAGTTCGAGAAGAGAGGAAAAAAGCGAGAGGGCTACATCGAGCACTCGCGAGGGTTGCGTTGTACCTATAGCGAGCCGAGGTATGGGGGTGGGGGACAGTTTAATTAAAAGAAACCTCGTTTACGGTAGTGGCAGCGGGTGGGGGGTGGGGCGCTTTTATGACAGAGCCTGCACACACGGCCCGTTCCTTTCCTTGCCTTCCGTCCTCGATCCACACCCTGCGCGAAATAGAGAGGTACGTACATCTGTGTTCGCGAGATAGGCCTGAAAGCCTGGGCATTATTAAACAGCTTTGGACAGGCAGACGACCCGATCCACCCTGTGCCCTCCGCATTTCGGCTCATCCAAATTATGAATCACCACCGTCCAAACGCGACCCAACTCCCGTACGAAGATTCCACACACCCTTAGCTCTCGTGTCGCTGCTGAGTTGAGGGCTTGGAACGTGAGATACCAAGACGAGATTAATTGACGCCCCTTATTCCTACTCTGGACCTCGCCCCGACCTTCTCCCGTCATTCACACTGAAACTTTAGTCGTTGGAATATTATCTGGGGCTCATGTGGCAGGTAATTGTTTAAAAAGATTATATAAAACGCGGAATAAGTTGTTCGTAGAGGTGAGGCTGAGATTTTGAAACAATACTCTGTGAATGTTACTCGGCTAGGTACGCTGATGAAGTACTAATCGTGAAATAAAAACTGAAAATATTCAAGGGGAATGTGCTTTTGGATCAGACATACTTATTGCGGTAGGTCGAACGAGTCCAACCGGTATTCGTACGTACATTGAAACGTCGTGTTTCATTTTTCTTCTTTTTTACAGTCATAGAAAGTTTGCTTGAATACTTTTTTCCATCCTCCGTATAATCAAGGGTACCGGCTGTGCTTGGCCGTATGTTGCAGTGATTGCCGAGCGCAGGATTAGCGTCAAGCATAATTAATGCATTGCTACTCGCGTGCAAACTTGCAACTTTGCGTGCATGGCAAACCAAATAGAAAAGCTCTGTAGCTAGTACCTAAAGCTGAATGGGCTCCAAAAAGTAAATTCTGCAGAAATAGTTTCTCTCGATCATTTCCAGATCACATAATTTGGCAAGAAGCAGAATAAAGAAAGAAAAAAAACAATCACCCGGGCAAAAATATGTATAATTTATAAGCAGAGTATATAGTAAAATAGAATTAGCGAGATATCGTCTCGTATCTCCTTGGTAATTGCTGGATAGTTTTACATCTCTGAGACGATATAAGAAGCGATTCAAAAGCGTGTAAGATATATATACGAAAAGATTGGAAAAGTTTTCCTGAAACTGTCGTCAATATATGATTTTTCTATTGTTTGCGCAGGCGGCCGGCCCCCTAGCTGCTCCACGGATGATGGGCTCCTATTATGGATTCCGAAGAAACACGCAAACAACGCGCAGCTGGGGATATTTATTCCCAGTCCCATTCCCCCTTCTGCGCATTTACCCTACGCTCTGAAATGGTGAGTAAAATTCTCGGAGCTTGGTCTCGATGCCTGATATTTTGTAGGTATTGTATTTTCGGATAAAAATATGTAAAATCAAGCGATTCTGTGAAAGTAAAATCGAATTTATTGTTGAGAAGACATGTTTACACTTTCAAAGCTTTTTACTTACTATTTTTTGAAAAAAAAATCTCTGAATTGCTTGGTAACGGTAACATTTGAACTTTTTTTGGGGTTTCTAAATGAGAAATCACCCTTGCTAAGATACAGTCACCGCTGGTTTCGTGAAAACTTCTTTCTCACAATCTGTTATGTTTAGATTTCTGGAAATTGGGTCTTACAATTACAAAAAAATTCAACACCTTTCGAAGAGTCTGACACAAGGTAAGAACATATTATCACAGCAATATAATGTGATGATATAAATAAATGAGTATTTTATAGAATTTTTAACTACCGTGCTAGAATCGAGGTGCCAATTGAAGTACAGAATGTCGCATTGTCGGCCAGTTGTTTTTCGCAGCACTGGTGAAATTTGATCGATGCATGATCCGGAAGAGGAAAGGCATTAGCAGAAAGGGAAAGTGGCGGTGTTGTGCGATGTTATAACATATACGACGGGACGAATAGAATAGATGGGGGTGCTGGGGCGGGCAGGGGTATTCGTACGAAAATAGCAAAGCTGGTCATTCGGTTGATGCAAACGATAGAGATAAATGTTGGCCCACGCAAAAGCGAACGCTGCCGGTCGAGACATTTGCGGACCGAGGGGCCTCCGTGTCGCATAGAAAGGAGAGGATGAGAGGAGCAAGGAAATGGGGAAAGAGTGAGAGAGAGAGAGAGACAGAGAGAGAGAGAGAACGAAAAGGGAAAGCACAGACTCGGGGCGAGGTCGAGTGCGGGGGTCAATCTATAATAAAGCCTGCGCGCTATCTTTGCGAAGCGAGAACCAGGGCGCCGTAAAAAAAAGAGGGCGCTGCTTAAGAACGGATTACAGGGGTGAAATAGCAGGACTGATGGTCCATCCCGATTGTTCCCTCGCTCTGGCCCTGGCCCTGGCCGCCCAGTAGCCCAATGCTTCGTCGGAGGATTCTGGTGTCATTCAGCTATCGGTTCCCAGGACAAAAATTTGCTGCGACTTATTCAAATTTCCCCCCTCCTCGGTCCTGCATGCAAATTTCACCTGTCTATATCCTGATTACATACATCCTTTTGACTTGAGGACAGCAGATACCTCCTGAGTACCCTGATTTTTTAGACTCTCATATTAATTTCAGTCACTTCCTCTTATTCACTTGTCATCGATCTGTACTACCCTTCTCAATTGCTGGAACTGCCTGATCATATCCGCTTCAATTTAATTATTTCTCTCTTTACTCTCGGTATTCTGCACAACAAAGTGTGTTTGTTCGATTCGACCGACTTTATCATACCACGGGCTCAGGTTAAGAGTAAGCTAATTTGATTTAACTCTAATTTGTTGCATTGCATTTAGGCAACTATTGTATTATGTATTTCATCTGCCACCCTTGTAATGTTCCTTCACCTATCCAGCACTCGCTCTCAGGGCTGGACAGCAGACCATTGATACATAGCCATACGTAGATACTTATGTATATCTTTCATCCGCCCGAGGATTCGACATGTTCGAAGTCGTCGTTGGCGGTCGACACTTTTGCTGTGCCCTACTGAATAACTCGTTTACTTGTGATCAATAGTGTACAGATGTGTTTCGGCAAAGATCAGTGCCGTTTGGTGTCCAATTTTGTCAGGGACTCGACGCCGTCGCCAGATGTAGAAAACGATGCGGTAGACAGGTAGTGACAGGTACTGGCAGATAGCGACGTTCAGCCAGCTTCAGCGAGGGCAGCTTATGCCGCATGGTCTCGTAACGATTTGAATTCAGGCCGAATAGATTCCATCGGTTAAACCACTCGTCATCTTTTTTACGGTAATAAGCGGGACGACCCCGCCCAAAGGGCGTCGTGCTAACTGACATTAAAGGTTTCAATTAAATATGGAGCCCCAAGTAGGTACAGAACTGTCAAGTGATTTATACTTGCGATTATCAATGATCCTAGAGTGGTCCGTTGAAATTGGTTTACCGTATATTCTACATAATTGATAGATATTGATAACATAAACTATCGAAAATGGTAGAAAGGATTCCGCGCATCTCAAATTTCATTTTCCGTCTCGAATGACGTGACGAAATAACTTGTCTTTAAAAATCAAACAGTGTAAACGGTTAAAATATAATTGAGAATGTACGTAGAGGGATTCAAATAATCTCCCAAGCTCATTCAGTGCTCAAGTCCAAGTCACTCTATTGATAGTGAATCGTCAAATGAACGTAAGAACTTGGTATACGTACACCCTGTGCAAGATTCGTAATAAGGAAAAACAGAATGAAAAAAAAAAAAAAAAAAAATTGGAAAGGAAAACTGTAAGTGACCGGAAACGAGGACGCCGTGCTAACAATGCGTGGTACGCGGAAGTGGTTGGTAGAGAGGGGGCAGCGGGATCTCCTAAAGGGGAAGTAGGCATTCGGAGGCCGGGGTTGGGGTAGCGCTCGGCAATCAATGCCGTTGAATTAACGCCTCGCTGCCCGTTTGCGGGAAAAGCAAGATTACAAGAAAGAAAAGAACAGACGCCGCCTGGGCACCGCGCAGCCTGTGGGGAAGCTGGACCAACCGACCGAAGGTCGGTGACTCACTCCTCTGCCTACACACTTCGTCTTTCCTTTTATGTACTATGTTCGGTATCAGCTTGAAATACGCATTTTAAGCTACTTACGCAATAACGGCTCGGGCTCACTTTTGAGATATCAAGCAACGAGACAGCGTCGTTTGGCGTTTTCCACCCCGTTGGAAGGGCTGGTTTTTCTCCATTTTATTACGACGATAGCACTGAACGCGGTGCTTATGCGAGACGAATTTTATAAACAAGTCTCATTCTTACGCGATTTTCCATTTTTCAACACATTCGTTACAAACAATGTGGTTATTGTCGTCTGATAGTGAATTCTTGAAGCGTTTCTGGACTAACCAAAATACCAAAACTCTTTGTCTTTGGCACGTGGCTTTTGTTTCAGCTACAAGAATCAATGCCCTTGAGTCAAGACTTTGTAGTTTATTTGTCCAGTTTTTACTATTCAATTCTTATGTGAACCATGCTTCTCCCTTGATTTAAGAGTAAATTTTTGTTTTCCCAAATTTGCTCTCCTTTTTCCTCCGTGAAGGTAATCCAAACTTGCGAAACTTTGGTAGATGAATTCGGATCCCTTTAGTACATCACATGATTGCGTAGCTGTGCTATCTCATTCGTCGCGTAAGTTGTAGGTACGTTACATTCTTGAATGTATTAACTGATACGTCTCCCCGATTCTCGACACAGTACGAGCATGTATTTCGTGACAATGGAGGAGGGGCCGATTCCATAACAGGAATCGTAAGGTTTTGAAGGTGTGTAAAAAGTTTGGAGGGGTTGAAACCGGACAGACAAAGGTTGCGATTGCGCGAGCGCTTGCGCGGGGTGTATGCAAAGCGTGCAGGGAGAGAGAATGTGAAGCCCTTGGCCAATCGGGGCCCTTTAAACTCGATTCACGACCCTCCTCCGAGGCCACCCCTTCCTGGGATTCCTCGTCGAAACCCTCGTCGAAATTGTATAGGGTCTAGCCGACGAGAAGTTAAAAAATGAAGTATTGCCTCCGCCAATCCGCCTCCTCCGGTACCTCGAGGGCGTGAGGCGATCGGCTCGACTTGGTTGACTGAGAGAGAAGGATAGGGAGGTTTGGGGGGGAGGCCGCGACGTAGGGGGAGAGGAGGGATAGCTCAAGGAGGGAGAAGCGAATATCTCACCCCAACCTCTGGCTCAACTTCTCCCCGAGCTTTGCGCCCTGCGCCGCACGTTCTGCGTCCTGCACCCTTGCACCCTTCTTGCAGGCATTGGCGTTAATTCCACGAACCGCTGATTGCCGCGGTCTTATACACAGTTACCATAGCTACCGACGAATTAGAGGGGAGAGGCCTTGCAGACTGGGCTTCCGTCCCGCGCAACCCCAATAAGAGAAACCTTGGTGAGCTCGGGACTCTTGGATTTGTCTATAACTCGTAGTTAGTTACAATTGACACGTGACATTCGAACTAATTATGTACGGTCTGTAGGAGGGTCGGTAAAATTTATAGACGATGCTACTAACAATTTTCATTTATTCACAATGAAGTCAAACCCAGGTGACCGTGTAGGAATTTTGTACTTGAACGTTCCCTCTTAATAGAGATTATCATTCATTTTTTGTAAATTATTGAAGATTGAACTTTTGGAAATGAATTGGTAATTTTATTTATTAATCATTTTCTATGTCATCGAGTGAGGATTCAATTTGTTGAAGTTTGAAATTTACCACAAATTTGACAAAAAATGAGTGAGATTATAAGAAAATGTACGAATATTGATGAAGAAATGCATGTCTGATTGTGAGCAATAAGTAGAAATTTTACTTTATTGGTAAGGGTTACGTTATTTCAAAAGGCATTGAAGCAATTGAGATTTTCTGCCATCGCCTAGATATTATATTAATATAATATAATGAAAACCATTAAATTTTATTGAACACATTGCAGTTATTTCGAGCGAATGCTTACTTTGCATGACCTAAAGGATATAGTCTACCGATTCCTACCGGCATTGAAAAATTGTAAATGTACGTGTCAGCGAAGAGTTCGCTGTTTCTTAGCTATTTCTATTGCTATTCGGAGATATTTGGAGGGCGAGTAGAAGGTTTTGGCGGCAAGTTGACCACCTAACTAAAGCTCGCGTGTGGAGCCTGAGTCCCGGGTGGGGGTGACTCGCATCAATTCCAAGAGACGCCGGGGGTGCTGGTGGTAACTGGGAGATTGCGTGAGTTCGTCAGCCCTCACGGCTTCGCGAGGGGTCGAACGAGAGAAATTATACAAACGTGGGCATGCATAAGTCTGCGGGCACGTTATTTACCGCCTCCGTCCACGTATACCAGTTTACGTTTCTATGTACCACGCGTATGTATACGCCTATAAGCGCACACGCATATGTCGAGGGTGGACAGCCAGCTTCCCAGCAGGGGTGAGGAATCTAGCGCTCACTAGGAAAATCGACAGCGCTACATTTTCATGTAAACTTCACTTGTAGTGCTACGATCGAAGCCTGGGCTATGCTTGCGTCGGTAAGAACGTAGGACTATTGATCAGCTGTTGCAAAACCTGTTGAAAATAATGTACTAATTTCGAAAACTTTCCAATATTTCGAAGTAAAATCCACTGATCAATTTGTGCGTCATGTCCATGTCTTGCGAACACTGATTAACGTTAACCACCAGAGTAAATTACAGAAATAGGAACAAAAACCTGATATCTCTCCAATTAGTTGGTGTGTATGTCGCGAGCTGTTTTCAAGTTCATTGAAACTGATATTTGCCTAAATTCAACTATTTAGTAAGTTCGGCAAAGAGCGTACTCATTGCCAGTTATAATTTCGATTTGCATTTCATTGTGAGTTGAACTCAATTTCAAATTTATTGTGAAACAAAATGCAGTGGCTTGCTTGGAAGAACTAAAATTTACTCCACTGATCTCCGGTGATGAACCAGTTATACTCTCTGATTATAAATGAAAATTTTGAAAGAAAATAGCCTTCATTATCCTTCTCTATTTCTGTTTAGTGTTATCACGAAAATGGCTGGACATAGGAATGATACATGAAGATGTAGATAAGTCAGGAGCGTAATAAGAAAATGCATTAATTCCACTCCTTATTGTGGCTTATGAATATTGTTTTTCTATGAACTTATAAACTGATAGCGTAATTAAAAGAAACCAATTAGTTGAGCCGGTACAGTAAATGTAAAGGACTGGTTCCACCTGTAATTACCCTGGTTTATTAACCAGTATGCATGATTATTATCCTTTGCACATGGTACGGCTTACTCGAAGATTCACCTCAGCCGTAACGAATGTCCCCGGTAAGCATGTTCCTTTATTCCTGCAAAGATTTCGATCAAACGAATCTCAATATCCCGTTGGAGAAGCCGTGTGTTCTGGATACCGATCGTTGCTGTGATTATCATCGACGAATACATCTGCCAAGCATTTAACACAATAGACGTGCCTGGGGTAAATCCCAAATCTGAGGGAACTGGCGTGTGAAATCAGAACAGGTCACTTTTTTCCTGCAAGTAGTCATCCGACGCACGTGCAGTGCTGACGAACGTCACTTCGGTACGTGGCAACTACGATTTTCGTATACGCGGAAGTATTGAGAAGTCATTAGCAGGACACGTGGCAAAGAATCGGGTCTTATGATTTGTACCACGTTTATGTTAATTATACTGGAATTTGGCATAAGCATGTAATTAGCCAATCTGCCGTTGTTTTTAATCTGCTGATCCATTTTCTTTCATCTTTTTTCTTTTATCCACGTTGATGCGCACAGAGATGCAGTTATACAGAACAAATAAGGTCACGTATATTACAGCTATATGGTGTACAATGCGGTATGTCGAATACTTGCAGCAGCCAACCAGGCAAGCAGATGGCAGAGTAGTTCATGATTAGAAGTACACGGTCATCCTCTCTGGGTTCGTCGTTGCCCCTTTCTCCTTATTTCTTCTTGTTTCTTTCTCCGTTTCTCTACATTGTTTCATCCGGACTTCTCGGCTGCGGTTTTCCGCACGGCAAGCTAGGCTCTCTCGCCCTGTCTAAGTCAGTTCCGAAAGTAGTAATTTCATGTCAGTTTCTCAAACTTTTGTCACACTTGCTATACCTGCGCCTACTTCGCCGGGCCAACAGTTTTCGAAAAACCGCTGCCTACATTCGTCCGTCGATATCCGCACACATACAATGGCTTCGATATAAAGCAATGGGTAGGTATAGGTGGGAAGAACTGCAGGGAAGAACGAAAGAAGAAAAAGGAAGAGAAGTAAGTAAGAGAAAAGAAAAAGAACCTGGCTGCAGCAGGAAACGAGACAGAGAAAGAGAAAAGAGGAACTTTGTTGGGCGATTCGTCGCGACGGTATATGAGAATGAAAAAGTAACGAACGCGTGGGAGGTTCAGGAGCTGGGATGACGAGAGGAGGGTGAAGAGGAGAGAGGTTCGGAAACGCAGCAGGGGGAACGTTTTTAGCACGCGTAGTAGGCGACGCGTCTCCCACCCCCGACCCCTCCTCGACCGTGGCTGTCTGGATGCCGCGGCATCGATCCGATACATCACAGGGGCATTTACATCTTCCCCTACCCGCCGGCCCTTCTACGCCCCCAGGGTGCTTATGCTGCCACTTTTCCTAGGCGCGCTGGCGCAGGCGCCCCTTCGAACCTGCGCCCCTGCGCCCCTGACACCCCGTCGCGCTTCGCGCTCTGCAGGGACTTGACCCCCTCCTGCACACCTTCCCCCCTCCCGACGGTCTACCATCCACCCCATCACCCTGACGACCCCGCGACCCCGGCCCCGTCGCCCCGCAGCCAGCGAAACGGCCATTGTCTAAGCGTCAAATCTCGCCCCCGATATCAAAACCTACCCGAGGTATAAGATAGACGCGAGGCGAACGGATCATTCTTTTCAGATAAGAAGGATTCGCTCGCGATCATCTCAATTCTCGGTCTCTTCATATCAGGTGAAGATCGATATGTCTGCGTCAATCCTATCAACACCTGCACGGTCTTGTTTTCTTTTTGTTATTCGCGAGAAAGGCTGCCTCGTACGGCTCGGTATTTAGATAATTCTTGTACGATTAGTGAGATTATTGTTAGAATCGTAGTCAGGTATGAAATGTAATTTTCGTAAATTATGAAACTGTTTACTGTTCGATCATGTTATCGCTACTATGTTCGAATCCTCTATCCATAATTCCAATACTCTGCCTACACGTGAATATCTGCTCTTCTGCGCACTTTTTGGATTAAACCAATGACAATGAGTCTCTGCTTGTAGACCCGTTCTATCTGGTCGACCACGGTCTTCCAAGTAAGGTGACCAATGAAACGAGTCACAGGCGTGGTATAAAATTTTACATTACTATTATTTATGGAGCCTCTTATTGCGGATAATAAACTGCGATCAGAACGGACGCTTACGGTGGGCAAAGAAAAAAGGACGGGGTTCATTGATCTGTGGCGATTCGAGCCTCGGAAATCAACGTACGTAGTGAGATTGCAGTGAATCAGATATTTCCTTTTCCTCAGCCTAGGTCCCCTGCACGATAGTAATCGATGGGTGTCGGCGAAATATAATGAATCCAAGGGGGTGAGGGGAGGGGATGAGTTTCTCCACGGGGTTAGATAAAGGAAGGCTTTCCAGAATGACGGGTTAACCAAGCGACTCGCAGTCGAGTTCTTTGTCTCCTGGTTCCGGGGATCGTGGCCCGGGTGAGCGAGGGTGACGACGAAGACGAAGACGAAGACGAAGACGAGGACGAGGACGAGGACGAGGCGGAGGCAGAGGCGGGGGCGGATTCGAGAGATAAAGGCTAATTCCGAGTCACGCTGCTCCGTGGAAGCGGGAAGAAAGAGGAATAAGGTCTCCCTCACGGAATGTAGGATCGTCTCCCTCGATCGGCTCTACCTACTTTGATGTTCCTAATTTGATTGAAGAAAGGAAGGGCGGGCTACGCGACTCCCGGTCGACTCGCGACTTCACCTCCTCCCTCTCCTCTTGACTTGACGAGGTGTGCGTGTCTATCCCCGGACGAGGAACTAACGTATCGCCTCAACGCATAGGTTTTGGCGAAGATCAGCTATCCGACTTCCATCTATTTTCCCGTTATTTTCACCATTCGTTGGAAATGTAACGCCGTCGATAAGAAGTGACGACAAAAAATAGCACATCGACTCGCAAAGTTTAGTTTCATCTCAACATCAGTTCGCCGACATAGCGTTGAATGATATTTTTTGTTATCCACTTTATAGGTGAATTCAGCTTAAGCAATCATTTTTCAATTTTTCGAGGCATACTATCCCATGTTTGTACGCGTTAGGTCATTGAAATATTTTTACATGGTAGATGCAAAAAGATAGATGTATTAGAGGTGTGTTGGTTAAAATTTCCTTTAAACTCCAAAAAACATTTCGTGTACAAATACCAATTGGTCAGAAAATTTTCAAAATTTCCTATCCTCGGAAATAACGAGTGACTTTTTCCATCTTTGTGTGATCCTAATCTGTCGATCTGGCAGTTTGCCACGATGCTTACGGCAAGTTTACTTTTTCACTGTTCGTCTTATTATTTCACTCGGTCCTATATAATTGCTCATATATTGTTTTTCTTCGCATCATGTCCTCCGTTCCACATTCTACGCGCGTTGCCGATCCGAGGAACATTTACAAGGCGATTAGATGTCGCGGCGGGGTGGCTGCGGGGTGAGAATCCATCCTCCTTAGTTCTTCGACCCTAGATGCTCCGTCGTCGAGGGTGGTATAAGGTATGTAACTGTGTACAGCGGAACAAGAATAGCGTATGATTGAGTGACCACCGCCAGGGATTTTCCGGTGCGCTCTGTATAACTGCGTATAAGGAAGAGGAGGCTGCGGCTCCTCTCTTGCCTCTCCTCGTCTCTCCTCGTCTCTCCCCCGAGGGCTCTTCGCCGACCCCTCGCATCCTTGCCTCCCTGTCGCGGACTCTTGTAAACGGCTATACGAGTTCCCGGGACAATTGCCTGGCTGCAGGGCGATACGAAACGCTGTCAAACGTCGCCCCTAGCCGAAGGCTTTTCCCCCGTGTTGCGTTCTTCAAAATCGTCGAGTCTTGCGCCTGAACCAGGTTCGCATACTCTCTGGTAAATGGCGGCGGGTTCGGTCTGCCGATATGCGAGGGCGTGCGTCCACCCCTGAGATGCGATTTTGATCCACGATTTAACCCTCAAGCCAAACCGACCACCGTTCTGGAAATCGAATTCTCGAGCCTGCCACGTTTTGACAACTTCCTTACGCCCCTGCGGTTCTCCCTCTCTATGTGTCGCCTGCGCTCTATGATACATCGAATTGTCTCCCTTGTGCCAAGGCGAATTGTAAATAAACGTTGCAGAAATATATTACAAAAAACGGTGATTGCATCATTGCTGCCTTTCATTGTGACTATTGCTGCTGTTCACGGCCATATGAGAAACGAATGAAATCGAAGGAGGATGAATGTATTCAAACCCGATTGTCAAAAGATGGTTCCTTCTGAGCGCCTCGTGCAATATTTATGCCACAACCACCGTTCCATATTTGCCTCTCCGACCCTTCACAAATACTGATAGTTAGAATGACGCACGAGGCCATGTGCATGAAGCATTTTCGAAATACGCCTACGTATAGTTCCAGGGGGTTATCGATCGAGCAAAAGAGTTTTCGGAGGTGGCACAGGTGCAGCGTGAGGGCTCGACACGTAGAGGGTGTTAGAGGCAGCTATACGTTATACAACGTCGTCGCCCGGTTTCGCCTTCACGCATCGCGATATTAAGAAATAGGTCGGTCGCGTTTTAGCGTTCGCAGATACAGAGCCACGGACGAGGGGGCTATTCGTCTGCGACAGGAAGAAGGTGCTGTCTATGCACGGCACGCCGGACCAACTCCAATAAATAATATCTTCCCATGGGATGAGCGGAACTCTTGCGGGATACCGCGCTTCTCGGTTGAGATATTTATTTCCAAAGCGTGATTCTATGCGCTGTCCTACACATGGATTTTCTGCGTGTCTGTGTGCGTGCGCGCCTGTGATATGCCGTATGGATGAATGTATGTGACGTGCTGACTAAGGATTCGTACTTATGCCTAAGGCTTGTCGGAAAAGAAATCATTTTTCAACCATCATTCAGCATCAAGGATAATCAAAAAGAGCCAGATTTTCCACGAATAGGAAATAAATTGCTGCGGATCGTCAGTATCATTTATTAATTCAAGGTGAACACCGAATATTGTAATCGTTACACTGTATTAAATCAATTTTGAGAAACTTTGTGATCGGTATGCAGGTAAAAGTAAAGTATAGCTCGTCTAAAGTTAAATCTACATCGAATGGCAATTAGCCGTAATTAAAACACCTTGGACCATGCTGACAACGATGACAAAGACCTTGGATGGGAAGAGCGTTCTCTGCACTCAGCTTCCTGGCTACAGACCGAAGGCAGCTCGTGTCCACAGCGTGACCGCCCTCCTGGTTGCACGCTGGCGTGACTCCGTGATTCCACGGACTTACTCTCGGCTCGGTTCCTCGATAAAAAATCACAGTCAATTAACGATCAACGTCAAATGGAACTTTGAATGGATTTAAATGTATTTTAATTTCGTGTAACTTTCGGCCTGCGATGCTGAGACCACGCCACGTCGTCCCGCGTGGTCAAAACACTTTCTCACGCCCAAGGACCGCGTCGAATTCATTCAAGTGGGAAATTAGCCCAGATAGAAATAGCCAGCCCTCGATTAATTAACGTTAGTTGGTTGCTGCGCCCGGTCTGAAAATCTTCTGATAATGTCCAACTCTTTGGACCTCCGCTTCTCTCGCTTCGTTCCGGTTTCTCCGATACGAGGAAAAGGCCGCGAGGGGACTCGCCGATTTCCTGTTCAGCAGATGTCGAGTCTTTCGTCACGAAGATTGGATGGCTATCTCGACGGAGGAATCTACGATCCCGAGTTCATTGTATGCAGGATTGAAAATGCTCTACATCGAAAAATGACACTTGGAAGAATACTGGATCTCAAGGATTGTACAAATACTGTATATATCAAGGATTGATATACATCTGACGCGTAGCCTGTGATTCCGTAGACAAT
The DNA here is from genome assembly GCF_021155765.1 of Diprion similis. Lineage (NCBI taxonomy): Eukaryota > Metazoa > Arthropoda > Insecta > Hymenoptera > Diprionidae > Diprion > Diprion similis. The sequence goes on from NC_060110.1 coordinate 25,177,726, forward strand.
CCGTTGGGCAGCGACAGTTTAATTGAAAGATCCGGAGTCTTGACGGAAAAATTAATTTCAAAGTTCTTCATCATTTTGAAGCGTCACGCAACGTTTTACACGAAACAAGTAAATGCAGAGGATAAGCGAGGTCAGCCTCTCTGTGATTTCGCTTTAGATTCCCCGTCGCGACTTTTCGGGGAAACCTCTAACCACGTGAATTGGCGAGGGGTTGGATTTCGGCTGGGAAAAGTAAACTTAGAGAAGACTTTCTTCATATTCACCGGGGGGTGATAGTCCGACGCAACCTAACAAATTCCCACCCTCGCCCTTTCCTCGGTTCACTGAGCATTTAAATCTCCGAATTCGGATTCGGTTTTCGCCGTCAGTATGACCCTCGCGAATCCCGCACCGCGACTACCGTCCGGGGAGCCATTCTCCCACGCACAATTTACAATTTCACATTTCCACCACCGCAACCCTCCCTTCGTCTCCTTTTCAGCTCCCTCCCTCTCAGTCAATTTTACGTTCTGGTCGAGTTTGCAGGACTTATTTCTTCTCCCTTTGTGCTTTTTGAGCTTTGTATTCTGGTTTCGTATTAGGTACCTTCGGAGCACATTTACTTGTTTTTCCTGCGGACATTTTTCTAACTCATTAGCTGATAACTAGAATTTTACAACGTGAACCTTTTTTACTACTCATTCGCTAACGACAAGGATTACAAGTTTGTAGTTTATTGAACGTAACCTTAATGATCTACGAAAAATGTTATCCATATTAGACCGAAATCCTTGTTATCAACTGTAGCTACACGTCTCAAAGTACGTGGCAACGAGGCTTGCCTCATGTAATGCGGGCTGTGAGGAATTGACAGAATTACTTACCGATTTACAGTATGGGTTTAATCTTGAAATGGCTCTGTGCCAGTAAAAATTTTCAAGGTTCCGATTAATTGTGTGGTTTCTGAAATTGCTTCTCCTTTACTTTGCTCGATTATGGTTCAAATCTCTTGTATATTCAAGACTCGCTTGACGGGCTCCACTCAGTATCCCACAAGATTTCCAAATAGATACAAAGAAGCTGAATCGAGTTGGAAATCGAGTCCCGGAGCGAGGAATCCCGGGTACCAAGAATTGCCGAGAAAATTAGAAGAACGACGCGGGGGATGCCTTGTGCTTGTATTGTTGAACTGGCGGTAGAAAAAAGTAGGAAAATATGATGAAAAAGTGATGGGAGGTGTGAACAGGGAGGAGTATAAGTTATAGGTATCTACCTACCGAGTTGGAGAGTGCACGTATTCGGCGTTGGTGTACGCGTCTAGGTAAGCAATCATTTGGGATTAGCGTCGGCAGTGGGTCGTGGGTAAAAACATGGTTGAAAAGATCCCCCGTCCTCGTCCTCTTCTCTCTTCTCCTCGTCGCGAGGGCGTGATTAATTCTTTGGACGCGCCGTGACAGGAGAACGAAAGAACTACGTTCTTAGGTGTGTTACGCGCGCGTTAAAGTTTCGAATACGGAACTGAGGATCTCCGTCATGGACCGGGGTGGTCCAACCTGGATCGCGACCTCCGCGATTCTCTTCAGGAGTTCCCCAACGCGAGAATCAGTAAAACCAAGTGGCAAATTTACTTGAAAAAGCAGAATGATTTTTCAACTACGCGCAACTATGCTCGGTTCTCGATTGGGTATATGTATACTTTATCATATTGTATGAAATATACCATTTTAACTTAATAAGTATTGCGCCTGAGCTAGAACCATGTTTTTTATATATTACGAATGACTCCATACACCGATAGTCTTTGCCGACTGGTTACACTTTATTTCATTCATTTAATTTTGACATCTTTTCGTTGAACGCACCATATCGAAATTTTGAAACCGTCCGCGAAATGCGTCCACTTCACGAGAACAAAGTAAATGCGTTGCGATTTTTAAATGATTTAATCATATTTCTGAGCGTACACATTCATAAATTTAGCAGACGTTAAAGTAGCTAGTAGTGGAAATTTAGTAGATGTGAAAGTCGATAGATTGTGAATTTTGAAACGTTTGCACTCTCTAAATGTGAATCAGCTAAAGGTATACCACTGGAGAAAATCAGTGTACATACATTGGAAATCAGTGAATTTTAACTGATTCAGATATAGAGAGCACCACTTGCAATTATTCACAGTTCCAATGGAAGTAATGGCTGTGTGGACTCTGATGGATGTCGCTTTATCGACGCCACGGAAATCATTTCAAATGTCAAGGTTCCTTTAAAACCTGTCGAACCTCTCCAGATTTTAATTACGCGCACCTTTTCGATGAAGAATGATACAAGTAGATGAAAAGATTGAGGAACTAGAAGAATTGATTACGTACCGTCGCGTCGTCGTTGTCACCGGAGCACTACTGCTTTGAGACGGATCTTTCCGCTCGTTATTGTCGACGTTAATGGACCCGGTTAAAATTGCTCCTCGAGGATGACGAGGCAGACACGAGCCCAGCACACCGGTCGGTCAGGCGAGACACCGAGACCCGCGCGCATGTTAATCGACTCGATATGCTTCCCATTCAGTCCCGACATCTGTAACCGAAAACGTTTTGTCATCAAGATAATTTTTCGATCGTTAAAACTTCCAGACGAATATTTTTCTATTTCCTGTGCATTATGACCATACTCAAATGGGCAGGTCCTTGCTTTGCTTGGCTCGGGGTTCTACGGAATCAGAAACTAATCTGGCAACGTTCACTTTGGCTTTGAAGGAAGTACAGATTCTGTTGTCACCGTACGGATTGACAGCAGATTTGGTAATTATATTGCTCGAGCTGGGTCGCTAACTATTTCCAAACGCTTGGAAATCGACGAAATGCAAGGATTCTCACTCCCATAACGATTTTACAAATAAATTGATAATCTACCCAGGCGAAGGACTGAACGATTGGCATTATCGTAATAGTGTAATTTCGATTACTGTGGAGTTCGAGAATCGTGTACCACAGTTCATATATGGAAACGAATGCTGTCACTGATTTTTACATCTAGGAATACCATCAAACCTTGGGTTTTTCAACAATCTGCATTGGATGCTTGGAATATTAATTGATTGAATCGAAAAAGCGTTGTGACGCAATTTAGTATTCGGATGCGCTTCTGAAGATTGGAAGGTATACACGCGGTGGAAAGGGCGAGTGAATTCTCTTACCTGGTAACGATTCCAATTTGATTTAGAATAACCGACGACGTATGGATAACGACAATTGACGTGCAATAATTAATCAGCGTCCTCTTGTGCGTCGCGTCGAGTCAATTTGCAATGGTCCGAGGCTAGCGGCTGCCACGGTTCCCTCTCGGATTCGCATCGGATCACGTCGACGAATTGCGTGAGATCGCTATCGGCCCTCAGATCTGTCTGCCCCGTGATGTACACACGCGTCCGAACCCCTACAGACGGACCACCACGAGGTTGCCTCAACTACATCCGGTCTTTACACTCGATTCATCATATCTGGTATGTAGGTACAAAGTGGACGGTGTAAGTTTCGTTTGGGCAACTAACGATCTCGATAATCTCAAGTTCGTTAAGCTGAGGATCTCCTGTCAATCTTCACCTACGTTGCAGTGTAGTTTCTTACGTATCTACTTTACTTTATTGAACTATATTGTGGACCATCTCTTACCTTTGGTCATAATGGCCATCTTGCCCGGAATTACCCTATTGAAAAAATTCCAGCTTTGCCTATTTTCAACAGGTTACCAGCCAGTATGGGGGAATTCTTGTTACGAAAAGTTTCTCCACGTATCTTTTATATGTATTCTATTCCCGTTCCTTCGGCGTCCAAGTTTTTTTTACCTTGCTGTGTCTTCCAATAAGTTGACAATCCGTCAAACCTTGAGGGCCACGGAGCCGAAGACGTGCATTTGAGCGAGGAACCGCGACGAGGGAGGCGGTGAACCGGTAAAGAGACACCGCGACGAATTCTCGGTATTTCAATACGTCCGATTCCCACAACGAGACGCGTCTCGCCCGTGCCTCGTGTTCCACCACGCGCCGTGGTTTCCCGGGTATTAAATGGACCGCTGGATGAGAGAACGCTCTTCTTAGAACTGAACTCACCTTTCGACGAAGTTTCTTCGAACGATCCGTGATCCCGGCAATTCCTTAACTCATCGTCGCGTCGCCTTTGTATTCTCGCCATCGGTTAAATTCAACGTTGCACGGTCGCTGCTAGTTTAGAATATTCCAAGCGATTTCCTCTATCGTTTTCGAAAAGGGAACATTCAGTTTCCAATCCAGTGTGAAAAAGATGCAGGAACAAGTGCGTTGGGTCAAGGAAATCCAAGCCACACGATGACGGCCTTATCAAATTGCCACAATTATGTATCCACACGATTATAATTATTTTTATAAAGAGATTAATCATACTACTTTGAAGAGATTGATATATAACGATGAATGCGCTCATTGTAATTTTCAGACGCGTACGGTACAAAAATGAGAAACGAAAGGGCGTTGATAGTTGCGTTGGAAATATGCATAATTTTCCACGATAGTTTGCAACAAGTTCAGGCAATACTGATTACCATATTGTTGACGTAAAAAAGCTTACGCTCGTGATTTGAAAATGTATTTCGAGAAAGTTTCGTTCTATCAACCACTTCTATTCTCAAGTGAATTCTTTGTGATAGGCGATTGATAATTCGCGATTTTTGATTGCAGACGAAGAAGGAGAAGGTAGAGTTCGCACGGAAACGAGGGATCGTCGGATGACCGTCACCCGGCGTTACCGAGAGCCAAAAGACACGCCCTGAGAAGAAACGGGGGCCCGACACCAGCGGGACACTGTGACGAAGCCCGAAACTCGTCCGGAGACGTCTCCTCTACAGCGGAGTGTGTCGAATCCATTGTCAGTTGTGATTAAAATAGTTTAGAATCTAATTTTTGGTGAACAAGCGACTGGCCAGGGTCACTTCGGGTCTTTCGTCACATCGTTATTATTGTTATGATTATTTTTATTATTCTCATTAGCGGCTACGTACTGCCATCATTCAGACTTAAAATTTTTTATCAACTCAAGTACTACGACGCATGAAATTATCCCGTAAACCTAACTTCACGCATTTTCACCTTATATATACATATAGTCGCCTTCCGCTCAATTCAATAGCTCAAAATTAAATTTTCCACTCGAATTAGACCTTTCGGGTCCTCTATTCCGACATCACGTTGCTGCTGCACGTACCACCCGTTACTGCGATAAATACCATTTGGGGTTCACTGGCCTTTTCGCGTCTCTTCATGGCCAAGGGCGGCTCTTCGTGGTTGCTACAGCACAGACTGGGAAAACTTGTACATACTTCACGTCATGCATATTCAATCTACGATTCCTGTGTAACACCAAATAAAGACAAACACTTTTTCTCCCTTTTCCAAACCTGACAGATATCCAAAGTAGGCCTTGCGAAGGAGTCGTGGATGATTCGGATCACAGCTAGGTAAGTCAACTGGAATCCGTTCCTATAAGAAATGCATTTTGTAAGTAAAGTCTTTGATCCGCGCAGAAAATAGAACAGTTGTAAAATACTTCGTGATAGAAGTCAGGACTGATTGCATTCGGGACGGAGCTCGTAGATTTTTTTCTCAACAGTATGGAATTTTTCGTGATATTTTTAGAGCAGGCCGCAAAAAAGTCGAACTTTACCAAATACTTATTGTGTTAGCTCGCGTGACCATAGAGTTCTTGAGCACAAGTTACAGGTCGAAGTGGAGCTTAAGGGTTCGCCTGGTAAAGTAAGGTAATAGTACGACTTGGTGGGGAGAAACGAACGTGCGTGTAGCACAGCGAGGAATTTGCATGTCCGGCGGAGCCTTGCGTTGTCTGCTTCCGGACAAGAGGCGTGAAGATAAGTTAATTAGCACATTTTGCTTAGCTCGTAAAGTAATTAGGACGTGGAGGAGATTGAATATCCAGTTATAATATCAAGAAATACGCTTAGCTGGGCTCCGCTCCGCTATATTAGCAATGCAGATGATCGTCATTGGTATATTTCAATTCTGCTACGGGTATTCAGTTTTTAATTAAACCTCCAAGATTTGCAAGCAATTAAATATACGAAAGATATACTCCTTATTTATTGCCACGTGTAAAGCACTACGAGTGCGCGTTCCACTCTCGGCGCCTATTCGATTACTTGTAGATATTATTTACGTAAGGAGTTAATTCTCGGCCGATCTTCATCCATCTTCACCCCAACTAGTAGCTATTTTCCATCGCTCCCGTAAAAATTTATGGAAAATTGGCGGCCAAGCTTACGACATTTTCGTACAGGATGCAAGTAAGATGCTTCTCATCACACGTCTATGCCATATTTCAGTAGCAGACCAGAATTTACTACATATAGGTAAGTAGAGATTTTCGCTGTCTGCAGCAGCTTATAGTCGCATCGTAAGGCCGGAGGTGCACCCTTCCTGGGAATTGTGAAAGGCGGAGGTCGAGTTTCACGTAAGAACACATAAGGCGGTACGCCGGGTAAACAGCATTACATTAGGAGCGCTGCTTGCCAAACACCTCGCGTCGTCCTACCCTGTCACGGGACGATGACGTGGCGTTGACTTCCGGCTTCCTCGTCATCTGCTCGCTCGTGTCCGCGAGGTTAGGCCCCATCCTACTTAGAAACATTACTTCGAAAATCATACAAGTCTTGTCGGTATATTCAAGGGCACTTTAGAGAACGTACAAGCATTCATTCTCATGCTTTAAATATCGTATTGGTAATCGTAAATCCGTACTGTTGTAACAAGATTCGTATGTCTAACTCTCTCCCTCGAAGCTACAAAGCTTTCGATTTTCAGCCTAGTATATACATATAGGTCACTATTTGATTTTCCACGTAAGCTTCGCAACACACGGTTGCATACTTAAACTACATTTCTGCAAACTCAGTTCACTTTATTGTTCAGATTTATCCTCGGATCCATTGATGACTGACAGCCGGTTGATTTCTGCATAATACAAAAAACCAAAGAATGAAAATAATTGCTAACGATAATCAAGTCCTTCTCACAGTAATGTAGTTATTCAAGTCCGGCGCACCTTTCTCAAATATTAAACCACGGCCACGCATGGTACACGGAAGGTGAGCGAGAGGCAGAGGGTGACGTCGCTGATGCGATAATCTAGCTGTACCCACGAACGTCAGGCGGGGTGGTGGGTCAAGTATAGTTTCTTGATGTCAATAAATATTTGACTGTCTGGAAAGCGGGTGGATGGTGCCCTATAATTACGAGAGAACACATGGCCATTGGCCACGAAGGGCCACGCGTCTGGCGTCAGAATACCTTGCGTTGAATGTTTGCCGACACGGCAAACTACCATTGCGAGAACCTCAAACGGTGAATTATTAACACCTCATCCTAAGTACCCACCTTTCCCAGTTCTAGCATCGCGTTCTCATTATAGTTATACTTTCGATTATATGCGACATGGACACTCTAGGGCTCCTCCCCCCTTTTCGCAACACGCACAACCTCACATTTCACTCCGCAGTGGGAGGAGGCGTGCGTTGTCAAACAAATCCTTTTATATAAAATTAGAATTGTAATCTAGCAGTTGAGTGGAGGAGAGATTAGGCCATGACTACTTTGCTTGGGTTTAGTGCAGGTTAATTGCCACGTTTGACAGAGTTACCGAGTAATTCCTCTACTTACTCGTATATTATATTATACCTACCTATGATATTTTTTTGGAAGGCTTGTCCGCGGCTGGTTAAACAAGTTCATGTCCATGGAACTGATCGACGATGAGTAGTTAGGCCATCGTGCAAGGTGACAATCACCAAATGTCGACGTCGAATCTGACTCGAAATTCAGCCTAACGACCACATGTAGCGCAGAACGTATCGGGGGTCTGCCGCCTCGCTGGTGCCCAGGGCATCGGCTACCCTGAAGTTCCGCAGGGACTTCGAGCGACGGATGTCCGGTTTAACGCTTCAGATCTCGCTCGCAATCAAAAGACGCTCAGACTTTTTTCGAGTAGCCTCGCGCTGCCCTGTTTTTGTTCCCCGGGAGTTTCTCATGGTTCTCGCGGTTCTCGCGCCATGAATTGGTCACGGACACGCCCGAGCTTGGACCTCTCCCACTTTCTACCTACATTCATGCCTCAAGGCACGTGACATCGTGAACGCTGCGAGTTACAGGTGTTTGTTCATCCGTACGACGACGGCCTATTGTCATTGCCGTTGCCGTTGCCATTGCCATTGCCATTGCCATTGCCATTGCCATTGCCATTGCCATTGCCATTGGTATTGCTATTGCTTTTCCTACAATACCGTCTCTTCTGAGCGATCGACCAGCATCGCCATTGCCGTACCGCAATCGCAGTTGCGATTGTCTTGTGTCGTGTACTTTGTACCACTCAACGTGACGAGCAAGTATCCGTCGGATCGTCCTACGCCATCTCCATGTCTCCATGTTGAATTGTTCATCCATATCAGAATGTGAAGTTATATATAATATACGAGGACACGGTGACTTTAACGAACTTAGAAGCTTCTGTCATTGTGGATTAGTTAGTTGAGGCCTAATGGGTTACAATAGTATACATATCCTACCCCAAGACTGGATTTGGCTATAGGGACAGATTATCATTTTTCTTCTTGGTATCCGTCCAGTATCAAATGTTGCACAACTTACTGTGATGGCCAGGACATTGTTAATCCTAAAAACTGACTGGAGCAATTCGATGTCTTTCATCTCTGCAAATTTCTATGCAGAATGAACATGATAAGTATACTGAAATCGTTTCCTCTTTACTTTGGGTTGGTGACTCGATGACAAAACTGAAGTTTTCAATACTTTGTAATCCAATACAAGGCGAGGAAAGTGAACGTACAGTTCACATTATTTGTCTGGTATATTCTAGCGAGCATTTGGGTCGTCAATCCTGCGGCGAACACGTCGAGGCATCTCATTTTTTACGATGCATCTTTGCGAACAGGTGACTAAAATGCTAATTGTAGTGTACCTACTGATTCTGAGTTCGAGCCGCGATAGATATTTGCAAGTAGAACAGTCGCGAGTAAAACTCTCTTTCCCATCTTCACGGTCACACAGGTGTGTAAAGTGGATTCGTCATCATCATCATCATCTTCTCCTTGTTCTCATTCTTTTCCACCCTTTTCCTTCGTTTAGAACATTATCGTGTGAAGCAACTCCGCATTATGGAGAACGGAAGCTGTTTCCACTCGGAGTGGAGAAGGCTATGGATGGAGCAGCAAGGTAGCAAGGTAGCAAGGTAGCTCAAGGTGGATCTCGGCAGTGGCAAGGAGCAGCAATCGCCGCGGGGGTCCGGTTCGCACCTCGTCTCCTTCCGCCGAGTGGCGGCGCTTCATGGCCTGCCCCTCGGTCAGGAGCATCGCTTAAGAATCAGTCACGGCTCGCGAGCACTCGACTGCACCTGTTTCCAATTACCTTCTCACCTACCCTGAACAACATGTAAATCTCCGGCCTCCGGCTACACTCCACACACGCCTGCATCTTGGTCCAGCTCTGACGCGTCATGAGCGATGACTCTATTGCGTTTTAACATTTCACCATTCGACTCGGACCCAGAAATCGGTAATCACGTCATCCCAGCGCTTTGTTTACGCGCCGCCTCCTCTCTTCGGCACCTATACTCGTATACACGACTATGAATTCTCTCCTAATCGACTTCCCTACCGCCTATTCTTCGTAATTGTCATCCTTATTCGAATTCTTATGATGATGCCGAAAGGAGAGATGTGGTCTTATTAGTCACCGACACTGAAATATTGGCACTATCATTATCTTTGTGAAAATAAAACTCCATGAACACTTGAAGATGATCGTTAACAATTTTTTCAGGATTAGGTTATGTGACAATTTCAAGTATGAAAATTACACTCTGTCATTGTATCGATATTCTCCTACACTTAATACATCTGCATTACGTTTCTGTCGAAGAAAATGTGATCAGGAAGACGGGACTTTAAGGAAAATCTCTGAAATTCAATAAACGAAGTTATCTCTACTACACACCTACTCAATTAGTCAGAATTGAAATTCACACGCGCATAATTATAACCTCGAAGTACCGGGTTTATCGGTAGAAGGGAAATAGATAGTGAGCAACTGTTCCAAGGGAAAAAAATTGCCCCACTAAAACAATCGGAATGCGATCGTTTGCGAGTTAACCGAGGGGGCGAGTAGCCCCAGTTGCGCCAGCGTCTTCGTTAGCTCGCCGAACCGTGATTCAGATAAACTCTCTCGACTCATTCCACTCCCCGAGATCCTCTGGGGACGTGACGTCTTCGCAGCCTTCGTCAACTTTTCCTCACACCAGTCTCTCGTCAATTCTTATACCTACGTGCGTATCTGCGCCTCAAATGATGGAACCCTCAAATGACAACTCCCTAATAATATTATTTCGGTTTCATTCGTAAGACTTCACATGGTGAATATCACTAGGTACCTACGTTTAGACTGGAAAATGGTCAAAACGATTTCTTGCGTGAGTACGAAATTGCACTTAGGCTGCACTAGAGTCCGATTTATCAGTCTGTCGAATTGTTGCGAAATAATAATAATAATGAGATCCATCACCGTGAGTCGATGGCGTAACGTTTCTTCACGGATCCCGGCTCCCTACCGAAAATTCGGAGTCTCCGTATTCCCTCCGAGCACTTTCTTCGAGAATGGAGGACGGGGGGTAGGTTTTCGCGTAGCTTCGGCCTCGCACCCTCTCGGCAGGGCGGCTCGCTATTCCGTGAGGTTCACGTGTTCTCCGGCGAGCGAGGGGCATATATCACGCAGTTATTGCGGATGGTACGAAACCAGTCATAATTCTCTTAGAGTTGTTTTGTTTCTGGCGAGCCGCCGCTGCCGCCGAGGGCAAGGATGGGGCCGTCCGAAGAGCGGAAGGAGATGAAGCTTCTTCGGCCTGGTTACGCGACGGTCAAGCGCGACGGAGGAAGAAGGGGCGCCGACTGCCGAGAGGATGTTTGGCGGCGGAAACAGCGGGATGATAGCGCATTTAACTCACCCCCGCCACGCTCACCTCCATCTTCGTCTTCTTCACCTCCGCTCGGCTCACCCTCGGAACGTCTAGGTCGGATCCCGAGAGCGAACATCACCCCCCGACTCCTCCCCCCCCTCCCACGCACTGCCACACTGTCCAAAGTTACAGATGGGATTGTCGGGGAGCACTTAGTCTTCGCTTACAAAATGACGCCGGTGTTCCACCCGTCGCGGGGCGACGCGGACGACTCTGACATCCCGAAGACAGGGAGCGACCTACGCTTACGCTTTACCTATAAACACTGGGATGTCTGATACGTAGGGAAACAGGTGAACGTGGGTGTGGGAGTCTTAGAGAGACGATTTTGTTGATACATGTTAACATGGTGCAGGTAAATCTGATGCGATGCAAGGGGTTGTGAAATTCGCGGATGTTTGCGAAGAGCTGCTGGCTTTGATGTAGAGAAAACTCTCGATCTGTGAACATGCGGTGGATTATAGATCACACCATGGATAGGAGATTGAAAAATTATATACAAGGCCCGAAATACTATACCTGCTCTCCGACTTATAGATGTTTCATCTTTATATTTTGGGTGAATTTTCTCTGCACCATTAAGGGTACTAAGAGTACGCGATTCTGTTAAATTGGCAGCTAGGTCTCCATACTGCAGTTCAACGACGTATAATAATCCCGATGGTTAATAACGATTACATTACGCCTGTTGTGCAGCTGAAGTATCCTCAAGGCTTCGTCATTACCAATTCGACTTCGTCAGCAGTACAAATTGTAGATAAATTTTATTTATGTAAACCATGTAGAAATTATGATGAACGCAGCGAACACGACTGTGGTTGGGATTGTATGCTTTTGCGCGCGCGCACGCATGCTTCTATGGCAAAATACTTGAAACTTCCCGTTTTTTAAACGGACGAATGACCACCCACCGAGTATAACCCTCCATATGCATGGCGCCAGTAAGTCTGTATGTGCATGTCGGAGTTTTCGTACGCGGGAATCAAACCGAGATTATATCTTTTGCACGCACCTAGTTTGCACCGCGAACAGCGCCATAAATAGCATCGAATCGACACCGTGAAATATGTTCAAGAAATAATTACTGTGCAGCCGTGTTTTCGCTCATTTGTACTCATAGTTAGGTACAAGTGTGATTATCGTATACACCTGAATACGACTGTTGCAATAACCAGTATCGGATTTTGAAACCCTAAATGAATTTGCGACATCAAAAACAGGTTTCAAGTGTCCTAACTAGTTTTATATATACCGCTTTACTGATACGTCTTCAACGAAAATGACAGACGAAAAGGGCTCATTGTGGAAACGAGCAAAATATACAGGTACACCTAGCTGAATTTTTATTATTAGCAGGCACTAAGATTAGCTCACATTTTGCACTTAAGATAATCATGCGAACGTCTGAAATCGGTTGAAAACTGCAAAAATGTATTCCACATTATGAAGATTCGAAATCTGAATACGATGCAGACTGTAAAGTACACAAACAAGGGATGTTGTTGTTCCCATAGTTTGCGACTGCGTTATGATACACAGTTTCTCACAATCAGATACGAAATGAAAGAGACATCGTTTAAGACAAGTTTAAGAAGTGGTAGTTTAATTACTGGAAAAAATTTTTTGGCATTATTATTGCGTAAGACAAAACTTATAAAATTCCTCCCACTGTGATATTTCCACATCAGTGATGCGTAGGCTTTGATAATAGTGAAAATAAGTGACATTTAACGTAAGTGAGTTTGGTAAAGACTGACTATAGCATCCTCTCAACGTAGGGACTTGTGATGAAGCGTATCTTCGATTACAGGGTATGAAAGGCGTAACCCTGCTAATCGAATGAACTGATCCTTTACATTTTATATTTAATGGAAATGGAAATTGACCTGTCCGTGAAAGACTTTTCTTGGTATACCTAGAATAAGGCAGGTACTCGCCCGCCATACCGCCTATCTACTGATAGACGTTTCTTGAACTGGTTATCAAGGATTCAGCGACACGGTGATCGGTTGAGCGACGGAAATCTATCGCGTTTTGTCCGTCTTCCTCTTTTTCGTCCTCAGCTCCTCCAATTCGCTCCACTCCACTCCACTCCACTCCTCCCTGACCACGACCACCTCCCCCCCTCTTGGATCAACATCTTTTCCTTCTCCTGCTCCTCCTCGCTCTCTCCCTCCATCTCTTCCATCAGCTTCTCCTGCGGATCGTCCTTCCAGAACCGGCAACCGAGCAAGCAGTTTTCTTGGACGGCACTCGAGGACGCTTTTTTGCCGTTTGGTAACCAGGTTCGTTGATATGCGGGAAGCGTACCTCGCTCGCACGGGATCTCGTAATCATAAGTAACTACGCGAGTAGGTACTAAGCGTATATATGATCGTAACAAAGTATTGAGCAAGGGATTTTCCTATTGGCTACTGCAAATATGTATGTATATACCTACCGAGCGATTTACCATCGTTAAAAACTGGTTATTATACGTCACATCAGTTATAACAATGCGACGAAGACCGCGGCGCGGCAAACGTCTGGGGCTGGATTGAAAGAGGAAAATGGAGAATTTTCGATAAATACCATTTGAAAAAATCAAACATGCCTATATATAATACTCACGCAAGTTTTCATTTTCGATGGAATGCATGACCATGTCTGGTATCGTGTTTTGCTAAATTAATTGAATTAATCTTCTCGTATGCGTGTAGTAGCGCTCCCTTGCCTTATTATTTGTAATTATTCTTCTTAGCAAAACTTGCCAAGACGTTCGCGATAACTGAGTTGTCGTGAACAGTGAAATCAAAATGTTTAGACAATTTAAAAACTTGCAACACACGAGAGCGGTACAGATATAACGCACCTATACCTACAAGTACACATTTAGATATGGCCGTGAAGTGTCCGTTAATCGATCCGAGTAATATCAGGATCGGTAAATAAGTACCGCATTAGATGTACACTTCGTCTAGATTGCCAGGAAAAATTACGATAACGAACTTGATAATCATCCCAATTCTGAAAGGCGTAAACTGGCAGTCGGGTTGAATCGTTTCATTTGGCGCATTTATTATTCTTCTGTTATTTTCTGTAAAAACCATACGTATAATATACAATCTATACTGTGAATGTGTGTAGTGCAGCTCGACGAATTACACCGAAATATTGATTTCGCAAAATAGATTTATCAAACCACTTTAGCCGATGCGTGAGCTTTAAAATTCCCAGGCCTACCAAGTGATTGGTCGGTCTGTGTCTTCCTTCTGTTGTGAAATTTTGTAGCTCGATACGGTTCGTGTTAAAATCTCGAGCTCCCAGGGTTCGTAATCGTCGAATCCGAGCAGTTAGGAATAATGAACAATGATTTCAATGCGGTGGGCGAAAGTTGGAAATGCTCGAGGTTGTTCGTATAAACAACAGATTTACCGACAAGAGTTCATCGCCTGGCTCATTCATCAACGCTCGTTTGCATCACATTGCTCAATTATCAAACGAGTTATCTCTTATTCGCATTCTCCGCTCATATTTCTTTTCTATCATAATAATTTCTCCACGGCTTTAGTTATTATTATATAGCATGTGAGTAGGTTTTAAGTATATGTCTAGCCATCCGCGAGCAGGTGGGCTACTCAGATAAGATCTCGTTGCGATAATTCTTCCGCCTTTCGTTAATATGTAACGACGAAACCTGGCTTGGGGTAATTATTTATTTTCGTAATTACACGAACACGTCGTTACTCACCCAGTATGCTCAACTTTGCGTTTACAGGCATCCGAAGACGTACGTAATTAATTATGAAGGAATCAATCTTGAGATTTTTGACAAACTTTATACGCAACGTCAAAAATATTTTTCATTCCTTAACCATTCCTCGGAACCTAACCGCATTCCTATTCATTTCATTCAATTTTTAATATTTAAACGTTTTATGCAAAGAATAGCGGTTATAAATAAACAGATGTTGGAAAATTAATTAAAGTCTCGGTTGGTTTAACGGTATTATCGCTTCAGTCGCATCTGCAGCTCTTTGCATAGGCAAAGTAATTATAACTGCTCTGAATAATCACACGGATGTTTTATATACCGCGAACTTGGAATGCCTTATACCAATTAACTAAACGGCAACGAACCGACGATCTCGAGAGTCATGCGCGATCGCGATATGGAGTATTAATGCGATGCGCATGATTCTCTGGTTTTAATTATACTGACCTATTCACATGCGGTAAGCTTCTGGTGGTCTTCTCACCTTACATCCAATAAAACATTTTACTGGGGGCTTCGGCTTCATTTTTCCCGTAGGCAGAACACTTGGCGCAAAGCCTCTTTATCTTCTTTTCCTGACTTTCGTTTCACCCCTGCTGATGCTGACAGACACGGCATTGTCTCTATCCTCCTGCAACGGGTAGCAAAGAACTTTCGTCAGTTTTCCGCCTGGAAGATGGATAGGTGAATATAGAAGAAGAAGAAGGAGAAGAAGAAGAAGCGGAGGAGGCGAGGAGGGGCGTGCTCGCACTACAGACACTGTATATCGGATCCGTATTTGAAATACCTCGGTGTGATGCATGATTTCACAGAAATGTGCTGCGGGAGGCCGGTCATAACGCTGGGTAACAACAACGCCATGCCGGTTTACCCGGCGTACCTACGTACGTTGGTCGTACCCACCTCGTGTGGGAAACGTGGGTAACCTACCAACCCGATGCATTATGTATTTATGGCTGAGCTTAGTTGGGAATTACTCTCCTGGCGTAATGATTTCCAGCGAATAGTACCCCGGGAATGTTACACATGTACCTATGTCTGATTTATTATTAATGTCAGCCATTTTCTTCAGCATTGTGTCTCCTTACACTTTGCACGCAGATACGATGGTTCATCTTTTTGTCTGGATGGAACTTCTTGACGCAATGGCTACCCTTGGTTACGAAAATTTTTACCAGAAAAAAAACGAATAGAAAGTTGCCGCCTAATTCTTTACTCAGCAATTTCATTCAAGGAGAATAATATTAGTTTACTTTAGACGGTCCGAATTATTCTTTACATAAGTAAACGCGTGGGCTTTCTAAATCATAGTTTAGCTAGTTGGGCATCAGTAGTTGATTACACCTACAGGCCATATTACACGTACCTTATACATTATATCTACTATTGAAATGCATATGATTACATTTCGAATATATACGATTTAACGTATACCGTACCTATAAATATAATATAGGTACCAGAATGGCTTCTGACTTTGAGATGATGTTTTCTTCGGATAGCACAACTTTGACACATGGACAAATTATATACAGACAGTGTTAGTGATTCTTGTGAAACCGTCATTCATCCGAGACTCACGGTGGATTGTTGAGAAAATCGCAAGAGCTTTGGAGAGCGATCGCAAAACGCTTTGTTTGCAACTTTTTTTCGGTTTCTATTGCAGAACTGCTCCCGCGGATATGTCACCAGTTCTTCTCGAGAACTCCTCAATTATCCATCGCTATTATACTCAGTTCGAAGTTTTCGAGGCGTGTTACCTGCTACTTGTTTTATCTTTAGGTGCATGTCTCGAAGACTGTCGTCCACTTGACGTAGGAATATGCCTTGATCACAGAACGTTGCTTCAAAATGCATAGGTCGTGCGCAAACCCCGAAGCGCGGCTTTTTTCTCCACAGCTGTGGTTCCGTTTCTCCTTTTAGGATCTCCCGAGGATCCCTTGTCCTTCCCCTCACCCTTGTCCCGGTAGAAGCCGATGCTGGGTAATAAGCAGTTCGTTCCCCGCGGAACAATTCGATTAATTCAAGAGAGGTCCGGTCCGAGACCGATGGAACCGCAACTTCGAGGCCGGCTGCGCGGCGTTGCCGAGCATTACCAGCGCGTATAGGTAATGACAGTGTTTGGTCCCATTGCCCGAACGTGACTTCGATACGGTGATCATGGCTCGGCGACGGGCGAGGTTGGTATAAGGCACCCGCCACGAAACGAATATATTGACCTGCGGATCCTCGTTTCACAGCCACGCTCTCTTTCTCTCCTCAGCATCTTTTCACATGAGCAGATGTACGCACCTGCCGTAAAGTCACAGGTCCATACATGCATCCGCACAAGGACGGCGTCAATTCAGGCTTTTGCAAAGTGACGGAGGTTACTTCTACGATCACTATTCTTTTTTCACCTTGATTTGACTTCTGGTTGTTTCAGTTTTGACATTCAGGCTATTGATAATCACGATTCTACGATCATCGCACACAATAATTATATTGACTTCGCGCAACTCAGATATCGTTATAAAATGTGGACCAGACGAATAGCAACAGCAGTCACTTTGATGAGAATAAGAATATGTGCAATCACCTTTTCGGTGATCGTCTGCATGTTGCGCTGACACTCAAGGAAGTGAGCTTCTTTGGGAGGGGGGATGTGAGGCTGAAGGTGGTTCCTGTAATCCGAGAATGTTTCTCATCTTCTTTTTCTTCGCGCTCTCGCTCCTCCGCTCTATCTTCCTCCTACTCTTCTTTCTCCAAGATGAAATCGTCCGCGTGTGATCTCTGGCAGTTCAAACCGTGCGACGCGATGCCCATCCCCAAGTTTCTTTGACAAAGCCGACATCCCTGAGAACGACGTCAACGACCCATGCTAAGATATGGGGTACATGCGAGAATCCGAAAATAAACGTATATGGGTAAATATAACACTTGGTGAATACGATCAGGTACCGAAACTTGGTTGACATACAAGATATTGCTTAAAGAAATCAATGCCGAATCTTCCGAACACATTTATCAGTGTTTACATTGGACGTTGCGCGTAATCGAAAGTCTGATAACCGAGCCGATTCCAGCTTCCTTGGCCTAAACAAAAATGATCCTTTGTCACTTGGTTTTCATAAGTAGAACGGCAACGACTTTAAAAATTATACACCAGTACAGTATATCTAATAAAGAAACATGGGTGTATTACATTGGGCTCCTTGTGCCGTATTTATTGATTCACAATCAGTGTTACCTTTCAGCAATTGCACGACTTTAAATCAGGTTGAAGTGGCCGATTGGTATTGACACCGGCGATTAAGGTTCTGCACTGTTTGTACCTTGACCGTACGGAGGGATGGAGAAGAGACGAGAGGTTTGCTTTGTGTAGGGCAGGTTAATATAAGCTAGTCATGTGGTCGCGAAGCTGTAATTCAATTGATCATATTTAAATGAAAGTTTTCAATGACTGCCTTCCCAGCTGGAATTAGCGTCAAGCCTCACGGATCCCCAATGTTGCAGTGGCGGCAATGGTGATGATGGCTGCGGGAAACGGGTCCAAGTCCGGTGGGCCCCTTATAGATAGGGCTAGAACGTTATTTCATCTTGAAACTCAACACTCGCTGAGTGATTAATCGGATCCCTTGAGAAACTCTTTCACTTTAGTTCGAAACTGCAGATGCGCAAAGTATCTCACCTCCACCTCCCAGTCCGTTGACTTTTAGTTTTGCGAAATGTGCTCGCTGAATCGCCATCGAAAACAAATAGATATCTGCGCTGCGATCCTTCTCCTCGTTTGACTGCTAATTTGTATATTTCAGACATCAGTCTTGTCTTGACTTGTTAACAAGGTTCACTTTCATAAATGTCCTTTGTCACTTTTGGATTAATTTAGTTTATTGAGTTTCGCACTCAGAACTCAGAAATGGCGGAAATGATCGTATTTCGAATGTGCTGAACTGTCTATGGCCATTCTCTGTTTAAGAACGGAGTTTTGAACACGGTGTGATAACGAAACAGTGTCGGTATGAGCAAGGCATGACGAAAGATTATGAGTGACAGTAGATCTCACGCAGTTGGAATACGAACGTGTAAACTTGCGAATGTCTTGTTGTATGTATGTTTGCCTGAATTCGTCGACTTAATTTCACATGCATCTAATTAGATCGTATCGTTTCATGTATACATAGTATTATCATGCTTAACCTGGAAGATGTAGCTAATAAGGAGCAAACCGGTTAAAGTATTTTTGAATACCGCCTTCTTAGAGCTTCGCGGTTTAAGTTAGTTACGCCTATGGCGCTATCATAAGAGCTAAACACAGACGTGAACAAGACTTGGAAGGATAAATTCATGGAATGTACGATGATGGAAACTTATAGCGATAATTTACCTTCATAATTTTTGTAATTATCGATAATTCGTCGGTATTATTATAATGGCATTTTTTTCAACATCGATAATACATACGAAGTCACAGTATTTCCCATTTTATCAGTTCGTACTCGTTGATAAAATCAGCTGATAACTCATCGGTTATCACTCAAAGTAAACAATATTATATTCAAAGTACAGCGACACCGTGACGATTTCTACCTCGTGCTGAAATGGATAAACGTATAACAGTGGGAATTATTCCCCGATGGCTGGTCAAGATGAGGGATCAACTGCAAGGCTAGATATGTTTTCTCGTGATAGTGTCTGTAGACGAAAGTAGTAAATGGAGACGAAAACTAATACCTATAGCATCGACGAATCAGATAAGGAACCGAGGCATGGAAGAGAGAAGCGTTTATGATACATATTAGTAGCAATGGTAGTAGTTATAGTAATAGTTATAGCAATAGTAGTAGAAGTAGAGCAGAAAATATGCAGGTAAGAAAAGTTTGAAGTATTCCAAAAAATGACTCGCAAATATATCTTTACATATATGTAAAAATATAAGTTGGAAAAGTGAGCGATTCTAAATTTGACATCAGCAATTATGAACCCATTCCTAAACTACAGGCTAGTCAAAAGTCACGTTAAACGCTGATCAAAGGCAACGTACAACAGTATCGATAGCGTAAAGTAAAACTGAGCCGTAAGTCCGGATTTGCCATACCTGGATGCAGCCTCATTGCATTTTGTTGTAGTTACCCTTTATATCACTGAGATTTTGTCTACAAGCAGCTGCACATATTAATTATTTTCAAGTAGCATTTAATTAGATTTCCTTCAACCATATCGTACGCTGTAGATGATTTTCCTACAATCTACCCCTGTTTTATTGGCTTAGAGATGATACTTAGGTACTGCATGCAACGATATCAACCTGAATTTGGTTTCAATAGCCACGGCCTATGATCGGTCGTAAAAATGTGTATACTCTGCTGTACCGTGTTTACAGAATACTTCAGCATTCAGATTCATACCAGTCTTATTACTCAGGATCACCTGAGGTATAATATAAGTGGATAGAATCGGAGTCTTGATTTAGCCTTAATTAGAGCAAGCTTTGCCTCACCTCGGCTCACCGTGTTTCAAGAGAGCGAGGGAGAGAGAGAGTGAGTGGGCGGGGGGAAGATGCCGAATGAGTTCTGTTGAGAGTGTAATCACGCGAGGTCCATTGCGGTGCTTGGACTTCGGTTTCATTGTTCGCGAGTAGTGAATCTGCTTGGTTGCAGGTTGCCGCTTAGACTGTCGGTCGATCGGTCGGTTGGTCGGTCGCCTCGCAGAGATTCCCGTTTGGAGCAAACGACGCAAAAACTACCGGCTCCGCGCATTGTCCTCAGTTCGCGACGGCAGCAGCGGCAGCAGCAGCGGTAGCAGGAGTAGCAGCTTCAGTTCCTCGCATGCATACCGCCGCGGGGCGATTTGATTTTTAAATGCAAACAAATCTACATTGTCGCAAAAGCGCCGCCACCCGTCACTCAACCCCTCGAGTCTCTCTTGATCCACTATTCTTCTCTCTTACCCATCGTCCGTCACTGCGGCCTTCAGCATTGGGAACTGGCTCCACAGATTTTTTTGAATCATCGAACCAACCCAACTCTTGGCTGCAGGAGCGACAGCTCCCAGTGCTAACCGTGGACTCCGAGTGGCAGTGCCCTCGATGACTACACCTTCGTCCTGCCATCACCGTAGATTTGCTTCTGAATCTTTCCATTTTTTGCATTCGAAAAATGACCCACTAATAGTTATCAAAGGTTTCTTTTCAAACCTCAGTACATTAGCAAGAAATCTAAAATTCAAGTATCGTCAATTGATCTGCATTCCTGTTACTACTTGGTACTTCCAAAGAGAACTCGAAGTCTTCTCCTTTCTTAAATTTTCCGTCCCCCTTTAGTTATTCTTCAAACTAGGTGTGCGGCTAAAATTTCGCTACAGAAAAATCGATGTATTAGGTATGTATCAATCGTGGGTATACCTTTGACAGCCGACAGCCCTGGAGTAGAAGCGGAGAATAATTGAAAGAAGACGGTAGGAGGTAAGGCCCGCGGAGTCGGCGGAGCTTGTTTGTCCGCCGTCATTATCATCGAGCATTAGGCTATAAGTCGGTTATGTCTTCTGATCTTGTAATTGTTCCTCTTCTTTCCTTACTTTTTGCCAACCTTCCGTACATTCTTTTATACCTTTTGGCTCGTATCATTGGAATGCTTCTTCAGAGGCTGTCCTGTTTTTCGCATATACGATGCAGCATACATATCGTACCTTTATCTGTCTTCTGGGCTACGTTATTTCATTTTTTTCCCTCCAATTGTACGCAATAAATTTATCTACGATTGTACAAGTTTACTTAAGGAAAACTTACGCTGGATATCTGCAGTTATAATATTCTGTGAGCAAGCTGTAACTGACTTACCCCTGAATTCGTCTAGGATTCTGAGCAATAAAAAATTCAATTTCACTAATTGCGACATCTTTGTATCTTGTGATTTTTCAGAAAGCAGTATAAGGTATTTAATTAGCCATGAGTCGGTGGTGGTGTTCAAGGCGTGTCAGAATCCGTTACATTTCCGGCACTGCGGTTAAACGGTATCGAAGGGATTCCGTTAGAGTATCATGCAGGAAATGACAGCGCGATCAAACGCTAGGATTGAATCCCGTAGACGCCTATACGCGCACCCGTAATTATAGTTCTAGCTTCGTGCTTTTTTTCGCAATGGCTAGATACAGAGTAGGTACCGTGGTGCAAAGTCCGATTGTTAGACTATCAGAATTGAGGTTAGTATAACGCAGCGGGATGTAATCTCGCCCTTAGGTTCTTCGTGAGATGTAATTTTCGATAGAAGTCGCGGTGTAATTGCCCCGGGGACACATAACTGCATGCCCGCGACGAGTCCCGAGGACTGCTGCAGCTTGTCTTCTTCTGCAGCAGGAGCTGGAGAAGGTGAATCGCGGACGAGGAACCCTCATAACTTATGAAACAAAGCTGAGCGCTGACGAGTAATTGCCTTGGATTAATGAGACGGCATAATTGCACGATAATAGTCGATCGTTTTATTAGGCGCGGCGGTCGGCGACGCGTCGCCACAGAGCCGCCGACCCGGCACGGCCGCCGTACTCCCCAGCGTTATACTCACTTCGAAGACGCCCGAGTATGTTTGGCTGTTCAAATATGACGATTGCAGATGTTCACAAACCGCGAACGTCGCTCTAAGGACTTCGGGGTATCAATGCTGAATGTACGAGATCAAATAAGACCGTAAGGGTTTTTAAATCTCATCGTGAAAATCCGCCAAGACTTTGAGAGTGAGCGAACGAACAGGCTTACATGATTTTCTGTTCTCAGGTATAACGAAGAGTCGTTATCCTTGCACTTAGGGTATCAGTGCAGTGTGACGAGTGTTTCAAATTGTGATGTGTACGCGCCAACGCTACAGGTTATCGCGAACATTCCCAACGACGCCACGACGAATCCAAACGGCACTGATTACGCGATTTTCATTCGTTCGTATACAGCGACATCAATGATATTGTACACTCCAATTGACGATTGTGTGGAAATTTAAAAATCAAAATAATCATGTTGAAATTCGAGGTCCGGATCATTGACGATGCGCCAGCGAAATTCTCTCGTTGTCTATCTGTTCACATGACGTATAATTCACAAAAGTAAAATAAAGAGATACAAACGAAAGCTGACGTCGGCCGGTGCTCATAAGCAGAAACGAATTGGATGCGTTTCGCACGTTTCTGGCAAACAACGACGGAATTACTCGGCGAGTTGCGTTCAAATAGTATTCAGCCACCTACTACCTGCATCCTTCCGACCCACCTACCCACCTGTAATCGCATCCACTATGTACGTACAGCCAACGGGGACAGAATGGACGCGGTGACGTCCGCTGACGCTCTTGCGGCGTTTGATCTCACCGCCACTGTCGGCATCTGATTAGCATCCTCCCCCCCCCCCCCCTTCCCGTCCCTCCTTCCTCTGAGGGTGGCTCAAGGGGGCCGAGGGGAGAGAGTCGCGATGTCACCGCTGACGAGACCCCGTCTGAGTTATTCTGCTCGGCGACATCATTTAAATGTCCCTTTGCGGAGCAGTTGAGTTTTTAGTCGTCATCTCCGAGAAGGCAAGCAAGCCGTCGCATCGCAGTGATTCTCGTTCAGCCTCTCGTATTCTCATCCTTATATTCTTCTCTCTAACCCACGTGGATCGGCGGGGCACGGGGCGGGGGGGCGGGGGGGGGGGGGGGGTGAGTCGCAGCTCGCTGAGATTGCGCTGGTATGCGACGAGACGAACCGACAACGGTTAGGTTGCGAATGCTATACAGTTTCAGACCACCACGAGGGGGCATTTTCCACTTGCAAGGAAAGAACTCCCGGTAGTCCGATCGTCTTTTCTTAGAACTGAGAACTGTCGAACGAAGAGTAATTACCTAAGAACATTTTATACGAATGATTTTTATTCTACTGACATGTATTACTTATTTACAAATTAATTTAACTTGAATTTGCATCCGGATAAAAAATTGTCGCATAAATGAAGTTTATGCACTGTTTTTATCTCTATCTTTTATGCTCTACTCTGAAATGAGAAGTTATACACATATGATATAATATGAAATCTTTAATACTTTTGTACGATATGAAAATGCGCAGTAGTAATGTGTTGGAAAGTGCGACAACTTACAGTATTATTAATTAACTTTACATGCTCGACGATGAGTAGTAGTCGACTGTCGTATTATGTTGCATCACAACAATCAGTCAATAATTCCGAGTTCTGCGAGTCAACGAAGTGTTCATATTAGCTGATGCAAAGTACTTGATTTTACTAACCACTCGGATTCGTCATACCTACAATAATATCTCGTTGATTAATCAGTATGCATTAAGTGGCATAAATGATTACCTATTGCTGAATATTGATTAGAACTCAAGTTCTTTAGAAGAATTGGTATTATTAAACTAGCTGCATGTGAGAAAGACTGATTGGAAAGACTCACATTTACGAATCGATTCTAATCTGAAGGAATCGACCGTACACCGAATACCGATGACAAAGTTCACGTACAATCTGTAGAAGACGGCTGCATCCCGACTGCTCACTTCTTGCAGGAGGGTAGATTGAGATACATGGTGTTGCAAAATTCGAGGATCGAGAGAGAAACCGAGTTTCAGACCGTTGAGAGGCCATGAAAACGTACGAACACTCCGTGAGTAGGACGGTCTTCTCCGCCCCGTTGAAGGGATGAGCCCCGGCGCATCGGCAAGAAGCGGTGTACCGCGAGGACTGCGAGATATCGCGATCATCGTACACACCGTACGCTCAGATCTATTTGATACGATAAGCGGATCTTACGACCTGACGCTGTGGCTCTACCGGTGCTGTGAGGTTGATAGTGCGGAGCCACGGCTTACGACCGCGACGTGGCGCTGAGATCGGTTTTCTCACAGGCGCAGACCCGGTGCGGCTGGCGGACGAAGCTCGGGCTTATCGAGGAACGCGTGCACCGCGACGTCGACGCCGAACGTCGTGGCTGGACTACTTGCTTGCTCACTGGCTGCCGCACCGTGGCCTCTGCGTAAATTATACAACCGGTGTGTACTTACCCGAAGATTTACAGGCTGACCGGCGATTTCTTTGATTTACTACACCCGATGGAGCCTCGGGACGCTGCGAGCTCAGCGCGATTTGAAATATGCAACAGGATATGACGAGGAGTAGGAAGGGGAATCGCGCCGCGCGAGGATACTTGGCTCTAAACGGTTCATTTCTCTGCAAGTGTATCAGTGAAATTAGGTAAGTACATCCTTTACAAGAACTAAGTTAAACCTACTAATTCATACGTATGGTAATCGAGATATTCCTTAGTTGGCTATTAGCTGCAGATAATTGACCCCTCCCCCCTGTCTTAGTTACTCATGATGATATCTCGAGTTGCCAAGTGTAAGAATAGCAGATATTTTCCACGGAATTCATTAGAGTATCATGTTAAATAGTAAAACTCTATTACCTAGGACCGCTTTTTGTAAGCAGTAACTATTAAAATATTACAAAAAGAACTCCGTGGTCCTAAGCATTGAAATTCGGAGTAATGTGTATCGTAGATCCACTATGAAAATTCTTCTCCAAAAAAGAAGTAGCAACTTTCAGGACATGAGACGATCTCGCAATACATTTGACCAGAACTTTGTTACAGTCCTGTTCTAATTGCAAGCTCGTGTTAACCTAACGATGTTAGGACGTACTAGAGAAGTTCTCGAATCACTGACACTATTGTATTCCATTGTAAAATACCGGTCTCGCAAAAATTCCACCTGTATATCCAAATGCACGTCCATCAATAGCTGTACGCCCATACAAAGGCCATATTTCGTTTGGTATGACGTAGTACATATCACGGCTGTTCACACGAGATGTCGAACGCAGTATGGTGCCGTGGTAAGTTGGTGTTGTAATACGGCCAGTACGATGGAATCGGAGTGTAAACAAGTGCGAAAACGACGCACATGAATGTCGGGATAGCGGAGTAAGTTAAGGGGGCACCCCGTTGCGACTAAGCGTATGCACCGTGTATGCGAACATCAGGTATCAATATTTATCGCTCGTTTGCCGGATCGGCGGCGGGCGCGAAAGGAACAACGTCTCCCGCCGGGGTCAGGGGTCGTCCTTCTCCAGCCTCCGCCCCCGGCTCGAAGACACCTCTGCAATCGCGATTCACGCCGGGGTCTCGCATCCCTTTGACTATCAGTCTCTTCGGCCCACCGACAGACGGACCCTGGCTGCTGGCTGCTGCCTTCGGCGAACGGCGAACGGCGAACGATGGCAGTGGCGTAACGACTCTGCGGATCATTACTTACTGCGGAACTACCAAAACCAATGCAATTATCGGCTGCGAAATTTATTCCTTTAATCTCAGCCGACCAACACCCTACCCTCCCGGCTTGGCTACCTCGAGATTGCCAATGGCTCACCACAGCCTTCGACAACCTCACCATCGACGTCGGTATCGATATCAGGCCAGGAGAACCCGTCCTCGATACCGCCGCTGTCACCGCAACCGCAATACAGATGCAACTAATTCTTTCCGCCCCCAATCATTCCACCAATTCGACCAATTCCAGGACCTTAACACCGCTGGTATACGTACCTTATACGCACCGATATATGGAAACTTGTCTTTTTTACGGCTGCTACTTACTCCACGTGGGCAGGAGGTTCTGGCTACGCTGACAACGAGTGGCAATTTCCTAATATTTTCCTGTGTCCAGTAAATATATCTCGATCTTAAAAAGAGATTGATCTAGGTAACAATTTTTTTTAATGACAGTTTTTCCAAGCCCACTGTGCGTATACTCGTTCTTCGATTCTACACTTACATTTTATATTTACGTGCACATATGTAGGGAAGGATGAGGCAAAGTGGGCACCTTAAAATTTTTGATATTTCAAAAATTCGCGAGCAAAGTGGACCCCCTGAAATTTTTCAAATAATAAGGGATAAAATTAACCACCTGAATTTTTAATAAAATATGAATTATTCGGAAATCATTTAACAGAGTAACTGCACACGTCATAACGCGAAACGTATCAAGTCGTGCTTTACTCGCAACTCGTTAAAGGCAAATAATTTTCTGAACTTGAATTTATGATTAGTTTTTCTCGAAAAAGCTAGATAATAATTTAACATAATTGTCCATATGAAAATTAAATATTTTATTCTGATTCTAGGCATTATTTTCTTAAGGGGCCCACTTTGCTCCACCCTCTCCTATGGGTACTTTGCAGCCGAAAAAATGTTTTCAAATATTTTGGATTAACCCAAATTTCAATTATCTTATTTTCGGAGAAGTATTTCCAGGTTTCTAACTTCGGATGATGGATGGGATCTTTCGTCACCTTGTGTACTTTGAGAATCAAGAAATCACTGTGTCTGGTCTGCGCTCTGGCTAACCACGTGCCAAAGGGGATGCTGGAGGGTGATTGTAGAGAGAGAAATATTATATTTCTTGAAGCGTCGCATCGCGACTCAATCAAGCAGATCCTGAAGGCAGTAGAGGCGAGTAGAATCAGCAAAGATGAAGATATTAGTTAACTGTGTACGGCGTGCGATGCACAGGGCGCTAAGGACTCGAGGCTCCGAGTTCTTCTGTCCCCCCGGGGACTCATTGTCCGACCTAATAATCGCAACTTTTAATTGAATTTCGCAGCCCGCTGTCGAACCTAGAATCAACTTGGGTATCTGATTGCGAGTCTGGCCGTGCTCCCGCACAATCCCTGAAGTACATACCTATATGCTTCGCTGTACTGTGTTCATGGGAAACTAGAGACAGAAAAACAACTTTAATTCAATTTACCATCATTATTAGCATTAATTATTCATACACATTATGTCGATGGACTGCAAGGTATCCAGCAATAACGAAAAAATCACTACAGTTGTTTGATTCTTCGTATGTACAAACAGTCATTCGAGGCCGCGTACAATATTGCAACATACATATCTCATACCTGTAGAATATAATAGTATCGAACCCTCGGGAATCGGGTCGCCTTTTACATAGCGCTTCAACTTCAACGAAGAGAGTGACCGGGGTGATAATCTTATGGAAAAACGTGAAAAATATGTCTGATTGCTCCGAACCCTGCGGAAGGTGATGTGATCCTTTAGAGTAGATAGACGTGGCCGTTTTTGTCATGGTCTGCATATCGTTTCCGGTTCTGCTTTTCGTTGTTCTATCATCGATTATTATTATCATGGTGCATCGGTATTTCCGTTTCTTATCTCGACTGGAACGACGCGACGGCAGTGAGGTTAAAGGAGAGTCAAATGGTTTATTCAATCTCGCTTCCAAGTATAACCGTTGATCTGTGGCTCGATGGGCGGGAGGGGTATAAAGCGACAAGCAGCGACCATACAGGTTAAATATGGCCAAAGGGAGGGAACAGAATGTCTTGCGGATAGACATTAATTACAATACACGATTGGCTTAATTGCATTCTTTATGTGGCTGCTGTGCCAGCTCCATTAAGGTAATTTCTTTGCCCACCAAGCGCATGGCACAGGGCATACGGGAATGGATTTTGTAATCGATCCGGTTCATTCAGATTCAATGCCCATTATTACGATATTATACGTTGAGCGAGGTCATGTTTGCCAAAGAATCCAAAGAACCTTATATCTCGCCTGCATCGAGCTGGTACCCAACTACCTTGTACCTACGCTGACAGCTCGCGCTACGTCACCCCTTCGCAGAAGAGAGCCTTTCAACGACGAATGCCTTCGCAGTCGCATACAGTATACGTCTACACTATCCGCATTCTGTACCTGCGTACCTACGTATCTACGCCGCGTTCGACGTAACAAGCGTGCGGAGGTGCGAGGGTGCGAGGGTAGTCCCTCTGTCTTTCTTTTTACGCAACAGGTATTCCTATCCTCTCTTCGCCTTCCCGCTTGTGATGATCACGAATCATTACCTACGTGAATTGCCATTCTGCATCAGTCCGAACAGTTTGTACATTTATGTTTTCCCGACTCAATCTAGCACCATTCTGAAATTTATTCCAGAACATGAAAAATGTTCGCAGGTTAGAGACATCGGGGTAACTTTGAGCAGAGCAGCCGGCTACGAATAATTTCTCCACGATGTACAGGAGATGACGAGCATAAAGCAGTGATTAGCACGACCCTGCTTTTGAAGTCAAATTTTAACGTCAATCAAATCGTGCGTCCTTGCGCGTAAGTTTGTTACAGCTGTATGGGTTGCATTGATTTTCAAGAACTGTCTAAGATGGTTGGGGTTGTGCTCGCAGGATGGCGCTGCGAGTGTCTCGGATACTTTGTTATGCTCACTCGAAGATTTCCCGACGACTCGACGCCTCCACCTGCAGGCAACGGCATAAGAGGTTCCCTGCGAAACGATGCACGGAAAGGTGAATGAGGAGCGACGGAGAGAGTAGAGCCGATGTGCATTCCGCTTTGAACGGGTGCGTGCCGCGGATGACTGCGGCGTGACACCGTGACGTCATATCCGGCATAATGCGTGACGGCTACGTAGGTGGCCTTCCCTCTTCCCACTTCTCTACATATTTTTCTCTCTCTTTTCACTTTTATGGTATATGCATATTCAACTGCTGTGAAATCAGCCTTCGATCTTGGTGAGTCTTAGTTCATTGCGTTTGGAAATCACAGAAGAGTATAATGTTGAGGGAATACTTGGATCGGATGAGTCTCTTGTAGAGTCAGGCAGTTCTATACTCTTACATTATACCGTAGTATCAATTGCTGATCCTGAGGTTGACGCTTTCACACTGACGGAGAGGGAGAGGCTGGAGATTAAATTCCAGCATTAGGTTTTCATCGTCTTTTTTTCCTTTCTACCTTAACAAAAATGCAGAATATTTTGCATAATTTCAATATGTTCAATTATTCATAGTCACTACGAAAAAGCAAATACCGATTGACCTTAGAGACCTTGTAACGTACGAAGTGAATAACAAAGCTCTGGCATGGTGGGACAAGGTGGGAGATATCTTAGTTTGTAGTAGTTCGTACGGCTTAATGTATTTTATGAATCGTAAAGATCATCACAAAATCAAGTACGATACTCGGAGTCATGTCTAACAACGGACCCTATGGACATCGTATGGAAACGCAGGGTCTCAAAAGTTTGGCTTACGACTTGACGAAGCCTATTATTATCTGCCGTTACTCAACATGCCACTTAACCGAAAAACCTTAGCTGTTGTCGATGCGAAAATTATTGTATCACCACTTTCTACTTTTTGTTAATCGTTACTACTGGAAAATCGTGAGGATGGTATTAAAAACGATGAAAAAGATTCGAACTAGTTATAAACAACTAGGGTATTCAGGACTGACTGTAGAAGCGGAATGAGCCATTAGCAAGCGTGTTATCCTTAGTCCTAAGTTCATTACAGAGTAAATTATTAGACGAGACGTGGAAATATACGGAATAATCACCAGGTAATTTATATCCCTCGGTTGTTTTGTTCGATCCCTTCATTTCTTGCGCAGGACAAGTATCGCCCTGCCGTGTGGTGCGTGCTTTGCGCGCAATGAATAAACATTCAGTACGCATACGATACTGTGGCATGTCAGAATTTGCTCACTCAATTCACTCAATTACATTAGAATATTAATTAAGCTGATCAACGAAATGATCGATACCACAGGAGAAAACAGTATTGTATTGTCTTCATCGGGCAACGACTGGCAATACCAAGTTTCTCTCGGCTCATGGAGGCATCTTCACATTTGCTGCTCTCTCATAAACAAATTAATATCTTTTTGTAAATATATTCATCATTCAAATCAAGAAGCTAATCAGATCTACTCACCTTTGCAACTCTTATATTGAGGAGACGGATCGCGGGTTGTACACTACTTTGGTCTTCCTGCTTGTCAAATAAATGTAACTATCTGACTTGTCTTGCCAATTTATTGCCTCGATTTCTTCATCCGATGTAAGATAGTTATAATATCCTTGATTAAATTACAAAGCACTAATAAGGATCTCTGCTCTCGGGATTTATATTTCCGCTTTGTTATAAAAAAAAAAAGAAAAACTATTGCAAGAATCCATTGGCATCCAATATTAGAAATATAAGGTGCGGGTTGATCGGAGTGTCACACTACTGGTGCCAGGAATATTTCTTTTTGTTTGGAAGACCCTAAACGTGCGCGTAAAAGACGTAACGTAGCCTGAAAATAAGGAACGAAGTTCAGATTTGTATTTTAATTCCGTGGGTGTCACAGTTTTTCCTGCCAATCGAGACGGCGATGCGGTGATTTAATGATCGATGGCAATCCAATGCACGGCGTGCAGGACATGACGGCGGTCCGTGCAGGTGTATCAAGGTTTATATTTTGCACGCGAGTCACGCCGACGGGCTTGAATTTACCAGCAGCGACGATTTCCATGATTTATCAACTCCGAGTTGGTGTAATTATTCTTGGGGAATCGGTGCAGAGTACTCGAGTAGTGTAGCTGCAGTTAAGATATGGCAAGTCGTTGGCTGGTGCACGCGCGAGATTCTCGAATAGTGGGAGCCTCGACGGATTGACAGACTCCGATTAGAGCGAATGACGGACGCTGTACATACACGCATATAAACTGTGCAAATGTATAAAGGGTATGCACCATCTAAGCAATGGACACCGTGGGAACTGGAACTTGGAAGTTGGCACCGCGTCGGGAATAACCGGCCTTCTGCTAGGAAACCGTAGAGAAAAATCTAACCGTCGTTACGTATTAGCCGCGGTGAAAGAGAGGAGAGATAGAGAGAGAGAGACTCTTGATAATAAGATAAAACAAACGTAGATGAATGTCATAATTTTATAAATACTCCCTCGAATAGAATTCTTTCGAAAGCCAAAGTCTTCCTGTATATTTCCTATATTTTGGGGTTGAACTCTGATGGAGGAAATTATTGTCAGTGGAACCTTGATCTCGTGGGTAAGGTTTCCAACTGTTTCTTAGTTTTACAAATTTGATTCTGCAGAAGTGGGTCCAAATTTTTTTTTCAAATTTTCCAAAATCTTTCCTAACCTTGACTTGTTAAAATCTACAGCCAAAAGAATTTCTCTTGCAAGACTTTCATACAGGTAGTAGTGTTTCTGATATGTTTCAAACGTCAATCCAAGTTTTCCACGCCACTTTCACAAGTTTGATAAATCATGATTTTCAAAAGTGTCCTGCACATTTGTTTCTGACTTTTTAATAATACAAGTTTGAGTTGGTTCTTGGATACGTTTTGTAAATATTTCACGATTCCTACGCAACCGTTCCGAAGTTTTATTCGTGATCTTTGACAGATTCGAGTAATTTCTTCAAATTTTTGGATGGAATTGATCAGACTAAATTTGTTTAGTTATTCATAGATTTCTTGAGCTATTTTAATTTTGATATTTCCGGGTAAGCCACAAGTAATAAACTGCAGGTGGAAAGAATATTTTAGTAAATCTTGGCGAACATTTGATACGACAAGATTAGAACCAGACCAGAAAAAAATACTCAAGGCATTATTAAATAATTTGAAGTATTGAGAAATATTTCTTTGTAAGAAAATTTCCCCATCTCAGATACCGTACATTCATCGGTCATAAGTATATAACGTGTGTATCTATCGGAACGTCGGACGTGTAGCCGGATATGATTTTTTGATCGGCCATTGCATATTTTGTAAGAAGAAGCTGCGAAGCTTGAACAGCCCCTGTTCCGTCGCAGGGGGAATGCGGAAGACGATAGGTCGTAATCGCGGGTGGCGGGAGGTGTCGGGCGGGGATGAGAAAATGTCGGGGGCGTCGGCGCTCGATCTGCATACGCGTCGCGACGCCGCCACCGCGCCGCGCGCGCCTCCGGCCGACTCTTGAGCCTGCGGCGGCTAGGTAGGTAGGTACGTAGGTAGGTAGGTATAGAGCCGCGGGGTTGGGTGGAAGGCATACATACATACAAGTATACATATCCTACGTAAATCGTCGGCGAACAGGGGGTGCGACGATGTTATCGACCAATCCAGCCCTCCCGGCTGACCTGCGTACATCAGCGTGGCGCCACCCCTGGACCACCCACCCCCATCCACCCCCGCACCTCTAAGCATCCACTCGCCCCCGCCATATTGTAAAATATGGATCGCGGAGGTGCACCCCCACCCCTAACCCCGGCAACCAGCGGCAGAAGGGCGTTCCTACCCTCGAAGCGACGCGTTGCAGTAAAATACTTGAGGACAAACCTCCGAGGCTTCAAGAATTTGCCTTGACAATTCTTTGTTTGCATTTTTTTCTTGTTTAAATAATTATTTCTCTGAAAATTAATATTTTCACACAAGCTAGACTTATCTTTAGCGCCAAGTGCGCGTTGCCGTGGCATAAAAATTTCAGTCCAAGCTCGGCGAGGTTCTTGGAGCGTCAAGTGTGACCTACGACCTTACGATTCGAGGGAATCGGCGGGTGGCTTGCGGAAAGTCGAAGCTTTGGTGAGGGTGTCGGGTGGAGGAGGCAGGAATATTCAGCGTCACGGCGCCATCTTGATAAGAGTTACGAGGCGTGGCTCGCGAGATATATTTCATAAGGAGCACCCCGCACTACTTGCTGCCAGCTCCCCAATGCCCAGGATAAATTCGTGCACCGCGGCAAAACTTTCATAATATCGAACACGGTGGAATATACGTTATACCTGCCTTGGTGTGTACCTATACCCGTTACTCGCTCGACGGTAACGTATTACAGGGCGAAATATTCCCGTCGCAACGTTCGTACTTCATAACACAGGTATAACTTACTTCGTTGTAAATTCGAGAATCCGGATATGGACAGTCTAGATACATAGAGGAAAATTCTCACCGAAATTAGATCATTGTCTGGCTCTTGATTATGTAGAAGAAATCTTAATAAATCAATAGTCATCTAATTCTTTCGTGCAGTTGAAAAAGCCCAAGTTTCATTCGAAGCTACATATTTATGGTTTATACTTACCTGCATAGAATCGTGATCAATCAGGTTTAACTTGGTCGTTCGTTTTGCAAATATGCTGAACTAATCTTTTGCATAGTCAACTGCGCGGACCGTCAGGTATTGAAAAACTCCTCCATAATCATTTTACTTCTTCTGCTTGCATTAGCTTACCTCTCTCGTATCGACAACATTTATTTTATACTCCTCAGAACGAGTTGAATGAATATTTAAAGCTCATCTCGTAGATGGATGATGAATTGGTACTGATTAAATGACAATGAATTATGACTAATTAATGTACATCGACGTACGAGAATATCAGTAATACATGAGAAATTCATTATTCCTCGCATATCATTGTCATTCCAAGGATTTTTCCTGACCAGAAACGAAGTACAGCACCCGATTCCATATTTCGATATACCCTCTTTTGTAACCCGTTCGGCAAGAAATCATTTCAGTATCAACTGTTCCAGCTTTAATGAGTCAGGTGTCTACATAGTGACGTCGGTTTTGCGAGAGTTTCATAGGCGCGATTGTCTTTTTGGTTCATCTTGCGTTGCAGTTTATTGATAGATCTGTTTTTCACTTCACATCGAGATGCAAGATGTAAAAATAATTTACATACCGGTCCACTTATGGCATCGAATTGTAAATGAAACTGAAAATCGTTGAAAATCATTGATAAGAAGTGGTAATCGATTGAAACTTGTAATCTCGGTTACCTGCGATGCCGGATTTTCCACTTAAAACATTCATACTCGAAAGTATTCACCGTCGAATTATAAGGCCGATCAAATAACGTATCGGGTAACGAGAGAGAAGGCTCACAAACAAAAGTCCAAGTTTTGGCGCGATCCAGTCAGGCTGTGCGCAGGTTTAAGGGAAAGACGATAGGGGGTCAGTTTGGGATAGTCTCGATTAAAGACGGATAGAGGCAGGACTTACACCGGCGAACGAAGACAATGGGATTTTCGGTGTAGCTGGATGACTCGAGTCGCTTTCGCGGGACACGTTAGTGTGCGTGGGCGTTTAGTTCGTGTGTTTACGTGCGGGGATGTCGTTTGATGTTGCCGCTCGCTGCGTAACAAGCGGAAATCCGAGGCTACGCGAAACACCTACAGGGTCATTTATTGAATACTGGACGTCCGAGCTACGAGCGAGAGGGAGAGCCTCTTATGCGGGCTTCAGGTAAAATCGGCCGCATCAGTCACACGCGCGGTCGGTATTCAATAAATGACCCTGTAGCCGAGCGCGTTCACGTAGACGTAGACATGGAGTGGGCGGATGGACGGACGCTTATCTACACCCGCACCTTTATACACCTTCCTTCCTGCCGCCGCTGTAGTCTCCGGCGAATCAAGATCCCAGGAGACTGACACTTTCAAATATATCGATAGAAACTTGCAGACATCTGCGGAATTCGAAAATTGTGCCAAAGAAAAAGAATTGAAAAATTATAAAGTACCACAGCTGTAAAAGTGGAAATCGAAATCAAGTAAAGTGAATGATGTAGATTGTGAAAAAAAGTTGAACAACGGTTCAAATAGGACTTTGAAAATTCTCAAAGCACTTTTACACTTTTATATGATCAATTGCAAAATTGATTTTCCCGATGTAATCTCCTTCTTCAATCATATCTCATGATTGACACTCGTTTAGGAATTTCGTTTATCACACGTACGTCACACTGCTTTGTAAAAGAAATGTCGTTTGTCACGCGGGGAAAATGTCGGAAATGACCGTGGCACGGTAGAAGAATCGAGAAGATCGACAAGGTACGCTTAATGTAAGAAAATGAAAATGGTGAGGAATTTCGGCGATATGGAGAGATGAAATGGAATAATTTCAAATGACAAACACAAATAGGTACGTGAGTCGAGCAGCGTCGTAGTTTTGAATTTTCGACCAGCCGACGCGGCGGGTGCATAGGTTATACTGTTCGATATACTTCCGTACATTTCCTTACGTGGATAGGAATAGATAACATATACCTATGTGGGCTATGTTATATGTATGGGGGTATGAGAGCGGTATGGACGCGTATTCGCACAATGCCTAGGATGCCGGGTAGTAAAAATCTGCGAGCGACATTGGGCGATAAGCAGCGGGTGTAGGTATAGGTAGAGTGTAGTCGAGCGTCGCCGGTCAAGGGGGTCAAGGGGAGAGAATAGGGCCCCACGGCCCGTATAACTCCGATAACGACCATCCGCCACCATAAACCCTCCGCACCCTGCCCTTTCACTCGGCAAATGCCCCTCCCGCCTCTTTCAGCCCCCCTCGCATATTCCTGTACAGTCCGTGTCGTGTAATTCTTCCTACGCACCCTCGTGTACCGTCAACAACTGTACCAAATTATTACTCCAATCTTTGAATTCGTCCATCGAAACCTGTAAGTCGTATCGAGATTTTCGCGTCGCCAGTGAGTGTGGGAAACGTCAATGGGCTAAAGGAATAGAAAAAAGATAGAAGTTAGAAAAAAATAAAACAATAATTATTCGCCAATACGTGAGCAACGCGAGATAAGTGACCTTGTATTCCTTTAATAAAATAGTGTTGTAAAAGATGAAAGAGAGAAAATATTCCTGCTGACTCAACGAAATGATATACAGTAGAACCTCGTTTATTCGGCCTTCGATTAAACGAGGATCTGCGTTAGCCAAGTCACGATTCGACACGAATCATCCGTACACTCATTGTCAGTATCAACCGAGATGTATCCTCGAATAATACGGAAAAACCGGTATAAAACGGACAAAAGTTTTTCACGTTTGTATGCGTTTTTGCACAGTGTTCAATTTCATTCATGTTTTCCATATTATCAGAGATTTCACTCATCCGGGGTATCCTTTCCCCATATTAGCTCAGATATATGTGGTTCTGCCGTACTTACAGTATAATTTAAAAATGAAAACAAGTCTTCGAGAAGTCGTGATCATTAGCAAAGTATACTGCGTGAAAGACGTCTTTGCATTGCGGTCATTTGAATATGTAATAATAGGGTATACAATTATGATATAGGGTTGAAAGATGTAAGAAACGCCTAATTATAGGTATCTAATGATCGTAACATGTTTTGTCTATATATTTATCAGCTGGTGCGTGGGAGCATTTATCTATTAAAAGTGACTGAGTAGGAGTTTTTTTTGTGCAAATAAAGGAAAATACGATCCATAAATATATGATAAGAAATCGTGAACTGTGATCAAAATTTGTCCCTACAATTGATTAAATTGCAAGACATGAAACCAATTATCCGAGTATGATTGAAGGACATAATGAATAATTTTGTACTTTACATATACTTCTATGTCCTCCCCAATTCGTAGTTTAGTCGGGTGAAAAGAGGCTGAATTAACTGAAATAAAACACGTATAATGTTGCTACACGGCTCCGGTCGAAGTGTGGCCTTGAAGAAGATCCAGATCCAGCAGTGGTCTTACCGAGATGGATGACTGGCACTCGGATGACTCCAGTGCAGGCCTGAGGCTCAACTTTATGCTTGGACTCTGGTTACGGTATTCCTGAAGTCTTACAGGCACGCTTGCCTAGGTTGGCTCTGTCACTGGCAACTTGAATGACCTAAAAGTAGCTGTCTCATGGCAGAATTGACCTCGCCCGGAGTACAATATTCTAAAAAAGTCGTAAGGCCTGCCTTGGTGTTGTGGCTTTCAGGCCCTAGTATAATAATGCGCTCGATGTAAAGGAGACGCGGGAAACTCTGAACGTGTTGAATCTAGCCTTAGACATGGAACGTTTTAATATTTTATATCAGAACATACAGAGACTATTTTATATTGACGCATTTTTAACTCACCGTTCAAAGAGTGATTTGTTAATAATAATTACAGCAGGAATTTCCTACGTAGACGGCGATCATAAGCAGCCGTGCTCAGAGGGATACACACAAGCGCGCTAAACAGGCAAACACGTCAAGACCCGGGCCAAATAATCTCACAACAGTTCAATCTGGGAAGCTCGCCTTTCCATATACTTCAGAGCTAGAACATCTATTCGATCCTCTAGATTATCTTCCGAAATTGAATATGACCAGCAGCCTGTTTATGGGGTAATCCATGCCAACTCGACCAGCCGCCAACCCTCACCGACTCCGATCTTGCTTGAACGTTAATGCAGTATTTCGAGGGTCGAAAAAGTAACCTCTGAATCATTTCCGATTTTTTTTTTATCACCAG
The DNA here is from genome assembly GCF_021155765.1 of Diprion similis. Taxonomy (NCBI): domain Eukaryota; kingdom Metazoa; phylum Arthropoda; class Insecta; order Hymenoptera; family Diprionidae; genus Diprion; species Diprion similis. The sequence goes on from NC_060110.1 coordinate 25,215,596, forward strand.
TTGAAAAGTTGTCTCATTTTCTGACTAATTTATCTACCACCATCCATCAGTCGTACGAAAAAATCATAAATGTAAAAAATCTTCGCGATGACGTGAAATGGAAGGAAATATTATTGCTGTTTTTTTTTTGCGACTTTATGCGTCGTTTTTGCGAAAACAGTCTGATATCACGATTTTTTTTTAAATTTGCACTATAAAGAAAATACAAACCTTGTGAAAATAGAAAACTTTTGAAACTCGCCGATGATGAGATTTTTGGTTCAGAAGTTGCAATAAAGTGAATGTCAAGGAAACGAAAAATATGAGAGTACCTACCTGAACTAAATCTCTGCGAAAATGTGTTATATTTTACAAGTGAAATTATCAAAAACGAATTAATTATTCATTTCTTTGGTAAAAAAAAACGAGCGATATTATGCATTTATATATTTAGTTCAGGTGTAAGATACTCCCATGTTTTTTATTTTCGTGAGATACATTTGATTGTAACTTTTGAATCAAAGATCTCTCCATCTTTGGCAATGTCTCAAAAGTGTCGTACTTTAAGAAGGAATTCGTGTTGGAAATTTCATGAAAATCAAAGGTGGTCAATACAATGAGAATTACAATTTGAGTCTCTTGTTGTAAAAGAAAAGCTGCAACGAAAATTGGCAAAAAAATTTTCCTTCCATTTCACGTCATTGCGAAGATTTTTGCTGTTATTGATTATTTCGCATGACTGACGGATGTTGGGATATAAATTAGTACAAAAAAAAAATAACAACTTTTTAACGAGTGATTCAAAAAATTTCAAATAATTAAGAGATTACTTCCATGACCCCGGAAATACTGTATTAAAGTTCAAGTAAAATCGAAGTTGGTAAGAGTTTGCGGCAGATTGAGTTGGCATGGAATGCCTCTTATATCCGAGAATTGCAATTTGTGCATAAATATTCAATTTTCTGAAAATACTAGTGTTCACTCTGTTTATTGGAGCAGCGTCTAGTGCACCATAAAGTACCAAGTATGTGTTCGACCATGCGCGTCATCTACATATCTAGTAAATTTCACGCTATAAAAAACCGGAAGTATAATCGTTGGAAGGAGACGAAAAGAACATCGAAAACTTCAGGCGAAAAAAAACGAAAATAGGCGTGAAAGAAGTTGTTGACGCTGTGAGATTTACATGAGCAGTCGGCGGATTGTCGCAGAGGGTGAAAAAGGATTCCGACATTTTTCGGGTGCTACTGCAGCGGTTCAACCCCCACGCGGTAATGATTTTTTTGATTACATTTTTTTACTGCTCTCGCAAAATACCGCGGCTCTTTATGGACACCCTGTACAGCGGGGGATAGCATCCCTTTGCCCGATGTTGACCCATTCGCATGAGAATATCATCGGACTACTGTGGTGCTGCCGACGTCTCACATCTTTTACGACTGGTTCCAGTACCAAACGACGAAATGAACTTTGCTTTACGCCTTGGATGAAACAGCGGAAAACCAGAAACAGACCCTGATTTGATAACTACTGCAAGTCCTTAGACGTTGGTACCCGTATTACGCGATCATTCCTAACTAATAATTCAATAAAAGAAACATTGAGGAAAAAAATAGAACAAATTGCAGAATAAAGTTTTATAAGACAAAATGATATTAGTGGGTATTGCGAGATTATTAATGGAAAAAAAGATATTGATAAATTCCTAATCTTTCTTCCACCTTTCTTTTATAGAAATGTGTTTCACTCACCAGCTTCCGGAAACAAAAGTTTACAGGGATAATTTTATTTTTTAATTGCTTGATTTCTGAGTAAAGATATGTCGGATTGTTTTTCTGGTCTTACAGACCTCCTGAGTAAAAAGCATCCCTTCCAGATTACGTGGACAAGGCCCAGAATTCTGTATACGACGGTGCGGCACCTTAATCGTATGATCAGTGAACTTCAACGATACAGTGACGGTGAAGCTTCTAGGTTTGTATAGATGTCGTATAGACGGTCGTCTGTGTACATGTAACTTACACTCGCAACGGTTAGTCACGGCTCGTCTTCTGCGGAATCTATCGAGCGAGGAGATCCGGGATAGCAGTAGGATGGGCGGAGCATGACGGAGATTTTGCATACTCGGGAGCGGCGTAAGGAACGGAGGCGGTGGATAGTTGCATACAATTATCGAGTCCAGCCTCCGCATTGGTCCACCGCTGCTGCTTGCTCCCACATCTCTCCTTTTCTCCTCTTCTCCTCTTCTCCTCTTCTCCTCTTTGCCTCTTTGCCTCTTCTCTTCCTCTCCTCGTCTCCTCTTCGGAACCTGGATTGTCCCGTCTCCGCGATCTCGCGGCTCCTCTGCAAGCGACTTAGTCTCGTATTTCGCCGCCATCGAGATGCTTTCGCTGTCAGCTTGCCTCTCGTTCAGATACAGAAGCTGTGCACCTGCAACATCTGCTTTTTTGATTATATGCCTTGTTGGAGACACATTTAATTAATCCTTCTTCCATAATGTTTGAAAACTTTTTTCCCCCTTACGCCGTGCTATACATGCGCGGTGCACGATAAATTGCATTCGAAAATTGGTTACGCACGGAAATCGTAAAATATTGGCCAACCCCGCCATTCTCCATAAGACAATCTCAGTTTCAATCAATGTGTTAAAATATTCGTCGATAGGGAGACAAATGTGCAGGGTTTCTGGAGTGGACATAATTTATGGTAAATGCAGAATGTTGACTTGACGCAGGTACTCGTAAATACCTAGGAATACCGAGAATACGTCATTGCATCAATAAGCAGTAAGCACGCATAGGTATATACTTGGAAGAGACTCGAAGAGACTCGAAGAGACAAGATCGCGCTTGAAGGAGACCCGAGGCGCGTCTTCGGGCAACGCACCTTGGTCCAGCGTCCTGTGTCGTGTCCTCGCGCCTCTTATACGCGAGATGCTCTTCGCCGATGCGATTCAAGTTTTTGTTTCCCACGATGCGTAGCTAACCGTTACTGCACTGGCTGAGAGATGCCAATGCATGACCACTGCGGCATATCACTTCCAGAGATTCAATTCCGTCTCATCCTCGACGCGTTTGCGCCTGCTATTACCATTCGTTAATTATTTCAGATCCAAGTTAGTGCAGACTTGTGCATAAACATCTCTCCAAGGTACAATCGCTTAATTTTTAACCGTGGATATAGTCGGCTTTCTCTGCCACTCCACTTTACCTACTACTTGTTGTAAATTTCATCCTTGATACAGTTCATTCTGAGTGATCGAGGTGAGTTTTTCGCGTATCAGGTATTATACGAGATATTCTATTCTAGTGGCATATTATGGTAGTATGTGATACCTGAAGGCGCATTAATAAATGGAAATGGAATAACTTATCGTTGTTGTGTTTTGCGGTGGCGCGACGCGGGACGCCTGCGACTCGTGGCTCGCGCGCCGACGTATTCCCGATGCGTTTTTCCCGCGTATATTCGACAGTGACGCATCGACGTGCCGACGCGACGACAGTTGAGAGAACAACGCCGCTTCCCCCTTTTCAATGAGATTTCGATGATTTATCGGACCTTGAGGAGATGCGGGACGATTTCTTCCCACCGAATCCATGCTTCGATCCTATGCGCTACTCGCTACCGTGTTTTATACATGGTTGAAAATAATGCGTGTATCTAATGGTTATACCTACATCTGGCACGGACCAACATATTACTCATCTATTCGGGAGTTGAACAGTTTCGCGGTGATTTGAAAATGTTGCAACGATTTCCGTATTCGAGGCATATTAGGCGCCTTTGCGAGGTACTGTAGAAGATACGACGATTTCGCGTCTTATTTGCATTACGTTTAACCATTTCACACGGTCGAAATACCGGAAAAATTGGTTTAACATGTTTTTGAGAGAACAATTATAGTACAAGTGTCAACTCGTCAAATAGGCTCTACAGAATGCTTGAGAGCATTTTCTGGAGCGTCCGTACTCTCCAAGAACTAGTCATATGAATCCTAAATTACGGCCTTGCATTTCTTGACGATAGATTATATGCAAATTGCAGGCACTGAGTGTTAATTGGAATTTGAGGATTGCAGTTTGCTGAGAAATCCCCCCATAGTCACAGGGCGTGAAATATGAACGTAGCTATGAGACCCACACCTGCAGGCCCACGGCACGTAGGCAGGGGCGGTGCATCGTGTGTATCAGATGTGCAGGCATGTAGGTGTATTGTGTGTAACTGCAATGCATAGATAATATCGTTTATGGGTGCTATTTGCGCTGGGTAGCGTAACACCGCGGCACCGTGGCATGGGTTCGTGCAGCGGCTTCCTGTGCGTGTCCTCTTAATTATTCCCGAGGCTCACAGCGATATCCGAAGTACTCAGGCTTGTTCCTTCGCCTATAAATCATACTCGCTTCCAGCTCCCGCAAGGCAGGTATATAAGGAAGGTGGGGTGGATTTCAGGGCACGCTATAACCAGGGCCGGTAAATTAATGCGCGCGGTACAAAATGGTAAATTGTAGGAAACCGCATTGCGTGTTCTTGCATTGCATAAATTTGACGCTCATCTTGGGATCGGAACCGATGTTATTTTCACGCTTACGAACTTGGTCGGAATAATTCCTCCTGAAATTTGAATGTTGAATGTTAACTACCACTCCACATTATACGCTTTTATATTATGCTTTTTGCTCCTTGTCCGATATTGTACTAGGTATTTATCATTATTACACTTCGAAGATTTGACATTAGAATATGAATATATGTATGTAAAAGTGAAGTAAATTGAGAAACGTGGTCATTCGAATGAAGAATGATCATAATTACGAGCATCATTTTAAGACACGTGCAAAAACAGTATACTGCGCACTGCTGGGTAAGAGTTTCTGAAGAAGAGTCATGCTAATCGTGGTGTGCCAACATAATGGCTGACTATTATACCTTCGGCTTAATGACTTCATCTGCCGTGTTATTATAGCTTGCGACTGTATATATACCGTAAAACCGACTTGCGTGAAGACCTTTTTCGTATTCGTTTGTTACACTTGCTTTGTACCCCGGAAAAAATTTGATGTATCTATCGGATACTTACCGTCGTTTGCGTATGTCGTCGTGGAAAGAATCAAGGTATAGTTCCAGATGGCACAAATATCTCAATAACGAGAAGACATATTTTTGTGATGTCTCCTTGGTATGGCAGCAAAAATTTTAATTGAACTTTTTCGAAAGGTATTCCTAACGACGGACAGGGCGGCTAGTTTCACGTAAAGAAATAGTAGGCACGCGGGGCCAGCTACCTACGGCAGAAGCCGTAGTGAAAATATTTTCACATTTTCAATTTTGAAAAGTCTCAACGTGGCATGGGACACACAAAAAGGGAGCGACATTTTCCAACCTTTGTCACAATCATAACGTGTGAAGTTCCCCGTTTAATATTGGTATGGATTTTTCCGAGTTTAGCCTCTACGACACAATTAGATCACTTGCATAGATTCAAATATATCGCGAGGACACGTGAATAAATTTCCGTACTTACTGCGTCAAGAAAATTACAAGACACTCTAGATGAAAGAAAAACGCAAGGCAATAGAATGCCAAAAGAATTAATCTACGGATACGTTGGGAGGGTGAGAGAAAGACGTGGCACGCAGGCGGATTTCATACATAGCGGCGGAGGAGGCAGCTACGTCGCCTGGTTCCCAGTGATCGAAGCACGTCGAGGACAGCCGTCGCCAATCAGAACATTAAATTATGCAGTCGTCTCCCAGCAGGAGACACCTGACAACCTGTTTAACCTCCGAGCGAGCCTCATTATGACAAGGAGGCAAAAGGAGACCGATGAGCCAGGAATTGAGCGAAGAAAAAGAATATATACCTATACACAGACATGCTTTACAGGCCTCCCATCGCATGGGTTCGTATATACGTAGGCGAGGCATGTGTGCGGGGATTTATATGCGTATGTATAAGCGTAGGTATATAGCATAAAGATGCAGCCAGCTACGTGGGACGATCGGGAACGAGGAACGCGAGGTACAACGAATCCCACAATATGGCGGACCTCGCGGAGGTTATTAAAGATGGCGGCTAACTGTAGCTTCCAGTTTCTTGTGTCCGATCCCGCGTCTACAGAACCATATTTGAATGCATCGCAGCTCTACTGCGATCGCTTCTTTGTCCCATGATATTTCCCTCGCGCCAATCCTCCCGTTGAATTAAGCAAACTGTTTCAGAATAAAAGATAAAGAATAAAAGTGTCTTTTTATTCGAATATCACAGCATGTCTAGGCAATGATTTCTCAATCAGAACATATTGTGTTCCGTGGGCACATGAAAAGCTCACGATGACCTAACAATGCTGAAATTGTTTGCTTTTCAATTATGATAACTTATCCATAGACTTGGAGCTTAAGGCAGATCTGCATTAGCGTAGAGGTGAGGCGAGACTCTTGCGAGTTGTGATCCTAGTTTGGTCGAACCACTTTCTACTGCAAATGCAATTGATTGCGAGACACGAGTCACCGATCGGAGAATATTTTTCAACCAGAGACATCGTGATGACGTACTCGAAAGTGAAAATCATCCTCCTCGTCACCCAAAAGTTAGCAAAACAATGAACGGAAAAATCTTTCCCCCCGATCAATACAGTAATGGAGTGGTGTACGAAAGTGGTCGACGCGATGTTGTTACTCGGTGTAAGAGGAGGAGGAGGAGGAGGAAGTGGAACCGATCCCGGAGGTTTTGAATGTTTGCGAGACTTGGCGGGGTGGTGGGTTGATTTATCATTCCAAGGAATGTGGCTAGTTAATAAATTATATCGGACGATAAATAAGTCCCCTGTTCGGGGTGGCAGATGCGTACGAGGTGGATCATCGGCGTACCGGACGAAGATCGGTGGCACGCCAAGCACGGCGTGTGCGAATTCCCGCGACCGGAACCCGCTTCCGAATTTTATTATTTTTGTCCCCCTCCCCCTCCCCCTGCAGAAGCCACGGGCTAGGCGGTAAGACCGAGCTGATGCTGCGATTCAACTCCCAGAGCCAAGATGCGCTGCTGCGATCCAGGAGGATGCATTCTGCTCGACAAAAAGTACGAAAAATACGCGCCCAATCCCTGCGTCAAGTTTGTATAGTGACTAACTTCTGTGCCACGTCGAACCTGCATTCGCGCGCTTCAGTGTAAGAAATTGGACACAATCACCAGGCGATAGGTAAAAACTCGAAACTATGTGTTTAAATCACGAGCGCACCCTGTGCAAACATCTTTGCGGTATAAGGGGGCGAGCCTGAAATCTGTTTGGTGCAAGAACCGAAAATTCTTTGCAGCTTCGACAATTAGACGAGGACAATTTTTTTCATTTACTGATATGGAGAAACAATTTTTCACAATGTAAGGATCTCCATTATTCTCAATATGTGTGTTCAATTGCATCCCATATTTCCAATGAATAGCAATTCACACTGTGTGTCGTGCCGGATCAGTGCAGGGTCTGCGAACCGTTAGGCCTCATAAGTGCCCATCGCTTCGATGGCCGAAGAATTATTCGAAAATATTCAGAAGGTGTTACGATTCGTGGCGGAAAATTATTTCTTCTGGAAACGATTGTTATCCTCTTGTATGTTAAATAGTAGATGGGCATTTTTTGACACCTGCAGCCCACCTCGTGTGGGAGATTCCATTGTTGGCATTTTGCTACAGCTTGTGAGCCTTTTATAGTTTGTGCTCGAATATACCTCTTTCGCGCGTCTCTGGATTACCACGGTTTGTTGGCGTTGAATGAGTATTTCGTTGTGTTTTTTATGTAGAGACTATTTGATCATGTCACGTTCGAGAGGTTATACTTCCAGGCCTCATTTTTGAGTTTATTTTCATTGAGTTCCCTGCATGCGCATTGTGTCTATCCCTGTCCGATGTCGGCTCGGTCTGATGGCTGCTCTATGCGTGTTGTGTCAAAATGTTCTTTTTCGAAATACCAAGAGAATCTTTTCGTTAGGTTAACAAATATTTCAAAGCTAATCGTGCTTCAGCTGTGGTAATTTCTATCGTAGCGTTACAATTTGTAGATATTTGAAGATGTAAGCAATATAATTTTTTTAAAAGTAAGCAAACAGCGCAGAAGAAACGCCATTTGATGAAACAGTAAAAAAGAATCTCAACCGAGGTATCGCCAAAAAGTGAATACAAGGTTTGCAGTTATCGAAAATAATTATAGAGATACAACGTCCTCGGAAAAAATGATAAATATTGAATCGGTTAGTGTTAAGCCTGTTTCATGTAGAAATTTAGAAAAATTAATTACATCACAAGATAAACCTATGAGAAAATCAAGATAAATTGTAATAATAGTGACGAATATTATGCAGGGCCAACGGATTTCTTATGCACCAAATGTGACGCTAAACATTTCAATGGAGAAAAAGTATCCAACAAACTATCACTTACAAGTAGAGACTACTGTGCTCGTTGAGAAGTATATTTAAAAATGATACCAAGTCCTTCTCGTGAATTGAAAGAATTGTCTAGTTGTGAACATCCCAAATCCGATGATTTTGTCAAACGTATTAGGTATTACAATAAATTCATGTGTTTCGCGTCGTTTAATGCTAATACAGCAGACTGGTGAGGACAACGATCTGGCGCGTATACTGTTTTAAAATACAGGGGCAGATATATTATCTAATAAATACATCATTAGATCCAATTGACAACGAACACCCAAGTTGCGGTAAATTTTTCGTCACAGACAAACAAGAAGCCTTGGATCATCGCTTGTAGAATAATTCAGGACGTAATTTGTGGAAACGATCCCAATACTTGAGAAAATAATCCGTAGTAATAATACATTTACCATATCATATCAAATGTTGGAAGAAGAGATACGGAATCAACAACACATTAATTCAGTTATTAAAAGTGTACCCCAATTACAATTATGAGTCATATCGAAAACCAAGGAAAGATCTCCGTCTCTTCAACTCCCCAAGACGTAATGAAGTAACAGAATTTTGTCGTCTACTTCGGCGAATGGAGAAATTCCAGCACAATATATCACGATTGGGAATAAGAATACTAAAATGTTATAAAACATAAGTTCGATAGATCATCAAGTACAGACGTGGCTTGAGCCATTATTTGATCCATATGTAACAAGAGGTTGGCATCCTAATTCACTTCGAGCTGATAGAAAGATAACTGCCAAACTACTGCTAAAAGAAGGAGAAGATCGATACATTTGATTACTGAGTGACATTGCGTTCAGAAACAGGTTAGGAAACGATTCAGAAAGTGTTGTACGCACTGAATGATGAGAAAGTCAGTGTTTACAAAGCAAAGATAATTTTCATGATAAAAAGTAATAAATAATCAGGAGAGCGCGTGAAACGCGTAAGTCCTCTAGTTACTCAAAATTCTTATAGAGTCGTCGAGGAACACCTCAATGATTGCTATAACTAACTACTCGCTTTTGAATCTTCTGCAGCTTGCGATTACATCCGTTTTTCTAGGGGCTGATTCAGGGAAAAAAGGTCAAATTCCGAAAACGAATTGGTTTGGATTTCATTCACGCTTGCGTGTACACGTGAAGCGCGCGATAAAGCGGGGTATTCATGTCGTCAATCCCCAAGAGGATTTCCTCTTTTGAATCTATCGAATCAAACTCGTGCGACGAGGAATGAGTTTACATGCACACGACGCACAGTGAACGGAAATTGGAAAAACCCAGACAAAACATAATCTTTTCAAGTTTAAATTACTGTTCGAAAATTATTAGTATTACAATCATTCTTAGTTTTGAACAGTCTTGTATTTTCTATCTCCAAAATCAAATACCTTTCTCACATCGAAAGATTCGTTCCGAATTTCGTAATGTTGGTCAGAATATTCCCACGTTATCACTGCCTGAAAACAAAATGTTCGAAGTTCTGCATCTCAAATTGACATTGCTTCACTGAAACCCGTACTGTTACCTTTTATTCACTATCCTTTTTGAGGATCTGATGTTTGTTGCAATTGTTTTCAAAGCGTATTTTCCGAAGTGTAACCTTCAGAAATGTTATTTCAACCATATCCGATGGGCATTGTATTTTATCGAAATGCTTCTAAACATATGAAAGATATTATAAATTGAGCTTCAGATGTGTAATCAGATGTGTAACTTAATAAATTGACAAAAATTGCCTTATCGTTTATTAAGATCGAGAATTATTCCCAAGTACAACTTCGTTACTGAATACTTCAAGTTGAGAAGTCAAGAAGTGAATAAATATTATAAAAAGTATCGGTAGTAGGTATGCAAGTGACCAGTGTTGAAGTTCTCTTGAACTAGAAACTTTGGTACTCAAGTTCCATCGCCGTAAACACCATTGTTTTATTCGTAATTCAGAATTTTACACGTTAATTCAATTTGAAACACGCAGAGATTCGCGACCCTCCCTTACACGTGTTCTCCAGAAGATCAAATAAATTTTTTGTACGGCCCGCCTAATTTTTTATCCACTATTTTAAATGTCAAATTTTATCATCACACATTATTATTTGCGGAACATGTGACCTAAAGCACACTTGTAAACATAATTTCACGAAAATCGGACCACATTCTACTTGGAAGTGTACACAATATATTCGAGATGTCATTTTAAATATTAATTTTTTACAACAATCTCTAATTCAGAAATGTCAACGATCGAAATTAACGGTGTGTTCGATTTTCCACGGGTTTTATTTGATTTCCAACTACTGTGCGACGTAGTGCAGGTTTATAAATGTCCTTGTCTGTGGGCATACTTCACTCCGCGAAATTGCACCAGTACCTGTATATGTATACACTATACGTTTTCATTCGTGTACCCACACAAACATACAGTTGATATTCGAATCGGCAGCTGAATCCACAAGACCCACCGGAGTCTTCGGCTCCCTCGACTTTGTCACTCATCCAGTGGTTCCCCGTGAATATCTCAAGTCCGATTCCAGCTAGGTGTTTGTTCATAATTCATTACTTACTTCAAGGTGAGAGATTTCCATGTTTGTCAATTAATCACTGCAAAGATATTATTTGTTCATTTAATCTCAGTTAGCACTTTTCAACGACGAGCTGGAGATTAGAATGAAACTACATCCTATATAGCAGAGATTTTTTTTTGTATTTCCCAGAACAGTTTTAAAATTAAGAAATATGCGCCGAAAACGGGTTTCGCCTTACTCTATTGGAGACTTATTTTTAAGTTATATTCTACCAGTAGAAACTTTATGCGTAACATAACACGAAATCTGTAGACATTTAAAATTCCAGTATTGTTTTGTGTCCGGAGATGTACGTGGGCTAAATGAAAGAGAAAATATTATTATCAATTTGAGAAATTTACGGAAACGAGTCTAGCAACTTGACTATGGAAAATCTATAGGGTAGAGTCCCTGCTGGAGAACTCTGGCAGGACGGGCTTGGTTTTCGGCGCCAGTGGGTCTGTCGAAGCCTTGACGATGCCCGTATCGGATAGCAGAAAGTGAGTCCTAAAGAAAAATTTGGTTTTTGTTTTCGATTATAATGTTCTATTGATCGATACGACATAAGTTGTGGATGGTAGTGATCCTGCGAGCAAATCGATATCATCAGATGGATGAGATGCGTCAGTAGTTGAACCCTGCGTATTTCTCAGTCGAAAACGCATGCGTTTCTCGTTTCTTCGTCTCCTGCTCGTGGAAAATATTTGATGGAAGTGTAGATTCCCGAAATCCGCGGGGCGCGTGATAACGGCCATATAGAGCGATCACGGGATCATTGTTATCAAAGAACTAAGTTCGGGAACACACAAGACTCTTCCGGAAAAGTCGTTGCTTGCGATTCAGCCGGAACGTTGCGAAGGAAGGAGGGTGTAGCGCGGCTGTAACGGTTCTGCAGGGATATCTGGAGGAGCGTCACTGTAGTCGTTGACTGACCGGGCTGCACGAGCTGAGAAAAGAGAAGGAAACGAAAGGAGAGAAAGGAGGCAGCGCGAGTCGTCAGGGGGGTGGGGGTGGCGGAGGGGAGGGCAGGGAAGCGAAGGGAAAGAAGGAATGGAATATGGAAGAGGAGATGAGACGCGAGACGGAAGAATGACTGTTTCTTGCGCGTTGGGCGGGTTCGTAAAAACAATTGGATCAGCATCCTCCGTATAGGAGCGGTGCTTCGTTCTGGGACGGGACCGCATGTAACGCAGCGCGGCACGGCGCTTCGCTATGCCTGGCATTTTCACGAGAACTCTTTGAATCGGACGCGCGGCTGCAGAACACAGAAATGCCCGTAACGGCCTTTCCACGGGTATAATCTATATGAATACGGAGGATATAAGTATACGTATATGTCCGCATGGACGTGTATACATGTATATATACATACACATATGTAGAAGATGTATGTATATATATATATATTATGTATATGTATACGTACATATGTAGCGGTGTCGGTATATGTAGATACATCTCGAGCGAAGTCTTTTTGCGACGATCTAACGCGGATCGGACGAGGAATATAGTCTGAGTCGGTTTGCCGTGGTTCTACGCCAGGTTTATCCCGAGCTGGACCAGAACAAGCGAAATACTTTGAATCCACCGGACGCGAAACGCTGGAGGGCGAAACAGTTCGAACAGATCGTCGCCTCACCATCGGCCAATCACACTTTCACTGGTTCTCACGTCATTGGTTACTTACTGACCTTTGAGGAAGACTCGTTTTAAAAATATTGATTTCAAATTTTACTGCAGTAATCGAAGATATTCAGCTGTGCCGGTACGTCGTGTAATTAATTTAGGTATAGTGAAACGAGTCTTTAAAATAATGTAGGGACTGAGGCCAGATTAACTTTAGCTGGAGTCTAAGATTTACCGTTCGTTCGTATATTATCTTGTTTATATTCACAATTCTCCCGAATTACCGGGCTTACGGCTTCTATGGTTAGATAGTTTATCACGGTTGAGGTGACCGGTTCGATCCCGTAATTAACGTAATTAATTTAACGCAATATACTTACATACATTCGCTACATTGTAGATTTTCCAAAACCTTATGGCCTGCAGTGTGAAATAAAAGGCATACTATCGATCTACCAAAATTACGAAATGCAAAAGTATTCAGGCGCAGGAGAAAATGGTGCAATGGGTAGAAATCAGCACTTGGCATGTAGAATGAGTGGTGCTTGCAATGATTTCTGCGGACAAATTTGCGGCGGCACGGTGACATTCTTTTATGCCGTTGATACCGGATCACCTGTTCTCGGAAGCGTTCGTTGCAGAAGAAAAACGGCATAGTAACGTTCGAGCCAAATGGCAAGAGTAGGTATAGAGACACGAGATCTGAGCTGAGTATAATACGAGGTCGAAAGAAGCGAAGGGCTTTTCCCTGTCCGTCAGCGGTGGCCGCGGCTAGGACGGTCTTAGTCGGCTTGTTGTTCGCGCGGTGCCGAAGGCCAGGGGTTGGGGGAGGGACGAGGGGCGCATACCTACACTCGCACAATTTGTAGCGTCAGCTAAAAAGCAACCAATTAAGAGTAACAGAGAGAAACCCCTCGGTGGCAGCGGGGGGATTTTTAACGAGGCTCGCCGTTTAGTTGAAATTATTCTGTCAGAGAGCATTAACGTCTTCGTGGGCTATTTCTTCAGTAGTGGCAACAACCGGATTTTGCTACGACTTCCCACAAGCCTAACGTACGTTCGATAGCAACATATTCTCGCTTTTTCCTTTGTTAGTGTCTAAACTGCCGAAAAGCAGAAGATCAATGAGAGTCAAATTTAGGAATCAGAGATCATACCGGTTCAGTCTCATTATGCTATTAAAGACCTATAATTTTCCAAGTTCTCGTTCGGTCAAGACATAGGTGTGTGGACAACGAATCCAATGCCAGACAGTATGTGTCGCCTCTAATTACCCCCTGCTCATTCCCACTGCTCGGCTGTAGCCATTTGGGCGTGACACGCATTCATCTGGATTAATAGGTATGTCGTGAAAGGGATCAAGTGTTACTTATTTTTGAAAACCAGGTTGTCTTACAATTAGCCAGCTCGAAAGTCAATGACTCGGAGTTTCGAGTGAAAATATAAAACAAGGTCGAAATGTTTCCTTCACAAGGAAGTGACGGTAGGTCAAAAGACAAGCTCATGATAGAAAGATGAATTTGAATTTTACATAGTAGCAAACGTTTTTACGTAGGTTTTGCACGTTCTTTCTACCGAGTCCTTACGCATGATATTTCTAACAGAAACCTATACTCGCCGTACACGATGGACTATATGGTACACTAAAAGCTAAAATTATGGACAATAATTAGCTGAGTAATTGGTATAAATTATAAGGTATATAAACGCAATCTGTAGACGCCTCGTAACGGGGAACGTGCTCATTAACCTCGAGCAATCATTTCTTGATGGAACACGGTAGATATATCTCCAGACAGTGTTGCAGTGTAAATGGCAAGTATCGGAAAGGATAAGGTTGTTAAGCAATTCACGCTCTATTATAAATAGGGTATTGAAAATTTGAATCATAGGCTATATTTGGATTACAAAAATATCTGCAAGTCAGATTAGTAAGGTGCTGGAATAATTAGAGAGGCAATTTAAAAGAAGACACATTTTCAATGGACATGGATCGTTGATTTGGCTAATTTTTCCCAATTCACTAGAACATTACGATAATTAGCTGCCCTCAGCTTTGGCCGGGCCTCAAGTGATTCCTGGGATTTATTACACGTAAAATATACGGCGGGCAATCAATTGCAATCAAATCAAATTGAAGGAAGAGCCCAAGACATCGCTAACCATAAGATTCCCAAAGGTTGTACAGGGTGAGACTGGGGTAAGGTAATGACACCGGACGCCGGGTGAGGAAGGAATGCGAATTTGCATGGTGCAATATTATAGATTCTTCCGATCCTCCCCCTCCCCAATTACGCTGGGCGATCCGGTGCCGATACGCGAAACGAGCGAGGGAACAACCGAACGCTCTGTCCTCCCGCTCGATGCTGGAACGTTTGTATACGTATAACCCTATACGTATAACGCGCGTTCACCCGTGATGCATTGCGAACCTGCACGCGAACTCCCGTCCCTTGCCTCCCACGCACGATACCTACACTTGACCCTCGCACGAGCTCCCAGCTCCTTTCGCTAGTGTACCTACTTTACTGCTACCACTATTGGTGCAGCTGGTGTTCATGCGGATGTTGGGATGTTCGGAGCGTTGCTCGACTTGTTTTCGTCCTTAAATTTTACATCCAAACGTCAAAGTTGGTTTGCCGAAAAAAAGAGTACCTATTTTAGTGTTTATTTCTATTATCCTAGAGACCTAGAAGGTTCAAGACATCTCAGAAAGAATTGTGCTCGTCATAAAAAATTCATTATACCCTGATATGGAACTAACAAATATGATGAAATATTTAATACGACGCAGGCTCGGGTTACAATCCAGAGTAGGTTACTTTGGAAACCTGAATTGCGGAAGATTTTGACAGTCTTCAATACGAATTATCGCGGGAGTGACAGTTGGCTGATGAGCATTCGTTATACTCGTGATAACATATGTATATTTTGTACTGCCTTATTGTCAGTGAAACCACGTGTACTTGAAATTTTTCAGTTTGCAAAAGACTATATTGAGAATTTTTATCCAGTTCACCGTTTACCAAATTCCATGAAATTGATATATATACATATATGTATGTATGTATATATATATATATAAGTGTTGGACACCGGTGACCTGAGGCACGAGATAAATGCTTTGTTTTAAACGCTAATAGTCCGCGATATGTGGGCATCGAGGCGGCGGTGGTAGCATCATATTTGAATCTAAAACCGAGGAACATAACGGTCGAATGCACCTGGGTCACGAACACCGATCCAGGGCGTATCGCATAACGTACCGGGTGCGCTTCCTATGTAAAAATTCTTCTTCGTACCCACCCACCATTCGCAAGATTGAAACTCGTTGTTCGACACCTTACTGTTTTTTCATTGATGCCACAACGCACGTCAAAACATTGGATGATTATTTCTTTGTACACTGCTCCGTCAAGTTGTCCAGCGCGTACATAGGAAAAAATTTCATTTCAAGGATCGGAGGTTTCCACCGATCCTCACTGAGGATTGGAGGAATGGATTTGATAAGCTCTTTGACTGCAGTTTGAACTGCTCGAACTTGACGTAGCAGCGTGATTACGAATCACGTATTTGCTCCTCAATCAGTTTCACCTTATTACAGCATCGACAAGTTTATATTTACTATAATTATCAGAGGTAAGAATACTTCTCGTCATTTTTATTGCACGCACATAAGTTGCAAATTTTTTTTACGGTCTTATTTTCCAAAGCACCTTGTATATCGGGTCTGTGTATAACCCAGGTTATATCTGGGTATCTGGACGTACCGCGGGTTACCGGTTACTGGTTGCCGGTGGCCGGGTTCTGAGATGCAGGGGAACAAGGAGTAAACGCGAAGAGCGTTCCCCGTGCTGTGCCGAAGATAAGATCCTCCTTTGCAGCCCTGCAAAGTTGAGTGGAGAGTTGAGGTGAGCTGAAAAGGAGCTGGCGAAACTTATGCAGGAACAACATAACCGCCACCGCCGCGCGGCGCAGCGCGGCGGGTGTAATTGGCGTCCTCTCTCATACCGTACGGCTTTCTTTTCGCGCCCCCAGTAGGTATAGATCCTATCTGTCCGCGAATCGCGATCCTCTCCACTGCTTACCCTTGCCCCCCCTCGTCATGCCGTGCCGCGATCGCGAGGTCGGTTCGCAAGATTCGGACCAAAAAGCGATCAGTTTTTCTTTTCCAAGTCCGAACACGGTTTGCTGTGGGTGCTGAATCCATCCTCCCCGCGAGCTTGAAACGTTGACTCCAAGTTCGGTTAGACGTATAACAAGACATCAGCCACGCAGCCTCCAGCGTTTTTCTATATCCCCTGCCACTGGCCGTATCTCCCACTCACGGTGAGCCCCGAGTGCCGGCAATTAGTTACTCATTAACTCTGCATTCGTGGTACAATCACTAAACGAAATGGGCGGATAGGATGTACGGAATGGTTCAGGAGGGTTCGATGGTACGACGGCCCACGGCGGTGTCGGGTCTCATTCTATTTCTCTCCTTCTCTCTTCGCGACTTTGCCTCTTTTTCCATTTTTGTTCGTCGCTCTTACTCCCAGCCTATCCTTTTCCTCATCTTTCTTTCAAAAGGCAGAACGCTTCGTCAACAGCTCCGTAACTTCCGAACATCTTAGTTAGTGATACGACCTGACATTATTATCTGGATGAGCGTAATCTCATTTTATGGGGATAGCAGTGAAGTGTAATCTTGTACGCATCGCCATATTCATAAGGATTGCAGTGTGTGAATTGTGATAACCGATTTACATGATGGGGCGGTAAATTGCTTGTTCGTAATGTGGGCACTGAGAGAAGTCTGGATCATCAATACTGCATGGTCAAATTCCTTTGTGACTTTCTGCATCTTATTTTATTGCGTTATTAATATTTTATCAAGAGTTAGATAAGCACAATTTAATAAGGTCGTAGTTAACATTAAGGGAACAGAAAAACGTACAAGTGTCTTCCATCGTCGGTGCTGATGAATAGGTGGTTTTGTTACGTTCGTAAATACGATAGTCTTGATTTAATGTTAGCGTACGTTGCAACCAGTGTTACACTCCATGTTAGCTCCAAAGTTGTAACGCAGTTCTGTCCCTCGTTTTCGGTCCACGGCTGTCTCTCTTGCAGTATGCATACAGATTGGTCGCAACTTGGACGGTACTTGGAGTAGATACATCGGTCAACGAATAGTCAAAGTCGACAAAAAATCTATGTATAATGAATATAAGGCTGAATCCAAGGTAAGCGTATGGAAATATTAATTCGCTAATTACTTTTCATATAATAATGTACAGCGATGGTAAATTAATTTTCATCCTAAGGGTTCGCAAGTAAATGAGGGTAAGGATTTGGTATACAAAATAAAGATAGATAGGTATACGGAACACATCGAAAGGCTCCCTTATTCCGCGTTCTTAGCGATACTGACAATACAGCTGTTGCAAGAGAGTCGCGAAGCATAGATGATGAAAAGTAATCATTCACACGATAGAAATAGAACACACGATTGAAAATAAACAGGTATAGCAACTAGATTATAGTTCATAGTTCATTACACATACATATGGCATATTACACGCCAAGCCAACGGGTCATTAATTGGCCTGATCCGCTGGGATTCTGATGCCCAAAGGCTTTTTTAGTATACGAAGGTGGACATTATTAAAATCGATGAAACTCTCTTGTGAAGTAAGGGCCTCTCAAATACATATTTTCGTCATAACCCGAAAATGGGATGAAAATGATCAATTTGAAAAAAAATTTTGTTAAAAAAAAAAAATTCTCGGAATTTATTTTCAATGATGGTTTCTTGCAGTAAGAAATAAAATAAAAGATAACTTCATTGTGATATAATTCGATTTTCTCTTTAATTGCAGAGTAAAACGAAGAAAACGATTTTTTTTTTTATCAAGTATCGTTTCCTTCGTTTTACTCTTGAGAAAAAGGAAAATCGAATTTCAATCAGACAAAGTTTCGTTTCTTCTACTTATACTACATGAAATGAACATCAAAAATAAGTAACAAGAAAAAAAATCTTTATTTTCAAAAGCAAAGATTAAAAAAAAAAAATCTTCAACGTTTTCATTTCAATTTCGAGTCACGAAAAAAAGATGTGCTTTTGAGTCCCTCATTTTAGAAAAAAGTTTAATCGATTTTGAAAATGTCCATATGCAGATCAAGGATTTTTCGGGTCGAACCACTTTTACAATTTACTGGAAAACTTTCGAAAGATTAGAGGTATCATTTTGATCGAAATCAACCAAAAAATCCATTGGACATCAGAATTCCAGGGGGTGAGGCCGATGACCCGTTGCTTTGACGCGGAATGCCCCATATACATATAATATGTACACGTTAGTTGTTTGCGTAGTGTATACCGCATACTTCGTAACAACTGGCACTGTAGCAAAATCAAAATATTCCGCTGCACGTTAATGACGATAATGATGAACCATGCAGACGACGGGAGTGAAACAGCAGTGCCAGCTGATTTGAGATTACGTTAAGTATAACGAGGCTCCAATCTTCGTGGGTATAATGGATCATGGATAATGGGTACTCCTGGATTCTCTAGTAACGGTACTGAAATTACTTTCTATGTGTCTTGCGGGATAATTGTTGTTATTGGATACTGGGGGCTCGGGAGCAGGACAAACACCTCCGCGTCTTGCGGTTTAAATTAATTCAACTTGGTGGATTGCAGCAGCGTATGCTTTCACACACGTACCTGTATCTGATAAATCGCGTTCGACAAATTTCTCTACTCTTCACTCTCCTGTCTGGCTATCTCAGCATTGAGTCTCTCAACTGTAGGTCTTGCCAATCACTGCGAACGCTGCCACGGCATAACAACGCACCGCTGAAGAGACAAGCGTCCTCGAGGTGTATCACCGTGATCAAGTCTCTAATATTATTCTACTTTAAGCGTGCAGGAAGGCGATACAATTTATCAAGCTCAGGGAATAACTTCGAAATTTTTTTCTGACATCGAAAATGTTTACTTGCTTGTTGATTCGCAGAGGTAGAATGAATTAGAGAGGGATGGGTTGTAAAGTGTATTTATGAAATAAAAAAGTGGGGAACGTTTCATTCTTTGACCGTTGATGGACAAGGAGAGGAATCTTAGGCGTGAGAGTCAATATCGAAGTGAGAAGCATTCATTTGGAAACTTGCATTATTTTACTGTTACTACCGTGATTCTTCCACTTGAATAAATCAGGGTCAAGAATCGACAAACTGCAGGAAGGATTCTGGAACTTGGAATATTCGCCGTGTAGTCGAATAAGTTGACCTACCGGTAGTTAATTTTTGCTTTTTCATTTAGTTTTGAAATTTTGATCCGATAGCACGTAATTAAGGTCAGTGAATTTTTCCCGATTTTTTTCCATCTGACGTCCAGTCCGTTTCTTTACTCTACAGATAGTCGGGTCAAAAATTATCGGACATGGGCAAGGTGGAAACCTATATTTCCTAGCAACGTCGTATGTTCACAGTTGTGGATACCGTTTCAGTTGCATTTCAAATTTTGATCGTGCGGACGACTATCCGCTTGTCCTAAGAATATTAGTTCCGTCAGGTTTCATCGAAATTCAAATCATTGTCTTTTGACGATGAGAACCTGAGAGGAAATTTTATAAATATGATAAATGAATATACTTATACTGTTGATAGTATCAAATCGAGAGAACGAAAAGTAGAAGTCCAGCATAGTCGTTGTCCTTGAGAAGGATGCAAAAAGTGATGTAGTGGCGGGGGTGGTCTGGGTGGACCAACGTCGTGGGAACAGCACTGGTTTTCCTCTCGCAAGAGTTCCTTGGTCCAGCATTGTCATCCGGTGGTTGCAAAGTCAACGCCCGAAACTGCCAGATCTTAGTAACCTGGTTCCCGTCCGCCGCGCCGTGCCGTAGCTGCGGACCTCTTTACAAGCCAGTTCTGGTACATACCTGATTGCGAGAGGTGCCAGCGCTACTTATGCCCTTTGTTTCCCTCACACATGTTCTTCTACTACTTTTTTCGTCCAAGTCTTGCTCCCCTGCCGTCCATGGCGTGCCTTATGTACACAAACCTCATTCCATCTCAGGCAAGAGCTTACACCTACTTCCGCTTCCAAGGTCCTCTGACTATGCCCTGAATAATGAATCCGCAAATTTTTTTAACAATCGATGCAGAATATATATTGTGAGACTCCAGAATTGCACAGAGCCTACGTAGTGAATATTTAGCAAATATCTGAGTTAAGTGAGGTTCGTTGAATTTTGTACAACATGGGGCACCTAAGGAAGGGGAGCTGAAGCAAAGTGGACTTTGTGAAAAAACAAGAATGATTCCATAAAAAGTTATGCTGTGGGATTGCGTATCATTTTCGTACGCGGTGGGTACTACTCCCACTAGTACGTATAGTTGCACACATACTTGTATCGAAGAAAAGTTGGCACTTCTTCTTACACGAAGGTGCACGAATGGTGTCGATTAATAATCGTGGAAAAGCTTCAGCGAAGAGCGCGAAGATTTTCCAGTCACGTCTTAGGTAGCAACGGAGTTAATTTACGAAATAAATAATATCTCCTGCTCGTGTTCCTTCTGAGGGGTAGGACTGCGACCGAGGGGTGAGGGGCAAGAAGGAGGGGAGGGATGCGAAGGGGAAGGGCCTCATAAAGCTGCCTACGTGTCGAGCGTAATGAGAACCGGTGATTTTTCTTCCCTGCTCAAGCTTTGCTCAGCGAGATGGAAGAAGGTGGACCTCGGCATACTACCGTACTACACACCTTCATAGTATAAAATAGATCGCAGGACGTGCAGTCGTCGCCTATCGACCGTTGCCACAACTTTTCCTTCTTTCATACACCGATGTGTACCTTGTGCAACATTTGCCTCGTTTTGTCTTTTCCTTCTTCATTCGCCGGATGCAATTTCAGAAGCCCTTCTCTCATTGTCAGCCTCAGATGAATGTCCCATCTCTCAAACGCAAGGACCTTTCGCCGATATCACTCGAGCTCTCCTGTCAAGGCGAATTTACTTGCATGTCAATGGGTGGGGTTTACAAATTTTCTGTCGATGAATTGGCATAACGATAAAAGGCAACGTGTAACTAAACGTCCTGAACTTCCATCTCTTCGTATGTGCACATACGGATCTCTCAATAATACCTCATCTCTGATGATTTTTGGAAAAATTCAAAACTCGTGGGATTCTTGACGTAGTGGTTGCCGATGGTAATATTCGCCGGTTTTCCATCGATCGGGACGTTAGTTGGAGTTGTAGTTTTTTTCTCCTCGGCCTCCCCTTCCCCTCGGGGCTTCTGAGCCCCTAAACCAAAGACAAAGACAAAGACAAAGACAAAGACAAAGACAAAGTCGGAGAGCGGAGCACCCCGTGGCCCGAGCTGGAGCTGCCACACCCTCCAGGGCGACGTCTTAATACCCGGCATACACGGGCATCATTTTTATAGCGGCAATTTCATTTGAGCCTCGACTCATGCAGTGGTTTCTGATGAGCGAACTGGAATACCGGCAGATCCCCGCTGCCCGTATCCTTCCGTTCCTCCCTGTTTCAGCCCCACACCCCATCCCCGACACCTCGAGACGCCATCTTTTCATTAAAACAGCTCATCAGCGAACCCTGCCGCGCCGGCGCCGCTTCTCGCGTTCCTACGTAGCGAAACCCGCGGGCGAGGGGTTTTCTCAGTTTGTTGGATGGGCAAGCGGAAAGAGGGATCCGGTGGAACGGGCACACCGAGTTTTCCTTCCTTTCATATCTTGCCCTCCCCCCCCCCCTTCACCCTCCCACCAACCTCCTACCCACCGGACTCTGATTAATGCCTCCGCTAATAACGCCTTTTCCCCGAAGACCCCACCGCGTTACGCGCTTGGCTCTCTGTACCATCGGACGGATGAATTGACTGTGTACCGAATTAAAAACATATCATCGTCATTCGATTATTGAAAGATTTCAGTCAAGAAACACACAACGCCCAACGGGAGATACTATCAGCCCGCATCAAATGATTATAATTGGTTAGAATTTATGTTGGGACAATTATCAGTTATTGTAAAAACGACTCGCCTGTTGTAAGATGCCACGTCAATTATAACGTTCCAATTACAATTGTTTGAGTCTCTAAGTCATTATGAAGAAGACGCGAGAAAGGAAAATACCAAATGAGAATAAATTTAATTACGAGCGAAACAACGGAATAAGCTTTATGAGAAACAGAAAATCAAAAAAACCGATATCACCGTTGCTATTTCATGATATCATGCGAATATTTTAGCAGGATATTTTTAGAGAAGATCGACAGTCGCTGTATTTCGTCCACAATAAAAAGACATACGAAAGGCAGAAGTGGGGTTGATAAATTTTTCAGTACTGTTTGTAAGTTATACACTGTACACCGTGCCGTCGAAGGCCCGTATGTTTCAGGTGGGTATCGGTTATGAGACGAAGGACTAGCGGCGAAACTGGCTGCGAGTGGTCAAGTGTTATTTTTCCTCCTTCCTTAACCTTTTTCTTCTCACTTTCGCTTTAATGTCCGCTGTAGAGATAGCAATCGGTGGTAAATAAATCAGAAATCGCATTGACTTAATCGACAATTGATTTCCAGGTAAGACTGTAAATCGTGCAGACTCGCCTCCCTCCCAACTCCGTAGCGAGTTTTGCTCGGTGCCCGAGGAACGCTACGCCTTGGCATGGGTGCCTGAGGGCCTCGAGGCCTCTTCCTCGCTTCGGGGGGAAAGAGCATGTCAACGGGCAATAATAAATGTAACCGCCTCGCTCTTTTTCTCTGACCTAACCCAACCGAGTGAATCCAACAATAGCCCAAGAGAGTCAGATCCTTCCTCAACTAACACGGATACCATCGCCATCTCTATGCATGCACTTTCCGGCCACGTTTCGTCTGAGCACGGATGCATCTTGCAATTCAAGATTGAGTGTATTTTCGCAGTATTTCCAGTTGTTCATTCTTTAGTCTTACGGCTCCAATTTCCTGTATCGGGTGTTATCGGGTGTACCTTAACATATTGTATCTCTTGATACGAAAAGAAGTTTTCTAGATTTCAGATAAGTATGCTAGGGTTCTCAATACGTTATTGGTGTAGATCGAGGCCAACAAATTTCTGCTGTTACCGATATTCATAAATTTTTCTCGTCTTCTGAACTACAAAAATCCAAGGTTTTATATGCACCTACAATTTCGTAGAAACTGTTGAGAAATATGATTTTGATTATATGCAAGAACTCTACGTTGTTAGGGGTCTAGGAAATCGCTGGAAATTAGATGCAGCGATATTGTGCGACAGTGAACGGCAGCCGCTCAATCAAATGAACAGTATTTCTATTTCATGGTTGCTTATCCTGAAAAACGAGATGGATAAAAGGGAAAATTTCCGATTCACGAATGTGCTTAATTTCGACTAGATCAAATTAATTCAAGCATCAGATATTGCTCGTATAGGTATATTCATATGAAGCAGACGCTGGCTCGTATAAATTCCATATGTGTATGGTGAGGCTGACCACTTACCTTCCATCTCGCCGCGTAAACTCTTTTCGTACACAAAGCTAAAATATTGTCGATTACTTATCGAAGCTCCTGCTCATAGCTGCAATTGTAACGACAGCCCCGTCCGAGGCGGAGACTCGTTGTAAGCTTGCTTATTGTAAACTAGAATCACAGAGAGGAGCCCCTCAAATCTTCATTCGATTTTTGCACGTATAACCCCATTCTCTTTCTACAGCCGAAGTTTTATTGACCTATCGATTTCTGCGTACTTCATTTCTGATTATTTTCATATCTTCTACCTTAATGAAACTGTGATCGAAAAGATTTTCAATTCATCGTCGTAACTTCCACTGAGATTGTTGTAAAAATAATTGAGCTATATGCTTATAGTTGAATAAAATTGTTTCTCAATCAAAAATGAGGGCGTCATTTTCCTTCAACAACTGCTACGTTTAGAATGTGGCAGAAGTGAAGAAAAAAATGGGTTTCACGGTGTTCTCAAGCGGCGTTAGCTAGGTTGCAGCTGGATAAGATTGTATAGGTAGGTGAGTCGTGAGGCGCCGGGGGGCGTCGGTATCTGTCAGAGAGGATGCGACGGTGGAGAACGGTATGTAATTAACGCATTTAACCCCACCACCTCCTAGCTAAACACCTCCCCCTGTTAGAGAAAAAAAGCGCAAAGCTCTCATCATAACGCATCAATCATCGTTACCCGCCAACCCAACCGAAAGGCTTGACGGGCGCTTGGTACCTATGGAGGAAAAAATAAGAGCTTCGCTACTTCCACATCACCCTCACAAACATATTTACGGATATCTGTATTATTCGCGAATGATATAAGATAAATTTCTGATCATTACATTTGTTGTCACCCACCGAAGCAAAAATGAGGATGTCATCATGTATGTATTCGTATGTAATGCCTGACCATCTTACATCGACCTGGAAGGTTTATCACATAATCGTTAAATCTCGAAAAGAGCGAAAACAATTTTACGTTCGGGAACTTAGATGAAACGTGAGTTTTTTCCGATCAGAATTTTGGCTCGAGAAATTTAGACCGTTTTATTAGATCATGCGTTTGGCTGGGATTGATCGATGATCCGCCAAAGGGTAATTGCTTAGCAAAGTATAATCATACGGTTTTGCAGCAACTAATATCTAGTTATTCCGGAAAAACGCTCCCAACCCCCAAGTCCTTCATCTCGCCCTCCCCCCAACCAGCAACCCTCGTATCTTCCTGCCCGCACGGCGGTTGCTCTTTCGCCGCATAATGCTAGTACCGTTTAAAATTTGTTTGAGAAAACCATTTCTCATAGTTAATAGTAGTCATCTTTACATCTCCGGTTATTATTATCGCTTTATTGTATGATTTTCTAAGAATTTAGTAAAGGGGTGAATAATAGATACGAAGGATTCCATATTCATCCGCATCAATCATAGACCTCTGGCCAAAGGCTACGATTATAACGATGCCTGAGACCGCGAGATGGGCTGATGCACTCCTTACGTCATACGTGCTATGCGTTCCTTCATCCAGCCGAAGCTGTAAGATCAGGGATTTGTAATTTATATTCGATTCAAGTGGTCCGGGAAATACTAAAATGGATGTTACATTTTCAGAGGTGTCTGTTATACGAACTTTATGTAACAGAGAACTGGGGAAAAAGGACCGTTAAGAAAGTGTAATCGAACGAGAATATTGGGCGAGTGTAAGGTAATCAGTTCAGGTATTGAC
Organism: Diprion similis; assembly: GCF_021155765.1. Lineage (NCBI taxonomy): Eukaryota > Metazoa > Arthropoda > Insecta > Hymenoptera > Diprionidae > Diprion > Diprion similis. The sequence continues at coordinate 25,241,410 of NC_060110.1, forward strand.
CGATATTGTACAGGCAGTGTGAGAACACATACCCACATTGACAAGTTTTTAGTGTTTGTTATCGGATTCAAATTATTGAGATGCCGTATTTGGTCCCAACGGATCTTCCGTGGAGTAGAAAAAAGTAGTGCTACGTGTAGAGGTTTATTTGTAACGTCGCAAAACATCGGTCATTAAAATAAATGTTAGTAGTATGGAAAAAAATTCGAGAATAAAGTGACACATTCATGTCCGAGACTGAACATCTGTTTCGTTGATCTCTTCGTCAGAAAAGATAAAAAAAAAAAAAAAAATTGAATCGAAGTAAACAAAGAAAATGTGATTTGAAATGATAAGTAATCATATTACGGTGTATCGAAGAGCAATGCGGAGCGATGCGCGATGGTATAAAAAAGTAAAGGAATTGAATTGGAAGTAAGACTCAGTGAGATAAACACGAGCGGGACTTCGTTATCTTCGCAGAGTTGAGTGGGAACATAAAAAAACACAATTAATAATTTACTATATGATACTGCAGCCGTATAATGATGGTCACTAATCCATCCCTTCCCTTGCTCCGCACAAGTCCTATGTAGACTTCTAGGGACATACTTTACCGGGTATGGCGGGAGATGGCAGTGATTATCATTATTGTTATTATTATTATCATGATGATTATTATGAGAATTCTTCAAATCCATGTAGATGTTCAATTTGTCCTATCAATGCAGAAAATGATCTTCAGTGCCTGTAGGTCATTTCTTCAACAAAGGCACGATGATCAACTGACGATTCGTGAAATGACAGTCGTTGCCATTGACCAATATACCAAGCTGCAAAAAAATCCAATAAAAATTTCCCAACAGAATATGCCTATTACCCATATAGATATAATGTTTAAATTTATACATCGACCGTTTTCTCAACCTTGGTCGTCTCACGATCCACGCTTTCCCAAAGTAGGAAATATTTTTTAACATTATACCTGTAAGACAGAAATCAAACAAGACACATCTTACGACGAGGCTCTTTATGGCGTTTTGTGAATCAAGTGAGAATTAAGTTGTACCGTTTAGCGATAGCGTGATCCACGATATAATTAAGGTATATCACGTCCCTCATCTAGCTGGCAGCCCCTACGAACAATAAAAATTGTACAAATCACGTCACAACGATGTTTATATTGGAATTTCAGTCTTACTGCGCGGTGATTGGAAGGAGACTTATGCTGATTAAAAGGCTGCTGAAGGTGAAGTATAAATTGCTCGGACGTAAGAAGAAGAGAGTAAGGGACGCTAAAGAGGAAGGAAAAAGAAAGGAAAAGAGGAAACTGGGGGGCGAGTGGCGAGCGGTGAGGTGGCGCGCTTGTAGGCGGGTCTCACCGCGCAATTGGCTATTATTTATATTAAGTTTAATGCAACTACGTGACTGAATCCCCTTGAAGAAACTCTGAGGCCTCCGTGCCCCTCAAGGTATAAGAAACTGTAGTGTACACGCGGTGCTGATGCAATTCCAGAGCGACCCGTATCATTAGTATACAGCTTATTATTGCATTACTCTCGCCCGCTCCTCTCCAGCGACGTAGGTAGGTAGGAACCTGTAACGTCCAGGGTATACAACGCAGTTCGTCGGCGTAAGATAACAATACCCCTACCGTATATCGTTCGGGTGTATGGGCGTTGAACCGAACCGACTGGCTTACGTATCTTCCTATATACCTAAGATCAGCCGCTGTTGCACTCAACTGGTGCACCAGCCTCGCTGATACGCCTCGCTGCAATATCGCAACCAAATATAATATCTACGCGCATACACCCTATCATTTTATCCGTACACCTTATTAGAAGTACCAACATCCATTTAATGTTGTCGTATACTCGTATGCGAGCCTCGCCTTTTGTACGTTCTTCACAATTGGGTCGCGTACAGCTGGTTATTTAAAAATTTTTAATCTATTGGGACTGTCGACTCTAGCCTAGCAGCTACGTATAATCGTCTGCAGTTTTTCAATCGTGCTTACCAGACGATGGCAGTAATCTTGGGAGGAGCACCACGCCAACTCTTGGAATACGTAAATCGACACGCATGTATAAGTACACGTATTTCGGACTCGAGTATTTCACGGGAAGTGAAGACTTCATTTTGAAATAGCATGTGAAAATTTGTTGGAGAAGCTTGTATAGTAATAAGGATAAACATCATCCGCCGAATCACGTTTAGGAATAATATACCAGGAAATTATGTTGCAAGGAATCACACCACTCGCCCGCAAGCAGGCAACCCAAATATTAACCTCTGGTTAACCCATAAGAAGCAAATCGGTTAAATTTTAGGTTTACTTCTGTAGGGCAGGTGTGGTATGATTCGTTTCCACATATGTGTGCCGGTATGTATAAATAAACGATGTTAAATCGTTGTTTAGAAGTCTAGTGTAGCGTAGTCGCTGCGGCTGTTTGAAATCGAAGGTGGTGAGAATTAGTTGAAAGATTCGATAACTCATTTTCTTCATTAAGCAATTGTTTGAACCGCCAGCTGATTTTAGGTGCGCAAGGAACGATGACCGTGCAAAGCGAAAGACTCTCTCCCGAATCAATCAGGAGAATTCTTTCATTGTTGTAAGGTGTGGAACTGTCCAATTGTGAACACGCTGATAACCGAGTTCGTTGTGGACGATTAAATACGAGCATAGCGAAACGTGATTGTCATTTATTGTTAGTTACGGGCGTGCATATTTCGCCGAAGCCTGTGCATGTAGTTGCCTATATATGTAACTTCTTGGGCCAGGAGCGCGTAATTATAGGTTAGGAGCCTCACGAGGCCGGATTCTACCGCTAAACTTTCGATGATTTACATCCTCGCATCGGCTACCCACGAGAATTGCGGACGTCTAGTCCGAAATCGTTCGTCGGGCGAAGAAATATTAGGAGGCGGCTAGACGCCGGCCGTCCCTTCTGGCAACATTCAAATATCCCGCCATTCATAAATTCGTCAGAATCTTACGAAATTACTATACAACCCGGCTGGCATCGGCCAGACGCGGCTACGCCCTTTTCTCAACATCGGCATAGAAACGTAACTCACGCCGCGGTCGAGGAACTGCCCAAGTCCAGAAGAGCACTTGACTGCTATCCCAACGCATCTTCTCTATGCCCTTTGCATACTTTTGCACGGTGGATCCTGGCTGTCTTCAAGCATTCGTCAACGCGCAAAAGCAGTGCTTTCTTCAACCGATTTAATTGGAATATAGATTAATCGGGAAAACATTTGAGTCAACGTGATTCCACTTGATCTAATTCCTAGTCGAACGAACGATGAAACAAGTCAAAGAATCACGATGTAGAAAAAATTAGTAGAGAAGAAAAACTTATATTGATGGAATGCTACCGACAGGTATTATGCAGGTTCGAACTAGGGTGGATGATTTTATGAGCCTTGCTGGACCTAAGCAGAGCAAAATGAGCCCCGACCCAGGCGGCAAACAATTAGGTCGAATCAGTCGCCTTGCCATTTAATTTCCTGGAAAATATTTTGTCCGCTGGCGTCGGTAAGTCCTCCCGGACCCGATGGGTTCTACGGACCGCGCATCAATCATCGGTCGACCCCACGTGACATGGAAGCTGTAATTTGGGTAACCTTCCGCCACGGCGAGGTTCTCCTTCCCGACTAACTCGCGTCGGCTCCTAGGAATTAGGTGAATCCTGCATCCTTACCCACCCGGCACCGCTGCATGTAGGCGTGTGCCTGTATGAAATATATAAGTTATACAACTTACGTTACCACGTATGAGAAATAAACACATTTCTTACCTCAAAAAGACAACAACGAACACCGAGTATGTACCTCAGATTTGACGAATTTTCGATGTTTACGTGATGCAGGATTTCATCCGCACTGCAATCTTATAGGTAACTTCAAAATCCTTTCAACACCGTTTTTACTCAAAGAACGTAAACGTAGAAGTGCACGAGTTGAAAAGGGGTTATGTAAAATTGGCTCACGTTCACACCTAGCCATCCCTCAACGAAGGGATGCAGAGAAGTACGCTGGTACCTACGGAGTCAAGGCGTGCGTAGGTTCTGGTCCGGTAAGGATCCCTCGGAAACGTAATCGTGGAGGCACCTAATCGTAATCGTAATCTTTATCTGAGCCCTCGGTCAGTGCGAAGCGAGTCCGGCGTATCGTAGCTATTATCAACTCGGCAGTCAACCGGCCGATAAACCCGATGCGGAGGGATAAAATCGGGAAAAATTCGATCAAGATAAACTGCATCGCGACGGCGGCGGTACCGCACGACGCGATTCCGCGCGAGCAAAATTATTACTTCTCCGTTTGATCAATTACGGTCGACTCTGATGCCACACGCTTTTACCTTATCGTTTCTAGTAAGTTAGTTAGCCACGCTCCGCCGAGCTCCCTATATTCCAGCAGCAGTTCCTCTGCTGCACCTTTCCAATCTCGCGGCGACCTCACCCTCGATCTCTCTTGCCTCGACTCACCACAAGACGCGCAGCTCATCGCGTCTCAGGATAATGGTAATTGATGATGCTTAAGCCTACCCTTACATTACGTTAAGAATTTCATTACATTTTTTACTCTTTATCTGACGAGCTTCTTTGCGATGGATACATCGAGGTAGGTGTATATCCACATAAATATACCACAGTTAACACTGTTACACGACAATTTAACTTTCAAATCTTTGTTACGACCTTATCATATTTTTTCTTTTTGCGGAAACAAACGTACGTATTGCCCGATCGTTTCTTGTGATGCGGAAGCCCTTTAACATGAGGATAAAAAAATACACACAAGAGAAATGATAAAAATTTGATGTTCAGTTGTGAGCGTTGTTGTTAACACATGTCAAGCAATTAATGTTGCACCTTATCTGCACTTGTAACAATAGAACGCGACTGTTCACTATAGGTGTACAGAAGATCCATTCGTGCGATCATTAATCATCAAGTGGTCTCCTTGTACGCTAATAATGTAACATATGCTACGGAGGATCTTTACACGCCTACGGTGTAAGCTCAAGACTTGATACAGGCTCACCATCCACATAATGGTCCGAACTAATCGGAATAAAGATCTTCGTGAAAATGTTCGTGACATTTCGCGACCTCTCGCGACTACACAGGTAATATAATAAGTCAAGGAACACGGTACACACTCCAAGTTGCCCGAGACGGACGTACGTTTGCTTGCCAGATGCATAGTGAGCTCGTTAATTAACTATAGAATATTTATCGAATAATTATGTATTGAATCTGATAACCTAAATGTCGCTGGTCTTTACAGTTAGTGATCAGTGGCTGTGGTTTCTTCAATATGCAACATGCGTCTTAGTACATCGAGCATTTTCGAATCCGAATCCTTCGAGTTCGCCAATTTTATAACAAGGTTCACAAAATGAGAAAGTTTGGTATATCATGCTGATGCGCCACCAAGTGCTCATCGCGGATTAGAGAGGACTCTGCAATGCACATGTCACGTAATATACTTCAAAGCTTCTATTGATTCTGGAGATTATTGTTCCACTAATGCCATTAAGGAGTACAGACGAGATCTAAGGGTTCAGACGCCGGCAAGTCAAGTGTTGACCTGTATATCAGAGCGCTCGGGCGTCGCGGAGAGCTCGAGGTGCGCTGGTGGTTAGGGCATGTGGCGTAGCATGCAAATCTGCTTAAATTTCGGTGTTTATCGACGCATGCAAACGAGGTGACCTCGTACCCAACGACAGGAAAAGCTGTTGGCGGATGCTTGAGTAATCATATTGCTTGTAGGTACGCATTGTTAGCAGGTTACGCTGTTAATTCCTGCAATATATATTCAACAATCACACGACTTATGCTCAGCCGGCGTCATCTTACGAGGTGAATATTTAATTCAGAAGAAATTCATCGTACGTCGTATGCACGATGCACAGTGATCGCTGCTACCTGTCTACACCCGATGACCGACATACCAGAGCAACATTTTTTCCAAGAACATTTTCCAAACAGTGACTTATTGGCATAGCGTTGGAATTGCATCTTGTCGGTCAACTTTCGATTGCCTTCGATTCGATGCTTGTAAACACATAGTAATCATCATTGTGACCCATAATTTCAAATACGTCAGGAATATTTAACGAAAGAATATAATATTTGGTTAGTATAGTATGAATACTCGTTTGTTGTTTTTCTACTGACAGGCAGCAGTATGAAACGGTATATTGTAGTTTTGCGCTTTCAACGTCCGTAGATAGCACGTACCCGGTCACTACCCGTAGAATCTGTACAGCTTCTATCTTTTTGGCTCCTGACTGGCGCTGTTGCGTTACATTTCACCCAAGTGACAATATTTTGTTTATCCAGAATTTTCATTGCATGTACAAATGATAAACAATTCACACAAGTCTGAAAGTTACCTATACCTATGATACGTAATCCGACAGAGAGCGAAGCAGTCGGTCTAGGAACCAAATACTTAAGCTGGGCGCTAGGTTTCTATTTTCTTTCCAACAGCCTGAGGGTCAGGCGCTCATTCTCTATGCTGAGTTCATATTAATCGCGCTACGTTTTCGCATTAGGAAATAAGTTCCAGCATAATTTGCATATTTTATTAGGAGTCCGTGGCAGTGACGAGAGACGCAAGGGGAGAGTTTTATTACGGAAGGTTAGCCTGTGCATATTGATTACAAATAACCAGAATCATCATCGCCATATCGTGACTGCATAACTCGCGTTATCTCTCGCCTTACGATACTCCGTTGATCGGCCTTGCCTTTCGGAAGTTCCTCACTATGGCATTGCAATGAATCCTTTGCCTAAAAATATGCTAGCCCCAGTAGGGTACCTTCGCTTTTATTTCCTTTTCCACTCACTTTGATTCCTCCGAGTGACCTGAAAGTTGCCATCGTAGTGAAATCTCGGGGACTCACGTCAGTCGCAGTTCCGACGCTACCGTTGGAACGCATCTAGCCCAATCTGAACATTAGAATGACCAATGGAGTTGCATACGGAATTAATACCGGCCGCCAGGTATTAAGGAAGCAGACGTTCCCGCCCCCATATTGCGGCCGTAAGAGAAATTTGAGCGCGGGAACGAGAGCTTCAATATTCTCAAACGTCACTTACGTATTTTTCTTTCCTTAATTGCAAGAGATCCAATGAATTAAGGCACATGGTTACCATAATGTCCGAAACCTCGAATGTCCACGTTAACCTGGAAATGTGCACGCGGTTCAAGTGACATAAAAAGTCACGTTAGTTGACTATTTAATCTCGTTTTAAGATTACTGTTTTATTAATAAGATACTGTATATAACTATCCGACTTCATATGTATCGAATGCCGCAATCAATACAAAGAGAACGATAAAGACAGACTTTCGCAGAAATTCTTGCTGTAGTTGAATTGGCAGATTCTTCGAAAAATAACTCCCATTCCAGTGCCGTAATGGTAACATCGCGGTAGCTAGAAAGGAGTTGTGTCAGGGTAACGCCTCGTAACGCTCTGGTCGGCATATTTATGTCCCGTGCGCTTGTGAGCAGTTAGAAGACGGATGAGATCAGCATAATCAGAGGCTAATCGAATATTCACAGAGGCACACCTTATAATACAATCGCAAAGAGCTGACCGATCGAGTAGCTCTCATCGTGGGTGGGCTCACTCACGGGCCGTAGTTTTGCGGACCCCACGCCACCGGATTCACAGTTGGAAACCAGTCTCAATCTCATCGACAGATTCAAAGTGCCGACTACCGGGCAAGAGACACTTTACGTACCGTAGTTACTTCTAGATACAGGACTATACCTATACATGGATGCCAAGTAACGATTTCTTAAGGTAATTGTTATTGACCCTGTTATTTGGTAGTTCATTCATTTTCAGATTAAGATAATGTCATTCGCACGGTCGTTGGTTTTCTAAACTAAGAAGAATCGGTGATTATCTAATAGGCCTTAGCGGAGCATCTAGCGAATACATCGTACAGTTCCGCTTCTTGATCTGAGCTCTCATATTTGCCCATATTGGTATACACAAGTACACATGCAGGGAAATGGTAATCTATTGGATTTTCATGCGTGACAGTAATAATTATATGACCAGCGCTTTCTTGTAGTAAGAATGGTAGGTACTACGGTGGTAATTACTTATCACCATGCTGATGTTACATTCACGAATGTTTTTTGAACTTATTAAATACCAAAATTGCTTTAAGTTTGACGGAAAAAATTATGCTGTCCATATAATTATCGCCATGCACGTGGATCTGGCAAATGATTCTTTTCCGTTTTACGGTACAGATCTTTGTTACAGTTGAATGGCATACTTTACAGAATGTCCAGACATTTTCTTATACGGTTGCTATACATATGTATAGTATACCAAAGTTGAAACGTCGATCACGTTACAATAACGACGGCGGTAAAAACATAGGGAGTCGCTCGAGGTCTAACTCACACCGGCGGTTGCATAGCTCAAGGGGGTGCCCTGGTCGATTTCGAAGCTGACTTATATATCTCGGAATGTTGAAGTCTACGAATTTAGTATTACGATTTCGTTGAATCCGTGCCATTTCTTTATTTCTGCGTCAAATGGAAATGTATTTAACTATTTCTGTTCAGAATTGTGTATAGAATGGAGCTGCTAACGAGATAAGTCTTCTTCCGCGTTTGAGATGCGTGGACTTCGATCTTTGGATATATATATACGTCAACGGCGAAATCGACCAGGGTAACCCCTTCAACGCTACGCGACCGTTTTCCCTGCTGTGTAACAAGTGTCCGTGGCGTGAATAATTGGCTTCAGGTGACCTTGCGTACCTACAGGTAAAGTTCGTGTGGATCAGGACGTACTATGATTCCAAGAAACCCTCTTTTCTGCCTACCTTTCGAAAACTGCCTATAGACAATGTCGGAAACGGAAATGATTCGGTCACCTCTGACATATATTACTAATATATATGCGGTTGCCGAATTTGAATGAGGCACTATCATTAAATGAATTTAAGGGTAAAGCACCGACTTATCTTTGGAACTGAGAAAACTTCTTTATACAACCCTAGCATGCTTAACGTGTTTTTCTTGCACGATCTACCCGTTTCTATGACGGTAGAGTGAGTGAGTTTAACTGAAATATCGTGTTTCGTGAAAAAACGCATAACATGATCTTGTTACATAAAAAATAGTATGCATGAAGGAGGTGACGGTCTTTTCACCTCCCGTACTTGCAATATTCATCTTGGGCTCACCTACGACTCATATTGCAAACTTAGGCTCAGCCCGAAAGGACCTGGTTTGTCTCCTTGTTATACAGTCTGCTAATCTGTGCAACAGAACATGTACATTGTACATGAATGAAGACTGCAATAGTTGGAATCTATCGAAAGCGTGATCGTTCGAGTGAAATTGGCGTTTGAAAGCGCAGTGAAGACTGAATCCTCTTTTCTTTCTTATTGTAAGTCATTTTGTATTCCCTGGGCGCTCGCCTCCAAATTACCCTATTATTCCGTTCCCCACCATCCACCTGCGGGAGGCTCGCACGTTTTTTAATCTATTTTTTCTTTCTTTCTCCCGATCTCTGTTTTCTTTTCTCTGATGCACTTATGTATAGTATTACTACTACTTCCTACTTCAATAATAATCCGGTTTGGAAATTCGATAAATTTAAGCTTTCTCTGCGATATCTACAATTTTAGGAGTACGAAAATGTCTGCATCGAGTATAATAGCATAATTTGTAAAATGAATCAAGTTATTATAGATTTGTAGCTTACTGGCTTGAACTACGAAGCACGCCGGTAAATAACACCAGAGGCTGAGGCTGGTCCATCCTGCCCATGAATTATCTTTCTAATGCAGGACGCAGATCCATTTCTGTATGGTTTGCGAAAGGTAAAGACTCTTCTTCACAATTAATTTTCGATAATTTTTTACGTATCAGCAATCTTGGTATCATGTGCGCGATTGGCGTGTTATAAGAGAAATACGTCAATTATTATTTGTTTTTTTCAAAACTCAGTGAAGCGTCTACAAGCATCGATAGACATGTTCTATGAATATTTCGTTCATTCAGAGTTTCACAGCGAATGAGATTATAGTTTTTTTTCCCTATTAAATTAATTTCCAATCCAGAATACCCCATTAATCATCGCCACTGATGCATCGCCAATTTGTTGCTTCGTTTCTTCATCATCATGCAACTCCATATCCACAGTCGCCTGGGTAGTCAGTGAGTATTAGCTCTGTACCTCTCTGTCATGTTATATTCTTAGAACTGTGGGCCATAGATGCCCTTTCTAGAATTAATATCCTCGATTGCTCCTGCACAACGCAGCCGAGTCAACGCTACGGCAGAGCGGGAAAAAAATATGAGTGGCTGGGCGCTCCGTTTTAGATCAGTTGTGCAGGGTGAAACTTATTGTGATATTTTGAGTTTCGTGGCTATAATGACGATAGAAAACAGTGACGTAATCAGTAGTCAAAGGAAAGAGAAATATTTCCGCAAATTTGAAATTGAAGAAGGAACGAAAACATCGAAAGACGTGATACGAAGGCACCGGTTTTTTGTCATACTTATAAATCGTTACAAAAACAGATTTCATTAAAATTATTGCATAATTTTGTGAATCACGATTCTAAATTAATTTCTCAACAGGATTGCGAAGTTTGAATGGTTTACCGAGAAGGGTGGTTTCAGACATGACTTCACTGTAAATCATAATAATAATTATCAGTATCGATTTATGATTTTCAAAGACTGAACAAGATGCCAAGAATTTGGTGTAGTTTTTGGTGGAAACCTGTGCAGTATACGTTGAAAGGAAATCATTTTTGAATCTGTGTTTCGGAAAAGCATTTGTCACTTGAAACGCGACCTTTTGTCAATAAGCCCAATTACAGGATCATCTGTCACAATAATGTTGGCATGAAAGTCCTTGTTGCGCTGGAAACACTGAATTGAATTCACAACCACTACTATAGAAGGCTGAATAAAAATCGATCTCGAGCAGATTTAAAATTAAGATCATCAAACTACTGCATTCTGGACCTTAAAACCGACATTGTTTGGTAACGCAGAGATCTATACGATGATTTGAATTACTATATTACAAAAGAGTTGAGCAGAAGACGTATTATATTTGACACGGGAAAGATCTGAGTTATTCCTGAAACGCGTATCTGACAACGAGCGTCTCGCATGTGCCCAGTACAGGGGAAAACGTACAAGTGGCGAACGTTGCTTGCGCTGTCGACTTAACGTGATCGCGTGCCTTGAAAGTCACTCATTTGCCTCGTAATGAAGGAAGAGCGCGAAGAGTTGGTCGTATTTACGTGAATAATTATAAATCGTTCCTGGACTAATTAGTATTCCTCCTCGGGCTGTGGCACCGTACTCATCCTCAGCACTACGGATGTACTTACAGCGATCTACAGCGAAATAATTGTCCACATACGCGAGGAAAGTACAAAAGGAGACAGAGTACAACTGAGAAACAAAATAATGAAAAAAAGACACGAAAAACACCGGCAAAGTAACCCTTTTGGAATTCCTTAACCTTGACAAGCGTTCTTCGCTCCCTATACGGCATGCCGAAGGAGTTGGAACAAGTTTCGGTAAGTCATATGTTAGGTGAGCTGTGTTTCTTTCAACTCTATCTCTGACCTTTTTCCCTTATCAACACTTGCCGGACCCGTTATTTCAAATTTCCAGAAGCAACCGGGGCCGAGACTGAATCGTCGGTGCAAGTGCACGTATCACAAATTTTGTCTACACTTTTCTTTCTTCCGTTTGCAGCAATATTTCTTCTGCCAGTGTTTCATTGTTAGATTTCTTGCTCTAACCTCAGTTATTTGAAAGCCTTTACGTACTATTATATTCGTCAGCTTTCGCACACTACTTGAAATTGTTTCCTAAAAATTGTGCTCGGTGAGAAGAAATAAAATAGCATTAGGCTGCCTTAGGTCTTACAACTCTACACAAGTGTAACGATAAGATTCGTGGCGATAGTAAGAAGAGCATAAAAATACTGGATCGGGACCTGAATGAAAAAAAATTCGTAAACTTACAGATAAAGGTGGTAGAGGTAGCAGTTTTCCAGACTCGAAACTCATTGTCAGTTTCGTAGATTAAACAGCTGCTACGCGCGTGATGTGCGAGCCGGAAGTTGGAGAACGAGGACGTACAGTGTGTGCGCCGCGTTGCATTCCGGGTATGCAGACGGCAACTCTTCCTGTCACATCTCATTATCATAATATACGACGTGTACGTATAATTATTGCAATTAGCATTGCAATTAAGTGGCAATTATTTTTTACAGCATATCTCGATCACCATGTAGCCGCGTCGGATTCTTTGCTTTAATGATAGAATGTGTCTGATACCAGATATTCCATTATAGCATACGCGATATAAAAACGTACACTTTTCTCTTCCCAGTCATTCTAACTTTTCGAAAGATTCCGTTCGCCCGTTTCCCGGATTCCACGCGGCTTATGCCGTGCGTCCTGTGTTACCTTACAATCGATTGAATGCGGAGAGGAGCTGGACCCCGTAGCCTCGCTGTTCTATCACAATTCCCTTTGTACGTGGTTACTTTGGTATAACATACGCAAGGATATACATTCCTGAATATTACTCCGAGGCTTCGAGATGCAGAGACCCTCGTTCCAACTGGATGTGGTAAACAAATGTGACAACTGGTCGATTTGTACCGCGTAAACCAGCCTTGATTTCCACAAGAATGGCAAATATTGTGAAGGCATTCGGTGACACATGCTGCCTCCTCCATTTCTTTTCTTACTACCATTCAGCATTAATCGCTTCATTCATCCGGATTACGAGGTGTGAATCACACGATTGCGTGATACACCCATTCCTCTCGTTCACGGGCCGCGACGAAGCCTTTCGCTCATTCCTCTGCCAGTCGCTGAACTGGGGCTTTTTCAATCCCAAACTTATCGAGTTTTTGAACCACTGTCAGCTCTGGAAGTGATCTACTACGGCGCGAGATGACGACTCCTAGAAACATAGATTAGCGTGGAACTCTTTCTCACTATTCGATGCAATCAATATCTTAGAAGGTTGATGTTATGATTTTTTTTAAAAGTTTTTTCATACCTGGTGTGATTATGAAATTTGTTTTCTAAAAAAATGTCACTTTGTGATTTACGGTTGGTATGTTACTTTCACGTATCACAAGAATCTGCAAGAAGAAGAAATTATGAAAAGTTTCGTGTTTCTGTATTTTCATAGTCCCTCGTCTGATATATCGAAGATGCCTGTAAACGATTACCTTTGCTTAAAGAAATTGACTTAATTCCGGATCTCCGGTTCTAGATCTCATTACAGGTGTATACTTCAGCGAGTGACGATTGAACAGCATGTTTCGATGATTACGAAGAAAAACAAAATTTCCAAGGTTCAGTTCTCATCGTAGTAGAATGTCCTTATTATTTTTGACTCGCCCAATAATGTATCTGTACGTGCAAGTGTATTCCGCGAGTTTGAGTATCAAGTTATAATATGTACGTACATAAATATATAGAAAATTGTGAAAACGGTGATACTCGTGAGGCACAACAGCAGAGCACGGATCATTGCCACCGTTACAAATTCTCGGGCAATAAATTTCAAATCACAGTCAACACAAGAGTCATGGACCGGAATAATACGGATACTAACGAGACAAAAGCGGCGAAACCGTCAATCAGTGGAATAGAATAGTATAGCCAGCCGGCCACCTGTAATTCGTATAATGCGATACTCGTTTCACCAATCGTAATCTGTAAATAATTGGACATGATGCTAATAGAGCAAAGTGTCGTGTTGAACTAGCCAGGACGCTACGCTCATTAGTGATTAAGCTCGCGCGTCCGACGCGCATCGCGCATCGTCACATTATAGGTAGGTACGTCAGTGGTGCGGAGTGCAGACGTCGTCGTCGTCGTCGTCGTCGTCGTCGTCGTCGTCGTTGTCGTCGTCGGCCTCGTCGTGCCTACTCGACGATACAAATGACAATAATTACGCGATGCCCGTTATGTACCGTTTCGTTTGGTTTGGCATAGAGGGACAGACCCGATTGAAAAATACGATGCTCAATTTTCTGTTGCCACGTCTATATCGCGAGTTTGGGTGCATCGAAATATCCTGGGGTGGGCGATATTAAATTTGTAAAAGTTCTTTTATTCGTCTCGAGATCAGCTTGATTCTTATCTCGTTAATTCATTACCTCACTGGGATAAATTACTTTCCTCAAGATGTCGACCGAGCTCAGGGACTCCCTCGTCTACGACTGCAACTATAACCTTTTCATTGTCAAGACTATGCTTCCGAACATCAGAAATATTCAAGGTTAGCTCAATGTATAATTAAAATACATTTTCTTTCACAACGGATACGAATGATTTCTATACCTCTCGATCCTGGGAAGACACCCTCATGTGAGGTATTAATTGCAAGGGGGGAGGGGTTTGTTTCGAACGTCGTTTACCTTGAGACAGTAATTTGATAGTATCGAATAAAAATAATCAATACGGAATTTCGCATGCGGAATCAGTTATTTTGTAATAAGTAACCGGTAGTTTTGCAATAAGTAATCGTATACGATATGGAAGATATTTAGTTTCACACATAATTACATATAAGCTGTTCCGATCACATAGACGGTGTGGCCCGGATGCTGTAGGATTTACTCTCTGTCTCCCTTTCTCTCTCTCTCTCTCTCTTTCTCTCTCAAAAGACAGGCAGACGACGGTCCGATGGCTGAGATACCTCAAGACAGGCGCAAACACCATCGACGAAATGAAGTTACGGAACGACTTTATGTATTATTTGGTGCTAAACGTCCAAGAGGGCGTCCTCAAGCCACCGTTTGACAAGCCTCCGCTTCCAGGCAGCTCTATCATGTCGATGGCAAATCTTTTGGTTAGCTAATAGAATAAATCAAACCTCCGATGCAGAAATAAATGAATGAACGAACGAACGAACGAACGAACGAACGAACGAATGAATGGATGAATGAATGAATGAATGAATGAACAAGGCTGTAGCTTCAGAAAAGTTACTGTATCCGTATTGAGAATTCTTCGAAATTTGTATTGCTCGAAGAAAATGGTAATCGAAGGAGCTAATAAAAAATCTTCCGGATACGATTAATTGCAGCCAGGAGTCTCGGAGGGAGGCGTCTGTGACATGAACCCACCCAAGACAATAAAATCCGGCGACTCTGTGAACGCGGGGGGAGCACAGAGGTCGGAGATCATGCGACGATCGCCTGACGGCGGTGCGTTCTTGGCCTCTCAGCCGATACCTGATGTCGGCGCCTTTTGCTACCTCTCAGTCATCACCAAGAAGCCGAAGTGACCATTCCTTTTTCCTCTCTCGACTTCGTCCCAGCCTCATCCTTTTATTATTGCAACCGCTTAAATTATCACCCTCGTTCGCAACCTTGGTAATAGTGCCTTAAGATTTCTTAGAAAATGAAAATTTTACACTTTCGCTTGGCTTGGCACGAAAACGTGTCGGCCTATCAATATTTGATGTGATGTTCTTTTAAAAGGTATAGTAAATAAATTTAATTTTAAGATCGCCAATCGCATTGAACCAAAAGCCCGCAGATGTTCGGTCGGGTTTAATCATGAATTGAATTTGTTTCAACTGAATTTTTTTCCTATTCTCATGACGTAGAACGCATTCAATTCTTATATACGGCATTAGATCATGTTATTAGTATTCATCGAAATTTCGGTAATCATGATTAATAGGATTAGTGACTGGATCTAAAAATTTTTAGAAAAGTTTACATTTTCGCCATGTCCGGGAACAACTCGATAAAGTTGTTTGCCTAAAAGTTGGCAACTCTTTTCAAAGGACAATCGCAATATACACCAAAGTAAGTGAATTCTAACCGATTCAAGGCTTTCCGTGTTAAGTGGAAATATTTAGCAGTTACCATCGCCTTTACTCCCATTTTTAATATTACAAATGGAAACGAACGAGAGCCCAAAATAGGTGAATGGGAGGTAATCTTTGGCTAGTACGGTTTGAAAAAAGTACCACTCAGAAACGATTGACTCGCGAAATAGAAGAACACGGCGTGCAGTCGTTGGGGTCGAGAGGGATGATCGGATGGGGGGGAAACCGAAGAATATATAGCTTTACGATTCATTAAAATACCATTTCCATTTCTTATTAGCTCTTATTTCTTACTTCTCATTTCTCAATACTTC
Source organism: Diprion similis (assembly GCF_021155765.1). Lineage (NCBI taxonomy): Eukaryota > Metazoa > Arthropoda > Insecta > Hymenoptera > Diprionidae > Diprion > Diprion similis. The sequence goes on from NC_060110.1 coordinate 25,257,607, forward strand.
TTATGTAGCGGAGCTAATTGCCCGCGGAAAAAATCCCTCGGCTACTCTCGCACTGCTCTGGTTATATTATTCGTCCAAGGGAATTCTCACCTTGCCCCATCTACTCTTTTTCCTTCTCCATCTTCCTTTCCACTTTTACATCTCCTTCTTCTTCTTCGTTTTCTTCTTCTTCTTCGTCTTCTTCTCCTTCTTCTTCTTCACTTTCTTCTTCTTCTTCTTCTCCTTCTTCTTCGTCATGTTCTCCTTCTTCTTCTTCTTCGTCTTCTTCTTTCTCTTCTTCTCTTTTGTCTCCTTCTTCTTCTTCTTCTTCGTCTTTTTCTTCGTCTTCTTCTTGTTCTTTCTCTTGTTCTTTTTCTTTTTCTTCTTCTTCTTTTCCTTCTCCTTCATCTTCTTCCTCTTCGTCTTCCTGTTCTCCTTCTTCTTCTTCGTCTTCTTCTTTTATCATCTTTTTCTGCTTTACTATCTACCTTCCTGCCCGCATCAACTTGCTGCGCAATCATAAACGATCATATTATGCTAATGCCTCACCATAAACCAGGCTACCAAAGCACCCGGTCCCAGGTCAGTTCTTCGCCACGTCTCGCTATCGTGTTAATTCTCGCTTAAAGTGCGAATTCGTTTGCGTACGTATTTTAGTCTCCGCTGGTCGGACCATTCTTTCATCATTTTAGCTTCTGACAAGTTCGACCTTTGCCTGAAACATCCGGCGAGCGGCACTTAATTTGCCGAAAAAGTTGTCTTTTCTGGCGGACTTGGTTTTCTGCAAGTAAAACATTGGTATATGTTAGTATCAGGGTGTACGAATAATTCAAAATCACCGTTAGTTCGACACGAGTGGCAAAGTGAAATCGGATTCAATTTTCCTAGCGATGAATTCGAGTCTTCGAATAACTCGTGTAATTCAAAATATTCAAACAAGGCATTTCAAATAATTCAATTTTCAGTTTGACAGTAGCAATCTTCTTGACCAATAATGAAATTCTAATTAACCCTCTTGTGCCATTGTTCTCTTTGTCGCAAAATTGCGTTCAGTTGTTCTAAGGGCTGTAAATCATTGATCAACCACATAATTTCACTAACCTAGACTTTGCTAATTATTCGAACAATTCAAATAATTCGAAAAAGGGTTTCCCTGGTTAAGAGGGGCCAAACACCCCTGTCTCGGGATTTACAAACTATCCGTTCAGAAATATTTCTAAGGTTATAAAAATATCAACCCAGCGGTTCGTAACTTAATAACCCCTCCACCCTCAACAAGTGGTAAAAAGAATGAGATTTCACGCATTCGATTCCTTTGCTTAAGACTCGATACACGGATTCCTACGAAAAAAATGGCGGGTATTCATTACCAAAAAACCTCTTATATCAATTAATTTGTGCGCGACGGTCCACTCTCCAGGTCCTGGAAAAATTCAGAAAAGTAAAAAATTGTTATATTTCAAAAGCCGATCGATGTAACAACAACTTTATATGTTTTATGACCTAAGAAACATTTCTGAACAGGTGATTTGAAAATACCGAACACGGGCACTTGGCCTCTCTTAACCAGGGATCCCCTTTTATTTTTCGAAGAAAGACATTTATTCAAAGTTAATTATTCCAATTCTCGTATATTCCATTCGATTCGATTTGACCACTATTCTATCATCCAAAGACACAAGATAGTGGCCTTGCTGCTTAAATTTTCTGTCTCACACGAGAGAAGTGAAAAATAAGAACAACGAATGTCCCTCAGCTCTCTAAATCAATAAACTTTCTGCAATAAGCTCCGGCTGTGGAATCCAATATGGTCTTTACTATATTCCAGCTCGGCCTTACCCTGTTTTTGACCACGTCATAATCGATTTCGATTTGAGAAGATTGACACCTAGAGGAAAACATGTAAATTCAATCGACTTCTTTTGGTCGTGCCTTCCGTCGATTCAAATCAGCTGCCACGGTAGCTGGAGGAGAATAGCCAAGTACCTACGGCTGCGACGCTGCTAGATTTCGCAGGATCTTAAGTCTCTATACCTATTTAATAGATATTTCGCATTCCGCATTATTTGGAGACCCAAATATCTGTGTATTGCTTGGTATTATTGTTGCAGGATTGTCTGATTGGCATGTACGTAGTTATCGTCCCATGCAGAGTGAAGATACGCGCGGCCAAGTAATGGGTCAATCAACTCAGTTTCCCTGTGTAAGATAGTTTCAGCTCTTCAGGGATTTGCATATTTTGTTACGGTGTGATGACGCCCGGCTGTTGCAGGCCTTAACTCGAAAATTGTTGTTCGACGAACGTTCTCCGACTTGGCGTTCCTCGCGAGTTCCCCTCCCTTTTCTCTTTGCCCGTTAATTCGACTTCGTTTCGTTTCATCTCGTTTTGTAATTTCGCCGGGAGGGGTCGTCGACGTTTGCCGTCGAAACGCTGCGGTACCTGCACCCCGCATCGCGCCTGAATATGATCCTGCAGCGTCTGGGTGCCTCGCGCGCTCCTCGCACTCACCTTGGAGAACTTCGGGGCTCTCTAGGTCCCTTTTGGTATAATACGGAGTTCCATTCTGCCGCTTTGAAGCGCCGCGCGCCGCACCGCTTCGAGCCTGTCCGTGCAAATTTCAATTTTAACTGCTAATCTGCCAGCTAATAGTTCTCCGTACCACTGAAACCGGAACGGGATCACCCAGGTCCGAAGATCGTCAATAATGCTGATTGTCTAATTTTTAGAAATTCACCATATCTCTGCGGATTATAATCATTTGAAACACACTATATCTGTTCTGTCTTCGGATATTTATCTACAACCCATACGTAACCCATAAGGTACACCTGCCGAGGTGAATTTCAACTGATTCAAGACCATCTGTGTTGTCAGATGTATGGTAGCAGACAACACCGGTGGTTTTTGATGTCAAATCCACCTTGGGAGGTGAACATAGTTGATCAGGTCAGCGTTATGATGATGATAATTGTCAATATACCTATATATGTAATATATATATTAGGGTGCTTCATTTGGAACGAAAATTTTTTTTTTTCGCGGACACATCAAAATTTTGTTTCTTCTATCGAAAAAGAAATTCCCTGAAAATTTGAGCCCTTAATCTTAATTTTAAGAGGTTCCTCTCGATCGATGTAGATTTCCCATTAGAATAACATGTAATTCATGATTTTTTTAATTTAAATTAACATAGCTCCGTTTGATTTCATGGTATTTTATTGCGATTAGTCAGAATTTGTAGTATATTAGTGACTATTTGAAAGTACCCACTAACATTTTTTTTATACTTGAACCCGTCTCATCGGTATTTCATATGAAATTTCATATTTTTTTTGGATTTTAATACATTAAACTGTCTATACCCTTTGGACTACGCACCTCAGAAAATCCATACAGGGCTACTTTTGTAGGAAATTTAATTTCGTACAAATTGTTCTTTGACAATTTTTTTATAACTTCAACTGTTTTGTTGATAAGTACGAAAATATAACAATTTTGAAGAAAATTGGGCTTTCGAAACCGACACCGATGAGATGGGTTCAAGTACAAAAAAATGTTAGTGGGTACTTTCAAAGAGTCACTAATATACTACAAATTCTGACTAATCGCAATGAAATACCTTGAAATCAAACGGAGCTATGTTAATTTAAATTAAAAAAATCATGAATCACATGTTATTCAAATGGGAAATCTACATCGATCGAGAGGAACCTCTTAAAATTAAGATTAAGGGCTCAAATTTCCAGGGAATGGTGGTAGCAGAGTTGTCGTTTTCTTTCTCCGTCACAAGAAGCATTTAACTAATAAACCTAGCGGGTACCTGCGGATGGCAGGAGTTCACGTCCCGTGGCTGGTGCAAGGTCGATTAAATCAAGAATAATATTTGACTTGATTTAGTCAGGGCTTCTTTATCCTGGTAAAGCAACTCTAAGAGCCCAGGAGCAGCTTCTCATCTCTCCCTCTCCCTCTCTCTCCCTCTCTCTCACCCTCGTTTGGCACATCCAGCTCGTACTTCCTTGTCACACTTTCATGATTTATTGCATTATTTTGACGTAGAATATATAGAAAGATAAATTGACCGGCGGCGACTCTTCGTAGGTGAAACTTTTCCCGGCACCCTCGTTCTGCCACCCTTCCCGTTCCGTTTCCACTACCGCGCCGAAGCAAAACTCGGTAATCGCTTTTTCCTACGACAACTTTTTTCTAATTTGGATATCAATCATGCCGATCCATTGCTGCACCGACAACGTTCGAGAGACAACAATGTGAGGAGATACTACAGAAAATATTTTTATGATGGGATCACAAGTCTCGTATATTACCTTCATGATGTCGGCAATGACGGTCTATTACAATGATTTGACAACCAGACACGAAGCGAAAAGCAGACGACTCAACTATAGATAGTCATCCTCATAATTAGCAAATCTATTAGAGGAAATTCTAATTTCAATTCAAATCTTATAGAGGAAAAAAGTCAATTATTACTTTATCATTATTTAACGAAATCAGTTTATAACTACAAATTGCAGAAAATTTTGACGATGTGACACTATCTTGTATTGCTAATACTAAAATCAATCAAACAATAACTTTCATATTACAACAAAATTCAATTGACCGGAATATACTTATGATTTAAAAAACAGTTTCCAATATCTACAAAATGATTTCGATATCTAGATCCGATCTCGCAATCGAAACAAAATCTGTGCGATTATAGTTCCAAAATTTCTGTCCTAGAGAGGACTAAAATGTTTTCGTTTCACGTGTAAAATAGTTTGAGGAATTTTTATTTCTTACGCGACACAACGCTTGGTGCTTATTAAGTCTTAAGTTTGTTCATGGTTACATCTTATTGGTTGTCAAAACTCCATATTTATCTCAGTGTATAATTTTTTTATCCAACAAATACGGAATTAATACTAATCCAGTGGATCAATGGGCGTAGGGTCACTACGTCATCTGATTATTCCCACTCACCTAGCGATACCCATATTATATCTTAAATGCGCGACTAGAACGGGGTGAAAAAGAAAAATTTCAACGTTCCTTAAACGTGCCTACGTCGAAAAGCGATGCATATAAAGCGCGTCGTGAAACTGGCGTTGTTACTGTTGTTAAGAGAGGCATTGTACGCCAGGCTATGCTATGTATTGTATTCAGATTCCAGATGGCCCATGGCCGCGTATACTGGACGGGTGTGTAGGTAGCTACCAGGTAGAGCACGGAGGTGTGTGGGGCACAGTGCAGCGCCTAGTCCACGCTGCGCACGGGTACAAGGATCCACGGTACCCGGCGTGCAATGCAATAATGTAAACGCTATTTACCATTCATAGATCCGAGGCGTGCTCGCGCATTACTCTCACGATGGCTGTACCGAGGAGGACTAAAAGCCAAGTACCGGATTGTGCTTGCCATTGTCATTTGACTGTGCAGCGATGCCCGACGAACCTATCGCGATTCGATACGACACTTTTCGATTATACCTATACCATAACTCGCCAAAGTCAGGTGGGTTGTGAAAATCCCGACATATTTAAATTATAATTTTACGACGTTCGTTATTTCTCTCCTCAGTCGTTCGTGCAGTTAACCCCGCAGGGTTGTGAGTATCCCCCATCCTTTCGCAGTTTCTTAGGAATGAAAGATAAGCCCATTAATACACGCGACCTATTACCATAGTTCCACTCATGTCGTCGGGCCATGACACCTCCACGGCCAATCGTTGCGTTCTCAATGCGACGGTTAATGTGTCGAGAATGCAATTTTCGACAGAGAGGTTAATGCGTCGAGAAGCTATTTCCTGCCTGAACTCAACGTATCTTTTTAAATGCCATTGGGAATTTCTTCTATCAAATCAAACTTACTGAAATTTTTTTTTGACATTTCTTTGCCACAGTACGCAACTCTTATTTGTTGATATGCGCAGCCACCAGCCTATATTGTATCAGTTTCATTTTACAGCGAAAACGTTTACTATGAAATGGACAAAACAGCATTCGTATCATGGAAATTACTAACTTTAAATGGTAACCTCAGTTTTTCACCATTAAATATGAATGTGTTTTCTAATACAGAAAATCATTCCAATGGATCATTTTGCTACGCACCGACACTAGAAATATCTGAAGAAAATGATGGCCTTTATTAGTTTCCTTTCAACCACAGCTACAGAATATCTGACAGCTTCGATCCATGCGTCCGTTGAACAAATTAGGTATATCTCCACAAGGATACTTCGATTCCGGGTCGTATCTATAATTTACCTATTACGGCCACATATCGTAGCTGCTATACTTATAGGAGGAGGAAAAAGAGAATCGTTTTTCCCCTATGAAAAAAAAAAAATTCTATTGCGGCAGTTCGCCGACTGCCGTGCAAATATGTACGCGCCCTCGATAATGTTATTCAGTATTTCGGAAATTGCGGACGAAATACGCTGCGGTGGCCAACTGTCGACGTAATTGTAAGAAGTGCGGTGAAAAAATTCTAACAGAAGGGAAGAAAAAAGTATACAGCCCTCATTGGTAGGTCCACACAATACAACAGATCCAAGCATTCTCTGCATATTATTATATTTGCCGGTGACGTAACGGCAGCCCTACCGATGAGGACTAAGACTGCGGTTGCAACTACCAATTTTTTTTTTTTTTTTTTTTAATAAATTATGCTTCGTCGATATGTATACTAGAGTGATTCAGAATAAAAAAATAATTTTTTTTTTCGGAAACAAGCTTAAAAGTTTCGTTTAGGTATAAAAGTAAGCCTGTAAAAATTTGAGCTCTTAATATTAATATTAAGATGCTCCGCATCGCACTTTTCCATTTTCCGTAAGAATTACACGGGAAAAATGGTTTTTGTTCCGTCTGATTTTTATAACTAGCCAACGACGCATCGTACAGAAAATTCACAAACATATTTTTGTAGAGAATTGAACACTCTGCAAAAAAGTCTACTGTAATTTTTCGATAAATCTACTCTTTCAAAAGTTATTTAGTGTCAAAAATTGATCCCCTATAACTTTTGAAAGAGTAGATCTATCGAAAAATGACAAGAGACCTTTTTTGTAGAGCGTTTAATTGCCTACCAAAATAAATCCGCGAATCTTCTGTTCAACGCGTTGCTGGCTATTTATAAAAATCGTAAGGAGCGAAAACCATTTTTCCCGTGTTATCCTTATGGAAAATAGAAGAGTGCGATGCGGAGCATCTTAATATTATTTACAGGCTTACCTTTATACCCAAACGAAACTTTTAAACCTGTTTCCGCGGAAAGAAATTAATTTTTTTTATTTTGAATCACGCTGATATATACTCATCTAAGTCCGCACGATAATTAATCAATACGTAGATAATCAAACACCTGAACATCCACCTTGTTCCGGGCGTGTCGCATTGTCGAGGATCTTATTGTTAGCCTAAGATCTCGTTGCCGGTTCGACTGCAACACTTGGTCTGTCTGAAGATGTTCCGTCAAGGTGGAAGTGTGTCGAGGTCGGCTTGTCACCGCTATAAAGGACCGAGTTATGAGGTCGGCGTAAAGCATGGGAATCATAGAATTGAGGAATTGGGGAATTGAGAAGAGGCTGCCGGCCGGTCAAGCGGTGGGTTTCGACTTTTGCCACGCTAATATGAAAACTGGTGTCATTAAGTGGTTCAACTAGCGGGCTCTTTGACGGTAACCGCGCCACCCGTATGTGTAGCACACGTACAACGACTCCTGCTGCTTATCATTATCATTGTTATATACATATAGGAAGTTCCAAGAAGGCGTCGAGTCCCGCGGCGCCAACAAAAGCCTCGTGGGAGATTACAGCAACACGAAATGAAAACGAAGTTTAATCACATATGAAAAATCACGTGTATAATTATTCATGTCTATGTATTGTGGTATTGAAATTGTCAACGGTAAAACGCCATCTCGAACCGTCGAACTTTGAATCAACTTTCAAATTCAACTTTGATTACTTAATTATAATCCATTGATTGGATTAACAAGGCAAAACTCCGATTGCCGAAGTAAAATTCTCAATGGGTAAAATCAACTTGTTTCGGTTTAAATTCATATTCCGGACTATAAATAAATTCTAATTTCTTAATTGTAAAATTCCAATTCTCAATAGATACCTACGTAGGCTTAGTTTATTTATCGCATCGGTGAGTCTCGCACTCCACGTCAAGTATAATTCAAGTTCGCTCGGGTAACCATTTTTAAATTTTCAACAAGAAGACTCAAATTATAATTATTGAAATTGAAATAAAAATAGAAATGTGGGGCGTTCTAGTTGTGACATGGGATGAACGTGTGAGTCAAGTTCGACAGTTTTAACACCGCAGCATAAATTTAAAGTTCCTGTTGCGTTATCATTGATAGAAGCCCTGGATATTCGTAAGCTAGAAGTAGATACTGCAAATCCATTTTAACCCTTTGTGTGCTTGTTGCTTTACAGGAAAGTTTGGACGCCATAAATCCAATCAACGCGTATTTCCCGTCGTACGAACGACACTTGGAGCACGATCACGTGTTTCCGGACCAGCTGCAACCACCCGCGATAGCCGAAAGTAAAGGGTTGGGGTTAATTCTTGCAGTACCATCGAACCGGTTGAAAGATCGGAAAATATTTACAATAGGTGAATTGTCTCTCGGTCCTAGGTATATATTTGGCAGTATTAGGATTACTCGAATGCAAAATGTGGGAATAGCGGCCCTGGAATGCGCGATGCGTCCCTGCCTCGGACACAGCGGACAGATTACAAAAATTAACAAAGCGGATAGGTTATGTAACCGGAGACGGCGGCAGATCTATGGCGGCGTCTCAGATCGCTCGGTCTTGGCCGCGTGGCCGCGGGTATGTCGCTGCGGTTGGCACGCTTCGTACGTGCAGGCTATGATACACACATATCGTCGCGCGCATACGTCGGCGGTAGCACGGAGCGCGCCAACCGTCCAATTACCCTAATCCAGTGAATATTCCGCTTGATAAAGGGCAGCGAAGCGGTGCTCGAACGAGAGGTCACCTCGGTTAACTAATACTGCGCATCTCGGAGTCCCGCCAGCGCGAGAACAAGTGCCTACGGTGTCCGGATGCCTTTTCTACTTTGCGCGTAACGTATCACCTCCGAGGAATAGGCACTTGGTCCGACATAATATTGAAAACGGACATATCCGCGAAAGTACAAACTGTTTGAGTCGACAAGGTACATGGTTGTCAATAACTGAGCGATAGCCCCCATATTGTTCAACGCGCAAACTTTGAATATTTTCGAAGGTCGCGGGCGGGAAAAAAAACTCTTGCTTCAATGGTTGACCGTAAAACCAGCTTATTTTCTTGCTATTGCCGTTATGACGGCAATGCCTCAAGGGTCATCGTTTGCCGATATATAACGTCTACATATTTATATACGGTACGCCCGTATTTACCGTAAGAGTACAATTGTGGGGTGGTAAAGGTTGGTACCGTTGCAGTGAAAATTTATTTTAAAAAAATCAAGGATTTTCCTTGAATGGTCGGAAATACCAATAGTACTTTACAACGGGTGGTTGTTATTACCTAGAGGTAAACGCGAAATATGAATTTTTGGAGGTTTGTCTCCATCGGTCAATGTTTACCCTAATACTACCCCCATCCTTAAGGTTTTGGATCTTCTGCTTGTTCGCATATATAACTGAACGCATGATGTACGTCACACCGGCACGGATATCTATGAATCCGCATTCCTTGAGTATTGCTTGGAATAATGATGCTAGACGAGAGCTTTTCAGTGTTTTTTTCAAGTTACCCGTAGCTCTAGTCGTAAAGTTTTTCCAACACCTTCAGAACCCCGTGATCTCTCGTGGGCGTACCGATCGAGATGACGACTGTAAATCATACAACCGTAAAGATTTGAAGAATAGCTGACATTATAACAGTGAGCCTAAGAAGCTCAAGGTATTCTTGACCTGGTGCCTCTCTGTACACAGGTTAGGACTCTGCACGAGGCTGATCTCGACTTACGAATTTCGTATTCCAAATTTTTGGTTGGTCGTGGAGTTGTTCCTTGATGGACATCGGGCCCAACTGATTCCATTCATTTTATGAACGATGCTGAGTCGATATAGCTGACTGACCTAATTCTGCTTCTGCTAAATGCCAATTTAAAAGATATCAAAAATGCATTTATTATGTGAAATAATTTTAAAAAGATGCATTTGCAATTTTTTCGTCCAATCAAAAATTCAACTCTCTTCCCGATTCAAACTTACAACCAGATGTTAATGATGAAATTGTATATCTAACAAGTAATTCATGGTTGGCTCGTATGGTTATATGTATATATGCATGGCAAGATTCAAATTCTTCTCGAGTAAACCACAGCAGTGTACATTAACGTGTATCGGGTTTCATCGTACATTCTGGGATGACACGTTGTAAGTCATCTAATTATGCAGTAATCTTCTATTACCGTATTTATTGAACTGGTTCGAGAGATTGCCGTCAGAAGAAACTCGCGCAGAGTATCCGCATTTGGTTAAAAATTCTGACCCTTCGATTCCCAAAACTTCATCGCACATCAAGATCTGGTGTTTATTGTTTTCGGTTGACCGTAAATATATACGACCAGTTTGGTAACCGCTGAATTATGACATTTAAATTTTCTTACTTGCGATTTTCAGCTTTATTCTGCTAGCTCAACAGAACTTTTCAATATCCTTGTTTGTCAAGCCTCTACTTTCTCTCACACGCGGTTAACTAGTAGCCCTGGCAGTTCTATAATGTATTTATGTGAGAACAGATCAAGTCTTAAAGTAAAAAGAAAAGAAGAAACATCCAGCAAGAAATGCGTATTTGAGATCCTGATATTTGCCTGTCTATAAATGTTTTTTTTCCGTTTTGTTTTCTGAAATAGACTTGATACTAAACAAAAGTTCTGTCTAATACCATGAGCAATTCCAACATAGGATCGATATCTCACAGGATATCTTATAGGTTTGCCACTGCATTCACACCGACTCAATCAAAACTCCGTGAAAATACCGTTTTATGAAGGCAGACTGATGGATGCCCCGTATATCGATACTGGATATATAGGTATACAGTATATACATAACATATATACTCGGCAGAGCATCTGCTTACCTAGCCTATAACCCCTAGCAGGTAAGAACCACCCTCTTACTAGCCGTGGGCGACTGGGGGCCAGGGAGCCGGAGTTACCTGTAATTCCGAGTGCCCCATCAATTTTTGCTAGTTCCTTCTTCAAAAATCGTAAAAATTCCTGCTCCTCGGGTTCAACAACGCACTCTAAATAAGGTCTCCCTGCAACGCGTCCTTGATATTTGAGACCGTACGTATTGCGTACACATCTGTGTATACGCCATTGTCGTCGGATCGATCGTCGATTTTGTCAACCGCTATTCGCTGGACATGAATTCGGCTTTACGTTGGTCTCCACAGCCTGCGTGAGTTTCTCTCGAGTTTCCCCGAATGCGTCTAGTTTCCCCATAGTTTTCCAGCCTCGATTCCCCTCCCATCTTTTCGCCATCCCTTCGCCATCCACGCACAGGACTGGAATAAAGGAGACCGCTGGGCACAAAATTAGAGGTTTGAGTCTCATGCCTCACGTACAGTTCGGTATGCGAATGACAAAAAGAAAGATCGGGTGGAAGAATGAAAAAAAAAAAAAAAAAAACAAGGAGAAAATTCAAACAAAAAGTACCTTCATAATCATTTCCATTCGAAAGAATCCTTTATTTATGAAAGAGTTTTACTTTTTGCACGGCTCTTGCCACCTCCTCAGAGTTTTTAGTTTTGTACACGTTGCCATTTTGTTCTTCTTTTCTCTATTCTTTATTAAGGACAAGAGTTTGTTTTCAAGGTCTTAAAGCAGCTGTTCTGAGATTTTCTACGATCGGTGGAAACTAGGTCAGGTCTACCAAATCCGCTAACGTCACTCAATCTTTCACTCTCCTTTCTTCTCCTGCTCTTTTTCTGCTTGAACAAATGTCGATAGTATTGCGTCTTGGTGCAATTTTGTTTGTATCTCATAATTGTTTCAACAATTTATAAGTCGATACGCGTATGACCAGCCGATAAGATCATTTCCCTATGCGTGTTGAATGTTCCAGATGATTTGTGACCATTCAGGAAACAAAGATCACAACGAGAGATACCAAAGTATAAAAATTGTGGGCAAATATCAGCCTACATTTAAAGCAAGCCGATTGATTTGCATGTTTGCAAGGAGACAAAAATAGTAATGCCAATCCTGCCACACAATTTCTCAAGTACTGCTGCGTCAAAACTCGAACTGGAAAGTTGAATAGTCAATCGAAATTAAGGTGAGGTATGAATATCAAGATCAGAATAATGCCATGACGTCATGAACTACGTGCCAAAGTTACCAATACAGTGGTAGGGAAACGGCAAGGCCTTTGAGGCGGCTAACACGACCGCTCCTCCCCGCAGCTCTCTCCGACTATGTTTTTAAACCTTACTCCACGCTGAGCGATGCTAAGCCAAGCGGTTCGTTCTCCAGCTCGAAATTTTCCGGTTAACGATAAAGCTATTTACAGCTTAACCGTTATGTACAGAAAGGTTCTTCAAACGTTTATTTTCATTAGAGATCATGCATTGAGTATCCAACGAATCGATGGTAGTCAACGGACAGTAAATATAAATTGTAATTTGTGAATTATGCGATGTCTCAGCTGGGATATCAAATGGCTTTTTATTCTGCGTATGTACGATATGGTCATGTTCGGTTACAGCATCGGTTCATTCCGGATCTCTTGAAATCATGCAGCACGCAAGTGATCGCATCATTATCCTGCCAGATATATTGTTGCATACAAAGCAGGAAAATGTCTCACTAATCATTTATACAGTTCGAAAATTCATCTTTGTATTACAAATCAGGTTGTAGAAAGTAAAAAATGTTCCACGCCGAGTTTTCTTTTGTTAACATCTCGAGCCAGAATTCGACGTATCTGAAACTTAGCTCGTAGTGGATATTACGCTACAGATGTAGCTTGTATTTCGCTAGATGATATAATTTGCGCTTTCTTCTCTTGGATGGGCTGGAGAGCGAGCGAACGAGCGAGCAAGCGTTTCGAAAGGGAGGGGCGTCATTAAAATCAATACGCGACTCGAGTCGAGCTATTCCCTGCGTCGCGAAGCGGGGCAGGAAGTAGGAGGAAAAGGAGGAGGAGGAGGAGGAGAAGGAGGAGGAGGTTGAATAGGAGGAGGCGAGCATACGGAGGACGAGGACGAGGATGAGAAGAAGGAATAAGGAGTCATCGGGGAGGGCGAGTTTGCGATAAGCACGGGCGCAAAGAAGAGTGTGAAGAAGGAATAGGAAGGAGCTGTGAGCTTGGGGGTTCGGGAGGGTGAAATAAGGTTGAAAAGAGGAACGCGGAGGTACGTGCAGCGATCCCGTGTGGAGGGGATTCCCACCCGCAAGCAGGGCAGGTTATACCTACCTACATGTATGGAATAAGTCGAGGGTGGCTGGTTCGCGGTGGGGGGCCGGTGGCGGCAGAGGGTAGGTAGGAAGGGCGTCGCGCTATGACCAATAAGAACCACTTTAAAATATCTTTACGCGGCCACTGCGCATGCTGAATTCAAATCTTCGGGACACCCTCGTATGTCTGTACCCATAAATACCTTCCTACCCTCGACGAATGCACGTCCACCTTGCATACCGCTACTCCACCTATACCTACACACATCCACCCAGAGTAGTCGGAGGCGCGACGCAGTTACATAGAAATATAACGTCACTTGGTCGTTTAACGCCGAGAACTCAGGGGGGCATGGTACCCGATGTGATCGTATCTTCTGTCACACATATTAGGTAGGTATTAAAGGTATCATCTCCCAATTACGGTTAGTACCCCTTGATCAAGGTTGACAGTTGTTTGAAAGATAGACGTATGCTTTCTTCCGATCAGCTATATGCTACATTTCACAATGCTAGTTAATTACAATTGCACCGTAAATCCACACAACGGATTCGATCAGATGGTAGAAGAATAAGAAGATACGCGTAACGTAACTGCGGAGTCCCCACTTGAAGTGAAGACTGACGATGAATTCGAGCAGAGCTACGAAGGATCATCGAGAGTAGGGACCTTTATATGTAGGACCTGTATAAGGTATTCGTTTCATTGATGAACTTACCAGGACGACCCGGCTACCTCCGGGCGCAGCTTGCTATTGTTGTAACGCTGGTCTATCCTGGGCCGAATTTCACAGTTTCAAGGTGGCGCGGCACGTTATCGTCATATGCTGATAACGAATCACTTTGTTCACGGAATTGTCCATTCGTTTGTTATTCGTCAGCTATAAATGCAGAGACTCCAGAACAGTCGCACCTATCCTCAAATACACAAATTAAAGAAAGCTAGACCTGATACATGTTGTAACTCACATGGTTTGCTGCAATCACACACTTCATTGACTGAACATGACGGTACAGCAGGAGGGGGGAGGATAACAGATAAGATCCTGGGTGTAAAAAGGTACAGGAAATAGCTTTCGAGGGTTGACTGTTTAGTTGTTTTGCGGTCAAATGTGTGGCCTACCGCATCTTCGTTAGATCATCGTTAATCCTACCAATAAGGAAAATTTTCAGTATACATCTGTTGTATTAATTGTCAAATATACGGTAGGCTATTTATTGAATTTTGCACCGTGTGCTGTTACCATCGTAAGACCTTGATAGTAATAGACATTAAAAGTATTACGAATGGTACGTTTCATTTTCTGCACGGATTAATGACTATCTTTATTAACCATCACGAAAAGTCATTATTGAACTTGACCGCATACATTTACTGAGGGATATCAATGAGCAATATCAAAAATGACATCTGACCAAAAATACTTGCGTGTCGCCACCTGCATACCCAATGTCGTCATGTATGACTGCCATTGAAGAAAACACAACAGTTTTCTTTACAAAGAGGGTAGTCTCGGCAGAGAGACGCGAGGAGTCCCAATGAAACCAGAGAGACATAGCCCGGGGAGAGGGTTAAGATATACTGCAGGCGGCTGGTCGGATGCGGGGGTGGTGGGCAAGGGCGCCTTCAACGATTCGTCTCGGCACTAATCCTACTATATCTGGCCGGTGCCGTTTTCGCCCTCACCGTATACGTCGCGTATACTACGGCCATTCAGGAGACACTGCAACGCACAGGGGGATGATGCTGTATCTAGCGCCTGGTCCCCGGCCTTCGCCTTCGGCCTCGCCCCCCTTATAGCTGGTGTAAGGCCCTCAATATCGCAAAACTCCTCAGACAGAAATTGATTTTCGTAATTGACGGACTTACTTTACTATATGTGTACTCCGCATGGTCTATCGTACCCGTCAGTAAGAAAATTTTCGTCACAGAGAGTGAGAGAAGCCGTGAGACGGCGATCGAGCGAGAGCGAGAGAGAAAGAGTGAGAAAGAGTGAGAAAGAGAGAGAGAAGGAGTTTACGTCGACATCGCACAGGAGTTGAATGAACGGTTAACTCGTCGAGACGAATCGCGCAGCAAGGCCCACCGCTCCAGTATGTAATCATCGAAACGATGGACATTCTTTTCGCAGCTACTTGTGGCTTGTTACATGTGACTCAGAATTCGGGATCAGGTGGAAGACCGCGTCTCTCGGGGTCCTTTATGCATCCAGCGGTCTCTTTATACCTGCAGAGGCTGGATTCGTTGGCCGTATACCATGCAAAGCTGCCCCCGACAATTCATGTCCTTCAGCGGTGTGGCGATGCGGCGGAATCGTGGCGAAGAGGAATTATGCAGAAGGTGGAGGGCATCGTCGTACACCCGCACCTCCCGGTAGTGGCGGCGGCGGCGGCGGCGGTGGCGGCGGAAGAGGAGGAGGAGGAGGAGGAGGAGGAGGAGGATGCCGAGGAGGACTCCTAGGCGGAGCTGCCGTGGCACGACGGTGGCGCTGGATTGGTCTCCGGGTTCCCCTCCATCCGGAAGCTCCCCACCACCGCGAGGGGAATCTGGGAAGCCGACGGCGGTCGGCCCGCCGCGCCGTGTGTAGACGGGCGTCTCCCCCACCTCGCGGCGATCGCCCGTCGGTCAGGTTCGGCAATGTTCTTTTTTTCCTCGTGCCCAGCGACTCCCCCACCTTGTGATCGGCGGTGCCCTCGCCATCGGTGTTGCCCCCGTCGCCCTGTGACGCCAGGATCCCGCTCGGGCGCCGTAGTGTTGCTGCACACATGCAAGCGAGAGCACCGACTCCCGGATCCCCGTCGACGCACCTCGCTCGCTCTCTCGCTCGCACGCGCCCGCGCTCGCGCCCTCGGTAACGATAACAGAGCGCCCCGCGGGTTAGTGAACGCGACGGCGTCTTGGCCCAAACACCTCGAGGTTCGAGCGCATGCAACGCGTTGGCTAATATTAAATATACATCTATGTATATATATGTATATATATATAAATATAAATATATATATATATGTATGTATATATATACCTTGCCAGAGTGACACCCGGCCCGGACGGCCGGCTAACATTCGGTTCAGTGGTACGTCCCGCATTGCAAACGAGTATTATTCACGTGCGTGGGTGGTGACGTTCTCCAGCACCGCGAGGACCGGCGGAAGCCGAGTGACGATCAGTGCGCCTTGGGCTTCGCCTGTTTGCACCAGCAGTGGTTTTGGTTGATTAATTCTGGTGGTTTGAGTGAACTAGTGCGGGAGAGAGAGAAACAGAGAGAGAGAGAGAGAGAGAGAGAGAGAGAGAGGTGGTGACGGACGAGTTCACCCACGAACCCAAAGGAGAAAACCGTCTCACGTTATACCCTGCCGCGAGGAGATCGAGAACCGGGACGGATGAGGGTGAAGACAGGGTCCAGCCTCGACATCGGTGGATACTATCGAGGGTGATCGGTAGGCGTGCGGCTCATAGGGGCCGAGGGAGCGTAGGAGAGATTGGACACAAGTCCCGCCGAGTTTAACGTAAGGTGGATTTAGCGGAGGTGGCGGCTTCGTTTGCGGGGAGTCCGGAGCCCGAGTTCGCCGTGGCGGGCGCTGAGATTCTCGCTCTACCGGGAGTGGGTAACACACCCGGTGTGAAGGGTACGATATACGGTGTCGGTGCAGGGCTGGCGGGTCTCGACAGCGAGGCGGTACGCCGGTGGGTCGCGGAGGCCGCGAGGTCGGTCCAGCGGCAGATTCCGCCCCCGGTACTCGTACCTGCCGCTTCATTTCTGTCGAGCCTAACCCCGCCGATGACGCAAACGCCGAACATGCACCTGCTCGACAACAACAACATGACCGAGGCGATTTCGGCGGGCCAACCGACGGCGCAGCAGCACCAGGAGCACCATCAGCAGCCTCATCACCCTCAGCAGCAGCATCTCCCGCACCAGCCGGGACTCACTCACCAGCAGAAGCTGCAGTCGAGCCCGACGAACAACAACACGATCGAGGCCTGGCGGTCTGCTCAGGGTGGAGGCATTCACCAGTGGTGGAGCCCTCCCGGTGGCGTTCAGCATCAGGAACCACCCGTGACCCCGGTCCCGGCTTCGGCGAGGACCGGCTCACGCTCCAGATCCCGGTCACGCTCCCGGACCAAGGAGCACCCGGAGCAGCCCCTTGACTTCTCGGTCGGCTCGCTCCAGCAGCAGAGAGCCGTCCACCTCCAGGCAAGGGCCCACGTCGCGGCTCAGGCCGCCGTCAGGATGATGCACGAGCGGCTTCAAGGTGGTGCGGCGATACCCCGTAGGAACAACAACAACGTCGGAGGACGACAGAAGTTGACCAGCAATAGCGGTAGCAGTGCCGTCAGCAGGAGAAGCTACAGCCCCAGCGAGAGAAGTGACAGCGGAAGCGAAGACGAAGGCGTTTCGACCGGCGGAAGCCCGACGGGACCGCTTCACGGAACCGATACCGGTGAGTCGATCTTATCCACCTTACCGTTCTTCGCTCGATCCTCGGCAGCTAATCCGGCTAATCGTTCACCCCGGCGCGGCGTTGGCTTCTCAACCTTTCTTCTTCATTTCTCTCTACTTATATCTCTTCCATTCCGCATCTTATTCTCCCTTCCCTCCTCTTCAACCAGAGCATTGTCTGCTCTGATCGTCACCTGCACACCCCCCTTCCCGTAATAATCGTCACCCGCATTTTTCCGCTCGACGGAACGCCGTGCCGCTGTCAAATTTACCGCATTGTACGCAACGCACAGTATAAGGCACCGAGGGAACCGTTTATGTATGAATGGTCCGTTCTTATTTATCTGGATCATGAAAGTTAGATACACATGCGTTGGTGTACAGGTATATTAGAATGATGCGTGAAAAAATGTCGGTTGTACTAATTGGTGTTTTTGTGCCTTCTACTCTACACATCCTCATATTGAATAATCTTAGATCGAATCTGAGCCTCTCAAAATCTGACCCCTCGAATCAAGTTCTATATTTGAGGATGTTTTAGTTTGATCTACGTTCCTCGATTCCTCGAACGTTTCTTTTTCTTTTCGTTGACTTCACGTGTTAGCTCGTCACAGAAAACTCAGGGAATATGACAATGAGAAAGGTGTGCAATGGCTTCACGGTAAATCTGTGCAATTTAGTCGAAGAGAGCTTCAAGCCTGCAGATAATACTGATTATCATGATTCTTTAGAAGTTCCATTATTTCATAAAATGTGTCCGATATATGTGGATTTAACAGCGCACGAATTTTTCACATAATTTTACCAAAGGTTTTTCGAATATCAATGTCACGGTCAGAGAAGCTAAGAATTTAAAAATTCCCCCTTCCATCTTGTCTTCAATTGAAGAATTGTAGTGTTTCACATTTCTTAATTAGGAAAGTAACGGTCTGCATTTTTCTTTGTTATCCCCGGTTTCGTCATTCCTTCTCGTGTATGCTTTAAGATCAAACTCCGCAATATCTGGACTCTAATGTAGTAAAATACAAGTCAGCGTTTCGTGCTTCTTCACTTAACATCGCGTCAAAAATTTATCTAGACCTCATTCTGAATATAATAATTTTGCCAAATAAATTGGAAAATCGTTTCATCAATCTATATTAGAGTCGTACCTGCTCCAAGACACCTACCATGAGTATGCGGTGAAGCGAACTCTCAACTGACACGTATCACGGGAGTAAACTTACTACGGTTACGTGCTATACCGATTCACCAAATATTTAGCTACGGCATAACTAGTTCAGCAATCAAGTTTCTGGCAAACAAAGTGAAAATAAATATCCGTATTCTGAAATTGACGTTCGTATAATATTTTCACGATCCTTTGTCAATTTCTTCTTAATTTTTGCTGGCACAGTGATGTGAGTCAGATGACAGCGCATCGTTTCATAGGCATACGGATGAAATGATGAAATATAACGAATGACAGTCGAGTCTTTTTACGGGCATCTCGGCAGCTGTTGCATAAAGTCTAGGAATTATGGCACTGGGGCTCGGAAATAAAAAATATTTCATGAATCAATGAACCGTCGTTAAGCATGAACGGTGCTTACAAGCTACCCTGCAACGTGAGGAAACGAAATGAAACGAGAGGTCAAAGTTACTCAGATGTAAGGTTTTCTGCAGCCTCCCTTGTCCATTTGGCACCTGACGAGACCGCACTAACAATAAAGGCGTCAAATTCCAAGTATATTTTGATATTGGAATACCATGGGATTAAGGTAATATTCCACGACATTCTACCTGATCAGTTCATGTAGCGTGTACGTTCGCGTTCCTATCTATATAGGTGGTCGGTATCTACTGATTTTTAAACAAAGTTAAGTAAACGAAGTTAAGAGCGATAAGGGCTCAGCTTATGCGCCTGAGTCGCTCGGCGGCTGAGCAGAGGAGGAGCAGGGGAGAGGGACTAGTCGGTATATCTTCGTCATGATCGACACTGGCCGTACGCTGTGTCAATATGTTGACAATTGCGTTTTTCGTCTTTTTCTCTTCCTTTTAAGTTGTTTTTTTTTTTTTTTTTTTTTTCCTTCCAATGTACAAGCGATGATAATTATGTAGATGTTAAACAGCAGGGGAACTGATAGCCGGCTCGCCTCGGCTCGAATGAACGCGTCCAAGATATGGCGCAATAGTTTGAAAGAAGATTAGTCGATTATCGATAAGAGGTAAACGCGACAAATACGTATAATAAGAATAAACCGACTATCTTTTCCGAGTTCGTAAAACGCGCAGACGCGTATCACTGTTACCTCGTACCTACTCGGAAAAATTCTTTTAATTACTACTTACTATTTATTATTACAGCTGATGGACGATTATTAAATCCGATCGTGGAGATTTTTCGTTCTTCAAGGCCTGTTTACGATCTGATTCTTCCGTCCTCGCCCCCGTACCTTCGATCGCAGGGACAATAAACGCACGGCGGAAGTCGAATCACGATCACGCTTTCCTAGTATATACCTACGCTCAGCCTTCTGGCATGTCTGTGCGATATGCGCGATCTCTATGGTTACTAGGGTATTCTTGGAAATTATAGCTGGCTTTAGTGAATTTCGACTAAGCCGCACCCGAAATCAGTTTCAATAAATGAATACTAATTTCTTCCAGAGCACAGTTCGGCACCTTACCTTAAACCCTTGTTTAGGGGTGACAAGAAGAACGGTGCTTTGGAAGTTATTTTTATTTGTTTATTTTAAACCGATTAATGGGGTAGCTACGTCCGAAATTCCCGGATTCTATTTTGAAAATGAAAATCGAGACAAATCTGCAAAGAAATATTCAATCAAACGAAAAATGATTACATGTGCCGATTCATGGAGTACCGTTGATCTCAAAGAGTTTTTATGGATTTACTTGGGATACGCATAACAACGTCATTGGGCTTCGGAACTATTGCGCCGATATCGTTCGTGTGAAACCCCCACTGCGATACATTTGTATGGACCAAAGTTCATGAAAGCGAATCAACACGTATGTGAGCATTAGTCAATGATCAGAGATGTGAGTGCACGTGTCTGTATAATAGCTAGGAAGTGCCAAGCCTGTGTTTCGATTTAACTTTCCCCAGCAAATTTGAAAGTAATGAACAGGTGCAGGTGCATTTTTTACCGATAGGGTTTAATCCACCATAATTCGACGGCTTGTATCCCGCTTGACAGTTTTTCCCTGATAAATGTGTGTATTCAAATGACCCAACCCCCATTAGTACGCAGACCTGGTGTATGCCGGAGGTGTTGAGTCAATCAACGACCCGATAACAGGGACTTTGTGGCCGGTACATATTATATATAGGAACAATTATATCCCGAGGGATGCATCGATTTCTTTTATTTTATATTAAACAGTTCGGTTTCAACGATTTTCTGCTCGTCAATATCCTGCGACTTTCGATAAACCAATTGATCCCTTGTACGCGATCACGTTTCACCCCCGCTCATATATTCTGACCAACCTTTCGAGGTCCCGCCATATGGTTAGACTGGGTTTGAAAATTTTAGCCATATCTATATTTGGCAAGCGTGAGTAAACCATGCGATAAAGTTTGATCATTATCATACAGTCGAATGCTCGCTCGCTCGTGAACTCACTCATCCACCTGTTTATTGGTATATATTTCGTGGTATGCGCAAATGACCAGCATCGCTCAAGCCCATGTTGAATTCGAGCATGCAATAACCGTGATTAACCGTCCGCCGATTCAGGTTTGGACGTAAACAATCCTGTTATCGTTTTTACCATCTACTGGGCGGTAGTGTTTCGTAACAATTCAATTCGTGGGATTAAATGAAATGAAATTGAATTGTTTATCTCATCTAACAGGGTTGTGCGGAGGATTACGAAAAGTTTCAAAATCGCACTGTATTCCAATTTTGCAGGTGCAGTATAAGGTGCGGTGAAAGATCAAGCTTATCTGGCTGAATGTAATCAGGATGTTATACGTGACTCTGCCTACGGGACAGTGTATCCCGCACGATATATATCGGATGCCCGAGCGCTATGCAGGTATAGGGTTTAATTTTATTCGAGATCTCGGCCTAGGCAAGCGCGTCACGGTGGTTCAAGGTTTTCGATTACGTCGAGCGTGTTTACGTCCAGGTAGGTCACAGAAGGACACCTCGCGGGGCGAATTCACCGGGGTCGGGTTTGAGACTAGGTCACGGGGGTCGTGGGGGTCGTAGGGCTCTCCTCCCTCCTCCCTCCTCCCTCGGCCCTCGGCCGTCGTCCCCGGGCGTGGGTCGTCAACCTGGGTAACGGTGGCGTGTGCCGGGGAAGGAGGGACGAGGTGCAGGCGTTGAAGTATCCCCCGAATAAAGCTGAGCCGCGATAGTATTTCGAGGCACGTGACCACGCGGCATGGCAGCAGGTACCAGGTTAAACCCTTTCTACCTGGCTTCCTTCCGCCGCCTCGTGCGTTTCCCTCCTTGCCGCAGACTCGGCTGTGCGCCGTCCTTGCGATAGGATATGCAGGCAGGGGTTACCCCGATAGAACCGGGGCCGTCTACCTGTCCCTGCCCCTGCCCCTCTAAATCGCCGCGACACGCGTACGGGATTCTTCAAAGATTCACCAGAAGGTATAATGGCAGGGGGGGAGGAGGGAGGGGTTAAGGGTCGAGGTTGACACGTGCTGCGCGCCCCTTTACCCCTTGATCCTTCATTCGAGTCCCGATCTAGGCTCGCGGTCTGGCTCGCCTCCGTTGTTGCTGCAGTTCTTATAGGTGCTTGGCAGGATTTGGTCCTTGAATTCTTCGGCCGGGTTGAGCGCGCGTGTCTGCTCCTCTTGGTAGCGGTAGGTAAGGTGCGGGATAACCCTTTCACTCTTATTTTTTATTCAACCGCGCGTGTACGAGGTATTATACCTCGGCTAGGCTGCTGCCTTCAATCTCTGAAGATCTCGTAACAAAGACGTCAGGATTGCGTGGCACATTTCACCTGCCAGGTCACCGTTTCCTCTCCTGGTTCTACCTCGTGACTTATAAGATCCCGGAGACCTTGATCTTGATTTACGATTTATTTCATTTCGGGGAATGATCTACGCGTGGATCTAATCGGTTTTTCATTTCACCGTGAATGGAGCAAAAAATGGTGACTGTCATTCGCACGTCAAATGAATTTTCACTGTCGAATTTTCAAAGTACCCGAAATCGTAACTTTAGGACTGTATAATGCTCGATCTTATGGTAGAAGTAAATGTACTGCAATTACTTCCGTACATGTCTTGTTCCCAATATTAGTATGCCAGGATGTAAGAGGAGAGGTCATCTGGTGCATCTTCGCGTTCAAGTGCGATGCAATCGAACGTCAATCGCGTCGGTTGAGAGCCCCATCGCAATGGCGATTCACGCATGCTAAGCGATACTCGTCAAAAACTTAGGACTTGGGTGCAAGAATGGCTTGATCCGGGCTAACAAGGGGGAGGACAAGCACCTGGGGTAACGGATTTTGACAAAATTTCAACCGGTGAAACCAGATGGACTTTCATTAGACCTGTATTTTTTTCGGTCCCATAAGCAGCGTCTCCTGAGAAATCACGAAGGGGTTGTTTCCTTGTGTTAGTTTCACCAGTTTAAATTTTGTCGAAATCGGTCACCCCACAGATATGCGTCTACCCCTTGTAAGTCATTTTCGATATTATACGCTCGTGTTGACGTATCATACGTCAATAATGTATGGTTAAGTTTTTAAGATGGTTTTTCGTTACTTCACGAGGAGAATTGAATAAACATTTAACATAAAATAAACACTTTCTGAAAATTTCTTGAATAATGATAGAAATCGTAGAACATCTTCTTCAATCTTTCTAAAAGGACCACAACCGAATATGAATAATACTTTAAATGCTGAAAACGTAACTTCAGTAGCCGTTTTTGGATTTGTATCAGGATCGGAAATAGTTCAGCGTAAAAACAATTTTTTCCCCCTTGTAGCCTTTCAAAAGCTTAACCGAAATTTTTTTCGGAGAACGTATAAAAAACAGCATTTCAAATTTTTCAAATGGTTAAATGGATAGACTTTACCGCTTGAAATATAAAATAAAAATGCTCCCGTCGATTCTATTTAAAATAGAAAATAGTAAATGCCATTTTAACTTTCAAATACGTATTCGAAATAGAACCATTTCAAATACTACCCATGCCCTGGGTACGAAAAAAAAAATTTCACTTATTCATGCAAAACGACTCAACTCTCTTCAAGTAACGAGTTGTTCACACGATGTGTTAACATTTATCAAGCGATTGTGAAATATAATTATCGGCGAGGGTCCGAGCTATAAAAAAAGATATGCAGTATTTGATTTTCAATTCCTAAAATACCTATCACACAGTCTTCTGACCTCATTTTGATTGAAGTTGGGTAAAACTCAACTAAGGTTGAACCGTTTTTGCACCCCGGTTCTCAATTATTGGTCGATAATCGTGATAGGAAAATGCCTGAATCTTGGAAACTATTGTACGTACGTAGATCGTTTGGTATTTCTTCGGTAAACCTGTATATTTGATGTTATGACTAACACCGCTTGAGTCTGTAGTAACTAGCGTATATACTTATCTGCTTATCTTATGCGGAATAGCCGCGGTATCTACACCCGCGATATGAACTTTATGTGTACTTAATTATGGTTAGCGGGAATTGATGCGGGTATTATTCACATTTATGTAGACACATTTATCATCATTTCTTGGAAAAACTATCCACCAATTCAAATATGCCTAGCTATAACCTATACGTTTGCGTGACACAGAAATGAAAACATAAAAAATTATTGACGCATCGATACATGTTTTTGACATTGCGTATATTCGATATGTACGAAGAGAAGCCAGGATTTGTAGTTGCCTTTATAAAAAATTAGCTGCGTTAGAACCGAATTGCGTGACTGGTTGAAAATTCGAATATTTATCATTTCAATTTTATCTTGAGGTGTGATTTGATCAAATTGTTCTTAACCACGGTCGTATTCTGCCTATACCCAAGAGAGAAGAAGAATTAGGTATGAATGGGCAGGGGGTCGGCCAGCGTGAAGATGGGAAAGAGAGAAAAACAGAGACAAAATCGGCGGATACCTGTCGATTTCCGTACCTCATTGCATGAGATATTTAAAGAAATCAGATTTGCCTACAGTCTTATTAATGATAGCTCAGTAAAACCCGTGGTATTTTTCGCAAACAAAGTAATACCTAGCTAGTTCTGACATGGTTTTGAAGTTCTGGGAAGCGGGCGGTTACCGAAATTGGACTTTTTGGAATGAAATAATATTTTACAAAGTACTTGGAACTTCACCATCACCGGTTTTCGAGAGTGTTATACCCCTATGTATTTTTTTTACTGCTGCACTGTTAATATTTTTTTTCTTCATTTGTTTATATTTATCAATCTATATATTCATTTATCCATTTATCCATGGATCTGTCTATCTATCTGTCTATATCCCCGCCCACCTCTTCTTTCTTGGTTGTTTTTCCATCACTTCATCACTGTAAACTGTTCCTACGCACTGACTGGCGAACAGCCAAGATTGCTGGTTCCACGTTCAGTTCACTGTAGTACACCATTGTCTGAAGTGAATTGCGATTTGAACGTTCTAATTTCCATTTTCATCCTGCAATAATCACCCCTTAAGTATATAGTCACCACATTTAATATAGATACATCGACAATTCATTTCTTAGCGCAGGTGGGGTGGGGAGGTGGTTAAAAAAATACACAAACATGCAAAGGAAAGAAATCATTCAAAATGTTTTCTAAGATCTATTTTGATAACGTTCGTGGGCTCATCTGACAGTGTGTATTGTAATAACCTGCAGGGTGCATTGATACTCTGCCGATGTCTGTATCCATTGTTTGAATCTAAGCTAAGAAATAGTGAAAGTGTGTGTGTGTGTGTGTGTGTGTGTGTGTGAGAGAGAGAGAGAGAGAGAGAGAAATAACCCCATTTGTCACAGTAATTGAAGTCATGGATAGAATATTTATTAGAACTGATTTATTGCTTATTCGTTAAAAACGCTTATAATTATATACTGGTGAAAACCTTACTTACGTTATTCGCGACAAGTGTATAGTCTGGATCGCGTGAAAAATAGTATTGTATTCTATTGTATAGATAGGTTATGTATAAGGATTACAATTATCGAAATTTGATTGTACAACATCATGAAACACTGCGACAGAAACGATAAAAAAGAAAGATCGGATCAACCGAGTATGTTTAGTTTTAATTTGGCCCTGGCTATTCGCTTCGATACATCTTCACGTAAGCCCATGCACATAGTCCTGATGGGTAAACCCGATTGGTGATGAAAAGTTTAATTTGAACACGCACGGAGAAGCATACACATCCCAATGATTGCGTACCAACGTGATGTACGTGTATAATATGCATAGGCTTTCCCAGGATAGACTGTGTTCCTTGCCGCTGACTCTTCACTCCGCGGGCCAATTATGAGCGAGAAACTTATCTTAAATTATTTTTATCACTTGATCGCAGCGTACGTACTTAATGGAAAAAATTTCGAGTCACAATTCCTAACTTATGCCGATGCATGCTTGAGACTTCTTTCTGATTTCGGAGTCAAGGGTGACGTGCGATTTGTTGCTTCAGAAATCCTCAATTTTCATTGTAATTCGTTCCGCCAATGAATTGAAATTGATACTGATATGGTGAACAGTTTTGAGGATAAAATCAACATTTCGTTAATTTCTCTTTCTCTTGGAATGAACTGGATCCAATTGTTGCCATCTTCCAATTATGACTAAACTTTTCGTAAGTTTTTCTCAATACAAGTGGAGATAATTGAAAATACCTTACACGTATCGTTTCGCTATGTCCCCTAGACTTACGACAATTAGTGGATTCAGTAGCTGATATGGCAGGCAACTATACTATCGTTGATTTACCGACTGCCCGCCAGCCAATTAATCTCGTAATTGATCGTGGGATACGATCAATAGATGTATTACGTAGCGTATCCACACTTACGTATATGTATATACATACAAGTTATCCACGCAGGCACCGTAAGCGTACCCGAACGATCAGATTTTTTACATCTCCTTTCACACGCCCCAAAACACGTCGACATACATTAGTACACCTATAGATAATTACCATATAATGTACTCATTCCCTTGTCAGATAATGAAAGATAAAAAAGTTAAGAAAGAAAAACAAAACAAACACAAGAATATGCAAAAAGAATGCTCAGAAAATACCGGAGACCAGAATAGCCGTACGCTCCGAAATGATCAAACTTATTTACTTACGTAAGTTACGTATTTGCCAATCATATTCGATCAACAAAATGTAATAAATTCGTCGTCTTTCTTTAAGCAATAAGCATGCTAACGAATGATCTGCTCGGATTCATCACAGCGCAGTTGCGAAAGTTTAATGAAAGTGACGATTCAATTTCATTGTTATGCTTATAAATACAGTTTTTGTTCACATTCCGGGAATCCCTGACCTATCACAGGTTGAATACTGGTCCGATAGATTCAATATTTTGTTTCCGCAACGATGATACGGTTTGTAAGTAGATTTGACACTTAATGTAATTGTCATTTGAAATTACTTATAGATGTGTCAATTTCAAGGAGAGTATTCATATTTTTCACAAATCGTCAGCGAGTTATGGAGTGCGGACAAACTGACCGGCTCTGTATGACGTAATCAGTACTTGATGTACGCAGATGGTGTAGCATGACTGGTGCAAGAAATGGTTGACCGATGTTGATTGTGCGTGGCCTGAGCACGTCTCAATCCTCGCCCCGCTCCTGATTCTTAATTTATGAGATATTCGTGAGAAGGCTTCCTCCACGGAGAGTCTACGAGCCGCGTTTTACCGCATAATTATCATACAAGCGCTTCGTTGGAACTGTAAAGGAACAACGGCGGTGCACGTAGTATAGATATACCATATAACAGCACAAGAAAATCGGAGGTATATGCGCCGGTAATTCTACGTTCGTTTGTATAGCGTGTTCACGAACATTACCACTGTGCTTGTATAGAGCCTTACAAAGGGGAGCGAACACAGAGACAGAGACACAGAGAGAGAGAGAGAGAGAGAGAGAGAGCGACGGGGGGCACGTGATCGTGGAGAGTAAAGAGTAGAACGTGAGTTATACACACACTGGTATGTACCTGCGCCCAACAGGCTGAAAAGCAAGTATGGTTGCCGAGTTATCAAAGCCCACTCATCACGGGCACATCCGGATTCAAATGACGTTTCATGCTTATGCTTATGTTTATTTATCCACTTATTAAAACAACATTAAGGCCCACGTCCAATTATCTATGGTCCCTAAAGGCCTACAAGACCCAGCTGAAGGCAGAAGGCTAGCGCTTCTACCTGCAGTTGAAGGTTCATAGAATATACTTGCTGTACTCATCGTTGGTCTATTTTTCACCTCATTTATTGCACTGGAATAAAATTATAATTACACTGTACTGACAGAAAAATTCGCAATTTGTGTTGTTTCATTCAACACCCTCGACGACAATTTGATGTATATCCCCCGACTACTTACTTAGCGCTGCATTGTGACCGCATGATCGATGCCTTTTATGCGATTTACCCGCGCTGTTACCGATTTTTTATGTCAGGGATATGCACGGCTTACAGCAGTTGCATAACTTCAGTAATTGATACCACTTGAAGTCAATTCGAGCCTTTTAAAGGCATACGAAAATTCTTGAAGTCGGATGAAACCGCTTGACGACATGTCAAGTAACTCCAGGTCATTTGAATATACGTATGGGGCTTTCATCAAGGCATGTTAGTCTATTTCGGGTCTTCGAACTTGTCAACTTACTCACCAAGTCACGCGATCCTATGAAAATCATTGCGAATGAGGACGAAAGGTGCAAGAAAAAGTCTGGGTTTGAAAGATGTTGAGGAACTGACACGGTATATTTACGGGTCAGGCTTCGTAAAACTGAGGATAATTTTTATGTATAAATGCTAAAAACGCAAGTAGTTGAGGATGAAACAATTGACGTAATTGTAGCTATATCGTATACCGGCATCTTTTGTGTGAATGTAAAAACTCAAGAGCCAAGCTTCGTACTGCGTGCCGTTACACAATTACTTTGCCTTGTATTCTATGACGTATGCTTCGATCCATCTCAGGACTTTGCAGCTTCACTTGACTCCTCGAAATTTACCAATACAAGCCTCGTTCTGTATATGAATGGCACAACTAGTTCTAAATAATACGCAGATAATTGATCAGATTATTGATTGAAATTTTTCTCGTTCTTATAGTACCACGTGAATGATACGTACAAACGTTACTTACACCTTAACAAAGTATAACATATAAATGTAAATATTATACTTAACTTGCACCCTTACATCCTTGACCTCAAGCGGACTAAAACAGTGTGGACTGTTCGCGATTTAAGAAGGTCGCAGGACCATAATGTTTTTGTAAATCACCCATCTCTGCAAAAAAAAATTAAATAGTGGTATCTAAATGGCAGATAACACAAATCACGTTTAGATATTTTAATAACGTGAAAATAATAGAATAGTGTGTGGTGGGCGGTGGGTGCTGTTGACTAAACCAACGTACCATTATTTGATAATGTCTGAAAGGATACGATTGCTTCGCCGAAAGGTCCAATTGGAAATATCTCGGCGATTATGAAACATTAAATTATATTTGAAAGTGAACAATTCGATCTATGTAGGTTAAAACATTTTTTTTTCGCAATCATCAATGACAATATTTATATCTGAGTTATAATCTTCAAACATATTTACTTGTCGTCAGGAATTTTTTCTTTCCTAGTGTAAAATCATACAAAGCATAAAATCGCTGTGCATATAATCATTTTTGCTCGGCTCGCATATGCAATAACACAATTCGACATTACGGAAAAATCCACGGCAGTTGAAATAAAGCACGCGTATAACCCGCTTTGCCCCGACCATGAGCTGGCAGCATCGAGTATTGCTCCAAATCTTCGATGTTTCATTTCCGTCTCATTTCCGATCGAGCGGGGCATGAAAGTGGCTAATCGATATAATGAATAATTACGATATCTTTGAGGCTGTATCCCTGTTTGACTCAGCTTTTACGAAACGCAATACGTACGATATATTGATCGTCGCCCGCGTAGAATTACGATAAGACTGGTATATTTTATGTAGATACAGAATACTATCAGCATGACGATGCCAAGTACATAGAATTTGAATGTTATGTACGTCAGGAGTGGGAAGTGGGGTAGGTATTTGTTTGGCTTTATCGTTTCGCTGGCCGTATAACGTTTATCGTTCGGTGATATCTGTACCGTGGATTTCACATATAATATTGTGAAAAGTTGAGTGTCATAGATATGCCGCTGATTTAACGCCGCGCCGGCATGAATCACCTGTGTCGAATGTGCGCTGTGAGAGCAGTGTTTCTCTTTGAAAAATACCGTCACGATATTTACGCCTGCCGTGCGCGTAATGTTCAATCTCAGGAGAAATAGACCAAACAGGCATTCTCCTAGTTTTGTGTTTGATTTACACACAAAAGAGGATAATACCGGAATGTATATGGAAATCAAGTAGTATACCTAGATGCGTGTTGCTTTCAACATGAAAATTTCATCATTCACACAAGTGTTTCGAACAGTGAAGAAATCATTAATCAACTAGGTTTATCTCGCCAGCTATCGCGAATCGCGACCGGAAATCTTAGCCCAAAAATTTAATGTCTACATTCGTAGCATTAACATCAACACTGATAGACCCGCGAAAGTGATACTCGCTAGGTGCCGGAAGCCCTCCTCATGACAGATGAGCCCTGACGTTCTTTCTCGGCCAATTAAAACCACACGCCATTCAGCGTTTCTCCAAAACCCAACAGCGGACGTATTGCATTACACAAGAAACGAATGAATTAAATTTAACCCTTGTTTGACGCATTTCTGGAGATTCACAGAAATTTTGGTGTTCACAGTGTTTCTGGAGAAACACAGAGATTCACGTTATGAAAAATTAAGTAATAAATATTTTCACTTGAAATTTTTTTTGGATCTTCTGAAAACGTTATTCTTTCAAACTGTATGGGTTATGTAATAAAATATCAAAACGCCAGATAGTGCCACAGATCCGATTTTTTTGGATTTAGGTACTGTAAATGAACAAAGAAAAGGCGTGGGGCCGTTTGTAACCCAGGGTGTCAAACAAGGGTGAAAGTAGAATATGAATTGAAGAATTGTTGAAGAACAAAGAGAGATATAAATAAATAGCAAGAACAGTGATAAAGGCTGAGTGACTAGATCTAGAAGTGCGGAAGAAGAGGGAGAGAGAGAGAGAGAAGTAATGGGAAAATCAACATGTAAAATACTTCCCGTCGCATGTTTGTTGGCGCAGGCGATTAATTGCTACGACAAAGTGTGAAACTATCCAGGCTCGTCCCTCGTGCCGTTCCAACACCTGGTGGGAGTAATCCATCATCGTCGGCGTCTGAATTAGGCCTTGGGGCCAGGAAGCGAGACTTGGACCGTAGAAGCTGGGCGAAATATTCGCACGCACGCCGCGCCGTCCGTACTCTAGAGCAGCTTGCCGCTTCCTATTATCATACAATACATACCAAATTTCGATTGATTAATTAATTTGTGTTCACACGGGCCGTTCTTCACCTTCGGATGTGGCCGTTCGATTAACCTTCAACCCTACCGTGACTGTTACGAATAATTTATCGAGACGGGGACAGGTAGAGGAAATTAGTCAACTCCCCATTGATACTCACCGTCCATTTCCCTTCCTTCCCGAAACAGCAGGATCTCCCTGCTGCTATAAACGCGTAATGCTCGATTCGACTTGTAATCTCCCTTTTTTACCGGTAGCCCCGCAACAGTTGACTCGGCTGCGCACGCAGGTGTGAACGACAACAGGTGTAGACCACACACTCCCACGTCACGGATTCCCGTCCCGTTTCCCGCCTGCATCCGTACGTCCGATACGTTGGTATGTGTGCGCATGCCGACCGTTGAGTTGCGTTGCGTTGCGTTGCGTTGCGCGTGTGGCGAGGGAGATGGCATCGGATCCCGGGCGACGACGCTGCGAGTGGCCCTCAGGGCCGTGTCTTGCACGCGAAACAGCCTTGCCGCCTACCCCTGACTCACGTGTTCGTCCGTCCGTCCGGCCCGGCATCGCGGCGTCCTGACCCGCTCTAGGCACAGCTGCGACGAAACGAACGATTTCTCGAACTGCGCTCGAAGGCCTTCTACTTCCAAGCCTATCCTCAGCCCAGGTATCGCTCGCTCGGTCCTCGGGACAAGGGCGGAGGATCAAAAGGAGCCAAATCCTCGGAGACTTTTTTTAATCACCGGTATGTGCGGGCTCAATTGTAAGACGCCGGTTCACGCGTATGCCACGGGTGTGTTTGCCATAGCCGACGTGGAAAGCCTGTCATGCACGCTCGTGCAAATTTGACTCCACATACGTATTGGATTTTTTTTCTAATAGACTTAAAATTGTGTAGACAATATTTCTTAGTACAGAAATTCACGCAAATGCAAATTCGAGCAAGTAGTTACAATTAATCCAAATACCATTATTTTTCATATTTCACCCATAACTTGTATCATGCAGAAGATTGGCACTCGTGGCTTGTCGAGGGCGGTAATAATTTTTTCAAGCATCAGATTCGATAGACTTTCATTCGCTCGTTGAAGCTTTGAACTATTCGCAACATTACAACTCGTCAAAATTAACAAAAAGTGGCAATCGCTTCGTGGCACACAAACAGAGTACGTAGTTATATTCTCTCATATAAGGTTCTCCGGCATCGCAACGCAAAGCTGAAAACCGCGACAAACGATTGCTAATTGCATACTAGTATAAATACGATTGCCTATCTGTACAAAGTCACAGTGATTTCGAAACTTCAATCCTTTGATCGAACTTTAAGACTACAGTGACTCTCGTTTAATAAGTCCGATCATCGTTAGTCAATATATAAGTATAAAGATGACGGCGAAACAAGGTGCCGCGCGACACGATGTATCTCTATAACCTGCGTATATCTGTGACCGTGGTTGTCTCGATACTCTAGGGACGCGGGATGAGTTGGCAAAGCCGGCTAATCAGAGTGCGGGCATTGCTAACGAGTCTTTCGTGACTCTCTTCTGTTATCAAATTTATCCGCACCGTCCGACCGCATTGGAGAATTGGGTTACGTACTGCTTGACTGGTTCATTAATAATATCAAGCCACGCGGAAGGAAAAACTCGAGAACAGGATGGGTCAGATCTTTGTACCTATCTCCTTGAAGGGCCCCTCAAACGATTAGCGTCTGCGCGCGTAAGCATTTTATATGCAACTTATTCGGGGATACCGAGTTCAAGCCCGGTCGTAGAGAACGGGGCAAATATATGCCCAAAACTTAATTATGCTTGATTCGTTTGTCAGTTATAGACGAGAACGTACAGTCATCACGAAACGTTGCCGATTTGCCTAGTCGGGATTGAAAAATTTAATTTACAGGGACCTACCAACATTTGACAAATGGTCCGCGAATACGAGCTGATTAGAATAGTTAAGAGTTTATATTCCAAAGATTTCAACGGCAACCGCTGGATGGGGTGGCATTTGATGTATAGGTGAAGTCAAAACGAAACCTGACGCTTCGAAACTGAAACACGCCGTGATCACCGTGAACGTCGATTACTGTCAAGTTCGTACGATTGGGTACAGGTTCCACGTAACCACATACCCCGTACTCTGACAGAGGACAGGATAATTTTGTTAAGACATCGAGACATTGTTCTCGGTTCACTAAGCGCGTGTATAAATAATCCTTCGTATACATCAGTTGTATAGCTAATTAAGAACAAACAATGGAACCGTCTCGATACGATCCTTGCGCGTTCGTAATCGTCACATCGCGATCTAGTAATGGTTAAGTTGTAACGATTAACGGGGAGGTCAATGTATCGAAATGGCTATAGGCTGTGCCTATGGTCGTTGTCTCTACTCTTTCAATCTCGATTACCAACTTGTTCCAAGAAATTTTAATCTACCATCGAATTCGCCGATCTGATTAGCTTAAGCCTCTGAAAAATTTAATTACAATTCAGGTCTAGTTTTTTCTTTTTTTTTTTCAATTTATTTTTCTTTCCTTACATATCCCTACCATTCCCATTATCTACAGCGGGAAGAAGGAAAGCGAAACACTTACTTTTATGATACAGAAATTGGAGAAATTTGCAGCCTCGGTTCTTTTGCAATCTCTGAGCGGATTATCTGGGCCGTGGATCGGGCAACTTGTTTACCTATAACGTTTACGGTTCTCGACTGGTTGCCCGTGAGTCTTCGGCTATCCGATCCACCTCCTACGCGCTGCGATGAGTCTGTTATATTGTAATATTTTCCATGAATCGGCAAGTGTATCGTGTCCGAAGAATTCTAATTGAGGATAGAATACTGGGTACACATACTATATGCCGCGTTGCAGCCACAGGCCAGCAGGGGGAGCAAACGATATATAATAAATATTAAACGACTCCTTGTGCCGAACCCAAGGTGTGCGGGAGATGACTGAATGTTAATTAGCGAGGCGTGACAAGCCTCGACTAGGTATAATAATCACAATAGCCAGCTCGCACGTGAAGCTTACTTGAGCCAGGGCAGCTTATATTGCCCACATAATCCGACAGATATATGTACTCATCGTGCAAAAGGATTATTCCGTC
This sequence comes from Diprion similis, assembly GCF_021155765.1. Taxonomy (NCBI): domain Eukaryota; kingdom Metazoa; phylum Arthropoda; class Insecta; order Hymenoptera; family Diprionidae; genus Diprion; species Diprion similis. The sequence goes on from NC_060110.1 coordinate 25,292,206, forward strand.
CCAGGTAATGTATGAGCCTCTGGCGGTCCCGTCTACCATCTCGAGTTTCGATTTCCGATTCGTGGTTGACGGGGATGTATTTGTTGCATAAGAGAGAATCAAGGAAACTTAACTGAAAACTGAAACATTTTCTAGCAATAATCGAGAAACTTAGCCCCGCGAGGAGAAGACGCAGCGCACGGAGAGATGCATAATTATAACTATACCTGTAGGCAGGGCGCGAGTAGGATCATACGCGTATAGCAGCCAGCTAATGAGCCAATTAGCAGGCCGACTCGGTCTCGCTGCGTTTCCGCGCGTCGACAGCCGGGTGTCGGGCGTCGTCGGTCGTCCTAAAATCCCATCCACTATTTATTCTTGTCACTCATTTGCGTCTTTTTCTCTGTTGTAGAACCGTGTGGTGACCCGATGCTGGAAAGGCCTTACGGTGAGTTTATTTCACGGTGATTACACTACTTGCAAGAATTTCATTTGCATCTGAGGAACGAAAAGAGATCAACGTTGTGCGTAACCTTCGACCCTCATCGAAAGTTTCGCATGCTTTCAATGATCGCAGCTGGCAATATTCTGAAAACGTAGATTACACGCGTGGGCATGATTGTGTGGCTAGACGCGTTGCTGGCTGAGGAAAAGATTGTAAATTTTTCAAATGGAACTGTCAAAAAACCGGGTAACTTTGATATGGCTATCAACGTTACACTCTCGTCCGGTGGAGTTGGCCGCGTTGCGAAAACCAACCACCGGTCGACACTTCGAGGATGTGCTCTTAGCCGTGCCCGGTTGGATTCTAGTGATTCTGAAGACGAATCAATGGCTACGATGGATCACGCGTATCAACCCAAAGCATAGTAGTCGCACACGCTTCTCCATACGCGTCGAGCCGAGCTATGTAGAATGCGTAAAATGCATTTGTAATCCGTTCTGTGGATGGTCGGTGATTGTCGCTTTGATTTGAAAATGTAGATTTATCTACTGTTGGTAGACTTATTTCAACCACAGCTTTTTTTGTTAAGAGTGCCCGTATCGTGGCGCGGGTATTCGTTCGCGTGGATATCTCAAGTTCAAACCCCTTGACGACGGGGCATGACCTGCAGTGATGGGGATCAACAGGTTCCGCCCTTCTCCGCCGTCTCGAACTGATCCAAATCGTTTTGAATCTAGTCCTCGTTCCTCTCTCTCTCTCCAACCCCCCGTGACCCCCCCTCAAGGGACAGGAATCCTCCGAGGCGTGAATCTAGTTGCTCGGCAAGCGGGTGCAAGAGGGTTGGGAATCCTCGACAGTCGACAGCCGATTAGGGCAAGACGGGAGCACCGCAACCCTCGGCGGAAAACTTAAAATAACATCGTTCAATCATGCCGGGGGCCTTGCTGCCTGCCGACAGGACAGACAGTGAACAGCCTGCTTTCGTATTCCCCTCGTCGTCGGTCACGCCCCCGAGCTGACAACCCTCGCCCCCGTCATCGAGGACATCTTCGGGCATGCCGAGCCGGCCTTACGGAGCATTTCGTGCCCTCGATGACTCTTAACCTAGCGAAATACCCGCACGGATCGTGAAACGTCGACGGAACTCACAATCAGAATCCTTGCAAGTTTGAAAGTATTTTACGATCCACACGAAGACTACGACCAGACGTTTCATTCCTTTCGCATTACTGTCCCTTGATTCTTGTGATATTCGAAAGTGACAATCCTGGTCATGTTGCCGGCAGTCTCGACGACGAAATAGCCGAGTGCAGACTTTCGATTTACCTTATGACAAGGTTCGAGACCATCTTTAAGAAATTGAGCATCCAAATAACTTTAATTTTTTTCCCTCTCATTTTGAAGAATTTCTCAGGCAAACTTCACCTGAACGCATTGACGCTTTTTGTGACACCGCGTGGCTTCCAATTTCACTATTACTTTGTTATATTGCAAGCGATATGGTTTCACGGTCCGTTGAAAAACGTAAATGAAGAATTTGTTTTTCATATAGAACTTTCCGAAAAAATATCACTTTTATCTCTTAGAGAAAACTTACCGAAGACAAGTTTAGTACCTAGTACGTAGTGGGTCTGCATTCAACAACACTTCTTGTCTTCTCCGTACGATCCTTGCGAATCTGCGTACGAAATCTGTCGTATATTTTTAAACTCACCTGGTTTGGGGTATGTGAAGATTAACAAACATTAATTGTTTCTCCTCACCCGGATTACTATGATATTTCCCAAAAACTCGAATCCATTTCAAGGATTGATGTACGAAAATTTATCGCGAAGCAGTATGCCATTCTACAACTATCTATGAATCGTCAAAAATATTTGTACCAAGTCCCGTATTTTCGAAAATTCATCGAAATTTTCGTGAAAAATCGCGATTTTCCTCCACCAAGAAGCTGAGGCTCCATGTCGAATCCATGTCAGCGATTCGATCAAATATTTTCATTCGAGTAAATGATCTGGTACAGGTATATAAATCCCACTATCTGGACGAAGTAATTGCAGCTCGATTAAAAACGTACCATCCAATCCTTCGTGTGGCTGAAGTGGATTATCGGTACCTCGAAGCGAGATGTAGTTAGTCACTGTGATAGCGGAGATGAAAGGTAGGACGTAAAAGTGAAAGCCGCACCGGCAGCGGCAACGTTCGCCGAGAGACGGATACCCATACCCGGGGCTATAGGTATCGCCCTGGGGCACTCTGATCTTTCCTTGCGGAGTTGAGCGCCACTTTGACGCTCATTACGACGAGTCCCGCCCCCGGCACGGGTAATCAGGGTGCGCGGGGGCGAGGGTGCCGGATGACCTCGCCCGGGGCCCTTGGGCCCCCGTTCCCCACGTTCCTCGCCACCGCCAAGGCGAGGGTCCCTCCACCAGGTACTACAGGCATACCTTCTCGTCTTTACCACGAGCGGCGGCCTTGCCGTGACTTTGCATACGCGCTTGCAGACGTGAATCTGTGCGGTAGTGACGAATATAACCATCAAAGTATGTCTTGGAATGAAAAGCAGAATGAAACTCACCAAAATCTGAGTATCGTACGCGATTTCTCTCGGGCGGTCCGGTCTTCTGTTCTGAAGAAAAATATCTGATCATGGTTTTATAACAAGTTGAGCTCCCCGGGGTTTGGTTTCCAATTATTCGCCGTCCGGGTCTCGAAACTTTGGATCACTCGTGAATCCCGACTCTGTCGGAACTCTGGGCTTTTCTCGAATGCCTGCATAGATAATGAGAAGAGCGTTAAAAATTAAGCCGACAAAAATACCTTCGCGAGCCTGAAAGCAGCTGTTGGGTTGAGCCCCTACCTTTAGCCATGGTACGACGCCGGAATTATTTTCAATTATTTGTTCACCTTACCGAAGCAATGGATTGCGCAATTGGTCTTGGGATTTTATCGAGGCGTCTTCAAGTCAACAGTGTGCGTACAAAGCAAAACGTGCCCAGCTTCACACGGTCGGCAGCAACGCAGGTAGACGTGAGTGCGTGTGGGTGCATCTACCTACTACTGTAAAGTGTAAAGGGAAGGATCTAGGGATCTATGGAGTTATTTGAATGCAGTTTGCCGGGCAGAGAACGAACCCGTAGAATTTTTTGCGTGCCCTCATAACTCCGTCCTTTTTTCCATTTTATTTCATTTTCTTTTCACTTTTTCCCTCTTTCTTCTCCTTCGTTTCTCTCCCTTGCACCCATTTCATCGCCGACAAAAATCGACGACGGGGTCCAGGTAGGACTTAATGGTCCTTCGACTACCCGGATGGCACCATTACCACCCTTGTCGCACGCGGGGCGAATCACCGGGCCGACAGACACGAAATCGCATACCTAGACACACGGTTTCAAGGAAGAGGCGGAAAGAGAGAGAAAGGGGAAGGGACAGAGAGAGAGAGAGAGATAGAGGATAGTAGGGTGGCTGCCAAGATATCAGGTAGCTAAACGCGACGACACATTTTCGACATTAGCGTAAGAAACTCCAGGCGAGATCAGACCCGATAAGACGGATGAAGCCATTTCATTTTCACGGGTGTAAATAGTGATTCGATCTCTTGTTCCTGGTCGCCCTTCGAAGGATTGTGAGGGGGTCTGGGGACACGGGGGCAAGTGGTGGGAGGACCCGAAGTGTATTTTAATGCAGCAGAGGGATCTTCAATTCTAGAACTCCTATGCTTTAGAATTCACCAATATTGTTGACGGAGAATCATTCCTAGACGTTGAGACGACAGCGAGTCTTTCGTCTTCACGTCTATTCCCGAGTATCATTCAAGCAGGATTTATGCAATTAATAAAAGGGAATCCATCTGCCTTTATTATTTTTAATCTCTCCCACGCGAGCTCGTGAAAGATTACACCCATACCTACTAATCATCTCGATCAAATGTTGTAAGAAACGACAGAAAATCAAATAATAAATTATAATATACATTATACTGGACTGGATTCTGTCATCAACCTTCTGCTTTCAACTAAAAAAAGAGATATTGAGGAGATGAGGGGATACGAGTATTTCCGAAAACACGTAATCGTGGTTGGTGAGACAAAGCAAGGAGGACAGGAAGAAAGTTCCTATTATACGGAATCTAATCCCCATTCCCGTATACTCCGTACTGACCTTGATGATTTAAGGATACTACGAGTAAATTTCAAGTTCATAAATGTGTCTGTGATGTAGCGGGGTGAGGATTTTAACATCAGTCATGTACGCCACCTCCTCTGATTCAACTCCGATTTCCGTGAATTTTTAAAAACCATTCAGTTCCGTTGCATGGCTCACTTTGATGGTTAGTGATAGACAACTTTATTCACATTCCTAAACCGAAAATCTACTGTAGAAATTCTTGATATCGAGTTTCAGGATATCAGTAATCTACTGTTGACAATTTCTTTATTCTATTTTTTGAATATCGAAGAAAACAGTTCACTACCGCATCTTCGGACCACAGCGCTAAAAATCCTCAAAGAATCATGAAAATTAAAATAATTGTGGGGAATGTAAAATATACTTATTGCGGTTATTTCCCCCTTTTCTAGGCGATTGTTAATTGGGGAGCAGACTTGCCCATTCCATGAGGAATATGTCATTTTAGTACACCTTGTACATCTGTGTTCAAGTCGATTGTGTATGTAAGTTTTTAGAACAGTACGTATGAATACGAGTCTATCTGTATCTACCTGTCATTTAGCATACCCAGTTTTTTGCTCCACCTGGCCGCGGCTCTCTCGTCGAGCTACCTTGGGTCGTGGCGGCGTTGTCTTTGTATCTCCACGAATGATGACTCTGCACGCGCCGTCCATGTCCGCTGAGTCGGATTGGATATCTAGCATAACCTTGTTTCACGGCGGACGCTACTAATGGACGCTACTTCATGCCGCCAACCTACGGCATCCACTCCAAAGCTTCATTATGATAATTCAAATTCGATTAGGTCAACTACGAGCTACGGAACTTGAGATGAATTATTTTTTAGCCACCAGGATGTACAGCCACAAAGTGCAGCCGTATACTTCATTCCGTGCAACTTAATTGCCTGTCTTTTGGACCGTCTGGCAGACATGCCCCCATCAAAATATCGTTTCAATTCACGTAAGGATGGAGGTTTTAACAATGAATATCCTAAATTTTGCTTAATCCTTGAAAAAAGTTTTTGAAAATCATCCACCTAGGTTTGAAATGAAAAAAAATCTGATTACTACAGGAAGAATTAGAAAGATCTTTGTCTGCCAACTTTTCAACGATCGTTACTTGACCTGTCTCTTTCCATAGGCGAGGCAAGAAGCAATTACGCTTCGTGCTATGCGCTAATACCTTCACACTTTGTTTCAAGCCTGCCAATAACTTTCCAAAATACCTGGATCCCATATGTTTTTTGAGAGAGCTGTGTACGAGTACTGATTGCAGGTCGTTTTTTTTTGTCAGGGCGTATGGTGCATTGTTGAATATGATGTACGCGTGAACCCTGATAACTCTGTCCTATGTTCAGTTCGAACGTCTTACGTTGATTCATTTGGTATTAATTTTGCCTCGTCCTCAGAACGCAGTGGACTCGTGTACTTCTGCGTTTTATTAAAGTAAAATTTGATCGGTGTACCAGGCAAGTGCAATCTTGACAAGTTCTACGATCCTCTACTCCAACTAATCATACTCTACACGGCACCTTGATCATCGTAAGATATGGTTATTCCCTACTGAAGGGCCTTGCGGTCTCGGGGAACCGCAGTAGCATAACCCATTACTTGGCGCAATCATCCGGTAAACAGCCATTAGTAATATTTCGTGTTTGGATCTGCATGTTCGGCTCGTACGTGCGCAAGTGAAACAATCTTCCTCGGTGTAGCTGATTAAGTCCGAGTCCACATCCCAATTTCAGATGTTTCAATAGGAGATTTTAATAGTTTCTCGATCTGCGCTCTAGAATCCCTTATTTGAGAAAATCTTGTGAGCCTTGATGCCGTCGTATTAAGTCCAATAATTGCCGCCATTAGTAAATTACCTTTCAACTGACATAAACTGAATTCCAATGCTAAGAGTACCGAAATCAAATTGTAAAACATGGTCCCTAAAGCGCTGGTACAGACCGTTAGCCGTTGCGATCGAACTGAAATATGGATTATATTGAAAAAGACGTTAGAAACCAGCAGTTTCTTAGCTGTACTGCATGTGATCACGATGAACAGAACTCTTCGAATTGTTCTCAACATTGGAATCATTCGAAATAATACTTGTATCCACTTGTATTCTTGCCTAACTGGAATTGGGAAGATTCCTGGCACCGACCAAGTAATGGAGACACTTGACCACGAGAACTGAGGGGTAATTCCATAGTTTGGTATCGACGTACGTACGTAGATTCTAGAAACGCGTATAACATATATTGCTGACATAACGAGCTCGTTGGATGAGTTGAGAGACATTGGTAGGTTGACAGTAGCTGAGCCCTTCTCCCCGCTAAAGTCATCGTCGGCAGAGGTTTCACTGAGAATGAGCCAAGCGATCGAAGTTCATCAAGGCGATGTGGGTGGATTGCGTGATAACCATATAATACGAATAATGATACAGGATCGGCAATGTGTGCTCTACACCGTGGATAATAAGCATCATTGGAATGGATACCGATCTTCCGAACAAGAGATCCACAAATCAGACCGTAAAGCCAATCAATTAAACGGCAGGCCGCCGATCTGCCGCAGATTATAACCAGTAATTATCTGTAATTAAATATTGCCCGGTCGATCAGCCGCTTCCAGTCTCGACTGGAACGAACAAACGTTCCTTGGTATATTCGTAGGATGGATTCCAAACTTCCCCCTGCTTCCGAGTTCTCCTGCTCCTCTCTGGCTCTCAACTCAATTTTTGTTACAATTCCGCGTAACTTAGATTTCAGTCTGCGACTATTAAGGGTCGAATACCAAAATGCTTAAAGTATTCAAGCAAGGTATGTTTATACGATACTTATCCAAGATAATATCTATAATACCCGAGTATTTTTCTTCCTGGTTAACCTGTTGCCATTCTTTTTTCCTTTCGCTTTTGGCACTAACAATGTCGCAGTAAACGGATCCCAGATAATTATCGATCAGGATTAGTTGCAAGACCTCGTCATTCTCACAAAAAGTGCATCGAAGTTAGAGAGGTGAAAGGATCGAAAGTCAGTGGATCACCGGCCCTGCAATACAGTCCATAACCGTGCGGCCCTGGGACCCAACAGCGGCCTGCAGCGAGGGCATAAATAATAATAATAATAAATCCCGAAATCCTGACTACACGTCATTCAACTCTATCATTATTCCCTCGTTTTGCCAACAACCGGACCAAAATTTTAATTGATTCTCTGAACGGCTAGAAAAAATAAGATAAAATATATTCATGTAGATATACCTACGCGGTACCCTCTACCTTTCGTTTCCTACTCCTGCACCAACACTGCTGCGCGGATGCGACCCTATCCTATTACCTTCAATGGTGAAACCTTCAAGCTCGAATTTTTCGTACAGCGGTAAAACACAGGCTGAATCTCGAGTGCCCTTTGCGTTAGGTTGTGATGTTCCTGTCCAATGGCTAAGTTTGATGTGGAATACCAAAATTCTCGTGCCAACGTGCTTAAAAGTTTGATTGAAAATGAGTCCAGCTCGGAGTTGGAGTACATGTGAAAATATCCAGAATCGATAACGAGCCAGCTGGTTGCCCATTGAGAATTTGGGCGAACAAGACCTGCCGCGGACTGACTTGTGGTTAGGCTTCTGCATGGTCCTCTCTTTACCAAGTATTTCACCTGCCGTCGACCCATTGCTATTGCGATCTCTTCTTAGGTAAGCCGCATCGAGTTCTACTGTGCGCGCTTTTGAGAAAACATCATCACCCAACTAATCTACATTGTTAACCTTGTAACGTTTCGAAGAACCTCTGTATAATTACTTCACGCAAGCTGAATACGAAAATTTTCATTCTTGTATTTCAATATCAATAAACTGTCAAGGAACCTGACATGCCTGCATCTTCTTCGTCGTTATATTATATATTATTCTGCGTCGTGACAATCGGTACGTCGGTTGTAACAGGTAGAGTGAATCACAGCCGTGGGTACAGATGTGGAGGTATAGGTGAGATGGCAGGCTCTTAACAAAAGAGTATACAAATTAGATTAAATCGCCCGAGGGACTAGCACTTATGAGCACTGTCGTGGTGTTGGTGCTGAAAGTGGGTCAGAATGAGAAGGAAATAAAAAGAAGGAAGGGCAAGGGATGCTTGAGACAGGTTAGAACGGGTATACCTGTAATACATCCAACGTGATAAATAGATTCGAGTCATGCGAAGTTCGTGCGTCGTGCGACATACAGTGGCGATGTCAATTGTGACGGTGCTGATGGATAGAAAGTTCCGCAGCTTCCGTACCCCATGTGCTCAAGATTTTGTAGGAGATGAAAACTGCTCGTTTAGGACATGAATATTTCAGGTTAAAATTGCGGTAATGCCGATGGTGGCTCGCTGCTTGGAAACACAAAAGGGCATTGACTAGCACTTCACCCCAATATTTATTACCCTTTCATTTGATTCAACAAACTTTATTCGTAACAAATTGATAAGCTGTCCTGAGAGCGGCGAGATCACAGGATGATTATGACCACGGGGAAGCCGAGGCAGCGAGGGGGTCAAGTTTGAAATAAGAGAGGCGGCCATACCGAGAGAAAGAGATAGAGAGGGGCAGGGGGGGAGTTCTTCGTGCGAGGGTGCCATTAGCATAGGAGGAAAGACCCCCCATGGTGCAGTCCACGAGCTGGACTATATTATAGGTGCAACTGATATATAAACCGAACTCCATTGATTTATGACCTAAGCGATTCCTTTAATTATAATACGATATTTATTCAGATGAGAAGCTCCTCTCGCGTAGGCCAACCTCGAAGTCACGCTGCTATATGGTAATACGATTAACTTCGGAAATCCCACTCGCCTCTATCGCATAGTATCGCATATGACCGTTACTTAATTCGGTTCAAAACTTGAAAACAAAGGAGAATTTAGCCCTTTTAATTTTGGGGGGTGTTGACACTGCATTAAAGCCGTATATTTTGGCGTTCAACCCAGCTAAGTTACCGTGAGGTGAAATTACAAAAATCCATTTCTTCGATACTGGTTGAAAAATTCGGAGCCTGGTTGGTCGAATATTGAATTAACATTTATTACGTCAACCGAAAGTTGAGTATCGGGTACATATCGGGATGACAGTCGTGAATTAAATCAGTCAGGTACACTTTACAAGTTTAGAGGTACTGATTTTACTTACGCCTACTGATAAGTCACTGATTCTAATTACAGTACGGATCAAATAGGTAAGTAAGCCTGTGTGCGGCCATTGTTCATTGAGCTTGTGAAAGTACAGATGATGGACTTTGTAGTACGGGCGAGTGTTTGTTTAGCGGGATGATTGAAACGTTTCTCATTCTAAAATCCATACCGATACAAATGACGAGATGACGAGATGCGGTACACGGAGTCTGGTATTCCGCGCGGGTGCGTTTGATTTATACTGTAACTTTCGACGAGAGAGGTCGAATTTAACCAATTACGAGCCTGAAAGAACAAGCCAGAAAGAGAGGGAGAGCGAAGGGGGGGTAGGAGGGCGATCGATGTATAGGCATCTCGTTTCGCCTCGGCTCTGGCTCCGGCTTCATTCCTCGAGTCCGAGAGCACATCGGTGATCGGAGCAATCTGAGTACTTACAAGGTCCATCCGTCGGTGTGAGTTCAATGGTGCATATCTTGTACGTCTACCATAAAGATGCACACAGTAATATCCTGCGCGTGAGATGCAGCTCTCGCACACAACTATACGCTGTTGCGTTGTGCTCACCGCGCCACAGGTGAAAGAAAGTGTAGAGCAGACTTGGATGTCTTGAATCGAGTTAATCGTGATTAATATCGCAAGCCCGTAGCGCTTGTCGGTAATTATCTACACGTGTTTTATCGTGTTGATGCTCAGTCTCACGTGTGGGAACTTTATCCGGTGCCGTATGACTATGAAACTCACAGCCAAGCCTCGCGAACCCTTCCGATTCACCTACAACGTATTTACTTACGTTTTAAACCCCAACTTGATACACTTAACGCGTGTGCGAATTGATCGATTGACGGGTGGATGGGCAGATATGTATGATACATATGATAAAAAATTTTCTCATTTATACTCTTCGAGAATTTTAAAAACACCCGTTACCTAAGATTTCTAGGATTCTTCTGCCGCTCGCTTGCATACTCTGATTTCCAACCGAATCTCAATATAATACGTTCAGTAGTTCGTCTGGAATACTACCCACAAGGAATTGTACACCAATGTACGTGACTGATAACGAATTATAGAAAACTTGTTCTAAAGCTATCGTAACGGTATGTAGTTGCATTTCAGAGTTTAATGATGTACGTTGAGGAATGTAGAGAATAAGAATTTTTTTAATTTTTAACCTTCACCCGTCTCGAACTAGTCCTGAAAAAGGTTGAATTAAATTTTAGCCAAATCCTTTGAGCGATTCGTTTTTTATCGTATTCACAAAACCCTAGCGCTTTTTCCAAAATATTTGTAAACGATTTTACTGGTGACAATACATTTCCAACGTGGTCTTGAAATAAGTTCTCAGTTCAAAGTTCTTTGCGAATGCAAATATATAAAGTCTTCCGTTCGCAACCGTTCGCGTCTAAATGAGAAATAAAAGATCCAGTATTTCATTTATTAGATCAGATGACGCAAGAACCGATAAAATATCTTTGTTTCCACTCGAGTGTTTCCTTTCTCGACAAAAGCAGGTGGTTCCTAATTATTATAGTGGTAGGCCTACTTGAATATGACGACTCAAACTCTACGTGATACAAAAATCTGATTACTAACGTATCATTCAATTCTACCATGAGTTACCAGAAGCTGATTATCGGTAATCTGTGGTATTTGTCGCTATTGATGCTATTCGTTGGTTGTGCAATTAGGTACGATTCGAACCTTTACATCTTAACTTCATGCATGACATGGTGCAGAATACCGTACGGATTGCCTGTGGTACGCGTACGTGAGGAGAAGAGGTGGTGCCGTAAAAGAAACTTGCGGGTCATCCGACAATGGTACCCTAGTCCCGAGACAAGATCAGCCCGTCGAGATCTTTAACATAATGCAGTTCCAATTAACGATATACTTTGCGGTGTATGAATATCTGATAACTACCTACTCGTAAATACACACGCCGCTGGTTGAACCTTTTAAAAACATTAATAATGATATTGAATAACAGAGAAAACAAGATGAAGGAAAGTTTGCTTGAATTTCCTTAATTATAGGCCCCCTTGAGCCTCGCGTGTGTCTCGCTTCAGTCGTTCATTTCTTGCCATTGGCAGGAAGCAAAGAATCGCATCATCTTCGGCTGCTCAGCGGAGTTCATCGCCTCCGCTACAGTTCACGCCAATAATTATCGCTGATTCTTGCAGTTGACATGAATCGGTGTACTTATAGCTTGTGTCTATCCACATTTTCTATAGCTGCCTTTGGTGCCACAGCAAGGGGTATAAAGAACTGGTTAAAGCTCCAGAAAATGTGATTCCCAATTAACGGATAGGATGATATGATGTTGTAAGCACATTGTGCTGCAATGAAGTTATCTGATTCACTCAAGAAAAATCTCTTGATTAGAATATTTCACCTTCTATGGCCGTACAAGTAATCGGCAATGAAACTCAATATTGATAGAGTCATTTTGTTGCGTTTTTCTTGATCATTATATCTCGGTGGATGATGTATTAAATCTAGATGGTGCACAGGTGAAACGACTTTTCGGTGGAATGAGTGAGAAGGAGCGCGAAGGAACAATCGGCCTGGGTGATAAAGTAGAGGTAAGACGTCCGTCGAGAGACGTCTCAATACGCAGGATGAAGAAGTCTCGGTAAGACGATCGCGGAGAGGGCAGATTCACCTCGCTTACTTAAGTACGTCAACCCCTGCCGGCGTCCCTCCCGCGGGTGCGTCTTACGCTTACAATTAGTACCTATAACCACGTGCCGACTGCATTGGGGTAGGGAATAACTATGCACTCACAACTTAGCCAGCGTACGATATCGTCGAACAAAGCCACCAACCGGCCGACTGGTGGGTGCCAAAGGCTTTCTGATATACGGTCTCTAAATCATCGGGGTGAGTCGAGGATGCGGACAGGTGCGCGCCACGCCGCCCCCCGGCTCGTCCTACACTGACTGTATGCTCAACGCCGCGCCGCATATTCGCTGCGTGCGTAACCAACACTAATGCACTATCAATGTCTGTGAAAGTTTGCGGTTACGCGTGTGCGCTTGTCAGCCCAGCCTGTAACCTTAGTAAGAAACTTACCCCTTTCCTTTCCGACGCGAAAAAAGCGCCGCCTGTAGCCGTGCGGAGTAAGAAATTTGGGTCTCGTAAATCACAAGCGAGTACGTAACCACACCGGGTTCACTCTATGCTTGTGCATGGGTAGTATAATATATGCGGCCGTGCTAGAGCAGAAAAAACCGAGAAATCTACAGATTTCAATCGATTTTTATTTAAACTTTTGGTCGATGGAAGGGTACTGAAATTATTCGACCGTCTTTCGTAACATTACATCCGGAATTGGAGTTGAATGGTTCGAATGATTGAATTCGTTACATGTTTCGGGAGTAAAAAATTCAATAGAAAACGTTTTTTCGTCCTCGTTTGAGGACGCTTCACTTGGCTATCTATTGTTACGTGCACAGCACAATTTTGGTCCAGGGAAGGGGCGGTGTAAAGTGGGCCTAATTATAAGTAGGAAACAATGTTACGAGTTGAGATTTTAATCGTTGAATCTTCTGATTTTAACCAAAAAACTAAAACCTGACCGAATACGAGCGTCTACCGCAAAGTTGGGAAATTGCGGGCCAAGTGGGCCCACCTGAAAAATTTTCGAACACAACTTTTATCACCAATATCGTTTGAGTTGTTCCCATTCGTAATTCCTTCAGCGTTTGAATAATACTGTAACACGTTATGCTTCACAGACGATATTGTATTACTCTCGTGGCGTTAATTGAGGAAATCAGTCGTCGAGCGAGATTCCCACCTGCAGAGCTGATACCCTGTGAGCCTGCGGTTGCCCTTCGCCCTTCTTTTTTACCCGAGTTTTTCACCAGGAAAGTCCTCCACAGCGTTGAAAGATCATCTCTGCTATAGCTTTGCATTCGGTTTGCAACCAAACGGGGTTTATTTACCAAGACGATGCTTTACGGCTCGCGTTTTATGGTTTACGGTTTATGCTTCATACTTTATAGCCAACGGCCACGCCGAACCGCACCTCGCCTCTCCTCGCGTTTCCGTAGGCATCGCCACGTCTTTCTTTCTCCCGGTCTTCTTCAGTGCCGTTTCCGTCTTCTTCTCATTCTTCCGCTTCTCCTTCTTCTCATTTCTCGAGTACTCCCTTGTATGGACGACAAATGGCTGAAAAGGAGGATCTAGGGTTTTGTCCCAATTGCGATTTCCTGAATATTCATATCACCTGTATGTATTATATACACTTTTGATTCTTCCGCATCAGTGACAAAAATTATCACACCTCGACTGGATTAAATGTAAAAAGAGGATCATTATTCTCGTTTTATACGCTATGAGGTCACCATAAAAGTCAAGTCTCTGCTTTATAATGTAGGTAATGTTCCATATTACAGATCGTGCGGGGTCGTTGAGCCAGGCTACTTAAATGAAGTAAAGTTATCGATTTTGGACGAACAATAATTAAACGCATTTATATGTCACTGTAACATAGCCTTTTGCTACGGCACGCCGGTTCCGGATGATGAAGCTTCGCTGGCTACCAAAAAATGTGACGATAATAAATTGGCGCTCTTGACTTCACACGCAGAATATCACAGAATCGCAACTCCTTAAAAAATGAAGTCCGCTGTAAACTAAAGCTATTAACATTCTTATTTTAATCAGCCAGTTGATTCACAATGAGCTGTATCAATGAGGTATTAACGACGATCCGTTATGCTATCAGTTTTCAAATTTACGCGTCCTCTTATCGTTAACGAGCAAAGGATCATTTACCTCATAAGTAAATGAATACACGATAATCCGTGTAATAATCAGTCGACAATGTATGCGAGATTCTCAAGATTCGACCGATCATGGATTTATTAAGATCAGATGATAAGGCGTACACCATATGGTTGCAGCCCATCAGGCAATTTCCTGTTGCATCGACTTATTCTGTCTATCGGCAATAACTCAATAGTTCTCTTTCTCTCTCTCTCTGTCTCTCTTCTTCTCTTCCTCGCTCCCTCAATCTTTCTTTTTTCCTCTTCATGGCCTACCTCCTGCCTTCTTTCTCCTACTCCCGTTTCCCAGCCCCACCGTCGTTGTAATAAAATAACTAGAATAAACAAGAGGCGATCACGGTCCGGAGCGGAAACAACGTCACGTGCCAGATTGGACCGAGGCTAGGCTCGAACTCGTCCAGCAGATTCGTCGTCCGCAGGCAGGAGGCTGGCGAAGGACTTGTTCCACTCGAGGCGACCGGCTGGATTCAAGTCAGGGGGCCAAACAACGCAAACAACGTCGAAATTTGTTCGCTGATGAGACACAACCGGGTTTCCTTTCGACGACCGACGCCCCACCCTCGTCCACCCGCGTCCACCCGCGCCCCCCTTCTGCTCAGCTACAGACCCGCGGAGTCAACGAGAATTGGCGGCGAGACCCGGGTCATACTGCAGGACGGCAATCATTTCTAATTCATGGTGAGTACATAAATTTGTAAGTTCGACACGAGATTGTAACTGCTGCGGAAGTGCATAATATTATATGTATTGCGAGAAGTGAAGAGTAGAAGATGATTACTGATTAGTATATCAATTAAATAATATTGTGAAATACCTTCGCTGCTTACTCAATCAGTGGAATTCAAGATACACGGCTGAAGATTATACGACTCGTATTTAAGAAAAGGAAATTCAAGTAACTATGCTATTTCCTTGCACATTTTCTCTCACAATGAAATAAGCACACCGCAGGCGCAGGTATTGTTACTCGGAGTACTCGAGGGCGTACACGGTAGAAGAGGTCGATGCATCGCAGACCGACTAAAATTGAGGTTCTCCCTTAATGGAAAAGCGAGCCGGTTTCGGGGTGAACGAGAAGCGAGTGCGAGGGCCGCGGTGAAAGGAGCGATGCCCGAGGCGATATACGGAGGGTCGTGAATTCGGCATCCGCCCATCCGGCCGTCCACGGCTAACGCGCATGGTCCGACTTCCGAATTAAATAATACTTGCTGATATTGGGTTAAATGGATTCTGCGGAACGCTGGTCAACGGTTCGGTATAAAATCGAGAGGTTTTACACTGTCGGCGCTTGGATCGTCCCGGCTAGCCTCAGCGGAGTTGAATAACGGAGAAGGAACGAAACAAGCATGGGGGGACGAGAGGGGCACGGAGACAGGAAGTCGGCTGTCCTGCTATTGAGTGCTCGGGTCGCCCGTTCGAATTTTCGAAGGGAAAATTTCCGTTTATCCGGCTCGGTGGAGTATTTGTGTGATTCTGTGCGCGGATGCCAACTCGTACGGAAAATAACAGGTCCGCCTTGTGCCGTTGGCATATTTCACAGACGTAAACCCCTTAACCGCTTTGAGAAGCGATGCAATTCCGAGACAACTTTTCATTCAAGGGCGTATTTCCAGGATAATTCCACATTCTAATTTTGCTCCATGATTTACATTGCAGATTTCAACTTTTCGCTTACGGGTAGTAGTTCTGTCCGGAGGGTGTGAAGTTCTTCGTACGTAAAATTCCCGGGAGCCACTATTTTTTTTTCCATTCAACAAAAAAGTAAAATTTTATTTCTTCAGCTTCCTTGGAGAGATGGTGCAAGAATTGTTTTCGTTGAAATATTTATTTCCAAGATTTTTATGCCGCTGCAGCACTGGCGACTTTTGTCTGAAGGACGTGGGTAACTCCACAATATAATCCGATGCCTCGCTGTGTGGAGACAATATCGTAAAGGGCTTGTTTCGAATTCAGAATTTTAAACCTCGATTCACACGAACCGTTGAATGACCCTATATAGACTGATAACGTACAGACTATAGCTCTTGATGACGCTTCGGGTCTCGAAATCGTAATTACAGCTCGGGAACGCGGAGCAATAAGCACAGCGAAGATTGGAAGACAAAATTACCGCACGTGTGAAAATATTAATGCACACCTTAGAAAGATATATGTACTAATCGCAAGGAACGTGCAAAATCATTTGATAATTGGTTCTGACGCATTGATGGGCAGCGGTGTAGTCTGCCGCCACTTGTTGTTTAATGCAAGAAGTAGACGCCAGTCGTGGCTTTAAAGGTGTCAGGATCGATCTAAGTTTGTGTACTACGATATTATTGCATACGTACAGGTCAATGAAAACGTGACATTGTATTCCTTCAATTTTCCCTCGACTATCAATCACAGACACCCGAGAAACCAACTTTCCAAAGACACCAGCTATATCTCTTCGGCTTTATTATTCACGAAAAATTCTTGTGATCCTCGCGTGTCAACGCTGTCACTCAATCTGCGCTCGTCCCAGACCCGAGCACAAGACGCAACTGTTTGCCCAAACTCGCCCAATTGCAGCGTCCTATACTTTTGTGTGTACACAGCTACATATGCCTACATGAACATTTGTGTACCTGTGCATCACGCCGACGTCGCGAGTTGGCAGCCGAGGTGGTGGGCGTGCACGAGAGCTTTATACGAAAGTCGTGACAGCTGTATGAAAAGGGAAGGTATCGACCAACTGACCTTCTACCCCTTTTTCGCCCTGCCTAATTGAATCGGCCGTTGCCCCACCTCGGTCCAACCATCTTCCTCTTATCGTCATGGTCAACAGGATGTGATCCGCATTAGGATGTTTACAAAATTTGTGTCCTTTTTTCTGTATCTCGTTCTCATCCACCACAGGTCCAGCGCTTTGTCTCACGAGGTTGAACTTTCCCAAGCGTTTGTGAATCGCAGACACAAGTTGACGACGACCAATTTTTCGGATAACTTCTGATAGACTTGTCCTCGAGAGACCGTAAATCATAATAATTATCCAGCTACTTGTTACGTGAATAGAGTGAGTGAGTTTTTCCAAGCTTTCGAACAGGGCAGTCAACGAAGTTTTCTTTTCATCACAAACATACTGAGTGAATTCTCAAAGTCATGCCAAAATGAAATACAATCTTCGGTATAAAAAGGTATAACGTGCGTAGGTGGGTGTCACGTATCATCAATTAAGGGCTGCCAGAAATTGGCCGTTTTCATTCGAAATCTTTTAAAAGGTAGTATTTACCACTGTGTACTTACAACGGACATTGAAATGCGGGCGAAGATATGCCGATTCGAACTTCGGAGGGGTTGGCTCGAGGGTGCCAAGGCCTTTTATTAGATTATCACGCGGATGTATGGGGTGAGCACGCCCCGAGTCGACATCGCCCCCGAGGAGCGCGGTATTCGCTGATAGGGTAGAGGCCGCGGTTTATCCTTCCTCCTGGAAGAATCTCGGCAGTGTCGGGGACCGCAGCAAGCCACCGGACCCTCAACCCTCACCCCGGGCACCAGCGGCTCGACCCGTCGTCCTGCCCTCTCTCGCTGCGATGTATTTATTTACGCACTTTTGAAACCAGCTATCTCTGTCCCTCCATCCCTCTCTCTATCTCTCACAAACTCTACTCTACTGTATTCTACTCCTGCAACCCTCGATGCCACCCGTTCAATGTTCTGCGCGGGTTAGAATTAACTTTGCCAATCATCTCACGCCCGCTGCAGGATGGAGACGTAGCGCACGTACATTATACATACTGATATGGAAGCGCAACCAAAAGTAGGGTCGGTCCTATATCGACCGAATTGCGCCGCGTCAAGTATTAATTTACATGGCATGACTGCAACTGGACGCTATTGTTTGATTAAATAATTGATATCTTTGGTCGAACAAACCTCGCAGAGCTACCTCGACCGACGGTACGCGGTTCAAACGATTGGAAAATCCTCACAATTGACGGGCCGTCGTTACCGTTTGGTCCGTAACAGAGTGGGCAAAATAATGTGCGGGCGATCGACCGACCGTCGTCGACGCTAATCGATATCGGGTTTCGGAAATAACTAATACGCCTATCAATTAGACTGGGTAATGAACGGTTGTATAGCCTGCAGTCATCGAACGATGAGGTATACCGACTTCCTCCTCGCTGCATGCACGCCGCACACATTGGCCCTGAACTCGGTTCACCTTCGTCATTGAAATGTTGAGAAAGAAATCCGAACCTCGGCTGCATTGAGAGAAGCGCAGCGGCGTATTCTAAGTAAACATATTGAATCGTCATAAGAACCGTTCGCGTGCATTAGACTGCCCTCATTGTCCCGTCATTCACTCGTAGCGATCCCCATTCTGCGTATGGCTGCCATTCGCCACCCTCTCCGGGCGGGAGAGGCAGTGAAAGAGGGCGAGAAGGGAGAGGGATAGAGGGGGGGGGGGGGGAGGTGAAAAAAAAACGGAATAAAAAAAATAAACCACCCTCTAATCTGGAGAGCCGTGACATGGCGTCTTGCAAGCCTCGCCAACCTCGGATCACGTCAACCGAGACCCGGCATTATACGCGGCCGATGCCACGCTCCAAGAATCTTGATATTTTTATAAGCGTAATACTGTTTCGTCTTACCTAGGGATTAGCTGCCGAAGAAAGAATGGGAAAGGTTTTCCAATCCAAAAGACGGCGGCTGCACGATGAATGATGTTCATTCTGAAATAACGTCTTAAGGGTATATAAGGTACGCATTCCCTCACTGCCCGTCTTTCACATTCAGCGAAAGAATTCTTTCAATTTTTATTCGTCCCCTTCTGATCCCCTCCTGCAGCTAGGTATCTTGACTATTTCGTCTAGAAAATTTCAGAGTAATTTAACTATTCAAGTGCGGACTCATGGCAAATGTCTACCAAAACCTGAATTCGACGAAAATATTTACAATGAAATCTTCTTACCATTCAATTTTGCAGCATTTATGTATTACGTTATATACCATGTACAATATTTTCATATTCTCCGTCAAAATGCATTTGGAGGGCGCAAGGGATCGAAATCAGCCGAGATCAATATCTCGAATGTGTAAACTTCCGAAAATATTCAAGCATACGAACCCTAAGTTTATCATCGTCGGTGGAGGGTTCAATTCTAACCACGACATACTTGAAAAATTGACAAAATAACTACGTTTTCGCCGCATTGCCTCGGGCTGCAGAGATTCACATTGCAGTTTCATAAATTTTTATTTTCAGTGTTCGTCGGAGTTGCGGTCAGCGTAAGAAAACGGTAAATATTATAGGCTTGCTTCTGAATCACTGCGATTTTAAATTTGGAATCATTTTTCTGTTTTCCTTCCTTCTTCACTTAATTCCGATGCGACTTCCTCTCTCTTCGATGTGAATAAAAGCGTTGCGTGCATAACAGCGTACATCGGGATAACATATACGTATGAGTCAACGCGCTTTCCCATGACCTACATTTCAAAATTCTAAGGAAACGGTTGCAGCCCAATACCTACTTTTCGGTAGAAAAGAGGAAAAAACGGGGAACAAACCCTCGTGCTACCCTGCTTCGTTCGATGCTTCTCTAGGTTTCGAGCAGGTCGAGAAAATTCCATAGAGAGTTTTTTTTTCCCCTATTCTCTCTTCTTTCAGAAATTTTCTCCGAAAATTTTGTGAATATACCATGGATATCTTTCCCAGCGACCCCCCTGATTTTCTAGATTCATGAAATTTACCTGTAGCTACACTTTTTTTTCTCATTTCTCTTCTTTGGGGTAAAACCCGTTCACAGGAGGGAAAAAAAGCCGTGGAGCGGCGGATTTACCCCCTGCTTACGTATACGTAAAACATCAAGTAACGTTTTTTACCCATACATACGTATGCTCAGAATAATGCGGGGTGTGTATGTGACACGCATGTGGACGGGTGGACCGACGTACCCGCTGCTGGCAAGCGAACCGTTTTTATGCGAATTTGAAATCGAGGGGTGCCGGTTCGGAATGGGGCATTAAAAAACGTATATTTTTCTCCCAAAGTTACATTATGTGTACAAATTTTAACGAAAATTCTCAGGCCCTGTCTGGACCCCTAAATGTGGTGCTTACGCGACAGGCTACCAATCGTACGCTATACATGTGGACTCGATTCTCCCCTTTTTAAACGAGTCCGTTGCTTCGTGGTACATAATCTCTATCTGCATGGCTACCGCAGGGGTGAGGGATTGGTTTGACAATGGTGGTAAAAATGTCTTCCATGCATATTTGATCCCGGTGGTTCTCGGTTATCAGCTATTCTTCCTTTTTCTCTCTTCGATCAAGTCTTTGGATATGCATGTTCAAACAAAAATTTGTCCGATCTTCCTCCGAAAAGTGCAGGTAAAACCGTGCAACCACAACTAATATATTGTAAATCGACTCGAATAGACGGCCATCGAGTGTCAGACGATATTGTCAAGCAGTCACCCACACCTGCTGTATCACCTCCTCCTTCCACATCACTGCAAAATTTGACAGCCTGCAGTATGAAACAATATAGAAGGTGAAAAAAGTTTGAGTAGAAGTATAATTCAAGCATTTCTTCCACTTTTTCAAACCTCCATTTCCTCTTCTTACATTTCAATCTCCTTGTTCGATTTCATCTCTTCGCAATATCTTTCGTCTTTATTCAAACCCGTAACTTGCAGATCTACGTTGTACAGTGATCGATCTTTTTGGTGACATGAACTCTATGTAAAACCTCTATGAAAATCTATACTGTACTTGATCGGAAAATAAACAAGGAAATAAAAAATGGTTACGAACATTTTTTTCCAATATAATAATACCACAGATCCATATAAAAGGTAATTCGTGGCTTTGATTACTTAAGATGCCTGATTTATTGGTAAATCACTTATGTAAGTGTTTCACTTATTCAAAATTTTCTCATTAAGTATATGCATCTACCTTTGAGTCGATTCAATCGTAAATACACTGGATATTTTTTATTTCGAAACGATGCAAAATTTGCTTACTACAAGCATATTACATGCTTGACAGCCACTTTATAAACAGTACAGGGTGAAGTGTGAGCGAATGGTATTCCTTTTATTGATACACGAAGAGATGTGTAGCGTTTATTTCACTTGAAACTCGAGCGGCAATAACGCTTTATTATTATCAAGTTGCCTGCAGACTTTTAATTAGCGCGTCCAGCGGGCTATTATGAAACTGTCTAAGAGCAAAACGCTCCGTAATTGGTAGTATCTCCTTCGAGTCAACACTATAATGTATGTGCAGTTCATGACTACACGCACACGTATGTATTTATGTATTTGCGGTGCATTTAGTATTTGTCTACCGTGCTCGGTTACGAGTAAAAAAGCGGATAGATGTACCCGAGTATAATTGCGTTGCATACAATATATGAATTCGAATTGACCCGCCTGCGTGCATAACACTGTAGACGTGTATAAAGAGTGTAGCCACATGACGCGCGCGACTCCTTTTACAAACATTGGGTAAACGAGGCCAGATAGTTTGCGATAAGACAGGGCGCGCCTCAGTTTTACACGTCCAACGGTCAATATAATTATCAACGGGAAACGTATAATAAATCAAATATCACCAGCGTAAACTCGGCTATCGGTAACCTGGATGTGGCGCGTCCCCTCTATGGCCCACCTGTGTGACTTATATTGGTCTGCCTGCATGAGTGTATATTTATTCACGATACGAATATTCTCGTCATTTTCTAGGATTATGCCTATTCCACGTGACGAGTCTCTTTCAAAATTTGACCTACAATGCAAGTTGCGGGGATATTACCTGAAATTTGGCAGTTACGGAAGGTTTACGATGCCAGAGGGGGGGGGGGGGGGGAGTTTAGGATTGTAGTCGAGCTTACCGATCCTCTGATTTAAGGTACTTACTACTTCCACAACGTACGTACAGATCGCGAATTCCTAACGTTGGCTCAATCCAATTTCAGATTTATATTCCAATTAATATTTTTTCCAATACTTTTGTACGTTCAATATTTTAAATCCACACGTTATATGCGCTTTTACGTTCAACATTAATCTGAAGATACATTGCCAGGTTTGCCACATCGTACGTTCGGCATGGTTGACTCATTCATTTCCAAACAATTTTGTGTCTTCTTCTAATCTACCAGCACGCGCTTGTATGTGTAAGTCTTAAGCTAATCTAATCAGTCCGTGCAGGTAAGGTGACCGGACTTTGGAAATGCGACTTTTCCATTGTGAACCTATCGTTCATTGATTTCTTTTCTTGCTTTCGTATTATTTTTGCAAATGTCAAAATTATCTTTTCATTATTCAGATTTTTGGAGCTCCTGATTATCGTGTTTCTTTATTTTTCTCGTTTAAATGGCAAGATTTCATTCATTCTTTCCATACGTTTCGTCAAACTGAAGAAAACTTCACCGCATGTCAGTGTTAAGATTTGATAAGCTTTTATTTATAACTGACCTCAGTACAAATTGAAGCGTCGACCTAATAGAGCCTTACATAATTTGTAGAATTGTCCCAACGAAAGCCATGAGAGAGGCCTGCCGTAGTCTCACTTACTACTTGGGTGGCGTACTTTGCCAATGGCCCTGAGCAGATTGTCTCTTTAGGTCCTGCTATAAGGATTCGCTGCCTATTGTCTATTTTCAAATAGGTTTTAGACAAAACTCCTGCTATTGTTTTCTCGGCATGATAAATTCAATCGCGCATGATTGTAGAGACAATCCTTGGGCACTCGCAGGGTGTGGGGGGATGGGGGGGGGGGGGGGGGTGGACAGTAATTTCTCCTAGTCAATACCGTAGACTGCGTCGCCTGATCCCAGAAGCCTCCATCACGTTGAAGCCGACGCACTTTGCGTTTCGGTTGCGGCTGGATAGCACTAGATTCAAACTCGACTTCGCGAAAGATGTAAAAATGGCGTGGGTCAACCTACGACCAAATGAAGATCTGAACTCTTTCGAATGTACTACGGAAGCTTGGAACGCCTGAACGGCAAAACGTCCTTCATTTATAGAGGTGTAGCCGACTTCTTTTCTTGACGATTTCTTAGTTGCTTTGCAATATTCGTACTACACGTTATAAAGTAATTCAAAGTATATCGTGACTTTCCGAGTCCAATGATATCTCGTGGCTGGTTAAAGTCATTTCACACCGTTCGCCTTGCCGGAAACGACCAAGTCCGTCGAGTGTCGGAGAGGTCAAAGACTCAGTCGTAATTAGATAAGCGGAGAGGCACGCAGGATCACGCAGACCCGGGATGGACATGCGGCGTCGTCCGGGTCATGGGCAACGGCAACCAGTTTTTCCTTCCTTTTTCCCGCCGCGACACGATGAATAACCCATAGGGAGGACGCGAAGTGGAGGATAGATGCATGATGCGAGGTGCGCGGACGTCAGCGAGTTTCTCCTTTCCGTCTCTTGCCCTCTTTGCTCTCTCCACCCTCTCCACCCTCTCCACCCTCGTTGGCTCCTCTCCCGATGCGAGAGGCATATACACGGCCAAGTACGAACACGGCCGATGTAGGCATACGCGCATGCATTGCAGCTCAAGATCAATCCATCTTCTCAACTCTCTCGCATTGGTAGTTCCATCAGAAGGATTTCGCCCAATCGGGCTTCGAATCTGAATAAAATTCCACCTTCTTCTCCCACCTCGATCCGGGCCGAGTTTCCCCCTGGGATACAAGCGAAGCGAAGCGAACGATCGAGCAACGGTTTTATTTACCGCGCGATTCTCGCACAAACTGTAAATTATCATACACACCGTACCTCTACATGTATTAGAGAAGATGTTATTTTCATTTTAATTTCCGATTTTTGTCGGTTCCCCTTCTTCTTTCGTTTTGACTTTTTTTTAACGGCTGCATCCGCATTTACAGGGGACAGGGAGTTTCCCCCTCTCTCCTAGGGATACGGCCGGGGTGAAATGAGGAAGGGAACGCTGCGCAGCAACGAATTGATATTGTGTATTGCACTGCAGGCTTTCAAGGGGTTAGGCGAGGTTGGGCTAGGTTTCCTCAATTTCCAATCACAATGCCAGACGGCGTGCGCCGCTTCACCTACCCTCGCGCGACTCTCTCTCTCTCCCTCCCGCCCCCTCTTGGGTCCATCCATCTTTCTTTCTCTATTTTCATCTGTATATCTACCTAGCTATACCTATCTCTCTCGCGCCACTTTTCAAACCACACCTTCGTTTACGTTTACCTCTGGCCACCGTTCACTCTCTCCTCCTAGGCCCGTACGAGTTATTGTCTGCGCTTTCGAGCATCTGCGCCTGCTCGGCACGCACCCCGCACGCGTTGGATTTCTCTTTCTCGCACTCTCTCCCCCTCCCCCTCTGTCAGCCTGAAACTGACAAAACCATTGGACACATCCACCGCTTCATTGGATCGGCAACCTCCACCCTTCCTCAAACATTTTAAACTTTTCATTGTTATTATTGTGATTATCATAATTTTTTCTGAACCCCTCCATTTTTCTTTTTTCCCCTTCTTCTATCCTCTTTTTTTAGTATGGTTTACTTATTCGACGCTAGTTCGGAATGATATTATTCGCATAGGCCTGCGTAACCAGTAACAAAGCACAACGGAACATCCGACTTGTTCTAGCTGAATAATCGCATATACCTACTTATACCCTCTGTAGTATACGAAGTACGTCAGCCTGTATATATCGCTCATACTGTATACTTTTTTGTTCGTTTAATTCTTGCAAATCTTCTATTAATCCCGTGATGTCGCAGGTATGTTGAAAGTAAATATACCCGACACATGGATAACGAATCTTAGTCTCGATACCTCCGTTCTCCATTTTCTTGAATCCCTGCACATTCTCTATATACCAGCTCGTGCGCCTGCGTAAATTCAATTCAGACACTTCCAGTGACAATTATATCCAGTTCTTCTAGTTCGGTGACCAGTATCATTGATTTTTTTTTCGATTCAGGAGTCTGCCATCTATTCAGCCCTGATCACTTTCGCAAAGAGCCAGTGCACAAGACACGTTATCATACAGATCTGCGTGTACACCAGGGTGTGTCGTAGTATAGCAGATTATGGCATCTTAAGGAGAACTGATAAAACCCTACATCTATAATTGAAATGGTGTGTTTTCGACCTTGTTCTGAAATGGAAAACATCAAGTTACAATAGCCAGAATCCATTAACGTAAGGATACATTTACGGTGACTGAACCGATTACGTACGAGTGTACAACTGTACATGTATCATACAGAATACCTAATGTTCATTGTATGATACCTCTCACCTCCTATTTTAGCAACGGGGCAGACTATTTCGTATGCTGAGAAAGGTGATCATTGGCTAAAGCAATACAAATGTATCTAATGACGATGAGCAGGTACTGTAAATAAGCCAGTTTCCCGTGCCGCTTATATTCGTACGCAGGTACGGGCATAATATTCGAGAGGTCGCGGTGGTTAACCTTGAGTATAAATGCGACTCATTCGTCATTTCGACTCCGCCGTTGCAATGGAGAATATAATACGTAACCTTGTGTCCACGCGACCCCGGGGTGTGACCCCGACACCGGGTGCTCGGACTAGGTTTGTGCTTACGAGCCCACTGGGAAGGGGATGCGTAATTGCACCGGAGATTCCAAAATGGCGTTACCAAGCGCCAAGCGCGACCGACATGCAGATTGGTTGGTCGCAAGGGGTAGCACCGGGTTCTTTCCAGGGTCGGAGGGGCGGGCCGCGCAAGCGCAACCCTTCCAGGCCGGGGAGCGAGCCGGCGCCTTTTTATTATTCATGTTTTATTGGCTGCCTCGAGCGCGGAGAAGGTTGAAGGCATGTATACGCAGAGATATCCGTATACCGCAGGCGCATACCTGAAACCCAATGGCGCACAAACGAACAAAGTTTATTCCTGAACTCGTATAGGTAGGTATGCCACAATAAATATTTCATCGGCATTCGATTGAATTAAGTGCACTCGGAACCATGACAAATCGACGGAGACATCCCGATGCGATTCCAGTCGTCAAGTAGACGGATACTCGTACTCCTATACGCACGCTTACGTAGTTGTCAATGTTCTTGGCCGTACTACACCGTGGCGGTATGCGCATTGATCCATAGATGTTATTGGTCTGTATTATTATACGAGAGAGTCAACCCGCGTTGAAGCAACCGCATACATTACCACGAGTCACACGATTCTCGATGGTGGTGGCGGCAATTTCGATAATATTGGTCGCCTTGAGAATGGTGGTACTAAATACGGCGCATTTCGGAATATACGCAAAACCCTCGTTACTCCGATCTTTTGCCATTGATGGAGAAATTTTTATCCTTCGCTAAACGCGTGATTTTGAACTGTTTTTATAGGTGGGATCAACTGCAGTTGAACGTGATTAGCCATAAAATGCGCAAGACAATTGAAATATCTAAATTCTTGCAAATATCTTAAGCACTAATACTTGGATTCCACGCACTTAGTGCGGATTTATTCGTTGAATTTCAAAGGATAGTGTATTTGCAGCCATTTTTTGTGGCCGTCTGATTTGGTTTCTATAAAGTGTATCCGTGCGACGTAACTGATTGCGCCGGGCGCATCATTGATATTGTATACCTCGGTGTTTGCGCGAGATGCTTTTCGGAAAATTATGCTCTGCGAGTTGAGAATCGGCAGCGCCGTCATCCCAAAATAAAATCTACAGTTCTCAAGTTGATAACACTGAATGTGTGATGCTCTTTCTAAAAATGAATACCGACCGTTCACATTCCGCTTGATGAAGTAAGTTTTTGTACCTCAGCAACTAGTGGAGCACGCGAATTAATTCACTTCAAGTCTGTACAATGAATGTCGAATTGATCGAACATCAGACAAGTTGGAAGAACGAAAAGAAAGTTCGAAGAATCACTCCGTCCAATGGGATACTCAATTGCGTGCAGGGCATGCATTGTTAGTTCTACAAACAATTCTCAGATCTACCCCGTTTAAATACCAACCTGAATAAATATACCTATGCTGCACCTCTGCAACGACCTACCCATCTACCCTCACCTTCGGCCGACATAATTCAGGAAAAATAGTGCGGGGGGTCGGAAAGGTCGGAGTTGTATTGGAAAGGGGGGGGGGGGGGGGGGGGGGGGTTATTGATCGACTCTTTCCGCATGCTGTGCTACATGTGTACACGTGTGCATTAACCGCGGAGACGTCAGTGCCTGCACGAGCGATCTACACCGAAACAGAATCAGAATACGAACGAAGAGCTCTGGCAAGATGTAGCATCTGTATCGGGTATAATCTGATGCGAATAATTATCACGATTAGAAGCAGCCTACGGCCTTCTCTGTTTCAGCTGGAATCTCAAATTGAGGAAACATACCGAATACACGTCGGGAAAATATAGTTTCAGTGCTAAAAGCATTCGCAAGTATTTTGAAAAATGGATGTATGCACGCATGTGTGCTTGCGAAATTGTCTGCATCTAGATGATGTTCCGGTAACTCTGTTAAATGTTTTACAAGAGTAGAAGAAAAATAATAACGCGCGCTACAAATCACACAATGCTAATTCGAGGTTTATTTGACTATATTGGCAAGGTGCTTGCAGCATAATTGCAAAGCAGATTGCCCACAAGACAGCTCACTGTTCGATGAGAACTTGAAAATTGGGTCGGATCAAGTTTCAAGGAATGCAAATGGTGAGAAGAAGGAATTGAAAGGGAATCAGACCGTGAATATGAAATGGAAACTTTATTGGTACGGCGGGGTATTTTGACACTGTGAATCCTTGGAAAGCCACGTGTTAAACAGTTATGTAACCGTATTTCTGTCCTTTGCCACCTGTAACAAATCCTTGATCCGGGTACCGTTAAAGTCTTGACGGTCATTTTGCTAGCGGTCTTATAATAATATTTTAACAGCATAGAGTAGATCGGGATTTGAATAACAGTGCGAAGTGTGTATGAGGTAGGCTGGGGAGACCACAATTTACTTACGTCGGAGAGTGAGAAAGAGGAAATGTGCAAAGAAGCGAAGAGTAGAAATGGGAGTGGCGGAATAGTGTAAGGTGAAGCACGGAAGGGGGAAGATAGGGGGAGTGGGGAGCCCTCTATACTTCTATCGACTCTTCCCGCGTCCTAAACAGGATTCAATTTGGCCACTATCCGCTATCCGTGGTCCATCTTCAAAGAGAAGAGCCGACATAGTCTCTTACCGAGGGGTTTGCAGGATGGCAGAAGCCGGAGCACCTCCATCCCTCTCCCTGAGTCGTATCTTCTCTTTTCTGCAGCTTTCCAGCGAGCCCTCCGTTTCGTTCACTATTAATCTTATATCGTTCGCTTTATTCGCATCCCGCGCTCTGTGCCTTGCTCCGTCAGTTCTCTCTCTCTCTCTCCTTATCTCACTCTCTCTTCGCTCTCTTTTTGCTCAAAGTCCATGGAAATTTTGATTTTCTGTCTCCTCTCCTTTTCTCCTGCACTTCTTTTTACCATTGAGAACGAACGCAACGAAAAACTTGAAAAGCCAAAGGTAAAGTGTGTGTGCCTAGGTATGTTCGATAATTTCTTGCTCAAGAGACCGTGTCTTCTTCATATATTTCTAAGGTCTTTGAGTTAGGTGATAATAAAATATTAGAAAGATACTCGGATCAAATCTTGCAGATCCTGCAACGTGATAAATATGAGTCGCGTGTATGGAATTGGTACACGTTGTCAAAGATTTCGTTGATTATTTTGACGGTATGGATGGGGTAATGTATTGCATTGAATTTTTTACTCATCCGACCACAGCTCTTTGTTCATCGCACGTCCTGTTCTCGTAGCCGCGTGCATTGCCACAGTATGGCGGTGGTCAATTTTAGCCTTATGTGGATGTAGTCGATCCCCTCGGCTGTAGTATAGGACTACGTCTAGGTTCATTGTTTCTTTCGCCTGCAGGGTGAACTCAAGTTCTGCGGCAAATTGAGAGGGTAGAGTGGGAGAAGAGGGAGAAATAGGAACGATGCCTCGGATGGAGAGAGGGGTGGTATGCAAACACGACGAGATTAAAGGAACCAGTGGTCCGAATTTCGCCAACTACTTACGATCGAGAATCTTGCGACGGCCTACAGGCGGTCTCACGTTGCCTTACCAGAGTTATACAGCAGCAGCCTAAGCCCTTACTTGCATTCTTACAACTTAGGTATCTGCTTGCATATCTGATTGTTTTTCTCGTTTATTTCTTTTAACCGCCTTTCTTTCGTTTTCACTCATCTCCCTGCACTCTGTGTCAATTTAGTCTGTTTACAGCACTATTCCAAGTCTCCCGCGAATCTTAGCGAAGTGTTTCGTCTTTTGTCACGATCCTTCCTTGCTGTCGGTTGATTTTGATTCCTAAGGAACAAGTAATTGTGATAAATTGCTGAAACTTGCAAATCAGAGATTGCGCGATCAGAAGTACCGGGCATCTGCAGGAACTTGACGTTAGCAAAAAAATGCGAATACCGTTTTCGATTCTGTGAATTAAGTGCGGGCAGTAGTTGCCTGTGTATACATAGACAAAGGTACGGACTCCGGGCATTCGGCGATTTTTATCACTGTCAGGATAACAACGATTTACCTACCCCCTTGCATTCCGCCCTTTCTCCCTTTCTTCGTTTTTCGCGACTCTTTCTAAAGGAAGGTTTTCCTCCGCGGGGCACTGTAGCTCCCACCATCCCTCCCCGTTCCCGCCGCCCTTGATACGAGGGGAGGCAGCACCCCCGGCCACCTTGCGTTCGGGAGTATTTCACTTTAACGGCCCCCCGGGGGATTGGCTGACCCGTACGCTCCCTTGGTTGACCCTCCTCGCCACCATTTCGGCATAATGGAGCTTTACATTACTTATTCCCTTTTCATCTGTCCACGTTGGATATATCTGCCTATACCTACCTTCCTTTCTACCTACCTACCTATCTGCCTACTTAATCCACCTACTCACCTACCCATCGACCCACAGACCTATTTCTGCACGCATGGAAACTTTTAGTATCGTTCGCTCATGTGGTTTCAACACAGTTAGTGCTGCACGTCCGCTACATATTTTTTTCGAAAAGAATTCCTTCTGCGTTATTCAAGAAACCTAATCACTAAAATTTCATAGAATATTGGAGCTACCTAACGGTGATATGCTGCTTACGAATTTCGATAACCGGTGCAATCTTTGTTAACGTCTCATACACGGCATGAGAATATATTTGAGCAATTGAAAAAGTGCTATCTTGGTATTTGATTTTACATAGAATAATTTTATATTATATTAGGAAGCCAGATAAAATAATAAAAAAAAGTTCACCACGTTGAGAATCCTTATCCAGCACACAAGGAAACACGATTTGGATGGTAATTCGACTGTCTGTAAGGTTCAGGGTATCTCGCTGTTCGGAATTACCGAACACACGCGAGAAGTAATTATATTCTCTCTTCTTCCAGGACTTCACATCAGGGCAAGTGGAAAAAGTATTTGACGATGCTCCGGGTGGCAATGAAGATGTTCAAGTATACAGTACACGCAAATACACTCATACAGCGGATACATTGACGAAATGATTTTATAGGTCACCTACATTTTTGGACTCAGTGTTCTGAGTTACAATTTGGAAGAGGAAGTCTCGTACTTGCCGGTCATTCGGAGTGATTCATGAATTGTACTTCATTTTTACTTTTCATCACCCTTGGTCATATAAGAAAAGTAAAGATTTCGATCGAAAATCACTACTAATTTCAACGAATCTTTACGTTTTTGAACCTCTAGATTCCGGAAAACACGTTTTAAGAAAAATGTTGTTCTGGATGGATGAAATATACACTTATTCCTCTGTACTACTTTTTCTAAATAACCGATTATGTTTTTCCCAGTTTGGATATTTATCTTCAAGAAAAATTGTGAATTTTTTGTTTCTCGAAAATTTTTTTTCTAATTTTTCTTTCAAAACTTTTTCATTTGGCAACCAGGTCCCACCGGTGTCAGATTTTTGACTCAGCCGTTTTCGAGATCACCGCGAAAGTTTATCAGAGAGACCGACAGACTCTTTCCTTTTCATGGTGATGAAAAGTAAAAATACTGTTTTTCCCGCTTCTTAATGCAGTGGGCCTAAACAAATCGCAATGTATTTCAACTTGCTGGACCCGAAATTTATACGGCTCATTCCAGTTTCCCTCGAACTTCACCGACATTGCTTATTTGGTCATTCTGGGGCCGATGGCACGACGCTGAACCACGGAGGGTGGACGTCTGACAAAGTTACGGAAAAGTAAACCAGAAAAACAGTTTGCAATAAGAAGAAAATATGCAGACAAATTGCAAAATCCGCAATGCCTCAAGAATCCACTTGAAACGAAAACCTCGATTTGGAACACCTGTAGTCGATCGAGCGACGAGTAAACGTGATGTAAATATTCGCCTATCTACGCCAAAAGAACCCATTGACCTTGCCACAAACTAAAAGAATCCAGAGCCATTTCCAAAGAT
Source organism: Diprion similis (assembly GCF_021155765.1). NCBI lineage: Eukaryota > Metazoa > Arthropoda > Insecta > Hymenoptera > Diprionidae > Diprion > Diprion similis. The sequence continues at coordinate 25,324,205 of NC_060110.1, forward strand.
AGTAATTCCGAATAAAGATTTTTTTTTTCATCTACATAATTTTGGCATTAGCACCATTCGGCACTAAATTTGCTTTTCTTATGTCAATAATAGTTTTGAATAACAGACCGTGGTCAGAGCATACTTGCCCTGCGGTTGAATTCTGTCCCATTATTCGTAACTTCAAATATTTTCGCGAACGGAAACGATCATCTCGCAATCTCATAGCACGAGCAAATCTCTACGAGTACATGTAGAGCTATAGGTGAACAACTATATCATATGGTCCAAGGAGATTGGAAGCAGCCATTTCTCGATGATATTGATTAGCCGACGCCCTCAGTTAATGCCGGGTTCTTCTTTCTTTTGTCCCTCTTGCTCCCCACATCCCCTTTCACCCTCACCAAAGTTCTATTCTCGTCGCACCTTACCCTCTCGCTCTTCGACCCTCCCCCCTGTCTTTCTCACCCACTCTATCCTGTTCTCTCTCGAGAGATCCTGTAGTCTCAAACGCTTCTTTCTGACTGTCCTCCTTGATGGGACATCTTGAGCTAAATCATTCATCAAGCAAATGCCAGGACTAGTTTACTCCTTGTACACATTGGCGTAGAAAATGGACGAAAGAGAAAAGGAGCGCGATACTGGGTACCATAGAATTTACGGGGCACAGGGTTGCGAAAAATTTGAATGTATACATAGATAATTACAAAGACAAGTTTATTTCACTTTGGGAGACAGTCCCCTCAGAGTTGCACGTCCTGCACAAATTTGTAATTATTCTTATTATAACACAATGCTATTTCAAGAAAAAGAAATAATTATTTTGTCCAGCAAAAAAAAGAGAGTAACAAAGTGTGATTAAAGTGAAGAGCGAGATAGGCAAAAGAGAGGGGTGGGGTAGGCTTGAATTCACGGGAACCAAAGGGAGGGAGGTAATATATTTACGTGGAAGTAAATTTCCAAGCTTCTCAAATTCCAACGAGCTTTGATAAAGAACCGAAGCGAGTGCTCGTGAAGTGAGAAGACAGAGCTTTGTCCTGCCTAATTAGGTACTGTATCACAAATTTAGCTCCGGAAAAATATTGGGGCTAGAGTTTAGTTCGTACAGTGAGAGTGACCGATACGACAATTGTGATATCCTGGGGATGGTAGCTGCTTGTATAAGGGCGAGGCGCATTGTTCCCAGAACTTTGGGAAGGGAGGAAAGCTGGGAATACGGTAAAGCGGGAATATCTGCGTTGCAGGGTGGGCGAACGTAGCTAATTATGAGCTCGGGGGAGCACGGGAATGGCGGAAAGGGTCTAGGGTGAACTTACGGTGCAACGAGTCTCGCGTTTCGCAAAAGGGACGAGCGTTATTAATACGCCATCTGCAAACCACCCCTGACTTATAACGTTTTTCCTCATTTCTCTCATTTGCGTTAGTCATCAATATTGTCTCAAGCTCACCCCACTATGCAGGCCACGTATCCTACGTATTATTATATGTATAGACTATGGTATAGGGTCAAACTATACCCTGAGACCACGGTCAGGCTCTCCGTGGCCGTCCGATAAACCCCAGAGAGGGAAAGAGCGTGCGAGAGAGAGAGAGAGCGAGAGAGCGAGAGAGAGAGAGGGAGACTGAGAATGGGACAGAAGTGGACAGGGGCACTTTTCGACACACGCACGTAGTGTGCGTACGAAATGGACGTTGGACGGCTATATTGAGAACTCTCAAGCGCAACGTCGAATTTTCAAAATTCCTGATCATCGGAAACTGTTTGCGCTGCAAAATAAGAAAAATAAAAAAATCATTATTTTTGTGCCTAAATGAAATAAATTACTAGAAAAAAATTAATAATTAGTTCCGCTCGTTTCGATATGTTCAGGCAAAGTCTGGCTGGGAGACAACGAAGTGCCGTGGAGAACGGACAGTTCTTTCAAAAGGATGCCGAGCCTCGTATCTGCGGGTGGAGGTGGTGCGCCGCACCCGCTTCCTCTTCTGTCGCCACCCATAGCAGCTCCTGTTACCAGTCCTGATCTCGGAACGTCCGCAACGCTTCGTGCCAAGTTCGGGATTTCACCAGGTCAGAAAATATCAAATATATTACACTATAGGGACAAACTCCCAGGCTCTGCTGTTTTTCAGCTACTTACGGTTTTTGCGTGATTGACATCACTTATTCTTACATGTACCATAGAATTATAGTGATATCCCGATGAGTGGGAGGTCAGTTGAGAAAAACTGTGTACAATATTTTCTTTCATATCCACGTCCTGTTTTTCAAACCGTTACGTACACATAGGTACGTTTTTTCCTGAATCACTTAAAATATATTTACCTTACTGACTTTGACATCAAGATTTTTACGAAATCGATCGATAATACGTTAATTCTCACCTTGAGCCTCCGATCTAAGGAGGAAGTTTCGTGTTCGTTTAATTTCGTCGAACCATAACTGCTGAAAGTGGGTTTGCTTTGCACGTTTCAATTTGAACCCTAATGTCTGGGTCGGCATAGCGAGGGAAGTTGAGTCTTTCTTGAAAACTCCAGACGAACCACCAGACAGCCGGTTCACTTGGAGGCTAGGAGGAGCGAGAGGCTTGCTGCGGGTACCGCCAAGTCCTGAATTCCATCCCTATCTAAAGAACCGCGGGATTGGTCAAGTGGCACTCTTCGAAACGGCGTTTCCTCTCCCATGAAAAGCTCTTAAAGGGGGTGGGCGTCAGCCCCTGCTCTTTAAATAATGCAATAAGGGTGATGCAATTTCACCGACCATCCGGAGAACCCCCACTTCACTCTTCGCACCTATCGATAAATCGTTTTCCTTTGAAGAGCAAATTGCTAAGCTGGGAAAAAATTTCAGGTATACGGCTTTTGCATGAAAATTATTCAAGAAATCCGATTTCAGGTATGAATTTGAGAAGAGCATCTCAATTGTGTGCATAGAATACTTCCCGCTAGTGCGGTGAGTGAGAAACACTTGCGTCGTGCGGCACAATGTACACCTAGCGGTGAAATAAAATTCACTCCCTACCCGTGTAGACTATCCGTCGGAAAAGAATCGTTTTTCTCTCCCTCGAGTATTAAAATTCCGTTTATTTAGCCACCTAGAGTGAATTGTTTTATCGCCAGAAAGACATTCCCCGCCCTCGTTCGTCACAGCGTCCCTCGATTTCAATATAGACGCGCTACTCCGATGATTCGCCATAGAAAAAAAATCGTGCTCGAAATGCAACGATGTTTTTGAAGCTGAACGATACAGTTTTTTCATAAGATCCTTGTCACTGTAACGAGAGTCTGCAAGCGGAAAAGAATTTCCATCATCATTGTAAATATCTCGAGAGAATGAGGGAAAAAGATCGAGCCTGTAGGGGAGATAGTATATCCCGTGCGTATACATGCAAAATATTTTACAATACTGATCGATCTCGGGATGAAACGGGACATCGGGAATCAGCTACGTACCAGTCGACGTATGTGTACGTATCTATCGACCGTACCTACATGCCGGGACTTGGTTGCGTAGGGATGGGGCTTCTAAATTTCACCGCGGCTACTCAAAGCAATGTTTGACGTGGAAATGTCGAACGATGCATTAAACATGGCTGAGACAGGACGGGTAGACAAGGGATTGTCAGGGTAGAGCTGGCGAGGTTGCCCTTTGCCATTCGGTCCGGTTCGGCCGTTCGACGATCGGAAGAATCTGCAGACCGCAAACGGAGCTCCTAGCCGTCTTCTTGTGCGCCTACGTATTTCCTCTATACGGGTGTGCGTACCTCTGCGCGGTGCGACGACGCTTCAATATTTATTCAACCGAAATGAAAAAGATAATGTATCCACCCCTCACCCCGAAGGTACAAAATTACATTTCAAGGCAAGGTATTCCATTTCAGGAACAGTTTATTCCGAAAGCTGGTGGCACGGGACGTGATGTTCCTGGATATTCAGTGGAAGGATCTTCGTTTTTTCCGGGATGCCATTAAAATCAGATCTCTTTAATTACAATAGTTGTACGCTGTAGGTATTATTATATCGAGGGCAGAAAGAAGGCAACTACGAGTAAAATTGCTTTCCGCTCGCCAAGTTTGTGATTTTCTCTTTGTTCCGATCACTTTCAAAATTTGCCCCTTTGTAGATGTGAAGCGCGGGTAAAATCATCGTTTTCATGCGCACCCGCAAGTGGTCGGACGGACAACTTTGCGCTCGCTTTACCCGGAATGCAAACTGTCGCAGTTTCGCACCCGCTCTACATGCGCCAAAACACGTTTCTTCGAGGCAGGTTGGACAAAGAGGGTAATTTTATACGGTCTGCTATGATAGAGCGTTTGCGTAATCTTTTGACAAAATATACGTAAGACCCGGCTTGACCTTAATTATAGCAAAGAATAAGGTACCGTTGTGCAGTGGATGTGACGTTTCTAATAAATATTTTCGACATCTACGAAGCCACGCGAATGTCAGAGAAAAGAATAAAAAATGAAGAAAAAATTGAGAGAGAGAAGTAGGGAGCAAGCCGACGAATTTACACGTAGCCAGTGTGCTGGCGATATTTTATCACCGGGACCCCTTGGCCCTCCTTCGAATCTCGTAAAATTGATGTTTAGCAACATATTGATATCAGCCTGTTCCTCGCGCGGCAGTCGACTCACCCTAGAGGGGAACTTGCCGTTTTTCACGACAACCGTGTGGCACTTTCTCTTTTCATCTCTTCTCTTTATCTTGCTCTCTTCCTCCCCCTCTCCCCTTTCCCCTCCTCGCTCTTACTTTTTAGCGTATTTTATTCTTGTTTTTCGTTTTTCTACGCAAAAAATCATTGATCCAAATCTATGAAAACAAGAGTCCAAACGGTAATTCATTCGAGAGGCTACTGTGTTAAGTAGACACAACCCTCGACTTCTTTTCACACCTCTACATACGGTTATAAGTAAAAGTCACATTGAGAATAACTGACTAATGCTATCGGGCTTGGTGCGCACAATAGAAAGTTGAAAAGGGTGGGACTGAGAAATATTGGCAGGCGCAGATTCGAACTATTATTACCCGTTGTAAAACACGTCGTAACATTTGGCCGAGGGCTGCTTCGTTTGTCTTCACCCGGAAAGTCTGCCAGCTAGCTGTGACACCCTACGGATCACGAATAAGGTACACACACACACACACACACACACGCGCTGTATCACTTATGCCTTCGAATAAGATCGGCGAATAAGGTCGGGAGTAAACTGCACGAAGAGGCCAAAGAGCAGATCTACACAGATAAAATATCAAGAGACCTGATCTTGCGGCTAAAATTGAATTTTGATTCAGATATTTACATCATATATATATATATATATATATATATATATATATATATATATATATATATATATATATATATGATATATGCGCGTGTGTGTGTGTATCGCACCCGCAGTTACCATGATCAGTTATTACCCTCTCATCGCTACTCATGAAACATATTTGATGATAATATGTATTTGTGAAACAAATCACTATTATTAATATTTATACTTTCATAATGTACCCAGGTTTACGTAATAATTAATGCACATAAATATTCAAGCAAGAAATTCTGACGGTCATCTATTTAATTTATCAATTGCTATAAATTCCAATCAATCTCTGTTTTATGAGCCATTTATTCATCCATTTCTCTCTCATTCATACACATATTTAATCCCCAACATATAACGATTCTACGGTAGTAAAAAGTTGATTCATTAATTTCGCATATTTTGAAATTGTTTTTTTATGTTTTTTTCTGTACTTGTTGAGTTTGTTTTTCAAAGTCAGTGTCTCTCTACTCATTCACAATTTTATTTAAGATTACAAAAATTTTAAACGTATCTTCAGTGTTCCGTGGAATTTATTATACACCTTGTCCATGGCATCTCGTCGTCGTTAAACGTAGCTGTTGAATAATATTCTTCATCTTCAGTGGCTATTCGTTGTCTTCACCGAACTTTTCATTACGATGTTTTTATCGAAATTTTCACTTCTTAAAGATAAGTTGTCTGATGAACTTTTATAATTTAAACTGATTCTCCGAAAGTGCGTACAAACACGTTAACAAAGTGTGTTTAACATGCCGTGCTCCCGAGACAGGTACCAAGCGAAAGACTGCTTTTCGTTCCTCGAGAAGGCGGAATGAATTATCCGAAGGTGCACACACCGCGTAATTGACACTAACAATAAGAGTCAAATGTCACCTCGATGTTGTTTTGAATTTATGCGGGCATATTTGAATCGTTACGCATGATTCTATTCGTGTTTAAAAATAATTTACGGGCCGAGTGTCGTACAAAAGGACACCAACTCCTCAATACAATTAAAACACTATTCAGCCAATATAAGGTACCGACAAAAGTCTCGACGAACTGGACGCGTCGTACGATCTTCAACCAAGATGGGCAGAAGTTTTGCGGTATCGGCGTTTTAAATTAAGATATTTGATGACCCGATGTACTCCGAAAACATTGTACTTTCTCAACAAGCAGGATATATAATGTAAATAATAGTGAAGGTTGAAGTAACTCTTGTTACGTCGTATTGCCTGATTCTATGTGTATCTTCGAGATTGAATGATGAAGCATATAATTGAATATTAAAAATATACGAATAAGTGAAAGGTAAAAGTGTTTAAAAATAAGATTAAAAATGACAGTATACTTACGAATACGAAGAGGATGGAAATAAAGTAGGAAGAGCAGGTACGAGGGCTGCTCGTTCGCCGAGCTGCTGACCTCAGAACTCACCTCAATTTGCGTATACGCCGCTGTCCGCCCTATCTAAAATTATGATCTCAAGAGCCACGCTAGTGAAGCTTGAGTGCACGCTGGCCTGGCGATGCTTGAACCGCGGCCTTACAGGTATATCGGCCGTGCCGGAGCCCTGCCGACTGTCGGCTGCATAATCGATTAATTAAAGGAAATTACTTGTTAGAAAGGCGGTTGATCGGTAATTCCACCCCTTGGCAATTCTACATTGAACTTGGCGAATATCCCGTCAGCTATGCGACTCTCATTCCCGTTTCCCCGACTTCAAAATTACCTCACAAGTACCGTCCGCAGCTTTTCCTGTCACCTCCTGCCATGCGTATTTGTTATTCGCGCGACGAGTCAAAATACTTGAAGCGAAAGAGAAGCGATGACCCGCTCCTTAACTCGTGTGGGTAATTCCCTACTTTCCTGCCATCGCCCCCGCCGCCGTTCCCTCAGTTTCTCCCTCTCATCCCCCTCATCGCCCCTCGACCAAGTCCCTCGGGCAATCTTTTCAATTTAAAGTCAAGTATTACACGGGTTGTATTACGTTATGGTGTATACATAGAAGGGCGGTACCTCCTATAAACGACGCTCAAAGCAGACCTCGATCACGCCTCTTAACCTCTGACCTCCTCATCCTCTCGCTTTTCCTTTGTCGCCTCCCGTTCTCTTCCCGCAGCCGCGACTCTGACCATCGCCGAGGTGGTCACACGTGAATCTGCAAACTGTTAAATGCAATCTTTTGAAATCACGCGGATAATTCCGGCAATCGCAGAATATCTGATCCCGATATCTGATCTGAAATATTTTCTTCTTCCAAATGTCCTTCCCCCCCCCCCCCGCCATCCCCCTCTCTCTCTGACCTAATTTCAATATCATATCCACTGAGCGTGTGCGATCTTTTACTGAATTTCAACCCGTTCCGATTGTCATGGGTATCATTTGCATGTTAGCCTTACGCGCCGAGTAGTATTCTCCGTTCACGTTTCGAGCGTTCGCGTTTAGATGCCGAAGGTTGCAACGGTAAATTAACGCTACGAAAGTTCAATACGCAGACTGCTCGCAGCTGCAGATGGTTCTCGACTACAACTGCTGCAGTCGTATCGCTTCCCGATCCACCGCCCCTCGGCTTATCCTCTCCACCCCCCCTTCCTTCAAGGACGCGATAATATTACTTCGAAATAGTTGATTTCCCTTTTAGCATAGTTTTCACGGAAGATGGGGAGACGAGGGATCCGGGGAACGCTCGGATGATCGTGTGCCGAGGGATTGGGGATCCGGCCACCCGGCGACAGTGAAGCTGGTCTAGCTGGCGCTGACCGATGGTCGGCATGGCCATCTGCCGGTATGCCTTCATACTGACCAGCCCCCATAGGGAATTCTCCTCTCGTGTCAGCCACGTGCAGATCCCGCTGCCCCCCACCCCTCAATCAATAACCGATTGAACACCCCCGCCTCTCCAGCCTCTCCGTCTTCCGGCCCCCAACACCACGATATACCTATACTTCCGAGTTGACCGCGAGCTCGGGACTGTAGGAATTGGAAAACGAAGATCAACGTTATGCTAATCTGAGGAATTTGAAAGTACAGGAGAATACCGCAGCGGTACCGACGGGTTACTATTCTCCGAAAGCGTTTCGTCGCGAGAAGTTTGTGCGAAGGCTTAAGTAAATGGTCGGTAATTTTGGTAACGACGAATAGGTATACCACGAATTTCGCCGTCCAGAAAAACGGCGAATGTCGTCAGGATTTCTCGATTCCAATTTTCAAGGAAGGTAGTACTCTGTTGGATTCTACCAGGTCTTCAAATTCAGTTTGAACCACCAAGTTTCCAACAAAAGAGTAGATTTCTCTTAGTTCGTGCGATAAATTACTTTTACTACTTTTGAAAATAACAAACACTCTCCATAATAGTACTCTGCAATTTTCGTATCCAACTGCTTTTTGGTAGATATTCCTCCGAGTTTCTCCCCGAAAGTAACAAAATTTCAACGGATCGGTAGTCTAGTAACCGTGTGCATTGGAAAAAAATTAGGAGATATTGCATACACTCTTAACTTGGCTGATCCTGCTGAAAGCAAATTACACAAGTTCCACGGCCTCGTGTGGAAAGCCGAATCGAAAAATGCATAATCTGCTTTAGAGTTATTACTTGAATAAAAAATGAGTATTGTTTACAAAACGGTGACGACTCAAGCTTTATTTTGACGTCAACTACTATACGGCTAACTCCCATCGATTGACTTTTATGGGGAAGGTGAAGATTTGAGCTTTGTTCGAGTATACGTTGACCTCTGGCACATCTCGTTTCTAACATATGAATAGTACGGAATTGTGGAAAGTCTCGGTACTTGAACTTTACAATTTGAATCTCTAGAAATTCTGATGTGATACGCAATTTTTATTGCAACAGACTTTTTGATCATGCCGAAGCCTTTTAAAAAAATCTGCGTTTTGTCAAGGCAAGTTGAAAAATATTTTTATCGTGCAGTGCAATTGGTATGGACTATCAGTTTGTAGCTCCGAAAAAATTATCGTTTCCAATTTTTGATACTTGATTATTTTGTGCTTGATTTATAGAATCCAGTTCCATCGTGATCCCAGGGGGACGGGGATCAGCCATCTGACTTGTTTTCAGAAACACGAAACGGCATTCAGAATAAAAATTACCATTTTCCCGTCGTTGATTTTTTTACTACTTTTACCACCCCTCCCAAACAGCGGAGCGATGCTTACAGTGAGGATTAAAGTCATTAAAAAAATTTACCTTGCCTGTGCGAAGTCAGTATTGCCCGGGCCAAATAAATGAAAAGAACATAATTTAAAAATGTCTACCTGGAGGCAGGTTAGCCAATTTCAGAACTATTCGTAAAGCATTCTATAACAGGGAGATGAAGGCGGGACGAACCCATCCAAGAGAAGAAAGGACACGCGGTGAAGAAAACGGTCAAATAGAGAACAGGGAAACTCGGGGACTAGCTACGCTTGGGTCAGATTTTGTTGGTGAAACATTTTCGAAACGTTAGCGAGACGCTTATGGTTGTCTTTTCCGAGTCTTCCGTTACGCCATGAAATTTAGGAACCCTTTGTCCTAACACTTTTCTCAGACTCTAACTCAGGATCGCAAAACATGCCATTGTAACGGCTCACTATTTGCAAAGGTTCTTCGTCCTTAGTTGATGTATGCACGTTTTTCACTTGGAAGTGTGCTGACTTTTTGCCTGACATAAAAATCAAAAAGTCAAGAGAAAATTTCAAAGAATACTGCGCATTTAGGAATTCGGCGAGGATATTGTGAATCTGTATTTTAATCCCTGCGCCGCATTCCATATGCTTTCGGAGCCTCGGACCTCTGGATCTTGTTTCGAATTTTCAAGTGGGGCCCCCCGTGCCCAGGAAGTGGCCGGTAATTTTAAACAGCCCTGCAATTAGCGAGCAAAAAGCTGAAAGATGATTTTCCAAAATAACCCGGCGAGGACAATAGAGGGCAATTTCCCGAACACCAGCTGCCAGCACCTATCGTGATTTATCATCGGGGCTCCACTTTTCCCTATATTTCTACCTCCCACCCTCTACTGCAGTTGCCTCCACCGTACCTTCTGGATGGCTTTGCAGTGTAGGTAGATCGACGGAATTCTAGTCTAGTGCTTGGCATTACTAACTTTGGTGGAAATATCGTGGCACGATGTGTCTCTGAGTTGAACGAAATTTCCTATCGCGAGTAGATCATATCTTGGAAATTCGGAAATCCGTTGTCGACGTCAAAACGAAGGATTGTAAATCTTTCGAAATCACAAAAATTATTGACCTGATCAGAAGTCGAAGTAAATGTCGATGCTGCGTCAATTGAGTGCACTTCTGTGTGTACCTGTTAGATTCGCATGGTTTCTCGGCATCTCGTCAGGAATTGTTGCACGTATAGGGTACAATGCCGGTGCAGTATCCCGAATACCCAGTTCCTCCGTTACGTGTCAAATATCATACGCTGCCTACTCACTGTCAGCAGAAACGGGTTCCATCCGTGAGGCTTCGATCGGTCGGGCAGGCCCTTCCTGCTGACCGTGGGGTCAGCCTGGTGGCGCTCGGTGCCTTGGACTGAGTTCCGTTGAAGGGCTCGTAGATATAGCCCACGTTCATGAAAATTCACGATCCCGGAATGTGGTAAGGGAAGGATTCGAATAGCGCGAATATTGCCACCGCGGTCCAATTCTCTTACAAGAAACATTTGGTGAAACTAGCCGTGCCAAATCAGCCGAGGTGAATCCGCATCCTGCGACATCGCTTAGCCATACGAGTACATGATACGATGGCCCGCTCCTCAAACCTAAGTGGCCACTTTTAAGAAATATTCCCCACAAGGATTGTCGCCCTTACTCTGGAATAATAAGTGACAACTATTTTCAAAACTTGTGCAATGCAACTTCTACTTTCGTCTGTAATGAATATTTCATTGTTCATTTTCACAAGTTGACGCCGATTATTCAGTCACTTAACGTTAGCCTCCCCCTTCCATCCCCGAATGCGTAGGTGTTCCGGTAATAATCTGCGATTGGCAAGCGACCGCGTTGGTAGGGGGCGCGGGCGCTTTATAATCCAGACCCTACAGGGATCCCGAAACCTTTGCGAATCCGTCATTTCAGCGGCTGCACATTAGTTTAACGTAGGATTGAGTAAACGGTGTCTGAAAATTTCCCGCCCTATTCTTGTGCCAAGGCGAGGACTCGCCTTTCGTTAATATCCTGACAATGGCAATAATTCACTCGGTGGCAACAAATGGTTCTTACCGCGTGGCACGAGGCTCTCGATTACTCTCCGCTCCTCTCCGTCTCCTCTCTTCTCTTTATTTCCGTCCATCAGTCGGACGGTATACAGTTCGGCACAACCTTACGCTTCCCCCTCTGCCCAATTTCCAATACCTACATCCGAATTTGAGCAGCCGCCCGATTCCCCGTTCCAACTCTCACGCCACGCCGTTGCACCCACGAATCTCCCTACGTTTGTCAATAGCAATGCTGATAATAATGATAACAATAACAGCAACGTCAACAACGACAAGGCCAACGACGAAAACGACAATAACGGCGCTTCTGCGGCGGCCGTTGCTGCTCGACGTGGAGCTTTGATACGCAGATGCGCATCGTCGTGTTTCGTACCAGTGTTACAGTACATAGGTACCTACTCTCTACGTATACATATTCAGAATCCTGCATGTACCTACCCTGCACACATCCGACGTGGTAAACCCACGTACCAGTGGGTGGGGGCTGATGATTCAATTCGACAATGGTCCATTCGGCTGGACAATGCTTTTCTTGGTCAAGCAAAGGGGTGGCCGAGGGACGACGACCGGGGAGTGGAAGGAAGGTGAAACGAGGCTCCAAAATAAGGGCGCCTGCTCTTCATGCCTACTCTCGATCGCCTCTTCAACATTTTCTACGACATTCTCCGGTCGATCGAGTTTTGTGGTGGAATTTGAAAACGTGGTTTCTCTTAAAAAATTTATAACCCCGTACATTTTCACTTACCCGAGTCATCGTCAAAATCACTGCTTGTGAATTGGAGATATATTGATTTAGACAAAGATATTTTGGATACGTATCGAGAAAACGACTTGGTCTATGTATGTGAAAAATTGTGATCAACCTGACGATAAATTCATTCGCCCGGCGAGAATTACACCTGTCTTTTCTCTAAAACGTTCGAGTACCCTGTACCTAACGAAGGTCAGCCACATTGTGCATTTGGAACTTGACGGTGACCAAACGATTTTTATAACGAAAACTGATGAATGATGATACGACTTTACTTTTACATACAATCATTATACTCGTATATTGTTGACAATGATATCCAGAAAATTGAAACGAGTCTAACAAGTCTATAAGAATCCGTGCTGATACGTCTGATTTTTTCAAGAAGTCGTAATAATTTTACTTCCTCGATCAGGTAATAATACCAATTGTACACTATAACTGGTCATTTGTATTTTACACGTCATCCTTGGCCGGGGTGTAGCGATCATCTGGAATGACTATGATTCACAGGCATAGTTTCCCATTTGTATTTACCTGCGACGATATCACGTTGCCTCACAATCATTCACGATGGATTAATGCGCGGAATATTATTACGTGCCGAGCCATTATACGCAGCCAGGGCAAATGAATCGGCTGATTCCAGTGCACTTGCTAATCGGTAAAAATCGACGCACGCACGCAGGCATAGCTGCCGGTGTACCGCCCAACTAATAGGTATATGCAATACGTCACAGAGGGTTTGCCCGTTGTACCTCGCATAATAATACTATACCCATACACGTTTTCTAAAGCAGGGTTCGCTTCGGGGTTGACCCGAGGCTTGCTGAGGTCAGTCAAAGTCGAAGGTCACTTTGGCAGCCCTGCAACGTGACATTACTCGTCATACGTATACGCCTCGTTATACAGGGAACGGCTGCAACCACATTATATAAAGGGATGATGGGTTATACTCAATCCAAGTGAATTCTGGCTTACCAATTACTAGTTGTTAATTTCTATTACCTGATGACAAATATTGAAATGAATTACAAGCAATATGTACCTATTACAAATTTAATCAACATCAGAATCAAGATCCGTACGCTAGCTCAGAGGTGAATTGTCAAGATTCAACCTCACACGGTAACGGACGAATAGAGGAAGAACCAGTTTGGCGATAAAAACGCATTAATGATAAGACAATAAGAAGGAAAGGTACGCGATGAAGAACTTAGTGACGTAATACGACTGTGCTCCTCTCTTCGGTTTGAATATCATAACAAGACGTGGTGAGATGCCCGCGTGTATAAATGTCGATCGATTCCGGTGGATTAGCGGATGAATTTATTGCCGAATAAGAAGCGGAACAGTAAATTGGTTTCGAGTCGGGGATCGATGAGTAGATTGTCTAATTCATTTAATTTATCAATTGCTGTTAATTGTTGCCCGCACCGGAGCTGCGGACGCGCTTGAGAAATGGCTCGTTTGCGGCGAGTGCCGCATTTGTTCCCATCCAGTTAAATAATTAACTTGGATGTTCTCTTGCCACGAGATGTATCAAACTATTAGACCAATTATTATTAATTAATCCTCCCCAATTACCGACGCTCACGTATAACAAACTAACGTGGAAAACTACAATCCCTTTACCCACCAACACCCAATGCTCCCTCCTCCTCGCCGATTATATCCTGCTCGGTGCCGGGCTTAGATAGAAATCTATTTTATACCGAATTCCTACACTATACAGAAATTATGGCGATTGTGCTTTTTTATTGAATCGAGTTTACTTTTATTCTTTTTTTTTTACATTATGCTTCCCAAATATCTTTCTGGGATCTAAATCACGGCGCCTATAAATTGTTTGAGATTAGGAAGAATGAACGATTTGAATTTCATATTATTTAATCGGTCTCGGTTATGTGAAATTTTTGGACAGAATTTATATCGAATTCAGGGGGTATTGAAAAATGTTAATTTCGACAAATATTATTAAATGGTCTGTTAATATAATTACAATATCTATATATCAGTGAAAATAGTCTTAATGAAGTTATACCTGTAGAGAAATAGACGTATAATTTAGACGAATCCAAAAATTTCCCATATGCCATCGTTACATTGAATTTATTGCTTGACAGTCACCTTGGCATGTAATGTCACGTATATCTACACAGATGTACCTATCAACGCGTACGGATAATGCATATACCGGTGGCGAGGGTGCGGGGCGGGGGTGGAGGTCGAGGGGTGAAAGAGTCGTCGAATTTCTATTGCCATTAAGGTTTGCTTCCTCCCCCCCCCCCCTCCCCCCCCGCTCCCGAACCCCTTTTGGCGGCAATAGAAGGTAAAAGGACATGACGCCTGGGCATCTAAGAACCCCGGACTGAGGGTAGTAGCCACAGAGCACAAGAACGAAAAAAAGGTTTCACGGTTCTTCGCCCGCAAATTAAACGCCGGCTCTCCCTTCATCTTTCTTCCTCTTGTTCGCTCGCTTTTCCCCCTCTCTCACTGCACTCTCATTATAGTCTGAATTCGTGCCGCCAGCGTGTAATTAGGATATTGGAGGACGAAAAAAATTGGTTTCCTCCTTTTGGTTTCAAGCATCTTGTATCTTTCGAAAACTTTCCAAAATCTGCCACCCCCATAGTTAAAACATCGAGATGACTTATATTCGATTCAGATGATGGTATAGGTGCATATAATGTAATATGAAAATGTTGTGGCGATCATTCATACATCAGTTTCGGAAATTGCCACTGACTTGAGTTTTTAATTAATATAATGGAAGAGCTTTGTACGGACCTTGTTGTAATTGTTGGTGGATCGCAGAAGGGTGGAAGCTTCTTCAACGCACCTGACTGGTTCTAATTTATTTCCAACAGTCCCAATGAAGATGCCTATAAACATATCGATACAGCTGCGTGGAGGACTGATTTATAATTCAGTTTCTGGAAAGTCGGAGGTGGGGGAAATAATGTATGTACCCTTCGTGGTCGAGAGGGGTAGGTGGGTTCGAGGGGCGGGGGCATGAGGATTGCGAGAGTGAACGTTCGCGCGCGCGCGTACGCGTCTGTGTGTGTGTGTTTGTGTGTGTGTGTGCGCGCGCGCGTGTGCTACAGATGGAGAGAAAAAGGGAGATAGGCAGATAGACAGAGTTAGAGACAGAGAGAGGGAGAGAGAGAGAGAGAGAGAGTGAGAGAAAAAGAGAATGTGTTAGCCTCATATAGTGAGAAGGAGAGAGGCCAGTAAGATGTACCAGCTACACTGACCAACGAGGACGAGAGAGTATAGTAGACAGAACGAGTCTGTCGGACGAGAAGCTCGAAGAAGGATCTCACATCGGTAGTCAACTCGTTCGGAACAGGATCGTGCAAAAGCACCCCAGCCCTCCCCCTCCCGCTCACACATACCTCAACTCCGAGCATCTATATTTTGAAAAATTGTCTCTCCCGTCTTCACTTCATATACCCTATTTATACAATTAATCACTATTATACGTACCGCGAATGTTCGTTCCTTGCAAGTTACACATAATATTCTCGCGATTATTTTTCACGTCATTGCTACTGTGCAACCAAGCCGAATATCGATCACACCAACAATTTGTTAATCAATCTCAAGATAATTTTTTCATCATTGAGCCAATATTTATTGGTAGAACGTAATCGGAAAGAATATAACTGTGAAAAATAAGCTGCATGAAAGGTGATCAAATAGACGTACTGTATCTGATGGCTATAAGGGTCCGATTAAAAACAACGACACCGCTAACAAATATGAATAAATGGGTCCGATTGTTACTGTAATGTATACAAAATATAATAAAACAAAAAAACTCAGTGTTCAGGGATTTTCTTTTTCTTTCCTTTTCATGCTTTACTTTTTCATCTTGCCTTGCCTTATTTTTATCCGAATAATTATTTTTGGTTATATGAAACTAATCTGGTGGTGAAATTGAACAAGTGTAAATAAAATGTGCAATACACGACAAAGAGTATGCAATGATGAACAAATAATACATCGGGAGTTTAACGGGTTCAAATAAAATGTTTTAAATAAGAAGTGAACCGGAACAGATATTACATGCAAACTATAAGTATCACCTTTTCCGATGGTTGTCAGGAACTGTGCAGAGTTCCGCCCCACGAAAAATATGCACGCTGACTTGGGAAATACTTTTCGTATAAGTGAGTATTTCTATAAATGTATGTAACACAGATAAAAGTGTCAGGTGCAATGTCTCATCGTTCGATGTAACATCTTATATTTTTTTGCGTGTCGACCTATACCTATTGCAGATTTTGCAACGGACAATGTCAGAGATCAATGCCTGTACGTATGAAAAAACTTAACGACGAATAATATTGAGAATAAATTGACTTAAAACCGATTAAATGTGTATAAAGCGTTACGCAAACTATTCGAACTAATGCATCGTTTGTATTTTATGAATCATAAAGTTGGAAGACTGACCGTTCTTAACTAAGCATGTGCCCCGAGTAGTCCTATACGGGCAGCAATATCGTAACCTACGATTGAAGTGACCTAAATTGGCCCGGCTCACATGGCGGAGAAACTTCCCCGAGTTTCGGTTTCGATGCACGGGGTACATCTATTACACCGCGCCCATTGATGCATAAGATACATGGTACTGATTGCTAGGAATACGCGAGGTGTCGCTCCATTACACCTGTGCCCGATCGCTATCAGCTAACTCCCTCAACTTACGACCATCTCGTGACGCCCCTTTCGTGCCTTTCCTCACCGCCACATACCGCGGCATTTAAGCCTCCTACCCCCGCCCTGTCATATTTACTCTACCTACAATTTTTCATCATTCGATCTACCTAATTGCTGATTATCGTTCTATTCCAGTATTTCCCAAGTATCGAAAAGAGTAGGGAGTCGCTATAACTCATGCGTTTTAAATGGTAACAACGAGAAGACTTAATTGCTTTGCTCATCAATTAACGAATACGTTTTCGGCAATGTCGATTCAGGCACGTTTATTCGCAATGAAAAATTTATTGGAAAAGCACCGCACTCTGTGAAAGCTGAAAAACTACTACATCGCCACCTTTCCTTTTGTGTTGTTTGTTCACCATACGACCCTTCAAGTTTCGCACGCGTTGCAAGTTGAGTATTTTAATTTCAATCAGGTGTAATTGGGGAGACCGATGAAAAACGGGGAACTTGAGGAAAGAACACGATCATGGTTGTGCGAAGGATATTTTTCAATTACGTTTGTTTCCGATTCACGTAGATTTGCACTCTCTATGCTGCCAAAAAACAATTTTGCTTTCAAGGCTAAATGGTGTGGTGTCGCAAATATTTTTATCAAAAATTTGTTACTGAATTTTTGACATCCCCACTCTGCCGCGATTTCTTCCAAACACTTAGAGATGACATCTTCAATTGAGGTTCCACTTTGAGGGAGGGCGCCGCGTTCTTCAAAGAAAAGAGAGAATTTCTCATGCACAATAAATATGCACCTACTATGAAGTGCGGTCCAAGCCTTACCGTTACCGTTATATTGCGGAATCGCCAAATCATGGTAAACAACTGACAAGAGATTCCGGCACACATATTTATACGAATTAGGCAATTGCAAAGTGAATACACTATACCGGCATACTGTATCATACGCGACATATACTATAGGTATACCTATTAATTAATGCATCAAGCGGTGCGTTTCACGGTAGTCGCGTATATCCTGCGGTCTTGGAAGGCGAGGGTTGTAGGTATAACGACGAGCCGAACGATTTTAATTACGCCAAGTGATGAGAACCCTCGGATGGCAAAGCTGCTCGAGTATATTTCACTAACGATAAGGATTAAAAACTTATTGGACGTGTCGAGGTATATGCGAAATATCGATAATGCGGAACACTTCTAGTGCTTCTGCGCATCCTCTTTGCAAAGTGGCTGAACGCAAAATGGGATTATCTAGCCTGCATTGCCGTGGGTCAGATGTCGAATGTGTCAGTCCCGGCATGGCGTCGTTAGTCACGAGCCTATAGATTTGAATCCGTCATCGCATCTCCTTCCAAGACAGCGAAATTCAGCGGCACGGGTTCACTTGTTCGCTTTAACTTCGATGCTGTACATGCATGCAAGTGTCGGGCGTTCAGACATCAATTCTGATTTTGTATTACATTGCGTTTCCATAACAGCTGATTCGACAAAATTACATTACCGAGCGCTTGCGTCAGGAACAAACTCATTACAACGAATTATGCAACCATGCGCAGCGTCGGACGTTTCCTAGGTATTGACAAGACGTTTCCTTTGAAATATCCACTTTGGAATATTGGAAAATAACAAGGAAATATTACCCTCGAAGTGTTTAGACCTAAGTATTTTTGGGTACGTTGAAATATTCTGCACTGCGTAAGCTCGTCGTAGTATTATTACCACTTTTAGAATCTTTAGTACATCCGTGTATTCGGTAATTATGCGAGAGATTATTACAATGATGGCAAGCGAAAAAAATCTATACTTGTATGATGTTCCAAATGCTTTTGGAGAAGTTGAATTTCTTTGATTGCACGATGTGGAAGAATCAGTCACACGCATAAAAGTTGATTTTTCATTTTCATTAATCGATATTCAGTAACTGGTGGCAGTCATACGAAAGTTATTTAATTATCATTCTACTCACGAGTTCAAGGACCCGATGGTTGAAACGTTCCAGACTGATCTTCACTCCGATTTCAAATATTGATGCAGCCAGCTGATAAAAAAGGCAGCCTTCTTGATACAAATTTTCTGTCAATTTTTTCTCATTACGACCCGTAAAAATGTGACATCGGCCACGTATGATAATGAAAAATATTTCCCACCATACTATCCCTTTGTATACTAATGAGTAATGAGAAAAAATTGACAGAAAGTTTCTATGAACGGGAATAATTGTGTCGGAGAGAATTGAACAATAAATCCGTGACCTACGCCTGGATCTCCCCCCCCCCCCGCATTGCATCTCCCACTCGTGAATTTTCTGTGAGCATCGTCGCGGTGCGTCTGTGAGTGCGTTAGGTGATCGCTCCGCACGCGCACTGGATGCAAATGAAAAACGTGCTTATACACGAAAGAAATACTTGCAACAAGTGTGAACATAACGCAGGCAAGCAATCGAGGTAATAGGTATCCCATAAATACAACCCTCACTAGTCTACGGAACTGTCACGCGTGACGTGGTAGACATAGTTCCATCCCCTTCATAGGCATAGAAAGAATTTGATCAACGCATTAGCTTCGAATAATTAATGCTCAGAAATCGGAATACCCCCATAAAATTTGGTTTACAAGTTAAGGCAGGGACGAAGAATATGCATACGTTTGTGGAATTTTTTATCGAGGGTTTGGAACGGTACAATAACTGAATATTCACAAGGCGTTTCCTTGCACAAGCTGCATTTCCACGCATTTTTTGACTGGCCCTATTATTGTGCGCCGACCCTCTGCCGTGTACAGTTGGGAAGTTGATGTGACTGAGGAAACATCGAATTCTAGGATAATTCTCCCTATCCGATGTACCATATCAGGTTTTGCTTGCGTCTCATTTCAGAATGTACATACCTACTTGTATTGTTGTTTGAGAAGTTGCGCCTGCTTCGATGCTCCCGATCGCGTTATTCTCGCAGTAAGCGGAGCTTTCCATCGGGACCCAGGCATAATCTTGGAAAGGAGAGGGGGTCTTATCGGAGCCCTATCAGAGAATCTACCTGTGGGGAATCCCGGTCACGATCTCGGCGCCGAGGACCTCCCGGGATCGGCCGGGATCGCCCGGGATCGCCGGGTACCGGACCTTAATTAAACGTTATGAGTCGGCCTCCTCGTTAGCGGCTAACCAACTCGCCCGTGCCCCAACATATTGCGCATGTTCCTAGCTATAACCACTTGCACCGCATTGCAGAGTACAATTTACCGTACGTGGATGCACGGTCGTCTGAATACCTTTATCGTGTTTAACCGAGTATCTTGTAGATGACGGGCGAAGGAGGTAGCCGCTAAGTACACACGGCAACTTATATGTATCAACCTACTAAAATATCAAATTTGTTTGCCTAAAAATTGCGTTTAAAGCAACGCAAAGAATCCATCCTTGGTTTTGAGCCAGAGTTCTAATCGTCAATTGCTACTGATTACATTCTTTTTCTATCGCATCTCGTGAAAGACGAAGGTGTATTCATTTATTAATTATCGATCAATGTCCAACCGTATTACAGGTCGTAAATAAGCCACTTACAATTTGAACGGACCAAATACATTTACCTATTAAACACTGTATCATGTCTGTGTATGTACAACAAAGCCGGCACCTGTATACCTATGCTTCTCAGCGGTCTAATCAACCGCACGTCAAGCACATCTGTAATATCAAATTCCACTATATCTGTACGATTGCAATATTTTTCGCTCGCCTTGTTGGATCCAGGACGGCGGCGGGAGAATTAATTAATTACATCTCTCGATTCGGTGAAGGGGCGAATTCCTTCTTTTCCTCCCGCTCCTTCTTCGCTTATAGTTGATTCAATTTCGCGCAATCGAGTGGTTTTCCGTCAGGCGTACACGAGCAGGTTACCGTCGATATTTGCACCCCACGATAATTATCGACAAACTCGATCGTCGCAAGTTCCACCCATGCATCCCGCCGTCCCGCCACGGCAGCCTCTCTCGTTTATTCTTTCCACTTTCTCTTTCTTTCCATCTTTCCTTCATGCTCAGACTCTGGCGCGTAACCACAATTGGCGACACCCACGCCCAAAGCTGAATCTAGAGCTGCGTCTAATTCGATATAGTACATCAGTTAGTCGCTATCCTTCGACTGTTTTTCCCCTTCTCCCCCTGTTTCCGACCGCCTGCCAGAACCACTCTCATTGGGTATAATATATCGCGAGGATTAGTTGGCCCCTTATTGTTTTCCACTCTGCCCCCTGCATCTCCTTCTCCGCCACGTCCATTTGCTCCTCTCGCCCACTGCCGAGCCAAGCAGATATTTCGTTTCTTTACCTCTCCTCATAGTTATAACTTAATTACAGAGAAAAGCTGCCCAGACAGCTGAGCTCCCCCCTCCCCCCGCCCCGTGCCTTGAGCGATGGGTCACGTGTGACACACACACACACACACACACACACACACACACACACACACACACACACACACACACACACACACACACACACACACACACACACACACACACACACACACACACACACACACACACACACACACACACACACACACACACACACACACATATGCGCGCGCGCACACGTTTTATATATATAGATAACAATATATAACAATAGATTTCCCCCCTTCCTGGTTGTAGGGCTCAGAAAACTTTTTTCCTCCCTGATAACTGGAAATGTATAATCGTTGGATCAACCAATAAAACCGAGGAATGATCCGATCAATTTATTTTTTGCTATCCCGGACTTGACAATTAAACTTTTTGCCCCTGTGCATCTTCTGAGGATCGTGTTCTATTCAATCATATTAGAATGTCTACACGTGTACCTATATATTATTTTACATAGAGTGTAGTTGTCCACCAATATTTGAATAGTATGATATGAAGTTGAATCAGATCCTACGAGACATAGACCATACACAATAATGTCGAGTACTGACGTTAATCTAAGACAATATTGAAAAGTCTGCAGAGTATTCGGCTGATATGTGAATCGTGTGAAAAGCCACCGACGATGATGACGACTGCACCAAATGATCTATGTGTCATCAATTGAATTGATCTGATGACATGGACGGTGGTTTATTGTTTCGGTACACATTTCGTGCCAACAAAATCATCTTCATTTTCGTAGGTGCGTCAAGGGAGAAAAAATATAGACAACTTTTGTCCCAGAATGTATAATAGATTGCGTATCCGTAATGAAGGCACGATCTCTCGTGTCTCCGAACCGCCATGTCCAAGTAACCTGATCCATTCGGCTTTTTTCAAGATCTTAACACAGTCTCTGAATTAGTATAAATATACAGAGGCGCGTATCAATGTATAGAACTTCATACGAAAGCGCCATTCGCGCAGCCGGCGGCGAGAGCGTTCTGGATGTGGATGTGAATGTCGTGGCAAATGGATGAGGGGTGAGTCTAAGTGGTTCGTGTTGCGAAATAATGGAGCCAGCTTTCATTAGACCAGTAGAGAATTTCCAGCTCTCCCCGCCCTTCGGTTTTAGCTTGACGATACGCGCCGGGATGTCAGCGATCCTTTGGCGCTCCGCTTCGCACCTCTGGTGTCCGAATTTCAGCCTGCGAACAGTTCAATAGTCAATCGTTATAAGCGAACAACGCCCGCGGTTTATCAACTACGTATATTGCTTGGCAAACAAACGTTGATGGATTAAAAACCAAAATTGCTGACATTTTTTGTTGTTTTTTAGCTCTTTCTCACTTCTCATTTGCAACACCTTGAACGTAACCGAAACGTCACTCGTATCACCTAATGAAAATGAAAGTTGCTTATGCTGTTGAAAAGTAAGTACTGTCTGCCGAGCTGTACGAAGGTATATGACTCCATCGGATATCGGGAACTCCGTAGAACAAATAGAGGTACAGATAGATATATTCTCCTTTTATTTTTGTATGAAACTATTGCCTCGATCTGTACTCCACCGAGCCGCCGCGCCGATGCGCTACCGCGTCGAGTTCTTGAATTGTACACTCCTTCCCATAAATACCAAAATTAATACCATGGATTTCGAACGCGGAGGCTGGGCTGTGACGAATTTCACGAATTTTCATTTATGGACGCAATTTTCATCGCGCCGTCAGTCCCCCATGGAATGCAGATTACAAATATTCATGCTCGTATGAAGTAGATAACGTGCACCGATGGGCGAAGCTGATGCGGACGGCAACCGCCGATGGGATGCGGCGCGTGCCAGCCCATCCCCATAATGACGAAGGGTTACCGAGTGAAATAACGCACACCTCTCTTCGATCAAACCTCCTTCGTCCTCGTACCCCGACAAGTCATTCGAGAGTCCAATTTATACGCGACAGTTGTCGATCCGTAATCCATAGTCGTACCAACGTATTCGTACTCTACGGCGATATCTTTAACGGTAAAAATAGAAAATACCGGAGTTATAACGAGAATGTTAGATATCGCTGCTTTGTTTCAAATCGCTTCAGAGTGGTTGAAAATCCAACAAAGACGTCCGATTTTCACTCAACGACTGCTCATTTTATCTACAAGTCTACATTTTCTATACTTTCACTGAAACACTATTATTCACGATGTTTGCGCTGTGAAATATTTAATAGTACAACATCGCACCGACATTATTCGTGACAAAAAGATCGTAAAATAATTGAACTGGCCATTGAAAAAAAAGATATTTGTTTCAGTTGCTTTTTTGAGAATATAGGCATCGGAATCAAATGAGCTATCACGGAGTGAAATAAAATGAATCTATATTGAATTTAGAACCATTGCTTAGCGATTCAAAATGAAGCATTAGTGATTGGTTTTTGTTCACGAGTACAGTATCTTTTATTTTTCTATTCTCAAAGTAATCTCCGTGGTGCCATGCAGGAATATAATAATTTGAAATATTCAATGTACGACTATCTTACAATAAGATAATCAATAAGTATCGATTTTACCTCCTTAAAATGTCAGACCCACAATTAGGATTTATTATTTATATTTCGTTGTAGGTATATGACTCACACTCCGATCTAAGTTCGCAGTCGTACGCTCTAACTTGAATGAGGTATCTGCGCCGCAGCTTAGCGTGTGCGTATTGCACGCATATAACAAAATAGTATATTACGTGTTACAAGTGTGGAAAGTAGGTGATTTCCAACGAGTGTGAAGTTTGGAGTGTTACCCGCAATGGCGGCGCTGTGTTCATACGAATACGAGTGCTGCAAGCGTATAATTACTTGTGTGAACGCGGCACGAGCTGAGACGAGCGCTGTAAACGCACGAATCTGATATCGCCCATCCTCATGTGCGATGCGTGCTCTTGTTTCCATCACCTATGAATGAAAGTTTGATTTGAGAAGCAAATGAATGTAATAGAACAATACGAAAGAAGTAGATGAAGGGTAATCAAGTCCTCCAGAGACCTAAGCCCGACTTCATGAATCCGGACGTAAACGCGCAAATCTTCGCGTTGAGCTCAGCCCAATGGCATAACTGACGGCGCGTGAGGATCATGCGTAAAATGTAAGCTACTGGAAAATGCGCATGCACCACGAAAGCCCTAGTGTGCCAAATCGCAAATTTCAGCTAAACGCGTGCGCCAGCGTCGTTTTGCCGCACTGTTCGGATATGGGAAACTTTACGCACGCCTCATTGGTTTTAAAAAGTTAACATTCCAATTAAGTAGGTGTTAGATGAAAGTTTTAGTGTCAAAAAGTGTGGTGCCACCGGTGGAAAGTGATCAAACTGTACCTATATTAATTGTATAGCTACCGCGATATATGCGACAAAACGAATATTGAGTATGCATTTGCTGCATTATATATGTATACTTTAAACGTAGCGAGATGAAAAGGCGGCTCAGGATCAAGGAGGTGGAGGAGGTGTGCGGGGTTGTACTTCGGTAATGAGAGAACGCTGCTGTCTTGAACCATCGCGGCTCGACTCCCGCCCCTTCGTTGCTCCGTGAACCAAGGCGGTCGTCATGGCGACGGAGAAGAGTTCGTCTGCAGCCGAGGCCGAGGAAAAATGAGGGGCCAGAGGGAAACGCTCGGTGATTTCTTCATAACGGTCGCGATTATCACCCCCACAATCGCGCTTCACTCTGCAGTGCACTTATTTCACCTATTACAGATCCTTTGGTCTGAAAAGATATCTAGGTACGCCTTATTCGGATGGAATGAGAAATCATTATTTCAATTCATCATGTGTGTGTGTATGTGTGCGTGCGTGTGCGTGTGCGTGTGCGTGTGCGTGGTATAATTTCAACAAAGCAATAAAAGTGTTCAGGAAGGTTAATTCGTAAACGTCACTTCGTGTACCGGCTATTTCCAATGTGCCTCGTCGTGTGTCGTCACCGCGAACATGTATGGAAAATAAATTCTTGCGGAAAAGGAAACATCCAATAATTCTTGTTCTGAATTCGAAAATCTTCAGGGAAGTCGGAGGATGGAGCGGACGACGAACAGCGGCACGTGCGTTGGGATTATTAACAGCTGAGATTACTGGAGTGTGCAGCAAAGGAGCTTCGAAGAGAAACGATGCACGAGCAGTTGAGAACGAAATTGGCTCGTTGTTGATCGTAAAATAATAATGGACAACGTCAACGTATCGCGGAGTATTATATCTGTATGTACGGTGATAAGAACGGTAATTCTACAACGCTGTCTGACCTCTTCGCATGATGTGGTGTACCAGGCCGTGTATGTACGCCTACAGGTAGATTCGCAGGTAGGGTGGCTCATGAGAGACACGCGATGCAGTGCTGTATGTCAGACTATCTGTAATAAATTCGTTGACATGCCCGTACATATCAATAATAATTCAAAGGTTATAGTGCAACGGTGGAAGAATCGCATACATTTCCGAAAAATCGAATCAGGGATTACCGACAAAGGATTTCAAAAGCCAAGAAAAAGTAATGAAAAACAATGAAACGAAAATTCAAAATATATTCGGTTTTCTTGGCGTAATTATACGACGAGTTTCTGAGTGCAAATATATGGAAAGTATGTACGCAATTTTGATACAGTGATACGTCGTTTTAAGATAGTCCGTTGTATCATTGTTCTCCATCACGTGAGCCAAATACCCCTATTCTATTCGTAACTCCAGGTCAGATCCAACAGTTACATCGTTGGTTGTAGTTGCGTAGATTTGTAACGATAATGAAAATCGCAAGAAGAAGAATGTTCCAATCATGTTTGAAAATTTCGCACATTTAGCTGTGCACGAGTGGGTGGGTGACCTTTGAAAACTGGATAACGCTGAGCTCGGCACGCAAACAAGATTCAAAGACTACATCTAGTATTCATAGCGTGTGAAAATACATATATTGGCTGTGATTAGAATATATTATGCAATGGCTTGGTTTAGGCATCGTTGTGACGTCCCGCCGCAAACCAGAAATGTCGACGTTAATATTTCAGCCTACTTTTGCAGCAAACCTATACCGCCACCCCTCCACAGCCCCTTGCGGTCAGTTATTATCGGTATTGTTATCGTACCAGTCAAATATTAAAATCTCGTTTGGGAGAGCGAGTCGATGCTCCAACCCCCGGAGACATCGATTGCCTCTGCGGTCGTTCTACTCCACTTTTTATGTCAGCATGGCGGTCAATTTGAAATTTTCGCGACCGCATGGATTCATGATTCGTCGCTGCGTCAAATTACAACCTACCCTCTCATTTTGAACTGATGCGCGTGTGTTCGATCGTTTGTATAGTTAGATGCGACAGTGTTGCTTTGTTACAGACGAGTGTATTTACAAAAATTCTGTAATCGTTGAGTGCACGTAGAGTCAATATACTATATGATACGTTGTACAGCAAAAAATCACCTTTAGAACGAATCTGCCGTATATACCTTATCGAGTTAAGCACCAAGTTTTCTCTGCTTTGGTCAAGATCGAAAATATTTTCTCCTTACCAATTGGGTGTTAAATTTAACCACAGTTTCTTCGCTAGGGATACGATGTTGACGTATTGCTTTTATTAGAGAAACTTACAGAGTGCAAAAATATTTCATTTCGTACCTTTTTCGTAATTTTCTAGGTCAAGTGCCTGTATCCTGCATACAATTCTATACCTACTCAAGTGACATTAGTTACACTAAAGCGTTATCGTTTATGATAATATTTTCTTTAATTAGTTCGAAAATTGCGAATGGAACAAGGATGAGGTACGGGATGGAATTTCGCATAAAACTATTCTCGCTTTGAAACGATCGAAAAATTGCGCGATAGAGATAAATATCTAATTACAATGCTCGGGAATAATACACGGTAGAATGTGTAATCACGGCTCTCGGTGAGCTATACGGAAAAACCAGATTGCTATCGATCGAGGGTAAATTATGCCGAAACTCAACCAATTTCCTGCTCTACGCCACACGGCCGACGATGGGTGTGTATTAGGGGGCTGCGGATTCTTCGCCGGCGTTGAAAAATCCCGTTTCCCACCAAAGCCCCCTCGCCCTTTTGTCCCGGTCTCTCGATATTCAAATAATCTATTGCCCTTAACCTTCCGTCCTTTCCTCCTACTTCTGCTCAGCAGCCAGCTTCTGTCCCTCTTTCTCTCTGTCGCTTTGCAGCCTGCGAACCGAGATGGCCGTCGGGTAATTTGGAGATGAGATGACCGTCATACGTCACCGCGACGCCCGGCATCCTTGGACTACCGGCTACGACGCCCTGGGGGCTCGCAATTCTGACTCTCCTTCGTACCTCGGAAACCTTCCTTCCCCTCCGACTCTATTACCGCTTCGGCCTAAGATAATCCCCACTCGGACTTTGTGGGGATCCCGGATCTCCGTCCCAAATAAGGACAGTTGTGCCATCTCTCACCGATTGATGTGATGCACGGTATCGTTCACCGGATCGCAACTGGTTAAAAACCACGAACGTGCCGAACTTACTGTCCTTAGTCATTTCCTCGTTTATACCGTAAAATTGGCGTCGTTACCGGATTAAAAATAGGAAACCAAGGAACAAAATACAGCCGTGAGCCACACTTACTTCTTATTTGCCGTACCTTCGACAAATAGATGGGTATAACTTCTTAGCTGTCAAATTAGAATCCGAAAATCACGAAAAATTGCGAACGCCTGCGACCGCGATGGTGTAGGCCACAAAAATAAAAAAATGATGTTACATACTCTGCTTGAAGTGCAATCGGGAAAACAGACAGGACATGAAACGGTAGCTGTACCAGACGGTCCGCACATAGAACACCCTACTTATTAGAGGACCATACAGGATTCACACCTCCGTGGAAGAATTATGTCCATGGGGGTCCTATAGAAGACATCCACCGACATCTACGCTACCTTCACGGTTAGAACAAAACTGGTGGTGGATTTTCAGTGTCCATAAAATAGCCACCAGACGACGCATGGCTGTTCACTTCTCTTGCTAGTCAAAACAACGCCGAGTTATATCTTATACAAACTCGGGGCTTCCCCCGACAATTCAGTTTTAATCACTTGGATGTTTGCCCTGGATTTCGTCCCGTATCTAAGCACTTGGCTGTCCTTGGGTGCCTGGTGTAACTTTAGGTACCTGCTGAAGGTGGAGATTACTTCACCCAAAAATCCATTCGATGTCTATTGCAACTCTATGTGAATAGCTAGTAAAGTTCTAGTGAATGAAGAACTAACAGACATTTGGAATTCTAATGGATTTCTTCAAACTTGCTCCCAGTTGAAATATGCATACAATAGAGAAATTTCATACCCATCCTAGATGTCCATGGCACGGCCATTTGTGATTAATTATCCGAGTCGGGGGTGTAATATCAGTCATCAATTTTTGTTGTCAACGCCCTTTTGGTAGCAAATATCCTTGCCATTGTTTACATTTCTTCAACTTTACTTCACCCAAAAGAGCTTACAATTACTTCATAGTTATTGTTCGATCCATTTTTCTGACAGCATCAAGCTAAAATGAACTGTAGCTCATGCCCTCTGGCAGAATGCTTATGAATTTTTGTTTCATGGATCCCCGATGTTAAAGCTTCTGATACGCCCATCTGGCAGCAGGATCGTTTTCAGTAGAACATCCGCTAGTTACGCCTTTGTATCCCCTAATCTGTGATATACGTATTACTGGCACTTGTAGAGAATGTTGATTCTAGGTTTTTTTCATGATCTTGTGAGATACGTACTTGATGGATGTGACAGTGGAAGCGATTAACAACATGACCGCTGCTTTGGGAATATTGAATCCGTTGCTTGAATGAGATCGTAAGGAAGAAAAATTGCGTCGTTCTAGGAGTTATCACAAATCGAAAGGTCGCCAAAATTTAAACAACCGCGTATAGTATATGCTAGTTATCTGTGTCTCTCGGACCGGTATTGTAGAGCAACACTTGTGGCAATTAAAATCCTTAATATTTTTTTGTTTTAGCCAGCGACGCATTAGGGCGGATCGATAAGGAACCAGAACCAGCGTCCCCGCAGTCCGTTGAAGGTGAGTTGAGACCTCTTTGTTCATTTCTTAAATTTTTCTTGGTCCTTGAGCAAAATAAACACTGTTTATCACGGTTAGTGAAATAAGCTCTTAGTCAACTTGAGAATCTAAACTGGAACATGCGCTGTATAGCTGTATTAGGTATATCACGTTTCTTGACTCACTTTTACAGAATCGAATTGTTCGAATAGCCAGAATAATGGCGAATGGCACCCAAATGAATTGTACAAATTTTTCAACAACAATGAACTTTCAAAAATACTTGACACTTTGACTACGTGACAGCGGCAGCTGAATGATTTAACTAGTGAATTTTCAATACTTTTTCTGTGTAAATTTTAACTGCAATTCATCTACATTTTATCCAAAAATCCAGTAAATTCAGTCGAAACGATGATTACTGTTCATATAGCTGAACTAATTTTACGCTCTGCAATCTTACCACACTTCCATCAATTATTCTCTCAGAGTTGAGTATAAAATTTACAAAAACATGATGTGCTGCATACTTTTTATTCGGCACAACGGCTCTGACCATCACATTTGTCTTTGTCACACTTATAGCGAAATACATGTGTGAGTCATCAATCTGCCGGGATTGCAAATTGTGTCAAAACGAGGTCCCCGCTTGAAATGGATATCGTACCACGACCTTTCCTACTTCTGAGAAAATTAATTCTCAGAAAAGTAATAAAACACGAATTGTCAGGAAAAACATTTAGCATACACGGAATCCAGATTCGTTTGAACCAAGGATTCGCTCTGCCACCTCGGACTCCCAAGAAAATATGTATGAAACAATGAAGTAATAAAACAGAATAAGGACAACGAGGACAACCGCAACTGCAATAATGATAGTGGAGGCAGGAGACTATTGTTCCCAAAGAACTCTGTACTACCAATCGCATGGAAGAGATCATTTTCGGGGCGAGATAGCATTATTGGTTCCCTCACCCCCCGTTCATCTAGCTGCTTACGAATATACACATATATTTTATAAAATCACATCCAGGTAGTCAATTGAGTTTTAAGAAATTTACCGAATAAATTCCAAGCTTCGGATAAAAAACCTTAGGTTTAGATATTGAATGGCTATAAACACTCATGAAGGACTGCAGACCGAATGACAGATTGTTGGCGCAAGGAACTCCGCCGCACGCACGCTGCCGAGACTAGTGATTCGTTTTACGAGCTCGGTTCTCCAGTTATGGGATAGAAAATTGGAAGGGGGCCAAAATTGAATACTCGTCAACTCTGTGAGACATCCTAGCCTGGCCAAGCCTAGGCTTGGAAATATTCCTCTTTATTTTTTTCTCCTTATTGAATCAGGCACTCCGTCATTGAGGCGGATCGGCCAGGTTGGCGGTGTTGTTACTTTCTTGGCATCTCGTAGTATATACTCGAGGAACTTGATTTCTCGCCTGAACGGGACGACAAAATTGTGAAATCTATACACCAAGTTATTTGGAGTGACGAATAACCACATACAAATTTATACAACATATTAGGTATATTCTTTCGAAAGGTATCGCATTGTGTACCAAGATTCAATAATGTTTGGCGTTCACCTGTTGCCACGTCAATTTCTTTCAGCTCGTGGCAAGACCGAAGCGAACAATAAGGTTGAAACGACGGAGTGACAGGGGAAGGAGAACGCAGCGAATGAGGATGGAGGAGGAGAGGATGGCGAACCTGTATTTTACTTTATAGCATTCAGCGGTCGTTTGTTTTATTGCTATTAGCGTTCTTCAATTAGTAATTTCATTTTAATGCGTATTCCCTGAAGCCGGGGCTCGGCCCCTCTCCTCTCCCCCACCCCCGGCGCCGTGGTTCTCGCTCGTCGCGGCTGACCGATCTCGGGGTGATCTTCCGAGTCTCCGATATTATACTCCCTTGTCCGAACCTCGCTGCTCCACTATGGGATTCGTTGTCCGTGCCGCACCGCGTCGCTGAGTGACCATGTACTCCGCGAAGAACAGAAATATCCAAGGTGGAAGAGGTACGGCCACGAAGGGACCGAATTCCCATTCCTCGTCATTAGGAGTCATTAATATCACGGGACTCTGTAATTTTACACAGTTCCGATCGCTGGTGCATACTGCCACCACCTTTGTGCAACGCCATTGCCAGACGAAAACTCTTTTTACTTGCACCCCGCTTGCGTATTTTCACTTCAATTTGCCGAATATACACTTCCAACATTAGGATACAATATACCAGCTTCAATTGGGATAATCGGTGGGGCACAGTCTCGGCGTATTGTATCACCGTATACATTTTCGAGTTATACGCACCTGTGACCTGCGATCAAATACACGATTTCTCGTTAGACTTGACTTGACTCGAATGTTCGTTCCTCGCTCCTTTCTTTGCCGCGGTGCCCATCTTTGTTCTAAGCTTTTTCAAGTACAGAAAACTTTTTACCGCACATTTCTGTACGAGCGCATCCCTCTACCGGTTGGTACCTACGACCTCTGTAACGAAAAAATAGTATATGAATGAAGGATTCAAAAATGGTAGAAAAAAAACTTTCATCTTCATTTAAATGTGCGGCCAATTTGAGAGCTGAGATATTATCGTGAACTATTGCGAATAAATTGTTCAATTAAGAATGATTTTAGCGTCTCTTGAGACACCTTTCCCCCTGCAAAAAGTCAATGCAACGCGAGAAAGTCAAATTTCGCTGCAGAGAGGTAGTTCGTAGGGGAATGCCGAGTCGCGACGAAGACCCGGCGTGAATACAAGAGTAGAAAAAAATTTCGAACAGAACCCTGTTAAAACCTCGCAGTATACCAATGATCATGCGAGAAGGAACGTCTTCGCTTCGAAATCCACTCGACGGTATTGTGACACAGCTGTGCCTCGTTAATGATCGTCATTTAAATATGCAGAATTGAAGTACGGAGGATTAGTAATTAATTAATTATATTTCGGTCGGATATGTGAGATTTAAGTGGCGCAGGTTTTTCACCGCATCTATAGTACCCAAGGAATTATACACATATAGGTATACAATACAGCCCGTCGGTGTTGCGGGTCGGTGGATCGGGCTTGATAGAGGGCGATGCGCACGGCGAAACCATATCCGATGAGCAGGTGTTCGACACGCTCTCGGCATAACTAATTTCGCCATTATTACGTGCAGATAGATATTGCTCCCCACTGTTACAGGGTCGTCTCTGTGGTAGTAATTATCATTTCATCTTACCATTATTAGCATTTGTCGATTACCTGCAATGGCGCAGTTATTGGCAACTTGAATCACCACGAATTTATCGGACGGCCGCCACATGGCGATAAAGAATGTAAACGCTTCTTCTGACCACGGTTGATAAATGGCTCTACCGCGATCTCACGCGGAGTCGCAAGTTTTATTTTTTCAACATCAAAACTGCAGCCTGTCGTCCTTTTTCCGCGCGAAGGTCAGAAGGTACAATAGAATCACCTGTATCGTATGAAATTCGCGCAGCTAGTACGTAGGCATTGTTACGTCATCGTGACCAATACGACGACGAGCGAGTAAAATACGTAGCTGTAACGCTTCGCGATAATCGGAGCGGCGAAGCTGCGAGGGCGCTACGCGAACCCCGGTGCAGGTCGCGGTCGCGAATTTCATTTGGATGCAAAATCCACCCTGCGGGATGCAGGCCACCGCGCTTGTTCCGTCGACAACGCGGTTCCCTGCGATTCGGGCGCCTCTCACACACCGACACGCTATTCGATTTTTTCGATGCCGGCGAACTAAGCGGGCCCGACTTTCTCATTCAAATACATACGTGAGCGAATTGTTCGGCATCGCCCGCGGTACCTAAACGCGCCGCCTCTGAATGGCCCGGATCGCTTCATGACTGTGCGATCGAGTCACTCCTAGGGATGCCGGACGCCGCGCCGCGCCGCGCCGCGCAGGACCGCGTCCCTCGCTCGTTCGCAATTTAGTGAGAATTCAAATTTCGTATTCGGGGACGAAGCCACTTGGACCCTGCGAGAGAAGTGGTCACGGTAGGCTGGAGGCTTTCAGAGGACTCGAAGATTTTTATCGGCGACACTCTCGACTCTCGACTCCCGACCCTCGATCGTCACGCGCGCCCACCTATCGGCTCATACCTATGCCTACGCCGCGTACTCGTTCCAAGGGAATACACGCACACGCGACACGTTTGCTCCTCTACCTATACTATACGTGTAACACTGGATCCGGGCCGCGATATGCTTCGGTGGGTATATGTTAATACTTCATCGCGTGCCGAGGAGACGGTTGCATTCGGGATATTATTTAGGTATACTTGTATGTGAATCGCAGATAAAGTTGGCGCACACACTTATCATGATATACTTTAATGGTTTGATTGCACTCCTTTGTTATTTACATAGTGGAGCGGAGTCAAGACAATTTCCCTTTTTAAATGGTCATCTTCCCTATATGCTCAGAAATTCCATTCAGTATTTCAGGAATTGAGGATTTAAGAATGGAGGAAGGTGTATACAGAACTACGCGACTCTTATTAAATGCAACTTTCAGAGCATATATGCTTGCTACATATTATATCAAGTATGCATACCTATATGTATTATACATTGCATAATGAACATACCGTATGACCCAACGGTTACATTTACTACTGTAAGACCTCAAATCACCGTTGACTGCGAAATGTTGATGGTCACCTAGGAACTACATCGGGGCGCGATCCCATGAAAAAAGATTCTTTGCGGTGGATTTTCAGGACTTTGGAGTACAACTTCCCAGGGTATAGGGAGGAATGATTGAGAAAATTAAATTTCACCGTTTTTTCCCTATTGCATAGAAGTATTATCTGAGTAACCCAGTATTACATGTTCTTGCAGCGGCTTAAATTTACCGTACAAAAAACTTAGATGCGTCGGTCGACTTCTTCTAGCAGCAGCCGCTGATATCCATGAGCGAGCTTACAGACTCTAAAGAAGCGCAAAACACAATATTAGGATAGACAACGTAGGATAGAACGAAGAGGGTACATGGCCGGGAAACGAATGCCACCGTGATTTCCGGGACAACTCAACTGGCAATGGGAGTAGAGTTGAATTTTTCTGTGTGAAATTAGCGTATAAGACGATGCACACAGTGTTGTACTTCACAAAACTGAGGATACAATTAGTCATCAGCCTGTTGCAGCCTGGAGCCAGTAAATCCTCCGCATTCCAACGGTACATATGGATAATATAATGACATGCAGACTGTTTACGCGTAGGAATACGAATACCAATAGACACTATGCATGAAACTTTATAGGTATACATACTATACACATACATGCGTATGCATTCGACCAACGGTGCACGCAAACACACTACTGTACTAGAGAATTGTCGAGGGGCCGTAGACGTCCCTCGACGAGGACCACCCCCCATCGACGTCTGCATCCGGGTGGCACGTGCGACCCCGGATAATGGGGTGTTAATTGATTGGAATTTCTGAACGCACGAAAGGACGAATAAACTAGAGTCGAGATCGTATCGGAACGTGGCGAAATTCCTGGTACAGCTCCACGATTTCGTAAAGTCCGTGCGCGTTCAAAAATCACCAACTTCCGGCTATTGATTATAACTGCGACGATGACAAGCCATGTGCAGGTGCCGATTCGATCGGATGAAAGCCACAAAAGGTATACCCGTAATACCTATGCGCTAGCTTGCGGAAAGTTATTATCTGTAAATTTTATACCTACCTAATATATTATATGTATATCGCGTTTCCGAGGGCTCACAATTTTCGTGTCCGCGACCATCTTCTTTTCTTCTTTTGCCACAATTATTCCCGTCTAGACGAAGCCTTGTTTTGCCAGATAACAATTACACGTGAGAAACGAACGAGTCCCGCCGGCAGCTGTCCTAATGGTAGACGTGAATCTGGTGTTTCGGCAGAAGCGTAAAGCCATTCGGGGAAACTCAGCGTCAACGGTTCTCGCCTAATAGGACGAATTGCCTTCAGTTGTACATAATACTTAGTCATGTTTACCCACCTAAATATACATTTACACGGCACGTCGGCTCGCCACTCCTGAGAAGAATCCGCAGATGAAAAAACTCAAGTACATAGCGTAACATATGGATCAAATAAAGAAATTAGCCGGACAAACATACGGGTAATTGTTATTTTTTGATTTCAAAAAATCACATATGTTCCGACCATGTTTCAAGACGAATCACCTTGCATCCTCGAGAATCCCCAATTCGGAAATGTTGAAACATCGAGACATCGGAATACAGAATGCCTTCGACGTTTGTTCAGTGCCGGAAGGAAATTTATATTAATTTGTACAGTTCTATTCAATTTCATTAAAGTCGACAATGTCGAACAGTGACTTTGCATGTCGAGTAATCTCTCTATTTAATTGCGATGCTCTATAGCATACCAACGAGGAGAGTGTCAGATCTCCGGATCGCGAATTCTGCTCAAACTCTAGGTAGAAGTGTTCCTTTGGCCCAAAATAAAGGGCTGGTGTGTCTTTCCATCCATTAGGTTTCCGCTCACCTCGGTTAAAATTGATTGAATCGGCAGTCTGACGAGCGAAATGCCGTGATAAACGAAACCTGTTGGTTATTTTTACCTTAAATATTAATTTTCATCGTCCTCGATTTCAGTTTCGATGATAGACTCTTATCGATTCACGTGTAAACGGATATATTATTATTCCATGGTCATAGCGAAGTTCAAAATTTTCGACAACATGATCTTTTATTACCTGAGCGAAGAAACGAATGTAACCAACATTAAGTGAGTTACATTTGAATTTTCATATCTGAGACCGAAAAAACACCCCTAGATGTCTCATGTGAATCGATGACCCGGAGGTCTGAAACTATCCTTGTAAGATCAGAATATGATTTTAAACGACGGTAGTCATGCCACGCAGGTCACCATGTTCCGGAACGCTCTCTGTGCCGCTCTCTGACGTACACGATCCCCGAATTTTTGAGAGGCGAATAACTTTCCAAATAAGCATCATTCATTTGCGTTGATGTGCGCACGTTTGATGAATAGTGATCTGAGTTTGTAAAGATAAGCATGTCTCTTGTTACTCACAGTAAACAACAATTTTAAGGGGCACACCATTTTGGGGAAGCGATTCAAATAATATTCAATAAACGCTATACAGAATCAAAATTGAAGCTATACCGATCTCAAGAATGAGTAAGAATTCCGACAGATGAAAAACATCTACATTCATCCATAGATTATTTTACGGACGTTGTACGCCTACCGGGTACGCGCACCATAAACGTGTTTATACCTGATGCATTTGACACAGTTACGACGTCTGCTGAGATTCTCCTCTGCCACTTCAGTTATTATCAATGGCTCGTCTAACTGCAGTTAGCAGGTACAGCAATGCACTCCTCCTAACATTTTCGTCCGTATAATAAGAGACGCGTAGGTGCATGTATCTGCATAGGAATTATACATACATACATATAAAACCAGAAGAGAAAGAGTTTTTACGGGACGACGAACACCCTGCAGACCCAGGCTCTCGCATCGTGGTATTGGTGTAGCGTGATGTGATCCAGGGGTTGAGAACTCGGACGGTTAAATAACGCGACGGTGGCGCGACGCCGACGCGTCCTTCGCTCTGCGATAGAATCTCAACTCGAGTGTGAAATGCCCTCGGCTTATCGAGACCCCGCAGTGCTTTCTACTCCTGAGTATGCGCGTGCGTGTGTGTGCGTGTGTAGTATACATGTATGCACACATATATAATATATATAGTATACACATATGTATAAACGTATGTATATACTACATATATATATATATATATATATATATATATATATATATATATATATATGTATTATTTATATTTATATTTATATATATATTTATTATTTTCCATTTCTATGATTATATCATAAACAGGCGGTTGTGAGGTCGTGACGATGCTCCGCGCATGTTCGTTGGTCCCTCGTTCGTCCGAAGCGACATTAACCGTTGACCAAAAAGCTCTCCGCTGTGCAACGTCCTTCACGGGTA
This sequence comes from Diprion similis, assembly GCF_021155765.1. Taxonomy (NCBI): domain Eukaryota; kingdom Metazoa; phylum Arthropoda; class Insecta; order Hymenoptera; family Diprionidae; genus Diprion; species Diprion similis. The sequence continues at coordinate 25,361,613 of NC_060110.1, forward strand.
TTATCTCTTTTCACGCAGTTGACCGATACCTCCTGCTATCTTGTCTATGCACTCGCCTCTCACCGCATACGATGGCTAAGCGGATGTCAACTTCTATCCAACTCGCTGCATTTCGAATCTGACAGTCGACTTTTTTCGACCTTACCTACTCCTTCCCGATCAGATTACAGGCACGCTGCATGTCCTTGTAAAGAACAGATCAATTGCCCATGTTATACGGGGCGAATGATGAAATGTTTCGGTAGGTAGGTACTATGTGTACATCCGCTGTTTGTAATTGAAAACTTGACTTCGTCAATCGGCATCGATAATAAAATGTGAATCGACTTCGACTTGCAAGGAATATTAACAGAGATTCCGTCATAGAGTATGTAACGTACTATTTTCACCTATCGGAGACGAAGCCTGCATGTGAAGATAAATATTTAGTTCACGGTTTACCTACTCTACGGGAGAGACACGTGTAATTAAAACATGCAGCGTCGTGCGTGGTGATTGGAAGAAGAAGTGGAAAAAAACAAAAAAATTGGCTGGCAGAGAAAAAGCACTATATAGAAGGAATTCTGCCGCTGGTTTTTCCGGAGGGGTGGAGGGAGGACGCTCCAGGCACGAGGATGCAGCTTTTTGACGGGTATGACGCGAGAAAGCGGCGTGACCGGCTTACCAAACGTGGCAATCACTGTCCGCCGCTACGTTGACCGAATTTCAAATTTCTCATATTCAAATAGATCGCGTCTCGGGGTGGTTGGATATCCCCTCCTCCAGCCACGGCCCCTGCGAAACTACGTGCACGACCGATGCAAGAAGCTGACGGCATTCCTTATTCGAAGCTCCGACTCGGGAACGATCGCTCCCCGCCTCGGTACACAGTTTGGAAAAGACCTGTAGATGGGAAGGAGAACTACCGCTCTGCCGCTCTGCACGCAGAAGCGGTCAGTATTCTTGGCCGCCGCGCTCACCATACATCACTGCCAACCCTGCGGCCAGCCAAGGGTGCAAATTCTAAATTGACCCGATGTATGCCACTGCCAAATGGAGTTTCGGGGCTCTGCGATGGATGGTGCCAATATACACATGCATCTACCTACCTATACGCGTACGCCTTGTTTTGTATGCATAGCCTCGTTTCCTTATCGGAAATTTACTGCTGAGATTGTGACAACTGGATAAAGCGTCGACGAAACACCCCCTGCCTTTGCTGCGGTTTCCGTCATCATTTTATTTTACTTGTTTTGTCTTCTCTCGTTTATTGATGAAAACTATGATCAAACGATCGAGAGCACCTGCCGGTTATAATCAGCTAGAGGCAGTGACGGGTGCCAATTGGGGTGACGGTCGTTCGTAAAAAATCCAGCCGGGAATTACGTTCTCCTGGGCGTCCCGCTGGGGCAATTCACAAAAAACACTCGTAATCCTGCCATTCATTTGTTAGGTATTCTTATAGCGGACAAAATCCATGCGGACAATTTGTAAATAGTCATTGACTGATGGTCAAAAATTCAAGATTATATGACGACAAGTCGGATCACTGCAGGTTTCGAACTGTACTATGCCTACTATGGGTGGATGCTGACAGAAATTTGCGGCACCTCATCTTTCGTTAGTGCGGAAATTCCAGGGCTGTATTCTATTGCGATAGAACGAGTCTCGAATGTGACGAACCGAAAGTTTATCCGTCAAAATTCATCATCAACTCCTACTTTCAAAGGAAGTTGGCGGGGTCTTTTTTAATTATTGGCCAGTCTTGGCTCAGAGGAACAAACTTTCTGGACAGTTAATCCAGGAGGCCCTGTTCCAAGTTGCAGGAAATACATACGTAGGTATTCGGAATTTTGTCAGGAACTCTTGAACGCATGCCCGCGGCTGCTACGAGGAAAGGTGAATCAAGCAGCGGGTCTTAGTCTGCTACCAAACCGGCACGCGACCAAGACCCCCCTCACCGTTAACTCCCGCATCTCTCTCTCTCTCTCTCTCTCTCTCTCTCTCCCGCGACCTTCCCCAGCTATCCCCTCGCAGGCATAAAAGCCTCCCTTTTTTTACTTTTTTTTCCTCTCTTTCCGGTTTTCATCCAGTTCGTCTGCACCCCTTCGCCTCCCCTTGTACAAAGATACATTATGAACGAATGTTCCGTTATTTTTGGGCACGGGCTATACATGGTACCTCGTACGTTCCATCGGTCTAACGATGCCAAGGCTTCTAGCACTTTGATTCACTTACTTGTCTTTTCTCCTTTTCCTTAACGGCAATCACTTCCTTGTCTATTGTTGTTACCGACACAGATTGCATTTTCACGCTGGGGAAAACCCGGTTTGTACGTTTATCGTAAGTGCTTTGTGCTAGCGATCTATATTGCAGAGTTGGATTAATGTAATCAATTGGTGAAGATTCACGACACGTGAGTTCGTTTTGACTGTAAATCCAAACTTGCCTGCAAAAAAGATGCTAGATATTGGGAAATCCACGTTCATCGAAATTTCTCACCGACATGCGTGGTAAAATTCTTCAAATATCGACATCAGGAAAATTACCGAAATTTCAGAAAACTGCATGGAACGGAGGGCTCGGTGGTAGGCCGAGGAAACGATCGATAGCTCACAGTTCCCGCATATACCTACCGTTATACTGATCGAACGCCTGTTTCAAGGGTGAACCTATTAAAGAGTAAACCAACGAACAGACGTATATATGTATATTATGCCCGCACCGCACACGTATTGCACATAGGTGCCTAGTATAGGGTAGCCACGTAGGTGTCAATGTAGTTGGTGCGGAGGTGGTGGCGGTTAGGTGTTTGCGCCGGTGTGTAGTTCTTCGGTACAATGGCCAACCAGTGTGTCGACTGCATCTGCCTGTTGCCGCCGCACGTCTCTGCCTCGTTCCAGCAGCTTTGCAGCCCTGTGCCGTGCATTGGTTTCTCGCGCCGAAGGCGGGCAAACGTTGAGAAATACATTTATAATCACACAAGGGGTGATAAAGCACGACGATCAGACCATCATCGATGGCGAACCAGTTAAGCGCAGCGTTCGTTCACCTAGCTACAGGGGATATTCATCGGCCGTTTGACAATATTATAAATTCTCGCGTCATCGTTCTCTCACTTTTCCGCCTCAAAACTACAGTCTCAGACCGATCCAGCTGCTGAATTTAAGCCTGCAGGAGTAACTTCGACAATGAGAAGTGAAATAAGTCGGAAAAACAGTTTTTACGTGATAGTTATCATCAACATGGAAAGGGAAGAGTCGTCGGTCTGTACAACAAACTTCCGCGATGATCTCGAAAACAGACAAGTGAAATATCTGAAACTGATAGGACCTAGCAGACAGGGGTAATTTTTTTTATTTTCTAATTAGAAAAAAAATTTGGATTACACAAATTTTGTAAATTTTTATTTTTTTTTTTTTAAATATCTGAACTAGTAAAAGATATAGTCGTCTATTTAGAAGCATTAATAAGAAAAAAAAGATTGAGTTTGTTTGTAAAACTTTAAAAATCAATTTACTTCCGGTGGAACCGGAAGTTCAAATTAAACCAGTTATCGCAATTGTTCAATCCCATCGTTTCATTGAAAAATAATGTAAGCATTAGATTTTTGCATCGAGTCATTTCGGAGATCATCGCGGGAGTTTATCGGACAGATCGACGGATCGACGTGACGTCTAGACCGAGGTTTTCCTAAGAACCGGTTCTTCGGATTGCAGAGGTTCGAAAATGTAAAGATTCGTTGAAATGAGAAAAAGTGATTTTTGACCGAAACAAACCCTCTTCTTATATCACCAAATGTGATGAGAACTGAAGAGAGAAAAAATACGCGCCATGGAATATTCTACCGCAGATAACTACGCCAGGCAAATCAAAGTTGTCGTGATATTTACGAGGATGTATATAAGGCATGCGTGTATGTATGAAGGAATCAAGGTTCTCCGGTGCCTGATTGTTATCACTTCTGACAAAACCGCGATGTTGCCTGTCTGATCAGGAGTCATTACGACACTCTCCAATAGGTATAATAAATTGTCAATCGTGATGCAAGAAACCGAAACAGATTTCGCCGCAACATTTACGACTGTCGGCAAGCGGACCTGAGCCATATGCCTGTTCTATCGCTTATTGATCGCGAGCCGTTAGATTGCGGATTTGTCTGAAGAATGTCCGCCTATAACCTGCCGCGAACTTGTACAAATCGAGCCTCCGAGTAGAACGAGACATGTGGAAGAATTATAAAACCGTTTCCAACGGTTTTCTCCGTCATCATATTTTCATCGTTACACCTGGTAAAAAGAAAAACATCTATTCAACGTTCACATTGACACGCATGCGTTAAAATGTACCCAAAGGTCTGACGACACATTCGTAATTGATTCCGATTTCCTTCCACGAACGCAACGCGTTAGATAACTGCTGCAAAGGGTGTAAATTCTGGGATAGAAGAAAATCTTTCATCCGCTAGAATCCACGCAGAAATCCTTTTGATTCTATCCCAACCGAAAGGTTGCGGAAAAGTGTGGGACTGTGAAAAAAAGATCCGCGATTGAATGTGAAAGTGAAGATGACGAATGTTTTAAAAATATTTGGAATAGAAAAAGAGAGAGCTAGTGGGTTCTTGCCCATTTCTCACGAAATCTGTGAGCAAAATGAAAAAAGTATAGAAAAAAATGGTGGGGAATGAAAAGAGGGAAGGCAGAAGAACGAAAAAGCGTACGTTACCGTAATTCTAAAAAGGTGCGGCGCTTGTGATGCAAATTTCGCGTTATACCTGCTCCCTACTTCTGCCTTTGCTGTTCCTCCTGTAGAATCATGTTATAGGCAGAACCTCGGAGAGCGTACGTAACCGGCCCTTCTGTCAACCCACCCTAACTATCCACCTTGGCCACCCTAGCCTGGCCATTCTGCAGGCAGGGTTCAAGCTATCGGCCCATACCCAGTCCGTCTAGTTAATGCACTTTTGGGAAACATACCTGTGCAGCCTGCGCAGCGGTTTCTTTTTTTTTTTAAGATTTTTCGGGGGAATCTGCCAGGTAGGAAAACGGAAAAAGGAGGAGGGAAAAAAGCGAAGAAAAAAATCTTTCACGAATATACACGGATGTTGCCCCGATACCGTCGCTGCCGCTGCTGCACGGCCGCAACGGCCCTGCAGGTCCGCTCTTACACCCTCATCCTGAGAAGATCTAGCAAACTCGCCCGAACAATTTTTACCTGTCAACGTTTTGTGAGAATAGACCGCGGGCATACGGCAGAGCATGCTTACTTTGCGACGATGTACACACGCGTGAATACTCTAGGTTACAGGCCATTCCTCCATCTTGCCACCGGAATACACCACGCCGAAGGGATTCTTCGTTTGTCTCCCCTCAGTTTTTGTAATTACATTTCTTCCCTGATCGCGAGGCAAACCGATTGTGCGGCATCTACTTATACTGAAATTTCACGTCGACTCGATTTGGAGACGTATCTATTTCGTTACTCACACATTGGACCTGTGACGTAACGCTTCGATAGTACGGTAGAACCTCGTTTATCGGAGCCAATATGGGGGTGGAGGGTATCTCGGACGTGTGAAGTCTCGGGTAATACGGTAGACAAATATGAAACTTGGCATTGTTTGAAAATACGTAGAATCGTGAAAGCCTGACATCCGTTTTATTCCAGTCTTTGCGTATTTTCCGAATATGTAATATACACCTCGGTTAATGCGGAGGACTCGAATGAATCGGATGCCTCGGATACCCAACTATGAAGTATTCGGTTGGAGAGCTTTTTGAAAATTTTTCGTATCCACAGTTCACGACGAATCTTGATAGTTTTTGATACGTTAACCGTTGCTGTCAATCCGTACATAGGTATTGTACCTACCTCTTAGATTACACGAGTGTGGCACCACCCTGTGTACAAGTATTGATCTTTACCCGATTTGAACTGTCTCGACTCTTATGGTAGGTACATAAGAATTTAATCAACTTTATGCAATTCGTCGTGCGATTTTACCCCTCTTATGCGTACAACTGCTTCGTCCCGGCATAACAGATTGCAACAGATTGTTCATCAAGTGACAATTATCTTCTTTCTTGCTCCTCATTAATTTTACCATGAGCATACGCGACTATCATATGCATGGTTTGACCCTGAATTCCAACTCCTGAAAGGTGGCCGTTGACTATGATATTATACATAAACACACGGTAACGTAAGCGCTATACCCATGTGAATGTATTGTGGTGTAATATATACATAGTACGCGAGAAATAAGCGCGGCTTACTATTTATTTATATATATATATATATATATATATATATATATATATATATATATATGTGTATAATTGTATACATAGTATTTATATATATATATGTATATTGTATATATATATATATATATATATATATATTTAGTATTTATATATATTTATGTATACAATTACACACGCACATACACATATGTACGGGTGCAGAGGAGGCATTCCGCGGTGATGATCGATGTTTGAAGGGTAGCTTTTTAAAGGCTAAATGAAGGGGGAGAGTAGGGGCTGGGAGAAAAGGATAGGAGAATTGGGGAGAAGGGAGTGAAGGAGACCTAATCGCGTTTCGCCATCTAAAGGGTTCGCCGCTCTATCCAACCAATGGGGCAGCGCCGAGATGAATTTAAGCGCCGTCCAATCACCGCCGAGTATATCTTCAACCGCCGAGAAAGACGCGGCAACCGCGCCAGTTGAGGAGGGGAAGAAAGGTTTTTCATACTTGGTGGGGGAAATAGAAACCCTTAGGGCCAAGCCATCCGCTGGGATACGCGGCGTTGCGTCATGCCCTCAATCGGCTGACGCACGCCGCACGATCAACTGCAGTGTCGTCCGTCTCGATACTAGATTTCCGATTACCGATTCCAATCCCGCACAGCCTGACCTAGTGCGCCTGTGTTTTCATCGTTGCCGAATAGCATTTCAACTTTAGTTTCGTGAAATAATCTGGTTAATTTTTTACTCAACGGCAAGAAGAAGGAAACAAAGATCACGATAGAATGGGAAGTAAAATGCCCGACTTATCAGTATCCTTATACAATTTTCACAGTGTTTCGTTTTTCTCTATCGGACAATCGAATTCGAGCACATAATATGAAAATCAAGTGACGAGGTGGATTTTCACTAATCTAAAAACGGGGCTCTTTGGTGGTGTTTCTATTCGTCCTGTTTTCGATCTATCGGTGCTCCCCAGGGTTTAAACCACTTCGGAATGTGATTTTGAGAATAAGAGAGGTACGACAGGAAACCAGAGAAAGAAAAACAAACAAATTGATAAAAAGTGTCTTGTGTTTTGAGGATGGTTTTCCTCGAAGAGTCAAGAATGATCTTCGCCGATATTCGGATGCGCGCAACGAGTACGCCTACGCATAAAACGCAACATACACCGACCCGTTTCCGGCGGAAGCTTCGGGCTCAGAACAACAACAATTGTACGGAATATCGTGTTATGAGTATTTCATCATGGCTGGAAATTTCAAATGCAATCCCCCACGTTTTCTGTGATCGTCAGCAGGCCGCAACTCGTGGCGATACTTATTTCACTCGACGCATTGTTCGCAGATGCCGATCTTCACGGTGACGTCGACGGACCGGATCTGAGCGGGGACGATCGAAGCATCGACAGCGATGTTCGCGACGTTCACGAGTCAGCCAACCTTGATCAAGACTCCCTTGATTCTGACCGCGAGGCCCTTAATTTGGTGAGTCATCCAAGTATTTGCAACAGTTTTATCATTACCTCATGTTTTTTTTCCGTTTTGCCCCTTTGGTTCTATGGAACTTGGACGATACAAGTATATTCGATTTATCAAGTGTAAATTACGACAAAGGTGTAATAATTATAATGACGGTTCTCTATTCGATTTTTTTTCTTTAATTTCCCGCGATAAATCCGACAATGGTTATCATATCATATATACGGAAAGAACCCCTCCTTGCAAGTTGTAATTTAACTAGCACAATTTTATGAAAATTTCGCTTCACCTATAGCGGGTCTGAGTACTTGGGATGTGGGCAATATTATATCCGTAATACAGTTTCAGTAATTGAAATATTGTGCATCGTGAATTACCAATTCGTGTGACTTACCATACCAAAAAATTCCGAAAATAGTAATGTCGATTTGAACAGTTAGCAAAACAGGCCAAATATGTGAGCGAACTCGCGAACTGTCTTATTGCCGGAAATCGAAGAAACCGTGATACTCTGCAAGCATAAAAAACGTTTTTCACCTTCGAAACGAGCCCATGCTTTCATAAATCAGAACCGAAGAGAAAAGCACGTCTCATGTCCGTTTATAGGTATGACCAATGTCGTTGACGGGATTCGCAAGTATCGATAGCCCAGTTTCCGCTTTTAGGAACATCCGAATATTGCTGCATTTATTCAATATATATAAATAAAACTACCCTCCAGATAATCTATACATTTTACATCCGATGATTTCTTCATTCACCCGTAGAAAACAGGAACGTGTATCGAAGAAGGTCAGGGTGAAATTTCACGTGGATCCCTTCGTACCTCAGATTGTTTAAAGAATGGAATTTCATGACTCGTAATTTCGGCGCATAAAGAGGGGTACATCAGCGATTTCAAAATGATTACAAGTTATTAATAGTAATACCAAATGCAGTTACATATTGGCTATAAGTAAGCGACTATACTTACCTAACAATCGTAAGTGATGGAGCGTTTTTTCATAACCGATAGAGTTGAGTAGTGAAAAAATTTAGCTATAAAACTATGAAAAACATGCAACCTGCAAGAATCTTTCGTTTTGTAAATTTATACAGGCATGATTTCATCATCGTTCACTCTCTTATATATCGCTAATATTGTAGAATAACGCAGTATTCAGCGCTTGTAACCCAACGAGTTACCCAGTAACAATTGTATGAGAACAGGATACATCAACTTTCAAGGGTGACTAACTTTTTTTATTCTTCTTAAGCCATATGATTTCGAGTTACAAGAAACGATCGATTTCTTCATAATAGAGCAAACAACAGCACCGCCATTTCAGCCACATTCTATCTTGCAATTTATGAAACGTTCGGGCTGCCTTTCCATTCTGAAATAATCCTCATTTTCGAAATGACAAACAATAGGACAACTTGCATGCGGTAATACATAAAGTCAAATCACGCTTCCGACACCAGTGTTGTAAGACTCGAGTTACAACCCAGATTAAAGGGATGCTTGACCAAAATTAAGCGATCCAACCAGCAAAAATGAATAGGGCAGAGAAAATGCTATTCAATCTCAACACGCATTTCTAGTTCGAAGTCAGAGACAAGAATGTTATTACAATAATACCGGTTCACGCGGCCACCGTACGTGCACAGACTAATTATTAAAGACGAAACACGTGATTGCGGATGAATAAAAGTATAGACATAAGGGTGTAAGAGTGTACAACGGGTGTGAACAAAACTTCGTTACAATATCTTTTCATAAATAGAGCTAAGTAAATTGGGACGCAAAAATACCATTGATACCGGATTAAAAATTTTTCTTCTTCGAGTCTCGTATACTTGTCCAACAAACTATGCGAATCGTAATTGCGTGAGTCACGTCTACGTCAAGTGCTTCCTAAATCTCGTGGTATAAGTGCGTGCGTCAGACAGGCGGCGTGAATTCCGCCCAACTGCATGCAAAAGTCTTTCGGGCGAGCGCTAAAACTGATAATTTTTCAGGTAACGGATGTCTCGCAACGGAATAGCAGCGGAGGAACAAGCGGGAGCGCGTCATCCCCAAGTTCCGGGGTCAGCAGTCAGCTGACCGGAAGTCACGCGGGTACTAATGCCAACAACGGGACCAGCCATGGATCAGGTTCTCAGGCGGCCCTGGCTGCTCAACTCGTCGGCCAACAAATGTTAATGCACAATTCTTTCGGGGCGCTCAGCTCGCAGGAGATCCAAGCACTGGCATCAACCCTCCAGCAGCAGCAACACACCCTGCAACAACAGCTACAACAATTCGCGCTCTTCCAACAAGCCAATCCGGCAACTGCCGGCCAACTTCCGGCACAGGCGCAGTTCTTTCTCAGGAATCAGGTACACAACGAGACGATGAGATTAGATTGATTAATTTGTTTAACCGAATAAGCAGCATTCCTGAGTATTTTGGAGCAACGTCCATCCCTGCCTGTCCTAACGTGAGATTTTTTCGGAAAAGACAGATTTCATTAAACTTTCGTCGTTGGGTTCCCAAGTCATGACGTTCCGCATTTTTCATAGACCGAAGCTGAAACTTGAACATCGGGGTACGGGACTCCAAAAGCAGAGAAAGTTGTTGGTATTCTATAATACAGTCACATTTGTGATCCCTTCGCGGTGTCAAAGGAACACGGAGGGCGGAAAGTTCAGCGCGTGTCAGGTACAGCGCGTTGCGGAAATCTTTCTTGCTTATAGACCCTTCTGGTCTTCGTCGATCCGATTTCCACGTACGTTTCCGCGTCTTCGCCATTTATTAGGTGCCTTGCTGCGCCGTGTGTCGTGTCGTGTCGTGTCGTGTCGCGTCGCGTCGCGTCGTATTGTCGAGCATGTCGGCTGAGATGACGGTATGGGCCTAGGTCGGGCTGGTTTCGCGATGCCCCGAATGTCACGCCTTGAATTGTTATGATTCGACAAAAGATTCCATTGATCCTGGCCTGCACCCCTTTCCAATCGGCCAAAAGGTTCCCTCGCGGACTCGGTGTTCTTCGGGGTATAAAGCGTGACACGTTCGAGACACGCGACCCTGCACGTCTGCACCGGCTTTCGCCTTTCAAGGGCCTCCGCATGAAGGGTTGCCGCGACACCTCTGTTAGGGCGCTCCGCCATCAATTCTATGCCCGGCTAGAAGGTCTAGAATGCACGGAGGTGTTCATCTTAATTTTGTTGTCTAAACGACACGCGACCGCTCCTTAAAGGGTGACTCGTCAGCCGTCTACAATAATGCGGCACGCGTCAATCCTTTATCCCGTCGTTTAGTAGGGAAACCTCCAAGGTGAAAACTTTCAGGTACCGAAGGAAAGAGAATAGAGTCCTGCACCCATTTGTACGGTAGGATCCATACTTATGTTTCGACCGAAATGAACCTGTTCTCGTGTCAAGTGTTATAATAATACGAATCTTGAGGTACTTATATTGCTTTCCCGGTGAATAACAGATTGCGTATTCGAGAACTGAATAGGTATTTCTCAGTGAAGAGAAATTTGGAGCTCAAGTTGATCACCGATGATTATCACTAGCTCAAGATTGCGTAAAAATCGAATTCTCTGTCAGACTGCAAGGCAATTATTGCGGAGCCGATAAACCAATCGCGTAAAGATTTTGTAGAATGTTGCAAAAAAGCCGGGGAAACAGATTTTTCGCGATACTTTTCATCGCCGTGAAAAGGAAAGAGTCCGTCGGTCCGTTTGACAAACCTTCACAATGATATTCAAAACGGCCGAGTGAAAAATCTGAAACTCATACGACTTGGCAGCCAAATGAAAAAGTTTTTGGAAAAAAGATAGGAAAAAAATGTTCGAACGACAAGAATCTTATGAATTAATTGTCTTTACACAAATATACAAACTGGGAAAAACAAAATCGTATATTCAAAAAAATTAGTAACGTGAAAGATGTATAAATTTTGTCGATAAGGTACTAAGATTCGATTTATTTCTGGTAGAACTGGGAGTTGAAATTGAACAGAACATGGCAATTTTTCCAGCTCATGATTTCGTCGTAAAATTCTGCAAGTTTCAAATTTTTTCATCTAGCCGTTTCCGAGATCATCGCGGGATCAGACCGACATTCAGACCGAAATTTTTCTAAACACCTGTTTTTCGGAATCTAGAGGTTGGAAAACGTAAAGATACGTTGAAATTAGAAGAACTGATGGCTCTACCGAAACCACTACTTTTATCTTATCACCAAAGGTGATGAACAGTACGTACGGAATCAACGCGTTACAGTTACCTACAAGCTCCTCTGTTGAATGTCACCGGTATCGAAGTCATACATTATTCGCGCGCGAAATAATGTAAGAATGTACGAATGTACACATGTGGACATTAATTCAGAGACTGCTAGTTTTTCGGCCGAGTCGATTGCGTTCGTAACGCAGATTCAGTCCGTGGCGGCCGGCCAACAGTGGCACTACAGGCCGAAGAATGCACTCGGCCGTTAAACAGTTGCATTTACCATCAATTGACAATTTGTGGCTCAATCCGCAATCACCTAATTTAGGTGTGGTAAGATAGGCTGGGTTTTTCTTGTGACGTCTCAACTTTTTACGTTGAATATGTTTCAACAGTTCGGGAAGTTTTTCACCATAATACGAACGTGCACACCTGACTATTGAACTCTCCGCGGCCGTCGCATACGCCTGAAGTAATGTGATATTGCACGTTTCAGGTTCAGCAGGCAGTAGCGCAGGCTGCGCAGCAGCTACAAGCATTACAAAAGCAGCAAACTCTACAGAATGCCGGAAGTGGTGGAGGCGGTGGAGGCGGTGGAGGCGGTGGAGGCGGAGGTGGCGGCAGCAGCGGAGGAGGAGGAGGAGGAGGAGGAGGAAGCGCCGGGCCTGGCGGCGGGGGAGGAATCAGCGTTGTCGGAAGTGTCGGAGGTGTTGGAAGTGTGCGGGGTTTGAACCAGCAAAGATCGCCACCTCCGCCCGGGACTCCACCTGCCGTTAAAGGAGCACCGACGAGACTGGAGCCATCTCCGGAAGAGACTACGGACCTCGAGGAACTCGAGCAGTTCGCGAAAACTTTCAAGCAGCGTCGAATAAAGCTGGGATTCACCCAGGGTGACGTCGGTCTGGCAATGGGGAAACTTTACGGGAACGACTTTTCCCAGACGACGATTTCAAGGTTCGAAGCGTTGAACCTTTCCTTCAAAAACATGTGCAAGCTGAAACCACTGCTCCAGAAATGGTTAGAAGACGCGGACAATTCCCTTAACAACCCCAACTCCCTCTCGAACCCTCTGACTACTCCTGAAGCCATCGGCAGAAGACGGAAGAAGCGGACTTCGATCGAGACCAGCGTCCGCGTTGCCCTCGAGAAGGCTTTCCTTCAGAACCCAAAACCTACCTCCGAAGAAATCACCATGCTCGCCGACAGCCTTGCCATGGAGAAGGAAGTCGTCCGGGTCTGGTTCTGCAACAGGTAAACTGCAAACACTTGCGAATTCGATGAGATCAGTTTCTACTTCACTCACTGCTTAGGTTTTACTCGTTGTTATATCCAACATGCGAGTGTAACTACGAGATTTGGGAATTTAACAAGGCATTCGAATAAACGAGAGAAATAGTCTACCCGATCCGCAAATTTTATCCAGGGTCATTTATTGAATACCGGCTAACCAACCTGGGATTGGGAGAGATGAGAGTAGAGTAGATTAGAGATTTTCATAGCCATGGGAAGTATCCCCTAACGCAGTTCAGGGCAAGTGAATATAAAAAATAATGTTAACGAAAAAAACAATACTTAGTATAAATAATTGCTCGTTACAAAGCAAGGCATGAGTGTACATAAGGTGATGCGTGAACAATAAACTTCATACAGTATGAGCTCCGCAAGGAAAAGTTACAGTTGAACATGAATACATCTGTGAATACAGTAGAAATAGTGATATTACAGTAATAGTGTAAGACTCAGGGGCAAATATCTGCCAATTCACATAATAGTCAGCATATTTATGCATACGTATATAAATGGGAATGAACATAATAGGTGTTATAGGTAATATGTATCAGGGCGCTCATCAGCGGACTGAATAAGCAACTCAAGATCACTGCGCTCTGAATTCGATAGATAATCAAATAATGTGTATTTGAAGGAGGGAAAAGATTTAACCCCAGTGATGTTGGGCGGAAGTACAGATAGATAGATATATAGAACCAAATCTTATTATATGAGGGTAGTGACGCATAAGTACAATTGCGCATGTATAAAGGAAAGGGAACTTGGGATGAACTGAACTTAAAGTGAATATATAGTCTGTAGAGTACAGTGCACAGAAATTTAGCTTGACATTGTTTCTCTCTCTCTCTCTCTCTCTCTCTGACTACCAAATCTTCTTCTAGTTATAGCACCCCCAAGTGCTCTAGGAATGGTGAGGAGTAACGGCCTCTATATGACATATACGATAACAACATTACGTAAGTGGGATCGTAATTATTAAAGTGGTTTCGTTTACAGGCGACAAAAGGAAAAACGGATCAACCCCCCGACGGCTGCGATGGGCAGTCCCACGATGGCCTCGCCGACGCCGTCTGTGTTCGCCTCGTTGGCCGGTTCGATGTCCGGGAGCCCTCTATCTCTGACAACCCACGCGACGACCCACGTCGGCTCTCACCCCCACCCCCACCCGCATCCACACCCCCACCCCCACCCCCACACTCACCCCCATCCTCACAGTCAGAGTCACGGCCACGGGCACGGCACGTCGTCCCTCGGATCACCGCTGCCCCTTGCCCTGGTCGCTACCGCTGGCGGCAGTTATCACACGACGAGTTCAAAGTCCCACGAGTGACACCAGCCCTCCCAGGCGGAGGACGCTCTCTACAATCACCAGTCCCAAAGTCAGCATTCTCATCTACACCCTCACCCACATCATCAAAACCAGAACCACAATCATCATTATCATCATCAGCAGCTGCAGCAGCAGCAGCAGCAGCAGCAGCAGCAGCAGCAGCAACAGCAGCGGCGGCAGCGACGCTTGTGCAATCTCACAGATTTTTATCAATAAATAACTATGTAATACTATACACAAGTAACGGTAAAGGCGTCAGATATAATCGGTCGTCGGTGTCGGCGGACGAAGAATGCCTGTAGTGCAACAGGGACAGACGTGACGCGTCCAAGACGCGGATAAACGCGAAAACTTTATTCATCAAATGCGCTTCGATCAACAGTTGCGATCGGCGGATGGTTTAATAGATACGGGACGTCTTAATCGGATGTGGGTATAGTGGCTAGTCCGTTTCCGTATTAATACCTATGTGTAGATGTGTGTATGTGTGTATGTATGTATGTATGTATGTATGTATGTATGCATGTATGTATGTATAGGCAGCAAAAAAATTGTTCTTTTTCTGGAAAATTGTATAGTTAAGGTTATATAGATGTATATGTAATTGTAAATATAGCTGTAGCCGAACTGTGCGTAAGTATAACAATAAGCTGAGGGATTTGTTATATATTAATGACAACCTACAGATACTGAGACAGAGCTGCGTCAAACTGTTTGCGGCTGCGTACCTAGCGTGTACCTAGATGGACTTGTCTATATTCCAGGTTTCGTGCTGTCAGATTCATCTCAATTTCTTAAACGGAACCAGGTCAATTCCGGCAGAGTGAACCACCTGTACCGGCACGAATATACATGCAAATACTCCGAGTACAACTTGCAAGCCTGTAATTCTCAGTTACTGGGGTTTTGGCGAAAGTGGAATCATACTTTGACTTACAGTCTCGCTGCAATTTTGTTTTACGTGGAATTTCTATCAGCAACTTTCCAGTCCCGTAATCTTTTTCAAATACAACCATTTGTCTCAATTTAAATTGAGACATATATTCCACCCGGAACAAGCTGTTTCACGTGAAACAATATCTCGATCTGAAGAATCACGTCCGTGCCATAGGTACAGAAAATACACTTCCAGTTTTGGAAATGCATTTTCAGCCAGGGATCTGGATGCATTTTTGTGTGTATGCAACTACTCGGTGGTCCTGGAATTGTTCTGGTTCGCCCGTAACAGATTTTGTCGCAAGACCGATAATCGCAGATAAACACCGTTATTTTGCATTCCGTGACTCGTTTGGTAACTCACGGCTGATCTGTAATCGTAACAAAATTCGACACTCCTATATCTGAGGCTTTTTTAGGAGAGAAAATAGGTTGCATATTATTTACTCAATGCATCTGTACACTTACCGCGAGTTTCATGGGCACTTCAGAGTATGACGAATGATTGTCAATGCTAACGACTATATAGTTACGTGATAACATAGATATTGTGTGAAACGAAATTGTTACTTAATAAAAGGATTCTTTTACATCAAAGTACGATCATCATTTACTTTTCGGTCGACGTCATGCAGTGTTATACTTATAACTGATACACGCGATCAAAATTTATACCTCTCTTTTTCTTTCTAAATACTGAAAAGCTTATGCATATCCGTGAGTGTGATGTGATAGAAAAATTGCCTGTCAATTTCGAATAATATGCCATCAGATGTTTGTTACTGAAATTGTCGCATTCGTGTTAGCTCCAGAGTTTCGATCCAGCAGGGCAGAATCGTTTCTACAGAAATCGTTTCTACAGAGTTCTTTTCTACAGAGTCTGCTTCTACAGAAGATACTTTGCCACAAAGTTCGTCTGTGCATAATCATTTTTGGCCTCCAATTACTACAAGTACATTACTACCTTTTTACAGAGATATTATATCCAATTGTTTGTTTCTACAGAATTACGATCTGCAGTTCGTTTCTACAGAATTCCGGTCTGGAAGTTCGTTTCTACAGAATTTAGGTCTGGAAGGTCGATTCTACAGAATTCGGTCCTAGAAATTCGTTCCTACAAAATTCAAGTTTGGTAGTGCGGTTCTACAAAATTCGGTCCTGAAAGTTCGTTTCTACAGAATTCACTTCTGTAAATCCGTTTTACTTCCACAAGTTCGTTTCTACAAGTGGCGGTCAAATAACTTAAATTAAATTTTTAAAAAATGAGTCAACATCGTTTCTACAGAAACCGTTTCTACAGAGCACCGTTTCTATAGAGTTCTTTTCTACAGAGTTTGTTTCTACACAAGATATTATCTAGAAAGTTTGATTCTACAGAATCATTTTAGGTCTGTATCTACGGAGATCCTTCAAAAAAGTCGTTTCTGCAGACGAAATCTTGTAGATTGTTTGATTCTACAGAGTAAAGGAGAAAAGCTCGTTTCTACAGAAAACTTTTCTACAGAATCGCGACATGCAGTTCGTTTCTACAGAATTTAGATTTGGAAGTTCGATTCTACAGAATTCGGTCGTGGAAGTTCGTTTCTCATAGATTTACATTCTACAGAACTCGAATAGACCTAAAATAATTCTGTAGAATCGAACTTTGTAGAAAATATTTTCTGTAGAAACGAACTCTGTAGAAAAGAACTCTGTGGAAACGGTGCTCTGTAGAAACGATTCTGTAGAAACGGTGTCGACTCCCTGAATTCTGTAGAAACGAACTGAAGGTTGCAATTCTGTAGAAACGAGCTTTACAGATTTATTCTGTAGAATTGAGCAATCTAAAAGAATTTGTCTGTAGAAACGACTTTTTAGGAGGATCTCTGTGGGTATAGACCTAAAATAATTCTCTACAATCGAATTTTGTAGAAAAGATGATCTGTGGAAACGAACTCTCTAAAGAATTGTGTAGAAACGGTGCCCTGTAGAAACGATTCTGTAGAAAACGGTGTCGACACGATCCAGCCACTCATGTGGGTTGCCATACGGGAAATATGATAGGTATTGCATACATACAATCACCTACGCTATCTTTTGTCGGCAATGTAGATCTCGTATCAGTGAGTGAAAAAGTACTAAGGAGTTTCTGTATCGTCGGTGAAGATAATACCAAAATTCACAAAAACCTCAAAATTGCATCAATTTTAAAGGCTCCATTCGCGATTAAATCCCATGCGAAATTCATTGTGCAGCATTCGAGAAGCACCTCATCGTACGACAGTACACGTACTGTTTTGAAAGTTTCATAAGACCAGCACAGTTTCCCTGATTTTGTTGAAATGTATTTCAGAGGCGATGAACCTTCCTAACTGGTTGGACATGCGGTAAGTTTGTTTATCCGCCGAACGATGCATGCGCCTTAATCACGCAGCCAGAGTTACAGCGGTCGTGTCAGGTTGAGCTTCGTATCCCGACACGGCCATACCGAATGTTGTCAAAACAAACGATATTCACCGTTGTCAAAGCAAGTAATTAATAGTTGAAGCTTGGGATAAATGTGACAGGATACGATGCTCAAACTGAGATGAAAGCTGTAACTCCGGTTGCTTGAATAAGGCACACCCATCGTTCCGCAGATAGAGAAACTCACTGTATAAGAAGCACAAGTTTGGACACCTGCGCACGTGATTCAAGTTTCGCGAAACACCTATTACACGCACAGGCCCCAAAAATATACTTTTCATTTTGATTGACCCTCCCATCCCTTCGAGAAATTGTGTACCGAAACTGAATCACGGATATGGAATATATTCATTCCATGAGAGTTAAAACAGACCTTTATTGACTTACATATTCGCCTATTGAAACACACGTTCGGACATAGCATATCAACAAGTTTATTTTGATGAAACGGTGCACTCATGACGGTTGTTGGTCATTTATTGTTAATTATGAAAAATGAATTTACGAAAAAATGACTATTCATAGTGGACAAAATCGAATATCGATTGACGGTGAGATCCACAAACTATTCCAGGAACGATGACGTTCATTGCTTGCGAATATTTAATAAGGCAATATTTATTTGCCGACAATCCTGCATAATTTTCTTCCCTATAGTTATAATTACCCCATAGAATGAAAAGAAAAGTACTTCATGTTTGATGTTGTAGTCAAGTTGTAATGTGAGCATAATTTTAATTGAAAAATCATACGGTATATCCAATTACGATGTATCATCTGAGTTGTCAGGCCTATCATGAAAACAAGCTGATTGCGAGTTGCCAATGGTACGTATTCAGTGGCATATCTAAAGAAAATAACTCCTGTGGCAACTACTGAAATTACGCCCGTCTTAAAATCTGATATCCTAGGACCTTTAAGGGAAAGCTTCGGTACACCTTCTAGGTATAAGAAATACTGGTCCTGATTTTTTTTCTTGGGGTTCATTTGAAATTGCATCAAAACAGTAACCGGCGATTGAAAGAAATTAAAAATTGTTTGATGGATTATTTATAATTCATTTACTTCATACGTATCTTCTATTCAATAATGCATTACGGATTTAGTAGAGTATATATTTATATATATATAGATATATATGAAGTAAATGAATTAAAAACAATCTAATAAAAGTTTCGTAATTTTTTTAACCACGTGATACATTTTTGGTGTGAAATTTTTCACCGAAGAATCAAAATACCGTGTCCGGTTTTTGTTTCCCAAAGCTCTCGTTTTTTTTCCACCCATGAAAACTCATGCGTGAAATTGATAATATCTACATTCACTCGAAAGATAGAATTGGTAAAATATTCGTAGAAGTTTTCTTTTAAATTTTTGGACGTCATAGAGGATTCTCTGCGTTTGCAAATAGAGCCGTAAAATAAAAACCACAAACCCTATAGGACCGGATATTTCCCATAGCTTGAAAATGCACCGAACCATCTCCTTAACAAAGATACTCGAAACTTTTGAATCTCGTTATGTTAGATTTCTCGAATAAAGATTTCTCCCCTCAAACTGCTGCTAAACCCGTTTCTAAAACTCGTTGGAAAACCTGGTATATTTGGTCGATTTCACTCTGCGACGAGTCATATTATTCGCAATACAATTCCGTACACTCTCACCGCGACAATTTCTTTTTCCTTAAATTTCTAGCAGATAAATACCATACAACTTGTGAATGTGAAAATTTAATAGAAACTGGACGTGCGACTATATTGTAATGAAGCTACCTAAAAAAGAATTGATTTTCAACTGTGCAGCCTCTTTCAAGTAAGCTCCGAGCGTCCCTTCCGAAACAACACCCAGGGCTCGTGCTATGCTTGCCATACCAGAGATACGCGACTGTGTGCATTGAACAGCACATATCAAGGAAATTAGTATTCGCCATGGTACAAAGAAATCTGAAAAGTTCTTTTTCCCCTTTCATTTTGGTTCAGAAAATTTTTGTACGGTGACGATGAGGCCGAATAAAATTCACGCATCTATCCGTATTTCGTTAGTCATGCTGTTGGTTTCTCCGTATACACACATTAGTTTTCTCTCACAAGTGAGCATTGTTCACAAGGGTCAATCTGTACAGCACATAAAGTGCATAATAAGTGAGAAATTAGATTGCGATGACGGACTATACCCGTGGGGACAATGATTTTCGGACGGGTCATTTTTCGGCCGAGTCGATTAGGTTAGCAATAACGAAGTCAGTCCACCGCGCCGACGTTGGCCAGCCGCGAGGTGGGATCAATCTTCGTAAACATAAGAGAACCCAGCAATACAAAATTGAAATTGGTTCGCGGACAGACTCCATTATCAGCGTAATCTAATCGGCCGAAGAATTACCAGTTTCCGAATCACTGTCCTCGTGCGTACTACACCCGAGTGCCGTTAATTCTGACCTCCCTTCATTTCGTCAATAAGCAGTGCAAGATGCCGAAGTCTCTGAAGGCTTCGTGAATATAAGCGACAGCAGTCACCTTGCCACTTTATCTTAATAATTTTGGCGATCTCTTTTATGCTAGCTTCCACATTTTTATAATACGGTCAGATTTTTACATAGCAACACACGCGAGCTGTTCTCCACACCCAAACGAAAATAAATATGGAAAAACTTTGTTGAATTAACGAAGTGCGGCGATCATTGCGGCACAACCCAACCAGAGTTTTGCTGATTCAAATGAATCGGATTTCTCTTCGTGACCCGAATCGTTATTATCTTGTCACTCTCCGGATGAAGCACGCGGTATTTGTCAGAATAGTAAAATCCGGGTTTTAGGACATGGAAAATATTTTTTTAGGCGGGTGGCGGGGGGGGGGGGGGGGGGGGGCACCGCCGTTACCAGTGCCCGTAACCCTAGACTCGCTACCATACCTTAACTCCCGCCGACCTATATACATGCATTTCTTGAATGCATTTTTTAGATTTTCTCTCCTTTTTTTTCAAGTAAGTAATGTGGCTAAAGTTGAGTCGAAGGTAAGGTCCTATGTGTAACACAGGAATAAAAGTTGATTATTCCCTCGTTACACAATGTACTATTTTTAGTAAGTCTGTACACCAATTTGTTATCTTGAAATTGTTATTCTTCGACACGAGCTAACGCGTCCAAACAAATAGTTGCCTCAGTTTGTCAATCCAAGTCCTGCAGATCAAGTGTACACTTTATTTTAAGTACCGTCATGTATATCGCAATTAACAGGGTGTTTTAGGAAAAAATGTTTGCGAATTTCCACCGTGGCACCACCTAAAAAGTTTTTTTGGGTTTAAAGAAAGACTCTCTCAAAAAATGAGCGTTGTACGTTACGTATAAGATGGCGCTCATAGATTTGTCACATCTTTCGCACAATTTTTTCGTTAAAATTATGCCGGGGTCCCGTTTCAATATGAACTGGAACACGCGCGGGCTTGTTTGTTCCGTGCAGCGACCAGCGCGCAGCGGTATGAGAGAAATAGTTACGGCTCACCCTGTCCGCACTTGACCAAAACGTGGTGACTACGTGCCTCGTCCAAAGACATTGACCGTCGAAGCGGAAAACTGGTTGTGGCGTAAGCTCTGACGTTGATGTTTGCGGATAACATAATATTTGTAGATAATATCTACATTCTGAGTTGTAAACGTCACACCTTTACGCCCCTAGCAGTCTTTTGCACCGATGGTCAATGTTTTTATACGAGGTAGTCAATGCGTATCGGACGGGGGTGAACGGAAAGTGCCACGGCGGAAATTCGCAACTTATTTTTTCCCCAAACACTCTAGTGTACAATGTACGATGAATGAATGTGTCATTTTATTATTGGAGATCTCTGCGTAAAATACATACATATATCTATCTATATACTATGCATATTGACCATTATGTATAACTTATTGTCAGTGATATGGGCATGTGCATACGATGGTAATCAAAATACGACACACACGTCGCATGTCTACCGGCATAAGGTCGTAAGCGCCACCCTACGACCTTTTTCTTTTGAAACAGACAAAATGGCGTTGATTTTTTAATCGCATCTAGGCTTAAAACAGGAAAATTCAGTCAGAAACGTCGAAGTTAGATACAACCTTCCGCTACCGATTCAACTATAGAAACCTATGTCGATTTATTCCATACGGTCGTAGCTGCTAAAAATTATTTTTTTGTTTTCACTTTCTCGGTTCCAGTATGAATTCATCAACTAAACGCAAAAGGTCGTACGTGTTAGCAGATACGACCTTTTGATCCTAATGAAAAGTGAAAAAATGATCCAATACGATGATTGCATAAGGGCGTTACCGCAAAAAATTATTATTGCTATTCCTATCATTCCCATAATTGACTGTCTGGATAATCGATGTTCAGAAAATCGACATCCTCACTGTGTAACTTTGTTAATTTCAATTTTTCATGCGTTTCAGTAGTCTTTAAAGAGTTTGCAATCAATAAAAAAAATTGGCGGTCACGCTCTGCTGTTTTTATCTTCGAAAACTTTCTGATAAAATTTCTGATTTTTTCAGATCTAGATTTAGCTATACGTTTCAATGGCTTCTAGAACGATTGCGGAGACAAAAGGAAACATGATCGTTACGGACATTCTGTTTTAATGTACTTATTAATGAATAAAGGTCGTATCTGCCTAACATACGACCTTTTATCTTTATATTTTCATACGCTTGATTTTGGTCCAAGTATACGTTTTCATCATTTTCAGAGTGAACGGTGAAAAAAAAAAGTTATACACCCTTTTGCCAGTAAAATCGCATTTTTGGCCGTTACGGCCTTATCTCATTAGACACGCGACGTGTTATACATCAAGTTGTAATTTTAAATAGTGAAATATGACGAGAAATTTGATAATGTAATAATGTATAGATGTCGCGATAGATGCAATTAAGATGCGGAAAACACTTGTGTGTGCAATATGTGTGAACTTGATTCAACTGTTTTGCAGCTAGGAAACTTTTTTCTGTCGGATAAAACAAAATGAATAATATTATCTTCATTCGCTTCGTCGGTATCATCAGCGTCATCAGCGTTACAATTTTCATTGATGTTATCTTATTTTTTGAATACATTTCTCGTCATCACAATTATACCTGATATATTACCGCAACCATTTCATTTGTTAAATGGAAACCCGTAGGCTGTCACAATTAGAGTGACTAATCGATATGCCTTGCGCCGACCGTTTGCTATACCCAAGTCAGCTATTGTTACGTAGAAGCGTGTCGGCGGGCTGCTTCGCCGTATAATCATGGTTCGAAGTTGGGAACGTGCAGGGTATGTACGGTGTATGGAGGAAAATCATAAATATGGACCAAGTATAGTATAAACACAGAAATTTCCTATGCCTAACTCACGTCACCCATGCGGTAGGTACGCGCATGCGGTAATCAGTATCTATACGCGTATCCTGCGAATAAAAAAAAAAATATACATATATATATACCGTCGACAGCATGTAATTAAAAGGTGAATTTACAGAGAACCCCCTTCGGGTCTGTCATAATTGTGATTATTTTGTTTCTTAATATTATAATTAATAAGATTACGGTCGTCATCATATATCATTATACCTTGTATCAAAATAATTTTTTTTATCAGCGCTTGTTTCGTTGTTAGGACATATCAATATTTCGCCGATTACGATTATTATCTGTACGATTGCCTCAATTGCGAAATGGTCGATCGCATCTTTTATTTATACGGCTTTCATGTACCTACGTATTATGTAATGCATGCAAGGGTGAGTAAAATGCGAACTGATTTTTCGGATACTTCCAAATTGAAGTTGCAACGGGCAAAATGACAATGTTCGTGGGATATTCCGTATTTATAGCCATTTATAGGTATTTAAACAATGACAGTTAATATTACCAACAACCGCGAATGTTTTCCGCTCTTTCACCTCGTTGATTTCATACCTACTTTATATTGGGTGCGGCTCGATCATTTCCGAATTATCAAAGTTCGAATCGTCCGCTGTATCGCGAATGGACTAATCTCCGAACGTTACACACCTTCGCACGCGGTATCGTGGAGCATTTACATTCGCACCCCTTCGTATTGCCATCACTTGACTGGTTAAATTATTATCAACATCACACTTTTCGTTACTAGTTCTTCACTATTATTATTTCTACTATTACCATTGTTATGATTATTGTTATTATTGTTATTATCTTAGAAGATATTACATTTTTTTCTATTCGCTGTTATACTTTCACCCGAGTACGAATATTAATCATCCATTTACATCTCTACGTGTATTAATTTTCCAATTTTCTTCCTTGGTATTATCTCACACAGCCCGAATGTTATACATTCGGACAGATATGTGACATTGACATGGTTTTTGTGTCAATTGATGACTGAATTTTCAATGTTTTTATACAAATTTTCCCTGTAACGTTTCATTCTGTATATTTGGATGAGATGTTAAAAACTTTTAGCTGTCACGCGATTTTTTCAATTTCAATCTTTTCAAGGGCAGTGTAAGGTTAATTCGGTGTATAAAAAGCATATTTTCAAGTTCCTTTTTACAAGATACTAGTAATGCCGGTTTATTTGATTAATTTTCACATAATAATGCAACATGTGAACTATATTTTTCTAAATTTTCATTGCAACTCACCTATTAAGCGCATTGTAACTTTTTTTCGGACAATCCAGTGACTAGTTACAGCGTACACCGCAAAACAACTTTCTTTGAAGGCGCCTGCTGACGGCTATGTATGATATTTTTATGACGTTACAAGAGCCTGACTATAAAATAGTCAGAGAAACGTGAAACATTATAGTTGTTATATTTCTGCCATGTATTCGCCATATGAATTTTGCTGTGTGGGTGATTGCAAACGACGAAGCATATATTGCTGGGTGAAAAAGGTAAATAGAGTGTAAGTGGTTAATGTAAGTATGTACGATATTCATGATACCTTGCAGAGATGGATTGATAGATGATAAGGTATCCTACAAAACCAATAGTTTAAACACAATCGTTGCTTTGATGTCGTATGCAATGTATGCAATGTGTGCAATATACCTGCCACGACGCGTAATACGTACCTCGCAGAGATCATATGACAAATCTTCGTATATTCTACCACTGACCATTATCCCCACTTGTGATACCATCACGGACACGCGTTTGCGTTACACTCTTGGAATGAGCGAACGTTTCTCCGAAAACACGAACGCCCAAGTAAACTTGATGCCAAACTCTCCAAAATTTAGCGGGTCCAACATAAGGATACCTCCGACAGCCTCTAAGCAATGTAGCCCGGTCGCCTTAGACCAAAATTAGTACTGAAGTTGCATTAATTTGGCACAGAAACTTTTCCGTCATGAATTGTTGCGAGGAAAGGGGGTCATTGGAAGTCTAAATCCAGATTTTAGGGAATCCATTCTTCATCCTTCTTATTTATTAAATTACTCGTTTGGTTTCAAGTTTACACTGAAGATGATAACAAACGAATTTCATTCTTTAGGCATCATTCATGTAATACGTTACGCCCTCAGGGGGGGAGGGGTTGGTCAAACCGTGAATATTTGATACGGCGAAGGGCGGGGGGGGGGGGGGGGGGGGGGGGTCGTCTAATGTGACGCAACATTTTTTTTTGCATTCTCAACTCGAAAAGTCGTTCAAGTTTACGAACTAGTCGCTGTTGATGACTTGAATCGCGCGCGCAATATGCTATTCTGAATTTTTAGGAAATTTTCAACGCCTCGTCATAATCTTAGCAATTAGTCGGGTAGCGTAACATTTGAGGGAGGGGGGGGGGGGGGGGGGGGGGCGAAAAAGGTCAAAAATAGCATTACGTAATACTTGAATGACGCCTTACAACTGTGATTATTACCATTTTCCTCTCGGATCGATATTCTTCGAATTGGACTCGCAAAGGGGGGCGAGGGGGAATTTGATTATTGAATAATCTCGTTTACTGTTGACTTTTACGTATAAACGATAATAATCAAAATTGCATAATGAAAAAAAAAACTGATTCGACGATTCAGATTATGAAAACTTGAAATTACAAGAAAATAAAGTAAAATCAACTAGTTTTTTTTTAACCTAGTCTATGAAAAATTTGTTAATAATACGTAAAATTCAACGGTGAACGAGATAATTCCATAATTAAATGTCACTAATAATCACATGTCAATAATACATAACTAGCGTAAAAAAACCTTTTCGGTCCAACGAACAAATACGGGTGTGCTTTCTTATGTACATTTGACGTTAAAAAAAGTTTGAATTAATTTTAAAAATACATGGTTAAAAAACATCCTAAATCGCCTTGTTCGAGGTGGCAATGTCCATATGCTAGTGTTAAACTCAAAATTTCAGAATCGACTGTACTCGGATTAATTAATGTGCGAGAATAGCGCGCTAAGCATGATGTGGACCAGAATGAATTAGCAAGTAACTATAAACATTATAATCATAGTAACCATCAGAAACTGACTCGTTCGGTAGGTAATATAAAAGTGTACATGTATACATATATACTCTTGGTCTTTGATTTATTACACGAATATTTGCATAATCGTAGATGCTCCAATTTTTTTCAAAGAATGACTCTATCGTATTCTCTGAAGTACGTATTATACTTTCCCATGCAACACCATTTGTTGAATATACACAGTGGGGTTTTGGAAAAAAATAATTTGTGAATTTCCACCGAGGAACATTCTAAATAGTTTGCTTAGGTCAAAAGAAACATTCTATCGACAGATGAGTACTCTGCTTTATGTGGAAGATCGCGCTCGTTGGATTTTTTAGTTTTTTTGCAATTTCCTCAATTTATGAAGAATCATTAACAATTTTTTATTAACCGTTACATCAACCATGTCAATTTATCTCACAAAAATGATTCACACTTGTAGTATTGAGTATCCATTGCAGTTGACATTTGAGAAGTGTACTGACGACTTTTTTATTATTAATTCGACCTGATAAGACGGTTGCAATTTAATATGAACTTTTAATTTAGTAAAATAAGACTCCCGTTCGGTATATTGCTATGTTATGGACCGTGATCTTTCACAAAATATGAATTTTAGGAAAGAAATAATAATTAAAGTGCTACAACGTGTTTCTTCACAAATTCAATGAAAAAAAAAAAGGGAAGACTCAAATCAGTGCGATCTGTCGCATAAAGTTAAGTGCTTATATTTGGACAGAATCTTCTTTTCAACCTAAAAACACTTATTAGACGGTTTCACGGTGGTAAAATCGCAAATTATTTTTTTCCGAAACAGGCTACTACCTATACGTATACATGCACGGGTACATAAGTATACGTTACACGTTGAGATTGTTAGAATCTCCTGCATGTACATTGTGCATAGATACGCATTGGTATGTGTAATGCACACGTGATCCGTAAGCGATTGATTTTTGTAGCCATTCAGTTTATGTGCAACGAAAATATAAGTAGAGCGTATGACACGAAATGTGAAGAGTAACACCATATAGCTTGTGTAAAGTTTTCTCAATATACCTACGCGATACCAACCGAGTACACATACCGCCAATTTCTAGGATATTCCTATCTTGGGTATGTAGTTGTTTTATGTACCATGCGTTTTTGTGGATGAGCAACATGAAGTCCATTCGACTGAACTATACTCAAGATGGAACGCGCACTGCAATGAATAGGCGCGAACCAAGAGGGATGACAAATATAGTGTCGGACCTCTTTCTCTACCACGGCCGTGGTAGTAACGACGAACCCCCGAAGTTTTATTTTCCCGATGTTATCTTAATTTCTACAAGACATAACCTGTTACCGCCTGATAACGAAGCTAAAATTTCTATGAATGAAATATTAATACCCTCATTACCTGTGGAACGAAACACTCCCTTAGGCTGACATTTGCGCTTGCACGATTTTATGCACCCATTTTTCACCACTTCTTTGTTATTTATTATTATAACAGCAAGAGAACTCGAGCTTCTGGGATTGGTAGAGGGTATGATATTATATACGATACTGTCCCTGCGGTGTCCATGAAAACGAGACGCCGAGCCTGTAGAAGTGATTGACTTGAAGCTATTGATGAAAATGAAATCCACTATATTAACTCCATTTCTCGCCCCGTGCGGATCCATTGCTGTGCGCGTTACATTTTGAGTATAGTTCAATAGTCCATTCAGGCTCCGCTGTTCGTTTGTTAGCACGCGGCTAGTGCGAAACTCGGAGCTGTTCAGGATGGACTTGTGTGTATGTACATACATACGAGTGGCATGGCTGAGGCATATATGAGACTTACAGAGGTAAACCGCGCGCGCACTTCTGGGCCCGCTGAAGCCGAGACCGAAGGACAGAGCTAGTCCTGCAGCGGTCCTCTGTCTGTTGCACGCTCAAGAGAGTGGGCGATAACTACCAGACCGGGAAACCGACAAGACAAGCAAGGAGTTATACTTGTATAAGTCTATCTGTTTTCCCCGCCAAGTCATCGTGTAGAGTAAGAGGGATGCCTGCGGCTATTGTTTTCTCTGCCTTCTCACGGCTTCAGCTCAGTGCACATGGCGCGCAGTCTATCCCTATAAGTCTACGGGCAGCTGAGCTTGACGGATTTTGGTCGTTTCATAGACCGACAAACTCTGGTCAAACCGCCACACTAACCAGGATAGCCGTGTTTATCTACGATGTAACGTGTATTGTACAATAGAATTTCAATCCCTCGGATAATTAATGCATATCAGCCTTCCACTTACCGACCTTTTACTAATAGGTATGATTGTATTATATCGTAATTGTTTATTCTGCCACGCTCTTCAAAATTACTCACCCCGAGTTCGATCCCGCAATAAATTTTTCACGAAATTCGATCACCCGTGTAAATATGAATATGCATTATAACTGGTTACCTAACTCTGACCAACATGTATTATTGCTCCATAACAATTACTCGTGTACGATACCCTGAAATTGTCACCGCTTGAAAGGTGAATATGATCGAATGCAAGGCAACAGGTACGACATCACGATATGTATAAAACAGACGCTATACAATAATTATTTATAAATATAGATTGTAATGTTATAGGATACTGTTACGAATAACCGCAAAAATTTGATGTGTCGTTTGTAATAAAAATGCGAATCACGCGTGTGTAAAATATACGAGATACCTGTAATGTTATCGTGGACGAATGATTCTATCATGTTCGGAGTGCAACGAATCGATGATATTGAGATAGTGACAGGAAACAGAAGAAACACGATCATTTAACTCGTAAAGGGGACACGATTACGCATAGCCTTACACGGTATCAAGAAATCTAGGTATGCACCTTAGTGGTGTGTGGCTGAGCTATGTATATTTACCTAATTCCACCAGCTGCTTTTAAAGTGCTTGATCTTCGAAACTTGGGTGAGAGTTTCGTATGCGGATATGTATACCGGGACATTGCGCGCATGCGCGTCATAGGAACGACTCCGAGTAGATCAGAGTATCGCCGAGGCGACTTCAGCCGCGCGTTGGCGGCTTCAATCCCTAGAGCATATATTACCGAAGGAAACCTATTTCTCGCATCGGCCTCGCGAAAATTGCAGCCGAAGAGATAATGATATACATATATACATATATTGGGTGCTTCATTTGAAACGAACATTTTTTTTCGCTGAAACATATAAATTTCGTTACCCACATCTAAGAAAAAACTCACTCGAAAGATGAGCCTTCAATTTTAAGTACTTCCTCTCGATCGTTCAATTTTTCCCGTTTAAATAACATATAAATCATTGTTTTTTTTTTCTTTCATTGTTATAGCCCAGTTTTATGATTTTTCATTTGAATTAGTCGCAATCTGTAGTGTATTAGAGACTCTTTAAAAGTGTCCATTAATATTCTTCTCTAAATCGTGTCGGCCTCGAGAGCCCCATTTCCACGAATATTGTCATATTTTCTTGGTTATCAACGCAACAGCTCAAGTTACAATAAAAAAGTCATGGAACAATTTGTAAGAAATTTCTTACAAAAAATGTCTCACCATATATTTTGCTGAAGTGCGTGGTTCACAAGGTATATTCAGTTTAATACATTGAAAATTAAAAAAATTCATAAGATTTCAGCATTTATTGTATTATTTCTCATAGTGAGCTTATTATCGAATAAGTTAAGGCCTATCCTTGATAAAACTAGCTCTATCAAATAATTTTATAACCTCACATCTTTAATTATCAGGAAGTGCATCGCTTTTTCTAAAAAAAAAAACTTACGTTCAAGATATGTTTTTTTTTTTTGAGAATGTATTGAAATATATCAAATATATGTTGTTGTTTTTTTTCCTTTTTTTTTTTTGAGAAAATGCGATGCACCCCCTGATAATTAAAGATAAGAAGTTATAAAATTATTTGACAAAGTTCTATTCAACATATTTCATTTTATTCTTCTACATTCAATATCTTCTTAAAAAAAAATGAGCTTTCGAGGCCGACACCGACGAAACGGTTCAAGTGACAGTAAAATATTACTGGACACTTTTAAGGAGTCTCTCATACACTACAGATTGCGACTGAATACAATGAAAAATCATAAGACCGAACTGAGCTATAACAACTTGAAAAAAAAAAATGATTTACATGTTATTTAAATGGGAAAAATTCAACGATCGCAAGAAAGTACTTAAAATTAAAATCAAGGGCTCATCTTTAGAGTGAGTCGTTTTTCAGATGTGAATAAGCAAATTTTCATGTGTCAGCGAAAAAAAAAATGTTCGTTTTAAATGAAGCACCCTAATACCAACATATAAATATCTCTCTCTCTCTCTCTCTCTCTCTGTAGACGAGAAGTCACCTTCAGTAGTATATGCTCTAATTGTAAGCTTCAATTCAAACAAGCCATGCATCTGAAACTCGGAGCTCTGTTCAGAGTGAGTATATGTAGTATCCTGTTTGCCTGTAATTAAGGGTCCTTATGTCGCACATCACCTAATGTCCCGATGTGTGTATGCCACGCAAGTTCAATTGTCATGATTAAATCGTACTTGCTTAGCGTATAGTTTCAATAGAAGGTACCTATAATAATACTTCCCGGGTCAATCAATAAACCTTTGTCCGAAAACCATGAATGGATACTTTCGCAATTAGACATGATTCAGTATACTAATTTATTCTCAAGACAATCGTATGCTGCGAAACTCTAGTTGATATAATACCACTTACAGCAAACCAATTCAATGTTTTCGGTAATCTAAACCACGGTATACCATACAAATGGTGAATCCTACCAACTAGACAATACATTCATTCGGGTCGTTCTAATTGCCTACACTTATAACATCGGACGAGCTATTCGATGAGCATAACCTGTCTCATGTGTGACACAGGAATTTTCAACAATAACATAACTGAATGATAAACACATGCACGTGGAACTTAATTCAGACACTGCTAGTTTTTCGACCGAGACGATTACGTTGGTAACGTAGATTCAGCCTGCAGTGCCACTGTCGCCTGGTCACTACCGGCTGAATCTGCGTTACCAGCGTAATTGGCTTGGCCGAGAAATCAGCAGTCTCTGAATTAATGTCCCCATGTGTACAAGTACGGTAGCAAGAGAACAAACTTCGTTCTGAACAAGGCCGATAGCTAATGGGTAACTTGACCAAGTCGACAATCAGGCTTATCTGTTTAAATGTGTCGCTCGCCTGCCAAAAGACGCGGAACGAGAAAAAAAACGACGTATTCAACGTCACAGTTGAAACATTAATTTTGCAGGAATGAAAAAAATCATATCAATCGTAAAATTGTTAATACTACAAAGTTGCGTCAATCTGACCATCATCGGCATAATCATCACTACTATTATTAGCATCGCAAGATCAATTTTAATCGTAGTTTGTACCATTATCGAATAATTAACTATCTATTATTGTTACAATCGATATTATTACAATAATTATCATACGATTAGTAGAAACACTGTAACTGTATAATAAATTTCGACATAGATATTGAAATATTACTTCCCTTTACTCATTGTCAAATCTATCAGAATAGGTATCGGATAAATTCGTTCTAACCAATTCAATCGATGACCAATTCTTACAAAATCGATACATCTTCCGCCGACGACCAGCGGGCGCGAGTTAAGCAAGTGTATGGTAGTCAGGCAAGTCGGAAGGGGGTGCATGGGGCCACGTTGCGTACTGCAACGGTCAAGTACATCCGTAAGATGCGTCTTTGTGTGCGTAACAAGTCCGTAATCAAATCAAGGTTAGATAAGATGAAACCGTCATTAGGTCCTTGCAGTAAGGTGTAATTATTCCGCGAACTAAATGAAAATAATTGAATTCGAAAAATTTCCGTCATATTTGACGTAATGTATATCTCGTTTATATTGTGCCGCGTTCGACCGTCCAGCTGACAGATCGAGCACTCGCATAACAGCTGATGACACCAACGCACTAAGTGCAACGCATTAGACACATCAGCGTGGACAGTTCACACTGACGTGCGAACCAATCAGGATGATTGGATAAATTTCCGAAAAGCCCATACCTCCAATTGATTTAAAGTTTATTATACCTACGTATTTGACGCGTCGATCACGAATGTGATAGTGCAAACACCCATAAAATTCGATTTTAAAGTTGAGAACTCGCAAAAACTGATTTCTTGTAACACCTGCATGGGAAGTTCGATTTCGCGCACGGTAAAATGTGTGCGGATTAGCCGATTCCTGCGCTAGGCAGAGAGCGTGCGTTAATGTGCGTCAGCGTTAGGTAATATTTGTTACGGGCGTAACTAGCGCCATCGAACGAGTTAAGTGGTGACTACGACCGCGTCCGGTACCTAGAAGCAACGTTTAAGGTGCTTATAAAGACGCGTTGTACACCTCGAACACGCCGAGATGCAAAACTCTTAAAATTTTTTCCCAAATTTTGAAAAAGTAAAAAGAAAATCGAATTTTTATGTATTCTCACTCTCATATTCGTGATCAGAGCGTCAAAATACGT
This sequence comes from Diprion similis, assembly GCF_021155765.1. Taxonomy (NCBI): domain Eukaryota; kingdom Metazoa; phylum Arthropoda; class Insecta; order Hymenoptera; family Diprionidae; genus Diprion; species Diprion similis. Next base: position 25,394,501 of record NC_060110.1, read on the forward strand.
GGGTCTATCAAACTTCAAATCAATCAGAGGTATATGGGCTTCTCGGAAGTACACCCCTGTGATTAATCTATTTATTACTCAAACGTCGACCCTACCACAGGACATCAATATGAATACAAGTTTGCCTTGGATACGCTGGTCAGCAGACCCATGGCGTAGCACCCAACTGATTCACGTCAGTTTTAGAGCAGAGCATGGCATAGCGCTGCTCTGACTCATTAGTTTATTAGTTTACACGGCTCGTGTTCTTGCATATGCATGGGTACCTTTGTTGCCGAAGCTTTTGTAAAATATCTAAGTAATAACTTTCGTCTGATTGAACCTTGTTAAAATTACATTTACTTCTTTACTAGCCAAGAAGTTATATAATTTGTACTAGAATAAAAAATAGCCATGGATCAGCAACGGACGAATGTCCTGTATCTGTATGCAACTATTGAATCATTTCCTGCATCTGCAAATCTTGGGTTATTCAACGAACAGTGATGGAGTAACATCCTGAGTCAGTGGTACAGCAACGGACTGCATTCTACATGTGCAAGGCAGGAGATAAAATTCAGACTAGGCACGCTAGGTTTGAAAAACCAACATTAGCGGTAGGACTATTGTCACGGTATCACAACCCGAATTCGTGAAACTGGAATTAGTGCAGCTACGTTACAGCAAGTTGGAATTTGTTTCCGTCCAGTAACAGCATCACTCCCTGCATTTGTGTAGAAGCGCGGACGACAATCCAAATGCGTTAGTCTGCAAAACGTTACAATGGATGCAAAATCCTGTGTTAACTATAAACAGAGAGAGGCAGGGAGTTCGAAAAAACAAACCATCATCAATGCTTCGTTCCTTTAATATGGAGCTTCTTTTTCATTCCTAGAGAGTGAATAAAAATTCATAATTTCATACAAGACAAAAAAAGCATCTACTGACACGTCATTTTCTCAAATAAGGTGCTCTCAAAACCTGTGAAAGTTACGATACACATTATATCCTCATGGATAACCTATAACTGCCATTCAGGAAAATCTCTGTCAGATTTCAAAATATCGTGAATGCTTTTGGCGTACAACCTATCGCTGCCGTGGCTGTGTAATTGCTGTCCAATTGATCGACACAGCTGCAATCACTGAAATATGATACCTACAATAGACAACAAAACTGTTTTTGCATCCGTTTATGCTGACACGAGTATGCTTGTGTGGGTGATCAGTATTCCGGACACTGATACCTACGGGTTTCTAATTTACCCGTGTCCTTGGAGTGTTACGTCCCTGTCGGTAACTACGGCAGCGCCCTCCCTGCACCCTATCTTTATCGACGCGTAGTTACCACAAGAGAGCTTTATGCGCTCTTACCATATGTTTTAGCTCATACCTACATACAGAATTACCATCATAACATGCATTAGCCTTAGATCAATAATTCTCATTCTAACCATTATTTCAATAATAAGGCTCAAACATACCTATAGTACATATATTTTTCCATTTTGACCGTCGTATCTTTCAACATTAGCTTTCACATTAAACTATAATTTACGATTCTCAGCTGCAACATCTCGAGTAATAAACACTTGCAATGAAATTTCGAAACTTGACACTCAATAAACGTAATCTAACAGACTGAACAATGGAAACGTGGGAACAGGAACCATGCATAGCTCAGAAACAGATAAAACTTATTCTCAGAACTAGGCATAGCGCTCTCATTTTGCTGATTACGCAGCCAATTAGCGCATCGCTGCTTGCTTTCTGAACCAACCACCTCATGCTAATTCCCCGCCAAGATCCTGTATACTAATCAGAAGCCTTATCCCCATATAGACCAACATCCTCATCCAATCATCCTAGACCCGTGAGAACTCGCGACTCTTTTCAGCTCCTCCTACTTTTTCCACCACTTCTTCTCAACCCTGATTCGAATTAGGGCAGAAAAGTTTTAGAAGTGAGAGAAGATTTTTGAACATCATAGAGAGCAGAATCGATCAAAACATTATAGAGAACAGATTCAGACATCATAGAGAAGTTTTTATTCAGAGTCAGTGAGAATCTATTAAACTGTGAATCAAATCAGAACTTGACCAAAAATCGCAGAATCAAGTTATCGAATAACTATTTCAAACATCAGTAGCTTAAAAGCAGTTTCTCACTATTATAAGTGGATACCGTCAGTTATGAACTACGGTGAACTTTACCATTGGAACCTGTGAAGTTTGTGTTAATAAAGTGTATTAATACCCAATTGTTGTCGTCAGTAATTATTTATTTCAGACACGCATAGTGATAGTTGGCACGTGGCTAAAATAACAAACGCTTAGAATTGATGGGTAAGCTCAGTGGGAAAACCTGCGAAGCTGATAAACAGATTTCCTAGAATCAAATTCAACAACTACGTAAGTCGAAAGTGCAACCTTAATCACGGAACTAATCAGAACCTCTCTAAAACGTCCCACTCGTCACGTAACAGTTGATTGGAAATGCTAAGTGGGTCAATAGCCCGGTGGCAGGGGGGGGGGGGGGGGGGCACCGTACGGACAACGAGTATGAGCCAAGCGTCGGGTACTCTAGTCTGGCAGCTTCCCGAGCGGAGCGCTGCTGCGCTACACTCGCGCTTGAGACCAGCCAGTTCTGAGCGCCCGCGCTGTGAGCGCGCAGCGTGCGGCTGGTTGGTTGGCGGGAAATCGCGCAGAGAGTAGTGTGCAGCCAAGTTCAGAGCGAGGAGCCAGGCGATCGGGTGTGTCGTTCTGCCGCGTACATCACAGTAGAAAAACCGTGGAAGGTGACCGTGACACCGAAAAGGTCAGAATAAGCTCAGTCATCCAACGACAGTGACACTCCAAAGGTGAATCTATCCAAAATCACCCTAAAAAGTTTGGAACCATCCGGAAGACGAATCCAGCCACCGCGGTATAAAAAATGTCCTTCGAGCACCTGGTCAAAACGCAGGGCTCAGAGGATAAAAATAACAGTCGAAATAAAGCGTACTTAAACCTACTACAAATTGCTCTGAAAATCTCGAGAATATTTTAACAGATCAGAAAGGTACCGTCGGCAAAAAATTGGCCGACAAAGTAACGATGGAAAGCGCACCGGCCGTTCCGTGGCTACAAAATATCCCCGCCAAGCAGTGCCATCCCATTTTGCAGGAACTGGACGATAAATTCCAGAAAAACTTCAACCGCGTTCGGGGGTCGACAACAAATTAGAAATTCCGTAAAATCGTCCCTTACATCCGACGGTTCGAAATTCGCATTCGACATTTCCGTGTTCCCGTTTTCTGACATCCGTTTTGACACCACCATCGCGTTTGAATCGCCATCTTGCTGCCACGTATAGCCGTCTTTTCCAATCTCCTATCGTTCTGATTGATTCTGAGAATCGATCTTAAACTCGCCCTAGAAACTTCAAGAAGAATTCAGGAGACCAATCCGTCCACCGTAAGTAAAAACTGTGTTTTGAATCACTTCGGATAATTGCACGGCTGAAAGCTACGAAGGAGCACAGTGACTGCTGAAGGCCTATTGGACGGGCAGGACGTTAGAAGCCGTCCGTACACTACCACTGAACCGCCGCAACCTATGCCACTCGTTGAGCTCACGCTGTTTGAAATTGACCATCCAATAGTGGCGACACCAGCAGAGAGTGAATTTGGGTTGGGTAGTTTTCTGTTAAATATTGTTGCGACTATTCTAGTTCACGGTTCAAGACGAATATATGAAGTCTATCAACAAAACTCCGCAAGTTGTAGGAAAAAGATCTCCGCTCGTAAAACGTGGCACCCATAAGGTTGAAATACATGAGAACATACGTGACAGTGGCAACAGAAAGGTTTAAATAAGTTCGGCACGTCCGAGACAGTAGCACCTAGAAGTGTATGTCGAGTTCTGCTTCCCGGAAGCCTAACACACAGGGAGGTGCGAAAAAAGGCGGAGGAGGCCGTGGCACCCGTATGTTTCGTACAAGTTCGGACATCCGTGACGGTGACCCCTGGGAGGTTGAAGTGAGCTAAGGGACCCAACCAACCCGGCAAGGCTTCAGGCACAACACGGACGTGAGTGGAGAGGAAGGAAAAAAAAAAAAAAATTAAGTTTTCATGTGAAGAGCCTTTCCGAAACAATGACATCATGAGGTGAGTCATGACAGCTGTCCCGAAATAGTCGCCAACCAAGGTTGAATATCATGCAGGTTAGTCCGACTCGGGTCACAATCACGTCGGTCACTGAAACTATGCAAAAATCATTTTCAGTCGACGTATTCAAGGTTAGGTCAGGTTTAGGTCAGGTTTAGGTCAGGTTTGGGTCAGGTTTGGGTCAGGTTTGGGTCAGGTTTGGGTCAGGTTTGGGTCAGGTTTGGGTCAGGTTTGGGTCGGGTTTGGGTCAGGTTTGGGTCAGGTTTGGGTCAGGTTTGGGTCAGGTTTGGGTCAGGTTTGGGTCAGGTTTGGGTCAGGTTTGGGTCAGGTTTGGGTCAGGTTTGGGTCAGGTTTGGGTCAGGTTTGGGTCAGGTTAGGTTAGGTTAGGTTAGGTTAGGTTAGGTTATAGCCATGACCACCGGTCGACTTCCGGTTTTTGAGTGAACTTTTTCGGATTTTTTCCGCTCTTTCCAATGCCGCTAATTATTCCAAAATCTACCGGGCCGTTTTTGAGATTTTTAGGGGGGGGGGGGCAAAAATGGGGGGGGGCGAGGGGGGGTGGGTGGGTCGGGTGCAGGATCCCCCCGCCCGTTATGTCCCCCACGGCCCCCTCCCCCCTCCCCCATTTGACCCCCCCCGGGGGGGGTGGGGGGGGGGACGGTTGCTGGACCTATTTGGTCCTGGCATGAACTTTTCAGCCCTTGATTTATCGAAAAAAATGAGCCCCTAACCAACCCTCTCCGTAGCTTGGTTCAAAAGATAGGCGTTTTTCGAAAAATATCACCCACCTAACCTGACCCGACCCAACTCAAAAAGTGATGGTCGGACGCATAAAAGTTCTGCGCACCCGTTTCCGATGTCAGACTGACACCCCCCCTCAAAACCCCCCCCGCGGGGGGCGTGGGGGGGGAACCGTCGCTGGACCTAATTGGTCCAGACATGAACTTGGTAGAGCTTGATTTATCGAACAAAACGAGCCCTCAACGAACCCTCTCCGTAGAACGGTTCAGGAGATATGAATTTTTGAAAATTATTTCGCACCTAACCTAACCTATGTCGGAAACAACGGAAATTTTCTAAGTTTTTTTTCGAAATTTTCGTCACACAGAAACTTGTTTTTTAGGCGTTTCAAACGATTCTGAGCCGATCTGTACCTATTTCGCGGGAACTTTTTTTTTTTTTTTTGAACGCACAACCCCAAAAACTTTGAAATTTTTCGAATTTTGAAAAAAAAAAATGTTACTCAGAGACTTGTTTTCTACGCGTTTCGAACGATTCTGAGCCGATCTGTACCTATTTGGCGGGTACTTTTTTTTTTTTTTTTTGAACGCACGACCCAAAAAACTTTGAAATTTATCGAATTTCGAAAAAAAAATGTTACCCAGAGACTTGTTTTCTGGGCGTTTTGGACGATTCTGAGCCGATCGGTACCTATTTGTCGAGAACTTTTTTTTTTTTTTTTCCGAATTCCACCGCCCAACTCAAAAACTTCAAAATCGCCCCGGAAAATTCCGAAAAAATTCCAGTGAACCAGTGCGGTCATCGCGGTGAAAAAACCTCCTCAGAAGCATGTCGCTAAATCTCACGGTTCGGATTTTACAGCCGGCGTTTCCGCTTTCCCGGCGACCGACTTCCGATTCGACACCACCATCGCGTTGAGATGGCCATAATCAAGCGGGGACCCGCGGTAATTCAAATTTCAAGTCGATCGGATCGATTTCAGAAAAGTTAGGACAAGTTCGGCCCTCCGAGACCTTGGATTCCGGACGGTTGGAATATGTTCGGCTTCCGGATTCTGCGGCGGCCGAGAGGTTAGGAAGGGTTTGGCTCCCCGAAACCACAACACACACGGGGGTACGAACAACGCGAAAGGTGGTCGCGGCACCCGGAAGGTTGGAATAAGTTCGGCTTCCGGATTCTACGGCGGCCGAGAGGTTAGGAAGGGTTCGGCTCCCCGAAACCACAACACACACGGGGGTACGAACAACGCGAAAGGTGGTCGCGGCACCCGGAAGGTTGGAATAAGTTCGGCTTCCGGATTCTACGGCGGCCGAGAGGTTAGGAAGGGTTCGGCTCCCCGAAACCACAACACACACGGGGGTACGAACAACGCGAAAGGTGGTCGCGGCACCCGGAAGGTTGGAATAAGTTCGGCTTCCGGACTCTACGGCGGCCGAGAGGTTAGGAAGGGTTCGGCTCCCCGAAACCACAACACACACGGGGGTACGAACAACGCGAAAGGTGGTCGCGGCACCCGGAAGGTCGGAATAAGTTCGGCTTCCGGATTCTACGGCGGCCGAGAGGTTAGGAAGGGTTCGGCTCCCCGAAACCACAACACACACGGGGGTACGAACAACGCGAAAGGTGGTCGCGGCACCCGGAAGGTTGGAATAAGTTCGGCTTCCGGATTCTACGGCGGCCGAGAGGTTAGGAAGGGTTCGGCTCCCCGAAACCACAATGCACATCTATAGTTCCAAAACCGTACACTTTTCAGGGGTACTTGTGATCAAGTTTTTTGACCGCGACAGCTTGCCCAATTTTTCAGAATTTTCTGAGACTTTTTCACTGATATTTTGAAATTTTTGGAACAGGTACAAAAATAAAAAAAACGTCTTCGAAAGTTACCCTAGGTCGTCTCAGAATCGCCCGAAACGCCCAGAAAACACTTCTCCCCGTGACGAAAATTTCGAAAAAAACTTTGAAAATTTTCGAAGCCCCAGAGTAGGTTAGGTTAGGTTAGGTTAGGTTAGGTTAGGTTAGGTTAGGTTAGGTTAGGTTAGGTTAGGTTAGGTTAGGTTAGGTTAGGTTAGGTTAGGTTAGGTTAGGTTAGGTTAGGTTAGGTTATAGCCATGACCACCGGTCGACTTCCGGTTTTTGAGTGAACTTTTTCGGATTTTTTCCGCTCTTTCCAATGCCGCTAATTATTCCAAAATCTACCGGGCCGTTTTTGAGATTTTTAGGGGGGGGGGGGCAAAAATGGGGGGGGGCGAGGGGGGGTGGGTGGGTCGGGTGCAGGATCCCCCCGCCCGTTATGTCCCCCACGGCCCCCTCCCCCCTCCCCCATTTGACCCCCCCCGGGGGGGGTGGGGGGGGGACGGTTGCTGGACCTATTTGGTCCTGGCATGAACTTTTCAGCCCTTGATTTATCGAAAAAAATGAGCCCCTAACCAACCCTCTCCGTAGCTTGGTTCAAAAGATAGGCGTTTTTCGAAAAATATCACCCACCTAACCTGACCCGACCCAACTCAAAAAGTGATGGTCGGACGCATAAAAGTTCTGCGCACCCGTTTCCGATGTCAGACTGACACCCCCCCTCAAAACCCCCCCCGCGGGGGGCGTGGGGGGGGAACCGTCGCTGGACCTAATTGGTCCAGACATGAACTTGGTAGAGCTTGATTTATCGAACAAAACGAGCCCTCAACGAACCCTCTCCGTAGAACGGTTCAGGAGATATGAATTTTTGAAAATTATTTCGCACCTAACCTAACCTATGTCGGAAACAACGGAAATTTTCTAAGTTTTTTTTCGAAATTTTCGTCACACAGAAACTTGTTTTTTAGGCGTTTCAAACGATTCTGAGCCGATCTGTACCTATTTCGCGGGAACTTTTTTTTTTTTTTTTGAACGCACAACCCCAAAAACTTTGAAATTTTTCGAATTTTGAAAAAAAAAAATGTTACTCAGAGACTTGTTTTCTACGCGTTTCGAACGATTCTGAGCCGATCTGTACCTATTTGGCGGGTACTTTTTTTTTTTTTTTTTGAACGCACGACCCAAAAAACTTTGAAATTTATCGAATTTCGAAAAAAAAATGTTACCCAGAGACTTGTTTTCTGGGCGTTTTGGACGATTCTGAGCCGATCGGTACCTATTTGTCGAGAACTTTTTTTTTTTTTTTTCCGAATTCCACCGCCCAACTCAAAAACTTCAAAATCGCCCCGGAAAATTCCGAAAAAATTCCAGTGAACCAGTGCGGTCATCGCGGTGAAAAAACCTCCTCAGAAGCATGTCGCTAAATCTCACGGTTCGGATTTTACAGCCGGCGTTTCCGCTTTCCCGGCGACCGACTTCCGATTCGACACCACCATCGCGTTGAGATGGCCATAATCAAGCGGGGACCCGCGGTAATTCAAATTTCAAGTCGATCGGATCGATTTCAGAAAAGTTAGGACAAGTTCGGCCCTCCGAGACCTTGGATTCCGGACGGTTGGAATATGTTCGGCTTCCGGATTCTGCGGCGGCCGAGAGGTTAGGAAGGGTTTGGCTCCCCGAAACCACAACACACACGGGGGTACGAACAACGCGAAAGGTGGTCGCGGCACCCGGAAGGTTGGAATAAGTTCGGCTTCCGGATTCTACGGCGGCCGAGAGGTTAGGAAGGGTTCGGCTCCCCGAAACCACAACACACACGGGGGTACGAACAACGCGAAAGGTGGTCGCGGCACCCGGAAGGTTGGAATAAGTTCGGCTTCCGGATTCTACGGCGGCCGAGAGGTTAGGAAGGGTTCGGCTCCCCGAAACCACAACACACACGGGGGTACGAACAACGCGAAAGGTGGTCGCGGCACCCGGAAGGTTGGAATAAGTTCGGCTTCCGGACTCTACGGCGGCCGAGAGGTTAGGAAGGGTTCGGCTCCCCGAAACCACAACACACACGGGGGTACGAACAACGCGAAAGGTGGTCGCGGCACCCGGAAGGTCGGAATAAGTTCGGCTTCCGGATTCTACGGCGGCCGAGAGGTTAGGAAGGGTTCGGCTCCCCGAAACCACAACACACACGGGGGTACGAACAACGCGAAAGGTGGTCGCGGCACCCGGAAGGTTGGAATAAGTTCGGCTTCCGGATTCTACGGCGGCCGAGAGGTTAGGAAGGGTTCGGCTCCCCGAAACCACAATGCACATCTATAGTTCCAAAACCGTACACTTTTCAGGGGTACTTGTGATCAAGTTTTTTGACCGCGACAGCTTGCCCAATTTTTCAGAATTTTCTGAGACTTTTTCACTGATATTTTGAAATTTTTGGAACAGGTACAAAAATAAAAAAAACGTCTTCGAAAGTTACCCTAGGTCGTCTCAGAATCGCCCGAAACGCCCAGAAAACACTTCTCCCCGTGACGAAAATTTCGAAAAAAACTTTGAAAATTTTCGAAGCCCCAGAGTAGGTTAGGTTAGGTTAGGTTAGGTTAGGTTAGGTTAGGTTAGGTTAGGTTAGGTTAGGTTAGGTTAGGTTAGGTTAGGTTAGGTTAGGTTAGGTTAGGTTAGGTTAGGTTAGGTTAGGTTAGGTTAGGTTAGGTTAGGTTAGGTTATAGCCATGACCACCGGTCGACTTCCGGTTTTTGAGTGAACTTTTTCGGATTTTTTCCGCTCTTTCCAATGCCGCTAATTATTCCAAAATCTACCGGGCCGTTTTTGAGATTTTTAGGGGGGGGGGGGGCAAAAATGGGGGGGGGCGAGGGGGGGTGGGTGGGTCGGGTGCAGGATCCCCCCGCCCGTTATGTCCCCCACGGCCCCCTCCCCCCTCCCCCATTTGACCCCCCCCGGGGGGGGTGGGGGGGGGACGGTTGCTGGACCTATTTGGTCCTGGCATGAACTTTTCAGCCCTTGATTTATCGAAAAAAATGAGCCCCTAACCAACCCTCTCCGTAGCTTGGTTCAAAAGATAGGCGTTTTTCGAAAAATATCACCCACCTAACCTGACCCGACCCAACTCAAAAAGTGATGGTCGGACGCATAAAAGTTCTGCGCACCCGTTTCCGATGTCAGACTGACACCCCCCCTCAAAACCCCCCCCGGGGGGGCGTGGGGGGGGAACCGTCGCTGGACCTAATTGGTCCAGACATGAACTTGGTAGAGCTTGATTTATCGAACAAAACGAGCCCTCAACGAACCCTCTCCGTAGAACGGTTCAGGAGATATGAATTTTTGAAAATTATTTCGCACCTAACCTAACCTATGTCGGAAACAACGGAAATTTTCTAAGTTTTTTTTCGAAATTTTCGTCACACAGAAACTTGTTTTTTAGGCGTTTCAAACGATTCTGAGCCGATCTGTACCTATTTCGCGGGAACTTTTTTTTTTTTTTTTGAACGCACAACCCCAAAAACTTTGAAATTTTTCGAATTTTGAAAAAAAAAAATGTTACTCAGAGACTTGTTTTCTACGCGTTTCGAACGATTCTGAGCCGATCTGTACCTATTTGGCGGGTACTTTTTTTTTTTTTTTTTGAACGCACGACCCAAAAAACTTTGAAATTTATCGAATTTCGAAAAAAAAATGTTACCCAGAGACTTGTTTTCTGGGCGTTTTGGACGATTCTGAGCCGATCGGTACCTATTTGTCGAGAACTTTTTTTTTTTTTTTTCCGAATTCCACCGCCCAACTCAAAAACTTCAAAATCGCCCCGGAAAATTCCGAAAAAATTCCAGTGAACCAGTGCGGTCATCGCGGTGAAAAAACCTCCTCAGAAGCATGTCGCTAAATCTCACGGTTCGGATTTTACAGCCGGCGTTTCCGCTTTCCCGGCGACCGACTTCCGATTCGACACCACCATCGCGTTGAGATGGCCATAATCAAGCGGGGACCCGCGGTAATTCAAATTTCAAGTCGATCGGATCGATTTCAGAAAAGTTAGGACAAGTTCGGCCCTCCGAGACCTTGGATTCCGGACGGTTGGAATATGTTCGGCTTCCGGATTCTGCGGCGGCCGAGAGGTTAGGAAGGGTTTGGCTCCCCGAAACCACAACACACACGGGGGTACGAACAACGCGAAAGGTGGTCGCGGCACCCGGAAGGTTGGAATAAGTTCGGCTTCCGGATTCTACGGCGGCCGAGAGGTTAGGAAGGGTTCGGCTCCCCGAAACCACAACACACACGGGGGTACGAACAACGCGAAAGGTGGTCGCGGCACCCGGAAGGTTGGAATAAGTTCGGCTTCCGGACTCTACGGCGGCCGAGAGGTTAGGAAGGGTTCGGCTCCCCGAAACCACAACACACACGGGGGTACGAACAACGCGAAAGGTGGTCGCGGCACCCGGAAGGTCGGAATAAGTTCGGCTTCCGGATTCTACGGCGGCCGAGAGGTTAGGAAGGGTTCGGCTCCCCGAAACCACAACACACACGGGGGTACGAACAACGCGAAAGGTGGTCGCGGCACCCGGAAGGTTGGAATAAGTTCGGCTTCCGGATTCTACGGCGGCCGAGAGGTTAGGAAGGGTTCGGCTCCCCGAAACCACAATGCACATCTATAGTTCCAAAACCGTACACTTTTCAGGGGTACTTGTGATCAAGTTTTTTGACCGCGACAGCTTGCCCAATTTTTCAGAATTTTCTGAGACTTTTTCACTGATATTTTGAAATTTTTGGAACAGGTACAAAAATAAAAAAAACGTCTTCGAAAGTTACCCTAGGTCGTCTCAGAATCGCCCGAAACGCCCAGAAAACACTTCTCCCCGTGACGAAAATTTCGAAAAAAACTTTGAAAATTTTCGAAGCCCCAGAGTAGGTTAGGTTAGGTTAGGTTAGGTTAGGTTAGGTTAGGTTAGGTTAGGTTAGGTTAGGTTAGGTTAGGTTAGGTTAGGTTAGGTTAGGTTAGGTTAGGTTAGGTTAGGTTAGGTTAGGTTATAGCCATGACCACCGGTCGACTTCCGGTTTTTGAGTGAACTTTTTCGGATTTTTTCCGCTCTTTCCAATGCCGCTAATTATTCCAAAATCTACCGGGCCGTTTTTGAGATTTTTAGGGGGGGGGGGGCAAAAATGGGGGGGGGCGAGGGGGGGTGGGTGGGTCGGGTGCAGGATCCCCCCGCCCGTTATGTCCCCCACGGCCCCCTCCCCCCTCCCCCATTCGACCCCCCCCGGGGGGGGTGGGGGGGGGACGGTTGCTGGACCTATTTGGTCCTGGCATGAACTTTTCAGCCCTTGATTTATCGAAAAAAATGAGCCCCTAACCAACCCTCTCCGTAGCTTGGTTCAAAAGATAGGCGTTTTTCGAAAAATATCACCCACCTAACCTGACCCGACCCAACTCAAAAAGTGATGGTCGGACGCATAAAAGTTCTGCGCACCCGTTTCCGATGTCAGACTGACACCCCCCCTCAAAACCCCCCCCGCGGGGGGCGTGGGGGGGGAACCGTCGCTGGACCTAATTGGTCCAGACATGAACTTGGTAGAGCTTGATTTATCGAACAAAACGAGCCCTCAACGAACCCTCTCCGTAGAACGGTTCAGGAGATATGAATTTTTGAAAATTATTTCGCACCTAACCTAACCTATGTCGGAAACAACGGAAATTTTCTAAGTTTTTTTTCGAAATTTTCGTCACACAGAAACTTGTTTTTTAGGCGTTTCAAACGATTCTGAGCCGATCTGTACCTATTTCGCGGGAACTTTTTTTTTTTTTTTTGAACGCACAACCCCAAAAACTTTGAAATTTTTCGAATTTTGAAAAAAAAAAATGTTACTCAGAGACTTGTTTTCTACGCGTTTCGAACGATTCTGAGCCGATCTGTACCTATTTGGCGGGTACTTTTTTTTTTTTTTTTTGAACGCACGACCCAAAAAACTTTGAAATTTATCGAATTTCGAAAAAAAAATGTTACCCAGAGACTTGTTTTCTGGGCGTTTTGGACGATTCTGAGCCGATCGGTACCTATTTGTCGAGAACTTTTTTTTTTTTTTTTCCGAATTCCACCGCCCAACTCAAAAACTTCAAAATCGCCCCGGAAAATTCCGAAAAAATTCCAGTGAACCAGTGCGGTCATCGCGGTGAAAAAACCTCCTCAGAAGCATGTCGCTAAATCTCACGGTTCGGATTTTACAGCCGGCGTTTCCGCTTTCCCGGCGACCGACTTCCGATTCGACACCACCATCGCGTTGAGATGGCCATAATCAAGCGGGGACCCGCGGTAATTCAAATTTCAAGTCGATCGGATCGATTTCAGAAAAGTTAGGACAAGTTCGGCCCTCCGAGACCTTGGATTCCGGACGGTTGGAATATGTTCGGCTTCCGGATTCTGCGGCGGCCGAGAGGTTAGGAAGGGTTTGGCTCCCCGAAACCACAACACACACGGGGGTACGAACAACGCGAAAGGTGGTCGCGGCACCCGGAAGGTTGGAATAAGTTCGGCTTCCGGATTCTACGGCGGCCGAGAGGTTAGGAAGGGTTCGGCTCCCCGAAACCACAACACACACGGGGGTACGAACAACGCGAAAGGTGGTCGCGGCACCCGGAAGGTTGGAATAAGTTCGGCTTCCGGATTCTACGGCGGCCGAGAGGTTAGGAAGGGTTCGGCTCCCCGAAACCACAACACACACGGGGGTACGAACAACGCGAAAGGTGGTCGCGGCACCCGGAAGGTTGGAATAAGTTCGGCTTCCGGACTCTACGGCGGCCGAGAGGTTAGGAAGGGTTCGGCTCCCCGAAACCACAACACACACGGGGGTACGAACAACGCGAAAGGTGGTCGCGGCACCCGGAAGGTCGGAATAAGTTCGGCTTCCGGATTCTACGGCGGCCGAGAGGTTAGGAAGGGTTCGGCTCCCCGAAACCACAACACACACGGGGGTACGAACAACGCGAAAGGTGGTCGCGGCACCCGGAAGGTTGGAATAAGTTCGGCTTCCGGATTCTACGGCGGCCGAGAGGTTAGGAAGGGTTCGGCTCCCCGAAACCACAATGCACATCTATAGTTCCAAAACCGTACACTTTTCAGGGGTACTTGTGATCAAGTTTTTTGACCGCGACAGCTTGCCCAATTTTTCAGAATTTTCTGAGACTTTTTCACTGATATTTTGAAATTTTTGGAACAGGTACAAAAATAAAAAAAACGTCTTCGAAAGTTACCCTAGGTCGTCTCAGAATCGCCCGAAACGCCCAGAAAACACTTCTCCCCGTGACGAAAATTTCGAAAAAAACTTTGAAAATTTTCGAAGCCCCAGGTTAGGTTAGGTTAGGTTAGGTTAGGTTAGGTTAGGTTAGGTTAGGTTAGGTTAGGTTAGGTTAGGTTAGGTTAGGTTAGGTTAGGTTAGGTTAGGTTAGGTTAGGTTAGGTTAGGTTAGGTTAGGTTAGGTTAGGTTAGGTTAGGTTAGGTTAGGTTAGGTTAGGTTAGGTTAGGTTAGGTTAGGTTAGGTTAGGTTAGGTTAGGTTAGGTTAGGTTATAGCCATGACCACCGGTCGACTTCCGGTTTTTGAGTGAACTTTTTCGGATTTTTTCCGCTCTTTCCAATGCCGCTAATTATTCCAAAATCTACCGGGCCGTTTTTGAGATTTTTAGGGGGGGGGGGGCAAAAATGGGGGGGGGCGAGGGGGGGTGGGTGGGTCGGGTGCAGGATCCCCCCGCCCGTTATGTCCCCCACGGCCCCCTCCCCCCTCCCCCATTCGACCCCCCCCGGGGGGGGGTGGGGGGGGGACGGTTGCTGGACCTATTTGGTCCTGGCATGAACTTTTCAGCCCTTGATTTATCGAAAAAAATGAGCCCCTAACCAACCCTCTCCGTAGCTTGGTTCAAAAGATAGGCGTTTTTCGAAAAATATCACCCACCTAACCTGACCCGACCCAACTCAAAAAGTGATGGTCGGACGCATAAAAGTTCTGCGCACCCGTTTCCGATGTCAGACTGACACCCCCCCTCAAAACCCCCCCCGCGGGGGGCGTGGGGGGGGAACCGTCGCTGGACCTAATTGGTCCAGACATGAACTTGGTAGAGCTTGATTTATCGAACAAAACGAGCCCTCAACGAACCCTCTCCGTAGAACGGTTCAGGAGATATGAATTTTTGAAAATTATTTCGCACCTAACCTAACCTATGTCGGAAACAACGGAAATTTTCTAAGTTTTTTTTCGAAATTTTCGTCACACAGAAACTTGTTTTTTAGGCGTTTCAAACGATTCTGAGCCGATCTGTACCTATTTCGCGGGAACTTTTTTTTTTTTTTTTGAACGCACAACCCCAAAAACTTTGAAATTTTTCGAATTTTGAAAAAAAAAAATGTTACTCAGAGACTTGTTTTCTACGCGTTTCGAACGATTCTGAGCCGATCTGTACCTATTTGGCGGGTACTTTTTTTTTTTTTTTTTGAACGCACGACCCAAAAAACTTTGAAATTTATCGAATTTCGAAAAAAAAATGTTACCCAGAGACTTGTTTTCTGGGCGTTTTGGACGATTCTGAGCCGATCGGTACCTATTTGTCGAGAACTTTTTTTTTTTTTTTTCCGAATTCCACCGCCCAACTCAAAAACTTCAAAATCGCCCCGGAAAATTCCGAAAAAATTCCAGTGAACCAGTGCGGTCATCGCGGTGAAAAAACCTCCTCAGAAGCATGTCGCTAAATCTCACGGTTCGGATTTTACAGCCGGCGTTTCCGCTTTCCCGGCGACCGACTTCCGATTCGACACCACCATCGCGTTGAGATGGCCATAATCAAGCGGGGACCCGCGGTAATTCAAATTTCAAGTCGATCGGATCGATTTCAGAAAAGTTAGGACAAGTTCGGCCCTCCGAGACCTTGGATTCCGGACGGTTGGAATATGTTCGGCTTCCGGATTCTGCGGCGGCCGAGAGGTTAGGAAGGGTTTGGCTCCCCGAAACCACAACACACACGGGGGTACGAACAACGCGAAAGGTGGTCGCGGCACCCGGAAGGTTGGAATAAGTTCGGCTTCCGGATTCTACGGCGGCCGAGAGGTTAGGAAGGGTTCGGCTCCCCGAAACCACAACACACACGGGGGTACGAACAACGCGAAAGGTGGTCGCGGCACCCGGAAGGTTGGAATAAGTTCGGCTTCCGGATTCTACGGCGGCCGAGAGGTTAGGAAGGGTTCGGCTCCCCGAAACCACAACACACACGGGGGTACGAACAACGCGAAAGGTGGTCGCGGCACCCGGAAGGTTGGAATAAGTTCGGCTTCCGGACTCTACGGCGGCCGAGAGGTTAGGAAGGGTTCGGCTCCCCGAAACCACAACACACACGGGGGTACGAACAACGCGAAAGGTGGTCGCGGCACCCGGAAGGTCGGAATAAGTTCGGCTTCCGGATTCTACGGCGGCCGAGAGGTTAGGAAGGGTTCGGCTCCCCGAAACCACAACACACACGGGGGTACGAACAACGCGAAAGGTGGTCGCGGCACCCGGAAGGTTGGAATAAGTTCGGCTTCCGGATTCTACGGCGGCCGAGAGGTTAGGAAGGGTTCGGCTCCCCGAAACCACAATGCACATCTATAGTTCCAAAACCGTACACTTTTCAGGGGTACTTGTGATCAAGTTTTTTGACCGCGACAGCTTGCCCAATTTTTCAGAATTTTCTGAGACTTTTTCACTGATATTTTGAAATTTTTGGAACAGGTACAAAAATAAAAAAAACGTCTTCGAAAGTTACCCTAGGTCGTCTCAGAATCGCCCGAAACGCCCAGAAAACACTTCTCCCCGTGACGAAAATTTCGAAAAAAACTTTGAAAATTTTCGAAGCCCCAGAGTAGGTTAGGTTAGGTTAGGTTAGGTTAGGTTAGGTTAGGTTAGGTTAGGTTAGGTTAGGTTAGGTTAGGTTAGGTTAGGTTAGGTTAGGTTAGGTTAGGTTAGGTTATAGCCATGACCACCGGTCGACTTCCGGTTTTTGAGTGAACTTTTTCGGATTTTTTCCGCTCTTTCCAATGCCGCTAATTATTCCAAAATCTACCGGGCCGTTTTTGAGATTTTTAGGGGGGGGGGGGGGCAAAAATGGGGGGGGGCGAGGGGGGGTGGGTGGGTCGGGTGCAGGATCCCCCCGCCCGTTATGTCCCCCACGGCCCCCTCCCCCCTCCCCCATTTGACCCCCCCCGGGGGGGGTGGGGGGGGGACGGTTGCTGGACCTATTTGGTCCTGGCATGAACTTTTCAGCCCTTGATTTATCGAAAAAAATGAGCCCCTAACCAACCCTCTCCGTAGCTTGGTTCAAAAGATAGGCGTTTTTCGAAAAATATCACCCACCTAACCTGACCCGACCCAACTCAAAAAGTGATGGTCGGACGCATAAAAGTTCTGCGCACCCGTTTCCGATGTCAGACTGACACCCCCCCTCAAAACCCCCCCCGGGGGGGCGTGGGGGGGGAACCGTCGCTGGACCTAATTGGTCCAGACATGAACTTGGTAGAGCTTGATTTATCGAACAAAACGAGCCCTCAACGAACCCTCTCCGTAGAACGGTTCAGGAGATATGAATTTTTGAAAATTATTTCGCACCTAACCTAACCTATGTCGGAAACAACGGAAATTTTCTAAGTTTTTTTTCGAAATTTTCGTCACACAGAAACTTGTTTTTTAGGCGTTTCAAACGATTCTGAGCCGATCTGTACCTATTTCGCGGGAACTTTTTTTTTTTTTTTTGAACGCACAACCCCAAAAACTTTGAAATTTTTCGAATTTTGAAAAAAAAAAATGTTACTCAGAGACTTGTTTTCTACGCGTTTCGAACGATTCTGAGCCGATCTGTACCTATTTGGCGGGTACTTTTTTTTTTTTTTTTTGAACGCACGACCCAAAAAACTTTGAAATTTATCGAATTTCGAAAAAAAAATGTTACCCAGAGACTTGTTTTCTGGGCGTTTTGGACGATTCTGAGCCGATCGGTACCTATTTGTCGAGAACTTTTTTTTTTTTTTTTCCGAATTCCACCGCCCAACTCAAAAACTTCAAAATCGCCCCGGAAAATTCCGAAAAAATTCCAGTGAACCAGTGCGGTCATCGCGGTGAAAAAACCTCCTCAGAAGCATGTCGCTAAATCTCACGGTTCGGATTTTACAGCCGGCGTTTCCGCTTTCCCGGCGACCGACTTCCGATTCGACACCACCATCGCGTTGAGATGGCCATAATCAAGCGGGGACCCGCGGTAATTCAAATTTCAAGTCGATCGGATCGATTTCAGAAAAGTTAGGACAAGTTCGGCCCTCCGAGACCTTGGATTCCGGACGGTTGGAATATGTTCGGCTTCCGGATTCTGCGGCGGCCGAGAGGTTAGGAAGGGTTTGGCTCCCCGAAACCACAACACACACGGGGGTACGAACAACGCGAAAGGTGGTCGCGGCACCCGGAAGGTTGGAATAAGTTCGGCTTCCGGATTCTACGGCGGCCGAGAGGTTAGGAAGGGTTCGGCTCCCCGAAACCACAACACACACGGGGGTACGAACAACGCGAAAGGTGGTCGCGGCACCCGGAAGGTTGGAATAAGTTCGGCTTCCGGACTCTACGGCGGCCGAGAGGTTAGGAAGGGTTCGGCTCCCCGAAACCACAACACACACGGGGGTACGAACAACGCGAAAGGTGGTCGCGGCACCCGGAAGGTCGGAATAAGTTCGGCTTCCGGATTCTACGGCGGCCGAGAGGTTAGGAAGGGTTCGGCTCCCCGAAACCACAACACACACGGGGGTACGAACAACGCGAAAGGTGGTCGCGGCACCCGGAAGGTTGGAATAAGTTCGGCTTCCGGATTCTACGGCGGCCGAGAGGTTAGGAAGGGTTCGGCTCCCCGAAACCACAATGCACATCTATAGTTCCAAAACCGTACACTTTTCAGGGGTACTTGTGATCAAGTTTTTTGACCGCGACAGCTTGCCCAATTTTTCAGAATTTTCTGAGACTTTTTCACTGATATTTTGAAATTTTTGGAACAGGTACAAAAATAAAAAAAACGTCTTCGAAAGTTACCCTAGGTCGTCTCAGAATCGCCCGAAACGCCCAGAAAACACTTCTCCCCGTGACGAAAATTTCGAAAAAAACTTTGAAAATTTTCGAAGCCCCAGAGTAGGTTAGGTTAGGTTAGGTTAGGTTAGGTTAGGTTAGGTTAGGTTAGGTTAGGTTAGGTTAGGTTAGGTTAGGTTAGGTTAGGTTAGGTTAGGTTAGGTTAGGTTAGGTTAGGTTAGGTTATAGCCATGACCACCGGTCGACTTCCGGTTTTTGAGTGAACTTTTTCGGATTTTTTCCGCTCTTTCCAATGCCGCTAATTATTCCAAAATCTACCGGGCCGTTTTTGAGATTTTTAGGGGGGGGGGGGCAAAAATGGGGGGGGGCGAGGGGGGGTGGGTGGGTCGGGTGCAGGATCCCCCCGCCCGTTATGTCCCCCACGGCCCCCTCCCCCCTCCCCCATTTGACCCCCCCCGGGGGGGGTGGGGGGGGGGACGGTTGCTGGACCTATTTGGTCCTGGCATGAACTTTTCAGCCCTTGATTTATCGAAAAAAATGAGCCCCTAACCAACCCTCTCCGTAGCTTGGTTCAAAAGATAGGCGTTTTTCGAAAAATATCACCCACCTAACCTGACCCGACCCAACTCAAAAAGTGATGGTCGGACGCATAAAAGTTCTGCGCACCCGTTTCCGATGTCAGACTGACACCCCCCCTCAAAACCCCCCCCGCGGGGGGCGTGGGGGGGGAACCGTCGCTGGACCTAATTGGTCCAGACATGAACTTGGTAGAGCTTGATTTATCGAACAAAACGAGCCCTCAACGAACCCTCTCCGTAGAACGGTTCAGGAGATATGAATTTTTGAAAATTATTTCGCACCTAACCTAACCTATGTCGGAAACAACGGAAATTTTCTAAGTTTTTTTTCGAAATTTTCGTCACACAGAAACTTGTTTTTTAGGCGTTTCAAACGATTCTGAGCCGATCTGTACCTATTTCGCGGGAACTTTTTTTTTTTTTTTTGAACGCACAACCCCAAAAACTTTGAAATTTTTCGAATTTTGAAAAAAAAAAATGTTACTCAGAGACTTGTTTTCTACGCGTTTCGAACGATTCTGAGCCGATCTGTACCTATTTGGCGGGTACTTTTTTTTTTTTTTTTTGAACGCACGACCCAAAAAACTTTGAAATTTATCGAATTTCGAAAAAAAAATGTTACCCAGAGACTTGTTTTCTGGGCGTTTTGGACGATTCTGAGCCGATCGGTACCTATTTGTCGAGAACTTTTTTTTTTTTTTTTCCGAATTCCACCGCCCAACTCAAAAACTTCAAAATCGCCCCGGAAAATTCCGAAAAAATTCCAGTGAACCAGTGCGGTCATCGCGGTGAAAAAACCTCCTCAGAAGCATGTCGCTAAATCTCACGGTTCGGATTTTACAGCCGGCGTTTCCGCTTTCCCGGCGACCGACTTCCGATTCGACACCACCATCGCGTTGAGATGGCCATAATCAAGCGGGGACCCGCGGTAATTCAAATTTCAAGTCGATCGGATCGATTTCAGAAAAGTTAGGACAAGTTCGGCCCTCCGAGACCTTGGATTCCGGACGGTTGGAATATGTTCGGCTTCCGGATTCTGCGGCGGCCGAGAGGTTAGGAAGGGTTTGGCTCCCCGAAACCACAACACACACGGGGGTACGAACAACGCGAAAGGTGGTCGCGGCACCCGGAAGGTTGGAATAAGTTCGGCTTCCGGATTCTACGGCGGCCGAGAGGTTAGGAAGGGTTCGGCTCCCCGAAACCACAACACACACGGGGGTACGAACAACGCGAAAGGTGGTCGCGGCACCCGGAAGGTTGGAATAAGTTCGGCTTCCGGATTCTACGGCGGCCGAGAGGTTAGGAAGGGTTCGGCTCCCCGAAACCACAACACACACGGGGGTACGAACAACGCGAAAGGTGGTCGCGGCACCCGGAAGGTTGGAATAAGTTCGGCTTCCGGACTCTACGGCGGCCGAGAGGTTAGGAAGGGTTCGGCTCCCCGAAACCACAACACACACGGGGGTACGAACAACGCGAAAGGTGGTCGCGGCACCCGGAAGGTCGGAATAAGTTCGGCTTCCGGATTCTACGGCGGCCGAGAGGTTAGGAAGGGTTCGGCTCCCCGAAACCACAACACACACGGGGGTACGAACAACGCGAAAGGTGGTCGCGGCACCCGGAAGGTTGGAATAAGTTCGGCTTCCGGATTCTACGGCGGCCGAGAGGTTAGGAAGGGTTCGGCTCCCCGAAACCACAATGCACATCTATAGTTCCAAAACCGTACACTTTTCAGGGGTACTTGTGATCAAGTTTTTTGACCGCGACAGCTTGCCCAATTTTTCAGAATTTTCTGAGACTTTTTCACTGATATTTTGAAATTTTTGGAACAGGTACAAAAATAAAAAAAACGTCTTCGAAAGTTACCCTAGGTCGTCTCAGAATCGCCCGAAACGCCCAGAAAACACTTCTCCCCGTGACGAAAATTTCGAAAAAAACTTTGAAAATTTTCGAAGCCCCAGAGTAGGTTAGGTTAGGTTAGGTTAGGTTAGGTTAGGTTAGGTTAGGTTAGGTTAGGTTAGGTTAGGTTAGGTTAGGTTAGGTTAGGTTAGGTTAGGTTAGGTTAGGTTAGGTTAGGTTAGGTTAGGTTAGGTTAGGTTAGGTTAGGTTAGGTTAGGTTAGGTTAGGTTAGGTTAGGTTAGGTTAGGTTAGGTTAGGTTAGGTTAGGTTAGGTTAGGTTAGGTTAGGTTAGGTTAGGTTAGGTTAGGTTAGGTTAGGTTAGGTTAGGTTAGGTTAGGTTAGGTTAGGTTAGGTTAGGTTAGGTTAGGTTAGGTTAGGTTAGGTTAGGTTAGGTTAGGTTAGGTTAGGTTAGGTTAGGTTAGGTTAGGTTAGGTTAGGTTAGGTTAGGTTAGGTTAGGTTAGGTTAGGTTATAGCCGTGACCACCGGTCGACTTCCGGTTTTTGAGTGAACTTTTTCGGATTTTTTCCGCTCTTTCCAATGCCGCTAATTATTTCAAAATCTACCGGGCCGTTTTTGAGATTTTGAGGGGGGGGGGGGGCAAAAATGGGGGGGGGGCGAGGGTGGGTGGGTGGGTCGGGTGCAGGATCCCCCCGCCCGTTATGTCCCCTACGGCCCCCTCCCCCCTCCCCCATTTGACCCCCCCCGGGGGGGGTGGGGGGGGAACGGTTGCTGGACCTATTTGGTCCTGGCATGAACTTTTCAGCCCTTGATTTATCGAAAAAAATGAGCCCCTAACCAACCCTCTCCGTAGCTTGGTTCAAAAGATAGGCGTTTTTCGAAAAATATCACCCACCTAACCTGACCCGACCCAACTCAAAAAGTGATGGTCGGACGCATAAAAGTTCTGCGCACCCGTTTCCGATGTCAGACTGACACCCCCCCTTACAACCCCCCCCGCGGGGGGCGTGGGGGGGGAACCGTCGCTGGACCTAATTGGTCCAGACATGAACTTGGTAGAGCTTGATTTATCGAACAAAACGAGCCCTCAACGAACCCTCTCCGTAGAACGGTTCAGGAGATATGAATTTTTGAAAATTATTTTGCACCTAACCTAACCTATGTCGGAAACAACGGAAATTTTCTAAGTTTTTTTCCGAAATTTTCGTCACACAGAAACTTGTTTTTTAGGCGTTTCAAACGATTCTGAGCCGATCTGTACCTATTTCGCGGGAACTTTTTTTTTTTTTTTTGAACGCACAACCCCAAAAACTTTGAAATTTTTCGAATTTTGAAAAAAAAAAATGTTACCCAGAGACTTGTTTTCTACGCGTTTCGAACGATTCTGAGCCGATCTGTACCTATTTGGCGGGTACTTTTTTTTTTTTTTTTGAACGCACGACCCAAAAAACTTTGAAATTTATCGAATTTCGAAAAAAAAATTAGTCACCCAGAGACTTGTTTTCTGGGCGTTTTGGACGATTCTGAGCCGATCGGTACCTATTTGTCGGGAACTTTTTTTTTTTTTTTCCAAATTCCACCGCCCAACTCAAAAACTTCAAAATCGCCCCGAAAAATTCCGAAAAAATTCCAGGGGACCAGTGCGGTCATCGCGGTGAAAAAACCTCCTCAGAAGCATGTCGCTAAATCTCACGGTTCGGATTTTACAGCCGGCGTTTCCGCTTTCCCGGCGACCGACTTCCGATTCGACACCACCATCGCGTTTAGATGGCCATAATCAAGCGGGGACCCGCGGTAATTCAAATTTCAAGTCGATCGGATCGATTTCAGAAAAGTTAGGACAAGTTCGGCCCTCCGAGACATTGGATTCCGGACGGTTGGAATATGTTCGGCTTCCGGATTCTGCGGCGGCCGAAAGGTTAGGAAGGGTTCGGCTACCCGAAACCACAACACACACAAGGGTACGAACAACGCAAAAGGCGGTCGCGGCACCCGGAAGGTTGGAATGAGTTCGGCTTCCGGATTCTACGGCGGCCGAGAGGTTAGGAAGGGTTCGGCTCCCCGAAACCACAACACACACGGGGGTACGAACAACGCGAGAGGTGGTCGCGGCACCCGGAAGGTTGGAATAAGTTCGGCTTCCGGATTCTACGGCGGCCGAGAGGTTAGGAAGGGTTCGGCTCCCCGAAACCACAACACACACGGGGGTACGAACAACGCGAAAGGTGGTCGCGGCACCCTGAAGGTTGGAATAAGTTTGGCTTCCGGATTCTACGGCGGCCGAGAGGTTAGGAAGGGTTCGGCTCCCCGAAACCACAATGCACATCTATAGTTCCAAAACCGTACACTTTTCAGGGGTACTTGATATCAAGTTTTTTGACCGCGACAGCTTGCCCAATTTTCCAGAATTTTCTCAGATTTTTTCACTGATATTTAAAATTTTTTGGAACAGGTACAAAATAAAAAAAACGTCTTCGAAAGTTACCCTGGGTCGTCTCAGAATCGCCCGAAACGCCTAGAAAACACTTCTCCCCGTGACGAAAATTTCGAAAAAAACTTTGAAAATTTCCGACGCTCCAGAGTAGGTTAGGTTAGGTTAGGTTAGGTTAGGTTAGGTTAGGTTAGGTTAGGTTAGGTTAGGTTAGGTTAGGTTAGGTTAGGTTAGGTTAGGTTAGGTTAGGTTAGGTTAGGTTAGGTTAGGTTAGGTTAGGTTATAGCCGTGACCACCGGTCGACTTCCGGTTTTTGAGTGAACTTTTTCGGATTTTTTCCGCTCTTTCCAATGCCGCTAATTATTTCAAAATCTACCGGGCCGTTTTTGAGATTTTGAGGGGGGGGGGGGGCAAAAATGGGGGGGGGGCGAGGGTGGGTGGGTGGGTCGGGTGCAGGATCCCCCCGCCCGTTATGTCCCCTACGGCCCCCTCCCCCCTCCCCCATTTGACCCCCCCCGGGGGGGGTGGGGGGGGAACGGTTGCTGGACCTATTTGGTCCTGGCATGAACTTTTCAGCCCTTGATTTATCGAAAAAAATGAGCCCCTAACCAACCCTCTCCGTAGCTTGGTTCAAAAGATAGGCGTTTTTCGAAAAATATCACCCACCTAACCTGACCCGACCCAACTCAAAAAGTGATGGTCGGACGCATAAAAGTTCTGCGCACCCGTTTCCGATGTCAGACTGACACCCCCCCTTACAACCCCCCCCGCGGGGGGCGTGGGGGGGGAACCGTCGCTGGACCTAATTGGTCCAGACATGAACTTGGTAGAGCTTGATTTATCGAACAAAACGAGCCCTCAACGAACCCTCTCCGTAGAACGGTTCAGGAGATATGAATTTTTGAAAATTATTTTGCACCTAACCTAACCTATGTCGGAAACAACGGAAATTTTCTAAGTTTTTTTCCGAAATTTTCGTCACACAGAAACTTGTTTTTTAGGCGTTTCAAACGATTCTGAGCCGATCTGTACCTATTTCGCGGGAACTTTTTTTTTTTTTTTTGAACGCACAACCCCAAAAACTTTGAAATTTTTCGAATTTTGAAAAAAAAAAATGTTACCCAGAGACTTGTTTTCTACGCGTTTCGAACGATTCTGAGCCGATCTGTACCTATTTGGCGGGTACTTTTTTTTTTTTTTTTGAACGCACGACCCAAAAAACTTTGAAATTTATCGAATTTCGAAAAAAAAATTAGTCACCCAGAGACTTGTTTTCTGGGCGTTTTGGACGATTCTGAGCCGATCGGTACCTATTTGTCGGGAACTTTTTTTTTTTTTTTCCAAATTCCACCGCCCAACTCAAAAACTTCAAAATCGCCCCGAAAAATTCCGAAAAAATTCCAGGGGACCAGTGCGGTCATCGCGGTGAAAAAACCTCCTCAGAAGCATGTCGCTAAATCTCACGGTTCGGATTTTACAGCCGGCGTTTCCGCTTTCCCGGCGACCGACTTCCGATTCGACACCACCATCGCGTTTAGATGGCCATAATCAAGCGGGGACCCGCGGTAATTCAAATTTCAAGTCGATCGGATCGATTTCAGAAAAGTTAGGACAAGTTCGGCCCTCCGAGACATTGGATTCCGGACGGTTGGAATATGTTCGGCTTCCGGATTCTGCGGCGGCCGAAAGGTTAGGAAGGGTTCGGCTACCCGAAACCACAACACACACAAGGGTACGAACAACGCAAAAGGCGGTCGCGGCACCCGGAAGGTTGGAATGAGTTCGGCTTCCGGATTCTACGGCGGCCGAGAGGTTAGGAAGGGTTCGGCTCCCCGAAACCACAACACACACGGGGGTACGAACAACGCGAGAGGTGGTCGCGGCACCCGGAAGGTTGGAATAAGTTCGGCTTCCGGATTCTACGGCGGCCGAGAGGTTAGGAAGGGTTCGGCTCCCCGAAACCACAACACACACGGGGGTACGAACAACGCGAAAGGTGGTCGCGGCACCCTGAAGGTTGGAATAAGTTTGGCTTCCGGATTCTACGGCGGCCGAGAGGTTAGGAAGGGTTCGGCTCCCCGAAACCACAATGCACATCTATAGTTCCAAAACCGTACACTTTTCAGGGGTACTTGATATCAAGTTTTTTGACCGCGACAGCTTGCCCAATTTTCCAGAATTTTCTCAGATTTTTTCACTGATATTTAAAATTTTTTGGAACAGGTACAAAATAAAAAAAACGTCTTCGAAAGTTACCCTGGGTCGTCTCAGAATCGCCCGAAACGCCTAGAAAACACTTCTCCCCGTGACGAAAATTTCGAAAAAAACTTTGAAAATTTCCGACGCTCCAGAGTAGGTTAGGTTAGGTTAGGTTAGGTTAGGTTAGGTTAGGTTAGGTTCCCCACGAGGCTGTTTCCTTGTCGTGGTGTGGGGCTTAAGCCTTTCCGTGCCGATCCTGTGGAGCAATGCTGGCGAGGTTCAACCAAGCTAGTCTGGCCCACGGGGGAGCGGGGGGTGACTGAACGACAGCCAAAAGTGTGAATGAGTGCGTGCATGGCGGTGAGTGAAAGAGACGCGGTCGTGCCTTCGGCGGATATTCCTCGGAGACTAACCAAGGAAGGAGTAGTAGCCGACTGACCGGGGCCGAAAGTGAAGTTTGTACCTTTACCGGGCTGCGGTGGCGCACGGCCACGGGCCCAAAGTGGGAAAACCGCTCCTCGAAGCTGCTGGAGCCTAGCCGGGGGTTGAACCTGGGGGCGCGGGCGTGTGTGTGGAGGATTACTTGGTCCGTATTTCCTCATACCCGAAGTCCGGTAGGGTAAATCCGGCAAAGTCTGAACCGGCCGGTGGCCTAACCTGTTTCGGATTAGCAGGGGAATCCACGGTCGGAGGACCGAATGTGTCAGGGACAGGGGGGATCGCATGGATAGGACCGACCAACCGACAAGCCGACAGCGGCTTCCATGCGAAGGGGGTTAGGGTAACTTCAGGCGGGGATAGATGCTACACCGAGGTGTAGCTGCCATGATGGCCGAACCGTCTTAAGCTTAACAATACAATAATATGGATTCTAAAACAAAACTAAACGCAGGAGAAAAGCAGTTGGAGGAGTTCGCTGGAGATCCCTTTGCAAGAAGGGATAGCATCGGGAGGTCACCGCCGTCAACACCAACGGCGGAGCTGGTCTCCTTCGCTGAAGCGATAGCCCCGAGGGCCATGCCGAGTAAGGGAGCAATCCCAAAAGCAAGGTCGGAGGGAAAGATTAACTGGGGTGGGCCGTTCGCAGGAATGGCGATGACCCTCAGCCTAGGGAGGGCGTCCGAGAAGTCCCCGGCCTCTGCGGGAGGCGATGAAGCAAAGAAGGCAAGGGATGCAGTGACCGCCCTTGCTAAAGCGATCGAAGAGATGAACCGCTTCACCAGGGAGCACAAAAACGCTCACGCCTCCCTGAAAGAAGGTCTCAGCAAGGCTGCTCTGCTGATGAGGCAGGTGGAGCGAGGGTGGTGCTGGGCGGAGAAGGAGCTCAGCGGTCTCAGGGGTTCCGGCGAACGAGCGACGGCGTCGACGTCCACGCAGACGGAGGCGCAACCACGCACGGCTGAGCGGGAAGATGCCCTCCCGCGATCGGACCAAGAAATGGACGGCCTGATCGGCGGGGCAAAGAGGAAGCAGACCTCCCCGTGCGCTAGCGCGACCGAAAAGCGCCCGTGCCCAGAGGCAGGTTCGATGGAGGCAGGGGCTGCGAGGGCGGCCAATTTCACCCAAGCGGAGGAAGGCTGGACGGTAGCGGCTAAGAGGGTCCGGCCCAAGAAGAAGAAGCGTGGGGCTACCGAACCCCCGACGCAGCTGCAAAAGCCGCAACAGCAGCAGCAGCGGCAGGCACAACAACAGAGGGGCCAGCAGGGTGCGCTGAAGATCGGCGGCCGGCGGCAGGTAAGGCCGGACGCGGTCCTTATTAAGACGAGCGGGAGTGCCAACTATGCCGAGGTCCTCCGATCCATCAAGCGGCAGGTGGACCCTGAAAAAACCGGGGCCCAGATCGCTGCGGTGAAGAAGACCAGGGGTGGCGACGTCCTGCTCGAGCTGAAGCGGGGCAGCAGCGGCGTCCAGGCTCTTAGGGACGCTGTGGCGGGGGCACTGGGGCAAGGCAACAAGGTTGCAGCACTTGAGCCCATGCTCACTGTGGAGATCAGAGACCTCGACGATGTCACTGAGGCTGGCGAGGTGAAGGTGGCGCTTGCCAGCATACTACAAGCCGAACTCGCCGGGGACGTGAAGATGAGGAGGGGCTACAATGGGACCCAAGTCGCATTGATACGGC
This sequence comes from Diprion similis, assembly GCF_021155765.1. Lineage (NCBI taxonomy): Eukaryota > Metazoa > Arthropoda > Insecta > Hymenoptera > Diprionidae > Diprion > Diprion similis. Next base: position 25,422,479 of record NC_060110.1, read on the forward strand.
TCCCGGAGCGAACGGCCAGAAGGATCCTAGCGGTAGGCAAGGTCAAGGTAGGCTGGTGTGTCTGTAGGATACGAGAACGAGTGACCGTTGACAAGTGCTTCCGGTGCCAAGGCTACGGACACCGGAGCGGGGAGTGCGTGGGCGTCGACTGCTCGAGCGCCTGCAGAAGATGCGGTAAGGCGGGCCACAAGGAGAAGGACTGCCAGGCCAGCCCAAGCTGCATGCTCTGCAGCAGGAACAACTGGAGAGCCGACCACTTCACTGGGAGTGGGAGATGCAGGGCCTTCAGGGAAGAGCTGTCGAAGGCAAAGGTGAAGTATAACAGGGCAACGGCCCTGGAGACCAGGAGGACTGGTGACAGGGAAGGGGCTGGACAGGAAGCGGCGCTCCTGTCTCCCAGCAACCGCGAGGTGGAGTTCCGAAGGAGGGTCGGATCCGTGTGGGCACAATGCCTCGCGTGATGGATAGCCCCGGACGTAGCGGGATGCCAGGCGCACGCATACTCCAGGTCAACCTGAACAGGAGTCGAGCCGCCCAGGACCTCCTCGCGCAGACCGCGGCGGCTTTGGGGACAAGCATCCTGCTGGTATCCGAGCCTAGCAGCGCGGGCAAGGCAGGACTGTGGATGCTCGACCGTAAGGGGGATGCGGCGATCGCAGTAACGCGGAACTTCACCGGCAACATAACACCGGGGGAAAGAGGTGAAGGCTTCGTATGGGCTGAAATTAACCAGACCTATGTTTTCAGCTGTTACTTTTCGCCCAACGCGAGGACCGAGGACTTTGAGAGGCAACTCGACGAGCTGGAGGTGCAGGCCAGAGCAGCGGGTCATAGAATCCTCATAGCGGGCGACTTCAACGCGAAGTCACCTTTGTGGGGGTCTGAGAGATGGGACGACAGGGGCCGAATCGTGGCGGACTTCCTAGCCAGGCTTGATCTCACCCCAATCAACACAGGGAAAGCTCCGACCTGGAGGAGAGCGGCCACTGGCTCGAAGTCGGTCATTGACATCACGGTCGGCAGCCCTAGCGTGGCAGCCGAAATGCGCGGATGGAAGGTCTTGGAGGAAGAGAGCTTGAGCGACCACAGCTACATCTACATGGAGTGGGCGCTCAGCTCGGGCAACCGGACGCAGCGAGGAAGTGAAGGCGATATAGGGACAACAGGCTGGGTCACCAGGAAGCTGGACAAGGCGGCCATGGTGACCTGCCTCGCCGAGGAGAAGCGGAAACGCGGGAGCCGACCAACAGACATCGGCGATTCGGAAGTCGACGTGCTGATGAATACCATCACTAGGGCATGCGACGCAGGTATGCCAAGAAGGAAGCCCCCTCGAGGCAAGCCCGCAGCGCACTGGTGGACCGATCGGATCGCCCAGCTCCGACGGGAATGCGTAAGCGCCAGGAGAAGGGCTCAGCGCACACGAGCTAAAAGCGGGGACACGGAGGCCAGCATGGCAGCTTATCGGACGGCGAAGCGGGACCTCAGAAACGAGATCAAAGCCAGCAAAGCCAGGTGCTGGGAGGAGCTCTTGCAGGCGGTTGATGAGGACCCGTGGGGGCTGCCGTACAAACTGGTCACCAAGAAGCTGGGAGTGCTTCGGCAGCCGGACGACCCCCTGACCGTGGAAAACATATTAACCGAGTTGTTCCCGGTCCACAGGCAGACGGAGAGGAGCACCCTCGGGACGGCCGTAGCTGGCCCCCATCCCGAGCCCTTCACCTTGACGGAGCTGTACCACGCAGCTAGGAGGATCAGCGGAGGCAAGGCACCTGGCCCCGACGGCGTGCCTGGGGAAGCCCTGGCAGTGGTCGCGGAGAACTACCCGGAGGCACTGCTCAGGGCGTTCAACGAGTGCCTACAGCAGGGGATTTTTCACCCGAGGTGGAGGAGGCAGAGGCTGGTCCTGCTACCGAAGGGACAGGCCAAAGAGGGAGGCGGGCTAAAATACCGGCCCATCAGTCTGATCGATGTGACGGGGAAGCTGCTTGAGAGGCTTCTGCATGCCAGGTTGGAGGCCGCCCTCGACGCGTCTGGGGGCTTAGCTGACAACCAGTACGGCTTCCGAAGGGGCAGGTCCACGATCCACGCCATCGACGAGGTCGTTGACATCGCGAGGAAAGCTAACGAGCGTAAAGGTCGCTTCGCTACCCCCTGCTTGATGGTGCTTTTGGACGTCAAAAACGCCTTCAATGCAGTGGGGCACCAAGTCATACTGGACGCGCTGGAAAGGAGGAACGGCATGCCGGCGTACCTCGTCGGGATGGTCGGGAGCTACCTGGAAGACAGGCTGCTTCTGTACCGTACCAGCGAGGGAGAAAAAACCCGTCGGCTTTCAGCGGGTGTGCCGCAGGGATCGGTCCTCGGGCCGCTGCTGTGGAACGTGGCGTACGACGACCTCCTCCGCATGAAAATGCCGGATGGAGTGACCACCGTGGGCTTCGCAGACGACGTGGCGCTGGTGGTGACGGCGAGGACGACTGGCCTCCTGGAGGCCAAGACCACGGAAGCAGTCAACAGTGCCTGGGCATGGCTGACTGAGAGAGGACTGGACCTAGCGGAAAAGAAGACGGAGATAGTGGTGCTCACGCGCCGGAACACGCTGAAGGTCAACCCTATTCCGGTCAAGGGGCACGAGGTCGCGCCCACGGGTAGCGCCAAATACCTTGGAGTGACCATCGATGCTAGGCTGAACTTCGCCGAGCACGTGCAGCAGGCTGCCAGCAAGGCAATGGGTGTAGCCGCGGCCATCGGAAGGCTTATGCCCAACATCGGGGGCCCGGCTAGCGGTAGAAGAAGGCTCCTCGCGAGCGTCACCTACTCCGTTGCGCTGTACGGAGCTCCGGTGTGGGCCGACGCCGTGAGCGTCCAAAGGAACAGGAGCAGACTGGAGGCTACGGGAAGGGCCTGCGCCCTCCGGGTGGTGTCAGCGTACCGCACGGTCTCAACGCCAGCCGTAATGGTGCTGGCAACGCTGATACCGCTCCACCTCCTGGCGGCAGAGCGGAAAAGGATAGCGGACGCGGAGGCCGGAGGCGCAATACGCAACAGGCCCGCCAGAAACAGACTCAGGCGCGAGGAACGGAAACGTACACTCGAGGAATGGGACAAGGAGTGGAGCGAGGAGGACAAAGGGGCCTGGACGAGGACTGCGATACCCTCGGTAATACCCTGGGTGGACCGGAAACATGGCCAAATGGACTTCCACCTCACCCAGGGGCTGACAGGCCATGGATGCTTCGGGGCGTACCTCAAGCGCATCGGCAAGGAGGGCACGGCGAAATGCCATCACTGTGACGAGGCCTCAGACGACGCTAACCACACCTGGTTTGTATGCGAGGCCTGGAATACGCAAAGGGAGGAAATGTGGAGGATCATGGGACGCGCCGAGAGCATCCAGGACCTGGTAAGGGCGATGCTTGAAGGCTCAGAAAAGTGGAAAGCAGCGGCTGACTTCGCCAGTGCAGTGCTGCGCGCAAAGGAGGAGGCCGAAAGAAGGAGAAGAAGTGAACGACGCGCCACAGCGTAAACAGGTAAGAGGTGGCGGGATTCATATTCTTTTATTGACCGACTGGTGGAGGTGACAAAGGTGATGGTGTTGGCGAGCGAAGGGGTGCACGGGACACTTAGTGCAAAGTCACCCTTGAGCCGCCCTAAGCTTGCTTTGTAAAACAATATGACAAATGCAGTGCAATAGTAGTGTAGTGTAGATAGGGCTAACTTAAGGTGCACGCAGGTGGTGGAAAGACAGGTCACTTGTAAAAAGTCGGCCCAGCGCCGAGCATGCTAGGTTAAGGACGAGTCTGAGTGACGAACTAAAAAGAGTGCGAGCGGGGCAGAGGACATTGGACGGTACGCGCGTGATCCTGCCCACGCCGAGTGACGTATGATGGGAAGGGAGGGCTGACTGAGGCGTGACTGTCGGGTTAAGATGGCTCACGCCACGCTGAGGAAGGCGGAGAGAGGCCACGAAGAACTGGCCGGCCACAGGGGCGAAGCGAAGTAATGCGAAAGCGGTTCCACTTCGCCCTGGGCGAGGGCGGCGGCGGAGGGGTTTTAGCCGGTAAAAATCCGGCACTATCCGAGGACAACCAGAACATCCGGATGTCTTTTGAAGATTTCCTCGTCGCCGCCAAAACAAAAAAAAAAAAAAAAAAAAAAAAAAAAAGGTTAGGTTAGGTTAGGTTAGGTTAGGTTAGGTTAGGTTAGGTTAGGTTAGGTTAGGTTAGGTTAGGTTAGGTTAGGTTAGGTTAGGTTAGGTTAGGTTAGGTTAGGTTAGGTTAGGTTAGGTTAGGTTAGGTTAGGTTAGGTTATAGCCGTGACCACCGGTCGACTTCCGGTTTTTGAGTGAACTTTTTCGGATTTTTTCCGCTCTTTCCAATGCCGCTAATTATTTCAAAATCTACCGGGCCGTTTTTGAGATTTTGAGGGGGGGGGGGGGCAAAAATGGGGGGGGGGCGAGGGTGGGTGGGTGGGTCGGGTGCAGGATCCCCCCGCCCGTTATGTCCCCTACGGCCCCCTCCCCCCTCCCCCATTTGACCCCCCCCGGGGGGGGTGGGGGGGGAACGGTTGCTGGACCTATTTGGTCCTGGCATGAACTTTTCAGCCCTTGATTTATCGAAAAAAATGAGCCCCTAACCAACCCTCTCCGTAGCTTGGTTCAAAAGATAGGCGTTTTTCGAAAAATATCACCCACCTAACCTGACCCGACCCAACTCAAAAAGTGATGGTCGGACGCATAAAAGTTCTGCGCACCCGTTTCCGATGTCAGACTGACACCCCCCCTTACAACCCCCCCCGCGGGGGGCGTGGGGGGGGAACCGTCGCTGGACCTAATTGGTCCAGACATGAACTTGGTAGAGCTTGATTTATCGAACAAAACGAGCCCTCAACGAACCCTCTCCGTAGAACGGTTCAGGAGATATGAATTTTTGAAAATTATTTTGCACCTAACCTAACCTATGTCGGAAACAACGGAAATTTTCTAAGTTTTTTTCCGAAATTTTCGTCACACAGAAACTTGTTTTTTAGGCGTTTCAAACGATTCTGAGCCGATCTGTACCTATTTCGCGGGAACTTTTTTTTTTTTTTTTGAACGCACAACCCCAAAAACTTTGAAATTTTTCGAATTTTGAAAAAAAAAAATGTTACCCAGAGACTTGTTTTCTACGCGTTTCGAACGATTCTGAGCCGATCTGTACCTATTTGGCGGGTACTTTTTTTTTTTTTTTTGAACGCACGACCCAAAAAACTTTGAAATTTATCGAATTTCGAAAAAAAAATTAGTCACCCAGAGACTTGTTTTCTGGGCGTTTTGGACGATTCTGAGCCGATCGGTACCTATTTGTCGGGAACTTTTTTTTTTTTTTTCCAAATTCCACCGCCCAACTCAAAAACTTCAAAATCGCCCCGAAAAATTCCGAAAAAATTCCAGGGGACCAGTGCGGTCATCGCGGTGAAAAAACCTCCTCAGAAGCATGTCGCTAAATCTCACGGTTCGGATTTTACAGCCGGCGTTTCCGCTTTCCCGGCGACCGACTTCCGATTCGACACCACCATCGCGTTTAGATGGCCATAATCAAGCGGGGACCCGCGGTAATTCAAATTTCAAGTCGATCGGATCGATTTCAGAAAAGTTAGGACAAGTTCGGCCCTCCGAGACATTGGATTCCGGACGGTTGGAATATGTTCGGCTTCCGGATTCTGCGGCGGCCGAAAGGTTAGGAAGGGTTCGGCTACCCGAAACCACAACACACACAAGGGTACGAACAACGCAAAAGGCGGTCGCGGCACCCGGAAGGTTGGAATGAGTTCGGCTTCCGGATTCTACGGCGGCCGAGAGGTTAGGAAGGGTTCGGCTCCCCGAAACCACAACACACACGGGGGTACGAACAACGCGAGAGGTGGTCGCGGCACCCGGAAGGTTGGAATAAGTTCGGCTTCCGGATTCTACGGCGGCCGAGAGGTTAGGAAGGGTTCGGCTCCCCGAAACCACAACACACACGGGGGTACGAACAACGCGAAAGGTGGTCGCGGCACCCTGAAGGTTGGAATAAGTTTGGCTTCCGGATTCTACGGCGGCCGAGAGGTTAGGAAGGGTTCGGCTCCCCGAAACCACAATGCACATCTATAGTTCCAAAACCGTACACTTTTCAGGGGTACTTGATATCAAGTTTTTTGACCGCGACAGCTTGCCCAATTTTCCAGAATTTTCTCAGATTTTTTCACTGATATTTAAAATTTTTTGGAACAGGTACAAAATAAAAAAAACGTCTTCGAAAGTTACCCTGGGTCGTCTCAGAATCGCCCGAAACGCCTAGAAAACACTTCTCCCCGTGACGAAAATTTCGAAAAAAACTTTGAAAATTTCCGACGCTCCAGAGTAGGTTAGGTTAGGTTAGGTTAGGTTAGGTTAGGTTAGGTTAGGTTAGGTTAGGTTAGGTTAGGTTAGGTTAGGTTAGGTTAGGTTAGGTTAGGTTAGGTTAGGTTAGGTTAGGTTAGGTTATAGCCATGACCACCGGTCGACTTCCGGTTTTTGAGTGAACTTTTTCGGATTTTTTCCGCTCTTTCCAATGCCGCTAATTATTCCAAAATCTACCGGGCCGTTTTTGAGATTTTGAGGGGGGGGGGGGGCAAAAATGGGGGGGGGGCGAGGGGGGATGGGTGGGTCGGGTGCAGGATCCCCCCGCCCGTTATGTCCCCCACGGCCCCCTCCCCCCTCCCCCATTTGACCCCCCCCGGGGGGGGTGGGGGGGGAACGGTTGCTGGACCTATTTGGTCCTGGCATGAACTTTTCAGCCCTTGATTTATCGAAAAAAATGAGCCCTTAACCAACCCTCTCCGTAGCTTGGTTCAAAAGATAGGCGTTTTTCGAAAAATATCACCCACCTAACCTGACCCGACCCAACTCAAAAAGTGATGGTCGGACGCATAAAAGTTCTGCGCACCCGTTTCCGATGTCAGACTGACACCCCCCCTCAAAACCCCCCCCGCGGGGGGCGTGGGGGGGGAACCGTCGCTGGACCTAATTGGTCCAGACATGAACTTGGTAGAGCTTGATTTATCGAACAAAACGAGCTCTCAACGAACCCTCTCCGTAGAACGGTTCAGGAGATATGAATTTTTGAAAATTATTTCGCACCTAACCTAACCTATGTCGGAAACAACGGAAATTTTCTAAGTTTTTTTTCGAAATTTTCGTCACACAGAAACTTGTTTTTTAGGCGTTTCAAACGATTCTGAGCCGATCTGTACCTATTTCGCGGGAACTTTTTTTTTTTTTTTTGAACGCACAACCCCAAAAACTTTGAAATTTTTCGAATTTTGAAAAAAAAAAATGTTACTCAGAGACTTGTTTTCTACGCGTTTCGAACGATTCTGAGCCGATCTGTACCTATCTCGCGGGAACTTTTTTTTTTTTTTTTGAACGCACAACCCCAAAAACTTTGAAATTTTTCGAATTTTCAAAAAAAAAATGTTACCCAGAGACTTGTTTTCTACGCGTTTCGAACGATTCTGAGCCGATCTGTACCTATTTCGCGGGAACTTTTTTTTTTTTTTCTTCCTAATTCCACCGCCCAACTCAAAAACTTCAAAATCGCCCCGGAAAATTCCGAAAAAATTCCAGGGGACCAGAGCGGTCATCGCGGTGAAAAAACCTCCTTGGAAGCATGTCGCTAAATCTCACGGTTCGGATTTTACAGCCGGCGTTTCCGCTTTCCCGGCGACCGACTTCCGATTCGACACCACCATCGCGTTTAGATGGCCATAATCCAGCGGGGACCCGCGGTAATTCAAATTTCAAGTCAATCGGATCGATTTCAGAAAAGTTAGGACAAGTTCGGCCCTCCGAGACATTGGATTCCGGACGGTTGGAATATGTTCGGCTTCCGGATTCTGCGGCGGCCGGAAGGTGAGAAAGGGTTCGGCTTCCCGAAACCACAACACACACGAGGGTACGAACAACGCGAAAGGTGGTCGCGGCACCCGGAAGGTTGGAATAAGTTCGGCTTCCGGATTCTACGGCGGCCGAGAGGTTAGGAAGGGTTCGGCTCCCCGAAACCACAACACACACGGGGGTACGAACAACGCGAAAGGTGGTCGCGGCACCCGGAAGGTTGGAATAAGTTCGGCTTCCGGATTCTACGGCGGCCGAGAGGTTAGGAAGGGTTCGGCTCCCCGAAACCACAATGCACATCTATAGTTCCAAAACCGTACACTTTTCAGGGGTACTTGATATCAAGTTTTTTGACCGCGACAGCTTGCCCAATTTTTCAGAATTTTCTCAGATTTTTTCACTGATATTTTGAAATTTTTGGAACAGGTACAAAAATGAAAAAAACGTCTTCGAAAGTTACCCTGGGTCGTCTCAGAATCGCCTAAAACGCCTAGAAAACACTTCTCCCCGTGACGAAAATTTCGAAAAAAACTTTGAAAATTTCCGACGCTCTAGAGTAGGTTAGGTTAGGTTAGGTTAGGTTAGGTTAGGTTAGGTTAGGTTAGGTTAGGTTAGGTTAGGTTAGGTTAGGTTAGGTTAGGTTAGGTTAGGTTAGGTTAGGTTAGGTTAGGTTAGGTTAGGTTAGGTTAGGTTAGGTTAGGTTAGGTTAGGTTAGGTTATAGCCGTGACCACCGGTCGACTTCCGGTTTTTGAGTGAACTTTTTCGGATTTTTTCCGCTCTTTCCAATGCCGCTAATTATTTCAAAATCTACCGGGCCGTTTTTGAGATTTTGAGGGGGGGGGGGGCAAAAATGGGGGGGGGGCGAGGGTGGGTGGGTGGGTCGGGTGCAGGATCCCCCCGCCCGTTATGTCCCCTACGGCCCCCTCCCCCCTCCCCCATTTGACCCCCCCCGGGGGGGGTGGGGGGGGAACGGTTGCTGGACCTATTTGGTCCTGGCATGAACTTTTCAGCCCTTGATTTATCGAAAAAAATGAGCCCCTAACCAACCCTCTCCGTAGCTTGGTTCAAAAGATAGGCGTTTTTCGAAAAATATCACCCACCTAACCTGACCCGACCCAACTCAAAAAGTGATGGTCGGACGCATAAAAGTTCTGCGCACCCGTTTCCGATGTCAGACTGACACCCCCCCTTACAACCCCCCCCGCGGGGGGCGTGGGGGGGGAACCGTCGCTGGACCTAATTGGTCCAGACATGAACTTGGTAGAGCTTGATTTATCGAACAAAACGAGCCCTCAACGAACCCTCTCCGTAGAACGGTTCAGGAGATATGAATTTTTGAAAATTATTTTGCACCTAACCTAACCTATGTCGGAAACAACGGAAATTTTCTAAGTTTTTTTCCGAAATTTTCGTCACACAGAAACTTGTTTTTTAGGCGTTTCAAACGATTCTGAGCCGATCTGTACCTATTTCGCGGGAACTTTTTTTTTTTTTTTTGAACGCACAACCCCAAAAACTTTGAAATTTTTCGAATTTTGAAAAAAAAAAATGTTACCCAGAGACTTGTTTTCTACGCGTTTCGAACGATTCTGAGCCGATCTGTACCTATTTGGCGGGTACTTTTTTTTTTTTTTTTGAACGCACGACCCAAAAAACTTTGAAATTTATCGAATTTCGAAAAAAAAATTAGTCACCCAGAGACTTGTTTTCTGGGCGTTTTGGACGATTCTGAGCCGATCGGTACCTATTTGTCGGGAACTTTTTTTTTTTTTTTCCAAATTCCACCGCCCAACTCAAAAACTTCAAAATCGCCCCGAAAAATTCCGAAAAAATTCCAGGGGACCAGTGCGGTCATCGCGGTGAAAAAACCTCCTCAGAAGCATGTCGCTAAATCTCACGGTTCGGATTTTACAGCCGGCGTTTCCGCTTTCCCGGCGACCGACTTCCGATTCGACACCACCATCGCGTTTAGATGGCCATAATCAAGCGGGGACCCGCGGTAATTCAAATTTCAAGTCGATCGGATCGATTTCAGAAAAGTTAGGACAAGTTCGGCCCTCCGAGACATTGGATTCCGGACGGTTGGAATATGTTCGGCTTCCGGATTCTGCGGCGGCCGAAAGGTTAGGAAGGGTTCGGCTACCCGAAACCACAACACACACAAGGGTACGAACAACGCAAAAGGCGGTCGCGGCACCCGGAAGGTTGGAATGAGTTCGGCTTCCGGATTCTACGGCGGCCGAGAGGTTAGGAAGGGTTCGGCTCCCCGAAACCACAACACACACGGGGGTACGAACAACGCGAGAGGTGGTCGCGGCACCCGGAAGGTTGGAATAAGTTCGGCTTCCGGATTCTACGGCGGCCGAGAGGTTAGGAAGGGTTCGGCTCCCCGAAACCACAACACACACGGGGGTACGAACAACGCGAAAGGTGGTCGCGGCACCCTGAAGGTTGGAATAAGTTTGGCTTCCGGATTCTACGGCGGCCGAGAGGTTAGGAAGGGTTCGGCTCCCCGAAACCACAATGCACATCTATAGTTCCAAAACCGTACACTTTTCAGGGGTACTTGATATCAAGTTTTTTGACCGCGACAGCTTGCCCAATTTTCCAGAATTTTCTCAGATTTTTTCACTGATATTTAAAATTTTTTGGAACAGGTACAAAATAAAAAAAACGTCTTCGAAAGTTACCCTGGGTCGTCTCAGAATCGCCCGAAACGCCTAGAAAACACTTCTCCCCGTGACGAAAATTTCGAAAAAAACTTTGAAAATTTCCGACGCTCCAGAGTAGGTTAGGTTAGGTTAGGTTAGGTTAGGTTAGGTTAGGTTAGGTTAGGTTAGGTTAGGTTAGGTTAGGTTAGGTTAGGTTAGGTTAGGTTAGGTTAGGTTAGGTTAGGTTAGGTTAGGTTAGGTTAGGTTAGGTTAGGTTATAGCCATGACCACCGGTCGACTTCCGGTTTTTGAGTGAACTTTTTCGGATTTTTTCCGCTCTTTCCAATGCCGCTAATTATTCCAAAATCTACCGGGCCGTTTTTGAGATTTTGAGGGGGGGGGGGGCAAAAATGGGGGGGGGGCGAGGGGGGATGGGTGGGTCGGGTGCAGGATCCCCCCGCCCGTTATGTCCCCCACGGCCCCCTCCCCCCTCCCCCATTTGACCCCCCCCGGGGGGGGTGGGGGGGGAACGGTTGCTGGACCTATTTGGTCCTGGCATGAACTTTTCAGCCCTTGATTTATCGAAAAAAATGAGCCCTTAACCAACCCTCTCCGTAGCTTGGTTCAAAAGATAGGCGTTTTTCGAAAAATATCACCCACCTAACCTGACCCGACCCAACTCAAAAAGTGATGGTCGGACGCATAAAAGTTCTGCGCACCCGTTTCCGATGTCAGACTGACACCCCCCCTCAAAACCCCCCCCGCGGGGGGCGTGGGGGGGGAACCGTCGCTGGACCTAATTGGTCCAGACATGAACTTGGTAGAGCTTGATTTATCGAACAAAACGAGCTCTCAACGAACCCTCTCCGTAGAACGGTTCAGGAGATATGAATTTTTGAAAATTATTTCGCACCTAACCTAACCTATGTCGGAAACAACGGAAATTTTCTAAGTTTTTTTTCGAAATTTTCGTCACACAGAAACTTGTTTTTTAGGCGTTTCAAACGATTCTGAGCCGATCTGTACCTATTTCGCGGGAACTTTTTTTTTTTTTTTTGAACGCACAACCCCAAAAACTTTGAAATTTTTCGAATTTTGAAAAAAAAAAATGTTACTCAGAGACTTGTTTTCTACGCGTTTCGAACGATTCTGAGCCGATCTGTACCTATCTCGCGGGAACTTTTTTTTTTTTTTTTGAACGCACAACCCCAAAAACTTTGAAATTTTTCGAATTTTCAAAAAAAAAATGTTACCCAGAGACTTGTTTTCTACGCGTTTCGAACGATTCTGAGCCGATCTGTACCTATTTCGCGGGAACTTTTTTTTTTTTTTCTTCCTAATTCCACCGCCCAACTCAAAAACTTCAAAATCGCCCCGGAAAATTCCGAAAAAATTCCAGGGGACCAGAGCGGTCATCGCGGTGAAAAAACCTCCTTGGAAGCATGTCGCTAAATCTCACGGTTCGGATTTTACAGCCGGCGTTTCCGCTTTCCCGGCGACCGACTTCCGATTCGACACCACCATCGCGTTTAGATGGCCATAATCCAGCGGGGACCCGCGGTAATTCAAATTTCAAGTCAATCGGATCGATTTCAGAAAAGTTAGGACAAGTTCGGCCCTCCGAGACATTGGATTCCGGACGGTTGGAATATGTTCGGCTTCCGGATTCTGCGGCGGCCGGAAGGTGAGAAAGGGTTCGGCTTCCCGAAACCACAACACACACGAGGGTACGAACAACGCGAAAGGTGGTCGCGGCACCCGGAAGGTTGGAATAAGTTCGGCTTCCGGATTCTACGGCGGCCGAGAGGTTAGGAAGGGTTCGGCTCCCCGAAACCACAACACACACGGGGGTACGAACAACGCGAAAGGTGGTCGCGGCACCCGGAAGGTTGGAATAAGTTCGGCTTCCGGATTCTACGGCGGCCGAGAGGTTAGGAAGGGTTCGGCTCCCCGAAACCACAATGCACATCTATAGTTCCAAAACCGTACACTTTTCAGGGGTACTTGATATCAAGTTTTTTGACCGCGACAGCTTGCCCAATTTTTCAGAATTTTCTCAGATTTTTTCACTGATATTTTGAAATTTTTGGAACAGGTACAAAAATGAAAAAAACGTCTTCGAAAGTTACCCTGGGTCGTCTCAGAATCGCCTAAAACGCCTAGAAAACACTTCTCCCCGTGACGAAAATTTCGAAAAAAACTTTGAAAATTTCCGACGCTCTAGAGTAGGTTAGGTTAGGTTAGGTTAGGTTAGGTTAGGTTAGGTTAGGTTAGGTTAGGTTAGGTTAGGTTAGGTTAGGTTAGGTTAGGTTAGGTTAGGTTAGGTTATAGCCATGACCACCGGTCGACTTCCGGTTTTTGAGTGAACTTTTTCGGATTTTTTCCGCTCTTTCCAATGCCGCTAATTATTCCAAAATCTACCGGGCCGTTTTTGAGATTTTGAGGGGGGGGGGGGGCAAAAATGGGGGGGGGGCGAGGGGGGGTGGGTGGGTCGGGTGCAGGATCCCCCCGCCCGTTATGTCCCCCACGGCCCCCTCCCCCCTCCCCCATTTGACCCCCCCGGGGGGGGGTGGGGGGGGAACGGTTGCTGGACCTATTTGGTCCTGGCATGAACTTTTCAGCCCTTGATTTATCGAAAAAAATGAGCCCCTAACCAACCCTCTCCGTAGCTTGGTTCAAAAGATAGGCGTTTTTTGAAAAATATCACCCACCTAACCTGACCCGACCCAACTCAAAAAGTGATGGTCGAACGCATAAAAGTTCTGCGCACCCGTTTCCGATGTCAGACTGACACCCCCCCTCAAAACCCCCCCCGCGGGGGGCGTGGGGGGGGAACCGTCTTTGGACCTAATTGGTCCAGACATGAACTTGGTAGAGCTTGATTTATCGAACAAAACGAGCCCTCAACGAACCCTCTCCGTAGAACGGTTCAGGAGATATGAATTTTTGAAAATTATTTCGCACCTAACCTAACCTATGTCGGAAACAACGGAAATTTTCTAAGTTTTTTTTCGAAATTTTCGTCACACAGAAACTTGTTTTTTAGGCGTTTCAAACGATTCTGAGCCGATCTGTACCTATTTCGCGGGAACTTTTTTTTTTTTTTTTGAACGCACAACCCCAAAAACTTTGAAATTTTTCGAATTTTGAAAAAAAAAAATGTTACTCAGAGACTTGTTTTCTACGCGTTTCGAACGATTCTGAGCCGATCTGTACCTATCTCGCGGGAACTTTTTTTTTTTTTTTTGAACGCACAACCCCAAAAACTTTGAAATTTTTCGAATTTTCAAAAAAAAAATGTTACCCAGAGACTTGTTTTCTACGCGTTTCGAACGATTCTGAGCCGATCTGTACCTATTTCGCGGGAACTTTTTTTTTTTTTTCTTCCTAATTCCACCGCCCAACTCAAAAACTTCAAAATCGCCCCGGAAAATTCCGAAAAAATTCCAGGGGACCAGAGCGGTCATCGCGGTGAAAAAACCTCCTTGGAAGCATGTCGCTAAATCTCACGGTTCGGATTTTACAGCCGGCGTTTCCGCTTTCCCGGCGACCGACTTCCGATTCGACACCACCATCGCGTTTAGATGGCCATAATCCAGCGGGGACCCGCGGTAATTCAAATTTCAAGTCAATCGGATCGATTTCAGAAAAGTTAGGACAAGTTCGGCCCTCCGAGACATTGGATTCCGGACGGTTGGAATATGTTCGGCTTCCGGATTCTGCGGCGGCCGGAAGGTGAGAAAGGGTTCGGCTTCCCGAAACCACAACACACACGAGGGTACGAACAACGCGAAAGGTGGTCGCGGCACCCGGAAGGTTGGAATAAGTTCGGCTTCCGGATTCTACGGCGGCCGAGAGGTTAGGAAGGGTTCGGCTCCCCGAAACCACAACACACACGGGGGTACGAACAACGCGAAAGGTGGTCGCGGCACCCGGAAGGTTGGAATAAGTTCGGCTTCCGGATTCTACGGCGGCCGAGAGGTTAGGAAGGGTTCGGCTCCCCGAAACCACAACACACACGGGGGTACGAACAACGCGAAAGGTGGTCGCGGCACCCGGAAGGTTGGAATAAGTTCGGCTTCCGGATTCTACGGCGGCCGAGAGGTTAGGAAGGGTTCGGCTCCCCGAAACCACAATGCACATCTATAGTTCCAAAACCGTACACTTTTCAGGGGTACTTGATATCAAGTTTTTTGACCGCGACAGCTTGCCCAATTTTTCAGAATTTTCTCAGATTTTTTCACTGATATTTTGAAATTTTTGGAACAGGTACAAAAATGAAAAAAACGTCTTCGAAAGTTACCCTGGGTCGTCTCAGAATCGCCTAAAACGCCTAGAAAACACTTCTCCCCGTGACGAAAATTTCGAAAAAAACTTTGAAAATTTCCGACGCTCTAGAGTAGGTTAGGTTAGGTTAGGTTAGGTTAGGTTAGGTTAGGTTAGGTTAGGTTAGGTTAGGTTAGGTTAGGTTAGGTTAGGTTAGGTTAGGTTAGGTTAGGTTAGGTTAGGTTAGGTTAGGTTAGGTTAGGTTAGGTTAGGTTAGGTTAGGTTAGGTTAGGTTAGGTTAGGTTAGGTTAGGTTAGGTTAGGTTAGGTTAGGTTAGGTTAGGTTAGGTTAGGTTAGGTTAGGTTAGGTTAGGTTAGGTTAGGTTAGGTTAGGTTAGGTTAGGTTAGGTTAGGTTAGGTTAGGTTAGGTTAGGTTAGGTTAGGTTAGGTTAGGTTAGGTTAGGTTAGGTTAGGTTAGGTTAGGTTAGGTTAGGTTAGGTTAGGTTAGGTTAGGTTAGGTTAGGTTAGGTTAGGTTAGGTTAGGTTAGGTTAGGTTAGGTTAGGTTAGGTTAGGTTAGGTTAGGTTAGGTTAGGTTAGGTTAGGTTAGGTTAGGTTAGGTTAGGTTAGGTTAGGTTAGGTTAGGTTAGGTTAGGTTAGGTTAGGTTAGGTTAGGTTAGGTTAGGTTAGGTTAGGTTAGGTTAGGTTAGGTTAGGTTAGGTTAGGTTAGGTTAGGTTAGGTTAGGTTAGGTTAGGTTAGGTTAGGTTAGGTTAGGTTAGGTTAGGTTAGGTTAGGTTAGGTTAGGTTAGGTTAGGTTAGGTTAGGTTAGGTTAGGTTAGGTTAGGTTAGGTTAGGTTAGGTTAGGTTAGGTTAGGTTAGGTTAGGTTAGGTTAGGTTAGGTTAGGTTAGGTTAGGTTAGGTTAGGTTA